>NC_137547.1:18336057-19536057 GCF_963082525.1 Nesoenas mayeri
CCCATAGAAAAGGAGGCTGCAAACAATTACGCTCACATTTTTAACATACTGCAGTAGGAAGACAGACACGGACTGTAGAGTGAAGACCTACATAGTGAAGATGTCACCTTTAAGATACATACAAACATTAAATTATGAAGGTTACAAATAAAGCAAAAAGAATGAGTTGCTGCTTTCAAACAGATAAGCAAGCCAAGGCTTACATGCAGTAAAAACAATTGGTTTCTGCTTCATAATGATTCATGGCTATAAGCATACATACAGAGCCACATACACAACCCTGACAATGCCTGCAGCACAGAGAGGCACCCACCACCTCTGCTCCAAAACATGTTTACTCTGTCTATTGCTCCTTGGAAGAGATACAGAACTTTTCTTTAGCAGTCTGGCAGTGGGTTTACTGTATATATGTATTAAGGTCTTCAGTTAAAGAGGTAACAGCTATAAATCAGTAATTTTTATCTTCAAAAGGCTCCTGATGCAGCAGAGACTGAATTCCATATGCTTAGGAAACACTCAAAAGAAGCTCAACACTGTGAAATTATTACTGATCTTTGCATATATAGATGTGCCAGTAAAGAAGAAACCTGTGCACAGTGTTCAGCAGTCATCTGCTGCATCCACTCACTCTAAAGCGAACCAGGGATCAAGTGAGCATAAACTCTGGGAAAAGAGGCAGCAGCAGCTTAAGTACTTCATTTGTATGCCATGTTTTTTTAATCCTTCTCTGGCTTTGCCCTCTACATTTGGTAGCTAGCTAACCTCACCACAACCCCTCAAGAACCCAGGCTTGAATCCTGCTCTGTTAAATTTTACTTTTCACTACTTTACACTATATATAAAGCCCAGGCTGTCATGTGCAGAAGTCAAACTTCCTTTACTTATTTCTCTCCAATAAATGCAAACCACAAAATGTAGTGATATTTTATTCAGGCTGTTGTTCAAGGATACCAGCAAGATGTCTGCTCCTTTCATCTTGCTGTACCTCACATTTTGTTGTTTGAGCAAGCCCACAACATCAAGCCACAACACAGCCACTTAGTACTCTCCAGCAATGAAACCAGCCCTACTGCCAGCCAACAGAACAGGGAGAACCTTCTCTTTGCATGGTGTAATACAAATGGGAACTTGTGATCTCAACCTCAGGACAGAGAAGAAAACAATTGATTGCAGAGCTACCAGAGGGACTGAACAGCAGCTTTCTCACAGGTCTAGGCCAGAAATAGGAACAGAGAGCTGAGGGTGGTGGGTGAGGGGAGAGAGCACAAAAGTGCCCTCCACACAGATGACTGCCAGTTCTCAAGAGATATAGTAGAGCTCAGGCAAGTGTATTGGAGAGGTCCTTTAATAAGTACACTAAATTACCATATTTTCCAAACAACTGCAAACACTGTATTTTCTGAACCCACATATACAAATAGTTCATCACAGAGCAAAGCCCAGCAAGTCCCAGAGCCCGTCAGCAGTGGGTCAGTTTCTTGGGTAGATGGGGCTTAAGGGCAGGTACCACAGCACAGCTGGAGCTCTGCGAGAGGCTGCGGGAGACATTTATTTCTCCTGACACTGTAACTTACTGTGTCAGTCACAATGTTATCTGGGTCACCGCTACAAGTTTATGTGGCATCGACAGCAGTAGCAGCTCTGCTGGCAGGCTTCCCTTCAGTACCTACAACAACAGAGCATGAGCATCCAGCCCTGATCACTGCAAAACTTTGCTTACAATACCTAATCCAGGCAAAATTTCAGTTCAGGTTCCAGAAGAGAGTTATCAGTGAGCAGTACCATAATTAAAACACATTCTGGCTGTCAGACATCTAGCACAGGGGATTGTGTGGCAGATACCAGTCTGTCTTTGACAATACACTTAGCACATTTACTCGTTTCTCCTGCTCTCCCTTAATTTGCCTTATAAACCAGCTGCAAAGTAGCAGAACAGAGATGCATTTTAACCTTCCCCCTCCTGCAACCCCACAGAGGTTGTGTGAGCACTGCAGCCTCTCACCCAGCAGCAGAGGCACCAGGCAGGGCCCGAGGGCTGCACAACCGCTTCCACGCTGCCGCCAAGCCGCCGGGCCAGAGCCTGCTGTCTGTCTGGCCTGGCTCTGCTGGCTGGCTGCCCAGGCCAGTACACGGCACAGCGTTCCCAGGTCTATGTGCTTATTGCTGCTTTTTCCTTCAAAGCCCTCTCACAGATCGTTCCCATTGTGTTTGCTGCTTCTCCACATTTCTCTGACATTAATTAGGCTGGCACTTTATAGAACCAACACCACATAGGGCTCACCCAATTAAGCAGGTGTGCAGCAGAAGGTGGGTCTGTCTCTGAAGATGCCAGGCTGGCAGGCTGCATACACCACCATCACACCAGCAAAACCTTGTCTCAGGGGTTTTTTCCAACTTTTTTGTTTTTATTTCTCCCACAGGAAAGCATAGGAATTAGGTGCATATAGAATACAAACCCCAAAACATCCAAAAATTAGGCTTGAGATTGTTGGATTTTGATTTAATTTTGGGGGGTGCTTCAGTCAAAGCAGCTAAAACAGAAAAGAAAAACAAAAACACATCACACCAAAACCAACCTCACACCACTGTCTGACTTAGAGAAAAGTCCCTGAGTTGCTAATCAGGTGATTACAAATGAGCCTGTGAAAACAAGCAACAGCCATCAAAAAATTCACCTGATGACCTTCACCCTCCCTGCTTCCCCCAAGGAGGAAAAGAATTGTAACAAGCGAAAAACATTCTTTCAAGTATAAAATGCCCAACACTTGGGAAAGGAAATAAACAGGCATTTGCAAAAGTGACCTCCTGCCCTGCTCCCTAGGATGACATTAAAACAGGAATAAAGGCTCAGTGTCCAAGTCTAGTTGTGATTAACGCAGGATTCAGAGCCAGATCGAAGGAATTTAGTTACAAGGAAAATTGGCCGCTCTTTCATCTGAACCTTTCTTCTTTTCAAGAAGATTTTACCTTAGAAGGGGAAAGAAAAAAAAAAAGCATGCACACACAAAAAACTTTGTGTCATTCCCTTTTCTTTCCTATGACAAGCTGTCACTTCTAGATATGGGAACCATAGCACCATGTTGCTGGAGAGAATAAGTGGGGCATGATTTCTCTTTTCCTTTGATATGAACAAAGATTAATAAAGAACCAAGAAGATGAGAGTGAAGGAAAAGCAGAATTTTTCAAATAAGCAGAGTATGACATTCCATGAAGCAACAGTGGCATCCAGTGGTATATTTCCATAAGCAAGTTTCATATTCTAGTTTCACTAACTTTCACTGCCAACAGATTTCTCAAGGAGCCCTTCATCCTCTTCCCCAACATCCGCTACCAGAACAGCCACCACACCCCCACACTCATCAGTACCTGTAATGGAGACCAAGATGCACAAAGGCAAGCTGACAGCTTTCTCAAAGGCTCTATAACATATCTGGGTAGCCAAAAATTTAGAATTTTTACTAAGAAACTGCAATATGGATACAAGCATATTTTAAAGTTATTCTCAGAAAAACAAAGAACTTTTTTCTCCTGGCATCCACAAAAGTGCAGCAAATCTTATTCTGTACTGTTCTACTCCCCATTTTCTCTCCAAGATCTATGTTCTTTTTTCTTTTTCCTTATTTAGTGACATTAAGATTATTTTTGCTTTATGATACCTAAGTAGATGCCCCGGGCAAAAATGAAGGGCTTACAATTGTAGGAGCATACTAGAGAAGGAAGTCCATTCAGTGAATTAAGATATTTTCAGACTGAGATCAGATTTGCAGATAAGAAAGCACCTTGTGCCAGCACAAACTCAGTAGCATCACCAGTTATAATTTAGTAAGAAGAACAATGGTCTCCTTACTAACACATAGCTGAGAACCAGAACTTGTCAGTCCTGTTCTCAAGTCAATCAAAATTTTTTCTAAGATTAAGTCTAAATAACCTTTTAAAATAATCAGGCCTCAACATCACTAAAAACTGTGTTTCTAACTTAGAATTCCAAAGCAGTTAAACTACAGTACCTGCTTCTTTTAATAGGACTGTTTATCTACATACTCCACAATAATCTTCAGAAAGCAACTGACTGATACGAGGTTCCCTGAAGGAAAATATAAGGCTCATTGCCCTCCCACTAGATAAAATGTAAACCAAGCATCTCATGAAGAAACTGAAGCTTGGCCTACATCCCGTCTTTGTATGACAGGACAGTAACAGGGAATTGAACTGATTTTAATTGATGTGGTTCCATAAGTGTGAGTGCGCCTACACAATCTGTTCTGGCAAACACAGACAGAAAAGGGTAATTACTGAATTACTGCCACACTGATGAGGAGGAGGTAGACTGGGAAGGACGTTTACAACACTGCTGATACACTCTCGTGCAGTTTAGTTCAAACTCAACCATAGGCTGCCTTCCACTCAAACCCGTTTAGATTAGCAAAAACTGACTAATGGAAGCTGCATTTCAGTTTTGCTGGCACAGCAGAACAGTTCACTCTGTGGAATAAACAACATATTTTAGTACCATAATGAATAAAACATCATAAATATCACACAATTTGTGACTCTATCAATCAGGTGACCTGAAGGAATAGGTTACTCACTCACACTGATCTTAAATGCTCCATGTGGGTCTATCCCAATGCAATGTCGCTCCATTCCAGCTGGGACCAAATGACTGAAATGCCAGATTTGTGGTTCGGGGTATTTACTAACTAGTTTCCCTGCTTGAAGTGGCCAGTTCTCAAAAAGCATTATTTCCAAACAAGCAGGCAAAAACTTGCAGATGAAGTTTGCCCCCAAAGCAATAAAAAGTCCCTGCCAATAGCAATAGAGAACTCTCTTATAATATATCGCTCTAGCAAGTGATATACTAACATTACAAATAGAAGAAACATGCATAAAGAACAAGAGAAGCTCAAGACCTACTGCCTTTTGATGAAGTGGAAAATCCCACATGATGGGGGGAGTGCAGGGAAGAATTTATGTGCAGGAGATGAGCCTGAACTACAAAGCAGAACTGTGATTGAACTTGTACTACAGTTGGAATAAAGCAATCTTTCAGTAGCAAGTCATAATATAGAAAAATCTCAGAGTGACATGGGATGATCAATACCAGATGGAATGAAACCTCAAAAGAACCAGACATTTTAAAGCAGAGCTGAAAGATTAAGATGAATTTTCTTATTTTCTTTCCCCCGTGCCTCTCAGTTGATCTAGGAGCTTCTGGAACATCCTTAATACAAAGGTTTTCCAATGAATTGCAGGCTGTTTTTCCACAATGTACTATAACACTTTGGAAATAAATGTAATAAAGCAAGATTTTTGCAGCTCTGAGCCCACCCTGATTTCATGCAAGTTCTTCCAGTTGAAGGACCACAAGTTCTAACTCTAGCAATTTGACACCCAGCAGAAGGTACCTATCTCTTCCATCCCTCTTCCTCAGATCCTTACTCGGATCTTCAAAGGCAGTTAAGTCTGTACCATAGTAATTTATTTTTAGTTTAGATTAAGGGTTTGGGAAGCTAATTAACCATGTAAGCTTTCTTTGGTACCTTAGAAGGATAGATCACTGTATTAAGAATATAATCATCTTGCCACATTTACTGGTTTGGACAGTATGAGATTACAAGATAAGTCACTCGTCCTGTTTTCATCTCCAACTGAGGTCTGCATGTTTTCAAACATCACACAGCACACCTTCATGTGAAATAAGCCCATTTATCACTAATGAATCTCCTGATGCCATCTTTCCACCAGGTGTCACACTTCTCCTTTATTTCTTGCCTACTCCTTTACCTGGTAACTTCAAATCCTATTAGTAGTACCCTATGCTCAGATGTATTTGACTCCTTTACTGTCCACTTCCACAGTCTCTCCTTAATTAAATATTAGTCCCTCTATTTGGTTTGCAGTAACAACATCACAGTTAAACACGAAAATATGCATTACTTGTGTAACTAAATTCCAAGCCTTACTTATAGTAGTGCTTACAGCATCATAACCAGAAAAAAATGCATTGCTCTGTTACAGTCCAAAAAACACACATTTGCATGCATCAACAGGTTATTTAAAATGAAAAAAATACACCTTTCTTGATGCCCTATTTTTAAACAAGGACACTTGTTAGTGGTTCTATTTTTCAGGCCTGCCAATACTTAGTCTAGGAAAAAAAAAATCCATTCACACTGGCTAAATAACACAAATCAGGGACGTTATTTTCAAACCCAAATGCCTAAATCTCACCACAAAATAAATGCTTTATGATATAATTTAACCCATGAAAAATTAGTTACTTGAAATCAATCATATTTTAAGCATAAGAGCAAAGTTTGGTTCAACCTTGCTGCCTTCCAAGATGATCTCTGGTTTGCTTCACTTCAAGGACTATTTTCAAACTGCTGTGTCAGGAATAACCCGTTGCATTAGTTACCTTTAGAGTCTGCAGCCAGCCTTCTTTAGTTTGATAAGTACAATGCCAGTATATTACTCTAGAAAAATAATCCATGGATAGCTATAATTTCAAACACAGCACTACCTAAGCTTCACAGTGTGCAAGTGTACTATCATACAAGACCACAATGGTTTCATTTGTAAGTTTATACAATTCCTTTCCTGTCCTTTGACAATGACCTATTTTTAGACACACATCACGCTGAGTGGGTATGTCACTTGATAGAATACCATCCTGAAGATTCAAGGCTGTCATAAATAAATATGTAAGACAAACTGGTACATACAAGTTGCCTCTGAGACCTGCTTTCATGTCCATTCCAGAACGCAGTGAATGAAAATCATTTCAAATGAATGTCTGCTGGTCTCTGCCATGTTTCTTCTCTAAGAACTGCACATCACAACACAGCCGAGCGTTTCCAAACAGACAGCTCTAAGAAGGTACGGAGGGAGGAAGACAGAAAGGAAGCCTTCTGCTAACCAGGTGACATGCCTTCCCCACCTCTTCCCCTCCCTGCCCCTCACAGGGGAAGGCATCTATTGGGATTCAGTTGATGCTTCTCCTATTAACCCTGCAGAAAGGAGGAATTAGCACCTAATCTTAAAAAAACACCAAAAAACCCACCAAAAAAAAAAACCCACACACCCACAACCTACACAGAATAAAAAAAATCAGTATCAGTAGCAAGAACAATCTACAAGAACTATTACACTGAGACAGTGGTTGTGTTTGGGGGTTTTTGTTATTTGGGGTTTTGGTTGTTTTATTTTTTAACTCCACCTAGCAAATATTGCCTAGCAACAATGGGAGAACCCTCCTAACGAAATGAATCATGCAGGTATTGGCTGTTTATTCCCATGAAGGGCTGTGTTTCCACCCTGTCAAATGACATCAAGGCCATGTTGCCAGAGGCACTGGGAGTTTTGACCTCTAAAAGGCAATTTTCTCACTGTCTGCTCAGAAATGTAACATTTTTCATATTGAAGGCTTTTATATCATATCTTGTAGGTTTCAGATCTATAAATAACATACTAAAAATCTCCAACACAATAAAGTCACAGCTATTATGTTTTGCTATTAACACTGTAAACATTAAATATCACAAAGTTAGCACTTTATTAGCATAACTATCAGGCACCACAAAAATCCCACATTAAATTGTGTGACCAAGTTTATTTAGATGAAGAGATGCCAGAACTTGGTTCATACAAGTTTCGAATTCGAGAAAGAAAATACCCACTAGATCACCAGATATCCACGCAAGACTGGCTCTGATCTACCTTGCTTAAGTAATTCCTCTCTTGACTTCTTAAAACTCTTCACTGTAATAGGTAATAAGTTACAAGATGGACATAGGTTCATATCAGCACATGAACAGAAGAGCTAAGAATTTATTTGCATAGAATGCAGCAAGCATGCTGTAATTCTCACCAATAAATGAGTACGTACACTTCCATCCCTTCCTCCCCAATTCAGTCTTATTAAAAGCTTCCCATGTTTTAGTTGCAGCAGCTCTGCTTTAAGCTTTGGTCCTAAAATTGTTTCTACAGTTGCTCTGCAAAGGATGAAATACTCTTGTATGCAGCTTGTGATAGCTCAATTTGTCCAATAAACTTAGTTAACTAAAGCCCTGTACATGCTCTTAAACACAATGTTTTTCAAGTAAGGAGATAATGAGAAGTAAGAGTCCTAGAACACCACAAGCCTGTTCTGCTAACTGCACTGTTAAATGCCATCAGGGATTTTTTTGTTTGCTTGCCTTTGCCCATGTTAAAAGAGTCATCAGATCCCTAAGACGATCAGCATTTGCAAGCCAGAGGCAAGCAGCTGCCCCTGAAAACATCAGCATTTCCACAAAATTATTCTATCCTGACACTCTCAGCCTTTTTCAAAAAGTAATTCCACACAGTGTACAGAGACTGAGGCTCCAGATATCAAGTAATTTTGATGCTTTCCTCAGACTGAAGATTTGTTTAAGCTACGGAAGCAGATGGCCAAGAAGTTCGATTCCTAAGACTACAAATCAACTTCCACAATCAGAGACAGCCTTCGTAAGAGGCATTTGTGAAACAAGGCAGAAGCACTCCTAGTGGTTTTTTTTTTTTGTTTTTATTTTTTTAAAAAAAGTAACCGTTCTCAAAATAATGACATAATCCTGCATTATTAAGTAGTCCTCTTCCTTAAAAATGCTCAAGAAAGATCATGCTTTGCTTCCAAACATCAGCTGCAGATTGGCAAACCTTCCCAGATTACCTGTACTTAGGAACAGATATTTTTGTATATGTTCTTCAAATGTAATAAATTTTAAAAATTATTTATAAAAGTACAAAAACTTAAAGTACTCTTTGGAACAGTTTTTTTAGAAAAGCAAAATTTTAAAGTGCTTATTATCTTATTGAAGGAGTTTACGCCAACATTTTCTTAAAACTGACTGGTAATGCAGTATTTCTCTTCAAACTTACTACTCTGTTCATCTGCATAGGCCACAGAGAACTTGAGAAATGGTAACATGATTTCAGAATTCAAA
Organism: Nesoenas mayeri; assembly: GCF_963082525.1. Classification (NCBI taxonomy): domain Eukaryota; kingdom Metazoa; phylum Chordata; class Aves; order Columbiformes; family Columbidae; genus Nesoenas; species Nesoenas mayeri. The sequence goes on from NC_137547.1 coordinate 18,345,024, forward strand.
CACTTGAATTAAACATCTATTTCTGGGAAGCCAAGTGTCAGCGGTGTTGGCACAGTATTCCTTGAAGAAAAAAACCCCAGCAGTTGAGAAAAGCTTGCCATGCTTTGCAATGCAGCGTGAAACTCTAGAGCTTACATGTATCTAGATGGCTAGATTTATTCAGTCACTGTACGTACTGAACCCAACTCCTAGATTATTTCCTTTCAACTTAGCTTGTTGAGACTTTCTCCCTTATTATGAGTCTCAAAAAGTAATTAAATCAAATATATATGTACATATTTGTATATTAAAAAACAAAACAAAAGCCTTTTAAATTATTTTCTTGAACCACACTACTACAAAGAAGTCATGAACATCCCTACTACTAATATGTATTTGAAGTGCACTGCTGGTACTAGTTTATATAAAATACAGATCCATCTAGCTAAAGAAAACACATATTATACACTTCCATATGTATTTCAAATTAGCGAAAAAAAAAGCGAACCTTACTATAAAATTAGATCAGAAGCTAAGACATATCATCTTACCATCTCACTCAAGGACTCACAGTATCACAGTATGTTTGGGATTGGAAGGGACCTCAAAAGATCATCTAGTCCAATCCCCCTGCTGGAGCAGGAACGCCCAGGTGAGGTTGCACAGGAACATGTCCAGGTGGGTCTTGAATGTCTGCAGAGAAGGAGACTCCACAACCCCCCTGGGCAGCCTGTTCCAGTGTCTGTCACCCTTACTGAGAAGAAGTTTTTTCTCAAATTTAAGTGGAACCTCTTGTGTTCCATCTTGATCCCATTACCCCTTGTCCTATCATTGTTTGCCACCGAGAAGAGCCTGGCCCCATCCTCGTGGCACTCACCCTTTATATATTTATAAACATTAATAAGGTCACCTTAAGGACTCCTGACAAACTTTATCACAGCACCCAGGCACATCCCCAACCCTAGGCCTGGCTCCAGACTGCAGCCCCACAGCCAAGCCCAGCTCCAGCAGCAGCTCAGCCCAGTCCCCCAGCGCAGCACCAGGACTGTGCCAGGGGACCTGCTCCTCCACGGGGGGACCACAAGCAGCCCTGCCCTCCCCACCGCAATGGCCAAGAGGACGCAAGCACTGAGTATCCAGTAAGGAATCATTGAAACAAGCACAGAAAAGCTCTACAGATTAGTCAAGCTACAGCTATGACTGCATAAGTATGGCCTATTTCTTCCGTGGTACAGGCATAACAGCAGAGTTAAGTGCAACACAGGACCTAGGCAGATTTATAAGTAATTTTTAATTAACTGAATCCTAAAATATACCTTTGTTGCTACAATACTCATGAGAGAGACTCCTAACACAGATTAGGCTACCACACAGGCATTAATTAGAAACAACAACACTTCCTACCTCTCGGAGGACCACGCTCTCCGAGCAGCTCCCCAGACACCGCTGCTCACACTTGCAGGTTGCTGGGAGTTACAGCCAGAGCCAGCACCTCAGCCCTTCCACCTGCTCAGAAACAGCGGTTTTACCTCAAAGTGGGCGGCACACCCCCGGCACACCTGCCTCCCCTCACATCTGCCTCCCCTCACCCGCCTGCCCTGCGCAGCTGCTCCCGCTCTGCCCGGGGCCGCCCGGCGCCCTCAGCCCCGCAGGCCGCTCTGCAGTGCCAGGCGCCCTCCATGGTGCAAAAGGCCCCGCACACAGCACCAAGCCTCAGTCCCAGGGTCAGCTCCGCAGCACCAGCCCCCGCGCTGTGCTAGGACCTTGGTCCCACCGCCCCTGCCCCCAGAGCGCCGAGCCCCATACCCGGCCTCGTCCCCTCAGGGCCCTGGCGCCTGCCAGCCCCCGCAGCCCCCCCCGGCAGCAGCCGCCGGTTTCCACGGCAACGGCGGGTGGCGGGAAGGCCGTGTGGAGCGCCGGGCGGGAGCGAGGCGCCGCGGCGGGACGCGGGAGGCCGCGGGCGTCCTTCCCCGGCCCCGAGCGCGGCCTCCCCGCCCGCCGCACCCGGCCTGCCCGCCACCGCGGGCTCCCTCACGTACCCACGGGGAGAAGGGGGCCGGGGCTGCCCCGGGACCAGCTCGGCTGCCCGGGCCGGCCGACATGGCGGCACCCGGCCCGCCAGTTGCCCTCTGCCCACCCTGCAGCAGGTCGCCGTTTCTGCAGTACAAACGAGGAGCCACAGGATCTGTCCTGCATTATTCATGCTCTCAGCACTGGAAATTAAGCAAAAAAAAAAAAAAAAAAAAAGTCGAAATATAGATATATTCATTTAAAACTATTTTTTCAGATCGCTTCAAAATTCAAATTAAGATTAATTAAAAATTAAATAAAAATTAAAAAGCTCCAAAAGTGATTTTTATTTCACTTACATCTTTAATGTAGAAGTAACTCCAGTGGGGTTGATATTTTTAGTTTCCTGTAGCATAACAAGAGAGATGGGGACTTGCTATTCTACTGTGGCGGAGCTGCCAAGTGGGAGAACAATGTGGATGGGGCTCTTCGTTTGGGGAAACGAAGGGCAAAATACGTGTAGAGAGCCAAAGGGAAACAAGACAGGAACGGCAAAGGTGTCCAGATCGATGAGTGGCCCCTAGTCCTTGCGAGGAGAGGAGACCCGCGAGCAGCAGCCACCCACCCTGCTTTCTCGTTCCCCAGATGCATGAATGCAGCAGTTTTCATCCTCTTGGAAGAACTGGCCTTTTCATAGTCAAAACATCGTGTGTCCCCACTGCCATTCTGGGAATATGAATGTAGATGCTGGTGGAAAAGCAGTGAATTTCTGGCCCATCTGAGGGGAAAATTCTGCAGGAAAAACCTGAAATTCAGGGCGATGGCTGAAGGCCGAAATTCCAAAAAGCGACAAAGGCTAATTGCAAACTAAAAGATGGATATAAAAATAAAAAATTGACTTCCTTTAATAACATTTCAAACTGAAGACTGGCTACAAGGTGGCAAAACCTATGGCACTGTAATAAAATACCTGAACTGAAGGTTAAACAATGGTTTAAAAAAGACTTGGGTTAGTCTCTTCTCCGTGCACCATTCACTATGTACTTCGTGATGAGAAATATGCCTCTGATTTAAGGAGTTTATTCCAACAAGAAAAAAGGCATCCCATTCTTCTCTTTCTGAGAAGAAATCCTTGACAGAAATGTGGAATAATCCAGTGCTTAAGAAGTTAAGAGTGTAAATCCATGAAAAATGATGCTGCAGCACATGCATCCTCAAAAATACAGCTTAGAACAGGTAAGTATGATTTCTACTACTTGGTGATGCTGTTTCTGTGTCAGACTTTTGGGACTGCCTTGTTTTATTAACTTCACATACTTCTACAATATCTGAGGTGATACCATGGATATTAAAAATTTTACAGAGTCAGGATTTTGAAATTTTACTCTCACAGAATATTGGTCTCTGCTGTTTCAACCAAGCACACTGTTTAAGTAAAGAAGTATATGCCTCTGTGTCAGCCCAAAAGGATGCCAGGCAGGGGAAATTAAAAGCTCCAAAATCTGCATATCTGAAATCAGTGAAGCAAAGGAGAAGATACCATCAGGGGAACCGCTAAGGACCCTGATTCTCAGGCCCAGTGTAAATTAGAGCCCAGCTGGCAGTGGTACTCGGGAGACCATACGCTAGCTGAGGATGGCTGGAGCACAGCATGTTTCAACCATATGTCTGACATACTGCCTCCTTTCCAAGGGTCTCTGGCATAGCGGGATTTGGATAGACTCTCGCTCAGCTGGCCAGGTTCAGAGCTCTTGTCTCCTTTGTGCTAAAACAATGGCTCCGAGGCTGCAGCTCCGCTCTGTGCGGCAGGCCAGGAGGAGCAGCGCTGCTGTGCATCACCCTTTGGTAGCAGCACGTTCCCACCACGGTGTGTGGTAGGAACACTCCAGCTGAGCCTGCCTGCGTCACAGGTGGGCAGGGATAACAATCGGGGGGTTAGGATGCAGAAATTCTTGACCACAATACTGTTACTGCTCCCCTCTCATACTGCTAGCGGTAATGAGTTTTGTTTTGTGCTATGTCCCAATCTGCAAGTTAGTCAGAGTCCCACAAACTCCAGTTCACTCTTTGTTTCATCCAACAGACAATCATCACAACCTCCAATTAATTTTTTAGTTTCCGCCTTCCAGTTGTGTTTTTTTTTTCTATTATTTAGATATTTTGCAGCGTAAAAGTGCGCTTCATTCCATCTTCATGTGCTGTTAAATTCAGGTTCTATATTAGCAGCCAAGAAGTCGTTCCCTTGCCTCCTGGGAGAATCTATCTATCTACTCAGCCTGTTGTCTGGGGGTCACAACAGCTTGTACTGCCTTTTGTTCAGAGTGATCTTAAAGTGGAGCAGCTGAGGATATTCACTTCCCTGGTCTTTCTTTTACTACCCTGTCCCTTTCTGGAATCACAGAAGAATTTGCCCTTGTTTTTTTTTTCCATTTTCACATAATCGTGATGCTTTAGTGAGCTGCTGTTCTCTCAGGTTCTGTCCCAGCCATCCATGATCCAGAGCCCTCAGTCTGTTTGCCAGAGAAAAAGTATGCTGAAATGCTGCTTCATAAATAAGAAACAATTCACCTATGATTCCAGATGTGCCTGTGCCAAAAGATCCTAAAAACAGTAACAGCCATTACGGCTCTTTTTTTCTTTCTCTGTATTCTGTTAAGTGATTTTTTGTTGCAGTTTAACATATTCCAGACCTTTGCTGGCAGAAGCAATGCATATAACCTCCCTCAGAAGTGTATTCTGTTGGGAGCTGCCAGGCTACACAGGATTTTATACATCGTTCAGCTAAGTCAGCGATCCATATGCAAAAATCAAGCTCTCAGGGACACCATGTGGATTTGTGACATTCTTCAGAGCACTTTGTGTCTCTAACAAACCAATGAATGGATTACACTCAGCCATAAAAATGGTTTTTCCTCTCCGTGACATATATAATATGGATAAGCTTTATTTAATAAGTAGCTAAAAACTAATGCCACGCAAGTTACTTAAACGGGTTAAAAATATTCCTCAGTATTGTAACAGCTTAAGGAGTGAGAGCACACAACAAAATGGCAATGTATAAAACTGAGAAACACCATGCTGAATGCTAACATGGGACATCTTGATTAAGTAAATATCATTTTGGAAACTATTTTTGGCTTATAACAGTTGGAAGCAGAAGAAACAGATAAACCTTTCCTACACTATAGGAATACTGTATGTATTTCCCAACAAGCTATTTCATCTTGACATTCCAGTGTAGATTATCTCTTTGTATCATGCTGTTGTCATGAGTTAGGCTTGGATAGCAGATAGTTTTAAAAACAGTGCATCTGTATTTAGTCAATAAAGTAATGGTTTGTAAACTCACTCAGCAGCAAGCTGTTTCTTGAAAAGAATAGAAGAGCATTCAAGGGAAAAGAGTGACAAGATTTGGTGATTTCTTAATTATCAGATTTTGTTCTTTACATGGTCATGCTTACTGCTCCCAGGAAAGCCTTTGTCTGCCTACAAATGACAAGCAGTTATTTGACTTAATTAGCAAACCCTGGGTCATGTTCCTGTTCCAAAATGATTGACACTGCAACTGACGTGAAAACTTGCTTCAACTGGGAGATGTACTTAATTCTTCCTTTTCATTATTCCTTACAAGTCAACTGACTGTAGTGAGCCTTGAGACTTCAAGGTGCTTAATATTTTCAGGTTTCTCACACATTTGTAACGTCAGCCTTCCACACCTGCTGCTGCTGTCTCATCTTCGGTGACGGCAGCGATGGTGCTAGTCACAGGATCCAGGGCTGCCCGCTCTGCGCTCAGACGTGTTTCTCCCTGGTGCCTCTGCAGTCAGTCTTTTCCCTCCGGGAGACAGGGCTAAACGCAGTCGCATCCATGAACGCTCACTGTAAGCTTTGCTGACTGAAGGTACACCAATTTCATACTCAAATCTTCCCTCCCAAAATAAAACCCCACCTAGACTTCAGTGGTGTCATAACTATGACTGGGAAGAATATTAATTGCTATATAGGCATCAATTCATTTGTTTTACAGGAACAACCCCCTAATTCTCATTTATCTGCTTCAGACATTTCATGAAATGATCCGTTAACTGTCCTGTTTACTGCTTTATCTTCAAATGTCCCGTAGAACATGGTGTGTTTTTGAGAGGATGGTCAGGCAGTCTGTGGATTTTTTCCTGCACTTTTTGTGTCAGTGGGAATATCGGTCTCCACGCCAGGAAGCCAGGATCAAGCCTCAGGTTAAGATATGTAACAGAAGAAGTCCTGCAGTCAGGCTCAAACCTCAATATAAGACACGTAATACAAGCAAAAGAGTAAGGAGTAGGACAGAGTGAGGCCTACTAATATAAATCCATACGGGGCTTTCAAGAACGATACCGACTGGAAGTTGTTTCTGCTCGAATTCACACAGCACAGTGTAGAAGAGGTCGATGTTATTTTTTCAGTTCATTATACTTTCTTTCACACCATCAACAAATTTCAAACCTGATAATATCAGAATACGTTTGGAATATCTTTTTGATAGGAAGTTTCTATTTCTTCAACTCTGCATCTTTTCACAATGCAGTCATTTTCCGTCCTGTAAAACATGTGTAATTTGTCATTTTTGGAAAACACACAAAAATGGATAAAAATGAGCTGAGGTTCTTTATGGGCTTCTCTTTCACACTGTCTTAAAGAGCAGCAATAATTTTTTTACCTGTTGAAAAAAATGGAAGCAAACTATGGAACAATTAGATAAAATAAGAGCTTACAGAAAGGTTCTGTATAATTCCATTTTTAAGCATCTGCACAGAATACAATGAACTGGTAAGAAATAAAATCCAAAGTATTTATTTTGAAGTATTTAGTATCTTAATAAACACATGCTGGGCACTTGGCCAAGAACTTTTAAAACACCCATGATACGTTATAACTTTAAATTCTAATATCCTGCAACCCAGCTTAGGAATCTTCTGTTATAAGTTTTGTATCGCTTTATAGGGAGGATAATAGAGTTGTTGAGAAAATAAGTGATGTTCAGTTCTAACATTGTTTCTTCTTTTTGTTCACTACATACTATTTAATATTTTCCTTTGTACACTTCTTAATAGTTGAGCTTTAAGTGAAACTCTGAAAAACATTAGGATTCAAAATACAGTGGAAGATATAATATTATTTTCAGGGTCACAAGTTGCATACCGAGATTTCTCTCTTAAACAATGACACTTAGTATCTCTAGCTCTATGAATACTTTTGAAGTGTCATATTAAAACCAATCTCTTGGCCTTCAGGCAAAGAGAAGCAATTAGTCTTGGAGTTGTGAATAAATAAAAATCCATTTATATACCCGTCCTTGACACGTACCTTGCAAATCTTAGAAACTTCATCTAGTGGGAAAAGAAATGTTAAATCACAAACACCAATACTAATCATATTGCAATGTTGCTTCCTAAAACTGTTTAGTTTATATCAATCTTTTAAGTATTAATTCATATGTATATATTCATACATACTGAAACACAACAGAAAGACGCACACACTTGAGCGAGAAGAAATGAGTGCGTGCATACAGAGCTATTCCTTTATTACCCTCAACATTAAAAGAGGCAAGAAAAAACTCAAAGCTCTCAAGTACATTGTCCTTTTCTTAGACATCGTAAAAACAATCCCACACAAGTTACCTACCACACGCGTGCCTCTTTCATCCCAAGTGCTATGGTGTCTTTGCCTTGACACACAAACAAACAAAACCAATCTTTATTAACCATGCATCCCATTTCCATTACCTGTCACAGATGTGTTGGGATGCGTCAGAAAACAATTTCTGCTTTTTGTTCAGTGCAATATATTCAGATCTTCTCTTTCCTCTTTACTGTGCCTCAATGCAGAAGCATCCTGTTTTTATGATGCTCTGGTTGCTGATCGAGATTCTCATATTTATTTCCATTTAGCAGCTAGTAATTCACAGACAAAATAAAAATTATGATGCCAAGTCATCCCAAATAGTCCATCTGCACCCTAAGAAAAGTGAAGCTCGGGCTGTGTGACGGGTCACTGAGTCTCAGTGGAGTTTGTCTTCCCCGCATGCACTTGTTGAGCAGAGTGCCGGAGAAATGAGCCAGCTTGGGCTACAGCCTTGCCCAGCACTCAGGTGAAGCTGCTGTCTGGGGACACGCTTATGTGCAAAGCTTATTTTAGAATAAAATCTGGCCCTTTGTGCTGCACTTTCACAGGCAGAGTCTGGGCCTGGAGGCCAGAGGTGAAATGGTGACCTCTGTGAAGGATCACACCTGGGCCGATGGGATGGTCAAGGAAAACAAATTTTAGTCTGTTCTGGATGCAAATCTCTCCGCTGACCTAGTTCTCATTCTCCTTTTCATTTCAGAAGCTCAGCTAAAAATCCATAAATTAAGGAAATTAACTGATGGAGCCTCCGGCATCTTTGTAAGCTATTTAAATCTTTAAATTTACAACATCTTCTGCATATATCAAGTAATTGAACTAACTGCAGGGATGTAACTTTAATGAGAAAATTTCCCTCTTCTCCTGTAGTTTGTACTCAAAAAAAAAAAAAAAAAAAAAGCTACCCTTAGGAGAAAAGTTTCTGTTTATTCCTGCCACGGAACAGAACTTTGAAAGAAAAAAAACCCCTGGTTTTCAGGAGGTCCTGCTCGCCTCCCCGCCTGCTGCCCGCCGGGCGCGGTGGCCCCGCGGAGCGGAGCGGAGCGGAGGGAGCGCGGCCCCTCCCGCACGCTGCCGGCCTGACCTTTCCGGCATCCGCACGCCGTTGCATAACTGGGTGCGCGGCCGCACGGCGCTAGAAGGCGCTGCAGCCCGGCCGGGACGCGCGGTGTTTGTTCCTCCGCGGGCGCGGAGGCGGCGGGTCCCTCCTGCCCCGAGCGCGGGGCCACGCTGTGGGGCCGCCCGCCGGCTGCGGCGCGCTGGGGCGCGGAGCGGCCAAGCACCCTCCGCCAAACTTCTTCCGCGGGGACCAGCGCGGAGTGGGGCGCGGATCCCCCGCGGGGGCTTGCACAAACGCGCCAGACATCGGCAGACCCGCATCTGTGGCTGAAAGTTGAGGGAGGGCTTTGCTTCTCCCCCTCCCCTCCTTTTTTTTTTATTGGAGGGGGCGTCCCTGCCACCACCCCCCCGGTGCGCGCCCGCGGAGCCGCCCGCGGAGTCCCGCGCCATCGCGCCGCGCTCTCTAATTGAAATGGCGCTTTTGGCCGGGGGCGGGCTGCCAGGGCGCTCCGCAATAGCACAATGCATGTCGATAGACGTCATTTGGTTTTAATGGCCTACAGGAAATTTGGCGTTTACAATGCGAGACATTAGCAAAGGGTGAAAGGGAGGGGGAGGCAGGATGGATGGATGGATGGGAATAATTGCAGGGCCCCCCCCGCGCCTCCGAGACCCCCTGTCCGCACCCCGGAGGCGCTGGGTGCTGCGGGGGAGGGGGGCGTCGGGGCTATATTTTTAATTATTTATTTTTGAACTTGATCTAGTTTATCAACAAGTGCAGAGTGGGTGCTACCCTAATTGTAACAGAGGAGTCAAGAGATGTGAGAAACGTGCCCTGTGTTACTTATTTGGGAGCTGAAAATTTATGCCTAGTTGAAAAAGCCTGGGGAAATATTACATCAGACCAAATGACAATGATTAAAATCAGCTTTCCCCCCCCCCCCTTTCCCCCCCCCCCCCCTTTTCCTCGTTCTTCTTTTCAGTAAGTCTGTTGAAGGACGTGACAGTGGCCTGATCCTCCCCAACACCGAACCGTTATCCCCTGGCAGGGCCGGGCCGGGCCGGGCCGGGCTGCGCGGGGCTCCGCGGGGCAGCGCGGGGCTCCCGCCCCGACCGCGCCGCGCAGAGGGGCTCTGCGGGCGGCGGCGCCGGGGGCGCGGGCTGGGGCGCCGGCCGCCTTCCCAGCCTTATTTCATTTTCTAGGGTTGTATTATATTTTATTCGCGGGGTGTGTGGGGGGGGAATAAATCTGGAGACCTTCACCAAAAGGAGGGAAAAATATCCAATTTTCATCGCAAAATTAGCTAGGGCTAGAGCAAAGGGCTGAGCTAATTGTAGCCTAATCCTCTGCCCTGCAGGCGTTTGCAAAGCCCTGAGCAAGAATTCGCTTTTTTTCCTCCTCTTCTCCCTTCCCTCTGTTATTTAGAGACGGGATTATTGCCTTTCTTCTCATAACAGCCTCGGCAGTTTCATTTAAAGGCTTTTTTTCCCCCCTCACACACACACATCCACACACACATACACAAAATAAATAGAAAAAGAAGCAACAAAACCGGGGAGAGGAGAGAGAGAAGCTTTAAAAATAATAATAATCACAGCAGGGTCTGCGGAGCAAAGATAGTAATAAAAGCAAAAAGCTGAGCCCATCCACACACAAACCCAACAGAGCCCAAAGCCAAAGGGGGGCTCGCAGCTCGCTTCTGTGCTCAAGGTAAGGAACGCGGCGGCGGCGGCTCCCGCGGCTGCCGGGGCCGGAGCGCGCAGTGCGCGCCGCGCCGTGCTTTGCATCGCATCGCATCGCATTGCATCGCGCTGCACCGCGCCGCGCGGCACGCTCGCGCCTTCGCTCGCTCTTTTTTTTAAAATTTTTTTTAATTTTTTTTGGAAAGTGCCTCTTCTTCAAACTATCTCGGCTCTTGGCTCCGGAGGAGAAGCGGCGGAGGGGGGGTGTTTTGTTGTTATTTTTTTTTTTAAAGCTACAGGACCCGTTTGCGGCCGCCCCGCTTTGATAGCGCCGTGTGTGTGTGTGTGCGCGCGTGTGTGTATGTTTTGTTTTGCTCCGCTCCAGCATGGGCAGCGCCGGCGGAGCCCCGCGGCCCGGGGTGCCCGCGCTGCCGCCCCGGCCCCGGCTCTGAAGACGGCCAAGCCCCAGCGCGGCGGAGGCAGCGCGGCTCGCTCCGCGCTCTCGCATGGTACTCGCGGAGCCGCGGGGGTCGGGCGGGCGGGGTGCCGCGGCGCGGGGGTGCGCGGGCCGGGGCGCGGGGGCTGGCGGCGGGGCGGCTCGGCACAAAGGGAAGGCGGGCGACAATGGGGAGCGCCGCGTATGGAAAACACGGGCGGGCTGTGAATGAAACTCTGGCGCCAGTGAGAGTGGAAGGCTTGGTTTGGGGTAGACTTCAAACCACTCTAGGCTATAGTTTGCATTTCTGTTCCTGCATGCGATGTGGCACACTTCTGCAAAATTAATACATTAGCCTGGCTAATGCTCACCACCATTGGCTGCACGGAAAATGTGCAGGATCGGGGATTCGGGGTTGGCTTTTTTTTTTCCCTTGCATTCATCTAAGACATCTCCTTTCTTGTTATGTGGGAATAAGTAAAGGACGCCATGTTGTGCTTTTTTTTTTGGTTGAATTTTACCTTTGGGCATACAGTGTGTTCAAAAGAAAGAGGCAGAAGTTGAGTGACCGGGTGCCTTGCTTGCTGGTGATTTCCCTGACCATCAGCAGGGAAAGGCATTTGGGTGACGTGAAACTTGCACTAAATAGACTGGAGACTGCCAGAGATAGGCGGGTTGCGGAGGGGGGGCGGGGGGGAAAGGAGAAAGCCTTTTTCTTTTTTTTTCCGGCAACCAGAGCTCCAGAGGATGCTCCCCTCCTCCCCTCTAAAAGTTTTGGGCACCATCTCCTGTGTCACTCGGTCCAGTGTTCAGTGAAGCAGCGTGGAGGTGTGTGCAAATGTTTGGGGACTTTTTAATTTTGGAGCCATCGGGCCCGAGGTTTGCAGTCCCCCCCTCCCTGCTTTGTCTTGAGACTCGGTTCACGGCGTAAGCAGTTGTCTCGGAGGCAGACCCGAGCGGTCGCCGTCCCTGTTTATAGAGACAAAGGTAATTGCCAAGTCTGTAGTTGTGCCCCTCTGGCTGCGCCAAACGCCGGCTGGGGACAGGCAGACGTGGCCGTGAAGTCACGGGAGCGCCGGGGTAACTTCTGCAGCCGGTTATTACCCCAGAGTGCTGGGGCTGAGGCGCTCGGGGGGCTGCCGCGGGTGATTTTACCCCCTCGTGGGTCTGCTGGTAAAGCGATGCAGGTCCCTGGGGAGGAGAACAGCTTCCCCGAGGGCCCAGCCACGGGAGCAGCTGCGGGCGCTGCCCTGGCGACAGCCCAGCCGGGGTCCTGCGGCCCGACCGGCCCCGGGCCCGGCTCCCGGGGACAGCGAGAGCTCCATGGCAGGTCCTCAAACCTGCCCTTTGCATTTCACGTCTTAAATGTGCATGAAGGAATTAAACTGCACGAGTGAATAACAGCATTAGTTTCAATTAATTTTTATCCTGGCAACAATAAACTTTAGAAACAAAGCGCTTTTACATCCTTAATTAGGCTTGCTTCCCATCTGCAGTCTTTTAAGTGCCTGCTCCGTGATTTAACTTTGTCCCTCCTTCAGAGCCGCCTCCTTTTTCATTCTTTTCCCTTTTTTCTCGTTATCCCTTCCAGACTGCTGCCTGTTTCTTTCCTGCAACCTTTCACCTCCCTTGTCCCTATCTGTCTGCTCTGCTCTCTGCAGTTTATTTCTACTGTATTTTCCCAACATCAACAGCAGTATTGGTTACCATGGCCCCGGGCTATGTGCAGAGGTGGGAAAGCTTCATCCGCCCAAAAGTTCTTACACTTTTGAAGTCTTTCTTTTAGTAGGATCTGAAATGTATCATCTAGAGTGTGTATTAAATGAACAGTATTCCTGAAGGCTTTAGAGCAAGAAAGGCAACACCCTGGAAAATTCTGCAGTCTTTCAGCATTCTCTGCCCTAGGGTTATAGCCCTGGGCACGGAGCTGAATGGAGCTCTTACAACTGCCTTCTGTTTACCTTTTATGGTTAAAATAACAGCTTAGCAAAGAAGCAACTTCATGGAGAAACGATTCAGTGAAATCATCTCAAGCTGTAGCAGCATAGCTAGTTTAATCACCCCTAGAGAGCTGAACAACTGTGAGCACAATGGGACACAAAATCATTTTGTGTGTAAATGAGCATGGCATTGTGATTATTTCACTTTGCATGGGCAAATAGTTTTTACAAGCAGTACTTATGCAGTTAGCTTAGAAAGGCAGAAAAAGATAAGCTGGCTCTGAAAGATCTTTGTGTGTAATGTTTGAAAAACTAAATATTCGGATAATTTGGGAATCAGGCTCTATTGATTTTGCCTTCAGCAGGTTCCTGTGTTACTTATTAGAACAGGGTTATTGCCTGTGCCACTAGTTGGGATGCTGTATCCTGTCGTAGGCAACTAAAGAGCAAGGATTATTTTGCATGGTTTAATAAATGAAGTTTGTTAGTGTTTCTGCGATATTTACCCTTAAGGTTTTAATTTTCACATCGGTATTAGAAAATATGTGCATAAAGACTTTCACTGGATAAATACATTTAGGATTTTGCTTTGTGCATAAAATAAGTACATTACTCAGTGTGATGAATTTTAGCTGCTTTTTACATTAAGAGGAGGAAGGAGTCATTAGAAATAGGGTTACGGTACCTTAAGAAATAGGGGGTATTTATTTTTTTCAAGCAATAGTATTTTCAGTGCCCTTTATATATTGCTTAACAGTGATACCCCTTGATCATTTGCTCATATGAAAATGAATGAATTCCACAACTTTAATAAAAATGTAAGATTCATGTTTTTTATATGAATCCTCTCCAACCAGGGGAAGAGCCTGTACTTTTAATTCCCCTTCTCCTCTCCTCTTCCAAAAAGCCAGTGGCACCCTCAATAAGTACGAAAAGCCATAAAACTTTGAGAACTATTTTAGCTTTCCAGTGATTTTCTATAATTAAGTGTTTTTTCAACACATGCTCTAGCTGAGAGATGCCAAAAGCAGAGGGTTGTTCAAAAGGTCCCTCCAGTGAATAGTATAAATTAAATATCTACTATGTGAGTATGGCCTCACTGAGGATCTCAGACTCTTTACAGATCAAGGAATTTACTGGTATACTAACATTAAACAAAATCCTATGATAGCAACAGTGTTTAAATATGCACAAATAGATTGAGATCACTTGATCTTGAGCTATCTGTGCATATTTTAAAATTGAAGTCTGTATTTTGAGACAAATGGTTAAACGTAAGACGCATTTACAGAGGACTGGAAGGCCTTTGATTTCATTTGGAAATTGTAACGTGGGGTGCAGATGAGCCCTAATTAGGCACTTGTTTTGTGAAACTGTGTGAGATTTCTTTCTGAGGCAGCTCTGTACGTGCGAGGTCTGTACCTTTATCATTAGTGATAATAGTTGGGGTCTGAACAAAGGGGGTTGACATTCAGCCTGGATCTTCTGACCCTTTCATTTAAGTGAAGGAGTACAGAGTAAACATGAGTTTACGGTGCTCTTTGGTAAGAAGGAAAAAAAACAACAAACCTTTGTCTGCCTTGGCAGACAGATGAGGCACCCACAGACTAGTAAACACACCACTAAAATACTGTAGGTACTTACATACTAAGTTGGTTTTAAAAGTTAGTTCTTATATTTATGCTGTATGACATATTTACTGAAGATTGCCCACAACAGGCTCTTGTGGGAAACAAGAAAGCAGCGTCTTCAGTCATGAAAGGATTCAATCACTTTCCTTGAAGGTGGTGCTGTAGTAGAAATGTTAATGCCCAATTTCGCATCGGCTGACACAGAAGTCCTAGGACAGAGTTGGTATTTGCTTCGCGTTCAGTGCAGATGTCCATCCAGCCTGCGAAGAGAAAAGGATGTGGATTCATAATGGGGTGATGTATTTCTGTGCTGTAGATGCAGGAAATTTTTAGGAGCTAACCATGATAAAACACAGTAAATGGAGATGTTGTGATGACTTTGTGAAGCTGTCCAGATCTATTAAGATTTTTTTCAATCTCTTTCTATACAGCTCAGATTTTTTGTTTGTTTGTTTGTTTTTAAAAGAATATTGCTGATTGCATGTTCATCGAGTGGCGTAGCCAGGCGTCTTGTGCAAAATACTGCTACGAGAAAGGCGAGACCAGCTTTAGATTTCTAGGAAACATTGTCAAAGTAATGTGGGAGAAATGGGAATTCGCTTTGCAATGCTGCATGTGAAGTGCTTGTCAGATGCAAGGCAGAGCCTGGGTGCTTGGTAGCAGGCTTGCAGAACAAAATACCAAGAAAATTAGATTATATTCAGAAATGTCTTCAACTATAATGTTTTGCGTATGTTGCTTTAGCCATAAGGGGGAGAATGGATGGACATTTTCTTAAACTTTTATAAAAGGTTTTTTTCTGTTTGACATGTATGCTGTCTATACCAATTTAACTGAAATCGGCTTTGAGACACACGTTTCATGCAGAATAAGCTGTGCCTTTCTTACAAAAAAGAATTGAGGAATTTTCTTTTGCTATGGTTGTCCTGTTCATTTTGAAGGCATTTCAGTATTTTTTGCTTTATATGTCAACTGGAGATTTTTGCACTCAGTTCAGAAATTCTGTTAATTTGCAAGTATTTTTAGGGCAGCAAACGTTAGGTGGATTGTTGAATTTGTAATTTCACATGGAAGATTTTACAGTGATTTCTAAGGCGTCTTGTCATGAAAGCGTGGGTCAGTTTATGTACCTTTCTGTTTTCACTGCTTCCAGGTATTAAGTGCCCGCACTCTGAAGGCTTATTAGTTCTTTATGTCTAATATTAAGGCTTAACTGAAAATTATCTATTTATTTTGCAATTATTGAAAATAAACCAGAAAATTGATCTTAGTTTGATGTGAAATTTACTACATGTATAAACTAAATGCCTTAGGTACTGAGGAAGTCACTAATTTAGAAGTGTCTCGTTACTGAGACAAACTTGCAAAAACCCCTGAATCCCAATTCACAAATTGGTTATTCGTTTGTCAGGGGATATTTCACATCTAACACATAAGCCCGCGACCTTTAATTAGAATTTTGCAGTTTGTTTTATGCCCCTTGAGGCTGACACCTTGAAAAATTTTTTTTTCTTGATTTCTTATTGCTAATAAGCATCTTTCTCTTCCCCTCTGGTAGTTTAAAGAAAATGATGCAAATACACTTAATTACAGTGGTGGCAATAATTTGTTAGCTGAATATATGATCAGGCAGATGCAAAAATGATCTGATTAGATCTGTGATCACACTGGAAAGAAAGGTAACGCACTGCTACATTTAAGAGAAACTGTTCTTTTTTGCCATCCCTTTGCAGGAGGGAAGAAGCATGTCCCGTCTGTCTCTAACACGGTCCCCGGTTTCTCCTTTGGCTGCTCAAGGAATTCCTCTCCCAGCTCAACTCACCAAGTCGAACGCTCCCGTGCACATCGATGTAGGAGGACACATGTACACCAGCAGCCTGGCTACCCTGACAAAGTACCCGGACTCCAGGTAAGACCTTGGTGTTTACCAGCTCGCTGCCCATTTCTGTTTGTTGTGTGGAAAGAGGCACGTACCTGTGAGGAATATTTCAGTGCGAAAGACGATTTATTATATATTCACCACTTATGAATAATTCAGTTTCCGATTTATACGGTAACTTCACTGGGGCTTTACAGAAAAAAAAAAAAAGCCTGTAAAATTTATGTATTATTTAGAAAGCCTATTCATTTTCTTCCTCAACATCTTCTGCGCTCTGCCAGTATGTTTGAAGCACCTGTTGGTGTGCTGCCCTAGATTATTTCCAACTGTACCGAGCAACTTCTTTCCTTCAGATTTAGGGCAGAAAATAGTTTTTTTTGTTCTGTTAAGAAAACAGAACAGCTTTGTTACACTGGGACCAATGGGTGATCCCTTTGGCCAGCCAAAATCCTGAACCCAGTGGCCGCTGCGTGCCTCGGTGGCACCGGTCATTTCCTCTGGACAGTGGCTGCCAACCTGCTCTGTTCGCTTGCAGCTGTAGATTAGACTGAATCCTGCATGCTGAAAGCCAGCCAATTTGTGCTGGACAGGTTGGTGACATATCAGTATTTATTTCAATCCGGCCAGCATTATCACAGAGTGGACTATAGATGCGTCAAATTATGAATAGACGTGGCATAAGAGTAGATTTGTGTTTATGACATGGAGTCTCTTTATGATTTGCCTGGCTGCCCGTCCTGTGGGGTACTGGACACCGTGAAGGATGGAGGATCCTGGGCAGTGTCAGGCATGTGATGGTAGCGTGAAAGGGACCGCTGTTTTAAGGGTTAAAGCATATGTATCAGTGCACTGTGTTCAAATATACCCAATTTGGATTTACAGTTATGATGACTAAAACAGTTCAGTGTTTTGTCATTCAGACTGCTCATTTTCCAGAAGGGTCTGTCCCTTGTGTGTCATCAAGAGCAGGGGTGGGTGTGCAGGGTCAGGGTGCCCAGCAGACCGGCTAAAGGAAGCATTACTGGCTTGACAGCAAACCAGAGCCCAGATCAGAAGGTTTCATTGCCAGACTTTGTGCTACCTGCATAGCCAGTATTTCCAAAAGGGACAGATTTCTTTTTTTGGTAAGACAACCAGTGTAAGCTCTGGTTTAATTTGAAGATTTTTCATTGAAAAGAACTAGGGATTTTTGCACAGATTTGCTAGGTTCCCGAGCAATAAATGACATTTATGGAGACACCTTGAAACGCCTCTGATGTCATAAAGCATATGGCTGTGATTTCATTCCAAAGAGAAGGAGCTGCTGAAATTCTCTATGGAAAAGAAACAATTATTAAAATACCTATATTTTATGGTTAGGCCAAAACAGTATGATTTTTATAGACAGTGTCTGTTTAGTGATGTCTATTTGATACTTCTTTAATCATAGAGAAGAAATTTGCTCAGTGGGGATAGATTCATAACAGAAGCAGACATGCTTCATGGTATAAAAAATACAGAGAAGATTCAGCAGTTGTAATGGAATAGCACATCTGCTTCCACATTTTAAAATATCACTGCTGACACTGTTTTTAAAATATGCCCCTTATCAGACTTAATAAAAACTTCAGTTATGGAAGCTTTGGGAGAATATAAATAAATTCAACAGATATTATTTAAAGAGGATGAAGTACTAATCTAAACCCTTTTTTATTTTTCTGTTTGCTAAATAACAAAAGGACATTTCGTCAGGTTCTGTACTTTGTTTAAACTAAAAGTACCAAACTGTGACTGAGCGGAGCTCATGTGCTGCCTGATGTTTTGTGGTGCGTTGTCTTACGTTCGTAGTGCTGTGTTATCTCAGAAGGCTCGAATGCTTTTTCAGCTGTTGAAACTTTAGTTCTCACTGGAGTAACAGTTTACAGGATGAGACCTGTAAATCACAGAGATTAAATAGTAAACATGTATATTTCTATAGCGAAAGATAATTCTTCGCCAGCATCTCAAGTAGGACATACTGCTACATACATTATGACGCTGGATGGAGGGTACACGTTATTTATTTATTTTTCTTTTACTTACTTTATTTTTTCTTTAATGTGGTTCTCTGCAGTGCTGCATGGCAGCCTTGGCTGGTTCCCCCGCATTGAGCCTGGCCTGCTCTCAGTCCTGGTTAGGGCAATGTACTTGCAGTTATTTCAGTGGGAGTTGGCTGGAACTCCTGCTGGTGCCTCACTGTCCTCATGTATCTTCCATAAGGCACAGAGTGTCTTCACAGTGGTCTGGCTGGGAAGGGGATCCCAGGTGTCCTGCAGGTGCAGGAGGAATGAGATAGCTCTTCTGAGAGACACATCTGGAAATAATGCCAGAGCACTGTTAGCTTGTGCTCAGAGATAACATGCATGGCCATATACAGAGGTATGGCCATACTTAACCACATGCAGAGCTTTTTGGGTTATTTTGGACAGCGTGTTAAACTCTAGGTTTGAGCATGAGCTTAAAAGTTTCAAATCTAAGAAATCAAACAAATTTGTAGATTGCATTTCAGCCAAAGATGTGAGCATGTGCTGAAAGGCGTTGCTAAATCTTAGCTCCAGTCACATAAAATATAGTTTGCACTTACTGAAATTGAAAGCCATGGGAATAAACTTCCTGTTTATTTGTGTTACAACCTCTATTTCTTTATCTGTGCTCCAAAATCATAAGCAGACTTTTAGCTTGTAGGGTATACTGCACATGGATGTTTAAAGACCCATACAGATGTGAGCATGTGTATAAATACAACCAGGCTGTGCATACACAGAGACATCACATGGGAATCAGAAACATGAAAATCATCAAATCATGTTTATCCTTCCATAGTATTTTGAGGAGGCTCAATCCTGTCAGGTCCTGAACAAACTCAGTTCATGTTGACTTCCATGGGCTCTCAGCAGCAAGATCAGGCCCAGCAGGAGCAGGTATAGGTATGACCAGTTCCTGCCTATACCTGCTCTCCAGTCACCCCTCTGGTATGATAATAAATTACACCTGACAGCAGGCAGCGTGATACATTTCTTATTGTAATTTGTTAGGATTGACGGTGCTCAGCCCACTCGGCTGTTCCCAAGTGACGTGGTCGGCTCTAGTTCAGGGGGAGGGAGGACTCGGTTATCAAAGTGTTACTCACCTGAGTGAGTGGCTGGTGGTGTGAAGTCGGAGGCCAAATCTTGCATTTCGGTGGTCCGAGAGTCGTTCCAGAGCAACTTTGACAAAGCCTTTGATGTTGTTTGTATTAGTGCAGCAGCTGTGAGTAGAGCATTTGTCCATTGATTAAATTCGCATAAGTAAAGGGTGTCAGAATAGACATTAAAGGAGGTAGATGCCCTTTCCCCAGTAAATTTTCGTGGGCTACGTAAGTTCTCTCATCTAAAAAGGAGAAAACTTGAGCAGCACACAACTGGTGTGACAAAGGATAAGAGGGTTAAACAGCCCCTGTAAAAGATGGTTTCTAAACCGCTCACCTTACACTACTCTTACACACCTTTCCAGTTGGCTTTTTGAATGAAACAGCATACAAGGAAGAAAGCTGGCGTTTCAGAGAGCAAAAGGCAAGGAAAATGAGAAACAGAAAAGAAATTGTGATCAACAACAGCATAATGATGGCGGTCACAGAAATTATCTCAGAAATAATATTATTAATCCCTCTTACTTTAGCTACTTGAGGCTGCTTTCCATGCAGACCCAAAATTGCCATTAAAGTTATCAAGCTTTGGAGGTACAAGGAGGCTGATGTTGTCTTACCTGGATCTGAGGCTCGCTTTCTATGGTTTATTTTCAGCAAGTTCTCCACCCAAAACTCCCAGCCTGGTAGTTGTGAGTTACAGTTACAAAGAAAAACAACAATGTTGAATTCACTCTTACTAGCAACATCTTATTTCTAAAGTAACCAGCTAAGAAAACAAATTATTCTCCTCTAGAAATTCCATTTGTGTTTTCACCTAAAGGACCTCTAAAGTATCCTCTTCACACATTGACACTTGAGTATGGATTTATATGACAGATTGTAAAGGCCGCAAAAGCTCTAGCACGTCTATAGAGTGAGTTGCAAATTGTATTTATCCAAGGGAGTGAGATGGTTCTTACATTTAAAAAACAAACCCACACCTGAAGTCCAAGCTCCTAATGTGCGGTCAGGAATAGCCAAAGACACTGCCAGATCTTCCAGCTTTACTCCCAGTCTCATTGACTTCAGGTGGAAAAGAAGTACAGGTTCCAAATCGCTGTATACCACAGCAAGCCACAGCTTCTCTGTTTCACTGGAAATTCTAATATCACTTTGAATTTATGTTAGAAAGCACAACAAGATCTTTCATCAGAAGCCTGCCCTTTTCACAGCCCTGAAGAGTGCTTTTAACTCAGAGAATTACCATGAGCTCTTTGTGAGTTCTGCTATAAAAGGTAAATACATTTACCTTACATTCTTGGTTAATTAGTATTTGTCATGTAACCCTCTAATAAAGATAAGTATGTTCTATCATTCAAAATGTATTTATAAAAGCTCATGTTTTCTGTGGTGTTAGTCATGTGACAAAAGTGAGCAGGAATAATTTGTAATGGAAGCGGTGACATCTAGGTGGGACTGGTGTGGTCCCCGCAGTTGACACCGCACTGTGTTTGGGAGTTCCCTGCTCCCAGCCTTTGCTCTTCAGGAAAATGGAGCTTTTTGGCCCCGCAGCCCAAGGAGTGCTGAGCCGGTGCTAACAGAGTGCACAGCCTGATCTCAGCTTTCAGGGCACCTGGGCTTTACCGTCCCCTTTTCTGAAGGCTCTGTCTTCCAAACAAAACCAGCACAGGCTTTATTAACTGTTTCAGAAACTAGTGACCTTACCTTTTTGTCACAGTTTTACCCCAGCCAGCAACTAAGCATCACACAGCCATTCACTCATTTTTGCCCTGGTGGGATGAGGGAGAGAATCAGAAAAGTGAGAAGAGTAATGGGTTGAGATAGTCTAAGTGGTAAAGCAAAAGCCATGTACGCAAGCAAAGCAAAAGAAGGGATTAATTCACCACTTCCCACAGGCAGGCAGGTGTTCAGCCATCTCCAGGAAAACTGGGCTCTGTCACATGTAATGGTTACTTGAGAAGAGAAATGCCATCACTCTGAACATCCCTCTTTTCCTTCTTCTTCCCCCCAAAAATGTACTCAGCATGACCTCATATGATACGGAATATCCCTTTGGCCAGTTTGGGTCAGCTGTCCTCCCTCCCAGCTTCTTGTGCACCTGTAGCCTTCTTGCTGAAAAACCCTTGACTTGGTATAAACATTGCTTGGCAATGACTAAAGCATCAATGTATTATCAACATTCTTATCCTAAATCCAAAACACAGCACTATGCCAGCTACTATGAAGAAAGTTAACTCTATCCCAGCTGAAACCAGAACATTGTTACAAGACTCAGTAGAGTTTTCCAGGCATATCCCTGCCTCACTTTCCTCTGAACTAATGGACTTTTATGGTGATTTACAAAGGAGTTCCCTAAAGCATGTGTCTTCTCTGAATATTTCTTGTCAAAACAAATAGTCATTCTTGTATAGACCCACCTTCTACTAAGCATGACCATTTGGTTCTAGCTGCTCTAGACATACGTGAGGTTTTTAGTTCCCCTACCTTTTTCTTCCAGTATTTCCATCTCTGTAGTTGCTGGAGCTCAGCACTGACACCCAGATCTTCTGCTTCTCCCCACCTTTTCTGCTGCCACACTTGCCTGGACTGAGCTCAAGGGAACACGCTTTTCCAAGTTTCAGGACCCCTCTCTTGTCCCTGACAGAACATGATTGCTTACCTGGAATAGCCACATATAGTGGTTTCAGAAGCTCAGACACACCTGCTACAGGGCAGATCTTCCACGCCATCACTTACACTCAGGGCTCCATACTGGGTCCTGCAGGGAAATTCCTAATTTGCATATTTTTAGGATATATCATTCTCCAGACTCAGCATATTCAAGAACATCTCACATTTCTTGCTCAATCCAGTGTCACTCTTATAATAACTTATTTGCTCATTTCCCATCAAATCTGTGTATTATTGATGTTATTGCCTGAAAACAGTGTCCAATTAGCAAATTTTGTCACTTACCCCATGC
Source organism: Nesoenas mayeri (assembly GCF_963082525.1). Classification (NCBI taxonomy): domain Eukaryota; kingdom Metazoa; phylum Chordata; class Aves; order Columbiformes; family Columbidae; genus Nesoenas; species Nesoenas mayeri. The sequence goes on from NC_137547.1 coordinate 18,367,408, forward strand.
TGGCAGTTGTGGTGTAAATCACGCCTTAAACAAGGCCTGTAAGTGGAGTGAAGACAAGATTTGTTCATAACCAGGGAGTGGTGGCTGTGAAAACACAGCGCATTGGAGGGCAGGATGCTGGGCTGGAGCAGAAGCAGTGTCAGCTCTCCTGCCAGCCCCATGCCGCAGTGGTATCAGCAGTGTCCACCTTGACTTACCTGCGTCCCAAACCTCTTCAACTCCTCACCTCCCCCCATCTGTATGGTGCATTCAATCCCTCCCCAATCCCTGCACACCTGCCAAGAGATGCTGTCTTATGCACAGGGAAGGATGTAGGCACGCATGCTGCCATGGCACATTCCACCCTTCATGGGGTGGCACTCTTTTCACTGGGGTCAGCTGTTGTGTGCCCTGTTTGTGTGGTGACACCAGGCTCTGACGCTCTGAGGCCATGAACTGTTGTATATTACCCAAAAGGCAAAGAGTTTCTGAGTCGGAGCCAGCAGCCCACATTCATGCAAAGTGCTACAAAGTGCTCCTGCATGTGAGCTGCAGCGCAGAGCTCATTAATTTTAATAGGTATTGTGAAGTTAAACTGTACGCTGACTTTAAAGCAAAACACCTGAGGAGGCAGGAGCAAGGGTTTTTCCTGCATGTTACAAATGCTCAGGTTGTGGGCACGGTGCATGAGCACTGCGCACATCCAGCGACACTGCGCACCCTCTGCAGAGAAGGGTGAGCCTGCCAGGGCTCCCTGCAGCTCTGCCGTTCTTCAGGGTGATCAGGTGTACACTGCAGATGAGAACAAGTAAATAAGCCGAAAACCAGAGGTTTTGGTTATATGCAGTTCATTTTCTGAATTAACATAAGAATTTTCATAGAGATTAAAATCATTTTTGGTTTCATCATCATTGCACCTTCAATTTAGAGATAAATCTTCTAAGTTTTTTCTTATTTGGTTGTTAACTGGGAAAATCTCTCTTTGGTTTGGTTTCCAAGGGAATTTTGACCAGCAGACCAGACAAGGAAAAAAAATCCTTTAAAAAGGGTCTTTCCCCTTCCCACCCTCTGTCTCCCAAAAGCCTGCATACAATCCCATGGGTGTTGTACTTACCGGAGTGGGAGCTGTAGCAAGTGAAAGAACTGTTATTCCCAGGCTACTGAATCAGACAGTGTAAAATGAACCAGTCTTTCCCCACCTGTGAAGCCAAGTATTGCTGTTTTGTATGAGCGCTCTGTGGCTGAGGTCACACAAGGCCTTGTAGCACTTTGATAAGCTCTAGGACAGATGTGGAGCATTAGTTCCTATGGGCAGATGTGCATTGCTGTGAGGACACATCCAGCACAGCCCCTGGGCAGCATGTGGGGTAGAACATGGTCAGTACAGATGAGGAACCATTTCATTGTACAGACCGGCTGGAGCTGCTGCAGCAGGAGTTTCACCAGTCCTGGGTCTAGGAGCACCAGGGCATGACCTGTGCCAGAGGAGGGGTGCATGGCTTGGCCTCTATGGAAAATAAAGATAATCCATGACAGAGATGTGATCACAGCTGGGAATGATGATACCCTGTCTCTGGCTTTCACAAATGGGGAAAAAATCCTGGATTCAGGGTCTGGCAGAGCCCATGGCAATACACCGTGACAGCACATTTCCTTGCATTACCCAGGGCTGTTGTTCTACAGTTGGAGTAGCAGCTTTGGTGGTAAAGTAGAACAGTCTCCATAACGCTTCACCCCAGTGTCCTGGGGAAGACAGGAGGGAAGGAATTTATATGGAAACTGATTCTTCAGACCTATGTCCACCTTTCCAGGATCTCCTACCAACTAGCATGTGAGGAGCCACAACAGGGTGCTTAGCCCTTACTGGACTTCATAACCACAGCCTGGCCCAGCACAGCTGCTGCCCAGGGACTGCCTGCAGGCTCTGGAGAAGAAAGCTGAGCTTACCCTGTGGGATTACAAATAGTACTGTAATTGGGTCCTTTTGATGAATGAGTTATTTGTGTGTTTAGCTGGAATATTTGATCAAACATACAAGAAAATAATGCCTAGCTAGTCTCTGATGAACACTTTTTCAGAAATTACTGTTTCTCTGTACACATGTACAGCCTAAGTTGTGGAGAGTTCTGGCATGAATGGGTATTAGGGCATCTAAGAGGGGCAGACCAAGCTAGCCATGGAGAAGAGAAAGTAGCAACTCACACTCATCTGACTTACAGAAATAAAACTGTAGCTGTGCTGCTGCACCTGGTACAGGCTGCTAAAAACCCCCGAATCTGAGAAAATTGCACGTTCCTATCTGTCTGCTAGCTTATTCAGCTTGCCTAGTCAAAAGGAAGAGCAGGCATCTCTGTGCAGCTCATGCAGCGTCGCTGCAATTGGGGGATGTCATTTACAGCCTCTCAAAGGAGACCAAAAGATGGATGTTGAACAGTGTCTCCAGTACCTTAGGTGCAAAACTTAGCTGACCTTGTCTCCTTTTTTGTTCTTCCTTGCTTCTTCTGCAAGGATAACATGACTATAGCTGAGTTACACTTAGCACGCTAGTAATTTCTGCCCTTCCTGCTTTAAACAGGCTGAAAACTAGTCTGGTTTATCAAAACTCACAAAGAAAAGCCAGCAAACAAGGAGAACAAAAATTCAACTCTGTTTAGCACTCTGTAGCAGTTTCTGAAGTTAGCTGATCAAATACTTCATCATTTCTTTCATTGTTATTTTGCTTACCACTCACCTGACGGGGTGTTTTGGTGCTAGCAGCACAACTCAAGTATTTTTCAGCAGTCATTTTCAGGACAGTGGCACAAAAAGCATTAGAAACGTATTTTAAGAAACCGCTCTCATAGGATATCATGGGAGTAACCTGTCTCCTCCTTTTATGCACTGCTAGTGGAGGTTGTTTCCTGCTGGTGAGGGTGGTGTAAAGTGCTGCACCTGTGCTCAGGCTCACAGGTGTAGCAGCTTTACACTGAAAGCAAAGGGGAATCTCCTTTATTGATTGCTTCTTCGTGTGCTGTGCATCCAGCTCCCTCATCGCATGGAGAAGAGTTCTGTAAAGACGCCAATTCAGTAGCTTTGTATGGGAAATCGTGTCCTGAGGTCACAGTAACCACCGTACCAGTGGAGCAGACAAGGCATTACCTTTTAATATTCGGTCTTTGAATATGTGTCACTGATGTTTGTTTGTCTTTTGATATATAGACCCTGCAATGGCAAGTAGACCTGGTCTGCTTAGGGGGATATTTCATGAACTACTTAGGAAGTTTATAAAACAGACTCCCTAGATTATGAAGCAGGGGGGTATCTGTTTTGTAAGGAACATGTTATGAAATGAATTTGTCTCTAGGCCTAACTTAATTATTTTAATGATCCCACTGGTGGTTGTCGTAGGTGTCGTTCTGTGTATATATTGTGACCTACATGCTTGTGATCATTTATGAAATCTAAGATTTAAAAATACATTGGGCCTTATTAATTCCTTGCCTGCTTTCACTGAAATAAATGAAGGTGGTTTGGATACTGGTATGTTGGGCCAAATCTCTCTTGCAGTGAAGTCAATGAGAGTTTTACCGCAAGTGTAAATGGAAACAAAATAAGCCCTGTTCTTTTAGAAAACTGCCCTAATAATAAACCTGGCCAAAATAATCCCTAGTGTATCCCTGTTGACCTCTGGAATCATACCAGGGATATATGCTGATGTGATGTGTGGACAGGAGTTAAAAGAACCTTAATGTTGTAGGAAGATGCTTCTGTTTGGTATCCACAGTACTCGGTCTCAAAAACGTCTGAAAGTGTAAAACCAACAGGCAAATGAAGACAAAGCATCGTGTGCTTAGAGGGGTGTTCACGTACCTTTCCTGGTCAGATGGTCTCCCCAAAGAGATGACTCTGCTGGTTTTGAAGGAGTTACTCCAGATTTGTAGCTGTGTAACTGAAATCAGAATTAATCTATTCATGGGTTAATAAAAAAATCTTAAGAACAAATTGCATATTTAAATAGAAGAAATATGCAGGCATGCAAACACAGGATTCATATTTGAAAGCGTAAGGCAGGCTAGATCTCTGGAACACAGAGGAACAAGATGGTGTGGAGGATGCCAAGCCGTAGCTGATGCAGGTTGTGCCCACGCTACTGCTAGCCAAGGTGCCTTTGCCAAGTTTCTGTGTTACATGAAATGTAATAAATTGATGAGTATGTCCTTGCAGCACTTCAGCCTGTTCCCTTGTGTTGTACTACCATTAAATGCATAGTCTGGTGACGGAAACAGCTGAGTATTGTCACTCTCATCCCTAGTATAACCTCATTGATACAGAGTTACACCAGGCTGGTGTCTCTCCTAACCCAATTTGATGGCTGGGAGAAGCTGCAGAGCTGGAATTAAACTCCAGAGTTATAAACTCACATCTCTGTGCTCTGTCCACCAAACTGCCTACTCTTTCACCTCATCTGCTGTGGTTAGTATGTACTTCAATCTTTTGATGCTTAAAAAAGAAATGACACCTGCAGACATTTTAGAGGGATTTGCTTTTTGTTTTTACCTGGTTTGCTCTTACTCGAAACTCTGCCAGGCAGGATGGCTATCAGCTTCGTGTGTGTGCACGATTGCATTCCTTATTGATGCGGCCACTGTGGCGACTGCCTGCCTGTCAGAGCCGGGCAGCAGGACGGAGAGGCTGAGCAGAGGTGTTCCAGGGTTCGTTTGTGCTGTGCTGATTGCACTCTGCTGCATTATGGTGTGTGTTCAAAGGCTCAATTTGCTGCTTTTTTGTCTGCTGAGGACCTCGTAAAGCAAAACCTGACAGGAGTCCTGCTTGTGGATGCTGGGAAGCTATTATGCAGCGTTTGCACCGTTACTCTTGGTCAGCCTCAGAAAGGATCATTTGGCAAGCACTGGAAACTGAGATTTGCACCGTAAAGCTGAAACGCTGAAGGAATCCCAGTCCAAAGGGCAGGCTCCCGTTACGCTTCTCTCGTAATGGAGTGCAGATGCTACCAGTGCTGCAGGTAATCCGTTTAGACCTGGTAGATGCTTTTGCAGCAGCAAATCTCTCTCTTGAGAAAGTGGACAATGAAAACCAGAGACTCTTTTTAACCTCTTTGGTGTCATACTGTGTTATGCCAGCAAGTCGTACCAGTACAATTTATACCGAAGGCTGCAGCTTTGGCATTTGGGGAATGTAGTGTGCTTTCTGGGAGACCGCTGCCTAAATTCTGCCATTGCAAAACTTACATACAATTTCACAGACGAATTTGGCTAGTGGAACTCCATGGGAACTGGTAGATAACAATAGAGAGAAACTGGGGCCTCTTCTTCTGCTGGGGTTGTTTGGGAGGGAATGAGGGCTGAATTTGGGCCAGCAGTACTTAACACTGCTGTTGAATGAGGAAAAAAATTCAATGACTGCTTTTTAATCTTACAGAAGGGGGGAAAAAAAAGCCACACATGGATACGTAACCAGTTCCAAACACATTTCCTCTTCTGTTCACATCCAGTTATATTCTGTTTGCAGACACGAGGGTTAAAGCGGGGGCCTGCTTCTGCTTTCAATTAAATCAAAGGATGTTTTGGCCTTGACTTCACTGGGACCAGAATCAAACCCATGACCATAGTATTGTATTTAAGAATGAATCTCTCACAGTCACATAGAAAAGCCAGGTTCAGCTTTCAGTATCTCCCCAGAATCCAACAGTTAATGGTTTTCTTATTATTTTGGAGTTTTTGCCAAGCTTAATTCTGTAGCGCAAGTGTCCTCTGTGCAGCAGGTGTATTGCTGTCTCCTTCCCGGGTCCTCCCCTCTAAATAACCCCCGGAAAGGGGCTCCCGCTTTTTTTGGGGAGGTGGCCGTGGAGCCGGGCTCTTCCCAGCGGACCTGTTAGTGAGTGGCTTCCTCTCCATCCCTGCTCTCCGGCTGCAGTAACATAAAACCTTCTGGAAATTCCTCTTCACTTCTGCCTTGCATCTGCTGATGGCTCAGGCTCACCAGCAAAAACTGTTACTCAGGTCTTCCTACTCGGTGTGAATATATGGGCTTTGGTAATTGTTTTCCTTTCAAAATAGCTTTTACAAATCATTCTTGACATGTTTGGTTTCTTTAAGTGAACAGCCAGGAAAAATATCTTGGGTACAGATTAATGAAATCTAAGAATAAACAGGAGCATCTTTCATTTATCATTTTAAGCGTGATAACAAAAATACATATCAAGAGAACTGGGCGCAACTTCCCGATCACATACATGCTTGTAGAGAGTTATAACCAGTTACAGTCTGCCTGTAATTCCCCGCAATGTCTTTGTGCCAGAGTGAGCGGTGGTGTGAGCTGTGCTGGAGGTGTCTGTACAGTAGTATAATTGCAACAGTCTTACATTCTGGGACTGGGCAAAAATGATGTAGTTTACTCCCTGGAGGACAGAAGGGTGGGCTGCAGGAAAAGCAAAGAGAGGAAGAATGAAGGACAGGCTGCTTTTCCATATTATCATTCTCAGCAACAAAAGAGTTTAGCATATTGGCATACCAACCAAATGCTCAGGCACCGTGGGTGGTTTCTTTTGAGTAGAAAGCTGATCTACCACTTACCCAGAGAGGCTAGTATCATCCCTCTTGCAGCACTGAAGTGTCCCAATGCAGCGGAGGCAAGTGTGGTGACCAGGGGTCTCCTGGTGTTTCTGCTCGTCCCGGAGAGCACGGTGCTGCAGAGTCCCAGGCTCACCATGCCTGGGAACTTCTTCTTGTGGATCTAGAAATGAATAAAAGAATCATAGGAAAAAGCTCAGCTTTTGTGCATCTGGGATCAGAAGTAAAGGGCTGTGGTTCAAGCAGATTAAATATTTTAGCTGTTTGCACAAGAAGCAGGTACCAAAGTAAATGTGTTAGCTGCCAGCATTTACATTTTATAAAGGGTTGTGCAGCCCTTGGGTATCCATCCCTCTGTCTCCTGCCATGTACTGAAACATACTGGTTTCACAGCACCCACACATGCAAAGGATGTGGAAGGCCAGACTTGCACCCTGAAAAGTAAATGAGTTCCATTTGAAATTTTCCCTGCTTTCACTGAGTCCCAGTGGGAATTTTGCTCTTGACTTCAGTAAGTGAGGATTTAGCCCATTTATATTAAAATAAAACTAGTATCTGCATGTTTTCCAACCTCCCAGCATGCCCAGTTGCACAAGGGTGATGTTAATGGAAGTAGTGTCCAGATCTAGTCTGATGTGAAAATCTTAGTAAAAATCCTGAGTTAGGTCCCACTTGAATTTAGCAGCAAGTAGGCGAGGAGCAAGAGAGCTGGAATTTGGTGCAACCCTGTTCTCATCGGGGCCCTCATAGCACCATGATTTTGGGGGAAGGGATGGTTAAAGGAATAACAAGAAAAGGCTTGTATAGGCAGGAATGTTGTATTTGAATTGTGCATCTTCTCATGTATTAACAACTTAATTCTGTTGAATGCCCGCAACTCCCACAGATTTTGGACTGAAATGCAGTTCTTGCAGGATTGGGATCTTTGGGAAATTAGAGAATGCTTTGGGAAACTCAGATGCTAGTTTAGGAAGGGGGTTTTAATATTAAAGAATTTTTGTTCCTGCATTGATTTTCATGGCAAAAATGTAGTGTAAATTCTCTATTGAGAAAACGTGAAATGCCAAGAACCCTTGTAGGGCTCAAATCAGAGCAGCAGCAACAATGGCATAATAAAAATAGGATACGTTTAGCAATATAAATATATGTTAATATTTTTAATCTTCACCAACTATTTAGACAGAAGTGAAGTAAAAGACACAAGAAGAGCAAAAGTAACCTGAACTTTATACTGGAAAAAATAACAACCCTGAAAATCCAGCTAATAGAAATGTAAGTCCACGATTTAAAACGAAGAGAGGAATTCCCAGATAGATAGGTATTACCTACAATGTCTGAACTTAAGGATAATGTTTAGCTCTTAGCGCTAATTATTTGGTTTCTCTTATTAAAAATATGCAAGTCAGCCAGGCTCTGTCCCTCTCACTCTCCACAAGTAGTTACTACTCATTAGCAACAGGGATGGCAGAACTGGCCTGTATTGAAGTGCAGTAAGTGCAGTGACTGCAGCCACTTGGCTGGCGTTGGGCTGCTGTGATGTGCACACCTGCCACGGCCAAGGCCGCTGTTCTGGTCGTGTCACTCCAGAGAGGCTCAGCCAGACCCAACAAATGCAAACGGTGTGGCTGAGCATCCAGAAATAATGGATGGTTTGTCACTGTCCCTGTTACAAAGGATGAACAAGCCATGTCAGTGGCACGTAGGGAACTTTTAATGGAGAAATGCAAATTCTACCTGTATTTGAAAGTTATGTTTTTTTATTTTTAAGCAAAGTAAATGGATTTTGTGACTGAAGACTTAAATAAATGTGGCGGGATGCTGATGTGTGTAGCGAATAAGTGCTGTTCTGTGTCTGCTTATTCTGCCTATAAATGTGGTTATACGCCAAATGCAATGAAAGGATTCATAATACAGCAATTAACATACTAGAAACTGTTTGTTTAGTGAAGTCTTTTATAGCTGTTAAAATAACACACTAAAATATACAAATGCTACTTTAATAAGGCAAAATAAAATCATTATCCTGACGAAGGGCTGGATTCTGCTGCCGTTACTCATGGCTAAGCAGTGCTTTGCTCGCGAGCTGTTGACTCCCCATAAGACGGGTGGCAGAAGCCCAGCCCCGGGGAACAAATGCGCTGCTGATAAATTTGGGATGAGCAGCCGGTGCTGAGGGGCCTAGTTCCAGTATCCCAATGAGATGGAGGGTTAATACCCTTGTAAACGTGGTGGAGCCTCAGTTCCCTCCTCACTGGCTGCTCGTGTAATGGTTTGATCACTCCACCTCCCTCCAGACCTGAGGGATGCTTGGCCACATGGATGCGGGAGCAGGGTGGCTCTTGGCTGCAAGAGAACTTTTTAATGCAGGAAGACTGTGATTAGCATTTCTGATTTATGTCTTAACTGCTAATTTACGTATAGGCAACACTGTCTGTATCAAAATCTAAAAATACATATATATTTCCATGAAATTATATATCCAACAGTCACCTGCTAAAGCGTCTTAAGCATGGAGATTGGCTGTTAGCAACAGGCAGAAAAGACCTGTAGGATCTCTTACCCTTACCATGAATGCTTTGTGGTATTTCAAAAATAATAGGTAATTTCTGCTTCAGTGGATTTTATTACCTGTCGCTTCAGTGGACTTTAATTGATAGTAACAGAGAGCTGAAAACATAATTGTCCATGGCTTTGTTTTAACTACAAAATCCATTACGTATCTAATTTTGCTTTTTTAGTGATAATATAAAAAGCAAATAATAAATCCTTCCAGAACTTCTTAAGAATGATTCCGCATGGTAGATGATAATGTTCTTTCTGGATTATTGACTTTTAAAAATACATGTTGATACTATATAGACTAGCTCTGATCTATTGCAAAAATAGATATTCTAGCCTGAACAGCAAAATATGAAGTATTAAATCTAGGTAATAGATCCTGCAGTTCCTTCAGGTGCTTAATAGTTAATGAGTGTAATATCATTCAAAAGCACTGCAAAGTGAGCATATGGATCAGAAAACTCCTATGGCATTCCAGGATCAGTGTTGGAAGGCAGGAGCAGAAGGTCGTAGGAATTGGAGATGGATAAACCTTGTGAGTTACCTCCTCCATCCTTCTGCCCAGATTGCACCATACTACTTGATGCTCTTGTTAAAAATTGAGAGGGGTTTGGGGGTTACCGGCTTTAGTACCTCCAGTTTTGTACTTGAATATCTGTCGTGTCTCACTTGTGCCATTGGGATTGAAGGGTGCGGGGCTGAGCGATGCCTGTAGGACGCTGGCACCTGAGGCTGCTCTGCAGAAACACACATGCTCGCCCTGGTCTTGTAGGGGTGGTGGGAGAAGGAGTTGGTGCTGGAGGTGACTCAAGCACATGCGGAGTGGTGACCTGCCTAACACTGCAGGTTTGATGCCTGCACCCCTTTGGGACTGGAAATCTGCCTGATCTGGGCTTACTTACAGCAGAAACCCCCTCTGGGGCACTTCTGTGTGTCTTCAGGCACATGAACCAGTCCCAAACCACACACGACTGCTTGGATTTCATAGTTTGCAGAGCAGCAGTTTATACCCCCTATTTAAGACTTGGACTTCCCCACACACACTTTTTCCTATCACTGTACAAATAAAGGATTTTAAAGATGCTTACAACAAAATGCTCCCCAGATCAAACACCTTTGGAGCCAAGTGTATGCCTGAAGCAATCCGAGGTGGTCAAGATGTTGTCTTTGATTAGAATGGACCTGTGGCAGAGCCGGAGGGGTGAAGCCTGCGGTGTTTCTGCACCGTCTCCCAGCCAGGTGGTGTGTGCGCAGACCCGTGCTGCAGGCAGTGCCTCTCAGCCTTGCTTTGCCATGGTGGGAAAAGGTCTGTAAATCACCGGTCAGGTAACAGGGTATGAAGGTATGGTATAAACACACAACAGAGTTTTGTTTATGGACTTTCATGCTAATTATAGCTGAAGTTTTAAATTGAGGCAGATCAGAAAACCTACTGCAGCCAGACGCAACCTTAGCCGCGTTTCTCGCTGTACGGGGCGTGAGGGAGCATGTGTCCTGGCAGAGAGAAGGTTTTAACATCTCTCCCTGGAAACTACCATCGGGCCAGAAGGCAGAAGACACTCATCTGCTGCTTTGCTTGATTATCCCTGTCCTCTTCTGGCCAGCCCTGCCTGCTTTTTGAATGGGTTAGGTTTTTTTTTTAACACACCTCATTGGGGAAAGCAGCTGCAGGTGCCCTCTCCATTACTTTGCTGGGAACTTGTGCACAAACCCGATCGGTTTTACAGTAAGAGTAATGGAAATATGAAAACCACTACTGCAAAGATCTGGCAGCACTATCCACTGCCTGTCCCAGACGCCGTTGGGCAGGGTGCTGCTGCTGCAGTACCTTTCTGCTGTTCTCTTCAGCAGTTCCTTTCTTGTGGTGGGACAAGTAACAGACTTACAACAGACATAGCTACACAGGCAGCAGTGCCAGGCACAGAGTAAAGCACTCTGGTCCCTCGAGCACCTCTGCTCCAGTTCACAGCATTCTTTCTCTTCCAAGCAGATAACAGTATCTGTCCTACCCACCTTGAGCAAATATTTAAGAGATAAGCAGCACTGTTTGTGCTCAGCAGCAATGACTGGACTCTGCTTGTACACCTGGGACACCTGGCTAACATGTTCCGCGGGGCAGTTTCAGGTCATGCTTGGTGTCCCAGCTCTAAACATCCCTCTTCCTCCTCTCTGTGCCATTTCCCACAACCTCCTCCAGCTCCACAGCAAGGCCCAACAGCCAAGTACGACTGACAGCCACCGTATCAAGCACAGGGAGAGCTGCAGAACTTGTGTCGGCTTCACTGCGTGTTTGTGCTGAGTGGAGCAGGAGGGTGCATGGAGGAGCAGCAGGTACTGCTGAAGGCACCGAGTAGAGCATAGACCCGTGCACTTGGAGGGCCCACGGACAGACATTTCTCTCTTTTTCCCCTCTCCTCACATAAAATTAGGAGAGAGACACATTTTAATGACAGTTTGCTGAAATGTGGACTCCCTGCTGATTTGACATTGGGCAGAAAAAGTGTCTACAGAATCAATTTTTAATAAATGTAAACAACTAAATTATGAATGACAAACTATCACTGAACAGTTAAATATTAATCACATAATTATTTAAATTAATACTTCTAGTGAAATGCTGTGATAGTTTTACTTACACGGCACAGCTGCACTGGCTGGGCGGGCACGTGGCATTTGGGCTCTGGGCTCTGCTGGTGCTGGCCACAGCCACAGCTGCTGGTTGTGCCACAGGTCCCACAGTACTGGGTGCTCCTCTTAAAGCTTCTGGAACCAAATTTATTAAGAAAGAACTTCAGTTTCCTGTTCAAAAATAGAGCTGCCAAGGCTGAACTGGCCCCAAACCAGAAAGCAACCCACTCCCACCCCAAAAACTCCTATCCCAAAGTGCCACCCCCCCAGCAGCGGGAGTGTGACGTGCAGAGCTGTGGCTGTGCTCAGTGAGGATCTCAGCGAGATCAAGGGTGCTCCAGAGGGAGCTGGGGGTGCAAAAAGCCTTGGCTGCTTCTGAGATGGAGTTGGGTGGATTTCTGAAAGAGATGGTGTGCTGTGAGCTCTGCTGGGGGGCTGGAGTCACTGCCCTGCAGGCCTCCGCTGTGTTCCCTTCTCGACAGGCGCTGCAGGGAGCTCGCCTGGTGGAAAATTGGTTGCCACCATTACGAGAAGCAGCCGTCTGTAGGTATTTGCATGCAGCTTCCTCCCCTGGCCAAGAAAAGAATTTACTGGCGCTCTTGTCCTTGTGGGTTGGCTGGCTGCATTGTTTGTTTTTAATCTAATAAAAGGAGATCTTAATATCATAGTAAAATTGGTACAAAGCTAGAACCTCGCCCCTTGGCATTTTGGCGAAACATTATTGAAAATGTAAAAGCCTTCAGCGGGAGCAACAGAAACACAAAGAAATTGTAGAAAAAGGATCAACAGGTTGTGTTCTGCATGTTGGGAGGAGCAGGAAAGAGCATCCAGCTGGGGCTGGAGGTGCCAGTGAGATCCAGGCGGGAGGCTGGACGCCGGCCCCGCTGTGTCTCCGCTCTGCGGGGACATGGTGCAGCGGTGGCCAGGAGCAGGGGCTCTGCAAATTGGGCAGCACCATGGAGCAGCGGCTGGGTGGTGGGGAGGAGCACATTGTCGGGAGGGCAGGAGCAATGCAGGAGGAGACATAGCCGCCTGGGAAGATGGTGCTAGCACAGCGGGACCTGCCCAGGGAGGTGGAGACAACAGCAAGGCAAGCTTGCCATCCCTAGGCTTGCAACTACTTGGATCGATCCTGGCTTGGTTTGTTCCCTGTCTGGAAATTAAATCTTGGACAGACGTTTTAAGAGTGTTTTTAAATTAGGAAGTGAAGCATCCCTTGCAAAAGGTGGGAATGCTGAAGAAGCGTTAATTGCTCAGGCTCACCCATTGCTGTAGAATCCAAGTGCTGCTCTTCGTGCCTCGTCTCTGTTTTCCTGTGCCATCCACCTCTTCACAAACATCACTGGAGATGCCATTCCTGTGTGCCGTAAGCAAGTGCCTCCTGAAAACGCCATTAGCCAATTTGTCTACCAGTACAGTACTGCAGCATGACCGCTCATAAAACCAGCCATTTTTGGTGTGACTGCTGCCCAGTCAGAGAGCTGCAGCCACTGCCCACAGCTTTACCTCGCATCGCATGGTGGGACATTGGAGAGAGCAGCTTCCTGAGGCCACCAACTGTACTGAAACCTAATTTATGATAGAACATCAACAAGTTTGCACAGTGCACAACCATTGCCATCTCGGTGCATCCACTGACCTACCAGCTCTCTGACAGCATGTGCGTGTTTTGCTTCCACTCTTCTGTGTGCAGCGTTTCATTCTGGCTGCCCAAGCCCCATCCACTGGGTACATCGGGTCCCAGTGGGACCTGTGGAGCTACCCCTGGTCGCTGTGCTCTTTTCCACAGCTTCACATGTGGTGAATAACCCTGTCAGGTGAACTTTCCTTTTGAAACCGCCATTTGAGTTCACTTTGTGCTCTCACAGTGTTGTACTTTCTGATGGGCTTTCTACAGATATGGTTTACACTGGTGAGAAGGGAGAAGCAGGAGTGCTTTGCACATGCAGCATTACGACATGCTGCTGTGAAGTTGGTTCTTGGAACATAGCAGCCCCCTAAAACGTCAAATAAATCCTTAAACTATTCATCACTCTGTTTTTGGGGTGGCAGTTAAGTCTTTCAACACTCTACAAGTTTCTTTCCCCAGCAGTAATTTCGCTGGTGAAGAAATACAGCTCAGGGCACTCCACAAAGGCCTCAAAATCCATGTTTTGTTTTCATTACCAAAAAAATGCTTCACTACATTAAAGAGCAGCCCATTAAAATTTTGAACCCTGTCTTCCTTGCACCCTGTCGTTGTTGGCAAACCTTCCCCCATGCGTGCGGCGGAACTGAGCAGCTTCAGAGAAGGGCAGCAAAGGGAAGGAGGTTGAATCCACAGCCCAGCTTGTTTAGATGTAAGATCACAAAACTTCCACACAAATTTGCTCAATAAATGTACCATACTGAACCTTAAGCTCTATCAGCGATTCCTCTGCTTTCAGTCTAACCCAGCACAGCACGCTGGCTCATGGGCATGTCTAAGGAAATAAATTAACTGTCTTGTTCCTGGAATAAAATTTTAACACTATACAAAGCAATATATTTAACTGTCTCAGGCAAATAGCCCTAAAATAACAACAAAAAAAAAGAAAATAATGAATTACTGGAGGCTTACCAAACCGTGGGATTATATAAATTAAATGTTGCAGTGTAAACTGGATGGTGTTTTCTGATACTGTTGAAAAGCTAGAGTTTGAGGGAAAACCGTAAATGTATAATTAGGGTTTAGGGAAGCATTTGGTCATTCTCACAAGTAACTCAGAGCAGCTGAATGCTGACATGGTCACGAGAGCAGGCAGTAAAACCTGGAGCTTGCACAAAAGTTTTTAGCTGAATTCAGCGGGGACTTGCTAAGTCCAGTTTTATTTAATATCTCCACAGTTAATTTAGAAATAAATGGCACGTTAATTACATTTGCAACTAAATTAGCAAGTTAAAAGTTGAGATGGACGTGCAGCTGTGGAGAGCAAATCTCACCGTGTTGTGATCCTGGAGCCCAAAAGCCAGTGGTGGGAGTGCAGGCAGAAGCCCCAGCGCTGTGAGGGGAGCAAAGCTGCCCCTTCCCATCGCCGCGCTGGGGGGTCTCATATCCACTGCCCTCGCTGCAGGGCCAGGAAGGACGGAGTGGGCTGTGATGCTGGCAGGAGGGAGGCAGCGATGCTGCGGCTGTGGCATTGCCTTTGGCAGGTTTGGTGAGCTCTGTATCCACAGCAGGGGAAAGCCTTGCCCTGGTCACAGCAAGGGACACAGGGATTCCATAGCTGAGCTGAAGGGACAGCTCGACAGTGAAATCCAGCAGGCTGTGGGATAGTCTCTCTGGGAAATGGAGTCCTCCTCAGTGGCAGGGTTATTTAAGACTCGACTTTGAAACGCGAGACACTCTGCAGTTGGGAACAATGCTGCACTGTCAGAGAGATGGACTCAATTACTTAATAGGTCGTTGCTGTCTGTCTCCTGCGATTTTCCTTTCAAGAACATATATTCAGCTGGGTTATTTCTCATGGGAAGACAAAGCGTTCTGAGAGAAGCCAGGCACTGAGAGGGGAACAGCAGCCCAGCAGATGCCCGGTTTGGTTTCTGCAGACCATGCTGCTGAGGACATGGGGACAGCTGGAGTCATGGAGCTGATGTGGTAGTTTAGTCCTGTAACCAGCTGATCCCCCACTCTTACAGGTCTCTGTTCTTTTTCTTTGCTCATGAA
Source organism: Nesoenas mayeri (assembly GCF_963082525.1). Taxonomy (NCBI): domain Eukaryota; kingdom Metazoa; phylum Chordata; class Aves; order Columbiformes; family Columbidae; genus Nesoenas; species Nesoenas mayeri. The sequence continues at coordinate 18,382,828 of NC_137547.1, forward strand.
AGATTTGCTGCGTTGCTTTCTTCTGCCAGACTCTAATCCCCAGGACTACTGGTGGTGGGACTGTGGTCCCACAGGCAGCGCTGCCGATGCTGCACGGGCCATTGGTTGATTGTTTCCCAAAACACTGAGCGTTGGATGGGCGCTTACTCAGCACTGACAGGTCCACGCAGCTCATCTCAGTGTATGGACAGTCACTCCTCTAGCATGGAAAGGCTTTGATGGCGTTTGATCAAAATGACAGCCAAGCTGGAGGAAAAACTCATGGTCAGGAACCCATCTCCCAGTACCCATTCAGTTCTCTGTTAGCAGGGCACGGCGGACAGGGATGTGTAACGGAGCTGGTGATGCATGTTCTCACCAAAATGGCTCTGCCAGCCATGGGGTGAGCGTTTCGTGGGCACTTTTCTCGTTGGGGTCATAGGCCTAATTCTCAGCCCTGAGTGGGGCAGCGTGAGCTCGGCCCAGGGCAGCGCAGGGCTCTCTGGGCTGCTGTGTGCGAGCGTGTCTGCACGTGCACACGCGTGTCCAAGGCATAGATCTTTGTGCACTTGTTTGTCACCAAATTAAGACACTGCGTTACCTTATGCACATTGAATTGGTGCAACTAAATTGGCTGGATGTTCTTAAGCCCTGAGGGTGTAATGAGATTTTGTCTCTTGCCCATTTCTTTTTCTTTTCTTTTTTTCAGAATAAGTCGTCTGTTTAATGGCACAGAGCCTATTGTCTTGGACAGTTTAAAACAACATTATTTCATTGATCGAGATGGTGAAATTTTCAGATATATATTAAGCTTCCTAAGGACATCAAAGCTCCTGCTCCCAGATGACTTTAAGGTAAGGAAAGCTATAGTCTGCAATCCATTTTTTCCTCCCATTCTGTCATTTGTTTTGGTGCAGGTTGGTTTGTGTGCTTGACCTAAACATACTTAACTAAATGTTACTGTTTATTGTTAGGATTTTTAGTACTTGTGTATTACACCAGGGATGCTGTTATTTAATAAATGGACCAATGGTTGTCATGGATACCATAAAAAGTTAAACAATGAAGCTTACGGCTAAATCAGTTTTTCTAAACTAATTGTATTTTCTCACATTTTTAGCTTATTTATCAGGGTATAACAACAATTAAGAAGCAACATCAGCAAGTAGCGCTTACCAGGCTTTAATGCTCAGAATCTGAAATAAATGTTTTCGATTTGATACTTAGAGGACTTAAATTGTATAAATCTTTTTCTTGTTGGTATAAAAAAGAAACACCCTTAAACAAACCCATGAGGATTTGTGTTAGATACAACCGATGCAGATACTTTGATTTCAGGAAGTAATCTTTCACACAATTTATGAATGTCAAAATATTCTTGGGAAATGGGATTTACTGAGGGCTTTTTAAGGAGCAGTACATGTTTTCTATGAAATAATGCTGCTGGTTGTTGCTTTCCAAATCCCGATTGTTTAAACACTCTCCTCTTATCCTTGTTTATTTGGCTTTGCACTTACGAAACTTGCAACATTATCATCCTTATGTATGACAATTAGAAGACAAAAGTGTCCCAGCTATAGATGACAAGATTCAACAAAACCACTAACTCCAGGATGAAATTATGAATTAATTGGGATGGCAACAGGGATCTGCTCAGAGTTAGAGGACGTAGAGTGTTGCTGGAGAGGAAAGTTCCCGTGCTGTGCAGTGCGATTTCACTTTGCATGTTGGACTGGGTAGCCAGGATCACTTGGCCAGTCATGACTGAGCCGGTTCAGATTTGTGGTTGCTGTGGTGGCTTTAGCTTTGGAGTTCAGCTGATCCTAGTGCTGCAAACCGCTCCTGACCCATTCTTGCCTGAGTTATCAGTATAATTGTATTTGACCCCGGCATGGGAGTATTTACAATGAATGTTGAGCAGACGTGCTGTGCGATGGGAGCACATGTCTAGTCCCAAGGCAGGCAGAAGCTTTGGCCTTCACGGGCGGTTTTGGAGCTCCAGCCCAGAAGGGCTGTCGTGAGCACTGGTGTTTGTGGGGAGCAGGTCAGGGTGCTGTGAGGCTGGGTGACAGCCAGGGCACTGACGGGTGGATGTGAGAAGAGCTTTTTACAGAGAAACGAGAGAGAACACACAGGTAGGGGTGACGCTAAAGACCAGACCAGTCCTGCGGGTTGTAAGATGGATCAAGTAAAGGGGCTGGATGGATTTATTAAGTGAAATGCCAGAGCTGCTGTAGTGGAAGAGGTTTAGACAACCTTGTGGGACAAGACGGCGTGAGAAGAGAGGGTGGAAGAGATGGAGGTTGAGCTGATGGTGGCCTCAACCGGCATCCAGATTTCAGAGGTGCTGTGAAACAAAAGCAGCAGGATTCAGCAAGAGCCTGGAGGTGAGAGTGCGGTGGATGCCAAGGACTTGTCTGCACAGCAAGCCGCTGGCAGGGCTGGGAGAGACTGGGGAGAGCCGGCGCTGTGCCCGGGCTCAGTCCGTTGTTCCAGACCATCTCTTTGCATAGGGTTAACTGTATTTTATTTAGTTCCTCCCTGGGAGAGCTTTAGAGCAAACCCCAGGCTAATGAGGGCTCAAGAACAAAGCAAAGTATTGCTAGGTAGGGAGTAACTAAATAAAAATGCGTAGAAGAATGTGCAGCAAAGCTATATTAAAACTGCATTGTAAACGGATTTGACTTCACAGAAATTGTGTAATTTTACCAGCATGATTAAAGTGACAGAAGACAATAATCAAAGGCAGCAAATGGAATCACTCGGTGTTTCTAAATGCGAAACTCTATTTAAGGTATAAAACCTGACAGGTTTTCCAGTGAGACTTGCATTAAATGTTCTTTATGTCAAACAAAGCATTATCAAGTGTTTTGAATATTTATTAGTTTTTACCCCTTAATTTAATCAAGCAGTTTATTAGCCTCAAGGTTAGGCAAGTTGCTTTTCAACTTGAATTGCTGCTCAGATGGTTATTTTGGAAAGTTCGGAATGTTAGTACTGCACCAGGGTTATTGTGTTTGCTATTTAAGTGTTGTTTTCAGACTAAGTTAACACTGAAATGCAGAGAAAGTGGGGTATGTGTTCCTAGGCTAGTGATTCTTTATTATCAAGTCTGACTGGTGTGTTTACAGTGAATATTAATTACACTTCCAACTACTAATAAGCCAGAACTTGAAAGTGTTTAGTATATGACAGGTCTCCCTGCTGAAAGCAACACTCTAATAGTTCATGTAATTTTCCTGGGTTTGGGGGATTTTAAGCCACATGAAGCATGCTGAGAAATTACCATGAGTTGTTTGGCTTGGTTCTCCTTCACCGCCAGCCCATGGCGAGCGTCCCAGAGCTGCTTATGGCTCCCTCTTCCTGCTCCGGTTCAGAGTCCCACGCGTGGGACCACGACACCCACAGGAGCTGCTCCTCCTCCGCAGCCCAAATATTCTCTGCCTTGACCCCCTCACCATCAGAGGTGTTTCCCCAGGACCTTTATGACCAGCATCTGTCCCCTTCACTGCCAATACATAACTTCATGCAAAACCAGGACCTATTGTCCCTACTTATTTGAGACTCGCTCCCTGTGTCATGAAGGCACCGCAAAAGTCAATTTTAGGCAGACAAGTTCCAAAACAGACCTTATTCTAGCTGGAAAAGTGTGGCAAATAAACTGACTAGAAATAGGGTTTATACAATTATTTAGCACTCTGACAACATAAAATACAGGTTTGAATATCAGTTGAGGAAATTATTGGGGTACCATAACATAAGAGTAATGAGGGTTTATACAATTATTTAGCACTCTGACAACATAAAATACAGGTTTGAATATCAGTTGAGGAAATTATTGGGGTACCATAACATAAGAGTAATGAGGATCCACAACATGCATGCATACACTCAGAAGAAACAAAACTAGAGGCCTCTCACTCATGGGCACCCACAATAAATAATTGCTCGCCTGGGTTAGGTGAGGGCTCACACTTGCTTGGGTTAGGCAAGGACTCATTCAAGGATATAACTAGTAGAGAAAAATAACCACTCACCCAAATGGGGAGCTTGAGGCGCTCTTAATCCCGAGAAGTCTCCTTAGACAGCGAGAAGTCTCCTTAGACAGTGTCCCAGATCCGAGGCTCCAAGAAGACCACTCAAAGTGGGTGGAGGTGAAGTCACCCTGCCCGGGGGCAGGGGAGGATGTGACTGTCAGCACCTTGGCACCACCTTAGGTGTGAATGTGGGGACAGGCACAGTGGGGCACAAAAGGTGCTAAGGAGCCATCAACTGCCCTATTGAAGACTCTAGATCTCAGGGGGATGTGCAACTGCCACACCCTGGTTAGGGATCTTCAAACAAAAATAGATGTAGGCAATGTATATATTATTACTCCATCTTAAGGAAGGGAGGAGCACAAGCACATAGGGCATCTGTGTTTCCTATAGATTATAGAGGTCACCTGTAGCACTGGAGCCACAAGGCTGGCACACTGATTTATTAATACTGTTCGAAAATCAGTGCGCTTGCATCTGATTGTAAGTGCTCTCAAACTGACCTTAGCAAACGGTGCAGCTGTCCTCGAAGTGAGCAACTTTCTCTCGTAGCCAGGAGTCAGATCTTCACAGCAGGAAAATATAAAAGAAACATTGAGTCAGGATGACAGTTTGTTGTTTCATAGAAACAAAGAATAACATGTGAAAAATGGGCAGAAAGAGTGATTTCAGCCTGTTCAGGAGTCAATATTAGGTATAAAAATAAAGGACCTCTGTAATAGTGAGAGAACAGCATCAGGTTCATGGGAGACACGGTGTTATGGTTTCTGTTGGCTGTTTCTCTCTGCAGTTAGCAGATCCATGCTGACCCGCTGGCACTGACGTGGGAACAGCAGCACAGTTGGCCTTGCAGTCACACTGCCCCTCTCCTCCCCAGGAGGACAGCAGCCTCCTCAGAGGTGACCGCAGAGCTCAGCCAAGGTGAAATCCACCAGAAAGAGAAGCTTTCCTACCAAATAACAAGCCCAAGATTATTCTGTGATAGGCAAAAAGCTGCATCTTTGAAATATCTGCTGACCTTTCCCCTGAGATCTATGTGTTGTCCATCAGTTGGGGATGGAGAAAGGCTGCGTGCATCCCACCTGCCTACCTGCTCCCTTTTATGGGTGACCTGACAGACCTTCCCCACTAGTTCCTACAACAGCCACAAGAAGCTGAAGGCTCATGGTAGCTCATGAATGTTTTTTGTGCTGCTCTGCAGCACAACCAGAGGCTGGACTGTCCATCTCCCCTGTCAGTCTAGCGAGAGGCACCCTGCCCCTGAGCAGGGATCTTCGCTGCTGGGAGTCACCTTCGGAGTAAAGTGATTTTTCTTGGTTTCTTGCTGGACCACTGACCTCCCATGATTCAGGATGCTGTCAGCCTAGTCCAAAGCCCAGTGAAGTCAGTAAGCACTGGCTGCTCCGGTTCACTCTACAGCATTACACTGCCTTTTTCCTTAGCATTACCTGTTTTCTGTTGCTCAAAAAATAGATACGTGCGACCAGCAGATGCCCAGTGAGCGTCCAATATGCCCCCGCACACACCTCTCTAATAATTGCAGTTGAGCAGTGTTCTATGTGGCTCCTGTGTCCTGCACAAAGGTTTCAGAAAGTTTGGGACAGGTTGTTTTTTTTAATTTAGGCCACTGATCCCCATAGGTTTAAACCCCTCCTATGCTAAGTAACCAGCTTTGCCAGTGGACACAGAAAAGCAGTAATGGTTCAGCAGAGTGCTGATTTTGGGGAGGGGGAAAAAATACCTTCCATCAGGGGACAAGGCTGCTTCTTTAATTTTCGTGTTGTTTTCCATCTTCCATCTCCTTCATATGAGTGTGTTTGTTCCCCTCATTTCTTCCCACTTGGTCTTATCACTCTTGTTTCTACAGTCCTTTTTTCCTCCCTTAGTGGTGCACATGTTGTCCCAGCCTTAACATACATCAAAGAGCTGTGAAGGACTGTGTGTCCCCTTTGTAACCTTTTCTTTTTTTGGTAACCTTGCTGGTGTCACTGTGAATATTCATACGTCTCCAGGCTGTAGGCAGCCCTGGGGTGAAGGAGCACCTCTCCACTACCTGCAGTGGGTCTGCGCTGCCCAATTTGAACACAGCTAACTGCTCTGGTTCTGCAGAGCAGCAGATTTTACAGGTTAAGTCCAAGCCACTATGAAGAGTCGCTCATTTTTGTGTTGCACATTCATTGGCCTTTGATTCCCCCTCGTCCCTGAGTCCTGGAGTAGCAGAGCTGCTGCTATTTTCCATGTCATTTTGGTGCCCATTTTTTGATTACTTCTTGGTCATGCCCTTCTTTCCAGCCTAAAGGATTCAAGTCATTTTATGTCATGGCATTGCAGTGGTAGAGAACTGGCCCTTATATCCAGGTGTTGACCTACAGCCCCCTCCACACCAGTCACGTACCATACCTGCAGTGCAGCATTTCCATCTGTAAAGAGGTGTAAGAGCCAGGAAAGAAACCAGCAGGTCTTTGGAGAGATGAGCTGGTGCTGTGCTCGTGTTGTTCCTCCATCCTTCAGGAGGCTAAAGGAGGTGGTGGGGCTGGTGTGACCCCTGGTGCTTCCCCCTCTCTTTCTTCTCTGGCTTGGTCTGGTGGGCATTGCTGCCTCCTTGGGTCCGCGGGCTGCTGACACCCTTTGCCTCAACATACTCGTGTGTTTAAGCTGAGGTAGGAAGATCTGTTGGAAATTTGATGAAAAGTTATCGAAGAGGATGCACAGACGACATCTCAATCAGTGAGCTGGGAATTTGATTGAATGGGGAATCTGAATTGCACAAAGCCCAACTGAGGGGATGGACAAATGGCTGGGAAGAAGTGGTTTTTAAGTTGTTGGAGTGCACAGCTGAGCTCCTAGACAGCGGGATGGTCACTGCCTCCATATGACTTACCAGGCTCCAAAGTACGCTTGAAATACATGAATAATCATGAAATGCAGGGAGCAGCTGAGCTGCTGCAGCTGAATTTCAGACTCAGCAAAGACAGGTGAGAAGTGAAGCTGAACTGACATCTCTGTCTCGTAACGTGTGCAAGAGGTGACAGCGGATCCCGAGATCTGCTGTAAGATCAGAAGAGAAAATCTGAGGCCAAGGGCGAAGATTAGGGCTCAGGACATCTCCTCTTACATCAGCAGCCTTTGCATATTGCAGCCAGTTAGTTTCATTTCTTAATCCAAAAGTAAATCCTTCTGGCATTGAGCTTGTGGGATAGTAAGTGAAAGAATAATTCAGGGCAATGGGAACTTTATGTTCAGCTCAAATAGATTCAACACTAACACAGTGTGGTTTTCTGTGTAGGTGTAAGACGAAGACAAAGTACGTGGATACCTGTTGCCTTTGCACTCTTGCTGACAATACATAAGCCTAAGTAGGTCAAACAGGAACAATACTCATTTTTACCAGAGAACTATAAGCATTTCTAGTTTCTCTCTCCCTCTCTCTTTTCCTTTTTTTTCCCAGGACTTTAATCTTTTATATGAAGAAGCAAAGTATTACCAGCTGCAGCCTATGATTAAGGAACTTGAGCGATGGAAACAAGAGAAAGAACAAAGGAAACATTTCCAGCCTTGTGACTGCTTGGTCGTAAGAGTGACTCCAGATCTGGGGGAAAGAATTGCATTGAGCGGGGAGAAAGCTTTAATAGAAGAGATCTTCCCGGAGACCGGCGATGTCATGTGCAACTCCGTAAACGCAGGCTGGAACCAGGACCCGACCCATGTTATTAGGTTTCCTTTGAACGGATACTGCCGGTTGAATTCAGTGCAGGTAATGGCCTTTTGGTGCTGGCTCATCTATTTGCTGGGGTGGGTGTTTTTTTACTGTTTCTTGTTCAATTATATGCAAATTATTTGCTTCTGCCCAATTACCTTCAGTGCTTACACTGCAAGGAGACATTTTCTGCCTGGTGAGATCACAGTCTTTCAGGTTTTCCTAAGTCTAAGCAGAAAAATAGATTTAGGTTTTGTGTATGTTAGTGCCATGCTGGTCTCATAATGGTGTTATACTGATAAATGCTAATTTTTTCATCAATGTATAGCCTGCAGCAGTTTTTTTTTCCCTCCAAAGTGCCCCCAGGAAGAAAGAGAGAGTTCCAAAAACTACAAAAAAAAATCTCCACACCATTTTATAGAAAATGCAACAATGTGTAAATGCATAATTTATGTCTCACTCATAATTAAATGATGGTGCCTGCAGGATGGACTTAAAAAAATTGATCTCTGCACTTCTTTTTTTTTTTCAAAAGGATGTTCTATAAAAATTGCCCAGAGTATTTTAAACAAAATGTATTTCATTTTATACTCAGAGTTTTGACATTAGGTTTAAAATTAAACATATGAAACAAAAGAAGATAACTGGACAGATAGGTGGATGGTAGCGGAAATAAATACGTGGCTTGTGTTTAGGCAGCAGCCTTGTGGGCAAGAAATGCCATTTCACAAGGGATCAGCGCCACTGCAGCCAAAGCCGGGGTGTTGTGGCTGTCCTTGGGCTGCGGAGAAGCAACGGCGTTGATGATGCTGTTAAATTGCGCCTTAACGAGGGCAAAACAGAGGTCTTGGGTTTTTGCATGCACGCCTTTAAAATAAGCTGCAAAGAATACTTGTGTTTTGGAAAGTGGAATCAGCCGATAGGGGAATATTTCCTAAGTTACTGCTCCCTGCGGACGGGCCGTGGCTGCAGCTGGTCGCTGGGCTGTGGGAAATGCCTTGCTGGCCTTGGTGAGCAGAGACTCGCTGAGGAGCTGGGGAGGGGGTGCGGTGGCAAGGGGGCCCTTGCCTCCCCCCAGTGTCACTGCACAGCTGGCTGAGGCGCCTGCGTCTCCCAGACTGCCAGCTGACCACGTCTTTAGGAGGTCTGCAGTTACCAGGGTACGTAAAGGTGGATGGAGCCGTGGCCCTTATATCCAGGTGTTGACCTACAGCCCCCTCCACACCAGTCACGTACCATACCTGCAGTGCAGCATTTCCATCTGTAAAGAGGTGTAAGAGCCAGGAAAGAAACCAGCAGGTCTTTGGAGAGATGAGCTGGTGCTGTGCTTGTGTTGTTCCTCCATCCTTGAGGAGGCTAAAGGAGGTGGTGGGGCATTTGACCTGCATTTGACACCCACACATCCCTCCTTGGGCAGCGTTCCCTGGGGCACCCTGCGCTTACAGACACAAAGCCTCAAACACTTCGAAAACCAGCTCGCTTTGGTAATTTGGGGTTCAAGACTCCCATGTGTTTTACTGGGTTGAACTTCAACAGTGCAGCGCCTGTGGTTCGTTTTTGCACAGTCCTTAGCAACTCCGCGTTTGGCGAGGTTCAGAGCGGGCTGCCCCAAAGCGAGAAGGCTGCAGTGGGGTGGGAGGCAGACGGGTTTGCTGGCAGTGGGGCCAGCACCAAATCCATCCCAGTGCTGGGGGAGGCGGCAGCTGAGGGGGTGGACGGGGCAGCGTGTTCGTGTCTCAGCCACGCTGTGCATGGCACGCAGGGAGGTGCACGCAAGGAATTACAGAAGTAAAAGACCAAGGGGTGAGTGCGAGGCACGGACGGGCTCAGAGCCGCACGAGCCAAAGCGCTGGGTGCCCACGTGGCTCAGCACCTGGCTCAGCACCCGGCTCTGCTCTGTCCGGAGTGGCCAACTGGTAGGAAATGTGTGCTTGTAGGAAAAGCTGAATGCTGATTATTGTGATTATTTGAATGTGTTTTGAATTCAGTCAAAATTTAGGCGGAATCAAAGAGTCTCTTTGCAGGTTTATGTTGTGAAAAAAGATTTCTGTCAAAGAGTCTACAGACTAAATATTATTATTAAATTACATCATTTTACTAAATTACATCATTTGACTATGTAATTAATAGAAAGTGTTTTCAAACACTTTCTGGAAAATGATGCATTTCTGAGACCAAAGGCTGATGAAATCAGCTGCTAATTATCACTGGCTCTGATGGACTTTGGTCAGGACACAGGCGCTGCCCTTCGCTGGATTTTTTGGCAAAACAATATTACATCAGCAGTTGGAAGAACAGTGAAGTAAAGGCATACACTGGAGGGAGCTGGGTTCGAAGGGATGGTGGCTGGAAGAGCAGAATGATTGCCCAAGAGTCTCAGAGCGATGTGGTTAACTCTGCCTGCTCTTTGCTGAGATACATCATTTTTCTCTTCCTGTGTGTCCTGCTACATGAATTTGGTAGCACAACTGCAATACTTACAAATTCTTTCAATCCTTGGAAAATATTTTCATCAAATGTTTTGTGACAAGAACTGTGCATATAAAACACAGAATGTCAACATGGAGTAGGTAGTGGCAGCAAAAAAATATACAATAGCTCTTAATTCACTCCCATTTGTAATTACATATAAGTGATAGAGTTTTCTTAAGACTGACACTGCTTTTTCAACTCCTTACAACAGGTTCTGGTGAGATACACAAGCTTACCTTAGAGAAAATCCTGCAATGCTTGTCTATGTTGAACATTGAGTCTTCGTAATTTAGAATATATTCATTAGTATTCTGCAAAATTTAAAAGTAATGCAATAAGTGAAAGTATCATGTTTCTATTTCGAAAACCTTCCAACAAAATCAGATGCGCTTGGAATACTGGAAGACAGAGTATATTAAATCCTAGAACAAATCCTCTATTTAATATTGTGTGTGTGCCTCTCTATATGTAGGAGAATCACAGCTGATACTCATTTACTTTTTGGCATATTCTCTTTGGAGATTTACAGAAAAGTAGCTCTGATTTGATTCAGAGACACTCACTGGTTCCCCTGTCTGTATCTTACCTTCAGAAAAAGCAACATGCATAGAGGCAAATTCACTAAACGGCATTTAAATCAGTTCGTGTTCCACACGCCGCTCAGTCTCCAGCACACACCGGCGCATACAAACCAGTGCTGAGCGCACATGGCAGCAGCTCTGGCCACAGACCTGACCTCAACCTCACCCGCGTTACACTTACAACTCTACAGTATTTAAACATTCTCTGCATTGTTTACAGGATTTGGCCTGGTTTGTTTCTTGCTGAGAAAACTGATGATCCCAAGGTTTTTAACGCTATATTATAGCCTGCAGTGTAGTCCTCCGAGCACGTCGGTAGCAGAAATGAATCGCTTTGTTCTGCGTGCGGCGCTCTAAGGTGTAACGTCTACCTGGATTGCGTGTTTGCAGAGAGCCGGCTCGGTAACGAAAAGCCCCACATTAACATGCAGCCTTCTGTAGCTTTGGACCGAGGCAAGCCAAGGGCACCCCCGTGCGTGTCTTGTCTTACAAGCAAATTGATTTTTAAAAGTTTTTAGCAAGATTTTGAAGTCACGTCTCTATCTGAAATCCTACCTGTCAATCCTCTCTTTCGCTATCCAGTTAAATGGAAGAAACCTCCTTTCCTGCAGCCTCTCGTCTTCATCTTGCCAGGTCTAGGAACAGGGATGCACAAAACAGTCCGGTGACGTCTTCTTCCTTCTTCCCTCTCCAGCTCCTGCCAGGAGGCAGGAACGAGTGTTAGTGTCTGCACCCCACTGCTGTCCTACAGGCTCCCTACAGCCTGGACAAGCAGGAGAGCTGTAAGCGTTCTCTCTCTCAAATATATTTTGATTACACAGTCTCCCTGTCCTTCTTTTCATTTGTTGAGGTCCATTTTTCTTCCATACGCTGCGGTGCTTTTTCAGTCTTTCAGTTCTACAACTTTCTTAGAGTATAAAGTAGATATAAATCAGGGCAAAAGTCAGTGGGATTTGGCAGATGTGACTTTCTGAGAACATAAGCCCCTGTGTCCCAAGGCCAGGCAGTGCTCCTTGGGCAAGTTGATTTCCAGCAGATTCTGCGTGGCTTAAGCAAAGCTGTGCTAGAGCAGCTCCTCTCCTTCGCCTGTGCTCAGCAAACAGGGTACCGGCTACAAGGTTTTAGTGACCACTAGAAACCCGAACCACGGATTAAAACGCAGATGGCTGACACAGGCGACCTCAAAGGAGGGTTCCCAGGGATTAAAACCAGCAAAAGCTGCCATGGCTTGCACTGCACTATGGCACCACATGCAGTTGGATACAGTTCTGCTTTTGAAATCAGTTACCTTTAATAAAGGCTCCAGATGGATATTTCTGGAGAAGGCAAAGCCAACATGCAGTCAAAGCACATCAGGAAACGCACTGCGGCCTGACCTGGGTCTGTGTGCGAGGGCACGGGTCTGGGGTGCACATCTTCAACACCATCGGCTTCGGCCCTGGAACATGAGGCTTTTAAGTATTACTGCAGTAGGTGGAGCTGCTGAAGTGCTTCACTGGGCTGGGAAAAACAAAAAAGAAAGCAAATTCGTTCTATGACATAAACCCGTTAAAGCGTAGGAGTTGACTTCATGTAACGTTGGGTATATTGCTTAGATACGTCCACACAGCTTAGTCCCTGTCATGGTGCCTGGTATGTGGGGATGCTGGTGTTACCAGCTTCATCAGGTTTAGTAAATCACGGCGGTCACCTCCCAGCGCAGTGGGCACACGTGCTGTAGCAGCAGTCGTGGTGCCTTGGGTGAGGCTGTTGCAGAACAGCACAGGCTGCTGCCCTTGGTGGCACTGGGCGGTGGAGGAGAAGACAGGAACCACGTTCCGAGGCTGCTGCCCTGGCCTCAGGACTGCTGCCCTGGCCTCAGCACCGCTGCCCTGGCCTCAGCACCGCTGCCCTGGCCTCAGCACCGCTGCCCTGGCCTCAGCACCGCTGCCCTGGCCTCAGCACCGCTGCCCTGGCCTCGGGATTGCTGCCCGCGGCATAGATGGAGCCCGGCGTCTCCTCCCATGGATCTTGCTTTGCAGATCTGCCACAGGTGGAGCTGGCGTCTGCTCTCACCTAACGCCGAGAAAAGTCTGTGTGAGTCCTGCTCTGCTGGGAAACCGTATATCAAAACGCTCACCCATGTGAAAACACGGCCCCTATCATACAGCCAAGATCAGTATGTCCTGGGGTGATGTGCTGTGTGACAGTCTTGGAAATTAAAGTTGCCTCTGGGTTCCTTAAATTTGTGCATCTAAATTGCACCAACTTTTCTTTAGGAAGAGAAAGAGAAAATACATATTCGCGCAATACAAATTAACCTCTCTTGGGCCAGAACGTCTCCTTGTTGCCCACGTCGTGGCTGCGTCCCGTCCCTGCCCCGCGTGGCTGAAAGCCGCGCTCCCTTCCTGCGAGGGACAATCACAGCTGCGGTTTCCATGCAGATCTGGTGGAAGCGTCACCCAGACTCTCAGACATTTTCATCTGCCAAGGAAGAGCTGAGAAGCGTTTTCAGCCCCATTCTGTAACACTGTTCATATTACTAATGAGCAATGGGCAGTTTTTATTATGACTCAAAACCAGCGTTGCTTTCTATAAGCGGTAAGAGATAACATCAATATCACCACAGTCCAGGATTTTCCTATATAAAGTAGTAAGCTGTTCTGCAGAGTGCTTATTTGTTTGATTAATTTTTGTTTTCTACAGAGGTTTGCTGAGAGCGAGACTTTAATCACAGTGTAGTCATTTAAGAATAAGTTATAGAATTATAGCTGAATAATATTCATTCAACGAGGACTCGAAAGACTAAATCCATCATTTACAGCCAGTGCTCCTGAATGCTTTTATCACTAAAATTTGCTAAACATTAACCTGATTTTTTTCCCCACATTACAGGTGCTCGAAAGATTATTTCAGAAGGGATTTAACGTGGCAGCTTCTTGTGGTGGTGGGGTGGATTCCTCTCAGTTCAGCGAATACGTGCTGTGTCGCGAAGACAGACGACCACAACCTACCCCAACCATCAGAATAAAACAGGAGCCCCTGGACTAGACCCGACCCGTACTCCTTTGTAACCGTAGAAGTGTTTAATAGTCCCTTATGTGAAACACTAAGGATTTGCAAAACAGTATTAGCAAACGGATTTTGACTTTATGTTGCCAATTAGTGGTATTCTCAAACTACCTGTCACATCGCCAGCCATGAAATGCATTTGAAAAACCAGTTGTCTGTTTTTCACGATGAAATTCCTGAGCATGCTCAGCATCCCAGGCCTGCTGGGAACGTACTTTGGGCCCAACAGCTGCGCTGGTGAGCAAGTCGAAGCTTCACAAACGCCTGACCCGAGACTGGACTTCTGCAGAAAGACCAATTAATGAACGCAATTTGGATAGATCAGCAGGAGAAAGGGTCTGACGGCCTTGCCAGCAACAGCCGATGCTGTGACGCGTGAAGTGGGCACCTCTGAGAGTCAGACGGTACTAAAAGCTGCACTGAGAATCTTCCCTGACAGCCGCACCTCCTTCATATCAGACGTGCTTTACACCTCCATACATTATGTTACACTTCTGTGATTGTACTCGCTCATGCTAGCAAATGGCTTATTTTTATACAACATTTCCAACTGAAATATCTCTCTGTGGACAGAATCCAGAATCAGAAAAGGACCGATTCGTAGTCAACTGGTGCTCGGTGCTTAAAAAACCCCACACGAACCAACCAAAAAAAGCGACTAAAGATTTGACAAGACCGATGATGGCAATATTTGCAAAAGTAGGGATCTGGAAGCACAAAATCAAATGCTGCCCACCATCACCCACGGGTCGTGTCCTGAACGTGGAGCTGTAGTTCTCTTCACATCAGTCTTGTTTTGCCTCGGAAACTGTTGAGTTTCGCATCATCAAGGAAGCGCAGTTCTGCCAAGCAAGATCTGCCACCCCTCGTTCCTCATTCACTACCCCTGTTACAAGCCCACATTTCGGAGGAAACGTTAAGAATTTTGGACTAGACCACTCTTTACGGGTCTGGAGTTTTTGCAAAAAGATCAAACCCTGTACTGCCATTGTCCGGTGAGAGCAGGCCACCTTTTGTTTAGATTGTTTTTCTCTATTATTTTAAACTATTATTAAAATACCGATTCTGTAGCTGCCCTCTATCTGTGTAGTTTCTCTGCCGGCGCCCACTGTGCTCCTGCCCCAACCAGCAGCGACGCCGACTCGTGGGCTTCCTAACTCAGGAGACAGCACCGTGTTCGCAGGTGCAGGTTATAAACAGCCTTCTGCTAAATCCTCTTTATTGCTCTTTAGCATGATTGGGTCCTCAGTAACTAATTCATGTCTTAATCACAATTTAGTTTCTCCCACGTTAATTTATAGAATACTGTTGTAGATGCTGAATTTTCAATTAAACTCTTTTTAGGTGCATCAATGCGGCCATACAGAACAAGGGACAGAGTATGAAGTGGTCAACAATTAGCAGTTCTTTAACGGCAAATCAATTACAATCAGGTAAAATTTTAAAAATTAAGCCTAGGACTAATATTTTCCAAAGTGATGAGCGGTATTGACCATCCGAGGTACAATCTAGGCAGGGGTCTGATTTTTGGAAAAGTGCTGGATACCTGTCCATGGAAAATCAGACCTCTGCAGGTTTGCTCACCCTGGTCACCCAACTCAGAAACCTCTTCTAGAAATCTCAGCTGATAAGAACTGGCCTGCTAACTTAGCAGAACCTTTGAGCAAACCTGTCTACTTTAAAAGAGTTGTAAAGTTATTTTATTTTGTGGTTTTATACTTGTATGACATTCTAAAGTTGCTAGGTATTGCCATATTTGAATATATGGCGCAACACCCACCTTTGTATGTAAGATATCTGTAGAATTGTATATTATACATTTAATATTGTAAAGAACTTAACGTATAATTGTCATGTATTTGTGTATGCACATTTCTTATACAGTACTTCATGCCATAAACATTTCTGTAAAGTAAATGATCAAAAATAAGCAAGTAGGGTGGAACACTCACTGTATCTCCCATGTTGTTTGAAAGAGGTGAGAATTTCCGATCCCGTCTCCTCCAGCCCTTTGCTCCATTCAGCTTGATGTAGCCGTGTCTTACAAAAGAAAAAGAAAAGGTGTTTTATTTATTACTTTCATACATTGAGTTCACTTTAAGTTCAAATAACGCGTGTAGCTCCGTGTTTTTACCCTGCGTGCTCTTCCTCCCGCTCCTGCGCAGGTAGAGGCGGCACCGGCAGCGACCGGGCGCTGCTGATGGTCCCGCTCCCTGCGGTACCTCCGGGCTGGGGAAAGGCGGTCACCACGTCTTTACATTTCACCATCACAGGCGCCGGTTCTGCCCCTCGCACCGGGACCGGGGACCCACCGGTGCTTCTCGGCGCACACGGAACAGCGCTGCAAGTGTTTGTGGTTGGTCGGGTTTGCTCGGTTTGGTGGTCACGGTTGGTTTTTAGCGCTCAATAAAGCGGCTCTGGTTTCGGGGCAGCTCGCTAAGGCGGCACCACCAAGGGTTCCAGGCTGCGCCCGCCGCGTTAAATGTGAATCCGAGACGGAAAGTTTGAGCCATGACATCACAGCGTTGACTGCACAACAGCACCAAGGCAAGGAAGACATGTGGAAACAATCACTTTGTTAGAAGAAATATGCCTTTCAAAAAAAAAAAAGAAGTTAAGCTGCGACCTGTTCTTTTAGTTAGTAACTTAAGGTCACTTATTTAAAGTTTGTTACAGTTTCATTTATATCTTTCTTACTTATTTCCCTGTCTTTTTAGGCAACAATATCAGCAAAAACTGAGTTGAATTTTTACTTCTGGCCTTAAACCATAGCAACGTAACTTAATTAAGAACATTGCCCAATGTCACTAAAACATGGTTTAAAATACCATAGAAGCTCCAGTCAAGCTGTGGTGCGCAGCCAGCAAGTTATTAATGAGGCCAAAAAGTGAGCCCAGCCTGTTTTTTCGCTTGATTTGATTGAACAAATTGTTCCGATTCTCCGTCGCTGAGCACTGAAACCATGGTTGGAAGAACAGGGGTGTTGGTGGCACTTGCTGTGTGCCCTGTGACACCCAGTGACACCCTATGACACCCAGTGACACCCCATGACACCCTGTGACACCCCGTGGCTCCCGCGTTTCGGCCAGAACGCAAAGGGAGGATGTTCTGTTGTGCTCATCGGACTCATCGCTCTGAGAAAGCAGCTGTTGAGTCCATTCATTCACTGTATTAATAGCATCGAGGTCTGTTGACAATTTTATTAGATGTTTGACAAAGGATAACTATCAGCACAACAAAACATTGAAGTATTTGGTTTTAATATTTCTTTGTGGGTATTCTGTTAATATCCTAATGCAAAATGTTTCTGAAAAGTGCTTAAGAACTACGAGACAATGTGAAATTCCTGTTGGATAAATTAATACTGTATGTCACTCGATGTGTTTTACTTTAGTAAATCGTTTTATTTCTTTACAAAATAAGTACAAATAAGGGAGTATGTTTTCACACAAATTGGGGGTATTTACGAGTATATACAGAAATCATCAAAATAACGTAATTCTAATAAACACAAGGCCTTTATAAACAATATGTACAAATTATCAATACATTTAAAACATAATTTTACACTTCCTGGCCTTAAATACCTTATGAATAATCTTTTGGCTAAATAGCAGCAGTATAAATTTTCTTCTGCTTTTCATAAACCTTAAAAAATAATTAAAACTTTTGTTTTTAAAACTATTGGACAAATAGTTCTATTTGTGCTTTTGCTATGGTTTCCCATTAAAAAAAAAAAAAATTGCCTCAAAAAAGTGGCAAGCATAACATAGTAAAAATGGAAAAGATAAATAAGCAAACGTCTCCCTTCCGTGGTTACCGATAATACTGCTGTGTGTGACGTGCACCACCGCGTGCCCACCCGCCTGCTCCCTGGTCTGGCCGTTTTAAACACTTGCGCTGACTTTGCTGGGGGCTCCTTAAACTCCAGCCCAGCAAAGCAGTTCCAAAGCGTTCCTCCCAACTCAGTACTTACAACTCCGCCTTATGCTTCAAGCCCTGTGCTTGTCCATGAGCCTCCAATGGGGGGTCTTGGAGTCCCTGGGGCGATGGGCTTCGCTCACCCCGCGCTCCTGGGTCTCCGAGAGTGGAACGGGCCCCCAAAAATTCCTTTGCAGTGACTTTAAAAATCCATATAGATACTCTAAGATCTTTACTCTCTCTTTTAAAACCACCATTAAACCATACTCTTAGCAATAAATAAATTAAGATATTTTTTAGAAAATAAAACCCAACTTTGATTCATGTTACTAACCAGCTGCTACAAATGTGCAAAAGGTTGAAGAGATGCGGGAAACAACTGGACGCTAGTCAAGGGAACTCAGCTGGGACCCAAACACACAGATTTCGTACGCTTAGGATCTGGTTCAGCAGATGGCTCGGGAAACGAGCTGTGCGGTAAAAGCTAAACACCTAAATACATGAAATCTGTGAGCGCATGCAGCGGCTCTTCCTGTGCAGAGAACTGCAATTGTAATGCATCTAAAATAACCACAGGTCAGTGGAAACAGCGCTATCAGAACTATAAAGGAAACCAAACCTAAGAGGGTGGCGAGGTCGTGGGTGCGCTGGGGCAGCGGACTCTGCATCTGCGTAACTCCCACCGCCATCTCCTGCAGCCTCATCTGCAACAGCCCAATCCAGCAAGACCTTGGTGTTGGTTGTATCTGTGGATTTAACACTTTTAAAACCTTTTGCACATTTCTTTATCTGTTTTTTATAATTCTTTTTTTTTTTTTTTTTACATAAAGGGAATTTATTGCGTGTGTCTGACAATTTACAAAACAAAAGTACTGGAACATTGACTTCTGAAAAAAATAGAAGGCACATTAAAATGACAGCTTTTCAATGCAAGTTGAGCTTCTGTATGGATAAATCAGTACAGTCCTTGGCTTTATTTAAGCAGAGCTCGGTAGAGCAGGAGAGAATGGCTCGTTTCTCTTTCCTGTTCCATGTAGAAGATGAAGTCCCTGAGGTTTACGCGCGTTATTTTCTGCCGTGCGTACTGCCTGGACGAAGGAGCCCCCGCGCCAGCCTGCGTCCCGCCGGACATGCCCATGCCCTACAAAGAGAACAGCAAAGTCAGAAGCCCTGCAACAGTAAGGAGCGTCCATATACTCGCGGGTTTACAACTACGAACCGCTGGGTTGTTTTAAACATCTTAAATGGATTATTGTGAGCCTCCTATTACGTGAGGGGGGTTTTTCTGTTCTTCTGAGCCTCACCAAGTTAACCTGAGTAAAGAAACTCAAGGGAAAACACACGTGAGGCCAGATCTTCATTTACAGCTTGGGACAAATATGGCCGGCCCATTCTCCCGCTGCAGCCGTGTTAACTGTAGATGTATTTGACCACTTTAATTTCAGGAACTTTTTGAGGATAAAACTCTCTGCAGCAGAGAAAGCCGTCGCTGGTGGATGCAAAGTGTGCTCCGCAGCCGCAAGGCCCACGGGGACCCCGATTCTCTCCTCAGGGTCAATGAGACAAAGGCTCAGTGTGGGGAGACGCTGAATGACCTTCCTGGCGCACACACCGGCTGAGAAGCGGGAAATTAAATCACTCAGATGTTATGCAATGATAAACATTAGTATACTGTTTTCTAAAGCTAGGCTAAATCATTTTTTGGTTGTTTAAATTGGTTCAGAGCTACTGAATTACTGAATAGCTCATCCTGGCTTTTTGTATGGAGAGAACATCCCCAAACTGGGCCTGAGAACACTGTGATCTGAATATTTAGAAGCTGAAAGGCCGTAATTACAGACTCTGCAGGCTTGGTGAGCTTCAAACCTGAAACCTGATACACACACACACGTTCAACTCTTTTTTCATCCTTAGGAGACCACAGTTTTTATTAATTCCAATTGATTTCTGACAAAATAAACTGTTCTAACTTAGAAAAATAGGGTTTAATCTCTAAAAAGATTTACATTATTTATCAAACCTCTAAGACATCTGGCAAAGTTTTCAATACTTTTAAGATTCCAAATTTACTTACTGCTGCTCTTAATAACCTACCTTTCTTTCCGCAGGAAATACTTACTCCAGGATCATGGTTCTAGCCATTAAAAACACAGTTAAGTGTAATTTTACTACTGAAAGATAGTAGGGGAACACATGGTGCACGGGGAATAAGACACAGCCCTGTTTCCCCGCTGCTTTTCTCCCTGGGTCCAGCAGTCGGACTGTGCACAACCACACCGGTCATGTTATTTCTCCTATATCTGATTACTAACCTACAGTAGTGGGGCAAATCCTGTTCTCTTATAACCACAAACACAGAAGGCTTAATGTAGTGACAGGAGTGTGGCTGAGCTTGCAAGGCAAGAGAGGGAGAAGCCGCAACCTTCGAGTACCGTTTTTGCTGCCCAGTGTAGAGCAGTTTTGTTAATAGATTAATTGATTTACCACCTAACCCCGCTGCTCATAGAAGCAGCACGTGCTGCAGCTGCAAGGGTTGCTCGGCCATGCTGAAGCCAGATGTACCTCCAGCGCACAGTCCATTTATTTAGTGGTGCCTTGAATTCAGCCTTTATGCCAAAGTGCTTTGCATTCCTAAAAGAAACAGCATCATTTCAACTCGTGCTCTTTACCTTGCGCAGGTCTAGCGGGACACCCAACCCCAGGCTGCCTCCCCCCGCTCTCTGATTGCTTTGCCAGGGCTGCGGCCGCTGTTTCTCTCCAAGAAACCACCATGTGTATTTTTATCTTAAATCAAGCTGACTCAACGATATTCTTCTTTCCTCTCTGTTCCTCACATGGTACATCCCTCCCCAGGTAACACTTATTTCAGACTCATTGTGACTACACGTCCTGGACAGTGACACACAAACATGTGTAAGAAATGCTGTCCATAGCACACCAAACTAGAACCATCCTGTACATCCTGACCACACATTAGTACGAAAGCTACTTAATTTTTCACATTTTTCTTCATATAAAACCATTTCCTGAGTTAGTTGAGGTACATTTACAACATGTAACTGCTTCCTATTTGAACAGAGTAGCTGGAATTAAGATGGGGCAAGTCCCATTGATCCCAATACTGAACCGTTATGTAGGAAGAACACTCAATACACTTAATGCAACATCATAACATAATGTTAAGCTGTGCACATTCACAGCTGCACCTGTAAGCCAATCAGTTACCTGATCGTGTTCTGTAATTGTTTTACAAGGTGCAAAAAATCCTAAGAATGATTTCAGCAAGTACAGAAGCACATCTGGAAGCTGACAGAACAATAATTTATATCTGTCAATATGACCTCTAATTTAAATTAAAGACCAATTTGCTTGGTACTGCGTTGTACTCCAAATTATTCTGCAGATGCTATATAAAAAATGTAGACTACTAAATGCCACAATTTTTAATTATATACATGAATGCAAGCATAGTTAAAATTAATTGCCAAGAATAGTGAAATGGAAGTAATGGAGATTTTTCTCAAGAAAAATCACGTTTTTTATCAGCATGACAGACTTGCCATTAACCCAAACAAGCCCTGTGCTGTCTATATCTATGGCAAGTAATAAGAGTTACAAAGATAAAAGCTCTAATAAAAAGATAAACGGTTGTAAATTGTTTACATCCTTTACTTCCTGGCCCGCCACACCCACGCTGTTACCAAATCACACCCACTCAAACACACCTCAGTCCTAGCTTTTGTATCCGAGAACTTCCAGTTATAACGTAAGGCAAAATTAACATGTTCCAGACCAGATAAAAACAATAATAATGTATATATGAAGTGCCTCTTCATTTTGAGATTGCTCACATACATGAGTTACAGCAACTTCTCATCCCCTTCCATCTTCACCTCTCCAGTTCCAATCAAACACAGGAACCTGCGAACACACCATGGTGTGTATATACCATGCTGATGTATATACAGCTTACAGTATTTTAAATAACAGTGCTGGACTGTCAAGCTTAAATCAACTGTTGGAAGCTACCTAGCTTGAAATGATGGCTTAAGAAGAATCAGAGTAATTATTGGTTCAGCGTGCGCATTTTGAAGCGATTCTGAATTTCTGTCGGATGTGACGCAAGCTTTGTGCTGCCCATCTCAGCCTGTTTGCCGTTTTCATGGTTGTCCTCTATGAGAAACTCATGCTGCTGGCAAAGCAGAACAAAAATGCTGCCCAAAGACTTGGTAGATCACTAGGTAAATATCCAATGCTCTGCCCAAGAAACAGGTGCTCATAGTGACTGGAGAGACATTAAAACAAACAGGGAATATTAAAGAATAGCCTCCACAATAAACCTGGCTCCTCTACAGAGGGTTTGTCAGCTCTTGCCTCCTCCAGAGACACCCTGTAGCACCCACCACCCATCACACACCGCCCCCCGCCTCCCAGACCTTCCCCTTCCTCCCCACAGCACCCTCCATGGGGGGCTCTTCTCCCTCACCAGCCGAGCATCACCCCGGCCCCACGGACCCCCAGCTCACCCCAGAGTCCTGGCCAGCGCCCCCGCAGCCCCTGTGGCTGCTGGAGCAGCGTGTGCCCCGAGCCGAACGGCTCCAGCGCCTGCCCACCCCTGTCCCACCACCCACTCGATCGCTGTTCCCTGAAAGGTTTAAACACGACTGGAAAGGAGCACTCGGGGGGGACAGACACACCTCGCCTGAAGTTTTCATGGACAAACTCCCTCACTGCTCTGAAAGTAATAATGTCTCTGTGCACTAAATTACAATAATTACAGCAGCAGGTGTATGAAAATTAAACCGAGCACCTCCCCAAAGTGTCCTGTTCCTTGCTTGAGACAGAAGTGCTTTCACTTAAGAAAGAACATACAATATCAAATTACACTGATTTTTATAACAGTGATTTCTACTGTTGAACAATTAATTTTTCTCCCCAAAAATCTGTATACCTTCAACTTTGAATTATAGACCCATGGAAATACCGCGCAATATTCTTGTCGGAAAACACAAAGATAAGAGCAAGCAGAAGACTGCTTTTAATATTTTATCCATCCTTCCTTCACCAGAAAACAATTCAGTCCTGACATCTCTCCTTTGAACATAGTCCTGAAGTGCGCTATTGCTTCTCCGTGACCCAGAGAGACAGGGCAATAATGATAAAAGGTCTGCTGGTTTTCTTCCCAGGCTACGTGGCAGATCCTTGTGGCAAACTTGCACTTCGAGCCAAAATCTGAAAGTGGGAATCACACAGTAACAGTTCAAAGCTGAGCCATCTATGGAGTAAAAAACATACCAGGAATTTTGTCTCTCCAACCTCTGTGCACTGAAGGAGTGGGAAGATAACGTATATATGAGTCTGCTCTTATGAATAAGAGGTCTTGGATCATAAGAAATGTTCTGGAGATATTCTGCAGCAATGATGTTTACCTGCGTAAAGTGCTATTAGATCTTTGTCTGAGAGGCACTTTGTACATGAAAAACAGGTATAATATTATGTATGATTAGCTGTCCCACGTAATATAGCGTTTAATTCAGCACCTACTGAGGCTAATAGTAATGATTTCACTGACTTAAATGAGAGCTGAAACATCCTTAAATCAGTATTCCCCTGAAGTACAGAAAAATAAGTAATAGCTGTTTGTCAGCACCTCAAAGATTAACAATACTGTATGCAATATAATTATACCTACAAAAAGACTGTGCATCTTCATAGGCACAATATGGTGGCTTTATGAGTGTCTTCAGAAAGATTCATCACCAAAAGCTATCATTTAGGCCTTCAGATCAGCAACATTTACAGGGAGGATTAGACACCCTTATTTCTTCAGAAGATAGTTATTTTCGTTTGCAAACATTTTTATCCTGCACTATTTGAGTGCAACTGTTCCTACAGACTCCCTTTTGGCCCACGTTGCTTGCTACACCCTCTTGGATGCAAATGCATCTCGTTTCCCCTGGGCACATAAACACACACCTCGCCCTGCAGACAAACATCAGAAAACCTGATTTGCACAAGTATTTACAAGTACTTCAAATACCAACACAATTGCAACATTTCAGAGACAGCATGCAGTAATTTTTATATTAAGAAATAATAAGAGGAAGGTAAATCATACGAAGACATGGATACAGTGAACATTTTTTTCTTTAGATGCAATCACTTTAGTTCATAATGATTTGATGTTATTTCAACCCAAAGAAATGGGCTGCCATTACAAGAAGAATGCTTTATATGTACCTGCTCCTTGCCTTTATTATGCTAAGATAACTCACATATGCAAGTACTATTATAGTTGAAAACCTGCTTTGTTAAAACAGCATCACACCATCAGTGGAGGGACCTCAGCACGATACCAACCTGGCCACCTATTCCTTCCCCCAGGGGAGCGTTGGCCCCGCAAATGGAACGAGAGCAGGGGCAAAATGCAGGTTATGCGGCATTTCAGTGAGAAACAGTTTGGGATGAAGAGAAATCTGCCCCAATAGAAACAAGTAACACAGATGAAGTGTGGGGCAGGTACAGGCTATGACATTTACCTGCTCAAGGGATATGGTTGTTCAGCTGCCTGGTCCTCAACAGGTCATTCTCAGGAAGAAACCCGACTGCAGCTAATTTTAACTTCTTAATCAATGTATCCACGCAGATCTCTAAATAACACAGAAAGCCTCAAGATTTCCCTGCACAGAGATCCAGCTCTGCATTCCGCAAAGACTTTTAACCTTTCCAAGGCCTCTCTGTGCCCCTCACTTGGTACGCGATAAGAACAGATGCCTTGTATCCTCTGATGTCCTGTCGCAATCAGGATTTGCCCAGCGGTGCGGGCTCCAGGTCTTTCCATTGACTTCGTTCATGGACCTGCTCCTCGCTGCAGCTATAGACCTTGCCAACGTCTTTATCCACAAACATCTCACACCTACCACAATCCGCTCACCTTACTTGGACTTAAAAGCAATGAAAAATTAAGATTAAGAACTCTAAATTTGGGCTGTGTTCTTGCAGCGGTAATTACAAGTGGAATATTCTATTTATCCTGTTTCCATCGTACACATATATTTTCATTTTGTTTGGAATGTTTCTCCTCCCATGCTTTCCAAATGTTTAATAAAGTGCCGCTCCCTTTGAAATACTAATCCTGCCACATTTTTTTTATTGTTAGTTTTCAAGCATTGTGGTGCTTTTCCCTTCTCATCTTTCAATAATAGCATGGGGTTTTTTGGTGGTGGTTTTGTTTTTTAAAGGGCTTGCCCATCTCGCTCCAGCCCAGTCATGCTGTACGTCCCTGTATTCTCTCTGGAGAGTCAAGGAACGTCAAACCAGCCTTGGGAGAAGCCCTGCAGCCTAACTTGCAGGATTCACATTTTCCTTGAATCATACGTGATTCCCACCTGAATTTTCCCTTGATAGTAGTTCAAAACTCTCTCAGCTTTACATAGTGGGTGGCGCTTTCTTTCCTAACCTGTATGATTGGCACTTTGATTTAATCAGAAACTTAGAATAATTAAAATATTCTTGACACTCATCAATCTCTAGACACATGTAACTGTAAAATTTAGTTACTTAAATACCTAATTAAAACAGACATGATTGCTAGGCAGTAAGGTTGCTTTTTTGGTGTCTCTCTTAGTGAAGACACACTGAGCAGAACGAGTGTAGGGGACACGGTCTCTGTGGGGACCAGCCCCATTCACAGCTGGTTTTGATGAAGAAAAAATCAGCGCTAAGAAGCACATCACGACACTTCATGTGCTAACTACAGTTTAGTCTATTTATGGTGAGACACACATATCATATAGATGTTTTGTATATCGCCAGCCCTCCCATGGGAGGGGGAAGAGCAGAAGACAGAGATGCTTGTGCGGAAAAAAAATTATCTCCCAAATGCAGAATCTAAACCAAAATCACTTTCTCAACTCCTGAGAGCAAGAATTGCTCTCATTCATCTCAACTGACTCTCAGTTCTTAAGCCTAATTATGATGTATAATAGCCAGACTTTAAAATCATTATGTTAGCAACTGTGGGCCATCTTGCGTGCTCCCACCAATTGTGCACGTGCCAATCAAGTGACTTTATGCACCACTTGCCAAACAAAGGGCAAAAATAGCCACAGACCTACCAGCTCTTGGCACATTTTATTCCCACGTAGAAGTTGCTCGTCTAATCTACAAACAGGGGTATAAACCTTTCCCTATAATTAACAGAGGCTCCTCTGTGGATTGAGGGTAGCACATGGCCCAAAATCATACACCCAACCCATTAAAGAAAAGAAAACAAAGCAGGCGATGCGGTTATCTCAGAACTGAGTGGCAATAAAATTAAGCACTAAATATTAATACCTTCAGCTTGCAGGATAAACACCTTGTCAGAACACAGTCCTGCGTATAGGAAATAAGACGTTATACCTGTAAATAGAATGTGGAAGATAGCTAACACTCTATTACTGCATATATCATGGAATGTAATTAAGGCCTGGTGCATTTCAGACGTTCGGGAGAGATGACAGTTCAGCAGGGAGAAGCTGCTGAATCATTTGGCCACTCATTTCTTGATTTCTTAACATTTCTGCTTCTCACAACTAAGTCTCACTCTTCACTCTTTTTAAGGTAGTGGTTTGTTCATAAAATATTTGAAAACTTTAATCGGATTGGCACAAATAACTCCCAGAAGAACGGCTCCAAAAAGGACACAAGGCAGGTTTTCTCCCCTACAGACACCAGCAAGCTGCTCAGAGCCCTCATTCAATACATTCCCCTCCGCATCCCCTCGCACGTCAGGGTCACCACGTGCTGCTTCCCTCCCGTGTCCCTTGGGTCCCTCTCCAAGCCCCGGCCCCTCTCCCCGTCCACACCAGGGTCAGGGCTCCAGGACCCGGAGCCGAACCGCTCCGTGACCTGCCAGTCTCCAGCACTCGCCATCGCTCCCTGTCCTCCACACAACCTCATCTGCCGAGGACCTTCAGATTGCTTCAGCACACACGCTTCTAGCACCTTATCATTATTATTATTATTTTCCAAGAAAAACACAAACCAAAAAAAGAACACAAAAAAACAACAACAACAAAAGCCAAACAAACAAACAAACCCCCTCTGCTTCATACTGTCCTCTTAGTATCAATCCAGGTTTTTCCTTTCTCTCCATCATCAGACAAAATAAGACAGTCAAGCCTTAAGTAAATGCAGATCAGTTTAACTATAGTATACTGACAACTGCAACTTTGCTCTAACATTAAAAGCCCT
The DNA here is from genome assembly GCF_963082525.1 of Nesoenas mayeri. Lineage (NCBI taxonomy): Eukaryota > Metazoa > Chordata > Aves > Columbiformes > Columbidae > Nesoenas > Nesoenas mayeri. Next base: position 18,409,803 of record NC_137547.1, read on the forward strand.
GTAATCCCCTCTAACTACATGAATTCCCAAATCCTTATCTTCCTCCATAAACATTTTTTTCAGACGTTAAAGCTCCATTTTTAGTTCTCTCTAACCTGTCATCTTTCTATCCTGATACATTCGGATACCACTCAGACTACCTCAAGAACAGAAGAATTAACAAGTAACTATTACGACCTTCCATTTATTAGAAAATAACCCAATATATAGTTATTATTTTAAATAAATTAAAAACCAGATAGTCAAAATTAAAGGGTTCATTACAATCTCTAATTAAAACAGATACTATAATATAACAGGTAATAAGTCTAAGACAAAAAAATTGCCTAATAGCATTAATCATCTGATACATATTGCATAGCTATTACTGACAGGCCCTGAAAGTTGACACTGATCAGTGTATAAACTGACAAGGGCTCTCAGATCTATTTATTCCCAAAATAAAATAAACATATAAAAAAGAGGTTTGCAACTACAGAAGAAAAACCTTCCCCAAAGTACCAGCCAAAAAACACAGGCTCACGATGGGATTTTTTTTTGGCAAAGTTAAACAAAAGGCTGCGGAGTGCAATATATTCAGCGTCTTGGAGCTGGCAAACCCACCATCAGCAACGTGAGAACTCGAACAGATGACGGAAGAGGGCAACCGAGCAGACACACGCCAACGTACACAGGCACACACTGCACAGGATTACTACATTAATTAGAGAGGCAAGTGAATAACAACGCGGAATTCAGGATGCACCCGGTAGTACGAAATGATGCTACTGGCCTATTTTTACCATTGGCAATAAGAGAGGAGAAGCAGCTCGAGTAGGAGCAAGTGCATTATGATACAACACAACATGAGCATTATAAAATGCGAGATGAATCTCAGGCCCAGAGGCTCTTTAGCACCACTCCAAATCACAACTCTCTGCCTTCATTTTTCTTCTTTGCTACCATTCCACTTCTTCTCTGAGTACTTCTGACTTATTAACCCTTTTTTCTCTTTCTTGTCTTATACCTTCTGATTTTCATGGTATCAGATCAGATTCTTTAAAAAGCGTTTCAGCAATAACAGCAGAGATTATGGATCACAAGTCAGATTTTCTAAAGTACTCTAACCCAGTGAAGCTCCAGTTGTTTCCAATGAGAGTTTTATCACTTCATTGGCCCCTGAACAGCGTGCTTCTATGAAAATCTGGCCCCTGATTAAAAGTTACAAAAATCATAAATCACATCATAACCTGTTTTCAATGGTCTGAATCCAAGTCCTGTGAAATTGTTTATTCTTTAAATACTTTCCGCAGAAATTCAAGTATAATGAGCCTGGAATAGATCTGAAATACAAGCTTCATTTCAGCTTCCTCAGAATTAGAATAGATAAAGTTGCGTGCTGTGTCTAATATTTTGTGTCCCTTTCTGGACTAGTGAGTTGTGTTGTGAAGTTGAACCAGTTACAGCTTTCTCATTAACCTGGCCTGAAATTATTAAATCAATTTTTCAAGGGCTTTTTTTGGTCTTTCCAAAAACCTGCGTCAGGACCACTGATCTCTCCACACAGTACATGTCATGTGCTACCTGAATGCGTGTGGCAGTAACATATGGTACAGTAGGTTATAACTATTTTACCATCTGTTCTATCTGAACTCTAACCTTGATAATCCCATATCAGCTTTTCCCACTAACTGCCCAAGTTCTTATATCTTGGCTTCTACTTACCCTTTCAAAATTAAATTGCAGCAAAATGGATGGCCAGATTACACGCTGCTCTTCACAAGCCTTCGCTGCTCCCCAAGTGACTTAATTTGGTCAGGCTCTTACACAAATATCCCTTCAAAACTACAGGCCAGTTAATGACACTAATCAGTAACCAGAACATTATTTATTCTGAAAAATATGGCTCTTTACAAACTGATTTATAAAGTGTTTGGTTTCTTATATCAAAAAGCACATCACCTTCAGTGGAACTCCAGCGACTCAACAGTTTCCAAGGGCAAACGCCAGGTTTTTAGCGATGTTCCGCACAGCGCCCAACTCGGTCTCTGCCTAACCAACTCGCACTAGGAAGCAGACCAAGTCTAATTTGGTTTTGCACCAACAGCAATGTTACTGTAACGCCTTACCATCTCGCTACTCTGCATACCCATAAAAGCTAAACAGTCGCATCATATTGAAAAAGAAAATGTTAATTATATGGTAATAAACGTTTCTCCCCAGAGTTTGGTTTGTGATTTTGTTTTGGTTTGGTTATTTTAGACTTGCATCCTGTGTTATCAAGTTCTGTTTTCAAATAGATGTTGGAGCTCCAAAGTCTGAGCTTTAACAGCTTTAATGCTAGAACAGCTCATCATCTCATGTCTGCCTTGTCTAGAAAAACTCAAAGAACAGCTACATAGTAATTAAAATCCTTGAAAGACCATGGCTTTGGTATAATTTATACATACCCACACAAAACTACTACATACTCACAGACATATAGAAAGCAAATATACGTTTAACAAATATTAATGATAGCCACAAGAACATATGCACCGCTAGTTTTTATTGTATGTAAATAAAGCATTAGCATTTGACAGTACTGGCTCTCATGGGTGATGAAATTGAAGAAAGAATCAAATATGGTTATCAACAATTACTATTTTACAATATCAAGATTCAACTCAAAATATTAAATCATAACAGCTCAGTAAACTTCTGACTCATTATCAACTGAACCAGACTGTAATGCCTACAGAATGAAAACTACATTTCTAAAATACCTTTGTCAAATGATTTAACTTTTAAAATTAATATAATCCCTTCTCATTAAAGGCATCCGTAGTGTCTCCATTTGGAAATACTGTATAATTTCTGCAAACATTGTTTTCCTTCTGATTTCTGTTGAGTTTCGGAACAAAAGGGGAATTCAATTTTTGAATGTGTGAAGAAATCAGTTCATGAGATATAATTTTGCTTTTTCACACATGAGTAGTTTAAATATGTTATTCAATGTTATCTTGAGGCACAAACACAAGGCATGTAGGTTAGAGAAGTCAAAACTACATACTACTCTGCTACCTCAAATGTCTTTCAAAATATGCAGAGAAGGATATCATGGAAACGATGGTTTAGTTAAAGAATATTGAATTTTAGTTGCAATCAGGATCCTATTACACAAATAGCATACAGTAACTATACAAATAAACAGAGTCCCTGAATACACACATATAATTCCATATATGTTTTCCATCTACACAAAAACATGTGTGTCTTACAGGTCTACTTGGGGGAAGACAGAAATACTAATTTTCCTTTGGAGTTTATGCTACAATAGCCTATTCCTTCACCATACAATGCAAGAGAAATCAAAGCTTTAATGGATAACAGCTAGAGGTTATGCTTCACACTTCCCCTCCAAATACGGGGCGGGGGGGGGACATTAGCTACCCCCACTCAACTCTCTTTTGCATTCAAATATTTCCACTTCTGCATAAAAATAACTTTTATTATGCAGTTTCGAAGACTTTCCTAGGTTGGCACCCCAGAAGCATAATCCTGAATCACAAAACAAAACATCTAATTACCCCAGCTGCATAATTCATTGGCCCATAAATAAAAGTTGGCCAATCCGTGATCTTATCTGACAGACTCTGGGGAGCAGGTGTGGGAATCTCTCTACCGGCTTTGCCACTGGAGGTCAAGGGCCCACTGGGGCGCCTTGGTCTGGCCAAGGAGGAGATGCCATCCTGCAACCTGAAATTGGTGCACTTGCAGGCAGTCAGTCCTGCCTTTGGTCGCTCCGGCTGTTTGCGGGTGAATCACTTAACGAGAGGTTTGTATCCGAGCTGTGATCCTCCACAGCCTCACACACTGCAATGAGCCCCATGCGCTTTGTGATTAACTGAATTACAGTAGTAATGAGCGAGAGAAAATTCTGGAGCTGGCAATACTGTAAGTATATACTAGAGGTTTGCTTCAATCATATTGAGAGGCAAGACTGTAATTTCAAAATCAGACATTGCTCAGATGACAAAACCAAAACACACTTATCGACTATTCCTTACTTTGCATCTATTTTTCCTACAATGCTGATGAAAAGCTACACGGCTCCACACTGCTCTGGCAAACCTCCCAACAGAAACAGAAACCTTTTAGACACTGTCTATAAAGAATTTCTGCAGGTCCTTTTATTATTGCTTGTTTTAATTTACCAGGTTTGCTCTTAAGTTCCATCCAAGCTTTGAAAAACAGCATCCTGTTTGTTTTCATGATCAAATACCTGCAATTCACCAAATTACAAATAAAGATGAGACCTGGGCCACTCTTGGTGCCAGATAGGAAAACATGTTACGGTCTCACATGAATTTCAAATGGGAAGAGATTATTTTTGAAAGAACTGAGAACCGGGTTCTGATGTGTAACATTTTACCACATAATAAAGACTAAGCCGGAAAACATTTCAATTCTCAACAATGTTTTCATTCTGCATTATAATAAACGCGATTGGCAGAGAGACTCGTCAACCCAGTGGCTAAGGCGCCGCTCATCTTTCATCTCCCAGATCTGGGCTGCAACCACTCAGCAATAGACTCACTTTCTCACTAGAAATGTCATCTCGGAGCTGAGAAACCTTCTTGACAAATATGTTTTTGAAACAGATGTATTTTTGCTAAACATTTTATCCTTGACAAAAACATATTTTGACACAGAAAGTTTCATTGCCATTTTTTTCTTCGCCAGCTCCAATAACAAAAAGTTAGACTTTGAGAGCCTAAGCAGGGCAAGTTGCTCAGACTATGCCTTGCTGATTGAGATGAGGTCTCCTCGGCTACAGCAATTATTGCTGTAACTGCAAAAATGGAAATATGTGTCAATTACCCTGATTTTCCCGTGTTTACCCTACAACAATAAGCTACAGGTCCCCCCTCACAGTGGCAATCAGAGCAAGGCTGAGACTGGGACCTAAACCTGTCTGGTCCTCCTCAGCTGGTCTTCACAGCTCTGTGAGAATGACTACTGGATGTACTTAAGTAGTAATTAACAACAGAAATGTTTAGAATAAACGAGTAAGGACAGGGCATTTGAAAAAGAGTTAACAGATGTCCTTAACATTGCTGCTGGCCTAATAACATTGCTGCAGTAATTTATTTGATGTGGAGTTTATTTAGCTGCTGCAAACATATAAGGGTTATAATAATCATAAGCAGGTTGCATTAAGCACAATACGTCTTGGATGCGTAACACAGTGTTAAAAATAATCCCAGAAACAGTGTGCATTAAATATGCTGTATGTGTAATATCTTCTACAATCTGATGGCGAAAAGCTAGCCAGAAAGCATCTTTGAAACTTAAAAAAATGGTTAAAAAATAGAAAAATCAAGACTTCTTTTGCAGATAATTTTGCCTGTATGTTGGGATAGCAAACATTCAATTCAAACGTCAAACCCTGGCATACTTCAGTAAGCTATCAGCACAGCAGTGCTGCCTTTTTTTCCCTTTGAAAAATGAAAGAATTAAATTCAAAACAAACAACTTCAATTTAACACCAAACTACAGGATAACCAATCTTAAAAATGTCAAATTGTAATGGATCTTAATACCCATATAAAACACAAAAATAGTGGCATTGTTCCTTGGTAATGCATAGCAACCTTACAGAATTTCAGTGAAGGAGAAAGAAGGGAAAAACACCTTATTACTTCTAACTCCTGCGAGCCATTTTGGTCTCCAAAGGTTTTAGACTGCCCGGGGCCATGTGTCTGCAGTGTTTCGGGAAATGACTTGCCTTCGCACGAACACTGCTATGTTCTGCAGCACTGCTGCCCCCCAGCATCCCCGCTCCATTTCTAGTTAACTCTTCCTTACCTGTATCAGCCTTCCCCCCTCCTTTATTTTTTGCAGCAGGATTTCAGGAAGGTTTTGCTTAAAAAAAAAACAATCACAAACCAAAAAGCCCCTCTGCTTTTTAAGACAAGTTTTCTCCCAAACAGGACTGGTATTTACATCTCGGAGAGGAAAAGGAAATACATTTTAAAGGAAAATATTTGGTAAGAGAAGTAGTGGAGCTAGCAGTCACCATGGAGCTTGGAAGTTGGATATTGCTCAAATGTTCGTCTGTTTTACCTCGGTCAATAAGGGACAGTTGGAAAACAAGAAGTCATCAACAGCCCCATAGAAAACAAGGGCACTCCTAAAATTCTTCACCTATCACTGTATTTAGATTTTGAGTTACGCTCCCAACACCACATAGCAGGCTACAATTAAGTCCCTGTACGTGACCTTATAACTATTAACTAATTTATCTTAGCAACGGCGTATTAAAGGTAATATGGAATAACCCATCTCATATAGAAAGAGAAAAATTTAATTCTTCTCCTAATTTTTTAAACTCACTCCGAGATGTTTTGTATTTCCCCTTATTTTCTGTAAAGATCCAAGGCTATGGACTGTGAGCTATTTTGCTTGATAATAGCTTTTTAAAAACCTCTAGAAAATTCTTAGCCAAGGTCACTGCTGATTGACTCAAAATATGACAATGTACAAGGCTACTAAAATATTCTGTTCATCTCAGAGGTTGAATAAGCAGCTCTAACTAAGAGGAAAATCAATATAATACTTCACAGTGAGGAAGAAAATGGAAAATAGTTTAGCAGTTAAGTGGTTAATGCAATTCCTAAGTGTTCGGCAATCATTGCAATTTAGTGCCATTTCGATTATTACACAATAAACAGACCATGTTGTCTGGAAGCAAATTTTTATGAGTATAGCTGAAGGGGTTGCAACTTATTTAGCTGCTGAAACTCTAAGGGAAAGAACATTTCTGAATGCTAACACTACAGATCAGAAATATACAGGTATACTAGAAAGGTTATTTTTAGGTCACTACTATGGTAACTAACCATACTGACCTTTAAAATTAGTATGCAGTTCAAGAAAAATGAAGTTCAGTGAAATGTTCTTTAAACAGCATGATTTTAATAAACAATATTGTACATCCTTACAATAGAATGTTGTCACTTTTTGCAGCTATTAATTTCACTTTTGGATCATAGCATCGTAACATAATGTGTAAGAATATCAAGGATATCATGATGCAGAACTGACTAGGAAAAAACATGTAAACAGCCAGCAAACTGATTAAACTATCATTAATTTATGTTTAATGGATTTTTTTTTTTTTTTAATTAAGAACAGCTATATTTGTTTCTGCAGAATAAAATACAACTGCTAGCTGGGGAAGGACAGCTTTCATATAAGGAGAACTCATGGAAAATAGAAGTGAAAATCATAGTTTTGTCTCATTTTGTTGAAATACAGAATTTTAAGTGGATTTCAAGAGCAAACCCAGTTCTGCAATTTATAAATTCAAAGACAAACAGGCGAGAGTTATGTTCAGGGCAGATGAGATAAATAGCACGAGACTAAGAGTATATGGTTGGTGGCAGCAGGGAATCAATAAAGGAAACTATTTTGAACAGAAGTATCATTTGAATCCAATATATTAATGTTTAATTAGACAAAACTTCAATTAGAATCAGGGTTTTAATAAATAACATATTTTGTGTCAGTCCATCAGGTAAGAAACTGAAATCAAATTTGGGCTGGTCATTAAGGTGTGCGGGCTGTTCAACACAAGCACCATTACAGAGAATATATTACCAAGTCATATGCTGAAACTGGGAAAGATCCAATTTACCCCGTCAACTCGCAGTCACCAAACACAGAACACAACTCTTCTAATCTCATTAGGATTAGTCTCAGCCATGTTTGAGACAGCTTATAGTTCTATATCAAACGGCTGATAGTAAACCAGGTATGGAATTAGAAAACATTATATATATATATATATATATATAGGGAGAGAGATACAGACCAGCATTTTAGTCTATGTTCTATTGCAGACCATTTTAAAATTGTGGTTCTTCCAGAAGAATAAAGAATTAATTTTAGAAAGGGAAGATGACGTGCATTTTTTCAGGACTCAATATGCTTCTGAGTAATGTTGGTCTTGAAGTGACTTTTAAATACCTGGATCATGATTTCTATGAAAAAGGGGGAAAAAATATCTCTCCAGCTGGTGGGATTCTGGGTCACCAGCAGTTTCCTGTGTTCCCTGAATACTGCATTATACTCACACCTCTTTGTTAGTCACAGGCAGGACGGACGGATGCTGGTCAATTAGTAACTACATGCACCTTTGCTCTCCATCTGAAAATGAGCTCTCTTACAACATACGCCGTACAAAGAGACAGCAAGGGAAAAGCACGATTAGCAATGTAACAAAAAAATACCCCAGCACCCCCAAAAAAGAGAAGGATGGATGATACGAGGTACTAACACCCTCGTTTGAGCAGCAGGGACCTCAGTGAAGCCATCAGAGCGAACTGGTCACTGCCCCGGGCTGCGAATCACCAAACCTGTGCTGAGGACTATAAACACATATAAGGAACCTAACCTTACACATGCTAGGTTGAATGTTAATGTAAACGTTTACCAGGTTAAAAATTCAATTGAGAAAGCGCAGAAATATACACCTAACCTGTCTATGTTCAAAACCAGGCACTGAGGGCAAGCTGATTTCTCTCCATTGGTGCTAATGGAGCTACACCAGCAGCCATACTCTTTTTTTTTTCCTGTCTAATTAATACTTACAATAGCTTTTGTTACTTAAAAAAATATAAAAATCAAGTAGTTTATAAAGCTGTAGTGACACGGCAGCAGGGTCTCGCTTCCAAAATGTAAAGCAAAACCTTAAACTTCACTTTTCTGAAAATATAAGACCTATTGTTGGCCTCCCCCACCTTTCCATGGGGTAATTTTGCTGATAGTAAATAATCACAATTGTCGTTTTTTGAAAGCCAACCAAGAAGACTCTAAGCATTCTTCTTGACGTCTTCTCTGCCAAGATTGCTTATAGCTGTTGGCCACCGAATGAGCTTATTTAAGGAATGGAAGGTTGTAAGCGTGCCAGGAGGATGAGAACGCAGAGCAGGAAGGGAACAGGCGAACACAACAGGTAGAGTGCCTGTGTGGAGAAACACAGCCTCACAATTAGTCTCTCATCAGCAAAGACCACTAGCAAAGCCGTTAGTTCTTCTGTACCGTATGCTACAATCTCCAAATTTCGGTTAAAAAAGATCCAGGTTCTGACAGGTTATTTTTCATTTTGCTACTTGACTGGTATTTATATGAATAAACCCCAATTTTGGTTAAAACAGGAAAAAAAAATGCTTGTGTAAGTAGTAATTCAGAAGTACATTACATACATTACATACAATATTACATTTTCTAGCCTGGCATTATAAGAGAAATATGAAGCAGAAATAATTACAGCAGGAAAAACAATGCTGATTAACTACACAGATTTAGCTTTAAAACACAGATTTCATTGCAGTACCATGGGCATATACCAGTATCCAGCTTTAAAAAGAAACTGCTAATTCAAAGGAGACAGTGGAAGGGGGGTTTGTGTGTATAAATATATATTCTTTTCATCTATTTAGCGCGCAAATTTATTTAAAATACAATCAGATGACAGGCAGGTCTAAAGACTAAACACAAAAATATAAGAATGTCAAATGAACAAACTTTTTCACTCTGCAGTTTTTATTTTATTATGAGACGTTATTCCTAACTTGTTAAAATTGATCAAATAGAAAGCTGTGAATAGAGAAAAAATTAAGCCAACTAGAAAAGTGTGACTTGGATTTAATATTTTATAATTGCCAAGGGACATACTGAGATCAATGAATTTTTGCCCGAGATGAACGTCAGAAAGAGATGTACTTCAGTCTTTTAGGGAACATTGGTCTATTTAATTCTTGTGTCTGATGCATGTGAAATATGCCTGTCTTGGCCTTCTTGCGTGCCCCAGGGCCATGCCGCAGGCAGACATTACCACTTTTAATAGGCCGCCATCTGAAGAATGGCAAGGGATCCAATAACCCATCGACTCTAATGGATTTGCCTGTTTATTCACTTACACCTTTTTTTGCAGCTAATTTTAGTTTTGCATGCTGAGTTGTTTCACTTTAAATTAAATGAATAGAAACAAAGAGGAAAAGACTGTGCAGCTAATAAACCATGATTATTTTCGAAGTTCTTCGCAACAGGATCCTCCATATACTAAGGTATATCACTTGAGAACAGATTCACTGCTGTGTTTCTCCAATTGTTGTCAAAATTAACAAAGCTTCTTTCAAATTTGGTGAGACAAAAAGTAGGTTCTTATAAACTCTTGCTTACAATGTGCTAATGATTTGCAGCAGCATAAAGCACCCAGCTTCAAATCATTATGAGGGTCGTGAGCATTTCCAATAATACCACAGGTATAGTTAATGATTGTACATCAACAAAAATAGTATACAGTTTAATCTAGCCCTTCACATGTACTTTGGAGATCATACGTAATACTTAATGTGTTACTTATAAACCAAATCGAGTTCCTCTAGATACAGAGGAACTCTGAGTAATAAATTTGATCCTTAGGAAAAATATACATTACAGGCTAAAACTTATGAGGAGATATAACCTCTATATTTGGGTTGCATTAATATTTTGTCCCTCTAAAGAACAGCTCTCCCTCCCTTTCCTTGGGAGATGGCCTCTTGCATCTCGCCCTCCTCAACCTGCGGGTCCTCTGCAACCTGGCTCATCAACCTCTTTTTCCGGACCCATGAGATTTAGCTTTGCTGAGAAAAGCCGAAAGAAACTTACTCAGGGGCCATCCCTGCCAGTCTCAGCTGCAAAACAGCCTTGGGTCGGTTACAAAGAGGCCTTTTCTGGAGCTGGGTTCAATCTCCCCACTCTCGGTGCTCCCCAGTCTCCATCAGTTAAGGGCAGCAGACAAGGGCCAGGTGTCACCTGCTGATGACAGGTCATCAGTGGGGCTCTGCAGGAGCCTTTGTGTCCCCACCCCGGGGGAATGCATCCCTTCTGGGCACACCAACAGCCTCCTGACAATCGCCCGCCCTCAGGAAGTCCCCGTGTCAGCTTTCTGGCCGCAAGGAACCAAATCCAGTCAGGAGTCACCTTCTTTTTAAAGGCATAAACATAATACGGCTTCTGCTTCCGGAAAGAACAGACCCCAACGTAACCAAAATACAGCACCCCAAGGCCATGGCAGGAAAAAGTGCTGAACCATGGCATTCCCAGAGAATCCTACTTCACTAATAAGTAAAAAACTTATTTCCTATAATAAAATTGCATCAAACACAGCAGCACTTGGTCATTTGTTCCCTCTTCATGACAGAAATCTAAATGCGTGACATCTACAAAACACGGTAGCGTGCTGTAAGGTCTGTTGACCAAGTTGCAGGAATATGGCTACAAAACATGAAGAGCCAAAAACTTGAGAGCCTAAAGTCCGCGCCACACGGCGCCGCAGCTGCCGGAGGAGCGGAGGTGCCTGTGGGGACACAGCGAGCCGCCCGCAGTTAGAGGGGAGCTTGCGTACCCCTTCATTTGAAAGAAACACATCTTGTTAGGAAGCTTCTGTCCCTGTAATACAGTGTCTGTAGCACTGAATAGCCACAAAATAATGTATAAACCTCTCTTTGGAGCGAAACAGATCAGCACAAAAAAGGGTCTGTAATATTTAGAAGGGTCCGCAGCAATACCAGTTACTAATGCAGTCGCAATGTGAAGCAGCTACAAACGTGGGGGTTTTTTTTAAGTCTAGCTGGTAATGTTTTCTTTTAAGGAATCACGTTCTAAATGTGTAATCTTATTTTTGCCACAAAGACTTCACTTCCTTTTCTACCATTTGCTGATCTCTTAAAGATTCTTTAATAACATGGTGTGACATGGAATCAATGCAGAGGCTTTACCAGGGCTCTTGGGCTGGATTTCGGGCTGGGTTTTTTGTCACCCAGTGGCTCACAAGACATAGAAGTAAGTATTTCAGAGGATGATCCACCCATTATGAAAATTAGTATCTTAGCTTTGCATTCATTTTATCGCTAGTGAATCCGTTTTCTCTCAGAATCGAGATTGCAATGGAAGACGTTATTTCTGATTCAAAACTATCATCGGTGTCCCCTTAAATACACAGCAAGAATGAAAAGAAGGCTTCTCAAATAATTTCAAACAGAGCTACATATCTAAAGCATGAATCTGTTTATGAGATGAATATTTTGGGATAGCTACAAATTCAGCTTTCCTTTTAAAATGGTAACATAGGCCTATTCTTTAAATGTCTCTAAAACACCCAAACTATTAGGACATTTTACAAGCACATAGACAAGTTAAAATAATCTGTCTGCTTTAGATATGCTTAAGTGAATCTGCAAAACAGAACTTACACAGCAGCAGAATAATTTCTTTTCCCCAAATTGTATTTGTAGACCTGGATACTAACTCCCAGACACATTGTGCGAAGAAAAATGGGAACAACAGACTGAAGTTGGGATTGATTTACTTCATTAGCTGGGATTACAAGTTTAACTTACAAACCAGAGGTCAAAATTTCTCATTAACAAGGGGGCCATGAATCGCTGCAGGGCTTGGTTCAAGAGGAGACCACTCTTATTACTAACTACACATTTCAATCTGTCTTTGATGTTCTCCTTCTACCCTCCTCCCTTTTATTTTTTGGCAGAGGAGTTGATTTTAATTGTAGCTATACAACACAGCTCAGTTTGCCTGAGAGCCAGCCTCCACATCTGCAGTGAGTGCAGTTCTAGTGATATTGGGTGCAGTCCATAGCTCAGGGCTAATTTTAATGGCTCCCCTTTTCATACAAGGCTCAGATTGTTTTCCACGTGATTCCTGTTAATTTAGCTGCAGGAAAGGGCATCAGTTTTCCTTGTGAGTTTCTGATCCATACTTCTAAACTAGGTGAAATGTATTAAAGAAGAGAAACGATCACAAAATGAGAGATTCAATTTTCTACCACCTCCTTAAACTGATAAAGCAAGTAATCCCACTATTTTAATACCAAAAAGAGACACACAGGATATAAACGGTATTTTTCTTATGGCTGTACTTTGATAAGCCTTTAATTTGTGAGATGCTGTGAAGAAGCTCTTGAAATCTCTAATAATGCTAAGGGTTAAAACAGGAACGCTCACATGTCTGTATATTGTATGTTTTCAAAACCTACAGATTCAAACCAAGATTGCACAGTACATTTCTCAAAACAAGTAAGAGTTGTGTGCATCATGGCAGCAGATGGTGTAGTACACCATCAAATAATGAAATGTTCAATGCATATTATCTATTTTTGATGAACAGAACTAAACCAACTGTAAACAGTCAAAGGTGCAGTATCCAAACAGCTGAAAAGTGCTCGTTCTACAAGACCTACCGCAATTGTTGAAGGAAAACATGCCACTGGTGCTGGTTAAACATCTGAAATTTTCATATATTACATATAGTTAAAATCATAATCAAATTTACCTCAGCAAAGTTATATTCTATACTACAGTAACTGGCTTTAAGCATTGCAAAATTTGAAAACCCTGAAAAATTGAGCATAGTCAATTTTTACAAGTAAAAAATGCTACAGATATCATTTTAACAGAAGCACAACAAGATTATAATCTTTTCATCATTTAAATGCAGAAAAACAACTGCTAAGAGTAATGGTTACCAAAACAATTTTTCATAGCTATACAGTGTCTTGTCTTTGTTTACATACACCTATTTTGACTACAAAGAGATACCATCGCCAGCTTCATACCTATTTATTACTAGCAATGAAAGACCATTTTGCACACAGTAAATTCATGCAGTTTTATGATGCAAAACCCTAAGGTGAATAGGCAGGAACAATTAGGTGAGTAATTTTAATTTAGGACCAATACAAATTTCTATTTATTCCAATAGACAAAAATTTCCTATACATTACGCAAATCTATTCTGTGTTTCCCATTTTCTGTTGGGCCAGATTTTGCTTCAGATGTAACACTTGAGGGTAGCATATATTAAATCACTTTCTTTCACTTGTTTATATTAACAGTTGCCGTTAATGCTCCATTTTCCAAGCTTTTCCAGTTGCTAAAGCATTGCAAGGTATGCTTTTAATTCACACTCTGAGCCGCGTATTAACTTTTTCTGATGGCCAAGTCAGTCCCCCTTTGTGCAAGTGTTCTATTACTAGTTTGTAACTAATCTGCCTGCTGGAACTTTATAAAGACCCTTTGTTTGCTTCTGGAACCAAGATTTCGGGAGATAGGAGGTACGGGGAGCTTGGCTATCGCTTTCATTCCTGTTGGCAGCACAGGTCAAGTCACCGGCCGCGACTTCCAGTCACCTTTACAAAATCTGCTAAAGCATCAGCGACGTCTCGTCAACACGGGGTGCGACGGCTACCTTCAAGTTTCAACAGGGGGTTATCTTAACAACTAGACATCTTTAAAAGGTCATTACTGCAGTCTAATTTCAAACTGGCACCAAAATGAAGGGCTGTCTTTGTGTGGGATTAATTTAAAAACCTCAGGATTTGATGTCAGTGGGAAATAACCAGCGTGGGACTCATAATGCTGCCTTCTCCTGCTTCTGGCCAGCACCTAGGGCTAATTTCTTAGGAGATGAAAACTATGACAAGCCCTTCAGTTAAGCTGAAAGCAGGCAGCAGTCCAGTAACACCCACAGGCCTCTGAGGCATCCTGTGACCCCCTTAGAAAAGTCACATTCACTTTGCTCTTGAGAAAGGAAAAATAATGCTGGAGGCATTTTGTTTTAAACCATGTGAAATAAGGAAATGTGAGGATGTGAAAATGAAGTGAAAAAAGTTAGAATTCATTTCCTCCCTTTGCAATGGCTTAGAAGCAAAACTGGTTCATTTTGAAAGTGTGTGTAAAAATCTGATACATTCACCAGTAGGCAGTGACTACAAAATGCTTAAGGTAAAATATGTAAATATGTAAAATAATCTCTTGAAAACCATCTCCTTTTGTGCTTGAAAGCATTTTGTAAAAGCATCTTTATTTCTCAGTAGCATTAACAGACAGTCAGGAAGAAAAGTCACTTCTTGTAAAAACAAAAAATAACAACAAAATTCAAGGTACTAGAAAAATATTTTGAAACAAATCTGCAGAGTAATGAAAGGGAAGAAATTTAATGTGTATGTTCCTTGGATGACTTCTGCCCTTTTAGTATTAATCTGAATAATAATAAAGGAACATGTAAATTACAGTTTCAAAATTTTAAACGGGGTTATTTTAACTATTATAGACTTAAGGCAAACCTAATCTGCCACGTCTTCATTCTCATTTCATTCTAAAACTGTGCCTCACTCTTTCACTCCTATTATGCCTTTTAACTTGGATGGGCTTTTTATCTCCCAGCTAAGCAGATCCAACCTCATTTCCTTGTTCATATTAAAACAGTCTGCACAAATGTACATTCAGCCTGTTTATTACTTGCTACAGACTGCTAATCTTGTTCCAAAATATTC
This sequence comes from Nesoenas mayeri, assembly GCF_963082525.1. Lineage (NCBI taxonomy): Eukaryota > Metazoa > Chordata > Aves > Columbiformes > Columbidae > Nesoenas > Nesoenas mayeri. The sequence goes on from NC_137547.1 coordinate 18,425,167, forward strand.
TCATTAATAAAAAGTTACAATTGGAGGACCCATTAGAATGCTTAAATTAAGAGTACATGAATACTTACAACTTTTATTCTTTGTCCTAAATTACTGAGCTGTATTGTCATATTATCCACTATAAAATAAAACCGAAGTAACAGAGAATACATTAACGTAATATGATTTTCCAAAAAATGTTTCACAAGTGAGGTCTCAATTCTGGGAAATGAACTCCAGCATTAAGCAAAAAATTGCCTTGATTTAATTGTTTTTTTCCCTTATTTGAAGAAAGAACAGAACAGGTAAGGAAATCTAAGGTACAGAACATGTAAGGAGGAAGGCAGGGAACAAAATGCAAAATATGGGGATCTTGAGTTACTGTAACACGCAGGTACTCAATGATCATTCTAGCACAAGGAGACTGGGAGCTCGCTGGAAAAATTCATGTGGCATCAGACTCAACATAGACATCTACACTGAACTGGTAAAAGTGATGAATTGGCAAAGAATTATTTTGAGATATGGCAGAAATTACACAGTCCAGTTTCTCAAAAAATAAAATCTATTTCAAATTATATATTTTTTCAAAACAATAATAAAATACATTATTTGCAGCATCACATCTGAGCCCCACAACAGGCTACTCCACTTAGTCATTTATGGAGGGACAGCCACATTTACTATGTTATAAAAAAACCTCCTTACTGCCATCCCAGAATCTTAACACAACACAATCAGAATTGGAAAGGAAATTTGAGAAGTCGATAATGCTAAAGAATGACATATTCAAAGCCTTCACCTTCCTCTTTTCCACAGTATTGCAGTTAAATGGATGAACAGTAGAAATGGCAAAATGAAGGTCTGCATCTATATGAAAAGGAAGCAAAACACTCAGCTTGATTTTCCTCCCCGTCATCCACTCAAAGCTGTAATCTTTCAGTAAGCTGAGGATGGAACGATCTACATCTTACCATGCTTTTAATACGCAGACAAAATATTAATCTTAGAAGGTACGATTCTGCTGAATTTTTAAGTCTGAAGTGCTTGCTTGAATTCAAGTATTTATCTAAACTGGCACTTTTTTTCCTACCTAAGATAGCTATAGTTAATGGGTCAAAACATAATTTGCCTGTCCTGTTTGAGCTCACAGACATTTGTACAAGTGTCACAATCATTCATGTGACACTTGTCTGCTTTATTATTCCATGCCAAAAATAAGCAAATGTTTACAAGATTTGTTTCTCTGAAGCATCTAGAGAACATATAAGACATGAATAAGTGCAAGCTGGGCAGCTTAACAGACACCAAGGCAGTTACTTCACAATGCTGCTTTTTGATCTAACCTTCTCCTCCTTGTGTTCTCTAAATTGTCATTATTATAAGGATGTTTATAATCAACTCAGTTATGGTCAAGCGTGCATTGGCCTGTAAATTCAAACCTCCTGTCCCCCCGTCAGCCATTCCCTTCCTCACGGGCACAGAGGAGCTCCATGGCTGCAGGAACCTGAAATATCCTGAGTATGTGGGCACATGGACCCCTCACCAGCTCTGAAACAGAAAGCGTGAGTACGTACACAGGCTCTTTGATGGCAATCACAGCGCACCTAAACAGCTTCTTTCTGTACTTCCTGTATTTTAATTTCACAGCTGCTCTTTACTGAGACTTACACAAATAACCATTGCCAGCAAAGTATGGGAAAGTTACTAATTGTTAAAGGGTTACATGAAGATAATTGTTCTATTTCTTCTGAATTGCCAATACTGATTTTGCTGTGAGGGGGGATTATGGAAAGAAATGGAACACTAGAGACAGGAAAGTACTGTTACCAAAATAATCTAACAAATGCAAATACAGCTCGCTATTAACAAAAGTGTCGAGTCTAAGACTATAGACAGATGTTAGCTGTGGATCCAGCTGTGCTGATCAAAGGCTTTATGCCCCCCAGCTGCTCCTCACTGCCCCCTGCTGAAGTTATTATCCTGAAGATCTGCCAGCAGAGTAGCTCGTATGAGTGCTCCCTAATTCACTCCAGGCAATATCAGCCCGTCTAACCCATACCACCTATTTACATTATTTAGAATAATCCAGTTGATTTTGCCTAAAGTGAGCGCACTTGCACCAACCATTCCACTGCCAGAACTTCACTATGGTGACCTCCATAAAAAGTCACAGAGGTGGCAACTAGTATAGGCGCTTGCACTTTGTGTGTCTTTTTGAAGCCGTAGAAAACAGTCACTGCTAAAATACCATCTCACCCAATAATATGAATAAAAGGCATTTTAAAAATTGCCTAAACAAATAAACCCAAGACTAGAACCTGTTTTTTTTTGCAACAAAAGCACCCATGGAATTTTCCTACTGAACTACAGATAGGACTTACAAAAGCACTGGCATTTGAACATGGCCCCAACAGTAATGATACAGATCTCCCATAATTTAAAATGTGCACAGCACCAAAAACATCACCTTTGCTCAAAGAACACTTGTAAGAGATCACTAAGAGTAACAGCTTAAGCCACAAGCCAAAACATTGTTTTGTTTGGTGATTCTAAGTTAATAGATTATGTTTGACTCAGCTTTCACACTGAAACGAGCTGAGATTTTTGTTAATAAAGACAAAATTAAATATGCAAATCAGTTAACATTTAGAGCTGCAAACTCCTTTTCTAGAGATATGTTCCCTTTCCAATCTGTAAAATGCATTGTAAAATAGTATTCTCTTTTCTTAAAATCTGCAAAATTTTGGAGCATCTTATTTTTGGAGTTATATTTCAAGCCGCTCAACACACCTTGACCAACCTAATCAAAAGGTGTCTACTGTTACACTACATGTTAAAGCAGTTATTTAAATTCTAAATACTAATCACAACTATATTTGAACTGGATTTCAGCCTGCTCTGGTAACTTCTGTCTTGAGGTGACAAACTGGCAGTACCTGAATTCATTACAGCCTGATTAATTATGCTGCTTTCATACAAAGGGGAAAGAGACTTCAATCAGAAATGGTAACCTTAAACAGTACCTGTACTGCAGAGTATCAGAATATCAATCCCAAATTCATGCACCTTTCATTCGCTTTGCAAACCCTTAGTAATTACTTCTCCTTTACCCATCACATAGGTCAGCTCAACTGCAACTGGTTGAATAACCAATGGAAGAGGTTCAGAAGAGTTTAGTCAATACAATTTATACAAGTTAGCTGAAGATATTGAAAATGCATCTTGTGCTCCCCACTTACTTTCCCCAGTCTAACTCCACTATGCATTCAACCTCACTCTCCCCCAGCTGAACACTGAGGAGAGCAGGAGTTGGGGAATAAGTCGGGAAGAGAAGAGTGGAGTCAAATGTCAGAGACCTCTTTTCTCACACAGACGAGGACTTGCCAGATTTTCACTGTCTACATCTTTGGAGGTGATTTCCTTAAATTATTCAGGAGCTGAGAATCACCTGGCCATTACCTTCTTCTAAAGCAGGTCTATCACCAAACATACAGACGGCCCAAAAGATCCCTCTACCTAGAAAGCAGTACGGGATTCGCTCACTTTCTTCTCATGCTTGTTAATGTGCAAAGGCAAATTAAAACAAGACAAGAATCAGACATATGCGTCTAAATGCGCACTGCGTAATTAAACTGAGAATGAAAACAAATCAAAGTTATATATGTTTAAATAGCATTTATTGTTCCTTAACATAAAGGAACAAGGAACTTGGCAAATATTTCTTATGAATAAAGGCCCATCTTCACACAAGTCGGGGTTATGAATAGCAATGAACAAGATAAGAGCACGCGAGATAAAGCCAACTCCAGTCAGCCACAGACAGAAGCAGAGCCAGACCGAGGATGGAAGAATTCCCATCCTGCTGGGCTACAGCGCGTTCCTACACAATCGTTTAATGCCAATGCGCATCAGCATTTGTACTGAAAGAGACACTTCAGAGAAATATTTTTAAATGCAAAGTTCGGGATACCTTTTTTTTAATATATGGATAATACTCAAAGCACATTTCTCTCTACAGACTTAGGTCTCTCGTGCTTAAAGTCTGTAACATGCCTGCGTGCTCTGCTGCTAACGGCGATTTAAAGAATGTGCTGTACCTACAGAATTGTATTATGGAGATCCTAGAGGATATGACTAAAACTTGTTGAAATTAACTCCTAAGAAAATATCTAAATGCAGGTGATCGGTTAGGGTTTGGTTAAAGTCAAGAACAGGAGGTGCTCCCAGGTCTCTCTCATAGCCAGTTGCCGCTAATAATAAATACACAGGGTTGACTGTGGAATCACGTGCTTTGGAGAAAAATGCTAATGCATTAAAAATACTGCCAGACCAACAGGCTCTTTCCTCTGTCATTCGAAGCCACCATTGTCCTGTACGAACAAAAAACTGCAGGAAAGAAGCTTAGACCATCACACTCCCGCAAAAGGAGCTGGCTCTACCTGCAAAGAAAACGCACTACCAAAGCATCAACTCTTGTCGTCTTCACCTAGGGATGCCGCTGCATTAACTTATCAAAACAAAATAGATTCTTTGATAAATTATATTGTTTAAATACTTAAGGCACCTCCCCCCAGACTCTTCATCTTTATCCAGTTTCTGCAGAAAAAAAATCTTATTTTTGTCATGGATAAGACATTAAAAAACAGAATAACAAGCAATCGGAAAACATTTTGTGAATAAATTAAAACAAGATGTAAAATTATATTGTTCATTAAATTGCTAACACATTATTCTAAGGAGAATGAAATATAAATAAAAATGAAATGGGTTTATTTTCAATTACATGGCTGCCTTCTTTTCAATATTTTTCCTCAAAATCTAACCATGAAATGAATACCTTTACGTGTCTGAACGACAGAGATGAAAATATGTATCTGATATTTTATCAATTACTATTAACTTTAATATTACTATATTTATTCAAAGATAAAAATATATGTATTTCAAAGATACATAAGCCACCACAAATTAATCTTAAAAATTGCCGTAGAGGGGATATCTCCGTCCAAGTCTCTTTGATTTGGCTGGCTCAACCAATCTGCTACGGCCATTCAACCAGTTAAATAAATTTCTATAATGATTTCACCATTTTAGGCTGCCGATCTGCAAGTTCTTACTGTCAACACGAATTACTCTGTATGCTGCAATTCCCCCATCAATTGAGACAAAGTATGACTGTTGTAGTGTTCTGTTAACATGACATGCTCCTCGTGTATCTGTATTCCAAATGTCAAGACGATACGGCACAGCCGGGCAGAAGTGTTCTATTATCAGATCTACAAGAACAATTCACACTAAAGGGTAGACTTCAGAATAGGTAGGGAAAGCATTTTTTTTGATATGCAATCTCTAGTTTGGTGTCAATTCTGAACAACTTCTCCGTGTTACGGTGTCTTTCTATGCAACTGGAGTGTAAGCTGCTTAAGGAGGATTAATCTGACACAGCTTGATTTGTCTGTTTTACGTGATGCTCATTCTAACCAGATTTAAGTCAGGTAGCTTTGTCTTGAGAGGGAGAGCTATTAATGAGTTGCCTCTTTTCTTTTCCTGGAGGAAAATTGTATCAGAATTTCACTACAAATCAGAATTTTTCAGAAAATATACAAAAAAAATGCTGAAGATAAAAATATACCTCTGAAAGCCTTATAAATGTATATAGTTTTCACTAAGGTTTTTACACTCAGTACATAGTCTAATGAAATAACTTAGAAGTAAGTTAGAGATGATGCAGCCTTGTTGAAGAATTATTTCAAAATTAGAAGACTGATGTTAACGTCATCATTTAAATAAGAAAAGCAAAAATCTAATTTTGTAGAATCTATAGTTGCAGAAGCATGTTCACAAGGAATACTGCTTTGCTTTCTCCCACCCACTCACTTAGGCCAATTTAATAATTTTACATAATACTTATATAGTAAGGGCAGAAATATAGAAAATTATGTTAAAATGCAATTGGTCTTGATCATCACCAGGATAAACGGCTTTAAAGGCACTATATAACCTTTTAAAAGTTGTCTGAAGTCCAGAAAACCTTGTGTCTCAATGGAGCTGGTATAAAAAATGCATTTGGCTTCATACCAACCAGGATTTACTGCTCAACATGGGCTGAATATGTTGAATTACGGATTACATTTTTATATATATGTGGCACTGTAGAAAAGAAACCTCAATAGGTCAAACCGACCTATTAATCACTATAGTTAAAATAAATACTGTGAATAACATCAGCTAACAGGCCATAAACTAGATCTAGGTAGAGACTTCTAAAGACACTTGGAAGGTTGGAGTGTCCAGCACATATCAAGAATGTCAACCAAAAAGCATTAAAACGTTCATTAAGCATTCCTAAATTTCATTAATTGCTGCAAACTGATCAGAGATCAAACTGAAATCAGAACGTATATATAATATATAGATTTGACTACATAGAGACCAGAGTCAACATAAACAGAGCTGACTTTGCCAATTACTTTAAGACTTGACTTTGGACACGTTAGTTACATCTGCATTAAGAGATTTTAAAAATAATGTATTATTGCTTAAGTGATTTGGACACCGACAAATGCTCAAACCTGCAAATTATGATCTGGCATGAAATCAGATCACCTGTTGTAATTCTTGCCTTTAATAGGAAAAGCTGCAGAACATGGCCTATTACAGGTAAGCTCGTGAAATGAATGAACGTTTCACAACACTAAGAAGTAATTAATTGAAGATTCAGACTCAAAGTACTTCTTGAAGAAAATAATTCTTCTGGATTCTCAAGCAAGAAATAAGACACTCTGGTGCCAAAGATTTCCAAAGATGTAGTTTTTATTCACAATTTATTCAAACAGAGAAAAATCTACTTTCTATTTTAATTTTCTTCTTCTGGAAGCCCTTTCATACTGGTTCTTAGTTAAGGTATATTATGAACTGAAAAGAATACTCGAAATCTTGACTACTTTTTTTCTAACATCACTGGCAATTACCATTACTTTGACAACCCTGCATACCTGAAAACAATGCTAGGAACAGTACCTGCAGTTCTTCACTAGAGGTTTGTTCTGTTACTTAGTAAGATAAAAGCAGCGTAAAATTCATCCCATCTCACTGTAGCTACAGCTGAGGATGTCTTATAGACTGACAATGTTGTCCAGAATTAAAAGGTGGAGAAGGCTGTAATGTGAAGCTCAGTTAAAGGAGGGAAGGGGAAACAACATACTGAACTTGCATTTTCTATTATTCATAAAGAATTACTTATAGAGATGAGAAAATTAATTTTGGCTCTGGAAACAATGACCAGGCATATTTTCTGGGTACAATAGATTTTGCTCACCTTCTGCTTTGTAAAGATGGTTTTGGTTTTTAACTGTAATAGGAAAAAAAATAAAACAAATGAAAGAAAAAGGAAAAGAGGGGTTGATGAAACCCTGCTAAAGAGAGGAATGTAGAGGACTTATTTTATGGCTTGCAAAAAACATATCACAGGCCAGTGATATGGCCTAGGAAAAAAATGCCCTCTGCCAACACCTCCCCTATAGATAAAGCAGGCTGCAGTGCTGCTGTCTTTTTGATCAAGAGAAGAAATCCCACGCCAATGACTGTTTCCCCTGACAGACTGCTTGTCCTGTTTAATGTTACATGAGAGCACCAGCCTGAATTTCCCTCCCCTCAGAGCTAGTACCACTACCACTGATTAGAGATGCTGGTCTGCCTAGGGGTACTCACTTCTTTGCCCAAGGCTGTTTAACCTGTTGTGCTCCTTTTATTCCCTGCCTTCTCCTTTGGAGGTAGAAACTTTGCCTTTTTTATGGATCTTACAGCATGCTCACTGTCCTAACAGAGCCTCCTCTAAATTGTTCAGTAATTGGTCCATCATACAGATGTTCAGCTCTTGTTATGCTCCTGGCTTCGCAAGAAACTGTCATGCTCAAAAAGACTGCAGAAATGTATCTTTTATTGATAATTACATGGGCCAACACTACTTCCTTGCTGCTAAAGCATTGAAATCACCATGTAAGACACCTTCTGCTTTCTCAAACACAGCTGGAGAAGATTCTCTTCATTCACCCACCCATACAACACCACTATTCTTTGTCCTTTTGTTTGCTGAGACAATTATTAAGCCAAGATTACTACAAACAGAATTTAAAAGGCAACATACAAACTAGCAGTGGAAACAGGTCTGCTGCATTACCTCCTTCAGACAGCTAACCCACAGGCCCTGCTCAAAGCTCATGGTATAAATGAGTGAGAGAATTAGAGCAAGATTTCCCAAAGTGGTTCAACGGCCCCGGAGTCTCACTCTTGAGGACTTGGACTCCTCGATGACCTAGGCTTTCCATATACAATCTTTATATTAGTTTAATTCAGTTTTAGTTAACTATGAAATACATGGGTGTGGATTCATCCTTGGAGAGGTGCTGATATGAAACTAATTTATCAGGTAGTGAAACTGCCCTGTGAAACTCACTCCAGATTCCCGCACAGTGGTGCCAGTTAAAAAAAGGTATAGAAATTGTAATTTTATTCAAACCAATCTAACTTCAAATAGACCGCAAAGTGAGATTTTGTTCTGGAAACAAGGGGAAAAGGAGGGGGGAAAAAAAAAAAAAACCCAATTTGCTTGATAAGACATAGACACACTCATGATAATTTTATCACCACGATCCCTCTAGACCATAAAAAAAATTCTTTAAGTTGGTTTTAACTTTTCTTTTTGACTGTCTCTCCCATTTTCAATGTTAAAATATATATATATATATATATATATAAAGGAAAAAAGAGCTTCAAAAAGAGTGCCAAGGCCAGGGAGCTGCTCCATGCCCTTCCCTTCCCATTGCACCTCCCCTGCAGCAACTGGCTGCCAGCCTCTAACTGGAAGGCAAGCAGTAACTAAGTAACTAATAAATAAGGAGTACACCACTAAAGTAAACAGTACCCTAGCTATAATTAGCTAGCACAGACAAGCTGCTGGTGGTAGATGTCTCTCCGAGTTCCCTCAGGCCCCCTCCAGCCCAACTCCCCCACAGAATCCCTTTAACCAGCATGCTCCTGTTTGACTCCAGGCAAAACAAAAACAAAACCCCTTTTTTCCTACTCGCTCACTAGAACGGAGCATGTAACAAAAGGAACACCAAGATGAAGATCCCACTATCAGATATTTTTTCCTACGTTACTCCTCTGAAAGCAAAACACAGCCCGTAATATCCAAGACACATCGGGAAACTTCGCAAACCTGCATTCACCACACACTGATGGTCCCAAGGAGTTTTGTGGTCAAATAACATGAGGCTTTTCAATATGCCAGTTTCCACAACAAAAACCCTGAGTTTACCATTGAAAAAAATATAAATGAATAAGTGAAATAAAGCGTTTCCTACATCAGAATCAGTTACAGATTAGCAAATCCTAGTTCATGCAGTAGAAGACGCAAGGAGGCTGACAAGAACACTGACATACAGAGCAATCCATACAGGGTTATGGCATGGAATTAGTGGTGTACACAAGGCACGTTACCAACCACTGAGCTTAACACTAAGCATGAGCACGTGCTCTTGCATGTTTGGAGCTCAAACACGTCGCTTCTCATGAGTGTGGCCAAACAGCACCCATTTTACTATCTCTCTTACAAAGAAAGGATGTCCAATACACACCGCTCATGCAAACTTTTTAACAGAGCTGAAAGACTACTTTCAGCACAAAGTTTAAATATCTGAGCCATATCTTTGAACTTTATCATTGGCAAATTTTTGTCACTTCAACATACAGGTCTAAACCTTCCCATGTGTATGTGGAAAAGTTGCACCTTTTCTGGTGGAGTTCCAAAAATGATCTTCACTGACAGGCAAAACTACCATAGCACTTTGGGCCTTACCTTCTGAACTCAGTGGAGACTCAAATCAGTTTTGACAAACCCTCACTTAGATCCTTTCAGACGTTATCTTAGTCTTAACAGTTATATTTAGCCAGAAGGAAAAAAAAAATCTGGAATTATAAGTGGCAGAAAAACAGAGGCTGCAAAATATATCTTATCCTTCAGTGTCTAAAGATCGGGAAGACAAATGGAGAAGACAAATGAAAATACAGAAAAACCCAACCCCAAACAAAACCCAAGCTTGCCTACCCTCTGTCCCCACAAATCCTTTTGCAAGAATAACACCACTCTTTCACAGTAACCGCAGCAGATCTCTATAGGGACTGCCAAATAATGGATGAACCAACTACTCAAAAGTGATCTTGCCAAGTTCTCATTTTCCACGCTAATAAGCCACACACACTATATTTATGAAGTATCCGTAAACAAAAAGACTCTATTTAATATTACCACGTTGATAAAATTTTTCCTTTTAAAAAATGCAATTTTTTTTCCTTTTTTAACCAAGGAGGTGGATTTTGATTTAACAGACACAACAAAACACTACTTAAGACTCTAGTAATCAACCTTTGAAGAGCAGAGAAAGAAATACTCTGCAGGTCTGGATCAACATCATGTGGCCAGGTGGGGTCAAATACCATTTCCATCTCCAAATGAAGTAAAAATAGGATTTGTCTTGGACAATAAGGTAAAAATATTAATATCATTGAAACTCTGTCAGAATATTCTGTGTTACACAGATCAAAGGAATACACACAGTATGCAAACCTGTCCTACTAGTAAAAAAGAATGTTTTTGCTGGCACAGAGCCACGTTGTATTTTCTGGTATTGCTGCCTGGCTTTTTCCTCCTGTCAACTGAGATCCATGCAGAATCCTTCTACCGCCTCCTGACTCTATTCCTGCCTGTTTGCAACAGGCACAGAAATGTATTTCTATACATTCACTCCAAGTCAGAATTATTAATCATCACTGTACATATCTCATTATCAATCATCTCTCTGCTTTTTTCTTCCTACTTTTCACTGCTAACCTTGTAAAATTTCAAAAAATGAAACCAGAATTCTAAAAAAAAAATAGAATGTGTTCATTATAGGCTAAAACACGGTTTGAAAATATTTTTTTATAAACAGAAATTAATCATTGAGGCAGTTTATTTTTAAGTCAAAATCTCCTTGATTTAAGAATGAGAAAGATAAGTGCGATCATTCATTAGGAGAACACCTATACAGCCTTTCAAAACACTGATTTTCAAATAGATATTAACACATTCCGTGTGAATGATTTTAAGATTTGACTTTTGAAAACAGGAAGCAAAACAAGCCAGAGAAGCTGAAGGTAAGCTTGAGATTTTCAAAGACTCATAAAGTAGTATGCATGTAACTCTATTAAAAATATATATAAGGACATACTCCTTAACTTTCTTCTGTCTCCTTGAAAATTCAAACCCACATATTTAACTGATAGTTCTGGGATACCTCAAATGAAATCATAACTCTCAGCAGCAGTGGTATCCTACACCAAAACACGTCTGAGATAACCACTGTGCTCTATCACGTCACAGATACATGAAGCCAAGAGTGCTTGAAAAGGCAATGATACCATAAATCATAAAAATTCCTCCTGTTCTGCTGTTAGTCTACAGGTTTAAAAAGCGCAAAAAGCAAGCTGTAACTTCTTGGACCATAAACACTTGCAAACGGTGTTCTGGTCTGTTATATCTGCTTTCACATAACTCAGGCTTAACAAGTGTAAAGGATCTGGAGATTCCAATGCTTTCTAAACATATCTTGACCACTTAAAACACAAAGTGATTCATCAAGAGCCAACTCTACAGTATGAAGACCAAGCTGAGACTTGAGTTGTAGAACAAGTGACTCCAAGGATCTTTGAAAGTGGATGCCATGGAATTACTTTAGATCCAAGAAGGTGAGGCAATAGCCTAGAGATTTGCCCAGAGCATGGCAATCCCACTGACTGGTGGTTTTTCCCAAAATAAAAGACTATTCATTGGTTCTAATTCTTTCAGATCTGTCAGAAGCAGTTATGCCTCACAGTCATGTTGGCTGATTCATGAACTTCTAAATCTGCATGATATTCTTTGAGTAGACACTTTGGAGAGAACCCAATGCATAACCCTGCTGTACTAAAGGCTTGTGCAAGAGACACTACACGTCTCTCTGTAAAGAAAGGAAGGAAACAAGGCCAGGTTTTCCAAGAGGGAGCTCCATCATCCGTTTTATCACGTCTGACCCATTCCAAAGAGAAAATTGCCTAGTATCCCAATTTCTTCTTAATATTGTTAAAATATTAAGGATGGACTTGAGGAATAATTGCAGGGGTTGCTGAAATGTCTATGGAGAACCCAAGCATGAACTGAGAATGCCAGCTGTAATCTGTGCAAATTAATCATGTTCAGTCCTGGATAACTAAAAAGAGACTATAGTCAAAAGTACTTTTTTTCAACCGTGCCATAGTAGCCAAGCGCCCCCCAAATAATAATGAATTAATCCATACATTTCTGCTTAGAAATTAGGAATTACTCTTTGTAAAAAGCTCTGATAGAGGGGAATATTAAGTATGTCTGCCTTTGGAAGTGTCTGGTATAACACAGATTTCCAAGTCTCAAAACAGAATCTTAATCACGTTTCATACAAAACCTTAACATGAAACCAGCTTTAAAATGCTCAAATTATACCATCTGAAAGATGAATTTAATTAAAAAAATGTGGTGCCTCATACCCGGAATACATTTCACAATCACTTTAGTAATTAGCTTTTCTCTCTACACTAAACATCACTGTTTTAACTGTAGTTGTTTTGGGACTTTCCAGGTCTGCAAGAACATTATCCTTGTAGACTAATATAATGGTTGGAATATACTGGATGAGTATCAGATCTCCCTTGAGTGCAGGCCCAACATATGGTCCTGCAAATTGAGGAACATGGTATTGGGGATAGTTTGCTGGATGTCCTTAAGATGACTGCTCTGCCACTATGTGAGAAAGAGGGTTTTTTTCTTATCCCTAAAATGACTGTCTTCAATAAGCAGTGATTCACTGAACTAGCCCTGAAGCTGCCTTTGGAAGCTCAGTATTCAAAAACCATCTGTGCCAGCAAGTACCAGGAGAGGGCTTTCACTTGATATTTAAACAAATTATACCCTCAGATATTTCAAACATATACTCTGTATTTATGTATTTGGGAATAGTAGCCATAGGTCTTGATGAAAAGCCAAATTACTTAATTATTATTATTGTTCTTAAATACAGAAAAATACTTGCATTTAACCCCTACACTTTAATTCCATAGTAAAAAAAATGAGGGCCTTTGAAATACGCAAATTCTGCATTCTTGCCACCTTAGCACTACTCAAATATTTAACTTGTAAAGTTAAGTGACCTAGTCTTATGATGGTTAAGGCTTTTCTTAAAGCTTTCACTCTTACAATTACATAAAAATATCTATTTCATAAACAAAACCAATTTAAAATCCTAATTCTTAAAAGCCTTATGCCTGAAGAAAAAAGCTTGAAAATGTGAACTGAATAGATTCAAAATCCAGCTCGAAATTTACTGGTTTTAATCTGACAGTAGAGGTGCTTTAAAGAGCTTCCTAAAGAGCCTAAGCGGGTGCTGTTTGTCCTTTCCTGTATGTCATCCACTCCTTCACCATCCTCGTTACCATCCTGGGCACCAAAACAAGCAATTAACAGTTCTCACACAGCAATATGGATTAGGCGGTACTGCTCCTAATCGCATGACGTTGCTCAGGAGTTAGACACCGAACGTGATAACCATGCAATAGATTCCAAAAAACAACTAACAATTAAAAGGTATTTTGCAATAATTTTGTCCCATATCCTTATATAAATTAAAAAAAACTATAAAATTCTGCAAATGCAATATTTTCAACTCTGCAAGGCAGAGAAGCTGAAATCTTCCAAAGGCTTCTCATTTCTTTTTAGCCCTTCTCTTCCACTCTTTATCTAAACTGCATTATAATAATAAGCAGGCTGAATTACTGGTGAGCTGCTGACTGCTACAGAGGAAGCTGTGTTTCCAGATGATCTAAAATACAAGACAACAAGAAAGGTACTAAAAAGCAAGCGAATGAAGGGTAGGTGATCTCAAGTTTGCTGCCTCTGCTTTGTTCTAAGTTCCTTTTCTGGTGCTCGCTGGGCTCTAGGCCAAACTCCTTCAGCAAGCTGAGCAGAAACTATTCACTTTTGTACTGCTATTGGGTTAGTTTCCTGCCAATTTATCAAATGGAAATGGGTTAGCACAGGGTACAACAAGAGCCAATGAAAGGGAAGGGGCAGGAATGCACTACCAGGGACTGGGATAGAGATCAGGGCCAGATCAGCTCAGGCTCCTGTGTAATCACAGTCCGACACCAATCACACATGGGGGGACAGCGTTATTTGAGGACATCTCGCCCCTGCTCATTCACTTCTCTATAAAATATTTTCCCACATTTTTTGGAAAGGAAATTTTTATATGGCTGCATGGACAAGCAAATCAAACAATGTATACGATGGAAAAATAACCTTACCCCAAAACTGCTGATTTTCTATCTCCCCAGGTAAAAGCAATCAAAAAAGCCCAGCTGTACTAGTACAGAAGAGGCAAATGATGGGCCTGGCCTTGGTAACTTAAGTTAATCCTGCCATCTGAAAACAAAAGTCTATTTAGGTGTTGCTTGAAAAGAAGCAAAGAAATCCAAATGAGCCCTTGCAATGTCAGACAGAGAACAAGTTTAAAGAAAACACTCTTGAACAAGTGCTAATGGAAAAATATTTGCAATTATGAGCACAAGCTTCTTCACATTTATAAAAGCCATGTAACAGCTGTTTCTCTGTATACAACAAATAGTACTTGATCACAGAAACACTAAACTTTTCCATCAACTTTTACTCTTCAGTAAAATAACCATCACTACTCCCTAAATCGACCTGCTCGGATCAAAAGGGTATCGTTAAAAAGATCCTACTTGCAAAGAGAAATTGTGAGTATTTCTGTTGAACCAAGAAGTCGGACTGAAATCCAACACTTATTGAAAAAAACCAAAAAGGCCAATGTGACTAAGTAAAATCTCAAATGTGAGTTAATTGAGAAAAGGAAAAACTGTCATGTGCAGTGAGTGATATCTCTCTGGATCGGCAAACGTGCAGCATCCCAGCTGCAACAAAACCAGACGTTTATGTCAAAAATGATTAATGAAGAGACCAACAACTTCAGTGACAAAAACTGGACATTCTGACAAAAAGAAAAAAGAGAGCAGGCCAAGAAAGCTCTTGCCAAGTCAGGCCTTGCAAACAGAGATTATCAGTAGCAAGGATTTAAGAAGCTTAGAAATTGCTTAGAGAAATCAGAGGGTCATGGAGCGCGGTGGAAGTCAGACATCTGAGGGTGGAACTGGGCTAAGGGGTTGTCTGTAAAACAGGACGTAGTTTTCTATGTTGCTTATAATCTCCAGAAATCCAAAGAAGATAAATTAGATAGTCTTAAATAAACAATGCAAATTTCCAGTAGCTTTTTCATGACAAACACTCTGAGGAGTTTATTTAGTTTCTGCATCCCAGCCATATGAGTAGCTCAGAAGCTTAACAGAAATGGAGTTTCTATCAGCCAGCATGCATGACACAGCTCCTACGACTGACTTGAATAATCCAGATATGGTCTCCAAGTCCTTGCAAGCAGCTTGGAGCCAGGAACCAGTGTGGGCTGGGCAGGGTGGTTGGCAGCCGGGGCAGAGCAAAGGGAGCAGTGCAGGCTCAACGGGCAGAACAGCCACATGATTCATGAATCCAGGACATCATGTATCGGCAAAACCTTCAGGGATAGTTTGTCAATTGAATAACACACAGAAGTTCAGCAAAATCTGGGTTACAGGAACAAGAAAAGGAGGTAAAAATCCTCCAGAAGCCTTTGGATTTACCACAGACCTTTGTCTTTCCTTGACACACTGTACCAGAAGAGTAAGTAGCGTCTGGAGCAAGGGGGAAGTTGTTCACCGCAAACCCATTCCGGCATATACCTCTGAATAACAATGTTTCACCAAAGGCGATCACAATTTGGTTCATCATACCATGAAAAGATTGAAAAAAGATCATTTTTTAAAACACGGGCAATCGACAATAAAAATGTAATTCTCATACTTAGGAAAAATATTCCTTTGGTGAAGTAAAGACAATTGGGGACTGTGTATTTGTTAGAAACCGAAGGGATTCATGTACAACCGGAAGGTTCAAATTATTTTATCTTGTGTGAAAGCCATCCAGTTGAGCTTGTAATGAAAAGTTCTTTTGGCCTGTTGCTGCAGGATTTCTTGCAGAGACGTACAGAGAAAAGCAGAATATGGACTGTGAGACAAGGAGAGAGACTGAAAGGAAGAGAATTTAACAGGACAACACCAACCCCAGGAAGCTCCCTCAGCCTCAAACTAATTTGACCAGAAAACAGGAGCACCTCCTACATATCTGAAGTCGTAAGTCAACTTTGGAGTATAAACAAGATCCACTTCTATTCCTGGCTCAGCTAATTCCTTAGCACTAATCTTAGTACATTAAAAGAGACGGAGAATTCAGATAAAAGCTATCCAAAAAGGGAAACAAAAAAGCCTTTGGAAATGCTTGGCATTTAGACAGCCAAATGTCGGAGCCAAAACTGTTAGTCAGTTACTCAAAACAAAACGTTTGCATTTTCATCAGAACAGACATATAACAGGGAGAACTATTTTAACTCCTATTGTGTAGGCATTTTTAGGAGAAATAAGAAGCCCGACTATACCTGTACTACACAGCACAGTACTCTGTTAAGAGTTATCCAAGGTAATGCAAGCACATCACTGTAGTTCTCCACTTGGGTTAATACATAACCTGCTTTTGAGGATTTTGCGTTGCCTTGTGTAGTATAGCTATTGCTCCCTCCAAGATAACAGGAAAGGTATGCTAACAAATCTGATTCTACTTCTAGAGCACATTATATTATTACTAGTACATAAAATTCAGCATGATTACAAACTTGTCTTTGCAGTTGCAGGGGATAACCAGCCATACTGTAAAAGGTTTTGACACATATTTGTCACAAACCCACACTTACTGTAGGCAGTATATTTGTCACAAACCCACTCTAAACTGTAAGCAAAACTACAGTTAACGTCTTTCCAGATATTTCTTTATGCCATAATCTTCTTTCTGGTTTCCTTTGGATTATGCAGAGGAGAAAACCACTCTAAGGATGGTGAGCTGTTTAAGGGAGAGACTTACACTTCATGATTAACTTTATTCTTTAATTAACTGTTGAAAGCTAACACTTGAAAATAGAACTAAGAGCAGATATAATCTTAACTGTAGCAAGATAAACTAGACTCACAGTCCTTCTAATTTAGTAATGTGCATCATCTTTGCGCAGTTACACAGCTCGCTGAAAATACCGACATGCAGCATCTCTAGTTATTCCTAGTAGGTTTGAAATAATCAATTCTCTTATTCTGTGTATAGCCATGTACCTCTCCTCCTATGGTGAGCAGTCCAGGTGAATCAAGCTTCCGTTTCTTCCGGGGACCGATAGCTGCCAGTGCAGTTAGATTGGCATCCCTCTGCCTCATTTGTGCAAGTTCTTGTTGCTGCATCTGTCGGAGGGAGAAAAAACTCTGTTTAGTTTTTATTCTGTTGCCATTTCAAAAAGTTATTCTCAGACTTGTGAGCGTTAGGTGATCAATCCTTAGCAGTACTTTGCTGTTCCTAGAAATGCCATTTGAGCGTGCAGCCTTGCACTAGAGTAATAAAGAAGATCCAGAAGTTCCCTTGACTTTCCACAGGATTTCTGCTTCAGCTAACTCAACTGTTTTTGAAAACTCCATCCTTATCCTTGAAAATTACCAGAAAGTACTATAGACTACCCATACATCCCCAGTTTAAGGCTGATACGAGAGTGTAAATACCAATTCAAATACTCAAAAAGCATCTCAAACATTTTATTTCATCTCACATTTACTTTGAATATTTCAAATGTCCTTAATATTTCGCTCAAAAAAAAATCATATCTAAATTAATAAAACACTTCTGTCTAAATGTTAGGAGAAGGTAATGCTGACACAAAAACCCTACAAGCTGAATTTTCAACTGCTTTCTGTGATGAGGATTCAGGTAGCAATCCACGAGTCTGAGGCTAAGAAAGCAACCTGCCAGTTGCACCACATAGCTACAGAAAATAAGATACTCTGGCCACCACATGATAAAGAGGTAAGATTGCATATTCATTATGGACTGTATAATCCTTTTAGAGAGTAATAATAAGAGACATAGTCCCATGAACAGTATTATTTCAATAAACATTGTGATCATCAATACAAGAACAATTGATTAGGTAACACAGTATATGATTTTAATTAGATAAAAGCATTCATAGCTCTTAGTAATCATTCTTACTAATTTCAAAACCTTACGTTTGCACAAATCCCTGACTAAATTAAGAGAAGTGTTTGTTTTTCATCTCGTGTACATCATACTTGTTCCCTCAGAACACAACTTCAAGAAATTCAGTAGTGGTAATAAAAACATTGTATGATACAGGCACAATTTTTCATTAAAATAAAACTGAACTGACAAATGTAGGTGGAAGTGTCTCAGCCATTACTTAAATGTGAGCTGCATACACAAGTGTGGCCTGAACTATCTTGGCCAATGTTAAAATGAAAGGAGGTTTAAGCAAAAAAGGGACCCATGTTTGGTATCTTTTCTCCATTCACTTCTCTCTAGAAAAAGCAGGTCCACTTCATGTATCCTATTTAGAACGTTTTTTCAGGTTTATTCTTTAGCAATCCAACATATTTTCCCATTCTTCAGAAAAAGAAAATTCAGTATATTTAGAGTTTGAACACCCATTTTTTCCACATTTTTATGCCACGTATTTTGTAACTTCAGTTATTATCGTAACTCCAATATAAAATTATCTACAAATACACTTCCCATTTATCTACAGAATAAAAGAATTCCCTAAAAAAAAAAAAAAAAAGGAATGTGGAAAAATAACTAAATAATAATGCAAAGGTCTATACGTACTTCTCTTTGCCAACTCATATTAGGTTTTTAGCTCAAATATCTTTGGCTCTCTTCCAGATTAAATGCCAGTTAGACAGACCTGCCCGCTTACCCTTTCAAGGTAGATAGCAACAGTGGTGAGCTCTAATCATTTACAAAGGTCATGATCGGAAGCTAGCCCGTAAGCAGTCATTTAAAATTCGATTGATCCCTATTTGTAGTCAGGGAAAGAAAATGGACATTTCAGCTGTATTGTAATTATGAGGCTTCAAGGCAACTGTAAATAGATGTGCAAATCCAGATACTGGCAAATACCTTAGAGAAGAAATTATTACTATAGTATAACATATATCCAGGAAAGGTTGAAGATAAAACTGCATATAAAAAAAGATCAATCATCTTTTTGCTAATTTGCCGTGCTTGCCAGCCTATAAGGGTTATCACAATTATCAGAAGTCTGATGAATATTTAAGCGAGGGCCAACTGGCTTAGAGTGATCTCGGCCGAAGCTGTAAAGTGGATGGCTTCACAGAATAAGAAATTCTGCACTGGAGTCAGTATTCATTTCCTGCAAGGTGCAGGTCAGAAATACAGTCTGATACATAATGGTATCGTGCAAACATTATCATACGAGCATCTTATCCAAAATCACCATTTTCCAACCAACAGTAAGCTAATACTTACTTGGCTCTTTGTACTGCGTATACTGCTATATACAGTCATTGCTTCAACCTGCACTGTGAGCACACAGTGCCTCTGAAAAGTTGCTCTAACAACTAGAGTTTAGTCTATTTTTTATTTTTGCACATTCAAACTGTAACGCAAAACATGCCATTTCCCTACATTTCACACAGTGGGACAAATCAGTCCTCACTTCAAAACCTACCAAGTGTTTGGTGCTGTTTTACATGGAATAGGTTCAAGAGTCTGCAGAAGGGTTTACACTTGTTTATTACTCAGGTTCTTCATCCTTTCTTTTTTATTCAGTAAGAAAAGCTAAAGATAGTTCTTGATATCACATACTAATTTTTGACAAACGTGTTAGCCTAGAACAACCTGCTTATGTAAATGGTAATGAATGTTGGTCTAAACATTTCAAATACATCAAACACACATCCATCATCAGTAAGATCACAGTATCCCGATGTTTTATAAAATAACGACTGAAGTGCTGAAATACTTGATTGATACTAAATTACACAAATTCTTATCACTCTTTTAAAAATTATTTATCACCGATGGTATTTAAAAAAAAAAAAGTTAATCTGAAGGCAGAGGATCATAAAATTACATTTAAGAATAATCAGAATAATTATGATCCTGATGCTGATTACCAGAGGCGTTAATCTTGCAGTGGTTAGCGTGCTTCAGTTGGCTTCAGGGAACATCTTTGCATACTTACTATTAACTATCAATTTGCTTACAATAAAACATCTTAGCAGTTTATGGATACTTACTAGTGTGACTTTTGACAAGATTCCTGAGCGTTATTTAACATCCCAGAGCAAACTAACCACCATTGTTGGCTTCTTCATACCCCCATTCCAACTATCTTCTGTTTTCTCTTGCCCTGTGTCAGATTATCTGTACCAAATCTCTTTCCTACTCATCATCTGACACTTCATCAAAAATGTTATCCCAAGCCATAATCTTTGTTTAAAAAGAAAAAAGGCAGTCTTGGCTTTGGTTCAAAAGAAAGGGACACGATACCTTTCGTAAAGATATTTAAACATGTGATGTGGCTGCTAACATCTTATTCAACATGAATGCCATAAAGATATGGATTATTTTTAATAGTCATAAAACCTGATATGTTTATTGCAGCTTCTTTGGAATAGCCTAACAGTATTGTGGGACTTGTGTAATTAATGCAGATTTAATTACTCTGCTTCGGTGTCAACAGAGATTACTTTAAAGATGTACCTCTCTTGTACCAGCAGATGCCAAATGCACGACCCTGACTTGTGGAGGCTTTTTTCCCCAGTACTCTCTGGAACTGTACTCTCTACATCAAGTGGAAATGACTTTGCAACCAGTTTTATGTACATACTTGCAAAGTCATCACCCTCTGAATTCTCAGCACTAAGAATAATGTGAATAAAATGCAGCTATCTTCAATGTTCTGAAATCACTGGAGGTGCTGGAGCGAGTTCAGAGAAGGTCAATGAAGCCGGTGGAGGGTCTAGAGAACAAGTCTTACGAGGAGCGGCTAAGGGAGCTGGGGCTGAGGGGTGACCTTATCACTGGCTGCAACTGCCTGAAAGGAGGTTGTAGCATGGACGGTGTTGGTCTCTTCTCCCAAGTAGCAAGCGATAGGACAAGAGGAAATGGCCTCAAGTTGCGCCAGAAAAGGTTCAGATTGGATACTAGGAAATATTTTTTCATGGAAAGGGTTGTCAGGCACTGGAACAGGCTGCCCAGGGCAGTGCTGGAGTCACCAGCCCTGGAGGGGCTTAGAAGACGTGTAGATGACGTTCTTAGGGACATGGTTTAGTGCCAGAGTTAGGTTGTGGTTGGACTCGATCTTGAAGGTCTCTTCCAACCAAAATGATTCTATTATTCTATACTCAGAGATATATAAAAGTACCTGTGAAATTAAAGCTACTTAAGTTTCTTACTTTACAGGATCAATTATATTTTAAAGTAGGAAAGCAGCCTGTTATTACAATACAGTTTATCTTCTAACTAAGCCAGTTAATAATTTCTGGATATTTAAACAAATGAAGCACCTGTTTATACATCCTGGCAAAATAAATAAATTTCCTGTTAATTAACATGATTTAGCAGAAATTAATCTAGCTCACTACATCAACCAACAAGATGCAACCATTTGATAACTGCATTCATTCACACTCTCATTTTCATACTGGACGGCTGATGCAATATCATTCTTTAACTTGCCTTCTTCACAATTAATATGGATATAATTATCAATAGTATATTAAAATGTATGCCTTCTGGGAAGGAAGCGATGCTTCATTCAGAACCACACTAATCAACAATTAACTTTTTTGAAAGTCAAAATATTTATCTAAAATACAGACAAATGTTCCAATATATTATACAAGAAAAATGCTTACAAATGAGATGCTGTTCCTTGCTCCTTATCTGATCACAATTTATTTTTAGCATGCTGTTTACCTACTGAGAGGTATTTCATCACTTAATGACAACTTTAACATATGGAAACCCCTTGGATGAAAAGTACAGTATAACAATTAAGCACCAATATTATTTCACACAATGAAATTTTCTTCTTTGTGATGGTAGCAATACATTAAAACCCCAAAAAGAACACTACTTCACTACTTTAATAAGTAAAGCTGACAACAGATATTCTCTAGTTTGTTTTCCTTAGATCATTATTTGTTAGGATACATTTAGGTATTTCAGAAAGAAGTGCCACAAGCCATATGCCACAAGGAAGACAGCCATATGTCTATTTGAAGTATCAACACTAGATCTTAAAATCAGATTTAATAATCTCCAAAACCCAAGAATACATTTATTCATGGCATGTTTTGTAAATAATTTTGCAAGAGAAACCAAGCATTTACCTTAACCCTTTTTCACTTTAAGCCTTTTCTCCACTACAAGCCATTGTGAGAACAGCCACTGAGATATTAATAAATCTATAGTGTGAATATATCCTCTTCTTAGATTTCTCCTTCCACCGACAGTTGTGGCAGCCTGTGCAGCTGGAAGAAACCAGCCACTTCACACACAAGTATAGATTAATTTTCTTTAACAACTATATCCCCTATGTCCCCCTATTACTCTAACTAGTATTATAATAACCACAGAGAACAGTAAAGATTATTTTCCACTTTTCCACAAGATCAGCTAAACCAAGAGTCTATTCAACAAAGTTACAGCTAGAGGAATACATTCGATGGATTGGTTCAAGGTATGAATTTGGTCTGGAAAGACAACTGTAAAACAAATGTTGGATGCTTGGTATAAACACCCACAGATCTCAAGTAAAACACCTTCTCCAACCCAGAAAATGAAATGGCCTGGTAGTGGCTGGGGTCTGTACTGTCGACGGAGAATTATTGCTCTTCAGCAAGCACAAAAGTGAACCTCCCACAAGAAATAAAAGTCTGTTATAACATCAGCTGTGCAAACATCCCAGTGAATCTTGCTCACTTGAATCCCCAGGAAAAGGGAACGGCAAACAGCAAACGAGGCACAGCGCTACTCCTCGGAAAGACACGAGTTGTTCAAAAATGTGAGCAAAAACCATCTTGAAAGGAAGGTGAAATGTGCTCCAAATGGAGGGCAAAACCTCAGCAAACTGAAATTAGCTTTGTTTAAAGCAGAGATGTAGACGGAAAAAGGAGCTGAGCTGCAGCTCCTAAGGACTGCGCCAGGAGAAATTCCCTTCAATGTGAGCAGAAATAAGAGGGTGACTTGAACTCTAACAATTCAAGTCTACATATAAACACTTCCGAAAATAAAAGGGAGCCGAGGAGTAGCATCACATGAGAGAGAGAAAGCTCAAGGAGGTGCTTCTCTACCTATAGGCAGAAATCGGGTATGTTTTTTGGCCTGGAAGGAAAATAACCCAGTGACAGAGATGACGGTGAAGATAAAGGAAGAGCTTGAGCAAGTAGTCGGATATGTTTAAATACCTGATTTGATATGGGAATAGAAGCTGAGTTGTAAAAGTAAGTTTCTGTAGTCACAGAGCCAACTCAGCCCACAAAGCACTAGAGCTTGGCTACTCTCGATTCCCAACATAGTTCAGAATAATCGCCCAAGAAGAAGCAAGAGGACAGAGAGAGGCTAACAGCACAACAGAAGCTATAAATATCGACAGACTGTAAACTGCAATCAAGAATGAAGACAGCCAGGAATGAACCCCGGACAGGACACTGGCAAGAGAAAGCACTAAATGGCAGAAATGTTTGATGAAAGCAAGATCATATAAACAATGATTTAAGCATTGATTTCTAGCCAATAGGCATCAAAGGAGATCCCTCCTAATTCTGTTTGCGATGGATGGTTTAATTCCTGATAACAGGGTCATATGCTGGGAAAAAGGTTGTCTTAATTGATGGTTCTGCAACAATATCCATCAGCCTCAGACAGTGATTACGCCCCCTGGAAAAACATCTTTTTTTGCTGAGGAGAGCCTGAAATGCAGAACCATTACACATGTCCTGAGATGTCCACAGCAGAAGGTGCAATTAAAAAAATGAAACTCATTAAAAATGCCGGCAGTAACCTCAACAAGTCCAGGACAATGATAAAGAAAAATCAGTACATCAGTGAACTTCAGATAGTCTTGAAAAACAGGTAACGTTTGCAGAATGCCTGCGCGATGCTTCTGCCTCCCTTTGCATCACCAGAGTCTCTAAAAGTCAGCAAAACCTCTATAGCAATTGCACACTGACTGGCAAGGAACCAGCCCCACGTAGCTGAAGTTTAGAAGTGGCACCGCAATAATGCAATACCAGAGGAGTTTCATATGTGTAATAGCAAATCATCCACCAAACGTGTTCTGTGAGACTCTTAGAATTTGGCAGAACTGTGAATGTTTATCTCATTTTCTTCAATATGAAGCTGGATGCCACTTCTCCACAAGTGTTCTACCACAACTCATTGAAAGCTCCAGTCATCACCTGCAACGGTTGTACATCTATGTGAAGCAGATTGAGGTTTTACTTGACTGAAAGAGGTGTGTGCACGCTGGGTTTGTTCCCTTTTCCTGCTTTTTTTCTGTTCCACACACTTTTAACAACAGTCAAAAATTATTGCAGAGTGTTTGAAAAAAAATCACCCCGGGCAAAGACTAAGCTGGGAACATTTCAGCCCCCAAGATGAATGTTGCTCAAAATAATGAGCATCTGAATACAGTTCTGGAACCTTAGCTGTGGTACTTTTGACCAAGTGTCTTTCTTACAATACACGTTTGTGTTTATTACATCTAATTTCATTTTGGTTTAGAAGTTTACTCAAAAATTCCATTAACATTTGCCCTGTTCCTTCCAACACAATATATGTCAAACTTCCAACACAGAAAGTGTCAGGTGCATCCTGCCTTTCATTTTTTCCCCTGAAGAAATCTCTTAATTGTAATTTTCTAAAGTCATGTACATTACCTAGTTAAAAGCAATTTTAAAAATAATTATCAGTAAACTACAATTTTATCTCCTTACTACTCATGTAATTTTAAAAATAATTATCAGTAAACTACAGTTTTATCTCCTTCCTACTCAAGACCACATACTGTCTGAACTGATTCATATATATTTTCATACTCATAGGTTTCATTTTCTTGGAAGTCTCCCTAAAAGATTACTCATAGCTCACCAAAAAAATTAAGAGTGATTTTTAAAAGTGTTGTAATTTTTAACATACTTTCCCTGTAATACTATTTTGTTACCCAAATAGTTTGATATTCACCATATCCCACTAGTCCCTTTAATCAACAAATGCTCTTTATGGGTATCAGTGAACCGCTTTTTGTTAATTCTGTATATCCTTGGTTGGTTGCCTTGTTGATTTTTCCAAATACAATGCACTATTTTAACTTAAAACCATTTACTTCTACAACTCTCCAAGCATCTCTTAAGCTACATACTCCTATCTACAGTATATAATTTATAGTAATTAGTTGTGTTTGGTTGGGTTGGTTTTTTTTGTAAGAGATCCCTCAAATGCCTGTGAAACAGTTCTATAACAATGAGGGGGTTTTTTGTCCTTCCAGTAACCTTAGTCATTACATTTCTTCATTCTTCAAAACTGTTGTTGGGGCTCCAGCACATTTTGTCTGGTTTTGGTTATACTATTACTTGAACAACAACTCCTCAGTAGTTCCAGTTCCAGGCTGTTCATATTAAGCTGGAGACACCCCTATTTTTAAGCCTTGATATTTTTCAGGTCTCATAGTGGTGTTTGGTAGATTTGCTGATCAAAACACAGATCACTTGAGCAAATGGATTCTGAGGCACAGGCAAGTGGCAGGATCAGTGCTAACAGAGCTGGCCACTTTTTGAGATGCTGGTAACTTACTTGTTGTAATACAAGAAAAACTTCTGGAAGAATTTCCCTAATATGTGGTACTTTATTTTTTGCTATTTGTCTTAATTTTATTTTGGAGCAGCACAACAATGGACCACTACAAATCTTCTTCAAAGGAAACAAACATACTCATAACATTATAAATATGACTGGTAAGAATATCTGCCAAAAATCTTGACTGTTTATCCACAGGCTCATAAATTCAGGTGCAAGCAACAGAAGAATATCCCCAGTCTTGGGCACTGGTGAGAAAGGCTGGTTCAGAGCTTTTCCCAGGCTCTGTGTTAATCTAGGTGGGGGTTTACTATCCTCCGACATTTCTAGGATGTTCTCTTTTCCCCCTGAAGCCAGATACTATGTGAGGGCTCCGAAACTGATGCTTTAATAGGATTATGGGAATATAAAACACAGGGAAAACCTGTATGGATGACAGTCATGCCCAGAGTCACAGACTAGAGTTACAAAGAGCAGCAAGCTTGTTGAGCTGTGGCTTTAGTTTGGGAGGCCTGACAGAAACAAGGGGATAATGGGAACTAACTCAGGCAGGAAATAAGCTTTGCTTGTTCAAAATCATGCACTGGAAAATACAAGGCTCAGATGAACCTCCCACCCGAGCTTTCTGTCTGCTCCCCGGGCTGGCAGCTGGAGCGCAGGCAGCAGCCCCGAGGCGACGCTGCCCACTGCCACACGCTGCTAAAGGTTCTATTGGAACAGGAATCAATTGCTCTGGTTTTCAGATGCTGAAGTATCTCTGATATAAACATTTCTGGAAGTACCTTTTAAAGAATCTCTCATTGTATCTGAGTAATACAACAGCTACTCGGATAGTGAAAACTGGCCATGTCTGCTACAACTTTGTGTTAGTACTAAGAGACTCTGATCAAGAATTTCATCTGCACATCGCCAGTTTGGATAGCATAGCATGGCCTTTTGCCGCTATTATTTCTAGTCCATCTCTGGCACAAGCTTGAAATCTGAAATAATTAAGAACCAGTACACCAGAACCGTATGAAAAACATGGGAAAAGCATGAACTTAGTATATCACTGAAGTCAACTAAAGGCTGAGTATGTAGGAAGAGCTCAGCTCCATGGAAGTGAAGAGCAACAATATGTCATACCATAAAACTCTCAAGTCAGTCTGAAGCACTTTCCTCATTTTTCAAAATAAATATTTCTATTTTTTAGAAAAAATTCTCTGCCTATATGCATTGCCACAAAACAGAACAGCAGAAATTAAGTGCATTTAAAATACTAGTTATTCAGAAATTCTGGTAAGAGGCTTTATTAACTAGATTATTACAAAAGAAAATGCCCAGATTTTGACGCCAGTCCTCTACTATTCTCATGGGAAAGCTGCATCTTGAAACTGCCGGCAAATAAGGCAAATGTAGCAATCCACTAAAAAATCATTTGGCTGTAATAAGTAATTTTAATCAAATAGTTAGAGAGAATGGCATTGAAGTGAATTTGTGAAGTGTCATAAGCAGATGGGAAATGTGTAGTATAGAAACTGGTTGTGCACTTCTACTGCAATATCCTTTTTTTGCAGCCTGGATTGAGGCTTGATCAAGTCTAAGTGACATGACAAAAACAATTTTAATCTATTCTGAAACTATATTCAACTAAAGAATACACAATATAGCAAGTATGCCGCTCTTTTCAAAAGTGGGATTTGAGGCAGAGTGATATCGGGAACGAAAATATCCAGACACCCACCTTCTTCTCCCCTTAAAAGTCGTGAGGGTAGAACTGGGGGTTCACTTGCAAAATCAGAGTTCCACTGGGCATGCAAAACAAGCTCAAAATTTAAATAATCTACATCTTTTCTATTTTAGATTTAAGTATGGCAAAGCCGCTACTGCTCATTTCTCCTGCAGATCAAGGGAACAACATACCACAGTGTGGGGACAAAATATTTCAAGCCATTTTTCATACACTGACAAGTAGTAAATTAGGGAATCTTGTAAGTACAATACAGTAGTCATCCCCTTCTATTGATCACATATAATTTACATCTTACAAAGATGTGAATTCTTGCATTCTCACTCCACAAGGAAAATCTCAATGATTTATTCATTTCAAATAAAAAATAGAAGGTAGATGAGAAGAATTACTTCACAGGCTGTAGCTTTCTCAGGGCACTAGTGCTAGGCTCTTCTTTCGCACTGCCCGAAGGGCCTTTGTGTGCAAGTCCCTCTAATTAACAAGGTGAATCATGCAGCAGTTCCCTAATTAGTGAACATGACAAGCCAATGGAAACAAGCAGACAGACCTGGCGTACAGATATGGTCAACAAAAGGCACAGCAACACACCATTAAAAAAATGTATATTTCATGTAAATAAAACACAAAAAGTAAGAGAACTAGTGTAATGTCTAATTTCCTTTTTCATGTTTTATGCTTATTCTTCATTTATGGCAGATATAAATAACGACACAATAAATCAAGGTTTCCAACTGCAAGTCACACTACCTCTCCAAAATCAAAGAGCAGCTATCCTCCATGAATAAGCATCTGCTTAACAGGCAGTATTTGTTTTCTCTCTTGTTTTTATGCTTTAAAGAACTGCAGTTACATTAAGCTGAGCACTTTGAGAATCCCTTGATTAATTCTACTCAAAATTATTTTTCCTTTAAACAGTTTTTCACCAACAGACAAAATGAGTGGAATAGTTGCACTATTCTTATTGCATTGTAAAAATGCCTACATTCTCAATATGTAATAATTTCTAACTTCGGTCTAAGGATAAATAAAAAGAGCGACTAATCAAAGAATCAGATTTGCATTAAAAAGGAAATGAGATTATCTAAAATGTACCTCTTTACATCCATCTTTTCAAGTAAAATATTTTAAATCTGTCAGTCTTCCTTATGATTTTCCCAAAAATACTCTCCCCATCTCCAAAAGAACACATGGGGGTTTAGATAGTTACCAATTTGTTACAAATTGGATCTTTCATTTAGATCTTAATGATCCTTCAACATCTTAGAAGTCTAAAATGTGTGTCACCAACAGCAGAATCTAATTCTTCACAGAAAAACTCCACTATATTCTTTGCTCTTTATTCCTTGGCACATTATAATAAGTGAGGAAAGCTACAGATTATCCCCTCATTACAGGTTCCTCGTCCTCACAATCTTGAAAACAAGTATTTCTGACTTTCCTCTTCTAATAGGGTAAAATTTCCTTATGTTGTAAAATTCATGTTCAAAATACTGATGTCTAAAACCCTCTCACTTTTCTGACCAGTCCAGCTTTAAAAACATGGGATTAAAATACTAGCCCCTAAGTAACACTGGTTTAACGTGCCTTTAAAGGTTCTTTTCTAGCTAGAAATTTGAATGATATTTAATGATGTTCCATTGCGGAACGGATTAACTGTTTCAAAGCAGTTTGAAATTCAGTGGAAAAGCACACAATAAATACTACCAGAGATCATGAGCAGAGCGCTAAAATCACTACAAGCTATTTGCTGTGTTCTTTTTTTCCCCCTTCTTAGTACATGTGAACTTTCCCTAACTTCTCTTAGATCCCGCTCAATGCAGCCATTCTTAGGACAGTGCAGAACAGCTTTAAACACAGCCTGCAAAGTATCCTCTTTTAACATCAAGGCACAATGGATAATCTGCTAACAACTGAACTATGATCTGCCATATGCACGGAGGAAGTATTCAGCAAACAACCTGTCACAAACGCTTATTGTTTCAGTAACCAACTCACCAAAGGACGTGGCTTTATAAAATATATTGCAAACTCTGGCACACCATTTATTATCAAAGACAGCTGTAATTAAATGTGAAACTACTGCAAAAAGAAAGCAGTTTGGTGCATTAAAAAGCCCGACGTTTTTCTTTGCATCTTAAAATGAAAGTGAGGAGATTGGAAATATATGCTAAATATGCAAAACGATGGATTAATGCAAAATCACAAAATTTTTAGTTGATTTTCAAATACATAAACACAGATTATTTTGTAGGTATAATTACAAAAAAAATGTTGCATTTAAGTAACAATGTTAAATGTAGCTGACAACAATAAATCATCATCGTCCACAGGAGATGTCTTGATATGAGATTATATCTAATACCAGAGGGACAAATCCTGTTTGTTTTGAACACTCCTACTGCTATCAGTAAAGTTACTCCAGAGTTACAATGGTGTGACAAAGAATTCAATGTGTAATATTTGAAATATGAGGAATGCACATTTAAAAAGTGACAGGAAGAAAAATGCACTAGGAGGAAATAGGGCACAAAAAATCCCTGAGACAAACCAGTGGGATCATTCTCCTGTTTGCCACACAGTCTGCCCTATGTTGTCCGCACTCTGGTGTCCCTGCCCATGCAGACGTTTCCTTCTCCAGCAGATGTAGGAGGTTTATTTTTCAACTTTCGGTACTAACCAGAAAGAATCTCTCCACACAGATAGATGGACAGATGAGCATTTTTTAAACTCAGGAATTATTTTTAATGCCTCAGTTAAAACGACCCGAGGATATTTATGAAATGTACGTTTATGATTTTTTCCTCTTTTGTACAGCTGAGCAGATCACTGAAATTTTATTGTTCCCAGAATCATCAACTGATAAATTTCAGAAACAGATGCATTTTAGATAGCATAACGTAGAAGCTATTTAAATAGGGATTATAATTGCTCTATACCAAAAGATCAAAAATACAGAGCAGAACGCTATCATATATTACCGAAACCCCAGCACCTTCTAGGGAGCACCATGACTGCGCACAACACAAGGTCAGCTCAATAGTGAATCTATTTTATCTCTATGCAAATTACTGAGATTATGCATTGACAAAACTGGGATTAACAACTTGTCTCAGAAAAGCATGACAGAAGGACTCTCATGATCTGAAGTTGCCTTTCTCCTCAGAGCAGTGACATCTGTAGTATTGTCCAGAGCATAGTTCAACTCCTGCATCCTAAAATAAGGCACAAGTTTTCAACCTGAGACTAAATTAGAGAAGTTTATGGGGTTTGCTAGTGTAGCTGCATGTTTTTTCGATGTTTCCATACAAGCTGGAGGTCTGTCCTCCAGAGTGACCACTCTATGTTGTGGTCACCTAGATCATTGAAAAGGTAAAATAGCAAAAAGATGCAAACAATTTATATTCTTCGAGTGGAAAAAAATCATCCCACATTTATGTTTACCGACGTACTCGAGTAAACAATGGATTCCCTCAGCATATTGCTTAAGAAGAAGCTAGCAACTTCTAATTACAGACCATTATTAAAAGAGAGAACAATTTTGTTGAATACTGAATTTACTCTTCCTCAAAACACGAAGCTGAAAGAGTTTTGCTTCATTAAACAGCAACATATACAGTGAAGTAGCAATGTGTATTCAATAACACTCTTAATTATTACCTGTCATAATCAACCAGCAAATATCCCTATAGATGGTATTGGAGGACCTATCTCGGCTTCTCCAGAGCTGGCAGATGTCCACAAAAGCCACAAAGTGCTGGGCTGCCTCAAGACTAAGGGCTCCTTATGAAAACATATACCAAGCTTTTCCAGAATTTAAACATAGATTTTGAAAACAAATAGATTAAATTATAGTATTTCTCATAAAAATGTGCTCTGTTCCAGTCTCACTTCTATTATGTTTCTTATCAAGTGAACATTCTCCCTCTTTCCCATCTTTCTGTACACAATTAACACCTGAGCTCAGTTTTTATCTTCAGCCTAATTTCCCATTGTGTTTATTTGATACCTTCCTAAACTTACTTGACTTGTCTGACATGTTTGGCAGATATGAGCACTTCTTTCAGGATAGGGGTTTTTTTAAAATCATTCTCAGTTTTTGGGAAATTAATATATTTTCATGCACCTAGACATACGAATACAACTTTCGGCCATATAGGATGAAAAGCCCTTTAAAAGCCTGATAGTACATCAAAAGATGAAGGGAAATTTTCAGAAATCTACACAGTGTTATTTCTGTTTCAAGAAAATAAATCTCTGAATATAAATAGATTTACCATTTGCAAAGGGAAAGGACACAGAAGTGTAAGGAAGCCTGCTCTGTACTTCACATTGCTTATTTTGATTTTCGCATGGCTGTGCAGAGTCAATAAACCTACGAACTGTAATTGCATCACACTGTTTTTCAATTTGCTTCACTTCAATCCTACAGATACTGAGATATCGGTTTTAAGGAAGCTGTAACACCTCAGAGTACAGACACTTGTCGGCACAACATACTTTCCCATTCCAGAAAACCCCATTCACATTTCTGGTCATTTCCACAGAAAACTAGAAGTTAATTCGGCAGCAATTTTCAACGCTAAATGAAAATAAAAGCCTTACAAATCATTACTCAACTGCCTAATAATGTTAAAAATACAGCGCTACCTTTCAAATGTTTACATTTTAGTGATAATCATATCTAACTTTAGTAAAGCCATACTTGAGGGAGAAAAACAAGCATACCATTTACATTGTGAATGGCAATAATACATTTATATTTATTAAAAAAATTACTGTTACTAAAGGGGAACTACTTTTTCAGGGTATGTTGACCAGTATCTCATTATTCAACTAAGATGATGTAACTATGGGGAGACTCTCACAGGCTGACACAAAGGTATTTTTGATGACAAGACTAAACTACAAATAAGAAATAGATGCTAACACGCATTTCATGACCTCTACACATCACTGACCAGCCACCTGGCTTGTAGTTTAGGAGAAGAGTGTACATACAACCTAGCTACAGACAGAAATGTTTAGTATTTATTAAGTCAAAACTGACACTTTTTACCCTACTGTTAACTGCATTAAATATTCCTTAAAACTCTGCCACAATAAACTACCTGAAAACGACAACAAAGCTAACCTTCACTTTACTCTGCAATAAATACATACATATGGAAGTAGATAACTTGTCACATCCCAGCACAGGCAGGCAGGAGATGCTGACAATCCTTGTAGGAAAATGATAGCATACCTTTACAAAGCAGATTTGCAGAATCAGATGGTTTCTTTGTATCTGAGTTTACAGTCTGCTAAATATAATATCCTTCAAGACAGCTGTGAAAATTAATGTGTGTATCTTATCAATTACGTGAACACGCACAAAAGTATTGCATGCACATACATCAGCTCTCTCAAAAATGTGCTGGCAAGGAAGTTTTAAATCACTCTTTTAAAAATTTTACTACTACGATTCCAACTTCAGCTTTAACTCTGCTCCCATGAACTCTTTCATCTGCCGCTAACAGGCTAGAAACAGATGACAGACTCCACGATTTTACGAAATGCAGTGAAATGTATGCATTTCAAACGAGGTCCTGCCATTGTAAGATGACAGAACATGCAAATATCCTTCCAGACTAGAGCGGGGAAGGAGACGTAGGTACCGGGGGTAGATCTTTGTGTGGGGGGCTCGC
Organism: Nesoenas mayeri; assembly: GCF_963082525.1. Classification (NCBI taxonomy): domain Eukaryota; kingdom Metazoa; phylum Chordata; class Aves; order Columbiformes; family Columbidae; genus Nesoenas; species Nesoenas mayeri. The sequence goes on from NC_137547.1 coordinate 18,458,492, forward strand.
ACAAAGCAGAGGGTGAAGGCCGATCAGCAGGAGGGCTGCAGCTGATCGCTGATGGCCAGCTGCCTGCTGCCGGTGCAATGTGCAGCGCCCAGACTGAGTGGGCAGAGGAACAGAAGATTTAGTAGGTGCGCCTCGGTCCCCTCAGGTTACAGCATGTGACGCGGAGCGCCCGGAGGAACCGGGGGCAGATGAAAGCTGGCAGCTGTGAGCTGCCTGCGGCGCTCCGAGGCTGCCAAACAGGGCTTACAAACATGTTAGCTCAGCGGCAGAATTAAAGCCCTCGTTCGGGTTTATTTTGGAGTAGGAAACCCATGTGCATACAGAGGATGGGGGGAAAACTTGCCCCGCGGGCTGAAGCCTAAGTACACCTTGACCTCTCCTTGCAAGCTCCTATATTGCAGGGCAGGCTTGACTAAGGGACCAAAACATCTAAATAATCATTTAGATTGTTGTCCAAGCAACCTCCTCAGTTTCTGACAAGCAGACACAGCTGACATTTGCTGCCCTCTACTTATTAAACAGGCAATCATATTCCAAAGTCTAAAGCACTATTATTTTGCCAGATCAGCAGGGAAGTAAATAATCTCTTGCAGTCTCCAGATTAAACAGTTATGTGATTTTTCCATGTTCATGGTTTGCTCCAAACAAAAGAATATATTTTATATATATATAAATATATATATATTTTTATATATTTTTATAGATATATTTATTTATATATATATGTGTGTGTGTGTATGTATATGTATTTATTTACTGTGGCAGAGCAACAAAGCAGAACTGGAAATTCATTCTTGATGTCTTCCTTGCAGAAACTGATCTGATATATATATATATATTTATATATATATATATCTGTACGTTTATCTATTTACATATATAAAAATAATGTTTAAATCCTTTGGCAAAGTGTGTGCCATTGCACACATTCCCCACTGCCTCTCGCAGAACCGCTGGATGCCATTGTCAATACTCAGGAGAGGCACGGCCGAACCATCCTTATCACACATCTCCCTTATCTCTTCACTGAGCTCTGTTGTGTGGGCACCCAAAAGTGATTAGAACAAGGGGCTGTCACCCTCCACTTGTTTAGCAGTGCTTCAAAATCCAAAAGCAGTAGGGCTGGTTATTCCTACCGACATGGAAGGAAAACCACGGGGGATCTAAAGGGCTGAAAATGCTACTCTGACTTTCCTGCAGTGGGAAAGTCAGACACCACCTTCAGATAATTCATTTTACAAGACAAAGTTCATGCAGGAGTATTTTGGTGAGACTCAGAACAACACTTCAAAAATTCTTTACAAAAAGCTTATACCATTCTAAACCCAAGTTCTGGAAATTCATATTTAAGTAGTCCTGTTGCTTCATACTGAGAAACTACTTGTTATAACAGTCTCGATAGGCAGGACTCCACTGGTGCGTATGGAATCTGGAAGACAATGTAAACTACAGGGATGGATTTCTCCTCCCTGCCTCCTTTCCAGCTTTTTACAAGATGAAATCCATTCAATAGAGCAGAATTCGCTACAGACATTGCTCTTTTGGAGATATTCGAACACTAATCAAATATATTTCACAACAGATCGAAACTCTAATTTGAAAATGAGTCTCAAGTCTTTCTCACTAGTTTTATTGGAAAATTAGAGCACACGCTTACTTAAAAATTTGTTGAGAAAGGTGAGAAAACAAGTAAGAATCTCAAAAAGAAAAGCCAACTTTGACAAATGTCTACAGCTCTTACTTTATTGTCTCCAACTTCTCAGAGTGCCACATGGGAACCTTTTGGTAGCAAGGTAAGACAACTACTATATATTATTTGTGCACATAGCTGCTAATGTCTCAAACGGCAGATTGCATCAGTACAGATTTGTCATACAACATCTAAGGAATGTGCACTGCTGTGTTAATTTGAAGGCTGCTACCTTTCAAACACCTCTTCTAGACTCACTTCTACGCTGACACAAGACATCAGCTAAACAATGAACAACGCGTGACCGGACAACTTGCTTTCCTCTTCCTTTCCTTTCTCACATCATTGTGTTTTGCGTTAGCCCTCGTTATCCAAGGTGTGCAACCTCGTTCATCGGTGCTTACAAACACCAGACATACAAAACCTCACGGATCTGACACGGCTCGTCATGAGGTAAAACAACACTTTCACAGAATCACAGAATCGACTGGGTTGGAAAAGCCCTCAGAGATCATCGAGTCCAACCCTTGGTCCAACTCCAGTCCATTGACTAGATCATGGCACTAAGTGCCATGTCCAACCTCACTTTAAAAACCTCCAGGGACGGCGAGTCCAGCACCTCCCTGGGCAGCCATTCCAATGCCTGACCACTCTCTCTGCACAGAATTTCTTCCTAATATCCAGCCTAAATTTCCCCTGGCAGAGTTTAAGCCCATGGCCCTTTGTCCTATTGCTGATGCCTGGGAGAAGAGACCAATCCCCACTTTGATACGATACTAATGATCCTTCTCACATAGTGCATTCAAATTTTATATAACTCTAGTGAGGGCGCAAATGAAGTTTTAAGAATTTATTTTCTACGTAGCAAGTATAAAACATAAAAAGAGTGTTCTTATATTATAAAGATATACTAAGTATAAAGTAGTTTGTTACTTCGGAAAGGCTGTGTATTTAGCTCATGTATCAGTAAAACAGAATTTACGTTTAGAATTCTAAAAACAACAGTTATAATCATTAACAAAAAATAAGCATTCTTGTTAAATAAACTAGGCAGTCTCTGTACACTAAAATCACGCATTGCTATGGAACTCCACCAATGTGATTTTGTAGAAGGAAATCGTTATGTTGGACAGGATTTGATTTAATTTTGATTTCTGCTAAACTAATGAAGTAATCTTGGGTCACACTTGGGTAAGAGAAAAGACTAAAAAAATCCAGCCCTTGCTTCAACTCTAATCAATATGCATTTTACTTAAACGGGAATAAAACAAATTGACCCAGTTGGAAAATATTATGGCCATTCCTTTGATCCCCTGGCTTTTGTTTTGTCAGTTATGCAGTTTTACGACCCTGTACAGAAGGAGAACACCACACCTCATCTCCAGCCAAACAACTGCCACCACCTCAGCTTTACGCACGGGAAAACAGGTTGGAAGTGTCACGGTCTTCAATTTTACAAAGAGATATGCAAAAAGTTCGGCTGAATAGCAAGAATACCATTGCCTGAAGTTCTTCAGGACTTGTAGAATCCACAGCAGGGTAACAACTTATTCTTGGAAACACAGGAATTTTTTGGCAAAACCCATTGTCTTTAAACAAATTTGAAATTTTTAAGATGTACACACTGCCATTCATATGCAATAAACTTATTACTGGTTATAGATGTTCTTGTTTCTTCATCAGCAGCATTTGCATATGCAAATATCCTTGCCAGGAGTTCGTAATTCACTCCAGTTACTATAATTTGTGACTGTTAACATAATGTATCTGTACATCTAAAGTAATATCTACTCCAAAGGAAAAAAAATACAGCTAACATTAAAGCATTAAGCTTGATAACACACCGGGATTTTCATTGAAGTATTGTTTTTGACTGGTAACAGATAGAACTGCTTCTCTGAGATGCAACTTCAATACTATCATTTGGAGTCCCTGCAACAACTTTATAACTTCAGGAAACCCTTGTACTCTGAAGCCAAATCCATGGCAGTGTTCATGGGCTTCGCACCAGAATAGCCCAAGCATTCTCCTGCAGCATTTTTCTGTGTACAAACAATAAACCTGTGGTAACGGGAAAGGGTAAACAAGTGACTCTGTTATCTGACCTTCTACATGCATTGACAAAGATGCTTGCGTTCCTTCTGCATCACAGCCATAGCAGTGGTAACCTGATGCAGAAAACTATGAAGCAACTCAGTTCTGAGGAATTGTTATTACCGAAATGTTGCGCTATCATTACTTCAGGTATCATATCTCCAGCTTTTCGTGCTTTCCACTGACTGACCCTCAGATGGGTTAGAGAGCTAAGTGGAAATTTAATTTAAACTTATTTCTGTCCAAGTGCTGCATTTCTCAGTGGAATGTTTTATAAGAAACCTTTTTAAGATAAGATTGTTGCTTTTGAATCAATATTTTTGTGTCAGGCATGATAAAATAGAAAACTTCTTTAGGCTTCTCATCACAAGAGATACTGCATGACTAGTACAACCTTTAAGGACTTTGGTTTTGATAAAAAGGTGACTAAAACCAAACAAAATCATTTTCATTTGCTTTTCAGTAATGCCTTATAAGAACAGGGATAACTGAAGTAAGGAATTATTTAAATATTTTAAAAGACACCATTCCTACTGAGTTGATAAATATGAATATGTTGACAAGAAATTATTTAGAGTAAAATAGTTTCAATAATCTACTTGTTAAACATATGATGCTGGAGTTTCAGTAATTCTTTTATGTGGGTTTGAAATTTCTAGGGCAGCATGAGAGCCACAGAAGATACACACCACATGATATGTCTCATTATTATTTTTAAGTAAGAGGAGGATTCTATGACTTCTTAGAGAACACTACCTGCTAGCAGTCCAGATTTTTTTGTGCACAGAGCTCAGAAAAGGGTACAGTTCAATATGTAAAAGGGTATTTAGGATCTTACCTTCCCTGACTTTCTTTTAAATAATTTCTATTATTAATTACTAGGTGTTGACTCAGTTATTCCTAATCTTGATCCGCTCCTGCTATCAGTTATATGGCCCGTTTTATGTCCTATTTAATGAACTTTTATAATGGGAAGTAGAGAACTCACCATTTCTTTTTTTGTGACTTTCCATGCTTCATTGGAGAGCTAAATCAGTGTATTTTCTAAAACCTTTTTTTCCCAAGCTTTAATCAAGCACTATTAAGTAAACACTGCTCACAAATTATGTTATTTCTTACATTAAGTTTTACTGAGTCAAACATTTCAGAATTTACATTACAAAACAATGTAAGAAGTAACAGGTGAATAGCAGCATTTTTCTCTGAAACAGTCTCAATGGAAAATATTTTTCACTAGTTTATTAAATAGATTTACTATTAAAACAATCATATAATGGCCACTGACAAAAAGCTGCACCAGTTTGAAAGTGTGAAACTAAATGGAGAGTTTTAAGCAATATAAACCCCACAGGCACATTCTCCTACTGCTTTCAGTCAAGTCAATTTGGAACAGGTTAATGCTAAAGCAAAATAAGTCAATCAAACTGAAATAAGAGTGGGTGTGCACTGACCTTACTAAAACAGTGCTTGTCTGTGTGTGAATGAAACCTGACTGTTGCATCTGGTCTCTGCAATAAGACCACAGGTAGATGGACCTTCTGTTTGTTTTGGTAAGTATTTAAACGCAATTAAACTTGATTTATGCCTCTGTGGTTTAAACAATATGCAGAGTGGTTTGAAGACTGGCTAATAAATGGAGTAAGACGGAGTTACAGAACAAAATATGAAAGAATCTTCACCTTACCAAATTCATTTTTAAATGTGTTCAAAGGACATAGTATATTTTCTTGAAGACACCAATAAGCAAGAAGGGAACTTCTTAATGGTAAAAGTTCTGTGAAAGAAATTGAACTAATTTTTTTTCTTCTTAAATTAGGAAGAAAACCAAAGCATTGTGGAATGAAAGACTCACAAATACCCATAAAGGAGAATGTTTTGGAACAAATACCCTTTGCTAGTCTTTCTTCCCTCTTCATCCTATTATCCTTGTGTTGGTACCTTTATTTTGCATTCCAAGACAATGCTTTCTAGAGTTCTTTCCATGTTTTGAAAAGTTATTCTTAGATTTAAAAGACTTTCTTTAAGACTTTCAATTAATTATTTTGGTATTTCACCTCCTCCCTTTGACTTCTGGTTTCATTAAGTATCTTGGGTTATACTCTATCAGACTTCATATATTGGTTCCATTTGTTTTAGATATTAATCCATTCCTATGTGGCAGGGAACAAACGCGTGCAAACACGGGCACACTGCGGAGCCAGAACATCAGCCATTTCCAGATCACAATAATGACATTACCACTGCTTTGCTGATATGAAAAAACAAACTATCTGACAATCACATCATTAAACGAGTAACATAAGCTAAAAATGCTGCAAGTTTCTTGGATGCTCCCTTTTTAAAACACTACCTTGTAGCCACTTTACTGCTGGCCAGAAGAATAGCTGAGCAACAAAGGTCTTCAGGCAATGTTCAAGACATGGAAATCATGGAAACACAGCTTCAAATCCAGCTTAGTATCAAAGCTGACAGTATTATATTCATCAGCTTATACAAAACCTGGGAGAAACCCAATTTCTCTCTCAGTTATGGGTCACTTCAGAGTAGCCCAGCTGGAAGTGAAGTCTCGATATTCTGACATTTTTGTAGAAGTTGTCTCAAAACTTTTAATTTCAAATCATAAAGCCAGGGCAATGACACTCTATCCAAGCCTAACCGTTCTGTGATTCTGTAACAGACCTTTTATACAATAAAATGGGTTATTTTTTATTTTGGCGGTGCCAATTCGAGATGTTAGCGTTTATTCTGTATCCGATGCAGAAAAAAAATATAGGCAATATTAAACCAAAATCTTGCCAGTCCCACTTCACCACTCTCCCTTGCAAAAGTTAATGCAAAATAATATGTTCTTATTAAATGTATTGTAGCTAAAAGTCTTTAAAACGGTTCAAAAAGAGCTTTAGAACCCTAATTACTAAAAACAGAGACATGCTTATATTTCTTAAGGTTTCAAAAATGTAGAATGAAATTGAACTTCAGAGAGAGGCACAGCGCCAGTAAATCACAGACTTTCATTAGAAGGGTGGGAAAAAAGGCAGGGCTAATGTACAAAAGAATAGGGTGCAGCACTCAAACAGAAAACGTAGTATTAATTCTGCGTTTACTGAAATGTGTTATCATATCCAGGAACACTACTACTTTAAAATCACACACTAGTTTGATTTAAACATTTTTAGTTAGGTTACCACTAAAATATTTGCTACGTCTATACTAAAAGCACCATCACCATTACTCAGAATAGAATCCATACACTTTCATTGACATGTCAGCACAGCGTCACTCCCTCTAGTGGGTGAGACACACAGCTCATACCAACAACCCGAATTTTCACAGAGGGAGAAGTCGTCCTGCAGCTACACCAAAAGCAACAACACTGGCTGGAGTGCAAGTCTTCTGTCAAAGCCACAAGGAGAACCACTATTTCACTCTTACTACTAGAAAATATGTTTTTACTAGCCCTGATGTTTACGTTTGCATCCCCGAGTTTCCAATGGCCAAAAAAGAATGTCAATGAATGCAAATATTGTAGCAGCACAAAAAGCATTTATTTCTAGCTTGTTTTCACTTCCAGCAACACAGAATCCCAGAATGTCAGAGATTGGAAGGGACCTGGAAAGCTCATCCAGTGCAATCCCCCCATGGAGCAGGAACACCCAGATGAGGTTACACAGGAAGGTGTCCAGGTGGGTTGGAATGTCTCCAGAGAAGGAGAAATAACTTGATTACCCTATTTCATCTGAAGACTTGCTTGACAAACCAAACTCGGGAGACACTAAGGCCTGGTCTAATGTTTACAAGAACTCATTTCAGCAAATCTTACTACACCAACACATAATGGAAAAAAAGGCAAATAAGACTCCTCTGTCTACTTGGATTTTTTTTTTACTGTTATATATGTAAAATCTGTATAGCTAACGGAATGATAGAATACTGCCAACAGGGAAACAAAACAGGAAGAACAGGTCAATACAAAATAACTTGTTATATGCGCTTTTCTGAATATATTACCTTCTAATGTATAATTATTACTTTCCAATGCACATATCTGAAGCGGCTGGCTAAAAAGACAAGTATCAGTTTGCTGCAAATAACACTGCTAATTTTTTTTAAAAAGGAATGACTATCAATTAATAGATATTTCAGTCTTTCTAACTGATTTAAGTTACAACCTGATCCTAAGCCATGAAATGCCATAACGCAAAGGAGAGCCACTCTAATGTACAACAAACTAAGGTACTCAGTAGTTCACAAATTGTTACTCCAAAATAACATATCCAAACTTCATCTGAAATTATTTTATAATGTCTAGATTATTGTAATTTCAACCAATGAGTCAATAGTCCACCGAGCCACACTATAGAGAAAATGACTGGCAATTCCGTTACTTGAAAGACTTTTACCAGAACAAATCTGTTAAGTAGCACATTTCTAAGAAAGTGACATTTCACAAAAAGACAAAGGCATATATTTTCCACCAAAATCTAGTGCTGCTGTCATCAACAAGCCAACAAAAGCTACAGCTACCTAAAATGGAAATGAAAATGTAATGTATGGAAATATTCTCTTATAAAATCTCCTTAGGCTTCACATGTATTAATGTATTAGTTTGCAAACATTAAGATCAAAGGCAAAGCAACAAATACATCCTAAAAAGTTTTTAGTCAGATTTTTATTAACGATATACAAGTAGCAAGGCATAAAAAATTAATATGTTCAAGTCTTGAAATGTCAAGTGTAATGATCTCTAGCTCTGCTTACCTCCTTTGCTTTTTGTTTCAGTCTAGCTTGCTCTGGGTCTTCTTGCCTTGAGCGACTCTGCATGTTTGAAAAAAAATGGGGAAAAAAAGGTTAACAGATGGTTTAAGAACCCCTCATCTGTTGCAGTAACTTAAAAAATAGCAAAGAAAGGGGAACAGGATAGAGGGTGTCAAATATGGGGCGCTTCGATTTATAGAAGTGCAATTTCAAACTGTAGGCCTCACCCAAAAGACTGTTAAATATTCAGTTGTAAATATGATCTACCCTACATTTAAATAAATAAAATCAAACCACACCATGTTTTTGTCAATGCTAAAGTTTCCATACAGGTTTAGATTTTAATACAAACAAATGCAAGAATCTGAGAGCAGAAGCGACACCCCTTTCCATTATCCAAACTTTTACATTTAAACTCCTTACAGTCACTTACTTTAAAATAATTTACTGTTTGCTACTAAGCTTTTATTCAGCTGTTGGTAGCGAATGAGGAGAAAACATTTGTAAAGTCACCCTCCCAACCAGTAAGTCTTCATAATGAAGATATTACTACCTATGTGAGCTTACTTTGAGTACAGCACAGAAATACACATAAGTTAAACTCATTCTTGCACTACTAATAAAATTAATGTCTTAACTTTTAAAACCAGAGAAATATTAGCAAATGGCAACTTCCATATTTTCCTTCAGAATCAGGAACAATAGCTCTAAAAGACTGTTAAGAATAATTGTATAATTGCAGGAACAACCCATAACAGTACATTTCTTCACATGTAGACTGTTTTACAAACATATGTTAAAACTAATAAACTCTTATTTATGCTCCCTGAGCGTACTCAAACTGATGGAATTCAAAATGTGAGAGGTATTATATATTATATCTTCATTATACTCTTTAATTGCATGATTGGTCAGCATCCAGAAAAGATGTAATTGTTTTATTTTGGTATGTCTTTGAGATTTGAAGTGATATCATTTACACAAGTCCTAAAGGAATAAGAATATCTATGCCCTCTCCTATTTATCTATCTGCCTTCTCTGTCTCTTTCTATACTGAAGACAGACCTGAAACTTGAAAGAATATTTGCTTTCAAACTTATATATGCTCAGATTTTTTCCTGTTGTTTGAATTTTTCATAACATATTATGTTCAGAAGTTAAAAATCCGTGAAGAAAACCAAAGGGAGACAAGTTCTAGGGGTAAGGGTACATGTAATATTGTTGGTGCACCTGGAGAGAGCTTGACAGGGCATCAATGACACTGAATTTTCTATCCTTTTCCTCATTGGTTTGGGGTTGTTGTTGGATTTGTTTTGTTTTTAAACTGGGATTATTTTTTCAGCTAATATAGCACATACGTAAAACAGTGATGACAAAGCATGGCCAAATTCAACATGAGATTTGTGGATGATGTGCTTGACTCTTCCACTGTGCACATGAGCTTCATCTTCCACCACCACCTTGTAGTGATTTTGTGCCTGTAAGCATGAAAGGTGGTTTGACAGGATGGTGTCTGGAGTAATGAGAAATTTAAATCTGTTGGTAACTAATCACCAAATTAGACTCCCATGTTGTAGTTGTGCCAACCAAGAAAGAAATTCCAACTTAATGCAGACTGAAACTCCTAACTGCTGCAGCCAGACAAAAAGAAAAATGGTAGATAATTTGATCTAGTTACTTTTTGAAGAAAAAAAGGCATTTCATGAAATATGTGGATCTGTCACAGAGCTGGGACTCTAATTCAGTAGAGCAATTACTAAGAACTTGATTATATTTATACCTATTAGGTTAATAACAAACCAACCAACCAACACATTGAATGAGTCACTTGTCTAGGAGATGGACTTCGGTAGGTGTTCATGAATGAAGTCCTTGCTGTTGTTTTGTGATGACAGTTCAATCACTGTGTACCTCAGTTTCTCCAGTATGATGTCAGGAAAATAATATGTAGCCCTTTCATGGGTTTTGATGATAAATTTATAAATGTACAATGAACTTCTCTTGCCTTCTGAGTCTCGCAGTGAAAGCGGCACAGAAATACAAAGTGTTGTTATACTACCGCATGAAGGCGAATTGTTTGCCAAATGCAAAGTACAAGTTAAAAGCACTTCAGCCTAAGGAGAGAGCAGAGTGTCCTGGGAGAATCAAGCTGAGACTTCTAATATTGTTACCAAGTTTCTCCAAGAAAGTGATAGAATCCTGGAAAACATACCAGATCTACATTGTGTTTGGGGACACTGTAAGAAAAATTAAAGCAAGAGATGCAAAGCAATGTTGTAATTACCAGGGCTCCATAAGTGAAGGAAAAACTCTGAAAGTGTTGCAGATTAAAAAAAGAAAAGCTGATGCTCTACTCTGTGTAAACCTCCAGCTCACTCACGATAAACAGACAATCAAAAACAGGTACTCAACTCCTGATTTATATTAAATACGGGAACTTTTTCCAATAATGAAGATTTAAAATACCAAGTGATGTTAGATATATAAACCCAGATTGAAGGTGAAGGTAGAACTACCTCTACATTTAGAATAACACCATGAGTTTCTGGTTATTCCTTGAACCTACAGCAAGTGGCATTTTCAAAGAGCTCAGGCTGCTCTTGTTTCAAACAAGCAGCATCCCAGCTTTATACTTGATGTGTCATTACTGGTATTAGTAACACTAATAAAACTAAGGAATTTTAATGTCATTTTCTGTTTCTTTTTGTGTTTGGATAAGTTTTAATATATTTTTAAAACAGATTGCTAAGACTAAAATACCTTCCTGCTGACTGCTACGTCAGTTTGCAAATCAGGAAGCATCAGGAATATCAGCAGCATATGGAGACTAAAACATGCTCAAGCATAAACTTTGACTATTTGACTAATTCTTCGCTTTACGGTCTAATGTAAAGTATAAAAGGCTTCTTCAGTGCTGATGCAACACAGATTAAAGTAAATATAAGCAAACGAAAATGTCAGGCTTAATAAAGGTGCCTAGATAAGCTTAAAAATGTCATTGGTTTCTCTTTACACTCCATTCCACATGTGAAAAACTCTTCCTTCCTCTGAATAGTTTGAACGATTTTGCTGCTGCTCAGCTCTTGTAGTGCTGGTCTGTATCTCACCATTTTTACTCACCAATTATTTTAGTATTTTACACTTACTTTCATCAAGCTACTGACTAATCATTCCTATTTTTAAAAAATTTTGCTTCAAAGTCATCCCATATTTTGGTTTTATCTTCCTTTCTCCTTTCCCACCCAAATCTTAATACCCTGCCTCTCTGTATTGTGAATACTTTTCTTCCAAGATCTTTTAAGGCACTAACACCCCCTTCCTCTAAAGCTTCAGAAACACCCAGCAATCACAGAACCCTCCAGCTCTTTCAAGGAGTTTATCACAACTCCTTTCCCATTCTAGTCATTCTTTTCTAGATTTGTAAATAAGGAAAGCTGGGTTTACGTAACATATTTTCATGTTGATGAATAAACACCTTTAGAAGGAAGCTAGCTTCCCATAGTAATTTTAGAGAAACCTAGAAGTGATCCTAAGCAGATAACATACTTTTAAATACATTAAATGCTGTCTCCTACTGGTAACTTATTCACCAAACCAGGTTTGTTAACATTTCTCCAAAACACAAACCACTTTTGTTAGACCAGACAGCCTGATATTTTAATTGTTAAGAATGAAAGTGCTTTGTGTTAAAGAACTTGCTATCTTATTTATCTGAAAACTGCATAGATCACATTATGTCTATGGAAATATTAGACTTTGAAAGTATGAAAAGCAGCGTATGTTAAATGTGTGTATTCAAAACACATTAGAAACATGGGGTTTCATTTACATGTTACCAAACTCCCAAATGTTCCAAACCTCAGCTTTTCTCCTTGCTTGTGTTAATGACGAATGCCACAAAAACAGATACCTAATTAGATGTGTAACTGTAGTTTTAAGAAGGGGATTTTGTATTTCATAGAATTATCTTAAAACAGAAAGCAACAGTATTTTAAAAATAACTCATGTAATACTTAAAAATAGAGTACAATTATTTTTAAAATTGGAGGATACTCTGTGCATCTACGCAGAAGGGCAGACCAAGTCACAGAATGTCAGGGGTTGGAAGGGACCTGGAAAGCTCATCCAGTGCAATCCCCCCATGGAGCAGGAACACCCAGATGAGGTTACACAGGAAGGTGTCCAGGCGGGTTGGAATGTCTGCACAGAAGGAGACTCCACAACCCCCTGGGCAGCCTGGGCCAGGCTCTGCCACCCTCACTGAGAAGAAGTTTCTTCTCAAATTCAAGTGGAACCTTTTGTGTTCCAGTTTGAACCCATTACCCCTTGTCCTGCCGTTAGTTGTCACTGAGAAGAGCCTGGCTCCACCCTCCTGACACTCACCCTTTAGATATCTGTAAACATTAATGAGGTCACCCCTCAGTCTCCTCCTCAAGTCCTTCTGATGTGGGACTTTAATTATGATAATTCTTCAGTATTTTGATATAATTTGTAATGCCAAAACTGCAGTGTTGTTACATTTTGTCTCACTAACAAAAAATATTTTAAAGAATTTTGAAGTCTCGGCTTGTTAAACCTCTTTTAGAAAACATCTCACAGAGTCTCTCTTCCCAAACGTGATTGTCTCCTGCGTTCAGCAACATCTGATCCCAGTTAAGGCACTTACAGCTCTACTCCCCCTTCCCAATACATATACTGTGAGTCTTTAATGCTTCAAATTCATCTCTTTTTCATTAAATAAAGTTAAGAGTCACAACTGCAGGTGCTGTACTATTGAGAGCCACTGCTGTGCCAACAGTTTCAATTTTAAACCTATTTTTCCCCATTGATGACATTAGAACTTCACCCACGGCTGTACCAGCTTATAACTTTCACTTTTAATTAAAGAAATTACATTGGCAACATGAAACACTTTCACTTTTTATTAACAAAGCTAATGTGAAAGCAAAGTTAAAAGTAGCATAGCTGAGGGTAAAACCCTATTCAGAGCTACGACCACAGTGAGGTGGAATGCAAGAGCACAGGTCTACGAAAAGATTTATTTTAAAATCAATAAAATTGAAGCGACAACTTTCTGAAAATTCAGAAAATTATCTCAGCACACTAATTGCCTCTTTGCTCTCCTCTCATCAGAAGTGAGCGATCAGTTTCTGCTCAGAGAGCCGCGCTACACCCCCTGTACTCTGAGCAGAGAGGGCGAGGATTAAGCCAGCGTGAGGACTGAACTCAGCGCTGGCTCCAAGGGAGCCCCTTCCAGTATCGGCAGGACGCGTGTCTAAGGAAATCTGCATTGCCCGTTTCCAATGATCTCTCTCCAATAAAAAACCCCTTCAGCCTATAACACTATAAAAATCACTATCACCCATAAATACTAATTAACTTTGCAAACAATGCTGAATATAAATTTGCCATTTACTTATGTAATTATTCTTTTTACAGAATAGATCTTACTCCTGTGATAGTTGTATTTAAGACCCCAGGGTCATGCTACTAATACAGAACACTCAAAATGATGGACTAATAGAATGTATATATTGGAAATTAATTTTCAACATTTATTTGATAATAAACATGTATTCAGCCAGCTTGAGCAGATGAATTAACACAGCAATTTTAACATGACCCACTTCATTATAGCTTATATCACAGAAGTATTATTAATTGATTTTCTGAAAACAAATACAATCCTAAGATGTACCTCTTTACTACAGAGAGCATCTCTCCAAAAAACAATTCATATATTAAACAAAACAAAAATTCAACTATATACTCCTATTCCTCCTACTGCCAGAAATATTTCCGTTCTTAGCCCAGAACCAGAACCTCATTCAATCTGACACACACAACCTGCATTTTCCAGGTTTTGGAAATAGCTATGAAAGTAGCAAGGATCATATCTTTACTATAGCGAGACCTGTTCTTTGTGGGTTCTTTGTTTTGGGTTGTTGTTCTTGGGCTGTGGTTTTGGTTTTTTTTTTTAGAAAGTCCACACAACACACACCATGCCAAATGTAAAGGTAAATTCCTCATGTGATTTTAGTCTGGCTTTTGACCTTTCTGCAGCCTTTAGACCTTCCTTAGCTCTCCTTCTGATTTCCCACAGCAGCCACCAAAGACAGATTCAAGAGATCTCTGCTCCTGCACACACGTGGGAACAACAGCCAGTGGGTTCTTACTGGGAAAACAAACAAGGGCAAAGAGCTGACTGTCCCAAATATTTCCTTCAAGGAGCCTGCATTCTACATATGTGGTTATATACACGATACCTTGTGCCATTATTATTTTACCCTATTATTCACATATCAGGAAGATAACCCCAAAGTAACAAAAATTCAGACAGCAGCAGCCCTCCCTGCATAGCTTCTATATTTGAAACATCACATTCTCTGGACGTTTGAAACACAAGCTGTTCCAGCAGCAGGAGGTGACTGACACAGTTCTGGGGACCAATATGTCTTCAAACACTTCTATTATAAAAAGAATCACTAGAAAGTAAATTAGAGAAATGCTTCGGGCCATACGTTCTAGGTTGGTATGCATACGTTGTGCAGTATGATGCAGAGATCCCTGAGGTCCAAGAGATAGTGCTAGCTCCTGGAACAGTATTGGCCTTTCCAATTTTTAGGTTTTTAATTAAAAAGAAATGGTATGTTGCATTGCTACTACAGCACACCTTACAATTCCTCCTTTCCTGCCAAGTTTGCCTTCCTCCAAAATATCTCACTGGAATGCAACTATCAGCCATTATTCTTTTACGCTTGTGGTATGAAGTTTCTATTTCTCAAGTATTTCCCAGGCACAGGATGTAAGGTTTTATAATATTATCTCATTTAACAAGTCAAATAATACTGCTATTTTGCTTTAAAGATGCTCTTCTAGCTTCACAAGTTAATTAATGCATTTGTTACTTTCATTAAGATAATTTCTTCAAGTAAAGCAGAGGACTTTTTTAATGCTTGTTTGTTGTAAAAGTCTTGAATTTGCTCTTTCTGTAATTTATAGGAAACTTGTTGATCATGTATTTACTTCCTAAATTTTGACTTCACAGAAGTTTATACTATTCAAGGCTAAAACAAAAAAAGCCCCCAAACCAAAGAACATCAAATCATGAAGTAGTTCAGGTTGGAAGGGACAACAGGAGGTCACAACCTCCGATCAGCCTGAGTAAGGGGAGCAGTTTTGAACTAAGGACTACAAGCTCCTGTATCTTCCTCAAAGTCCATTAAAAAAATAACCAACAGCCAGCTGGAGAGCTGGGCAGGGAAAAATGTAATGAAATATAACAAGGGCAAGTGTAGAGTCTTGCATCTGGGTAGGAACACCAGGTTCCAGTATAAGTTGGGGAACGACCTATTAGAGAGCAGCGTAGGGGAAAGGGACCTGGAATTGAAGTTACAAAGGAACAAGTCCAGAAGAACTGATAGTTAAATAAAGGCAAGACAGGCACGAATCAATTAAACAATGAAGTTATACAGAGGTTACCAGAACACCAAAGCATTTAAACTAAAACAAACAAATGAACAAACCAACAAACACGGTTGTTTGTTTGTTTGTTTGTTTTGGGGGGGGGAAGGAAGAAAAAAAGAGTCTAGATACTCAAGAAGTAAAAAGCCTCAAAAAAATTCATAACTTTTACTGAATTGTGTTTAAATACCAGCAGCTTAGGCTATGAATTTCAAATGGCACAGTAACCCTGGCATTAAATTAAATTTCAAAGGCAATTGTGAAAATTATTTCACCAAGTTACTTTGAAAATGTTAGCCATTGTCTTCTATAGTCCCAAAAACTCATCACATTCAGAGATGTATCTTGAAAATGCAGGAACATTCCAGTCAGGTAAGGTCTGGATCATCATAAATAAGGCAGCGTGAGTTAAAAACCAAAATGTGTTTATGAAACAGATTTCAAGAAGTTTAATAATTGTTTGAAAACTATGAATTGTTAAGTAATTTGAAAAAAACAGAGTAAACCAGATACCTTGGCAGCCTTTAGCAAAATTTCCCTCTCTTGTTCATCTTTCCTTTGCTTTTCTAAACGCTCCAACTGTTCAAAGAACTTTAACTGCGATCGGACATCTGTAGCTTGCTCGTACCATTCATCATCCTGTAAAATAAGAACCATGTTATACAAGAACATGCTTTTTCATCAAGACCATGTATTTAAAGTAGACTATAGGTATTATACATTAAAAATCTTTCCACCATACTAACAATTTTTTTTTAAGCTCAGGAGAATAAATCCAGTCTATGGTTAATAACACAGTTAGACTCTGATTGTTTAGTATCGGAGCAAATTTCATTTATCTGCTCAATATTTTCTATTTTGACTACAATGCTACGAAATCAAAGAAAACCATTAACCAAGAAATAGACAGAAGACAATGAAAATGCAACAGTTCAATCAGAGACAACACTATTTTTTTTTTTCTAAGAATCTGTCAAGATATTTTAAATGCATCTTTGGCTTGACACAGACTAAGCAAAGTGTTGTCTTCTCAGACACCATCCTAGGGAAAAAGGAGGGACTGAGCACTGCTGAAGCCAATGAAGAACACTGGAAAGAAACAAGATTTTCCTTTTAGTCCAATATGACAGAATATATCCATCAGTTGCAAAGAAAGGCATTAACTGTAGGTAATAAACAGGCATAGTAGCCTTTATTTTTTTTAATCAACTTTTCTATTACTGTCATTTATTCTGGTCACAGATCCCAAGCATATTTTCTCTTGCAAATGCCACATGTCCAACTGTGACTCAGGTTTGGGAAACAGGTGGGCAAAGGTACAGTCCAAAGATGTGTGTCGAAGCTTTAACTCAGAGAAAACAAAACCAACCCAAACCAAAGCTACTCGATATACGCATCCACTAAAGAAATCCAATTACAGCTTAGATACAACACACAACTATGGTTATTGTCATCTTCCTTTTACACCAGTTTAACAACTATTAGTACCCTACTTTTATCCAGAAAGATATTTCATATTTACCAACAAAGATGTTTTGACTTATTTGAATTTCAAACTGTTCTGCAGATTCTTATTTAATTTTTCCCCTGTTTAAGATATCTACATTGTTTCAATTTTCTTCAATAACACAATCACTAACAATAGACTCAGAGTAGCATTTTGTCTTGAGTTGTTAATCACTTTTTAATTACAGTGAAGAATTTACAGCTGAATTCTTTAGCTGCTGGTTTAAGACAAAGTGGTAGGTTTTGTAAAATATTAGTATTTCTCACAGCCAAGGACATGTCAAGTTATTATAGATTCCTATGTATTGAAGCAATTTTGATTCAATAAATGGCCACCTTGGTCAAAGAAAGAGACATCAAGAATTAAGAGTCTTATTCGCAGTCCATGAGCAGAAATAGCTTAACAGATGCTCCATGCTAGACACTTTAGCACGGATGGATGAAATCATAATTCTACACACCAGTCCTACCAGAGGAGGAAGACAGATCCAGCAAGCAGTGCCATCATCCCACCACTTCTTATTTGCTCAGGTAGACAAACCTGCGATTAAAACCCGCTTTGCACACAGAACGAACACAAAACACCTACCATGTGCTAATAAAAACCAGCATCACACTGCACAGTTCTGTAACATCCAATACCTTTCTTTGCACACTTACTTTGTAGGATTCCATTCGGTGCTGGGTTATCACTGTTACTTTCTCTATCACTGTTCTTAATCTGTTTTGTGTTGCATGGGAAATAAAAGTAACCACCTCAGTTGGTACATCAGTAATTCCTAGTTTCTTAGCTAAAGCAAAAAAACAAAACAAAACAGAATTAGCAATAAAAAAAACCCTCTAAAGAACATAAAGTAATAACTTAATTTTCGTGTAAAAAATCCACGAGGGGGTATTTATGGAGCTTTGGTGATGCATTCATGACCCTTTGAAAAGAAGCATGACTACACTTTGAAGTTTGAAAGAGAAGTCAGAGCATTTTTCTACAACTTAGAAAGCATTTAAGAACTTTACTGCAGTTTATCCTAATATATTAAAACAAAGCATAAGAGTAGGTGACAATTTGAGCTCTCAGTTGTTACAGATGAGAAAAAAATCATTCCTTTATTTTCAGAATCATTTGTACAGATGAATTTCAGTGTCAATGAGGTGAGGCTGCAGCACCAAACACGCTGTTGCATAGTTTAGCATACACTGTTGGCTTACTACTGATGATAAAAAATCTTCAGAAAAAACCCCTATTAACTGAATATGAGGAAATAAAGTCGTATCTAAACAGTTCTATAAAAACACCAGTTGTCCCCAAAACTCTGCTAAAAGAAATTTGTAGTTATTTGCTGACTTTATAGGACAAGCAAACACTCTACAGCAAAATGTATTGATATATTAAAAAAAAAGCTACATGAACAAGAACATGAGTAACACTACAGAATTCTTAAATTCTTCAAAATAATTGCTAAGCATCAGATATAAATTTGTAGATATAAAAATATATATAATAATCTAAGCTGTAGTCCTAGAAAGACATATATATGAGTAGTCCCAGTGGGGCAGTTTTCTGGATAGAACGCTGTGTACACACAAACACAGATATCTACTTTTTATATATTTTTAAAAATCAGTGGTTGCATTTTGTATGTATTATTGGATTTTGACCCACCAAAAAAGAGTAAATACTTTTATTACGCTGAATCAGTTTTTCATGGCATGAACTAAAGTCTTTTCAAAATGCTTGTGAATGTTTTTTTTGTGATAGGTCGGCGAGTACGCAAAACACCACAGGAAAGCCGTTTGAGAACATTTTAGAAAGTGTTTCCTGAACGGCTAATTACAAAGGCAATCTCGGTTTGCGGGAGGAGTCCCCGAGCAAATACAAACCTGAGAGGCTTAAGAACGAGGATTTCTTTGGCGAGGCATTCCTATCTTTTCCTGGCCAAATTCAAGAGCAAGAAACCATCACACGTCTAAAAAATGAAGCCGAAGAAGTGAGCAGTGGTCTCACATGGATGTATACTTCTGTTACTCCAGCGCTGTGATCTGAGGCGAGCTGGCAGCGCTCAGCATCACCCTGGGCTTCTGTCAGGGCCGGGCGGGGGCCGTTCAATCACGGCGCGGGCGGGCGCGGCCACCGCCGGCAGGGGGCACTGCGGAGGGAGCGCTAAGGGCCGCGGAGTGAGCGCAAGGAGCCGCGGCTGTGGGGCGGGCGCTCGGCCCCGCCCGCGGCCCGTGTTCCCGCAGCTCTGCCTTTTCTACTTATATGTGGGGTTTTTTTGATCTGCGGTGTCTATTTAAATGCATATTTTATTACATCACTACAGCACATCATCCCCACACTTCCCAGAGCTGAATTCTGCATGCCGTACATTTCCGATATTAATTTTTTTAATGATTCTTTGAAGTTCTCTCTTAAAGTCACTGAAGCCATCACTGACTCGATATTGTACGTTACCTTAAGGATTTTAGCAACACATATATGTGCTTTTAAAGTGACTTTCGCTTTAGCGCTTTAAAAAAAAAATTAGAATCTTTCTTGGTGCCTAATTTGTCTTCTGTAATAGAGATGGAACTCCACTGAAGTTGCTGAAAGCTGAACGTGTAATGGAAAGCAGACATATGCATTAAAATCCCAGTGCTGCAACTGTTACTAATGCAAATTAAGTCCTTGAAGTCAGTAGGACTATTCATATTGGTAGGAGCTATTTGTGCAAGTCAGACTTGCAATATCAAGACCTATTTGAGCATGTACCATTTATTAAGCAAACATGTGTAAGCAAAGCTTTCAAAAAACCCTAGTCTAAATGATAAGATGCAAGTAAGAAGGGAAATTTAATTAACTAGTTTCCAGAAAAGCCATTGAGATGGAAAATTCCACCAAGTATTCTAGGCAAGTGTACGAATGAATAATTGTTAACAATTCTTTGAATTTCAGCAGTGTAACTACAGCTCCCCAGCTTCCCTGAACGCACACAGTCCTTTCATAATGAAGAACTATCACTTATTAACATCTAAGTAAATTCAACCATTATATGGCTTGTTCTGCCTACTCAGCTCTTCAGAAATTCATCCATAATCACAGGACCATTCCCTGAGATACCTGGTCTCTAAACATTCTTGTCCTATATCCTCTTCATCAGCCTCTCCAATATCCAAGTAACTTTCTACTCTTGAAATCCCTCGACACAATATTCTCAAGTCCAGAAAACTACCCAGAGGTCAGTGATAAGCAGAGTCCCTCAGGAGTCTGTCCTGGGACTTGCACTGTTTAGTCTCTTCTCAGTGAGCTGGAGGGGAGCCACAAAGCACCCCCATCATATCTGCAGATGGCCCCACACAGAGCAGTGCCAAGGGACGGGCTGCCACTCAGCAGGACCTGATGAGCAGGGCCTGCAGGAACTCCATGGAATGCAAGAAGGATGAATGTGCAGTACAGTACCTGGGATGAACCAAGTGTCTGCAGTGACCCAGGGTGGGGACTGCCCACCAGCACTGCTGGAAAGCACCTGAGCGCCTGGTGGGCAGCAGGCTGACCAGGACTCAGCACTGTGGGTTGTATCAACAGCAAACTAGTAGATCAACAGTAACCAGAACAACAAGAGGAGCAATTATTCCTCTTCACTCAGCCCACACCTAGAATACTGCAGTCAGTTTTGGGTTGCCTGGTACAAAACAGACTTAGCAAAACTTGAGGCCAAGGAAAAGTCACCAAGACAGCTGGGTTGGAGCATATGACCTATATGAGGAGAACCTGAGGGTTCTTTATTCTGGAGAAGAAAAAGCTTAGGGCAGAGGTGATTGAGAAGATGAAGTCAGACTCTTCATTGAGGATGCCTGGAAGAACAATGAGAAATTCCTAAACTGAAACAGCAGATGTTCTGACTAGATACAGGAAGAATTCTTCATTACAAAGATAATTAAGTACTGGTACACTTCACACAAAGAAGTTGTAGACTCTCTCACCTTACAGGTTTTTAAGACTCAGCCAGACAACACCCTAAGGTACCTTGTCTGAATTTTGAGCAAGAGGTTGGACTAGATGACCACTCAAGATCTCTTCCAACCTGAGCAATTCTATGATCCCTGTCCTCCTCCATAGCTCCAGCTCCGCTCATATTCCTTATTCTGGCACAATACCCTTAGTTTCCTCAGACATCCAGGGTCACTCCTGGCATGTCTCCCAGTGCATGTTTGTCCATCTGTCTGGCAAAAGAAAGAACAGTTGACCTCCCCCTCAACTGGGACACACAGAGGGACTATCTAGCTACTGCTTTTTCAATGGATTCAGAAGTTACCTGAAGAGAAAGAGAAGGCGAATAGACTGCTCGATCACTTAAGGCCAGCTTTCTTTGGAAAACAGGCTAAGGAAGAAAGAATACAAAACATATTTCCCTAAAAATGAATGAGTGTCAAGAAACCGGACTACAAAAAGACAAAAATTTAAATATTTTAAAAGTCAACTTGTCATGCACAACATTCATCATGTGTGGAAGCATCATCACGCCTTCCCTGCTCCGAATTACATTAGTCAAAAGCCTGTTAGCATAGGATGTCAGAAGCAGGGCGCATTCCAGAGCTGTGAACTACATGAAGATCTGGCACACCACTTAAGTACTTGGATTGTACTTGGGGCAAGGATGGGAAAATTACCAATGTGCTCCTCAAACAACAATCTCACATACACTTGGAAAGGCTGGACCAGTTATACTTCCACAGTCATGCATACCACTTCAGTGATCCACCAACCTAAAAGAAGTTCAGATACAGCTTTTTATGGATAGTCTTTTTTTTGCTTTCCGCTACTCAGAGAAAATGCCAAGTAGAAATTGAATCTATGTTGGAAACTGTTAAACTTCATATGTTTCTATATTAAAAAGTCTTAGTATTTTTTTTCTTCACTGCTACACCTCCTCCTGACTTGATCCACTCTCATTGATAACAAGCATACTGTCTGCCATCAAAGGAAAAGAATGCTGATCTTAATAGGAAATTCTTGAGATATTCTTCTAGCCTGCGTAATTATTAATCCCAGTTTTAATACAGAAAGGCTTGTCTTCCCTTTGCAAGATTCCCTAGACTGATGATAACGTGGAAAAGTAAATACAATTTATAGTTTTACAAAATGTGCATGTAGACATCTATTTTATAATACTACACATACTTAATTGTATCACAAAACACAAATATCCTCAGTATATCATTCATCTCTCTAACCAAGTCACTGGACAGTGGCTTCATCTACAGATATTTTTATTTAGGTCCTAGGATTCTGGACTTAATTGTGCCATATATTCATTGCAATAAGGAGCCATAACACATACACTTAGATATGTACAGAAACGCAAAACCCAAAGAGAAAATTAAGATAAAACAGAAAAATTAACTTATTTCTATCAATAGACTGCTATCATCTGTCTTTTGTTAAAAAAAGTTGCGTTTGTTTCTGACTTATTTGTGATCTTCTTCATGTCCTTCATGACTGATAAAACAACCATCTTAACTTGTAGTTTTGTGACCAACATTCTGCATTTAGAGCAGTAAGGAGCCACGCACTTAAAAGTTAAACATCAAGAAATGTGTAATTTGAAAAAAAGTTGCTTGTTTTTAAATAATACATTTGTTAAATTTAGACATTTGTGATAACAAGTATATGCTTCAAGTCTTTAAAATTACTTTAGCAATGTAGTTCTGAACTTTTCCTAGAGCTACGATAAAAACATCATCAAGGATAACAACAAAAATGGAGCTGAAGTAAAGCAATGCTCCAAGCTATAATTTTAACCACTCTCTCCACTCGAATTTGAGTTTTTATATTTTTAAAGACATAACTAAGGTCACGTTCTTCATTCAAGTGTTCTTGCCAGATCTCTACTACACCAGAAGTATACAAGACCAGCAAGAATTGATGACTGATTGCAAAAACACTTCAATTCTCTGTGGCAGGACTCAGTTTCAAAAGATCCTCAGAGGCATCAAATGCTACTAAAGCACTCAGTTGAGTCACACTATCCTATATGAAAAATATGAGGGATCACAAATTAATATCTCCAAACTAAGCAAACTTCTGATCTGCCAAGCACTTACAGAACAATACTATAAAGCCCGCCTACATACTAATTCTTAATTACACATTGGGAAGCTTTAATAGCAAACAATGTTTCAGTCAGCATTTAGCAAAGATCTACAGCATACAAGACAGCATGCAAAGAAGTATAAGTGTTAGAATATTTTTGTTACAAATAGACTATATTCTATTTAAAAGTTTGAGATACTGCAACAGAGTTTCTATAAAGTTCGAACTTGTACATAAGTTCCAAAAACCTTGAGGGAAAAAACGTTCAGCAATATTATTCTGATATTGGCATATGTGTCAGTAGCACAAGACTGTTTTTTATAGACATAAAAGCATCTAAACCTTGTCATTGAAAACTTTCAGGTCCCAAGAAGTGACAATTCCGAAGAGTGCTATCATCTGCTTCGCTATCGGAAAGGTACTGGCTTCGCTGCACTTGAAAAGTTTAATTATATTTTATTGATCAAACAAACTGAAATAAATCATAAGAAGAGTACTGCCCTATTTGAGAAGCAGAAGAAAAATACTATCTTTCCAGATAGGCTTTCAAAGAATCAAAAAGTTACTTTAATAATTTATACTTTAAGAGGACTGACAGGATTGAGATCAAAGATTAAAAAAATTATTTGTAAAACATTAGGTCTGACTTTGATTATTGATGTGATAAATTATTGAGTGCCTGTATAAAATCTCTTTACGTGTACACTTAAAACAGAAGAAGCCTTGAAGAACTGCTTTTAAACAGTTAAACAGCATGTACTTAGGGCTTGAATTTGTCTTGTCCTTCAACAGAAACTTTGGGAGAATGCATAATTAGTGCCAATTTGCCCTAATCACAGGCCCACCAGAACTGCAGAAAGCACTCTCTGCTAGCATCACAAAACCAGGAGCAACTTTCTAAAACTTTAAATTCTGTGCATGAAATATTGGCCCAAGATGCAACTGGAAGCAGCATTCCTAGGCCCAGGCCTCTTCTGCAGTTGCAGCCGGGCTGCATACTACGAGATGGAAACAAATCACAGAATACGTCCCCCTTGAATCTGGGTCGTTATTTGTTTCAGCTTTCATGTCACCTCATTCAACAGCATCAAATCTAAAATAATGCAACAAAGACGCATCTGATCACATCTACCTACGTACCTCATTCCCACAGCACAGGGAGACCCAGGCTGTGCCTTGGACCGCACCTACAACTTTAGACTCAATCCCCATCCTCTTTTACCCCCACAGAACCACCCCAGTTCCACTTGCCTCAGTCCCGCTGCAGCCTTCCCCACCAGGAAAAGCCGGGTATGGGAAAAACTACTACTTGGATTTCTGCAACCTTCCAAAACATGCAATTCTTTAATAAATTCCATTCCTCTATTCCTATAGCATAAGGGAAACTGATGATTTTATAGTTCTGATCAGCTAAGCAGTTGCTGTTCAAGACTGACACTATACAGGGACTTTCGGTGGTTGAAAATGAGGGGGAAGAGGAGAGCGGTTCACCTTCTAAAACAAGACAAGCAATATTTGTATGTCCTAAGACGCACCATTTCTGCTCTCTACAGAAAGCAGGTCATGAAATCAACAGAAAGCAACAGGTGCTTTGTCTAATATTATTGTATTCGTAATTGTAAACTGACCAACAGCATATAATTATCAGGCTGACTAAACACAACTGGAAAACAACTCCAATGCACTAAGGGCCCTTGGCATCCTGAGGAGCCATAAATGGCCACTATTGATTTGTCACAATCAGGTAGAACTTGAAAATCGGGTACATGTCCTGTACACCAGTGTCCTCAGTCTACAAAAATAATCCATCAATACTGCAGCCATTTTGCTGTCAAAGGGGAAAACCCAATCTTAAATATTAACCTATAGAATGGGGGATGGAACTCAAAGGGAAAAATTGGGGAGGTTGTTTGGGTACAAAATACCTTGGGGTTGTGCTGGGGGTGCTACCAGAGCCCAGACTTAACACATTAAAAACTGAGGGAAAAGCTTGTTAAACACAGTGATAGTGCAGACAACAGGTCACTAGCTCTGATTATTAGGATTAGAGATTCCTAGGCGTGTAAAATAACCCAGTGATCCCAGGCAAAAGAAACAGTATCATTTTAGCTGTGATTTTCTGTTTTCAGTCCGTTAAATAAAAGCTTTACTTTAAGTCTTACTAACTAAATGCATAAATAATGTAATAAACGTTTACTTGCTGTGCTGTTAAGTCAGTCTGGAGCTGGAAGACAGGATGAGGAAAGGAAAAACCAAACAACTTTAGTTGCTGCCTTCACAAAAACAGCCAATCCAAATGGAGTCGTTCGAGCAGGTGCCTCAGAGGAACCTACACCCTGGAGTACGTGCAGAGAAGCCACGGGCTAGGGAGCGTTTCCCACCAAAGCAGAGAGAACCAGTGCCAAGTGCTTTGAGATTTGGTGAACGAATCCCTCCAGCAGGCACCAACCAGCACCCCTCTGTGATGGGCAGAGGGCAAGATGTGTTACACCAAACCAGCCCTCAACTGCAATGGGGAACATGTTGCAAGCCAGTATCTGACGCTGTTCAACACAATGCTTACAGATCACCTTTGTATGTAATACACTGACTTTGTTAAAGAGAATGACTTTTTATCACCATGTAATTGTTATTTACAAAATAATGGAAGGCCCTACATTAATTACTTCAGTGAGCTTGTTTGTAAAAGAAGATTTATCTTCTCATAGGATAAAAATTATCTCATGAGCTGGCTTCCGGATAAAATTGGACAGTCTTCTTAAGAACTCAAGACTTGCTGGATGTAGCATCTGTTCTATACTTCAGAATTACCCACCTTGAGATGAGTCCCCAGGAAGCATTTTGTGAAATTGAGAAACTCACAAAACAACAGTTACTTAAAAAAACCAAAACAAATAAACAACACCACCACAAACAAACCCCAAACATACAGATTTAAATCCTCAAATACACAGTCATTTTAAGTGCAATACACAGCATAAAAAAAGATGAGCAGCCATAGAATTGTAATGTAACCCAAAGGAATAAAAATTCTGAAAAAATGTTACACAAATTTCAATACTCTCTTCTCCTGCTCCCTCCAAAGTAAATGCCAACCCAATTATTTTACCAAAGTAAGATTCAGTTAAGACTCATAAGCTCTGTAGTGTGAATGCATTGGTACAAAGCCATTCGTAAGGTTTGTTTCAGGTACTATATTGGATTTATTGAGTAAAAACTATACTATAATAAAGTTATGTATTTATATAATTGTGTAAAAACTTAAGAAAAGCTATAATGGGTAATATAGTCTGGCATCCTTTCTCTAAGAGCTGTAGTGGGAGATGCAGTTAGAAGAGTATTAAAAGTGTGAAACAGGCTCAGGTGTCAACAAGTCAAATGACAATATAGAGAATACACTTACATGTTGTGTTAGTTTTAAACAAAACAAAACAAATATTTTTTTAATCTTCGTTTTCTCAAAACCTAAATACAACATAATAAGCATGTCCAAAGACGTTTAAGAACATTCAAGAATAAATACAGAATGACTGTAGAGAACTGGAAAATATGTTTACTATTTTTATGAATAATAGTACATTCCTCATCGCACTTTTGTGTCCAGTTAATCACTAGAGAGTCAAATTAAGAGACATTGTTAGAGAGACCAGGTGAAAAAGAACTAATATGGCAATGATGTCAATAAAAGTCTTTTAGAAAACAATGGAGAAGTTGATAATTGGGGATTTATCCCCTACCTTTTTTCATGCAGACTAGAAGCATATGCTTCTTGGGCTAAGCCCAAGATCAAAAGATACTAAACCATTACAGGTCCTCAGGCTTAAGTACAAGAAGTGTATGATTATGACGGTGTGTCAGGTGAGAGAGATGGAGAGGAACTCTTGTAAGAACGGCAGAGATGACAAATATAGGTGGAGACACAGATGCCAGTATACTATAACACAGGCCTCACAGCAGCAGTACACTCCATCACATCCACACAAGGATTAAAAGGAATACCAAGTATAAGAACCTGCCTATATGCTTCTGTTCTCTTAAAGCAACTTCTGTAAACAATTCAGATCTTTTGAATTTATTTTTTTTCCTGGAGAAAACATTTCTCTGACGCTACAAAAGTCTTGTTGGTGACATGTCTGAACAGGTACCACAGTTGTCCACTACAAGCCTGATGCCAGGCAGACTAGCTCAACATGAGGCCTCATCTTAAGGAGGCAGGATGGGTATGTCAGCTGCCAAGGATATGCACAAAGTATACAGGACATTATAAAGGACATCAGAAGGGTAGACCCAAGACCATAACCTGAATTTCAAAATGTCAGCACCTTCCTCTGTGTACATCCAGGAAAGCTGTCAAGATCAGGACCTTGTGCCACGCTCATCAGTACCAAATCCGTGCACCACCACATCATCCAACACTACAAAGTTTATCCAGATTGGACACGGTCATTTCATTTTGTCAAAATAGCTGTAGTTTATGACAGTAGATATTAAAGTTGCACTTCTACATTATTGGGCAAAACCAGATGGTGGTACCTCATCTGGCACAACATCCAGTGTTGCAGCTACTCCCTTGAAAACAAATACCCTTTCATTACCAGCAGAATGTCTGTATCAGTTCAACACTTTGCAACACTTGGCTGTGACTTACTGTATTTAACACTAGACACTGCAAAACTGGTTAAACCACAGAACTAACACGCTCCACACTATAAGCACTGAAAAAATTGTCAAATTGCCAACGAGTTATAGTAGAATCTGGAATTTGTATGCAGTAGATTCAGCAACATGAAGCTGGGTAACAAATAAAATTCAAACTCATGGGAGAAGGAAAGACTAAGGTGAAGTTTGAGGGTTTTCAATAATTTTAAGAAATTAAAACATTGCAACCTTAGTATTAGCAGCAGGATTGCCAAATAAACGTAATGATCAATCATTTCAACGTATTTATAAAATATTACCTTTTACTTTTTTCCCCTTAAATGATCCTTGAAGATGCTGCTCACTGATCAACGACTTCCTCCTCCACAAAGATGTTCCAACATGTGTTGAGAGTTGGGGACATTAGTACCACCTCTAGAGCATGGAGTTTGCCTACAGGGATAACGTAAGTCAGCTTTATTGCAATATTGAATGGTTCTCTAAGGTTTTCTTTTTATTGTTCTTATTTTTACGTCCAATATTTATTACCAGAAATCTCATGATGAGATGGGCTTTGTAAATGAATCTGGTAGAAAATGCATGTCCACAGAACGATGATCTTAATTTTACTCTCCTTTGCAGAGACCAAGAAATCCAAGCCATTCACTTCCCAGATACAAACTTATTCTGAAGCTGGGCAACATATTTTGGTAGGCCCTGAAGGCCAGAATTGCCTTCCAGAAATAGCAAGACTTTTTAAAGAAGGCTCTTCCACTACCTTCATAAAACAGAAGCAAGGTATTATGGTGAAAACAAACTTGAATTCTCCAAATAATTCTGGGAGCAAATAGTACAGTCATGCTCTCAGTTCAATTGGAATAAAGCCTTTGAAAATGATGCCTGAAGAAACAGCTTCATTTTCATCATAAATAATCATACTTTTATTTTGAGAAATTACTGCTTGATGAAATAACATCAGTTCTGGCACTTAGAGGTGCTACTGCTAAAAGCGTAACTCCAATTCTGTAGTGTAGCAGAACTAATAAGATTAATAAAAAGAAAACCTTAGAAATACACAAAAAATATTGAACAGAAGCTGCCCTACCTTTCACAGAAAGGCAGACTCCAAGCCCTCGGGTGGTACTGAAGTTACCACTCCAACACATGTTGGGACATCTTGTAAAACAGGAAGTCTAAGCATGGACCTATTAAAGAAAGAACAACAATACAGTTTAACATTTTGCTGAAATACTTACTGGTTATGTTTATTTGGCAACACTGCTGCTGATACTAAGATGGGAATGTATTCCCACCTTTTTTGAAAATGAAATAATAAGTGTAAATAATGTAACTGTCTCGTAATATTGTAACATTAGCAATCGATTAAATCGGAATATAAGCCCAGATTCTGTATTGAACATGTACAATAAACTCTAATCTCAACATAAGAAACTAAATTATCACACCTATAGACATCGATAGGGAAGACTGGGAGCAGTGCAGACCTTCTCATCTAAACAAAATTCCTAGCAAATTGCTTCTTTTATACTAATGAAAAGAACCCAAACTCTCTAAGTTACAGAACTATTCCAGACGTCAGAATGTATTTATATTTCTATATCTGCCGCATCTCTGCGGGTGACATACTGAAGCTTATAGAAACTAGAGGAAGTCAACATATTTGGCATGCACAATAACTTGCAATTTCAGTTATACAATACCTAACATGCTGCTTTTTTTCCCCTGAGGAAAAGCAACTAGAACCCCAAAAAACACCACTCCAGGTACAGTTCAAGTGGACTAAGCATGTCATTAGGACAATGCACGACTTCAAAATGCTGTGCTTCAGAACAAGCACAGGTTAGAATTCTCTCCAAACACATTTGAGAGTTATGCCCACAGGTATTTAAGGAGGTCATCCTGATAGAAAGATGATGGTGCAAAAACTGATACTAAAAGGAATATTTCGGTTTGAAGACAATCGTGGATAAAAAGTTAAAAGTCAACAATGAAAACAACTAAGGCGCATCAACAAAAAGTGCAGTGAAAACAAAAGATGATGTTCACAGGCAATCTCATCACTCAGAATTTCAGAACCCACAACAATGGTAACCTAAGCAGCTATAAAAACCCTCTAAAGTGAACCAACCAGAGAAATAAGTATACTTTTATGTTAGAACTGCTTGCTATATGAAAGAGCAATCATCAATAGTACGGTTTCATCTCGTTCAAACATGAATACAACTGTTGACAAACAAACAGATGAAACAGGGAATCACAGAATGACTTATTAAACTGGAAACAAATGCTTTAAACAGAGGCTCTGAAATCTACTGGCCTGTTCTACCAAGGATATCCCAATCAGTTTTTAGATGGTTTAGCAATATAAAATGTCCTCTAGGGTATTCAAGTTATTTATTTAAAATATAAACACATGCATGCAACTGAGCTGCCACTGTGATTCAACACACTCCAGAAAACACAGATAAGCTATTCCTTACGTTTTAACATGCATTTTTATAGCAGATACGCAATTCAAGTGTGACAGACCAAAGGAAGAATCGAGGCAGAACCGTGATCAATATTTCATCGGGCAGAATTAAAAAATATATTACAAGCAAAATAACAAAAAGGTAAATCTATAAATTATGACGAGCCTAAACCTACAACTGCTACATTGACAGAGACAGTGGTTTAATTCTATCAAGCCAAGCTTGTCTGAAGTTGTTGAGTGGAACACTGTGGGCCTTTTAACTACCAGACCAGAAGAATTTGGACTCATCAGCACATTTTCAAGCTTCATAATAACTGGGTTGCATCACTGCATGTGCTGTAGCCTAAAAATCTATTTGGATGAAGCAAGAGAACCCAGTAATATTTTGTTGCAGGTGTATGCAATGTTGGCAGAAGTCTGTTCCATTGACAAAGGAAATTTATAACACTGCTAGATAACAGACATAAATACAGTATTCCATAAAAATCATGCTATAGCAAACTGATTTTCTAATGCAGATGTAACATAATTCTGAATGAATGTGAAATAAAAATACCATTGATGATTCTCCAGTACACTTTTATCCTACATATTTAAGCAAAAATAATTTGAAAATACAAGATAGACAGTTAAAACGTATTCAATACGGGCAAACCAGTCCCATATTTCTTAGAATGCCACATTTGTACTTGTTCTATGTGGCCAGTGCTTCGTAACAATAAAAACTGAAGTAGAAAGATTGGGTGAGGAACACTGAAAGTGAAAAGAAAGAGAGAAAGAAACAATCTAAGTCAAAGAATACAGTATGCCAAACATATTTCATTATTATTGCATTAAGACAGTTAATTTATGGTTAAGACTCTCCACAAGTTCTGACATTTTAGGGACAGCCAACTGAAAGCAAAATAGCATTATCTGATTGTAGAAGAAAACAGAATTAAAACAAAATCTGTGGGAATTATTATAATAAGTTGCTGCAGATTCTAACGTTGTGAAGATATCATGCCCTGTTAACCACAAAATATAAAGCAAAGACTTTGGAACCACCAGTGGAGGTTCTAAGGACTCTCAAGCAAAAGACTTCTCAGGAAAGTACACAACATATCTGTTCCCTTTTTCCATGGATTTAGTTATCAGGCAATACAAAAAGGGTCACCCTTTATCCCACCCTTCACTATGTCCTGCTACCTTTCACTAACAGTAAATATAAAATACACTTCACCCTCTCATCTGTTGTCAGAAACAATGCTGTAAAGAAAGAAATTCCTGAGACAATGAGTTTCTATTTTCACAAGATGGTGATAAAGCAGAGAAAACTGCAATGCTTTACACAACCTGCTAAGTCATATCATTTTATTCATTAAAATATTGCCCCTTTTGATAAACAGTGGAAACTCAGAATGTCAAAAACTAGCTTCTAAAACCTAATGAACACAGCATTCTTACCCACCATAAAATAGCCTATGAATGAATAAAAGTGAAACAACTACAAATTATTAAGGTTATTTTTCTTGTTTCTTTCCCATAAAACCACATGAAAAAGCCAGGATTTTTCAGCATTATTCATTTGTGAGAGTCTAACCAGTTTATCTTGCTCTTTAAATAAATGCTACCCATTTTACTAATAAAATTGAAGACCTAGGAAGTTTTAAGAGCTTGTATGCACATCAGCATGCACATGCATGAAGAACATCAACCTCTGCCTCTCAGCTTCCCCAATAGAGACACAAAAGCCTTACAAGCCTTTGTATATGTTTCATCGTGCTGTGCTGCCACATAGAAAGATCAGGGTTTAAAGTTTTACGATCCTGAATGGAATAGCAAAAGAAATACATTATCTGCTAAGAAATACCCACTCTTGATTTCGCATCAAAGAGGAATTTGGAACAGTCGCATCCATGTCTTCCTACACGAATAAATGGCAATGATTACTAGATACAAAAATGGATAAGGAAGCATGTGGGAAGTGGATGCATATCTTTGCATGAATTACCTTCCAGTTACTTTTTCTATTTAAAAGGATCAATAATAATATTAGTAATTTAGACTTGAAATAAACTTTGGGTGATAATACTGCCAAGTTACAGTAGAGATAAGAATGTACAATATATTAAGAAACCTCTTCCACTATAACTTTGAGGCATTTGGCTGGTGGTTAGTGCCGAAGACTGAACAGCATCTGCTCTCAGTTTAGCAGTTCATATTCTGACTCCGGTGAATGGAAGCACAATCTCTAAAACAGCCTTTGGGGAACACTACTGAGTTGCTCGACAGATCTCTTACTCAGAAAAGAGAGAAGGAGATTAATATTACAGAAAACTTGACAGATCTAGCTTCTGAGAAAGGAGAGAAGAACAGTTTCCTAATACTGTACATACCACAAATCTCTTTTACTAAAACATTAAAAACAAGCCCTAGAACTAAAGTGATCATTACATATGAATAGATTTAAAGACAGAAAATAAGGTCTGTTTAAGTCATATTCAGGTAAAAGTAAAAAGCAGCAAAGTATTTTCTCTCATTTGTCAACAGGCATAATGGAACCAGAAGAATGAGGACTCACATAACATACTTTCTTTTTCCTAATGTGCTTGAGAAGGTCACAGCCTCCTTTGCTTAGTCCTGGTGTGTATAGGAACAGCAACATATGGTGAAACTGAGTTTTGTCACAAACCTACAATGTCATTATTTTAAGTGTCCAGTAGCATAAACTACTAAACTTGTGTGTGGTCCTACGCAAACAACAAATCCGGCCACACACAGTGAAAAGCAAGCTTCTAAAACTTCAAAATCAGCTGAAGGAATTCTTTCTCAAGAGCCACAGATCCCAGATAGTAGCCACTAGTGAACCCCACAGCCACTTTCAAAACTATGAAAGGCTTCATGTAAAGCCAAAATAAAGCTCCCAAAGTGGCTGCAGGAGATCACTAGGAGTGGCCGCTCTTCTGGATTCACTGCTTTTGAGAAGTAAATCCCTGCAGCTGCTTCTAAAAGCTTTGAAAGTTTCATTTCAATTATCAAAGCCAATAAAGCTTCAAAAACAGCCATAGGGATTTGTTCCTCAGAGGAGCAAACCCCAAAAGGCAGTGATAAATAGCGTGATGGGTTCTGTGGCTCTGAAAGTATGTACAGATTCCTGTAAGTCCTGCACTTGTAATTACAGCTTCATGTTGTGCAGCAATTGTTACACCCAGACAGTTCATTAAGGCTTATATGGCAAATTCATTACTGATTTCCCATTCTTTTTAACAGTTTTATGTCTGTTTCCTTTTTGTTTTCTTACACCTGTGTAAACTATTACATGAGCATCCCTCAACAACCGTTTCTCAAGCAAATGTCACTAAAACCTTGCTGGCTTCCTATCTCAGATGGTGGTGATCCAGCCCACAAAACATTGCCCATTTGCTTTCCCAGACTGCATCGTGTACCACCAGCATCACACCATCACAGCATGATAACTGCAGCCTGCAAAATGATTCATTTCTCTGAATGACAGCTTGCAAGGGCACTAATTAAAATACAGAGGTGAAGCTTGACAATAAGTCAATGAAGAACTTTGCCTGCAACTGCAATATAAAAAGGCTTCCATTAATTCAATGAACATAAACACAATATTTCAGAAGTAACTGCATGACATAGAAACCTAACTGTACTCACTTTCAACAACATTTTGGTCTTATCTTTAAAATTATGAGAACTAGATTCCTAAAAATTACAAAAATTAACTAGTGACATAAGCACAGTTCTAAAAGAAACATATGATTTATATCCCTAAACAATTTGAGCTTAGTAGCTTAAGACACTGATGGTTCTAAATATTACCAAAATCATGTTGAAAAAGATACAATTAGGTACTAGAACATTTGTCGTATATTAATTAAGTATGTCATATAAAATACATTCTGAAGATACTTAGTAACCTTAAAACTAATTTTGAATAGTTATTTTTTTCTGCTAAAGTTTTTAACTTTTATTTTCAAATGGCAGAATAAATAAATGCACCTTCTTGCCAGGATAAATAAATACATTTTTTGAAGTAATGGTATAAGAAAATCACTATGAACGTAAAAAGATGCAGGTGTTAGGGAAAGAAAATCTTGAGAGATAACTTAAACATTCTGTTAAATGTTATTCACAGGTGTCCTCTGTGACCTGTACTACTTACTTTACCTCTTTGTTTCAGTCTTCTCATGTGTAAAACATGAAGGAAGATTGTGAGAAATAATTAATGATTGCAAAGAGCTTTGTGATCCTTAGATATAAAAAACATGGAGAAAGCATGAAGTACAAAAGTACCAGTATACTATTTTATTTCAACTTGAGATAAAGTTACGTTTATCACAAAAACCTTGAAAGTTTAGTAATACAAGATGGTGTATTAAAATGCCTAAAAAACAATCTTAAGTGCTAAGCATATTCTGCTACTCAGAATTGCATAACTCCAAAGGAAAACACACTCTCAAAAGCAAAGGACGTGTTTCTCACCCATTTCAAGTATGCGTTTATGTAGAGGTATAGCAGCGAGAAAAGGTTCATCTTTACAGGACTGTATCTGGGTTCCAACCAAGTCAGAGTTGGTAGCCATAATTCGGGCACTTTCTTCATTAAGATTAACACCAGCCATAGAGGCAACATCATTGATGTCATCGTCATCTCTGAAATGAAAAAAAAAAAGCAAACACAAAAATAATTCTGCATGTGATATATTCATTTTGTATATTATCCGCTTCTCCAAAAGTAATCATCAGGTAACATGCCCAGTGCCCAGCCACAACCGCTAAGCTCTCCATTTTCCTAGAATATATTCTAGATAAAGAAAACTAAGTATTTCTCTGACTACATTAGGGAAACTTGAGAAGCAGGAGAATTTGTCTGTAACAGATGGTGTCACAGAGGTGTCTTTTCTTCATCTGAGAGTCAGCGATATCAATGAAACCTGAATGGTCAGGAAACTAAAGGCAATGATCGCCACTAAAAACAGAGCATTTGGTTATTTATACTGAAAACCAGGAGTAAAATGATAAAATAATAAAAAAACCCCACAGACATTAAAAGCAAAAGCATGAATTTGGAATCCTGCGCTGTTTTACGAGTTCCTATCAAAATGGGCACCAAAGCATCTTCAGCAATATTCATGAATGATTCTTTGACCACGAGTTCATAGGTAAGCCTGGGTTCCAAGTGCAATTTGAATATATGCTGGTATTTTCTCTGGCAACAAACAAAAACCAGCTGAACATGTCAACTACTTTTAGAAAAGTGAGCTGTATTTGGGAAGATGGCAGCAGCACTTCCCTGGCCACTGTTTGCCCTGCAATACCCATCCCAACAGCTTGTCCAAGTACTGGCTAACAAATATGAGCTTCTGCACCTCTATCTCCCAAGCATCTCTTGCCTCCTACCTCCATGAGGTGTGACTAATAGCTGTGGAAACAACCATCTGTTTTCAGTACATTCTGTTTAGGAGCTATTACTGACACAAACACTGTATTTCAGCACATTCTAGACGCGATTATACAACCTTTGAGAATATATACATGGAAAAGATACATACATCCAAGTCCAGACTCCTACTACTGCATAAAGCAAACAAATAAAACTTAACATAAAATATTTTTTAGAAAATTATTACATAGATGTCATCCTATGCACCCTAGAATTTAACACCTGTAGTGAAAAACAAAAGCTACAAGTAAGTTCTGAGAACAAAAGGCTAGAAATCTAGAAAACCATAAACTTGGTCCTCCACGTCCTCCCATACTCTCCTTGATATGTGCACTAAAGCAGCCAGTTTTGGTGCAAGACTTCTACAGTTTGTTAGATATTGGTTTTGTTTTCTTTTGCAGGAAGAAGAAGGGGTTTTTGTTTGTATAAACCTGGAGAAATATGCTGAACACTTGAGGCAGAAAATGAAAAAAATTATGATGACTGTCAGAAATACACCCTACAAATGAGCTTTTATTATTTTCCATGAGTGCTAAGCACTTGATTTCTCCTCATAGAATGTAATTCCTGAGGATAGTCTCACAAAATTCATCTCCTGCCTCGATGGTTTTCATGCTGAGTCTAAAGGATTTTTGATTTTACATTTCACATGGAATGAATGTGATGCTCATAGGAGGGTCACAACTGTCATGAAGAAAACTGGGCTCCTGTGTGTTCGTGCACAGATGACCGAGCTACTCCGCAGCCTTGTCCAACCTGCTGTGCACTGACCCCAGATATCACAGCTGGTAAACGTACTTCATCACATAACGACTAACGGTGGCTTAAATGCTCAGTTCAGAGTTCAAAATATTCTAACTATAAGTGAAAAACAGCAACTAAAGCTGAAAAAGGGGAAAATCTAATATTGGGGGAGGGTGTTAAAATATCAATGCCTGAAACAGAATGAACATCGCCCAAGTTAATCTACCCAGGACTCACAAGGCCCAGACCCAGCAGCCCTTTGGATTAATGGCAAAACCAAATTCACATAAAGGTAATTATCGTAACAAACTCAAAACTATGTAAGATAGTGGAAGCTACTGGAAAACAAATGAGGCCAGAATTACAAAATAAAGCTAAAACCCACCACAGTACAAAACATTAACCAATTTATGCAGTTTTTAAAAAATAATCCCATATTGATTGCCAGTGGACCCTCTCATCTCTGGGGGCCCGAGCACAAGGACTCAAAGGATCTGGATAAAATATTAACCAAGCAGGATAGTCATATGCTTTATCTACACAAAGTCCCCATGATCTTACTCGCTTTAGCAAGTGTTTGCCACACAGTTTCACACAAGCTGGCTACCAGCAAGTTATACAGTCTCAATGCCACATTTCCAGGTCAGGTTGCCAGGATTGAGGTACTTTCATCTCCTCCAATCATCTGTACAAAAATTGAGATAGCACTCTTGACTTAACACAATTTTTAGGAGGTGTTTATACTTATCTGTACTTCTGCTTAATAGCTGAAGAAAGTACAAACTTCTGCCTCTCATCTGCATTTTAGCTATTCCAATTTTGTTTAGAGTACAGACGTGTAACCGCATTATACATAAATAAGAATCGTCTGAAATAAAACCAGACAATTTGGGCACAAAGCAGGATTCCAATGAAATGATCAAAATCAATGCAACAGCACATATAAAGACTATCACTGTGGCTCTCGGACAGAATCATTTCCTTCCATCCTTCACTGGCAATCTACTGTCTGTGACAGTATTCTTTTCTTTTTTAATGTTACATGGAAGACAGGTATGAAAAGTTTTAACCATAGTTGGGTTTACAATCTTCCAATCTAATGGGGAAAACTCTATCAATATATCCTTTTCAACTTTGAGAACTTAATTAAAATAAAAGAGTTTGAATTTGGATAGTGAAACATCCCACATTTATCCATAAAGAGAGGTGGCATTCTTGCCAAACAATTTCCTATAAAGTCAACTTTTAAGTCCAGATGAGTGAGTTTTCAGAAGTCATTCTGTGGAACAAATATGCCATCCAGTGGTCGTCTAGATTGATGATTGCTGTCTATCTTTCCTTTTTCAGCCCAACACAGCATTTAACAATTTCACGTTTCTTGGCATATGTTACTGTGCTTATACAAATTATACCGTTTCAGTAACAATTTCCGTTTTTTACTGAATTAAATTCTGAGTCTTACGGGATAAATCTAACATTCCAACACGCATGCTATTTTTAAGAAGACAGCTTGGGTTCTTAAACTCTTTCGAAACACAAGCTACGTTTTAAAGCAGTTCAAGAGTTTAATTCTTCCTCATATATTCAACCTCTTGTAACACCTCTTCCTCTCCTCCTCATTAAAAACATTTGTGAAACTACAAACAAAAGTTGAAAACAAGAAAGAAAAAACAAAGTATTTGCACAGTTGTCCATACATGCTTCAAAGATTTTGTTTAAACTAAGACTAGTTTAAAACTCTACTGTAAAACAAACAAACAAAATTACAAAAACTGGAATTCAAATTTCCATCCTTAGGTATTAACATAGCTTGAAAGTCAACTAAATGCTGATCTACCTTGACTTGAGTAAGGCATCTGACACAGTCTCCCACAGCACCCTTATAGCTAAACCGAGGGAGCGCGGTCTGGATGAGCGGGTGGTGAGGTGGACTGTGAACTGGCTGAAGGGAAGAAGCCAGAGAGTTGTGGTCAATGGGGCACAACTCATTGACCTGTTGAGGCCTGTATCTAGTGCAGTGCCTCAGGGGGCAGTACTGGGGCCTGTATTATTCAATATATTCATCAGTGATTTGGACGAGGGAATAGAGTGCACTATCAGCAAGTTTGCTGATGACACGAAGCTGGAAGGAGTGGCTGACACGCCAGAGGCTGTGCTGCCATCAGAGACCTGGACAGGATGGAGAGCTGGGCAGGGAAAAATTTAATGAAATATAACAAGGGAAAGTGCAGTCCTGCATCTGGGCAGGAACAACTCCAAGTTCCAGTATAAGTAGGGGAACGACCTATTAGAGAGCAGCATAGGGGAAAGGGACCTGGGTGTCCTGGGGACAGCAGGATGACCATGAGCCAGCACTGTGCCCTTGTGGCCAGGAAGGCCAATGGTACCTGGGGTGGGTTAGAAGGGGGTGGTCAGTAGGTCAGAGAGGTTCTCCTGCCCCTCTGCTCTGCCCTGGGGAGACCACATCTGGAATATTGTGTCCAGTTGTGGCTCCTCAGTTCCAGCAGGACAGGGAACTGCTGGAGAGAGTCCAGCGCAGCCACCAAGATGCTGAAGGGAGTGGAGCATCTCCCGTGTGAGGAAAGGCTGAGGGAGCTGGGGCTCTGGAGCTGGACAAGAGGAGACTGAGGGGTGACCTCATTAATGTTTACAAATATATGAAGGGTGAGTGTCAGGAGGATGGAGCCAGGCTCTTCTCGGTGACAACCAGTGATAGGACAAGGGCTAATGGGTTCAAACTGGAACACAAGAGGTTCCACTTAAATTTGAGAAGAAACTTCTTCCCAGTGAGAG
The DNA here is from genome assembly GCF_963082525.1 of Nesoenas mayeri. Classification (NCBI taxonomy): domain Eukaryota; kingdom Metazoa; phylum Chordata; class Aves; order Columbiformes; family Columbidae; genus Nesoenas; species Nesoenas mayeri. Next base: position 18,498,182 of record NC_137547.1, read on the forward strand.
TGGCAGAGCCTGGCCCAGGCTGCCCAGGGGGGTTGTGGAGTCTCCTTCTGTGCAGACATTCCAACCCGCCTGGACACCTTCCTGTGTAACCTCATCTGGGTGTTCCTGCTCCATGGGGGGATTGCACTGGATGAGCTTTCCAGGTCCCTTCCAATCCCTGACATTCTGGGATCCTGTGTAAATGGAGTTGTCTGTAGTTCTTTCTGAAAATTTTCTCAACAATAAATCTTAATACCAAAAAAGGTGACACAACATTTCATGAATACAACTTTACACTGCACAAATCTTGGGTTGAAAACTCTGCATCATAGAACATCTACTATAATATTCGGGGCAATCACATAAGCAGTCTTACAGTTTATTAATAAACGTTGACATTAAAGGCTAAGCTGTAATTTGCAAAATTCCTAATTGCTATGTCTTTTATGTAATTCCTTCCTGTATGTCCCACAGTCCAGAATAGAAGAAACTGAAAATAACAAAGATCACATTTTCATTTCCAGTGACCAACACTTTGCTCACAACAGTGAAAAGCTCAAGTAAGTTATTTTAAAGAAAGCAGAATATAAAATAATGAAACAAATATGCAATAATAAAACACTACGGGCAAAATAAATTTACACATAACACAACTATTTTTCAAAATTCTTGCTTTGCCTTAGATGCCAGTTTGCCTTCTGGCTAAAAAGACATTCTTCACACACGCTGGGAATGTTGAGGAAAACTAGTCAGCATTCAGAGGATTAATACAGATTTCCAGTTCTGTGCCTTGAGGCTTAATAGTCAGACATCTATTTGTCCTCAGGAGAGGTTAGGGGTTGAAATGCAAATACGCAAACAACTGAATTCTTTGTTAAGATACCAAGAAAAAGCTTGATCTTTGCTGCTGTTTAATAAATCCTTGCGATTCTATGGACTTATTTAAATGCAGCTTTGTGTCTTACTATTTTGAAGGAGAAAACAATGCAAGGAAACAAAAACATTCATTCTGACTAAAATTTGTTCTCTAGAGGAAAAATGACATACACCCTTGACAGCTTATTTACCAAACTCACTAAAGATTTATTGATTTATCAATCAGTGCCTTGAGCATTTGCTTCTCCCCAAGGGAAAATTAACAATTCCAGCTAACCTAATATATTCTATGTATAAACTAAGTGAATGCAAGAATCAATCCTGGCACAGTTTACAACATCCAGTTAAAAAAATGCTGTCCCTTTTGGTGTATGTAAAATTGAAAGCTATACTAACGAAGAATAAATGCTCATGTTGCTTATAAACATAAAAAATACTTATTAAGACAGTACAATTGAACCCAACAGACATTTTAAATCATTTAAATACTCAGTGGGAGGCAAAAGCATTGGAAAATAAAAAATTGAATGATTTTGCTTCTAGATTAATACTAAGTACTACCACTATTAGTTGCAATACTGACATGCCTCAAAGCAGAGATATTTCAAAGGGCTACAAATTCTCTTTTACTTCACCTGCACAAGCATAAGCCTGAAAATTAATTACTGGTTTAATGATGTCAGAACAACACAAGAATTCTAGAAGACAAAAATAAAAATGTAGGAGTATTTTGTCATTTAACGAAGAAAATATTTAAACACAAATAAAATGTGCTTCCGTCGGTGGAAAAAAAAGTAAATGATGGTAACAAAAGCAAAATGCAGTAAACATAAGATTAGCTTTTTGCTACCATGAGTAAAAATATCCAAAATATATATAAAATAATAGTTTGACGTACAAAAGAACAGTTTGACGTACAAAAGAACCAATCCAGCAGCTCAAGGTATCAACGCTACTGTATTGAACCTTTGCTACACCTGATTAGTACCAGGACCCACAGAGCGCCCCAACCTCCGCTGCCTAAGTAAGCACAGGAGAATGGGTACAGCAACGTCTTGTCTTTAAATCCAGCAACAACAATCCTACACACATTAAAAACAAAACAAACAACAAAAAAAACCCCAAAACATACAACTAAAACGATACAGTATTTTCCCTCCACCAAGGAGGGGATGGCTGCAGCAGCCTATCAACAAGATGCATTGTCATCACAATTAGTATCTGCCCAGCATGACATGTTCTATATCAATGTTAGAATTCGACACACACAAAAAAATAGATATTTTTTAAAAAGCTTCATACACATAATTCCATTTCCCGAAGTTTTATTATAATCTACAGAATTGAAGGCTTTATTAAACACTAAAAACTGCCTTTAAAGAAAAGTCCTCAAGATGTGTCATGACCACCTCCCTTTTTTAAAAATAGAATTAAGCAAGAAAACTGGCATCCAATCACAGTAAGAAAAGACCGGAATTATTGTAAAACACTGCCCTCTGGTGTTAAGCCAATTCTAAATTCTATTTTATAGTTCAGATTCCCCGCAACCACCCCCCTGCATTTTTTTAGTATTATTTTTTACCTGAAAGAACCACCTCCAGGGTCATTCAGCTTGTTTTTCTGATTTGCAGAGACCTGAACACCAAAGCCCCCAGGACTTTTGCCGGCTTGTATTGTTGGTGCCTTCCCTACTGTGCCTGAAAAACACCAAGCAATGTTATTATGAGCTGTCTTAGACAATTTACATCAAAGAACCTTCTGTCCAGGAACTAAATTTAACTGTCTGTAAATTGCAAACAAAGGAAGTTATTATTTTTAAAGATTAAACTGCTGAAGAAGAACAATTTAAAATACAAAATTTACATTAACATTACAATTTGTTCAATATTTACAGAATACACAAGGTTCCAAGCTAAAAACCGGTGGCCGTAACTGTTATAGACACATAATGGCTATGACTGTGTTTGCAATTGCCAGGAAACCACTTTTCTAGATCATCTGCACAGAATAAAGAAGCAGAATCTGAAATGTTCTTAATACAGATGCTTTAAGTCACAGTCACATTACCTATGTAATTTTTTAATACAGTAATTGTTTATTGCAGTGAAAAAAACATGTATTTTCAGAGCTGAAAACATTTTTTTAATATTTTAATTTTTTTTATAGTGTATGCAAAAGAAAAACCACTACTGTAAAATTTCACATAAACCTCCCCCTAAAGGTTGTCTTTTACTTTCTTATTTTGAAAAAAAAACTATTTAAAATTCATATCTGTATCTAGACTTTACAGGTCTATATGTAGAAGTAAAACTAGGTTTTCTAAATGAGGCTAAATGTGGTGGACATTCAGTTTCTTGTGACAGTAAATTACAATATGGGTATTTATTCCTCTCTGACATGGGGAAAAATCTAACAAAAAATGATTACAAACTTATATTGCTAATTAGTAAATCAACAGGCCTGGTTGTTATTAAAAACACTGTATCCGTATGCACCTGAAAAAGCATTGACAAATGAAATTCTGGAGTGAGCCCTCCCTTACTGCTTAAACACATGTTTCCCTTGGTTATATTCTGTGTTTCCTTCAATCCCACCTGTGTTTTGGCATGTGAAAATAACCCATTTATATGTCTACTTGACTTGAAAGATCTCTCCTTTTTCTTGTATCTCACTCAATTATATCGAGCGCTATATACACAGAGTGTTTGAGACTTTGAGTACACATACGTTATTCCTGCATATCTATGACTCAATTGCATATAACTGGCATGGACCTTAGTAGAGTTACATATTTTTTCCTTCATGAATTATAAAAACTGGAACCACAACTATCTGAACAAATCCTTCTCTGCTAAAACAGAAGTTTAGAATGAGAGCAGCATGGGAGGGGTTTTTTTGTTTGGTTGGTTGTTTTGTTTTTTAAATTCTTTTTACTTTGAAGTCTTTATCAACTTCAACATATGATCTTAAAGCAAAACTGATTTGACAGTGTGCGTTCAGTTCTCCAGTCTACACAAATAAATTGTTGTGTGGACTCTCCACATCAGTAAATACAAAACAAGCTTCAGGACTTCAGGCTCCAAGCCTGGGGAACAAAAATAGTTTATCCTCAGAACACTCGAGGTCCATGAGATGCCACTGACAGCATTAGTTCATGGACCAGACTATTCACTTGTCTATCGTATTTCAGATGAACTAATTGAAAGGTTTCCTCCTAAGTGAACTGGAAGGTAAGGAATAATACAATAATAAAAATTAGCAGATCTCTGCTTTCTACAACTAACATTTGGGGGATAAAGAGTGTGTTAGCTTTGGAAAGCTTTGCAATGGCAAAATTAAGGTAACAGTGGCATTCCTCCAGAATTAATAGTATATTCCTTTAGAACTACTATAAATGGTTTGTTTTCTACAGTTGGTAACTTTTGATCAAAATAAAAAGCAAGCCCCAAAAAGGTACAGAAGCCAAGTAGTGAACATCTCGGTCTCAGGAAAACAGTTATGTCTACACTGGGTATGGAAAAACTCAAGTCTCACTTTCTTTCACCTCATGTATATGTAATCCTCCTCAAACGGATCTGACAAAGCAGATATAAATTTGGGATGACATAAAAGTTTTCCAATTTAAATCGTGATTGTGCGTTGTTAAGTAGTTAGACACAAAATATGGTTAAAACATCAATTTACGTTATGAGGCAGGGCACATTTTGAAAATTAAAGTCACCTGTGGGCCTAGATACCTCATGGGATTGGTAATGACATACAGAGTCTTTCACCACTGGATCCTTGTTTCAAATTTTCAGTAGTATGATCTGGAGAAATACGCCCAAATCTAAGAATTTATGAACTCCTAGTTGCATTTCTGCACAGGTTAAATAGCTGCAATGAATATGCTGGCTAATTATTTTATTATTTGGCTCAATTCCTCCATCCATAAGATGCAAACTCACTCAATTATTATAGAGGTAAGTGCTTTAATGAAGGAGTGTGAATTTTTCGTGTAATAACTATAGTGTTAGTTCCCCTGGTGTGGAAGTAATTTTATTAATATAAAAGTCCTTAAAGCCTACCAACTTTATCTATACTACTGTTTTAAAAAGCATTATAGTCTGTTCACTTGGATGCATCAATATTCATGTAAAGATACATCACACTAGAAAAGGAAAATGCACCATTGTGTGGAATCCAGCTCAGTTGTGGTGTAACTATCCTTAAAAAGCCACACTCCATAAAGGTATATACTGCTGGAATGTGCACTAGAGACCAGCTCCTATTCCAGTATCTTACCTCCTCCTACAGGAATACCTAGGCCAGTACTGGTGTGTACAGCAGAACACTTAAACAACATATGAAGATCAAACTCAGCTGGTGTCTGCCAGGACGCCACAGCAGCATTTCTCAGGGCTGCAAGCACACAGATGGACTTTTGCCTAGACATGGGCTGCAGGATGAACAGTTTTACAATGGGATGTTTTCTAAATTTCTATTCTGTTTGCTTTGTCTGTGTAATTAATATAGTACTGGGCTTAAACAAGCTTGTAAATAGGAATAAGCCCACCTGAAAGCAGGGCTTTGAGTGAACTGGCTTTTCTGAACTGTTGTCTTCCATAAGCCAAACTGCCAGTTAAGTTATATTTCATTGGCTCATCAACGGCTGTTATGAATGAATTCATATTCCGAATCCACTGTTTAAAAGACGCCAGTATCATGCAAATTATTGGCACACTGTCGACATCCACAACTTGGAGACTGAACAAGCAAAGAAATTGTATCAGCCTTCATTCTCAGACACGTTAGTCAGAAGTGAAAGTTCATGCTATAAGGTGCCAAATACCTTCCCTGCTAATAAACTCAGGATATGAGTATCAGTGTTATGAACTACATACCTTTTATGACAAGTAAATGCATTTCTTCCTAATTTAGAAAAACAGCCTACAGGATTACAGTGACAGCTCGGTCTCCATGTCCACCCAACCTCTGGATTCTCCAAAGAGAACAGAGCGAGTAGAACCATCAACTGCTATTAAGTGTGATCACTGGGGGTTTTAATGCTTTATTTTCCCAAGGAGAACCGAGAAGACAAAGCAGTAACGTCAAACAGACAGCAATAGCTTTTATGTGCATTTAAACTAGTTTGATTTCCAATTCAACACCTAAAGATGACAAGCTCTGTATTCCATTACAAATCCTCAATCATCTAAATGCCCACATCCAAAAAGATACTCTCATATGTAACCAGGAAAAATAAAACCCAAGCCTAACAGGCCTAGTTGTGGAAAGAAACAACTGGATATTTATTAGAAAGCAAGAAAGCTTCAATAACCCTCTTAAACAGTGGGATGTATCAGGCAGACTTTAATCCAGATGTGCACAGAGGGGGAAGCTGTGTGCAAACCACACCTCTGGCTCCCCTGGCTAATCGTGGCTTATCTGGTTGCTGCACTCGGTCTCTGACCTCACCAAGGAGTAAACAAACTGGCAGGGAAATTATAAAAAACCAAAGCACATGGGTTGAGAAATTTCTCTCAGACTCCTACCTTGACTTCTGCAGCTGAGACAGTGACTATCACATTCCGCTTGAGCAGTAAGAATTAAAAGCAGAATTATTAAATTGAGGCATCCTCTAGGCTTCAGGAAAAAAAGAAGAATACCCTTCTTGGCCCAGAGTTAGAGCTTTAGGACAGTAAGAGTCAAGTTCCTGACTTCCTTCAGAACTTTCCATGTAAAACTGCTGAGTAAGGAGCTAAGCATGCGAGAGTTTAGTTCTAACGTTGTTTCAAAACATTCCACTGTATCAGTCCGAAATACCTTGAATCTGCATAGCGAAAACATGCATTCCTCAGCCACTAGGAAGTATAAAAGAAAAAAGTCAAGCCTGCCAATGTCAACAGTGTCAGTTTTTCCCATGCTACTAGTTTGTAATTACAATGAAATTCATACAAAGGTAACAATCTCACTAAAACATTTAAACCCATACCTTGTGGTCTAATGGTCTGAGTTATTACCACTGGCATCCTAATCTGGGTAGTCTGGCAAGCAGGGTTTCGTTTCACAGTTTGAGCAGATGTTGACTGGATAATCTGCTATTATTAAAAAAAAGTATACTTATATTATACTCTTTATACACAAACACACACAACGTAAATATACTAATACCTGTAGTTACCAATATAAGCATGTGGATCTCTAAAAGCACAACCAGCTAGTGACAAAAGTCATAGTCATGTAATGCATGTGGTTGTGTGTGTGTGTATATACAAATTTTGCCATTATTCTTTAGGAAAATCAAATAATATTCGACACAAATGTCATATGTCACAATCTTCATCAAAAATATATTTCATAGTAGTAAGGTATATATGAAAGCTTAGAGTTCTGTATTCATAAATTTTACTAGGAAGAAAAGCATTTTTGTAGAACGTGCTGCAATAATTTTAGTGGTATCCACCTACAACCATTTGGCTTTTTGCTATGTGTCTATGTTGTTTAAAGAAAATATATACTAAAAGAAAGTTCTAAAATATTATGGGTTCCAAAGTCAGATATACATAAGAAAGAAAACAATGTTTTGTGGTGATCATATGTAGCAAATGAGGCATCATTTAAAAGTTCATCAGATATTCTCAAGGTTTCACTTACTACTAAATCAAGTTTTGAAGTCCTTACCCAAAAGTGAAACAGGGTTAGAAACTTATAATTTGACCCATAAACAAATCAAAAGGAAAAAAAAAACACTGCAAAGGTCATGTCTAAGCAACAGCAAAATGTATGTTCATGAAACCGGGTACAAGGTAGGCACAGGTATAAAGAACAGAAGATTCAAAAAGACGTGTGGTTGCTGCAGAGCTGGAAAACAAAACATCCATAAACAAACTTCGACAACAAAACACAGGCAAATAGCTGTGAATAAGGTGACAAGCACAACTCGGGCATGACAGCTTCAGAAGTCACGCGCTCTTCATGCTCACAACGTCACTCCCATTGCACATGTCTGCTTGTTCCCAATGACACGGCTCAGTCTCGCAGCCGAAGGATGACGCATTCCCTGCTACGGACAATACGTGACACTACACACCGCTACATGATAGAAACGACGACCACTGCACCTTTTGTCAGCATTAGCCTTACAAAGTGTATCTAAAACCATATTATTTAGCTGAATAACAAACGGTCAAATCTCTGACTTCAAAGTACGCTATGGAGAAAAGGAAAGGAGAAACTATTTTCAAATGAGATATAAAAGCAGAGAATAAAGAGGCTATGGAACAAATCGTAAATTATTCCATCAGCAGGAACCAGGGCTCCCAAATCGGAAGGGAGGTAAAAACTACAAAGAAAAGTGCAATGAGGGAACAAGACTTTTGAAGTTACAAAATTGCATTCTGTACATCCTCAAATACTAAAAGTTGAAGTCATAATGAACCTGTGGATGTAGAAGTGTTAGTAATAGCTACCTTACAGAAAAAGTTAAAAAAAATATTAAAGATTCAGCTTCAACTATAGACACTGAAGGAAAATGGAGCATTTGCACTAAGCAAAGGAATGGAGTGTACCTATGTAAATTTACTTGGGCAAGATAGGCAGTGAGAAAGTAGTGACACTCTGAGGGGAAAGAATAAGGTTGCTACCATGCTGAAAAACAGAAAAGACATGGAGGTGATAAGTGAAAATGATGGAAAAAGTTGAATTTGACTGCATTTTGATGCACAAGAAACATGTACAAGTGTATTTTAATAAGATACAGAATAGTCCACAGAAGGAAAAAAAAACTACATTGGTATGAAAGAGAAGAAGATGTGTGTGACCTGTGGATGGAACGACTATCTGGTATTACAGTCATCATCCGCAATTACATTACAGATGTGAACATAGACCAATAATGAACAAAACAGATGACCAACAAATACAGACTTAGAAAGAATTCAGCCTAAAGTATATAAAAATAGAAATGTATAAATGTAGAAAGACTGGTGACGTCTGGTTTTCTCTCTTACCTGAACTGGAGATACTAAATAAAAATGAAAGCTACTATCTACAAAGCATTGAGAAGTCCTTTAGGACAATTAAGTTAGAACTGCTAAAGTGTTCAAGGACAAGGGTTTTGCAAGTCTCAACAATCCAGATGCTCCTTCACCAGCGCAGATGTATATGGCGCTCCAATATGCTCCCCCTTACTTGACAAGGGCTGCAAAATCAGCACGACTCAATTTACACAAATCACACATTGCAACAAAAGCATCTGATCCAAAATCTTAAGTGTATAAAATACAGCAATAAAAACAAAAGCATATGAAATAGAAGTTTCTGCAAATAATGGAAAATTTAAATGAATTTGGAAAATAGCCTTTACCAAGCATTTTTTCTCTCAATTAAGGTAAAAAAAAAAAGTACTGTGGAAGGAAGAAACAAGCCACTTGTACAAAATTCAGAATGGCTGTGGTCTGATATGACATTTATCTTCACTCATGAGTAAACACTTGATAACTCACTTGTGGCTATGCCACTTGTGATTTATCAGTCTACTCACTCCTGAAGATAAATGTCATATCAAACCTCAGCTATCATGTAATCTGGCAGCATTAACTTACAATGTTCATGCTTTTATGGGCCTAGAGTTCATATTTACCACCGTTTACCATACTGTAATAGTAACAATTTTTCAACAGTGCCTCAAAATTTGCATAAGCAATTATTTTTCCTTCCAAATTAAAAAAAAATGACATTTTAAAAACTCAGTTGGTAATGTTTAATGTTAATACTGCAACAATATTGTTCCATTGGACATATGTTCTCAAAGAAGCAATGAAGAAAAATAAAACCAAAAGCCACTAGATCAGTTGTCCTACCTGCTCCCCAATTTATTATACAATTCTGATTTTGAATGTCAAAACCTGTTTTACTGTAAGGATATTTTGCCCTATATCCTGCCTAAACGTTACTTCCCTTAATTATATCCTGCCATTCATATTAATACTCTTAGACCACTCAAATTCATTGATATGCTTTAATGTTTAAACCCTTAAAATATTTGTAAATGTTTTTTATGCTCCTCTTTAGTGAATGTTTGACCAAGTTACGTGTGTTTAATTCTCTTATGTTTTCCTTTTAGTCTTTGCTTTCAAGTCTGTCCTTTAATTGCCATCTTTTGTTACTGGCTTCCAAACAGCATTCAATGTCAATATCCTCCCTACATTAACGAATAGCCCACAAAATTCTTAAAGTAAAGACCATGATAACAACTCAGAAAACGATGAGGCTGTCTTTCAAACAGGTACACAGACTGTCAGGTGTAGGTTTTGTACCTGCTAATAAATCCCAGACATCTGCTGCTCAAGAGCCATTTTTCTTTAAATGTTATTGTACACCAAATTCCAAGTCAGCGACTAGATCTTCATTAATAGAAACTACTCCCTTTTATCCAAATAGCCATATTTTACTCTTCCATTTCTAAGGTGCCTTGCTCACAGGACAGAAAGAAAATTATTTCCTGTGAATCACTAAAACATGTACAAATTACAATCACTCCTCAACATAAGCTTCAGTAGAGAATTAAAAAGCAAAGCAGAATATTGCCATATAACGTAATGCTTATTCTGCTGGTTTATTTTGTTTCCAAATTCTATTACTCCATTTCACCTTTTGACAGCCTCAAACAACTATGACAGGCTCTGGGAAAGTGTCAGTAAATATTTTAGCAATACTATTCTAATAGAACTTCGAAGGATGGCAAAATCTCCCCTCTGGACACTATGCACAATTTGCTGCAGCAACAGTGGTCCACATGTATTTCTATACATCTTTCCTAATTCTAGATATGTAGAAATCTTTATATTGCTTTGCAGAATTTGTTTTAATTAAGATGGATCACTTTGAATTTCTTACTGTTTCTTTATAATTTATCATTTAAATTTAATATTTGGCTTCAACCTCCGGGAGTACCTCCTTCTTACGATGCAGCAGCAATGCTACATATAAAGTGCTAATCAATCTCCATTACTCATCAATCTACTTACAACTTCAACACATTTAATAAAGAACATCTCCTTTACTCATAGAAATTCTACCTGCTGTAACATCCAGAACAAGACAGGTAACGTCTGCATATATAAGGCCATATAGAGCTCCTGTCGCTAAGAATGACAATTTAGACAAACTTTGAACATTGCACTTAGAACAATTTAAAAAATTGATTGCTGGCTTATCTCATTAGTGTCTCATCAATAAAATATTAACCTAAGATTATTCTCTTTTCCCTAGCTAGAAGTAGTCACCCATACTAACAGCACTATCTTGCTCTTCGAGCACAGCTCTTTCATGGGTTTGGAACATGATTCCAACACTTCACAAAACAGAAAAATAAAACAATCTCTTCTCCACTAAGAATCCCAGAATGTCAGGGATTGGAAGGGACCTCAAAAGATCATCCAGTGCAATCCCCCCATGGAGCAGGAACACCCAGATAAGGTTACACAGGAAGGTGTCCAGGCGGGTTGGAATATCTGCAGAGAAGGAGACTCCACAACCTCTAAGCTATACGGATGCTGTGGGAGACTGTGTCAAATGTCTCACTCAAGTCAAGGTAGATCAAATCCACCACTCTGCCATCATCCATCCATCCTGTTATGTCCTCATAAAAGTCAATGAGGTTGGTCAAGCATGACTTCCCCTGGGTGAAGCCATGGTGACTGCCGCTAATGACCCTCTTATTCCTGACATGCCTTGAGATGGCACCAAGGATAAGTCGTTCCATCAGTTTCCCAGGGATGGAGGTGAGGCTGACCGGTCTATTGTTACCCGGGTCCTCCTTCTTGTCCTTTTTGAAGACTGGAGTGACATTTGCTTTCCTCTAGTCCTCCGTCCATACTGAATGCTGAATCTCCATTGCATGCTGAACAGTGCACACAGAACTTCCGTATTGCAAGATAAGTCCGTATAACTGTAAGAACTATCACCACATCTGATCCCTTCGTAAAACAGGAAAGTCAAAAGAAAGGAACAGCTAACAGATTCTCCACATTTTAAAAGAAACTAGACTATTGCAAACTGACTGGTATGAAAGGATCTATATTCCTAAAACAAGCTTGCCCTTCCGCAGCTGGACAGTTTGCAAAGCCAGCTGGAACTCTCTCCCGTGAGCTTCAGGCTTGGAAAATCTGGAGCTCAGCCAGTTCCCTCCATGAGCGCTGGGCACCCCCAGGCCAGCCAGCTGTAATCCTCCTCTTCCGGACAAGTCCCAGGCAAGATGGCCAGCAGCTCTTTGCTGTGCTCCCATTTCAAGGAGGACTAAGAGGAGTGAAGAGTGTGATCACTGTCACCACAAAGAAGGAAATACTTATCAACATTCACTCGTGTGATATGGAGATGCTGCTGATTTGTCTGCTTGGCACCCGAGCTGATGGTGGTTGTGCTATGTAAGGCTTTTTTAATGCAGTAACCCTTACTGTCTGATGCTGCTTTTGTCTGTACAGAAATAATTTGAGGGCCATTAAGAAGTATTTTGTTAATGTAATGCTTGCTTCTGTTAACTAATTACTGACAAATTGAAAGCAAATACAGAAAGTCCATTTTGCAATAAAGCAAATAAATTATAACTTTTGATATATTCACTTCTCCCTAAGTATTTTCTAGGAAAGGAATAGTAATAAGCAGAGTTTTGCTCCGCACAATTTGCTACCTTTTGAAAACATAGCAGTCATTTCACATCCTCAGTAGGATGAAAATTCAGTCCTAGACCTACAACCTCCTTACACACAGAAAAACAACTTTTTGCCCATCAGATCAATCTCTACAATATATTTCTTTAGCAGTTTTCAGCTCCCACATATTGCACAGGTATGTTGAACAGAGCAACTCTTCTCATTGTTAATCTCTACTTCAGTTAACAGCACAATTGCTTGCTTTGAGTATGCACTGACATGTCAGAGACAGAAAGTGTTTCTCCTATAAATTTGGCTTTATACCATTCACAAAATATTCCATGAGAACTATGATCATAAGAGTAAGAATTCCTGTAAACTTACAGACACACTTTTGTTCTACATGAGTGTTTCTCAAAAGGTGGGGTGCAAGCTGAGGTTAGTCCTAAGATGGTGGCATGAGATAAGGCTAGACTTAATGTTTTTACTTGTAAGGAACCTGTCAGCTGCTGTCAGAAATTTGCTTTCCTCAGGACAGGGAGTAATTTTTACACCTACTGTCTCTAGTTACAACCAACTCCCTTTCCCTTACCTGGAGGAACCAAAGCTATTGTCAATTCAGTCTGACAAATCAAAAAGAAGTCACAAAAAGACTGAGGAACACTTTTCTAATGAATACAACAGTCCAGAAAGGGTGGGGAGAACCCATCTTAGAACAAGAAAGAACACAAGTGGCTGAACAGAAAGCAGCCAAGCTAAGGTGCAAAATATCCAAATATCTTGTGTGTATTACAAAAGTCAGAGTCCGTAGTCTTCCCATCCAAGATGTTCTTACACATTAAAAATATGCTCACTAAAGGATGGTAAAATTATATTAATTTGATTTTTAAATTGGTAATTTAACTGCTAGGAAGGTTCAATGACATGGCTCAGATGGCTCAGACATTTTCAGATTGTGCACCGCTAATTTTAAACTAAAGCAAAGGAAATATTCTTCTCCACACACTCTACAAATTATTTATATCTTTTAGAGAGCCTATAAACTCAAGGGTAGGTCACTCTAAGGTTTTATCATATGTGTAATTCTGAATCTTGATAATATAAATTTTTACCAACCTGACGCACCTCTGGAACCTGTCGATTTTGAAACCAAGTCAAGTACTTTACTCATACATACAGAAACCACAAAGAAACTCTTAACATCTTTGCTTGAAGGATGAAAACGCCTGTATAAACTCAAGGCCTTGTAAAGATTCTAAACATAATTACAATTGTAAACACACACGCAAGATCCTATATAACAGCAAGATAATTCACTGCGCTCTCAGTGGGTAATTGGCTGTATAGTTGCCTCATTGACAGTGCCCTTGAAATTAATGAGTCTGAGCATATAATGATCCAATAGGCCCAACAGTGATATATTTCAGTAAATAACAAAGTATGACACTATTTCTAAACAAAACATGCTGGTACAATACAGCTATTCTTCTACAAGATTTTATAACTTTGTGTATTACAGAAGAGTTTAAAATGAGACAGAGTTAATTTTAATGCAGACCAAACTAAGCAAAGCAGCATACCTAACGACATACTAAAAATCATACTATTGCTTGTAAGTCTTGAAGAGCTTTTTGTTCTACATTTGTAATTAACTCAAATTCTACCATGCTCATAAAACAATCACTGTATTCCAGACAAAAAGATCAAGAGCGCACTTTCTTAAATTCAAGCTATGTTAATAAAGTTAACTAAACTAAGGGTTGAACATACATGTGAGCTGCCATAAAATGAGGTAGTACTATATATCACAGAATATGATACAAAGAAAAAAAACACTTTAGCAAACAAGCTGCAATAAAAATAACATTGAAAACTGCCATTCAGTTTAAGAAATTCTCTTTTATACTACAGTACCTACCAGTTGAGAACTCTGATTTGACTGTACCACCTTAACCTGAGGAGGCTGCACTGTATTTGATACAGAGACTGTGCAAATGTTGTTTGGTTGCCTTATTCCTATTGTCTGCGTTGCGACAACAGAGGAAATGCTTCCAGAGGCAGATTGAGGTATAACTTGTGGTAGCTTGGTTTGTTGAAGTGGCTGCTGAGACGGCTGTCCTTGCAAAACTGAATGTTGACTATTCAGTAAAGATTGTCTCAATGCAGGTAGACTTTTCTAAAAACAGAAGAAAGTTTATGAAATATCGAATTGAGTAGGTTGACAACAAACATTTTTAAATTTGCTGTAAACTTAATTAAAAGAATGCAGCTTTCTTTCTAATTTCACTATCTGCCTATTGGTCAAAAAGAAATAAGATCGAACGTATTTTGCAAAAGGGCAAGTTCAGGTTGCATTTTTAATACGCTTTCAATTTGGATGTAGCCACTCTGTACATTTTGATGTGCCCTAATTCCACTATACCAGCTCCCCTCCTCAAGAGTACCTAGAACTTGTAGCTTAGGTCTTTGGAAGGGCAGAAAATGGAACGAGAAAAGGCAGAACCACAGGAACAACCCTATTCCCACCACATGCTAGACACGTACGCTGCACCAATTTACTTCTCCTGACATGCCTCCAGTACCTAGAACAAGAAGATTTAACTGTTGATGCCCTACAGGAATAGCTGTTTACTGTATGATTACTGATCTAATGTATTCTGACTGGATTAGAAAAGTGTACTATTGTATGCTTCATGTTCAGACCAGTTCAACCAAAAAATATAGTTCTAAAAGGTTATACTGTACCTTCACGAATAAACTTTTTACTTTTTAAGTGGTAGTAGCATTCTTTTGAAGTGCTCCCCCCAGGCAGCTGTAGAATGCAACAGTGTTTAGCCCAAGCTACAGTTCTTTCTAAACTTCTAGTATTTATTTAAAGACTTAATGCCTGTTGCCAAGAAAGGACTTCAAAGAAAGAAAACAAGTTAAAACTTATCATGATGCTAGAAGTGACTGCAGTGTAAGAGTCAGAAAAGGCACAAACAAGGGTTAATAATACTTGGAAAAAACAGAAGCAGAGGGAGAGTTCTGAAGAAAAGTTGAAGGGAGAGAAGAAAGTGAGGAAATCTGTCCTAAACTGAGAAGTCTTGGACTAGACGAAAAATGCTTTTTAAATTATAGTTGTGGTTTTGTTGGAGCAAAATTAAACACACTTTCTATGTTTGTATATAATCTTGCATATGGAAACTACTGTAGCTAATGTACGAGAACCAATTAAAAGTTAAATTTACCCCGCATGTAAATCACTTTGGTATCTACATTAGAACTTCTGTTATAGATTAGTTCCAGATTACAAGCAGGATCAGCTAATCAATTATTTCAACATCACTGAGTTTAGTTTTCCATAATCACTGTTACACATACATTGCAAGTTATCAGTGACTCAAACATAGATTACAAAAATAACATAGAAAAAGCTTATGAAATTACTCGAAGCATTCTATAGAAATAACTTCTGGTGCTTCCAAATGTGAATGTTGTGCTTCTTTGCAAAAAATTGCCTTTTACCACAGAACACTGTAAGTGTTATAACAACAATAAATGTATCTAAACATCCACGTTACCTTAAGGAAAGGTACAAGGTATGGCTGAGGAGATGATTTGAGTTCCGACTGAAGGCGGCCTGTAAATTCTTCTGGGTCAATCTTTGCATCCTTCAGGAGAAGTGATAGAACTTGGATGTAAAAGCAGTTGATCTAAATTTATTTGAATTCATTAACAGAGAAACCTGTCTATTTTAGACAAGCCTAAAACTTTCTTCAAGTATCAGTCATTTAACAATAATATTTAGTGGTCCAGTAAAAACTTGTTTTAACTTTTGAAAACTGCACAAGATTAACTAAGTAAAGGTAACTACTTATAATATTTAAAACAAAGTAATAAGACATACATAATAAATATATTTATTGAAGGTTGTATTCCATTTATTTTAAGCAGCTTGACCATTTGTCCAGCTCCGCAGTAACATGTGGTTGCAACGCATTTACACAATTCACTGAAACACCTGTTGCACTACAGACCACAGTGAGTCAGACTCAGTGCAAAATACCTTCCCTCAGTCCTAGAAAATCTCAACCACGTGTGGAGGCATCTATCTACATTCATTCCGTGGTTAAAACTATTAATAGTTTCTTGCTGTTTCAGAAGAGAAACAGTTCAGAGGAAAATAAACTTAACGAATCAACAAGAAAACCCCTGTATTTTACACCATTTTTTAAATAAACAACCAAAATATTATCCATCGAGAGTGGTTTTGACAAACGCATACTAAATACTTTGATGCCCTTCCCCTTTCAGAAACCAAGAGAGATATTAATTTTTAACAGATTTCTGAAGATATGTAATGTACAGAATATTTGCATTTTGATGTAGCCCAACTATTTTCATTATAGCAAAAATATTGTTAGGATCAAAACAATAGTTTTTGGCCTATGTAAATAACGAGCTGAATAGATAACTGGCAAAATGAAAGGTAACTAAATACTTACCAACAAATCCTGAACCAGAGCTTTCACATTACGGGACGTTTCTGGAGATGGTGAGTTATGAGAAGCAAGTTTTATAAGGGTAGCTAAAAAGTTTTTACATTTTTTCACATTCTCTTGCATTTCCTGCACAAGGCAAAGAAAACAAATATCAGATCCATGCTATTTGTCAATCAGGATCAATGCATGCTCTGATCACTATGAACAGGGAAAATGATTAAATTGTTCTAATTCAGGCAGGACATATTTGAAATACATCTGCAGCTATTTTACTATTGCTGCTAGTTACTTGGCATTTTCTTCACTTCTTCCTGTAACTGAACATCACACATCGCAAATACTAACCAAAAAAAAAAGAAACCAATGAAGGAAATCTATTCAAGAACTTACAATCTGTTTTGATAAAAATAACCTTAAATATGAGACGTAACACAACAATTTGTTGGAGATGCACTCTCCTTTGTGATGCCCAATACACAATGTACGTTTCCCAAGCTACCTTAATTTGTTAAATTATTGCTTCATTACGTTTTTGTACAAAACAGCTACAGCAGTAAAATCAAATTAGTCCTCAAACATCATCATATCCAATATTTTCTTTATCAGTAGGAAAATGGATGCTTATAATTTTTTCAAGCCATTATTTTTATATGGTGTAATGACTCCGAGAAACAGAAATGTTACTCTTTGGTATTGCCATGGTTTTGAGACCCAGCAACATGACAATAATGAAGTCCATAGACTGAAGGCCTGATTGTTCTGTCTGCAGAAACATAAGAGCTCTTTCACTGCTGACACGATGGGATGGGGAAAGCTGGATGGGGAAAGCCAACCACAAGTGTTCTTCCTCTCAAAACTTTTATCCCATTTAGTTGAAATTAAGGGAAGCGTTTGTTGTTTGTGAAGTATTTGTTCCATCACAAAGTGCGCTTGCATGAAGAAAAAGCTCCTTCTCCTTCTGAATAGACCTTAGAAGTTCATAAAGTACTGAGAAAACCAAGTATCTAGTATTTTTAAACTTACCTGTGATACAACCGTAGTTCCAGGTACAGGAGAGCTCGGTATGACCTGGGGCTGTGCTGGGACTTGTGCTGTTGTATGAGGTGGAAGCGGCAGCCGAGGCTGACCCTGGTTTTGTGCTGAAGCTTGAGTTTGCCCACCAATTACTGCAGGTTGCTGAGAGGCTGATGTTCCAGTCGCTACTGTTGTCTTGAACAAATTTTGAGCACTCGTTGTAGCTACTGATACCTATTAATATTTTATATTGAAAAAACAGGTCATTATCTTATTCTAATTCTTTTACTTGACCACAAAGTTCTTGAAAGCCTGACAAGGAAAACTTGTTTCCTTTCAAATACACCCCTACTGACAAAATCAAACCCTTGACTTTACTTACTTATTATAACCCTAATTTCGTCACCCTTTACTGAACAGTGAAACTCCGCATTTAAAGTTATTTTTATTACAAAAACACATGTACCACTGAAAATTAGTTGCTATTATCCAGCCCCTTAAGATCACCACAATGATGTGACTTCTGTAACTCAACTTTCTGTAATTTTGGCCCTTAATATAAAGAAGTCAATTGCAATGATCTGTGGTCACATCATCAGGTTTACAATTGCCTTTTCCACAGTGACAGCTCAGATCCAGACGACACAAATGCACTAACACAGTGTCCCAACCTCATTTGAACCCAGCAGCGGCGTATCTGCTCCTGCACCAGCGCAAAGCCCTGGCGAACAAAGCCGCCCTGGACCCGGCTGGGCATCACACAAAGACCGTGCTGGACACTCTGCAACCTCGGAAGGCTGGAAAGCTAATTAGGCTGCACAGAGCATCAGATACACACACCCCAGCACCCACAGAATCACAGAATGGTTGGGGTTGGAAGGGACCTCTGGAGATCATCTAGTCCAACCCACTTGCTAAAGCAGGTTCACCCAGAGCAGATCACACAGGAATGTGTCTGGGCAGGTCTTGAATATCTCCAGAGAAGGAGACTCCACAGCCTCTCTGGGCAGCCTGTTCCAGTGCTCTGGCACCCTCAGAGAAGTTTTTCCTCATATCCAGATGAAATATATAATTTTCTAATGTTTATATCTGAAGGTTTTCAAACCCTATAGTCGGTTCAGCTCTCATAACTCTGACTGAACATGCCACCCTTGCAAGTGCCAAAAGGTCTCAGACAGACACAGCAAGCGGGACTGCAGAAGCCAGAGAGCTCAGCCGGACAGCACAAGGCGCTGAGCAGAAGCTGCCAGGACCACCCGGCCCAGCCTGACCGCAGAGCTTTGCTCTGTCTGTGGCAGAATTTAAACTTTAACTTAGGCTGTCACTCAGCGCCTGCATAACACAGTCTGGCTATACACTCATTAACATCTGAGATTACGTCTGCAATAAAAGCAAACACACGAACATTAAAATTCCCTTTCGGAAAAAACCCCTATAATTACAAACATCCTTCTCTTCACCCATCTTTTGCTTCCTATATTCTACTTACTGTGGTATGTGAGAGAATAGAGCCTCCCGGCAGAGCCCCGGCAGACGTGGCACTGACAGGCGCAGCCGTTGACTGAACGACTTTGGCTTGCACTGGAAGTCCCAGGCGGACAGTGGACGTGGCTACAGAAGGTGGTTGCTAATAAAGGAAAAATAAGCATTTTAATTTTTACCTCCTTAGTAACTTGATCTCCAAGACTTTTTAAAAACAGTCATTATATGAATAATGATTATTAACACTGGGAAGAAACCCCACACCAACCACCAGTAGTATGTTCTTAAATATATATTCACAAATAATGCAAAAATGAGTTTTCTTCTGTTCAATTATATGTTTGCAATATTTCTCCTAAAAGCTACTTCTCCTACAGATATGTGGAAAAGATTAGAGAAAACAGGGTGTGACCAAAAAAAAAGTTACATTGATGTATTAGTTCAGTTGTGATATTTACAAATCATTACTCATCAATAGTTGAGTGTATAATTGCCAGTAACACAGAGTGGTCATTTGGGTATTTACTCGCATTTTTTAGTGCTTTTTCTTGAAGAAAATTAATATGGAGAGAAAATCCAGGAGAGAAAACAATTTCAGGTTAAACTATATAGAAATTAACCTGCACAGAAATGAAGTCTAAGCATTTTGAGAATCGATGTCCTAGAACACACAATCTGTAAGCAGAGAACGACTGGAATCCGAAGCGCCAAGGAGAATGAGTGGCTCACAGCCCTTCATTCAGCACCATACTCAATAAATTGGCCTCGTGCAGTAAACACAGAAATTGGTTTTTGTGATTTACTTTAGTTCTGAGAGAAATATTTAAACCTCTTACCCTCATATCAAAGATTTAGGAATAAAAAAATGTCTCCAGGAAAGTTGTTATTTAATTCTACAGGAGTGTAAATACCATTATGGAAGAAATATATCACACAATATGGCAATTAAGACAAAAAGAGAACTGCTCATTTTTTTAAATGGAGGCCCCACTGATCTCTTACAACTTGCATTTATTAAGATTTGCGTTCAAAAACATACTTAGAAAAGACAAATTTTCTAAGTGGCTGGAGATCATGGATAATACTGTCCTCAGCTAATAAATGCCCACGACTCATCACAGGAATGTACTTGAAAACAAAACTCCATATAATTAAAACATTACATTTTGGTATGGTAGCAGCCTATCATCCAATTAAGCACCCAACACACTTCACATGTAGTTCCACTGTGCCAGACCACAGGAGCAAACCGTGCAACATGAAGACTAAATTCACCCTCAGTTTTAGAAATCAATAGTGACAAAAGCCTTTGACACAAAATGGCAGTAAAATCTATTCATGTGTTGGATGTGAAGAAAAATCCCTACTACCAAAGAACTGCAAACAAAGTCACACAGCTGTTTACTAATGTGGTTCCAAAACTTGTAGATGTTAAAAGGTAAGTATGGAATGAGCGGATGAGAAACATAACAAGGAACTAGCCTAGAGAAATTCTTAAGTATCATGGAAATGATCTTTAAATGACAGCTGCAAGATGCCAGAAGACATTATAAGGGCTCCCAATACAAATACTTCAAGAAGAACGGGTAAAAACTATTTAGAAACAAACAGCTGCGTTCGCTGTGAAAGGAAAGCTGTAAACAGATCTCACGAGAAGTCCATCAAAAAGAAAACAGAAATGATCAACATTATATAAAAAAATTAACAACCCAATGTGTCAATGGAACAATCTAAAAGAATTCATTATGTTCTTTAAAGAAAAGGTGCTAAGATTTGGTATGATGCTATTAAATTCCAAAGTTACCAAGAGAGGCTTAGAAAGGAATATATGTTTTCAAATGTAACTGTATTATTTTTGATTAGACACACTGCCTACTTTTATATTTCCTAAACACATGAAAGTGATGTTTAAAAGGCTTTTTCCCCGTACTCAGACATTAACAGGCAGGAAATTAGAACATGAATGAATATAATCTACTACCAGTCTCCATGGGGACTCTTGAGAATGCTTAAGAAAGCCTTTTGTACACAGACTTGAGCTGGGTCTGTCCCTGCAGAGAGGCTGGGATTGTCAGTGGAGCACAGCACAGGCTGCTGTGGAAACTGGGAGTTCAGAACAGACCTGGCTCACCTCTGGCCAGCGTGGAGCGGGATGTCCCAGCGTTCATCCTGCCCACGTAATTCATGCCAATAACGCAACTGACTCCAGTTTCAGCGTGCAAAAAAGTCACTTCTGCAAAGGCAATGGGGGCACATTATAATTGTTCATGGAAGAAGTCAGTGTGGAATTACTCTGCGTCCTGCAAATCCACTCCCTAAATAATAGCATCTTAACTTTACTACATAGACATTCTCCCCAAAGCTCGAGACACATGGATCAAGATGCAAAGTTCAAGGCGTAAACAGGAGCCAACCACATTGTACCTGCTGTGCATGAACACGCTGCCTCTCTACTTGAAGGAATATACAAGGCTGCATTTGAAAAAGCAGGCGCCTTGAATATGGAGGAAATACCCCCAAATACCTGAGGATTATTTGTCACTGCCGAGGCAGGACTCCACCATTTTTAGGGACTGCATTGTGAATCCACATCTTAATAAAATCAAGACGATTAAAAGTGCCACAGGTTAGTACACTGACGCATATAAATCCTTGGAAATAGGTCTGTGGTTTAATTGTATTCTGTGCTACAGTACCACCTACTGATGAACACTCAGGGCACCAGCAACCCAGTCTCTGCACTACAAAGCAAGAGAGCTTACTTAGCACACGAGTGTTGCATGTATCATTTCATGATCAGTCCTGTCACTAAACTGGGCCACTATTAATCACAACAGAAAGAAAGAAAACACGCCAATAGCATTTGAACAAGCGTTAACACAAAAGCAAAGGCAAGTCTATCACAATACACATCCTGGCACCTCTTCCTGTGTCTTCCAATACGCGGCTTCACTAGGTACTACGCCAAACTCAATTTCAGCAGAACATAACCTTTCAGTTTAAACTTGCAAAACCTGAAATAAAACTCTATTTTATTTGTAAGCATTAATCCAGAAGACTTCTTACAAACAAAAAGGCCATGCCAAGATGCCTCAAACTATAAAAGAGTTTAACAAAGAAAACGAAGGTGGGAACACAGTCATTAACAGAAGCATAGGCTAAGGGTCACATCTGGTAGCCCATTTTAAAGTAACTAATTCATACAGTCTATCTTATAGGCATAGCTGGTATTAAGGTTTCATAACACTCCCCATTACCAAACTCTCTTTGCCAATACTTAAAATTCTGCCAGATTTCTGAAGAGTTCATGGAGAAACTTCATACGCTTATTGACTGCCTCTCAATTCTTTCGGTTATGGTTCAGCTGGAACATACACTTAAACATCAGCTGCAGAGCAATTTGTATGTCAGGGACTTGATTCTTTCACTCTGGTAAAAGTACAGCCAAATGGAGCCAAAGCACTAACACTTTATAAACTTGACATTTGCACACAATTGCAGAAAATGACTGGAGGCAGAATCTCTAGCACATCAGCCAACAGAGTCAGAACCTTCATTGCCACCACAGCATCACTGGAGTCAAACATCAGTCCCCAACGCAGGGACATGCTGCTGTGTTCCTCATATACATGACGTCCCTTTTGGGTTCATGAACAACAGGGGAGGAAGACACAGGACTGGCAGCAATTAGACAGGAGGCAGAAGAGCTTGGGGCCACCAAATAAACCCTTCAGAAACCAGGGGTCTAAGCCCAAACCCTCTGGAGTCTCAGCATCCTGTGGGCGTAAACAAATACCTGTATCATCCACTATCAAAGTACTTTTCTCACCCTCTGGTGAAGTGGCTGGTCCATCTATAATCACTAGGACTAATCCAAAGAACCTGGTGGATAAAAAGCACCTGAATTTTAGCCCTACAATTAGATACCACCCCTGCCTCAATTGCTCAGTGCTTGTGCTGCATGCAAATATAGATAATCTATTGTAATCAATATTCTTATGCCATATAAGCGGACAACTTGAAATGTGGGGTTTGTGATCAGGAGTGGTCATGGCTGCCAATGAAGACAACAAAGTCAACATGAACACAAAAAATTAACCAGTATCTTGAAATTACTTATAAAAAGAGGTAATAATCCCCTCAACTGCATTGTTGAGAAAGTTGTTACAGGGATAAGCTTCACAAAAAAACCTGTTCAGTTATTAATTCCCACTTCAGAAGGGGAGCTTAAATAATATGCAGCAAATAAGCCTGAAGCAACCAACTGAACAGTGGAGGAAAAAAATACTACATAATTCTTCATTAATTACGATTGTCCAGCCTATACAATGTAGAAATTAAAAATAACAGTAGTATGTAGTCATGCAGCATAATGCATGTGCACATGGGAGCCACTATTAGACTGCTCAGGAACCTTTTATACAGCATTTCCTGATCTTTGCACGTTTAATTTTACAGCCTTACTAATGTTTGAGTGCTTTCTAATAAGTTTTAAAAGATATGTTAATGCTATGAAAATGTAAACAGTAGAATTTGTAAGTAGTAGGAACTTCTTATCTGCTTATATAGAAAAGATTCACTCACCATGAAGAAAAGGAAGGAAAATGGTGTTGTGGTTCAAGTGTAGCTGAGACCACACACCTTTTACTTTCTCTGGCTTTTCAACCTACCTGTTCTGCTAACACAAATGTCTTCTCCAGAACATTGCACAAGAAGCCCAAAAACTGTCTATACAAAAGAAATAGTACAGAATAGCTTACTTGATAATAGTGGTAATGCACTTCGGGGCAACAAAGATTTATCAATTTGCCTACAATTTCTGCAAAGCTTAAAATAAGCAGCTGTCAGAAAAGCAGAAAGGGTGTAGAAAAACAGAAACCAAAGATAGATCAATAAACAAGAAAAAAAATTACCAACACTAAAATACGACTACAAATACAAGCACTGCTGAAAACACGGGCATTGCATGTTATCAGAATGATCTCAGATTTAAAAGGCTCCACTTTAGCAGGAACAGCAGCTTGTGAAACAGCAGCCAAGTTTAGAACTGCTCTCAATGTCCCATGTGATGGCAAAGACCGAGCTGTTGTCTGCATCAAATTCATTTCACAAAAGCAAAGCCTCTTCCAAACCAGGTGATTCAGCACTTTCCTCAAGCTCAAGGGACTTTTTCATTTCAAAAAAGGATGGTAAAGTGAAACTTAATAAACATAGAAAACGAATCAGTAAAGTTCATTTAATGAACTAGAAATTCTGAAGAGAAGGCAGAAAAATGTGCAAGCAAGAAAAAACAAAGCTAGAAAAGACTTGTCAGTTTTTTTAAATACATCAAAATATATTGATTGGACTATTTATGCAATGAAACAAAAACGCATTGTTAAGTAGCCCACTTATGTGTCTAAATATTTGGACTAAACCATCAAATTCCACATGTAACTTTACCTTTTCTGATCACTACAAATAGACAATGCAATTCACTAATTGAAATAAAAACAGTAAACTCTGAGACTAAACCCATTTTCAGCAGCAGTGTCATGAAAATTCCACCCTACGCTTTTATAACAGATAGTCCAGGCTAATACTGGTCTTCCCTGTATGACACTCACTTGATATTCTCAGTGTACAGCAGTACTTTAATTTTGTAACTAACAAGAGAATTTTAATTAAAAAGAATTTAAAATAAGTAACTTATTTTCTGCATTTTGGTTACAAATGCAAACCCAACTCGGCATTAAGATACAGAAACCAGCAAATTTGCACCAAAAGCATGAAAAGCCATAAACTGTACAAATGAAAAACGCAGATCAACAAAAGAAACACAAAGAAAAACTAGATGGCAGCACCTACCTATTTTTCATAATTTCACAAGTATAAGCTTCAATACAAGACATGAAGGCAAAAACTTAATGTAATCTAAATAATCAGCTTTTCAAGACTTCTGAATTTACTTTATATTTACTTATAATTTACTATATTCTGAAGAATGTAGTAATACAAGCAAACCCATGCTTATTTGACCTGCTTGTAATACAAGAATCCAGAGCAATTTTTTTTCTAAGATCAACCAAAGTTCCATCAAATTACAGCTTGTTTCCTAAAAATCCTGTACCTTCACTAAGATTTTGGCAAAATTAATCACTTTTTAATACTCAGCTAAAATTAATGTAAATAAAAAAATTTAAGAAAATTAAAATCACGAAGAGAAAAATGTTCAATTAAAATTATGCAGAGTTAACTCAAACCAGTGTTTGCTTTAAACATCCTAATGTTTTATTTCATTAATTGTTTCTTTCAAACAAACATGTTACCACTCAAAATGTATTCACAGTACAACAAAATTGCACTTCTGAACGCACCAAGAGATGAACACAATCTTCCATAAAACTGAGTACTTCCATGTAAAACACAGGGTAACAACTTTAAGAAGCCTCTGGTAGCTGCACCGAGAAGACAAATTTATATTCACAATCTGAAAAATGTTTTGGTTTTATATACCTAAATATTTTGCAATATTTTTTCCCTAATTAAAGTGTAGTTAGCTGTAGTTAATATCCCCCCACTACAGTTCTCTACAATCCCATAATTGGACCTAAACTACTTTATGGTATAGTTGCACCTCTTCATGCTTTTCTTGAATATTTTACTTTGAGAAATCAGGAAGACTTTAAATGTAAAAGACCACTAACATATCTAGCACACCTTCCTATTACAGGTACTTCTCTCAGTCACTGCTTTCTCTGCACTATTCTGCTCCTTTCCTATTCTGGTTCTTCCTGTGCATCCTTTTGGGACACATTCCCGCACCCCAGAGCCTTTCAGTTTGGCATTAAACTGATCAGAACCGAGATCCTTCCTGCAAGGTACGTGCATATCTCGATCAGCGAGTTTTGCAGAATTCCAGGAGGAGCTGAAAACAACCAGATTTTAACCATATTTTACACAGCAGCAACTTAAAGGAACATAAGTCAATGCCTAAAGATTAAAGAACCCAAGTCTTCCTTTCAAAATGGATTTGCCTATCTTCTTCCAAGAATCTAAAGAAAAATTGTCCCCAAGGCTATACTATAATTTCTTACATCCTCTACTCCTAAAAGTGCCAAAAAAAAAACCATTAAGACAAAGGGGTTACAAACAATGGAAGTCAAATACTGACTTAAATAGCAAAGCCGAGCACTCAAAAACGTTAGGAACATCAGATTTAAGTTTGCTGTGCAATATCAACAGCGTGCCTTGACTGCCGAGCTGAACTTTTATCTTTGTGCATTTATCATGCAAAGACTGTAATACGCTGCACATGGACAGAAGAGATTAATGTAGGATGAACGGGAAGTTACATATCTTAATCTTTTTGAACTTTTGTGTTTGGCACTGCTATCAAAATACACTTTTTTTCCCTTGGGAAGGGAGGAAGGATGGCTCTAGCAGTTCCCTACAGTGGTCAATGGTACTCTGTACAGGTATGTGACTTCAGAACATTCAGCAAAGCAACAGGTAACAATGAAACCATCGTCTTCAAGGAAAGCACTATCCTATGCCCTTGTACTGAATGCTGAGGGAAAACAGACTCTGCTTTCTCTGCCTCAGCAGCTTCCACTGTTCCAGGGAAAGGTGGCTCCTTCCTCACACTGCCCTGGATCTAAACCCACCTACGGAAGCCAGAATTTTCATGGGAAACCTGATTTGTTTCCCTCACAAATAACTGGGAGAAGATCTACCAAGTGATGGTCCTGGAATACGGGAAGAAAATCTTGTTACGCTTCTGGTCTGCAGAAGCAGTTTAGAATCTGCACAGCTCTGTGTGTAGTGATCAAGTCAGTCTCATCTAAGAACATTTAAAACATTTCAATAAGCTTTTTAATTTAGATGAACACTTTGGTGATTTTTCAGAAGATCTTTCTTGGAATTTTTAAAAGTTAATTGACAATTCATTTTGTATTCTCCAGTTATCACTCTGAACACACATCTTAATGAGTTGCTGAAAGTCACTGCCAGCTTTTGCAATTTCTTTGGCACATTATTTAATAACCTGTGTTTTACATCTAACTACATAGCTCAGAACACACTTTCTTAACACAGTAATTATTTAAAGTATATACAAATTAACTATAACACTAAAAACAATCACTTAGCTGGGTAACTTGTGGCACTTGACACTGACACAAGAGGTTCCACTTAAATGTGAGAAGAAACTTCTTCTCAGTGAGGGTGGCAGAGCCTGGCCCAGGCTGCCCAGGGGGGTTGTAGAGTCTCCTTCTGTGCAGACATTCCAACCCGCCTGGACACCTTCCTGTGTAACCTCATCTGGGTGTTCCTGCTCCATGGGGGGATTGCACTGGATGAGCTTTCCAGGTCCCTTTCCAATCCCAAACATACTGCGATACTGTGATCCTCACAGGTATACTTAATATAAATCCTGCAAGTCAGATTATATTTCTGCAATCTTAACTGCTTCATTTAACTAGAGAACATCTGCCTGAGGTCAACAAGATCAACTCCCAAGATTTGCTGTGCACACACCTTAAGATTGACTTTGGGATCCAAACTCTGGTCTTCTAATAAAGCCTGAACACACACACACAGCCAAGCAGATGGTCTACATTTTTGTACGCTTCCTAAGATTTTATGTACAATAAAAATGTATTCTTCAAACGTTTTCAGAATACAAACAATTTGTTAATATTTAATTTGCTATGAATGTTTCCACTCTGAATTTTAGTTCTGTATGCTGGCCACAGCAGTTACAGTTACAAGAAAATTAACAGTATGAAACAAAAACAGCTAAAACAAACCCATTGTAACAGACTGAGATCATATTCTTGGTTCAGTTCCACCCCACAATTTCTGGTTTATATTTAGGCTATGAACTTGACTCAGGATCCATTGCTAGAATGTGTGCCATACAGTCCCTTGTAGTCACTACTACTAAAGAACTGATTGTACCTATTTACAAAGAAAGACCCAAACAACCATAGACAGACATGCCAACTGAAAAGAAATACTTGTCTAGATCTGTTGTTGTCAAAAAACTGGTCGAAAAATCTCAACATAAACACATGCTTACATCTACGTTTATTTTTCCTGAAATACATTTATCTTCGAAGGCTTCTGCAAGTCATCTTCATCTTCCAGATATCACACATTTAAACACTGAACAGCTGCTTTTTCTGTGAAGAGTTCTTTTACAAATCCCATCCAATACTGCACTTATCTCTTCTCTGAGGGCATAAAGTTCCTCAAGTGTTTCCAGGCTTTTATGTATGTATTTCCTGAGATAAGTTCCATTGAGCTACAATCTTCCTAGCGACATTCATTTCTAAAACTTGTATTCTAGTTGGCTACACTGTTTTAGATTGCCTCATGTTAGCAATTTACTTTTAAGTCTCCAGTATTATCCCACCTTCCTTCTCTTCTGAAAAGAGAATCAATTCAAAAATTATAAAGACACCCTCTTAATCTCTTTCCACTCAGAATTACTTATCAGGCCTGCAAACAAAGACCTTAGGGAAAATGACCTTAAACTCTGCCTATTCTTGTTATGGCACAGCTGCCCTGAACTAACATCCAAAGATGTTTGCCTCTACATTTTAGCAAAATAGTTCAGCTCTAGCCCCAAACAGCCCGAAGCTAAACAGCCTCCTTACAAAATTCTAAACCAGTGTAGCCCACCAAGTAATTAAACAAACAATACATCTTCACCCTTGAAAATACATCAGTTGTGAGTTGAAATAAACACACTCCACTGAAGATTTTGGGGGAGGAAAGCACGTTCTCATGTCAATCTATATAAAAAAAGGTAATGTAGTCATAACACAGTTGAAACTTTAAGTGTAGACAGATCACACCCAGAGGTGAATCAAAGGAATCAAAACTTTCTTTTAAATAAAATATATCAGAAAAGTTAATTATTGCAAATCATTGCATTGAATGTTCTTGGCTTTTTATTCTCTAATTTCTAGTGAAATTATCTATCCTGTGCATCTATTCGGCATGCTGGGATATCACAGTGCTGTTGATTCGGAGGAACAAGCGGTGCTTGCTGAACCAGTGGCACACAGTCCAAACTAAGTCCTGGCTAAGACTCAGTCTTGTAGCCTCCAGTGATCTCACAGTCTGAACAAGGTCTTGAGAGACCCAACATATAAAGTACATCTTTTTGGAAAGACAAAAGAAAAACCCAAACCCTAGGCCTCAGAAAATAAAAATTTGAATAAGGATTTTCAGTGTTCCCAACAAAAAATGGGAGGAAAGCACATTTGCAAAAACATATGAGTTAATAGTATATAAGAGAGAGGAAAACATAATGCATTAAAGATTAAAGTAAAGCGAAATCAAGCCAGACATACCTGAGTTGTTGATAAGCGAAAAACGGGGCCAGTTGTGGGCACTGACAGCCTGGGTGAGATGCTGGTAGGACCCTGTCCCTGTGTCTGCACTTGAGCCTGCATTTGAGCCTGTGCCAGAGCCTGCTGAGGCACCATTACAAGCTGTCCAGCATCCGTGCGCACCAAGACCATACCTAAGGAGAACAAAGTAACAATAACTATACAATAAAAAATAATATTTACAGAACTAACTACAAAATATAGAATAAAATTCATGTATAGCACTGTACATTTTTCTTTCTACTTTTTATTTTTAAATTCTGGCGTAACATGAGATTTTCTTTCAAAAAAGAAATGGAGCCCCTACTAGCAGACAAAAACTCATTTGAATTCCAAACTGAATTGGGTATAACTGTACTTTATGGATAATAGCGGTGAAAAAAGTGGTCACTCGAGTGTATAGGCACACAGTGACTCTCAGCAGCCTAGCCAGGGTCAGCAGAATGAAATTAGAAAGAAATATCCATTACAAATAAACTGTGATGACAATCCAGTAGCTGAGAACAGAATTCACTATGAACATACCAGGGACAATGACATACGAGCTTTACCAAAACAACAGCTCTAGGGGATGTGTACATGCAAACATTAGGCCAGACATTTCTGAGTATACAATATATGAGACTTAGTTAATTGTTGAGCATTAACACATGGATTTGACACCCACCATCATCATATCAGTGGTTTGGACATCAAGAAAAAAATATTGTCATACCCAGGTTCTCCTTCTCCTCTACTCTGCCCTGGTGAGACCACATCTGGAATATTGTGTCCAGTTGTGGCCCCTCAGTTCCAGCAGGACAGGGAACTGCTGGAGAGAGTCCAGCACAGGGCAACAAAGATGCTGAAGGGAGTGGAGCATCTCCTGTGTGAGGAAAGGCTGAGGGAGCTGGGGCTCTGGAGCTGGAGAAGAGGAGACTGAGGGGTGACCTCATTAACGTTTACAGATATCTAAAGGGTGAGTGCCATGAGGATGGAGCCAGGCTCTTCGCGGTGACAACCAATGATAGGACAAGGGGCAATGGGTTCAAACTGGAACACAAAAGGTTCCACTTAAATTTGAGAAGAAACTTCTTCACGGTGAGGATGACAGACACTGGCCCAGGCTGCCCAGGGGGGTTGTGGAGTCTCCTTCTGTGCAGACATTCCAACCCGCCTGGACACCTTCCTGTGTAACCTCATCTGGGTATTCCTACTCCATGGGGGGATTGCACTGGATGAGCTTTCCAGGGCCCTTCCAACTCCTGACATTCTGGGATTCTGCGAGAACCAACCCAACTACTCCTCAGCACAAAATCATACAAGATATTTTAGGAAAACATCACAGGAATTGTTTTCAAATCAACAGACTACTTTGCAAATGTTTTCTAAGACTTTCTGTAAGTAAATTGTAATACTTACAGATTATTTGCTAGTAACATATTTCGCAAATAGAGACCTTCTACACAACACGGCCAGTGCCATCATGTTTTACCCTAAGTGTAACTGGCCAAAGTTTTCCCCAGTCAGCAGGAGAGAAAAGGGGAGACAACAGTTAAGTTGGTCCCTGAATCATCTGGAGCATCACACTTATTCAAGATCACTGCCAAGCATGTGATGTGCTTCCTCTAGTTCTCTCAGAATTAAGCAGCAGTTCCCCAGACAGATTATTTTAAAATAATTTCTAAGTTAGTTCCAGAGTACATTTTAATAATTTAACCTAGGTAGGATACAACATAGGGCATGATGGCTCTACAAACAGAAAAACATCTTGCCTGTAACTACTGGAGAACCAAAACACAAGGATCTAGGAAGTCAACTTTTATTCTGCTTATAAAGTCAGTAGATGTTATTACTACAACTTATCTCTATGTGCAAATTGCTTCACATATATCTTCTAACTTCACAAGGGAAAAGAAACATGGTAAAAGCTTACATCCACTTCTTGATACTAGCTCCCCCACCCAAAAAAAAAAGCCAAAACACCTCAGCAAACGGACACGGTTTGCAACATATCATGAGGATCAAGAAACCTGAACAGTATTATATCAAGCAAGTAACAGATTTCAAAAGTACCTTATACCAAGAAAGTCAGTCTATCCATGTCTGACAGACAAATACAAATCCCAGCGCGGGGATGAACACGCGAGTGAACAGCAGCACCAGTAAAAAGCCCTCACTCACGGAGCCCTAGGTGCTCCCAGCCAACTGCCACCGCTGAAAACACAAAGAAAAGGCAAATTTCTGCCACTCCAATCTAAATACTTGTGGAAATTGAGCTTTAAGGCAAGAGAGCTGTAACAAGGATCACATCTAAAAGCCTCTTCCAAAACCCGGAGAGTTATTTTTAAGAGAGTTGAAATAAATAAATAAACCTTGTAAAATATTGCAATTCAGGTTCACCAGCCCTTCAAGCACCAAACCTCAGGGTTTATATTGGCAGAAAATTCTGTAAGCAGATGTTGTAGTCGATATATGCCACTTCTGAACCATCCGGACACGCAAAAATTAGTACATTAACAACGGACCAAACAACTATCACTTCTCTGATTGTGAACCATATATAAAAATCCTCATAGCACAATGCCTAGCATGCATTAAAAAATACATGCTCTATTTGCATTACACTGATTCACAGGTGTTTTGTTAACTTATCTTCCAATTTTCTAAATTCCAAATTAAAAAAAAAAAAAAAGGAAAAATAAATTACAACACACACCACACAATTTCAATAAATGTTGCAGACATAATTACGGCTATAAATGCAAAAATGTTCACGTATTAATGTTATGTTTTAATTCAATTTAGAGAAGTTTAGGTTTATTTTACTGACCAATATGTACAAATTAGCGTCTAGTTAAATTATGAGATTTGTTTTTCCTTACTGTCAGCCATGTAAAGATGAAGTACACAGCTCAGGAGTATCATATGCTAAAATAACATACTATCAGAAACTGATTAAAACTTTTTGCTTTAGACAGAAGTTTATGACACAGGAGTTTCAAATCTTCACTAATTTAGAGGTAAAAACTCAAAAAAAAGAGTGTTTTCTGAATACCTTTGACCTTAGAACATACTATCTTCATGTTTATGCAAATTTAATGGATTTCAAACTATCTGGTAATCAAATTCTAACTTTCCACAGTATTATTTCCATAACATTTTCTAAACCTTGGACCAGATTGCTTTCAAGGGCTGCCTTCCTCTTCCACTTGAAAATTAAGTAGTAGAACAAAGTATTGACACAATAAACTTCAGAAACTGCATGCAAAGTTATGATACATATTAACATACGTGTATATTAATTATCAAACAGATTAATATCAGGAAATCAAGGCTAAAGGCACTAATACAATCTGAATAGTAATCTCTTAATTGTTTTAACTTAGGTCCTCATGAAACCACAGAACCTTAACTGGTCAGAGCATGAGAATTTGGAGCAGGAGTTTCATAAACTATGGCCAAAGACACAACTAGAAGCAAACTTCTACACCATCACATTTTTGCTTCACCTAGCTAATAAATATCAACTATTTTAAGCAGCATGGTGGAAGAAATAAGTTATTTCAGAGTTCACAAATATCTCCACATATTATCATGCTATTAATAGAAAAAAAAATAGTTCAAATGGTATATCAGCTCCTAAATTAAGAAGGCACAAAGTTACCAACTTTTTTCAACATGAAAATCCATTAAGAAGTCCCTTCAAAATACTAGACAAAACAGTATACAATTAGAGGAGGCGTCACTAGGATGAAGGGAGGCTGTTTTGGTTAGTTAACAACCTTGCTGAACTTTTTAGTAACCAAAGATAAGAAACTAAAAGGAGAACAGACAGGATACAACAGTTGCTTCAGAGTTAGAAATAAAATCTGGTGAGGTAAAGACTGCAGAGACGCAGCAGAGAATGACACCTTCACACTGACCAACACCAAACTGCTTAAATTACACAAATTAGCCTGCTACTTTGCCACCTGACTCACAGCCTAAGACACCCCTGAAGGAAAACTTCTAGAGACTATTAAGAGTAAAGCAGAAAACAGAGTCCTTCAAAACATATGTAAAAACATTCCAACAGCCCAACTTTTTATCTCGCTCTCAACTGCTCACTACACCACCGCGCATACCTTACCTTGACTACCGCTCTATCCCTAAGATAAAACAAGTAGCTAATCAACCAACAGTCATAATTAGTTCGCATTAGCAACCGCCCGTCCCGCACCAATTACATCCTCATTACCGGCAGCCGGTTTGGCAGAAGCCGCCCTCACAGGTGGCTCTGCTTTTGTCTCCAGCACGTCGAGCAGCGGCAAGACGACAACTTTAGGAAAAAAAAAATCCCTCAGCCAAAAAGAAGAGGTTAGAAGGGGCGGCGAGGCTGTGGCCGTCGTGTTCGCACTTACCGGGCGGGATGGTGAAGCCGGGGGGCAGCTGGATGGTGGTCTGCTGGATGGCGGGCTGCTGCGGCGGCCTCACTATCAGCTGGGGGGCCACGATCCGGGGGGCAGCGCCCATGGCCGGCCTGGGCGACAGGGCCTGGGGGGCGGCGGGGGCGACGGGGAGGGCAGCGCCCGCCTTGGCGACGCCCGCGGCGGTGACCGCCGGCTTGGGCGCGGCTCCGGGGGCCGCCGGGGCGCAGTTGGCGACCGAACCCTGTCCCGGCGGGGCGGCCGCGCTGGGCGCGGGGCTGGCGGAGTTACTGAGTGCGTTTACTGCGGGGAGCGGGCCGGGCGCGGGCTTGGTCTGTGCTGTGGCGGCGTCGGCTCTGCCGTGGCTGCTGACTGGCGGGGCTGCCGCTGGCCGGCCCCCGGCGCCCTCCCCGTTGGGCGCCGCCTCGCCGGGGAGCGGCGCGGTCGTGGCGGCGGCGGCGCCCTCCGCCGCTCCCGCCGGCCCGGTGCCCCCCGCGGGGGTCTCGTTCCCCGCCGCGGCCTCGGCGCGCTGCGGCGGTGCGCTGTCAGCGGCGGGCGGGCTGCCGCCGGGGCTGGGGCTCCCCGCGTCCCGGACAGCGGCGCCGGCAGCCACATGGTTGTTGACAGGCTGGGCAGGGGCGCCGGCGGGCGGGGGGGCAGCGGGCTGCGGCGGGGCAGGCGCGGCGGGGCTGCCGCCGCCGCTGCTGAGGAGAGCCGGTCCATGTGATTGCTGCACACTACTACTGTTTACACTCACTCCCCTCCCTGCCGCCGCCGCTGCCGCCGCTGCCGCCGCCGGGGGGGACGGGGACGGGAGCGGCCCCTGGGCAGGGGCTCGGCTCTCCGCGGCTCCGGGGCACCCCGCCGCCTCCTCTACCCCGGGCGCAGGAGGGGGCGCGGGATGCCCTTGCTGCTGCCGGACCGGGCTGCTGCCCCCCGCTAGGCTCCCCTGGTGCTGCTGCTGCTGCGGCTGCTGCTGCTGGGACGGGGCGGAGGTCCTGGGCTGGGGCGCCTCGGCGGAGCCCCGGCCGCCGGCCAGCTGCGATTCCAAGGAGCCCACCAGGTCGCTGACCGCCTTCTCGTCCACCTCCTCGGAGAAGAGCAGCATCTCTTCCAGGGGGTCCGAGGCGCCCGCCGCCATCTTGCGCTGAGCTGGGAGCCGGCCGCGCAGCGCGCAGGCGCGCCGGCCTCTGGCGCGCGCGAGGCATTCTGGGAGGGGCCGGCTTCCTCCTCCCCGCCAGGGGGCGGGGCGGGGCAGAGCGCGGCTGCCGGCGGTCGGGGCCGCCCCGGCCCGTTCGCGCCCTCCGCGGCCTGGTGAGACTCACCGGGAGCGGCCCGGCAGCCAGACCGCGCTGGGCGAGGGACGGTTATGTGGAGGGCGGCAGGCGGCTCCCCGGCCGCCTCGGGAAGCCGAGAGGCGACAGCGTGTGCAGGCAGGTGCCTTGGCGGTGCAGGGGGTGTGTGACCCTGCCGTTCGCTCCTGGCAGGGAGGCGGAAGCGCGGAGAAGGCCCGCGGGCCTGGGACAGGTGGCTGTGAGCTGGCACGGTGGGAACTCAGCTGCCGTGTGGTCATGTTGTGTTTCGGTAGCGAAGCTGCTGCAGTTGCGCTCTTCGCCTTCCCTCCGTACGGTGTAAGGGCCGTTACACCCAGCACCACTTTTGCACGGTTACGGAGCACCCAGCTGCCTCACACACAAACTGTCAGGAGGAGGTGACCTCCAGTGCTGTTGACACCGTTGAAAATCCTAAGCTGCACGCAGAGTGCTTGCACTTACATTTGCACTGCTGTGGCTGCTTTAGGCATTTATGTCCAAAGCTGCTGTTTTACCTGGACAAGAATGGTTGCAGTATGTGGACACTGCCACTTGTAAACCAAAAATAAGATTCATGGTGTCATCACAGCAGCTGTTGACATACTGTGTTCCTTCTGCATCCCCACAGGAAATTTGGGCTGGTTTTTTTTGTTACTAACACTTCTGCCATTGCACTCCTGCATGCTGTTTCCCCATGAGCGCTTGCTTCATACATTGAGAAATGCCATTTAAGAGAAAGACAGTGGTCCTAACCCATCACTTTTTTGACTAATGACAGGGCAGTTTCATTGATGCAGCCTTCGGTATAAATAACTTTGCTCCTGTGAATCACCATTGCCAACAGTTCATTGATTCTGTTCTTGCACACAAGTGGTAACCACCGCGGATTTGTGAAGCTGCCAGCAGAAAGCACTTTGGGTTCCATCATGTGTGCTGGCCTGCAGCAGCATGGATGTCTGCAAACTGGGATGTATCTGAGCTGCTGCTCTGTGGCCTGAAATGGTGACTCATTCTTCGTGTTGTGATTTTCAGGGTTTTCCACAAAACTGAAAAAGCTGCACCTGTGAATAATCCACCTCCAATTGCACAACGCACGGGTGGAAACAAGTGAAGGGCTCACAGCGCGCACAACTTTTCTCCTATTCCCAGACTCAATCTGTTAAGTCATACCTCGTATGACTTGCTTAAGTCACAAGACTAAATTGCTAATAACTGGTTTGTTACCATCCGTTTTCTCTCAATGTAGGTTACATTTTTATTCAAGGTATTTTTTCCTAATTGTCTGTTTATACCTTTAGGAGCAGCTTTATGATGAATCAAAATAAACCACTTTTAAAATGCATTAAAATTAGGTTGCACCAGTTTAATTAAGATGTCTCCTGCAATAAAACCAGTGCATATTTCTTAAATAAAGCAGCCAGTAAAAGTACTGAAGGACCAAACACATGGTTAGGATGTATAAAGGGGAGGCTGTGCACTGGATGAATGTGAAAGCACAGCAATGCTTATGAAAAACAGTATTAAGTGTATGCAGGAGGTCTAGACATCAAAAACTTGCATAGCAAATGAGTATTGCTTTTATAGATTGCTAGAGCTGAATTAAATTTGGACTTTTAACAAATGTTTCTACCTGGAAACTTAATTAAAACAGACTATTACTCAATTTGGTATTGCACAAAAATAAAGAATATTCATTTGGGTTGGAAAATATCAGAGTCTATCCGATACTGATTTGTTAAGAGTCCCACATTTTATTATCAGAGAAGATTCCATGTTTCCTTCCCTTATTTGCCCTGATCCTGGACTTCATTTACATACACAGTTTAACAAGAGAATGGAAAGATATATGATTCTGCAACTAGTCCTGATTATTAAAAAACTTTTAGGATACATTTTTCTAACACTATGGCATTAAACTGAGTGTCTCCATAAAACCCCCCAGGGAGGAAAAGTTTACTGTTTTGTAACTTTAGGAGATAAAAAGTAATCTTCCCACCAGAAAGAGAAAACAGCGAGTCATGACATACAACAGGATTCAAAACGTAAGAAATTACATACTTGTAATTACAGTTTTAAAGTACATTTGTGGGTGGATGAACTGTAAAATATGAATTCATGTTTCTTCCCACTCACCTCTTCTTAATTGAGCCATTTTATATATATAAGCACACAGAATAAGGAAGTGTAATAGCATATTTTATTTAATAAAACATGATGAATACTGATTCACATTGGACTCCTTTCAAGCCAAGAAGTGATGACATACATAAGAATGTATATAAACTTGCTGATGAAACTGGCTTTGGGCTTGTGCCCATAGGGAATGAGTACAGAATCTCTGTGAACGTTTGTATTAATTCTTTTATTATAAAAATATTTTTCAAATATTTACATGCTTTTCATCATAGAAAACATCACTCTGAATGTATTTGTTGCTCTTTCATTTTTTGGAGTTAAATATGTATAAAATAATAATTTTAAAAAAATCTTAAGAGACCACTGTGATAATCTCATCTCTAAAGTAGAATCTTTCCTGAATTATGTTTTGTTTGAAATAGATAATGTCTATTAGGAAAGTTAACTTCCAACCATGGCTTTAAAATCAGCTGTGAAAAAAAAATACACCACAAAACTTATTGAGTTGTTATTCAGTTATCAACACAGTTAAGCCCTGTGCCCTGCTTCCAGCCTAAGTTTTTCATTAATAACTCACTACATAATAGCAGCACCACCCCCATATTAAGCTGCAGGGAGTAATAACAGTTCACACAGATCTTTTTGTCATCTAGAGAAGTGTAAGCATTTAAAAAGGGGCACTATTTTTCTAGTATGTATCATGGGTTTCCTTGAAAAACGCACTTTCAGTACATATACAGCTAACTAAGTCTAAAACTAACATTAAAATGGTACCTACCAATTGAGATAAGATTTTGAGATAATTTAAAAGGAATTTACAGAACTCCTTACATTCATAATTGAAACTCACTTTATGCTAAAAAAATATTATTTCAACTGCTGATTTTAAGTATGAACTAGAAATTATAAATTCCACAAATTGGAGAGCACAAAGATGGCTAAGTAACCAACAACTGTTGTAGAAATATGTCTAAATTTAGCTTCATGTATTTCAGTTGCAAAGGAATTTATTTTTTAAATACAGGTTACAGAAATCTAGGAGCTTTTGTTTTGAAGTTAATCATAATTGTCAATATTGCCTGTGCTTACCCAGACAGGACTTGATGGAGAGAATTGGGAAAGTTTGACATCAAGAAGGTTCAAATTTAACCCTCAAATTTTTTGTCAAGGGGATAGTTTTCTATTCCTAGCTTTTTTTTTCTTTTATTCATTCTGGGCAACTTCTCTCTTTCAGAAACTTCGCAAGCATTAACACCTAAAAGCAAACTCTGGTAGTTTTCTGCTTGAATTCTCTCCTGAAATGCTCATCTACTGTGTCCCAAGCTCAAAGAAACATCTATTTCTATTTCCTGTTCCACCACACAACTGTGATACTCTAATTCTATAAATGTGAGTCTTTGACTACAATTTTGAGAGGCAGATGAGGGAAAACTTAGGAAGATGTTGGCCAGATGTTGTTCTCTCTCCTCCTATGTCAGTATCACAAGCCTGCCTGCCTGCCTTCCTTCCTCTCATGGTGTCCTCTCTCTTCATCAGCCAGGGGCCCCATCTTTCCTGCAACCTCCTCCAAAACGTTTCTTCCCTCTTCCAAGCCCCATCTATATCTGAAGCTAATACATCTCCCGTAAGGAGGCAGGAGCAGGAACACCACATAATAAAGACTGTAGCTGATCCTCGAGATTGTCATTAGGCTCTCCACCTCCTCCAACACGTTATTTAGCCACAGTTGAGAAGCAGCCACAGACCACTCTCCAGTGAAGACTTCAGGAAGACTCTCCTGTCAGGGATCATAGGTGTCTTTTGTTATTTTCTGAACAGTAGCTTTACTTCAAGATGAGTTACAAATGCCAATTTCCAACAGCAGTCTCCCATGGACTCTATATGGCCACATACCTCTAGTCATTAACCAAAGAACTTTGTAACAAAATCTTTCAAGTAGTCCAGGACATGCTAGAAGCACATCACAGTAAAGATCCCTGGGCAACTGAGTTCTCCAGGACTTTACAGTCAGTTGAACTCAGGCATGCAGTTTCTAGTAGAATAGCTCCTATTTAGAACCATGCAGGCCATTCCAGAAAAATCTGGCTTGCCATTGTTTTTCAAAGCCCTATTCTGAACAAAATGCTTGCTGAATCCTTGCAACATATTAGTGTCCAGTTGCTGCAATAAAAGTTATTAAGTACCTTTTCCAGAAGTTAGGTTTTTTTTGCATATCGTTTTCCAGGCTGCAAATACAAATGGGGCCCCAGGGCAGTCTCCAACAGGAAGCTTCAGTTGGGGTTTTACTTAAGGTGTGTAAGTACAATCTCAAAATCACATTTGTGTGTGTGTTTGTGCTTATTTGTACTAAAAGAGTAGTTTTTTTCAGGAATAATTCCACACTATAGTTAAGAGTTCATCAACAGTTGTGTAGCTTAACGTTGCTTGGCAAGGTCTGACTATCTCAACACTGCCAACTGAGTATAACAGAACCTCCTTGAAATACAAACTAAATAGTTATCATCATCTAGACTTTTGCAAATCCCCACAGGACTGGATTATAAACTGCTTATTAAGGATCACAAGAATTTAGTATTCAATGGCAGATAGCTTGGGCCTCTCAAAAACAAAACAAAACTCAACAAAACAAAAAAAAAAAACACCACAACGAAAACCCGAAACCAGCGAACCTACTTTCATGTCCCCCGGTGTTCACGGGCTATGGCAGGGGATGGGTTTCCAAGCTGCGAACCCAGACTCCCGGCGCGCCAGGCAGGAGCCCTGGGTGGGGGGGGAGCTGGGAGACCCGCGGGCCACACACCGCCCCTAGGCCAGGCAGGGAGAGCACAGCCGAGCACAGCCGAGCGCAGCCCGCGGTCCAAGCCGCACGGGTGCCGGGGAAGCCGCGCTCCACACGAAAGGCGCGAACGCCCTAGAGCCCTTAGCGTTTCACGCCACCAAGTTAAACTCCCGGGTGGCCCAAACAACCGCCCCCTCCCTCAGCGGGCCCCGCCCCGCCCCGCCCCGCCGGCAGTTCTCGCGAGATCACCGCCACTCCCGGCATCCATTTCGTAGCAGGAGCGAAGGAGGGCGGCTCTGAGGGAAGATGAAGGCGGCGGCCATGTTGGGAGCTTCAGGGCGCTTCTGGTGCGGAGTGTGCTGAGGGAGTCTGCGCACGGAGAGCCGTCGCTGGGGGATCGGCGGAAGGTTGGGTTCGAAGCGGGAGGAGTACAGCGCCTACTACGACTCTGAGCTAGGCTTGCTTCGTTGCTTGTATCCGGCTTCAGGAGCGCTCGGCAGGGGCGGAGGGGGGGTGTCCCTGACCGAGGAGCCAGCACCATGAGCGGGGGGACGCCCTACATCGGCAGCAAGATCAGCCTTATCTCTAAGGCCGAGATCCGCTATGAAGGGATCTTGTACACCATCGACACCGAGAACTCCACTGTAGCGCTGGCCAAGGGTAAGGGCCTGGCGGAGCCGAGGGCTGGGCCCTGGCGGCCCAACAACGCCTCGGCGAGGGGGCGGGAGGGGAGTGGGGCCGCGGGGCGTGCAGTGGCGCAGGAACCGTTGGGGGCCCGTTGGGGATCGAGCAAGAACCTGAAACCGCGGCAGAGTCGTCCGTGGCGTCGTGGCGATGAGGAGGCCCGGGGTGCGAGGGGGAGGCCTGCAGCCTGCCGGGGCCCGGCGGCAGCTGCGAAGGGGCTTGGCGGAGCTTCGGTGAGACTTGTGGCCGCTGGCGCGTCCTCCCGCCATCCTCCCCGACGGAGCGGCTGCGGCGGCCCGCGGCGCTTCCCGGCGGAGGTGGAAGTGAGCGGGGTCTGGGAGAGCGGCGGGCGCACAGCGGTGCGGAAGCCCCGCATCCGCCGCGCGGCTGCTGCCCCGGCCCCGGGCGGGCGTGCGGAAAGCGCGGCCGCGGATGGACCGTCGGAAGAAGGAGCCAGGAGCGTTCCCTGGTTAGGGGCTGCTCAAAGGCGGCCTGAGTGAAGTAAGCAGCCGTTAGCGGTGAAAGTTGTCCAGAGTGTATAAAAGGAAATAGGAGGGGGAGGCTCGAAAGAGGATTTCTTTGCATTGTAAAACTTCCAGACTTCCAGGATACAGGGCTGTGTACGACTGGACTCTTCTGCATCCTGGGGTATGAGACAACTCGGGTCTGAAGGGGGTCCTGTGAGTGCTAGGTTATTAACAAAGGCTGATCACGAGTTCTTCATTTCAGAGGCACTCTGTGAATCAAAATCGAGTACAGACATTCGCATGCGAATGTATTGGCCAGACAATATATGTGTGTGTGTGTGTGTGTAGGAAAGTTAGGAAGATGTGCTTACTAAGAAGAGTGTTAGAGACTGGAGAGTAAAAAATGATCTTTGAAACTGGGTTATTGTGTGTGATAATGCACTCCCAACACAAGTATATTAGCCACGACAGTTAATGTATAATATTCACATTAAAAATGAAGTCAGGATTTTAATTAACATCTTTATAATATATTCTCCAAAACTTAATGGTATTTTACTTTACACTTCTTGACTTGTGAAGCATTGCTAAGTAATCTAAATGCATATTTAAAAGCAGCCATTAGGTAAGGGGAGAAGTTGCTCCTTGTCTACATTAAATATTTGGGACTGAGAGTATTCTGAACTTCAGTTCTTGTTTGATATGATGGGCTTAGCATCCTAGGATGATGGCAATCTGGTATGTTTTCTGTAGTTTGTGTGTATAATAGTTGATCTGTGGAGTTGATACTGTGCAGCAGTTTGTTTGCTTTTATCTTGCATTGGCCTTTGTGGTAATTCTTGTTTGTGTGCCTTGTCACTTTAAGGCCCTCTTCTTCCTCCCCTCCTTCCACTGCCCCA
Source organism: Nesoenas mayeri (assembly GCF_963082525.1). NCBI lineage: Eukaryota > Metazoa > Chordata > Aves > Columbiformes > Columbidae > Nesoenas > Nesoenas mayeri. The sequence goes on from NC_137547.1 coordinate 18,540,698, forward strand.
AATAATTATTATTTAAGAAATAGATTGCTTTGTTTTGTAAATTCTTATATGTATGCTTTGAAACATGTTACAGTAGGTTTGGTCCCCGGTTTGCATAGTTCATTTATGGGGTGTTTAGTATTCATGATGTGATTTTTATTTATTTCTAAAGTTGCCTTTAGGTTAAACTACCTTGCTGGAATTGCATTGTTTAAAAAGGGCAGCTGATGTTTTTCCATATGATAAAAAGATGAGCACTATGATTAAAAATAAACGTTTAGAAATTCCAGTTGCATGCTGTGATTGTTAAGGTTTGTACAAAAGCACTTATAAGAATCCCGTCCTTGAGGAGCTTGTGATAGTCTTGCCATAAATTAGATGGATTTAGTGCTGACCAAGCCAATTTTTCATGACTTTTCGCAAGCAGTTAAGTCATGTCATGGCATATCTGCCCAAGTTGTACATATTTAGTATGGATCAAACTACAGTTACAAATCTAATCTACTCTCTTCCCATAGCTCTCATCAGAAATGTAAATCTAAACCATTAAATTTGCTTTAATAAAACTTGGCTGAGTTAGCTGAAGAATGTGTGTTTTGTAATATAATGTCATGATTCAGAAGAGAATAAACCAGTATTTCTAGGCCACCTGGAACCAAAAATCTTGAGATTAATCTGGAAGCCAGTAACAGCCGTATTGGAGTGTAAAACAATTCACTGGGCTCATGAACAAAATGCTTAACTCTAGAGTTTTGAAGTTTCTGAATAAATGAACGTTTAGGTCATGTGAATGTGTTATGATAGCAAATACAAATGTGGTTGGTTAATCATGGCCAGGTCTGTATGCAAAAGCAGCAGATCTTCCTTCTAAACTGTCTATAGCTGGGAATACGTTGAGCATATAATAGTTATCTTTTCTTCCTGTGGTGAGTCCAGAAGTCAAACCAGAACTGTTTGCTGTGGATCTTCACCACAAATGTAAAATTTTCTGTCAGAAAGAGACAAAAAAATCCCCAGAAAATGACTCTCTGCTTTCAGTTGTTCTGCTGTGTAGCTGGCTTCATATGACTGTTACCTGGATTGAGTGGGAGGAGGTTTATCATTATTCACATAATAGCTGAAATCACTGAAATTGTTTGTGACATAAAGCACAAAAGAAGTAGAATCTGGTTTTGAATGACTGCAGATTTGCTTGGCAGTAGGAGTTCAGTGGGCTAAACTGAAGACTGAGATTAGTCTCATGAAGTTGTATGTGTGGAATGTTTTCATTTATCATAAGTCATCTGGGGTTTTAGACGGAAATAAGATTCTTAGGTTGCTAACAGGGTGCTGATTATAGTCTTCAGATACTGAGGAGCAATCTTCGTAGTTCTCTAATTGGCATTTTACTTACAAAGCAGTGATCCTTTCACTAGCGAAAGTTGTGGCCTCTGTGTCATGAGTTAGAGAAAGATAGCAACTGTTTTAAATCAAGTGTAACATTTTTATCCTAAGCTAGAGCCTGATAAGGGAAAGCAATGCATCGTTTCACAAAGTATTAAAGTGCTTTGCTATTTAAATAACAGTGCAAATTCCCATCTTTATCAGATTCCAAATATTAAGCAAGCTATACAATTATTTCAGGTTTTTACATACTATTGGTGCATATGTTTTTTGGATTGCTAGCTTTTCTGGGCTGGTCTGTGGAACCAAAACCCACACGCTCATATTCTCAAGTTTCAAGTTAAATTAACTTGGAATGTCCTTTTAGTTCATACTTCTACTAATTCATACTCAATTTTTTAAACATCATTAAGTCCAACTAATCTAAGAATAGCTAGCAAGCCACAGTTAGGAGTAAAATTTCCTTGCTGTCAAGTGATTGCTGCCCTACCTGGGCACAGTCGTAGAATAATCATGGCTGATTGTGCTTGATCTTTATATGTCGCAGCATTAAAAACTAGGTGGGATCTTTCATGTTAGTAGTACATAATGTATTCCTGTTTCAATGCACAAACATAGAGGCATGGATTTTAAATGGAGGTAAACCATGTAAGAACCACCATATTGGGTCAGAAGAGGCTTTGTTCCTTGCCAACAGTAGGGAATCCTTAGGCATATGAGTATAAGAAGTAGAAAATTATTTACAGTGTCTCTGATAAAATGTATCAGTTTTCATTTTTCAGCTGTTGAACTATTGAGATGTGTGTTTGGAACCATTATAATTAATAGATATTAATAAAATAGCTTTCAGTAACTTAAGAAGTCGTTAAACTACTGGTATTTTTGGCATCAGTCATCTGTGATAGTGTTTTCTGGAGTCGAATGGCACATGAAAGATAAAACTTCCCTTTCTTTTAGTCTTTTCTACAATATTAATTGGGTGAAAGACTCAAACATAGACAGAAAAAAGTTAAATTCTCGTGAAGACTCAAGCATGTCCTGTAGTTCAAGGGTGGGAGCAGGAATGTGAAGGGTTATGTTTTTATCAAGTTTTTAGAAGTTATTTTTTAGTCAACTGTCACGCTCCCTCCATGTCTTGAGGTTTAGGGCATGTGTGCCAAAACAACCCAGTGCATAGTATGTCACAGCAGAAAAATTCCTGTCACAGCCCACTCCTGGCTGCTTCCCTCCTATCTATCTCCCTGTTAACTCGCCACCCTTATGAGTAAGAAAATACAGACTGAATTAACTGTTCTGAAGGCATAAGCTCACTCACAAGCTTTCTCCTTCATGTTAATGCATTCCTGTAATGTGGTGTGCAGGCATCTGAGCATGCTTACAGGGAAAAGGTGTTGATATTTTAGTCGTCATGCTTCTCATAGGTATCTTAAGAGTGGGGAAAGACTGATTTCTCTGTATGTATGCTATATATGAAGTAAGACTCCTAAGATTCTGTCAGTAGTGTACAGAGACTGAACTACCCATTTGCAGTATTTTGCATTATATGGAACAGAGTGTGCTTTTGCTAGTAGAATATATAGCTTGGCTGCTGCTTAGCACATTATTTTTAGGTGTTAATCAGCAGGTAATAATTTCTGTTAACTGGCAGGTAAAGTTGCAGTGTTTTACTTGGATGATATAATGGTATAATATAGTAGTGCGCATTAAAATATAGTATAGTGGTAACATTGAAGTCAGTCAAAATCTGTACAAAAATTTGCTCAGAGCGCTTCAATGTGAAATTTGTGGAAATACTTGGGTATAAAGTCACATACATGAATCATGTTAGCCTCTTTCTAGCTAGTTACTTAAGTGTGTGTATTTACCCTGACAAAAAATTAATTTGCTTTTAACTGTGATGGTTGCCATTTTGTTTGCAAGTCACAAAGCCAGTTTAGCTCATTTAAAAAGCAAACAAACAAGAGCACAAAACACTTAAATTGACATGGTAAGATTAAATGGATTTACTGGAGTCCTGGTAAGTGTTATAAGATTATGTTATCATTCACATCCTTATTTTCATTTCCTCTTACTCTTTAATATTTTGCTGCATATGAACCACTGCACCCTGTTCTGGAGGAAGGATGTGGTCTGAGGAAATACCCCTAGAGACAGAGCTGGATAAAGCTCTAAGACTGCTGCTCCAATACCGTGTCTTTTTGATTACTTGGCAACTTAGTATTTCCGAGTATGCAAAACTATGGTAAAAGCTATTTATTTCAAAAATTGTTTGGTACTGGCCACCTTTAATATTAGACTTTTTACTTTAGTGAGCTTAGATTATGTTAAATACTAATCCAGGCTAGGAAAGAAGAGACTGTAAAGTTAGCTATCTCTTTGCAAAATATTAAAGTAACATTCAGTTATTTACGTTATACTAATACCTGAAGGGCCGAGTTGGGATAGACACTGCAAAAACATTGAGTAACCCTTATACTAAACTTTGTTGGATTGCCACATGTGCACTTCTGGTTCCTTGCTTTAGAAGGAAATTAGATGTGGGGATGGCTTTTGTTCTTGCTTTGTGGTGAGAAAGGAAGGCTGAATCCTGAATCAGAGGAGCTTGCTTACCTGTTTTCAGCAGAGCTAATCTTCATTGGACAAAATTGAGCAACGTCCAATTTTGCAGAAAGTTGCACTAAAACCAGTTTGGTTTGGGGCAGTGGAGAGGTAGAGAGAAAAACCTCTTAGTAGCAACTCTTGATGTGTTTTATTGCAAAACCATTGACGACCATATCAGTGTCTTGATCTAGTTGCATAGACAGCTGAATATCTTAAAGATAATTTTAAATGTTGGTATTGAAAATACTTCCTTTTGATGTTTTCATAATTTTATGATGGGGAGAAAGAAATTCTTTTTGACATACAGTAACATCACTTTGCCTCTTATGAAGTATGAAGGTTAGGTTGATCACTTTTCTTTGTTGGTTTAGACTGGAGAAAGGTCATTGCCAAGTGTTAGAACCGTTTCTATATATGTCTTGTGATGTTGATATTAATAGTAAAATACTTAACTGTGCAATGTAGTTCTGACTTAAAATTGAAGTACTTTCAAAGCAGGTTTCTTCTGTAGTTCATCACATTTTTATTTCTATATAAAATATAAAATTTCTATATATAGATGTGATCCTCTAGTGTCTACCCTTTTTTGTGTTGTTGCTACTGCTTAATTCCTTCACTTTATCTAGACACTCTGACACTGGCCGTTTTTGTGCGCCTTTGTAGGCAACATGGCTACTAGTGCAACCATTTTGGTGTCGGATAAAGAGAACTCATATAAAATCAACTTGGGTCATACTTCCAGACAGCCAGCAGGTCAAATGGTGGAATGAAGGGCCGAGTTAATTTACTAGTTATCTAATAAACAGAGTATAGGATGACCAGAAAGTGAAGTTGGATCCAGGGTTAAGTCAGTGAAACAGAAAGACAGCAGAATTGAACTACATTAATACACAGAATCAATTGATAATGTTGTTAAACTGTTGTGTAGTTACTTTGAGTGAAATTCCTGCAAATTCTTCAGCTTCAGGTATCTTTTTCTGTAGCGGAAGAAGAGAAGACAAATTTATCTTGGAGCAGAAGATTGAAATTAACAGTGCATGCCTTTTTACAGTGTTTACATTTTCTAGTACCATTCAGAGCAGACTTTGAGATGCACACAAATAGAAAAGTTAATTAAATTCAGCTCAGTAGATGATATAACTATGAACAAAATAATCGTAACCACTTGATGTAGTGTGGAGTTGATCTCTTTACTCATGAATTATACTTCTCAAAGAGATTTGTAGTACTTGACTGATAAGCTCTGTTTATTCAGTACTAGAAGAACGGTGATGGAAGATGCTTAGTGCAGCCTGAGAAATCTGTATAACTTTATATTGCTCTGTAGAAAACTCTGCTTTTTTTTTTTACTTATGGTTTTATGGCTGCATATAAGTGCCTAATGATGTCTCAGAATTGTTGATGCATCTGAAAATGGAGGGAAAACTAATTCTGGTAAATTATGCTGAGAAAATGTAAGTATTTTGCTTTAATGTGTACTATCTCACAAAGCAGACAAAAGCCTCCTAAAAGGTTTGAGCAAAGACAGTTGTGAAGGATTGTTAAAGCTGCTGCAAGTTGATGTTCAGTAGAATGGGACTTCGGCCCCCCCACCCCCACTCTGGTTTCAATTTATTGGGGTTTTTTTTTGCTTAGAAGACTCTAGCTCTTGGAGACTTATCTCTTCAGATTTTTTTCATTTGTTTGCTTCATTTTGTATTCACTTAGAGTTGGCAGTCTTGTGAGGGGAAAGTATTGGAGAGGGCAGTGAAAGCGATGCCAGTGATACAGTGGTAGTGATTATACATAGTGCAAGGGGAAAAGCATTACAAGCTTCATCACTATGCAATCTGAAAACTGTTGGAATTCAGCTAAGTACATACAAATAAACTTAATGTCTTGATAAGTCGCACACTGTGCAGGCCTACTTAGGGAGATGGTTATGCCCCAGTGAGTTTACTTAATTTGGCAGGGATAATATGAAACCTACAACAGCATCAAGAGTGCGTTTTGCGTAGTGAAAATTGTCTACACATACAACGGAATTCCTAATTTTTATCAATATCTTGATTCAGACCTTGAATCTATTAAAAATAACTTTGTTTTAGGTGTTTTTAATATTCTAATTTCTAGTGGTATTAGCATTGTTTTTTCCTGATTTGTAAGTTTATGTCCAGAAAGTGTTAACTTTAGCAAAAAACTGCTTTGCTGCTTCTCCTTATACTCAAAAAAGCAGTTGAAACATTCAACATGTGAGTGATAGCGTAAGTTGTGTTTTAGTAAGGAAAATAAGAGGTGTCTTTCTGCGTGATTTTTTTTTTTTTAGCTGAAATTTATAAGATCAAGTGACTTATTTATGTCTGAGCAGTTGATAATGGCAAAGAATGTGCTGCCTGTTTAATAAGTTGTTGTTTTTTCCCAACAGAATTGTATTTTTTTTTTTTTAATTTAAAGCTATTGGTCTCTGCAGTATATTTGGAACCTTTTTGTTGACTGTGGGGCATTGTTATTTTTTTCTCCCTTCTCAATTTTGCAGTTCGCTCCTTTGGTACAGAAGATAGACCAACTGATAGACCTATACCACCTCGTGATGAAGTCTTTGAGTATATTATATTCCGTGGCAGTGACATTAAAGACCTAACTGTCTGTGAGCCACCAAAGCCTCAGTGTTCTTTGCCACAGGACCCTGCTATTGTTCAGGTAAGTCAAAACATATTTTTGGATGTTTGTTGCTGATGATATAACCTGGTAGCTTTAAGCGCTCTGTAGCTGAGTGCTTAAAAATTAAAAATGTTTGTTGCTGTACAGTTCACAACCCAATGTAAATAACTTTGGAAAGATTTTCCTGTTTTGAATCGTGCCCTTAATGGTGAAAATCAAGGTTGAAATCAAACTCTAGCACAAGTTGCCTGTTTTTCAAAAACAGCTCATGACTTTTGGTAGACCTTGATGCCTTTTTTGAAAGGTACTTCGCTTAGCAGGACACATATGCAAGACTTCTTGGAAAGATGAGACTCGTTTTAAGTCAAATAGAGTAGATCCTGAAACATTCCCAAATCATTAGTGATTTGGTTGGTTTGTTTTCTTTTTGATTTTAATGTTCAACTTTTTTTTACTGACTACGGCTATAAAAGTGTTTCATCTAGCTACATGTTTTTAAAAGGACTTCATACTGAAGAGAAGTTATTTGAAAACGGGATACTTGGTTGCTGAAGGGAAAGCAACCTTACAACTTGAAGCCTTCAGGATTAATCTTATTTTGTAGTTTGTGGACTGACAGATATAGGTATTTTTCATCTCTGAAATTTGTTGGCTTGTTGATTGTGCTTGTGGGATGTCTTGAAATCATCCCTGAGAGCAAGATAGAAGTTATTTGTTCAAATAGAATTTGATAATTCCATGTTAAGTGTTTACATTTCTAACATTTAACTATTCTGTAAGATAAAAATCTTGATGCTTCTTTACAAAATACCCTTGTAATCCTCTACGGTCTTTTGTTAAATTGGGTGCAGCTCCTTCTGTCAGAAGTAGTTGAGAGCTGTGAAATACTATTACTGCTAGCCCCAATAATAGTAATGACCCCACCCTCCTCCATTATGCTTCAGTCTCTCATTGTTCATGTGGTTTTTGAAACTTTAGGGAAGAAGACTTGACATTTTACAAGTTTGTCAATAAAAGCTTATACAAATGTTTGACAAGAGAGTCCAGTATCTGAGATTCTAGGGAAAAGATTGCAAAATGTTGTGGTACTGTTTTCTCAAGTTTCTGATACTGGGAGGGTAGAAGTGCTTTCTAAACTGTGGACATACTTGTGGCAATGTTTTCTGCAAGTTGTTGTCTGCTTTGGGTTTTCATGCAGAGTAATGTACGTAACTCATTATTTTTGTGCTGTCTTTGCTTCTGTGTTAAAGCGGTTAAATTCTTGTTGCTCTAAGAAACAACTTTACAAATGTTAAGGTCTTTCTACGTATTAGCTGCAGTGGTGTCATTTGGTTAAATTTAACAAGTGGTTTGAGAGTTCCTGCATTTCTTGCATTGCAGAACCGTTTTCTACTTTTTGTGTAAACATTAATTTCTGCAAGTGTGTTTTGTCTCTAGTCTTCACTAGGATCTTCGACTACATCTTCATTCCAGTCTGTGGGGTCCTATGGTCCTTTTGGCAGGATGCCTGCATACAGTCAGTTTAGTCCAAGCCCACTGGTGGGGCAGCAGTTTGGCGCTGTTGGAGTTGGTATGTTCATTTTTATTAGTTGGTGTTTTCCTATAAGTGAAGTTGTATGTGTGTGCATCAACAGTGATCGGTGCTTATAATTCCATCAGCATCTTATCTTAAGGGTGGATCCAAAGTCTTCAATCTGTATCAGTTCCACAGTTTAGTTCAAAAGTACAGAGCTTTTCATTGCCTTTGCAGCTCAAATCAAAGCAGTTGTGATTGGGAGCTGAACACCCTGTCTCAGAGGGAAGAGTGCGTAAAGGTTCCTGTATTCGTGAATTCATTCTTTATCATATATATTCATTACATTAATCATGTATTCATTACATTTCACAAGTGGTAGAGGCAGTTCTTCCACAAAAGCTCCATAGCTGTGCTGTGCACACCTGGTATCCCAGGTTGACCAGGTAGTGTGTGCCTTAACTGAGGGTTCGGCTTATTCAGCAGGACATGTGCCAGCACCGTCCTCCTCGGGATGTTAGCCTGGCATGAAGTATGTGCTTGAAGTATTCGTGAGCTGCATGGGTTAGTTGCTCCCTTATACCACAGATGCTTTCTGAGACTCACCAACCAACTTTTATTCCTCCCTTAAAGTTTTTTATTTCCGTTTTTAGTTTTTCACATTGGAACTTTCACTCTTGTAACTGTTATGACAACAGTGTTAATCCTGGTACTGTAAATGTTTGCCATGTGAAAGGAAAGCTGTAGAATTGGCCATAACTTGATATCCTTTCATAAGATGTGACAGTTATATTTATGCTTAAAAGATGCTAAGTGGAAATATATACAAATACCATTTGTTTATTTCTCTGTAAGATGCTGTCATTACTATGCTGCTTTAATACTTGTAATACTAAAGTTAGCAGTGCTCTTTTAAATTTTTAGATAAAAAGCATCAAGATATTACAGTGTTACCAACTTACTACGACTGCACAAATTACATTGAACTTAAAGTGTATAGGAAAGGCAAACTTGTGTGTATTCTACAATAGCTGCCTAATATGACTTCAGTCATCATTTAGTGCTAATTAAAAAAAATATATACAGAAAAAAAAATCATAAACAGGGTTTTACAACTGTGTTATTTCTTTCAAAGCAGGAGGCTCTTTAACATCTTTTGGAACAGACTCGTCAGGCAGTGCTAACATGTCCCAAAGCACTGCAGTTGGTTCTGCTTTTACAACAGATGCAAGATCACTAAAAACACAAATGTCTCAAGGTAAATCTTTTTAAGAAGTCTTTGATCTTTTTTGACCAGTTGTTCCCTGGTGATTTAGGTGGTTGCCTGAAATGCTGACCAAACAGCTAAATTCTATCATGAAAACACTTGGTATCAAAACCTGAAAGCACTGAACAGCTTCGTACCTCTCTTTAAATGTGTTTTCCTGTATGTGTGCATGTTGCATAGGTAACTGTAAGCAACGCATTTGTTATCCTTAAAGCATCTGTATTGAGGAGCAGGACTTCAGTTGAATAATATTAGCAAGTAGGTGCATATGGAAATTCGATATCTAGTTTTATTGTTAGCATGACAAAATGCAAGGTAGTTCATGCTGATTGAATTGTGAAGTCACTCAGCCTACAATTTTTAAATCTATTCCTAACGGTATTTTTTTTAAATGTATATTTACATAAATAATGCTAAAAGCAGATGTGATTGCCTGTAGAGATAGTAACAGGACAGTTAAGTCAGCTTAATAGTATAGAAACTGTATGAGTAGTTTTTGTAATATTGGAAAAAGAAACTAAAAACAAAAAGGAAATTCTTGGTGCTTTTTGGGTGGTGAAGAAAAAAAGAAATTAAGTGTTGAGCACCTTCACCCTCACTTTTCATGCATATATGTTAAGATTGCTCTTCAAAATCCAAGAGGTGTTATTTCCTGCTCTTCCACTTTCATTGCTGCATGTAAAAGTGTGTGCTGAGATATATTCCTAGTGCCATTTTTAAGTTTATGTAGTAGTGTTAAAAGGCGAAACACTTTATTTTACTTACAGCAAACAGTTTTTTTTCCTAAATTCTAGTTGAGATTTGTTTGCCAATTAGGACTGCTTTCTAGAATTGGTTGAGTGGATTACCAAAAAGAAGTTCTATTTTGTTGTATTACTTGAAGGGAGCAAAGAGTATGCTGGGCATCTACTGTTTCTCTGTTGAAAGAGTAGCAGCTTGGTTTTCTGTAGGTGAAATTAAAACCTCTATGATTATTAAACTTGATGTATGACACGTGTTCTGCATGAACGCAGATTCTGCCACAAAATTTCCTGTGGGGCATCAACAAGTTTTGTCTGTGCATGTTTGCTTTTAAAAATATTTATCATCTTTGTAGGTCATAAGTGTGGTATGATTGGTTTGGGGTTTTTTCTGTGTGGAGCTTTTTGTGTTTTTGTGTTTTCATCTTTTGTTTAGCTTTTTTTTTTATGGGATATGACAGTATTCTTTTATTTTACTTACTGGGACTTGAGTCTTATTCTAATTTCTTAGTAGATTTACCTGTGTGGTGTCATAGACTTGTCTGGTTGGATCAGATGTCTCAATTCTAAACATGCTTCTGGCTCCAATCACTCATGCTGCAAATTGCAATGTGTGAACAGCACGTTGTGGGGAAGCTTTCATAGCTCCTTCATCTGCATTACGCCTCGTACAAGCTCTCACTGTTCATTTATTTTGTGTTGCTCGTACAACAGAGTGCACTAGATTAAATTCAGTTTCAGTGTGATAACTTTATCTTTGCCTTTGGGAGCAGTCACTTTCCACTTGGCTTTCCAAGGAGGCAGAAAGAGCATTTTTACTTCAAATCAAAAAGTTTCATTCCACAGCTAAATGCACATCACGAATGGGTTGGTAGGGATTAATTGTCCTACCCATTTTTTTCTTTTAGACTGGGGGAAGGGAAATTGCTAAATATCCTTCATTCTGGATTAGTGGATCTGTGGGTGCAGAAATATTTATTTCTTCTTTGGACACAGCTGTCTTGACTGGTGAGGCAGATAAATCTGTCAGCCTAGATTGGTTGAGAGCAGTTAACACAAATTTGTGGATGAGAAATAACTCTCTGGGTTTTGGCTTTGTTTTTTTCCAGGTCGTTCAAGCCCTCAGATAGATCACTTGAGGAGGAGCCCCACCATGGAACAAGCAGTGCAAACAGCTTCAGCCCACTTGCCTACTCCAGCACCGGTGGGGAGGAGGAGTCCTGTACCAGCCAGACCTTTGGTGTCTGCTGGCCAGAAATCATTAGAGAATCAAGAGCACAGACGAGGTACCTTTGGATAATTTTCATATGGCTTATTCCATACTCATGTGAAGAGCTCCTTCTAAGGGTAATGTGTAGGATTTCTCCTGCTGTCCATTACTAGTAGACTGGAAGCAGAGACCTGGATTAATATGTTTCTTTTTAAAGTCAAGCATATATTCTATTTTTTTTTTCTTGTATGGAGTTAAACTTGTGGTTTACTTTTATAGGTCTGGCTTTTTTTGAAATCTGAACTACATAACTATATACAAAAGTATTATCAAAAATACCTAATTGGATAAACAAATCATTTTTTTATTTCCAACTTTAGCTGAAGCACACAAAGTTTCAAGATCAGAAAATGAACTCAGAAATGAAAGCAAACGACAAATTGGTAAATCTTATTTTGAAAAATAGTTATCATTGTCTTCAGACTTCATTAAGTTTTAAAAGTCTGCTAAAATACATCATTTTGTACAGTTCATGAACTGCTAGGACTTTATTTCTAGTGTCCAGAGATCTTGCAGTTCAGATTACGGTAGAATTTACATATTTAGAATGCTCTCATATAATTGTTTCTAGTGGGTACCAATAACTTTGCCTTGGGTCAGAATAATACAAGAACAATAAGTCAACATTAAGCGATTTAAATAAAAATGCAACCTGCCCCCCCCCCCCCCCCCCCAGCAGTATTCATGGATTTATAAACACAACAGCATGAAATAAAACCTGTTACCTATGAAAATACTTAACCAAAAAGCCACTAACATTTTAACTCTTCTTCAGAAAGCTTTTAATGACTTCTGGAAAGTCTTTTAGTACCCAAGTTTAGTACTATTATGCTTTCTGTGTCACTGCAACAATTATTTTAAGTGAATTTGCAAGTGACAAGCTTCTCCAACAGGACTTTTAACAACACAAATGCAGGAAGAGGATGCATGAAGTCCTAACCTGTTACCTCAGGAATTTAAAAACAAACAAAAAAATAACACAAACCACCTAAATAAATAGCTGCACCCACTCCCCTCAAAGAAAAACTACTCTACAAAACAGAACCACAAATTTCCCTGTTGTCAGTTCCAGGAGGACCTTCAGCACGGAGAGGCCGTGGTGGTCACAGAGGAGGCCGAGGAAGATTCGGTATTAGGAGGGATGGTCCAATGAAGTTTGAGAAGGACTTTGACTTTGAAAGTGCAAATGCACAATTCAACAAGGAAGAAATTGATAGAGAATTCCATAATAAACTTAAACTAAAAGGTAAACCAATACTTGCTTGTATTGCTGTTTTAATTCTACCTTGGAAAACTTCTAAAAGGCATATCATACTAACACTTTTTTGCAGTCGTTAAAAAAAATCAAGCAGTAAACTGAGATCATCTCTTAATCTAATATTTGCATCAATACTCAGGTTTTGAAAGAGTTGAACTAGCAAATATACATCATGTTCTAACAAGTTAGTTGGTTAAAAGTACAGATCAGTTGAAAAATCTGAATAGTGTGTTTACTTTTGAGTTTTTGAAAAGGTGCAATAGAAGAAAACGTGTTTTATTATTTAGAGACCAAAAGCAATCACAAAAACATGAATTTGGGATCAGAACTTTGCTGGAGGATGCATGAGAGTTCCAATTTAAGAAAGTTTCTATCATTTCTTTGCTTTTACCCTTTTCCAAAGAAGCACAGGAGTAGTTTAGATCTATGCTGCCAGCACTTTTGTTGCATTTTCTAGCAGGCTTCTGTTTCAATTCCCTCATTCTCTTGCAATCAGCCATCTGTTACACTGCTGCTACTATTTTTGGATGAAATTACTACAGGTTAATACAAGGAGTTCCCTATTTTGGTAAAAGATTGGCTAAAAGTTGGGAAATAAAAGGTAGTAATAAATATTCACATCTCAGTAAAGAAAAACCACAAGTGTAGTACCATATGATTTGTTCTCTGGTGCTTGCCTTTTTTTCTGGATCATTTTTACATGATTTTACCTTTTGCTGTTGACACTAATATTTTTCAGAATAATAAAGTGGCAATGGCAAGCTAAAAAGAGCTATAGAAATATTCTGTGAGACAGAGTGGTAATCTTTGTGTGTGTGTATTTTGAAAGTTTATGTACAGCATCATGAGATTTAACCTGTAAAGCATTTAGAAATGAGGCTTTAATATTGTAATAGGTAGTTCTGTTGAACCATCAGCTTCTTTTTCAATACCAGTCAAAACAGTAAGTTGAACTTTAGGCATTATTAGGGAAGAAATACCATAAAATCAGTTCACAGCATAATAGCTGGAGTGCTGGCCCTGTGTCTTGAAGGAGATAACAGCAAAGCCAGAAGAGAAGGGTAACAGGGATGAGCAGAAACACGGAATGGCTTTTATATGCAGAATGACTAAGTGAGGCTTTGAAGTTTGGAAAGGGAAGTAGTGAGGAGGTTATAAAATCAATGGCTATTGAATCCATTCTACCACAGGTCAGTATAGTTTGTGTCTGTTTGCGAATAAGTTAACAGTGCTGTTTTGTTTAGTATGGTGGTCTGGAAGGCTTCTATTTACTTTTATTTTCCAGAAGATAAACTTGAGAAACCAGAGAAGCCTGTAAATGGAGAAGACAAAGGTGACTCAGGTGTTGATACCCAAAATAGCGAAGGGAATGCAGATGAGGAAGATCCGCTTGGACCCAACTGCTACTATGACAAAACCAAATCCTTCTTTGATAACATCTCCTGTGATGACAACAGGTATGGCCTGCAAGGGAAAGCCTGTTAGTCTACTTAATGCATGCTTATGTCAGCACTACTCACTACAGTGCATTCTGAGTTGAAAGTGAGTAAAGCTTATTTCCATATGCAGTGGGCAAAAATAAAATGGGAATATGAAGCACAATGTTTCTTTGTAAGTGCAATACATTAATAGGAAGACATTTTGAAATGTTATTTTAGAACCATGCTTCCAGAACAGAGTGTACATACCCTAGAAACGCCTTTCCAGATTTACTAAGCTGGGTATTTTGTGTTGCTGCTAAATGACCACTTAAGCTGTGCTTTGGTAATGGTTTCTCAGTTGCCTACATAACTGTCTTGGCCAGTGGTGAGGTTTGAATGGGAAGACAGCACTCCAGGAAAATTGAAGCTTATCTTTCACTATTGCCTTTTTATTAGACGAGATGTCGTGGATTGTTGACCTGTTGTGAATTACAGGGGGGTTATTGTTTGTTGTACTGACAGCTGTTAATAGATAAAGTAACATCTGTAACTGCAAACTCTTACTCTCCCTTGTTTTAAATTGCAGACAGCTTTTATTTATTTATTATATGATGCTGTGTGCAGAGATGCAGGCTGTGTCCATTGTGGGAAACATCATGATACTGTAACATACCTCTTTTCACTGAGTTAAATTATTCGTGTCAGACACATAGATTCTTGCAGAAGGGATAATGCAGAGATTTACAATGTGATTAATGTATCACTTTTCATTTCATGGGCTTTCTCGCAGTACTAACTAATCCAGGCAGTCTTACTTCTGAAGCGGGTTTTAAAGCAATCCTTGTTCCTTCTGTGTGGCAGAGAGCGGCGACCCACCTGGGCTGAGGAAAGAAGATTAAATGCCGAGACCTTTGGAATACCACTGCGTCCCAATCGCGGCCGTGGGGGTTACAGAGGCAGAGGGGGCATTGGCTTCCGAGGTGGAAGAGGACGAGGAAGTGGAAGAGGTGGCTTCACTGCCCCTCGAGGATTTCGTGGTGGATTCAGAGGAGGTCGTGGAGGCAGGGAGTTTGCCGACTTTGAATATAGGGTAAGATATACTTAATTCATGTTGAACTAGAATTTCTTGCATAATATTTTGCACGTCTCTGAGCTACTTAATTGACAGTCCATTAATGCTGAAATTTTAGTTACATAGCATCATTTTACTATCAACATCAACCAAAACTAAAAGCTACATTTCTTCACATGTCCTAAATGTTTGTTCTATAGCTGGAATTGGAGGGGGGGCAGTCAGAAGTTAAAAGTTCTGCACATTTAATCCAAGTTTTACAAATGTGGATTGTGGGCATTTTTTTCTAAGCAATATTGTAAAATGTAAAGATCGAGAGGGAGTAATTTAACTTAGTTCTAGTGTGCCACAAACATTTTTGAATTCTTTGTGAATGAATTGGCACAAAGCCTATAGACTTCCAAGGTCCTAAATAACCCCTCAAACAGATTAATTGAAGTTACTGAAGCATAGTGATGACCCTTTGCAAAAGAAGATAAAACAAATTTGAGTTCTGTAAGCTCTTGTTACAGTTTTTTAAAATGTAATTTTACATAATTATATCCAATAGCAGTTGGGAAATCTAGGGCAGAATTGACTTTTTCTTAGCCAGTGATTCAACTCAGGGAGCTGGGGAACTGAGGGAGACTGGGCATAAAACCTTCAAAAGAAAAGACTTCTGTCTGTCCCATGAAGTGTTTTAAAAATATTAAAATAAGTACTACTACTTTAGTTAAATATGAACAAAGCTGAAGTTCCTTTAAATGTTACGCAGAAGCCACCATGTCAGGTTTGCTGACTGAAGTAACCTGCTATACAAACACGCCTTCATCATCACATAAGCATAGAAATCATTTGCAACAATTAGTCCTGTGATTTAAATAACTTTTTTGTTAGCTGAGCATGAATTGAAATGAGGGGTTGAAGATCAAAGATTTGAATTTCTGAAGGAAGGAATTTCACAGCCTTCCAGACAAGTAGGAGGTGGTGTAATGAGCGAGGCTTTGTGTGCCAGACATGTAGTCAGAGTGAGGAGCGGGCACGGGCCTGAGGGTGCTTCGCCCAGGTGCTGACCTGATCCCATGGGAGGTCTCCTGTGAATGCAGAAGATGGGAAGTAGCCATGACAGTGCATCTTCTCCCAGTGCTGTTGTCCAGATTGATTTGTGGTTTCTGTTTTGCAAAATGAATTTTAACATTCTACTCTTGTTCCCTCTAGAAAGACAACAAAGTTGCTGCATAGTCTACAAGACAGCTGAAACCAGGTGAACGTCTAGATCCTCTTGATCCAGAGAATTAGTTTCAATCTCTGCAAAGAATGAAGTTAATTTGCTGTATACTTGTCACCAGCACTGGGATTTAACTATTTAATTTCAAAGGGGTGTAATGCAGTTACTTTTGAAAAATGGCCATCTTTAAAAACAGTGAGCATTAAATATATTTGAGACAGAAGGATAAGTAATTTCTTATGTATAGTTAATTATAAAGCAGTACTTCGATGGAGTTTAAGTATTTTTTCATCACTGAAAGGATTTTTCTTATTACTAAACTGTATTTGATAATTGCTTCAAGTTGTAAGGACAATTGTATGCAGAAGGCCGTTGATACTGTGAGTGTTTTGATCCACTGAAGGTTGTTTTTTGGAAATCCTGTAATATCCCTTTGAGATAGTTGTACTTTTATCAACTAGGGTGCTGGACAGTAGGAAACTTGCTTTGTCAGTCAAATATGTACACACAGTAAATACTGTTTCTTAGGCAAAGGAAACTTTTTATATAGTTGTAAAATTCCATTATATCCCATTGCCAAAGAAACATGACAAACTTTGTATAGCTGTATAAAAAGCAACTAATTTTTTAAAGAATAAACATTTTTAAGTCGGCAAACATACTGTGTTATTGCAAAAGTGGATATGCTGAAGAACACTGAATTAGTTGGTTTTGTTTTCTTTAGCAGCTTTTCAGGCTTAAATGTTTGATTTTTTTTTTTTTTTTTTTTTATATTTGGACTATAATGAAGATTTGAAAATGTTCTTCCATTACACAAAACTGGATACACTCTTCACCTCTCTTGCGAGAGTTTGATTTTGTAGTTTCTGGCATATCACAGGATTTGACCAAATTAAGGAGATATTTTCAAATAAGGAGAAGATAATTTTTCGTATGTCACGAATTGCAATTAATTTTACTTAGTGATAAATATTAACTTTTTTTTTTTTTTAAATAATGGACCAGGCGCACGAGTGATTGTGGTTCTCCTAGAATGCCTGGGACAAACGTATGTCTCCATTTGTCAATTCTTGAAATGTTAACTTTGTTGTAATACCTGTAGACATAAGCAATTTAAAGAATTCTTAGTGTTTGAAGTTGTTTGCATTTTGATAGACCATAGCTTGGAGACATTAAGACTCTGCTTCTAAGACCGTCAAGTCACAAATGACATAGAATGGACTTTTTGCCAATTCTGAATGACTAGTTACAACTTTTTGATACGCTGAAATAGAAACCTGGTCATTTGTGTCTGTATATGTATATGAAGGCCACAGGAATAAAGGGATCCAAAGATTAAACCATTTTGATCTAAATTGCTGATTTTTTTTCTTTTTTTTTTTAATTTCCAAATGTTCAGTGGTGATAAGATGTGAAAAACTGCACTGTTGGAAAATTGGAATATTTAAAAGTGGTTGATAGAATCTTAATTTTATAACTTTTTGTATAGCACTACAAGGAAGTATTTTGTAATTGGTTTCCTTATTAAGGTCAAGTATTTGGCAACTGTAGAAGTTAGATAATATTGTTTAGTAATGTTTTTTGCATGTTAACAACAACGCCTTTTGGGATCCACAAATCATGGTTCTGAGCAGCTGTGGAGGTTTTTGGGCATAGAGGCAGGTGCTGTGCTGTTGCAATACTGTACGAGGTGTCCCAGGCTTATTTAACACGATGAATTGTAAATACCAACGCCCGACGCTGTCAGGGAATGAATTTCAGTCCTTCCCGGAACGGGGGGCAGGCGGGGGTGCTCGGTTCCTTCAGTGTACCTTGCGCCACGGAACTGAGGGTGTCTCTTTTTTTATTTTAAACCAGAATAAACTGTTCAATAAAACCAGTCTTTCGGCAGTTATTCCTTGTGCCTCGCGGTGCTGGTCTCGCCTGTGCTGCTGCAGCGGGACGGACGGACGTTCCCGGGGCCGTTCGTGTCCCGCTCCCGGGCTGTTTTCCAGAGGGGGGCGGTGCCGGGGCGGTGCCCGGGCGGTGCTGCTGACCCGCCCCCCCCCCCCCCCCCCCCTCCGCCGCGGACGTGCCGGGGCGCGCGGCGGCCGCCAGCGGCTGCGTACGAGGTGAGACGTACGCGAGCCGCGCTCGGCAGCCAATCAGAGCCTGCGGTGGGCGGTGCCGCCAGTTCCAGTCAGCCCCGGCGCCATGTCGGTGGCGTTCGTGCCCGAGCGGCTGCGCGGGAAGGCGGAGGTGAACCAGGAGACGCTGCAGCGGGTGAGCGCGGGCGTGAGGGGCCGTGGTGGCGGTGGCGGCGGCACGGGTGCTCCCGGCTGGGCTGGGGCAGAGCCGGCCCCAGCGGCCTCGGCGCGGGGCGGTGGCGGCGGGCCTCGGCGGGCGGTGACGCGGCGCTCCTGTGCTCTAGCTGCTGGAGGAGAACGACCAGCTGATCCGGTGCATCGTGGAGTACCAGAGCAAGGGCCGGGCCACCGACTGCGTGCAGTAAGTGATCCCGGCTCGGGCGGCAGGCGCTGGGCCCCGGGCCGCCCGCTGCCGGCTCCTGCTCTCCGGAGCTGTTCTGACCTAAAACCAAAATGCGGTTGTGCTTCCTGAGGGGCTTCCCGAAAAATATTTACACAGATCTGTAAAGCAGAAATGGCACTGTAGGGTGCTTTGAAGGTGCTTTGTTAGAGCGCAGTTCAGGGTGGTACAGTGGGCTTTAGAGCAAAACCAGGATATGGAGGGGTTTACCTTGATTTATTTTTTAATTATTTTTAGTTTGCTATTTATTTCTTTCCCTAACGGCAAATATTGATCAGATTTTAAAAGTCACTATTAAAGTGTGAGCAGTTTGCTTGAAAAGAACACATTTCCCACATCCTGTGTTTCTTCCTCTCGTAGGTACCAGCATATTCTGCATAGAAACCTCATTTATTTAGCTACAATTGCTGATGCGACGCCACCCAGCACGCAGAAGACTGTAGACTGACTGCGCGTACCTGGACACGAGCAGTGATGCTTTAAGTGTCTGTAGAAATATTTAGTCTAGAGTCCCATTTTGAGAGCTCAGAAGGTCTTGAAAGGCAGGTAAAAAGTCATCTATACTTTCACAATAGAAACATGACTCTAGTTTTTTATATAATATTAGGCTATATTTTTTTCTCCATTACTGTGAGCAGAACTTAAGGGTGATAATTATTTTTCACGCTTCCTTTTTCCCCTGAAGAACTCCATGTAGTATAATTCTGAAAACAGCCTGGTTGTCAGGACAGCAGCACCAGAGATGCCTTTGGAGGGCTCTTGCAGTCTCATTGAAGCAGAAGCTGTTTCATGACTATGGTTGTACAATACAGGGCACACATTTAGCTAGGCAGCTTCTACCTCCAACATGACACAGTCAATCATATATTGCCAAATATAGAAGCAATAGACTGGTTTGTATCTTGTATCGTAGGAATTGTGGTTAATAAACTAAAAGCGTTCTTTGTAAGTCATAGTATATTTTGGATTAATGTGCTAATGAAGAAGCAGCTCAGTGATTTAGCAAAATAGAAATGTTAACTTCTCCAGGGAAAGATGGGACTGTTGCATAACTTGGAGCAATTAAATGCAAGGGAGAAATTGAGCCTTTATTTCAGTGAGAGAAGGCAGGGTGTTTGCCCTAGTTGTGTCAAGACTTTTCCTTTTTGCTTGAAATGCTCTGTACTGCATACTGTAAACAAGTAAATTGTATAATCAGAACGGATTCATGCGCTTCCTGGGTATTTGTTGCATTCACAGTCAGCTGTATGCTTGTGTATTCTCAGCCAGAGCGAGCACAGCCTATTATTTGCACTCAGTGCATTTCGGCAGCATGATTAACATCCACTAATAGCCTGGAGAATAGTTCATTCAGGAAGGTCAGGAGGAAGATTACTTTTTGCTCACTACCATCAAAATTATTTACTCTGTAATTGCTACAGGTGCAAGTGTTCACCTGCACTACTAGTTCCAAGACGGCACTAAAGCATCTTCTG
Organism: Nesoenas mayeri; assembly: GCF_963082525.1. Classification (NCBI taxonomy): domain Eukaryota; kingdom Metazoa; phylum Chordata; class Aves; order Columbiformes; family Columbidae; genus Nesoenas; species Nesoenas mayeri. Next base: position 18,561,050 of record NC_137547.1, read on the forward strand.
TATCGTGTTCTTCAGTGTGATCTACTTGAAAAAGTAGCCTTAAAGATGTTTCAGACTGTAGTGTATAAAGTTCATTTTTACATAGTGAGTCAGTAACTAGGCAGTTGACGATTTTCAAACTGTTCAATAATCCCATGTTAATGAAATAAGATCTGTGTTTACAAACCCAAGTTACAGTTTAAGGTGCCGCTCATTTTCAGCAAGGTGCATATTTTAAACAGGTATGACCTATTAAATGTGTATCTTTAATAAAGCAAATAGTTTACTTTTACAGAAGCTTTAAAATACAAAATGTACAGTTCCAGTTCAGAAGCATTAGCTATTCACAAGAAGCACTGCAATAAGGGTAAGTTAACTAAGCACCAAACCCTTGCACTTGGCAGTGTAAGTGAAGTTTAATGGCAAGACTCATTTGCCAAGTGCAACAATTCTTAAAATTACCAGTGTTCAGAACAATCGGAAGCAAAGGACAGAGTAGCACCTACGTGGTCAAAATGCAGACAAACTTGGTTTTCGCAATTCACTTCTGTAGGTCCAGAAACTTGCCAGCATTTGTAATTATGAATAAACTGCAAAAACTATAGCAATGATTTTGGCACTTGTTAGAAAAAGTTCAAAACTAAGTGTTCTCATTAACTTCCATTTTGGTCTTAGTATGAATAACCAGTAAGTACAACCAAATTTAGGATTTAATATTAGATCTAAATGACAAGATGTAGGAAACTCAAAACCATTCATCAAGTTAAATAACCACTAACATTTTCAGCAGAGGGTTTTCAAAAATTATAGTAGTACAGATCATTAACAATTTACAGACAGAAGCCACACTGATTGTGCAAAGCACATTACTGTAAAAAGTCTATGTACAGCAAACAAATCTTTGTAAACATGGTAAGTATGAAGTTTCTGAAAACATGGTGACAATATCATAAATACAGGCAACATTGGCATCCTCAAACAGCACAAAAGGTAACAATCGGGCCTGCAAATAGAGCCCGTCACCATACAAACAAAAAAGGTGGATGGGTTTTAAATACCCCAATGTTTAATAGTTTTAGTGTTGTGTATACTTTTTATTTATATATATATAATGTATTTATTTTTTGGTATCTTTAGATATAGATGTACTTAGTTTGTAAAAACAAAACCAACATATGTGCTTTATCTTCATTGAAAAATTATGTAGTTAGAACTAATAACCCATTTTACTAGTAGTTAACGTATTAGAATGATATGACTTAAGAAAAATACAAAAATAAGATTAATACTGTCAAAACTCTTATACCAGAAAATATTGTGGTTTTTAGACTCTTTCAAAGATGAAATATGAAAATTTAAATAAGCTCTAACTATATAAAGAATCTTCTGTAATCTCAATTAATATACAGTGGGATAGCTATACATATATTTACCATTGTTCTTCAGTTTTTAAGCACCAGTCACTCTCCCGGATCCACTTTGGTTGGAAGGTTATTCCTAATTCCACAGGTTCACTTAATGGCACATATTGACTGCAAATAATTACTTTATCCTTTTAAAAAAAAATAATGTTCTTTTAACTAACTGCTACCCCACATTTCAGTTTAGTATCTTCTGAGCCAGCTCACAATTTTTAATCAACTGTAGCATCTGACATAAGACTTTAAATATATGCAAGTAGTCTTTTAGGCTAGACTTTCACACATGGAAGGAGCACTGTGTGGATAATGCCTTTGGCCAAATGAAGCAGTAAGAAACGGTGTGTTTATTTGAAAACCATTGTCATATTATCCACACAGATGCCATCTACTTTAAGCAGCTCAGATAAGATTTATGACACAAGGTTGAGTGGTTCTGCTTACCACAAAACTCAAATTCACAACTGTTTCTGCAACAGTTTCAGAATGAACTCACTTGTGTGGCGCACGAAGAGCTGCTGTTGCACTTCATTTAAAACCAGCTGCCCACAGGCCATTTATGGAGAATACAAAGACTTTACAGCTTGTCCATTATAAATTTAAACAGTGTTGAGCAAAGTGACTGCTATATATTTGCTTCAACATATTCAATGTGTTTCAGTAAGATGTTTAACTATAAATCTATATGAAAAATAGCTATAAAATACAGTGTTTCTTGTATGGTAGGCCTTCAGCAGTTCCTTAAAAAAAAAGTTTTGAAAGTAAAGGCAGTATACACATTTCTACATCACAGTTTCGGGCTGTTTCATGAACATCAAACAAACATATTGGCCGTATTTGCTCAGCACTGTAAATCAGAATTGAAGAGTTTGTACATCTCACCCAAACGCCCTCCATTCCATATTTAATGAGATAAACAGCATATAGCCAATACACAATTGTGAAACAAAGTATTTGTCATTTACGTTTGGCCCTGCGCTGCATTTTCCAATATGAAAAGCAATTAGTACTGATGCAGGTAGGATGGTCTGCGTTCGTGCTTTACTGGAAAAGATTTAAAGCCCTTATTCATCGGTTTGTGCTGGGACGCCTGTTGTTGCGATTGCTGCTGCTGCTGCGCGTAGGCAAAGTTGGAGGAGATTCCTGCTGCGGGAGCGCAGTCGCTGGCTGCCGCCCACACCGGGGACTGCAGGATCTGCATCGTGTCGCTCCACTGGCTGACGGGGCTGCTCATGGGATACAGAGACGTGCTCTGACCGGGGAGCGTGTTGGTGACAGAGGACGTGTGCTGCCAGGGTGCCTTCGGAGGCCAGGTTTTGGTTTTGTTATCCTGAGAAAATAGAATTAATTGGCTTGGGGTTGGTTTTGTTTTAACACCAAAACACTTCTTTTTCAAGACAATACTTAACGTGTCATCTTACGCCTCCTTAAACCATTAATTTATGTTTGAAAGCAGAACTGATGCATATATATAACACTCATAACTCTTAAAATATCTGCCTCTCGAAAAGCTATTTTATTTACTTCGACGCGTTTGCTTGACACACAGTAGCCCCACTGTAAGTCAAAATTTCTAGCAAGACAGATAATCAATCTGGTGATACTTTAGTTTTTCTCTGCACAGACAATTAAAATTGACTGTGTTGCCTCTTAGATTAACTTGAGATCTTTGGTTTTGTGATAATTTCTGCTGCAAGGGAAAAATACAAGTGATTTCCAATTTTTGTATTTAAACTCGGTAACTTTGATAAAAGCATCCCATACTGTTTGAGTGCAAATGGTCTGGGTTTTAGCTGAGTTCAGCCATCTGCAGATACAGATGCTATTCTAGTTGTTTTCCTAGTGTAAACCAGCCTGAAATGCAAACAGGAAAAATGACTAAGCAAAGCCATTTCCAGCTTACCTGACTGCGGTCATCTGCTGCAGAAAGAAGAGGTGGTGATGGCAGCGTACTAGGCTCCTGTTCGCCGCTACTGTGTTTTCTGCCCAAAAAAAGAGAGGGACATTTAGTCTGGTGGTCTTGTTTGTTGTTGCTTTTTAATGTAAATGAGTCACAAAATCTGCCACTGGCATACACGATTCTATACTTTCAGTTGGTCATGCTTGACAGCCTAGAATGCATACTGATGTATCATCTTATTTCATGTATTTTGCGCTCCATGCTGGTAAAAGCAGCAATGGAGGAAGAAATTCATGACTGAATTGTGTCCGAGGCTCGACACTGCAGTAGTTCTTTGAGCTACTGCTTCAGCAACACAAACACATTTTTGTAGAGGTGAAAGGCAGATGGGTTAGTCTTTTGCCCACTTTCAAGAAATCTGCCAAAAACTGCCTTTTTGCTTCTGTTATCTGCTCTCATTTGTTTGTGGGTTTTTGTTGGCTTGTTTTGGGTTGGTTTTAAGTGTCTTTTCTGAAATAACTTTACAAACAACACAAAAGAAACAACTGAGCAAGTTAAACACCTGGTGAAGCACAGTGACTTCTCTGAGGAAAAACGTTATACCTTGAGTTGAAATTTGCGATCTAATACCAAGTAGAAGCCCCTGACCACTTGTGCATCCTGGAAGGTTTTATTTTTCTTGGTTTTGCCTGTTTGGTTTTGATGTTGTTTGTCTGTTTTTCTTGTTTTGGTTTTTGTTTGTTTGAGGGGGGGGTCAGTGAGTTTAGATTAAAGCAGAATCTTCTATCCCTGCATCCTTCATTCAAACTAAATCCCCACGCTCCAAACATCAGGCCTCCACAGGGGAGCAATCCTTGGCGGCTCAGCTTTGGAATGCTCAACCCTTTTGCCTTGTCTTACTGTACAGCTTTAGTTATGGTATTTTGTCAGGCCCTCACTTATAGAATGTTTTTCTTTTAAAAAGTAACATAAGATAGTACTATTAGTTCTGCTTAAGCTTTTATTTAATGAAGCACACATTTTGGAGACTTCCTTCTGCTCTTTTCTTCAGAGCACTATATAAAGCACAGGCTTTTGTTCTCCTTGCTCAATGAGTCACTCCGTGATCCATCTGTAGATGTCTGGTGGCTTGGCAGATTAATTCACCTATTATAAGCTTGTGTTTTCCTTTGCTGCTTCTCTAAGAACACAAATAATTGCTTATTTTTCTACGACTGCTTATTAATTAATTTCAATTTAGCATTTATTGAAGCTCAGATCCTGTCCCCTCTGTATAAAGTCTTAGAAAACAGCTCCTCTTTTGGTCAGTTCCTTTCAACCTGCTTGCCTTAGTTTCATTATCTTCAACATCCATACTCTTCCTTTCTGGCAATGAGTGTAACACTGGCTGTCCAGGTATAATCTGAGGAAACTGGCAGCACATCCGCTGCCCCTCTCCTGTCACCAAAAAGCAGACAGACAATCTGGTATCTACGTGTATTGACTCTAAATTATTCTGTGATCTAAACAATAATAGAATATTTACCCACAGAACTATCTTATTTTATTTTAGACAGGTTTTGAAAAAATAGTTTGGGAGAATGATCTCAGATTGGAATTCGGTTGGAATTTATGCTTCATCTTGTGCATCTATTATTCTCTTAATTCTTCTCTACTATGAAATCACTGAGGTTCCAAAGATACCAGGTGTTCACCCCTTCAGAAAAGAAGAAAGTAATTGTAATTCATATTAATACTTTTAAGTAGATTGTTCATAGTTGAAAATCCTGGTTTAGTGTTTAAGTTACTAAGCTTATTTATGAATGCAATTAAGCCTTCTCTTCATAGGATCAGAAATAAAGGACCGAACAGGCATGTATTTATGACTCCTAAAAGGGGCGTGTGGGCAAGGTGACACACAAGTCTACACAACACCAGCAGCAGTATTTCTTGAGTTCCACCACGTTGTGCTAGAAGCCAGGAAATAGGAACTTGCTGGTATCAAAATGCACAGTGTTAGGGGCATGACAAAGCTGCAGTGAAGTACAGTTTAGGAAAACAAGTCGAAGATCATCTAAGGTCCCAGTAGTTTAGAAAGAAGTGTCATCCAAAATACATTATCTTGGAAAGGGGAAAAGCATCAGTTCTTTTCTTGACATGCTGAATTTCGGCTAACAACTGGCTATTTGCACAGGCGCTAGTTTGTTTGAGACGACAGGCACTAATGCAGCTCAACTAGTGTTAAAGTCAAATACACTGTACACTCAGATCCATATTATCAGTGCGGTATGTAAAGTGACATCTGTATAGCTTCATCTGATTGGCAGGAGTTTCCTTTGTGTGGCTACTCAAAATATCAAAAAAAAGAATCTTACGAAGTGGTGTGTGTTTCTGTTCATTTTGCTCACCTTCTCTGCTTTACAGCAGCTACGAGGTCTGGCCCTGAGAACATGGAGAACAAACTGTCTCCATTAGCTGAGGAGGTCTCATCACTTGAGCTGGCAGAGTCTCCTTGAGTACCAGACCAGCTATTTGTCACATCACTGTAAGACAAAAAGTTGTATTAGTCCTTGGATTTATAGTGTCTGGTCCAGACTGTATCACCTGACCCGCAAAATGACCCTGATCCTGACCTGCGAACCATTTCAGAATAACATCAGTATTTACAGAAAAAGAAGTAATTCTTAAGATATGAAGCTATGCTGAATTTTGTGACAGGTGATAGAGCACAAAGAAATTTCAATACTCAGCAGAATAAACCAGTAATACATTATTAATTAATTTCAATTTAGCATTTATTGAAGCTCAGATCCTGTCCCCTCTGTATAAAGTCTTAGAAAACAGCTCCTCTTTTGGTCAGTTCCTTTCAACCTGCTTGCCTTAGTTTCATTATCTTCAACATCCATACTCTTCCTTTCTGGCAATGCGTGTAACACTGGCTGTCCAGGTATAATCTGCATTATAATGTATAATACTTTCACTTACTCCGAGTGATCACATAAACTGCCTTGTCTGTTACAGTCACTTTATAGCTATTTTACTAAAATAATTATATAAATTATACGTGCCTCTTTTGGTCAGGAAGGAGAAAGAAATGGGTTTGGAATCACTAAGTCCTTGAATTTTTCATTGCAAAGCTGAGCTAGAACACATACTTGTCCTACTGGTTTTGAGTTAGCTTGAGAATCACAGCTATTTCATTATGGACAAATGGACAGAGCATCTTGAAACACTGCTGTTGTAATAAATAGTTATGATTTGGAAGAGATTAAGAACTACCAAGATACTTCCTGTAAGGTACATGCATTATAGTAGCAAGATTAAGTGGCTAAAATCTGGAAAGCTGAATTCCGTCAGGCACTGCAGCTTTGATACCATCACTTCATCAAAACCAGGCACTGAAAGAAAACCATGCTCAATGAATCTGTTCTAAACTCCTTATTTCCTCCGTTCAAGTCAAAGCTGGTGTACATTCCACTCTAAAGAAGACATCAAACAAACGTCAGTGCTTCGGTATCAGCGAAGTGGGTAGTGCTCAGGTTTCTCACTCTTGCCGTGATGAAGTGCAGCCTTCACAGATGCAGCAGCAACTGGAAAGCACACCCAGTATTCCCACATTCTGCCAAGTTTGAGTGTATAATTGACTTGCACACAATAAAAATATGCAGCCTGTCCAATGTCTTACCCTTCTGTGAAATACTCAGGAAAGGGCCAGGTTTTATGAGGATCGTCAGGAAGAGGCCAGTTGCCACGTGTGTTGCTTGGACGCCGGACATGCTGTGCTTGCCTCTTTTGTTGCATAGCCTGGTTCACCCCAGCAACGTAGCGAGCAAATTCTGGATCAGAGCCAACTGAATAAAAGAAACCAATAAGTCAGTTGCTGACATTCAGCTATTTCTGTTGCAGTTTTCCCCCTCATTTAATCCTTTCGGCTTGACCATACCTCACAAAAGAAGATAATTCCCTCACTGATAATAAATGCCAGACAGTTGTTGATAACTCTTATTGGAGCAGTAAAGAGCACTGAATGGGAAGTGTTTTTAAAAAGTAGATAAGCACCATCCATCCAGGGTGGATAACAATTCTGACACCTGCCCCTTGCATTCCATCAGGGAAACAGTATTTGTCACTATAATCGTATCTATACACTGAAAGGTCCACATCCCATGAGAAGACACTGACAGAATTGAAGCCTGTACATCTACCAACATCAGAGAAAAGGAACATCTCTATTATTATAGTTGATTCCAGATTGCAACATGATTTCCAGCTATGTTGTGACCCTGCTTACTTCAAGAAATCTGTATCTCAGATTGATCATAATAGAACATAACCACCCAGAAACTGCCTACCTCCTACAAAGCCTAGACAACAATTTGGAGAACGTTCTGATCCTGACCTGCAAAATAGTTCAGAATATTTCAGAAGATATTTACAGAAGAAAGCAGTAATTCTTAATAAATCTTCCATTCTTAAAGTGCTTTATGTGTCTCGGGCATCTGGCAAATGATAAGCCTGATATTAAACAGATGCAGCAAAAGCCTTAATCCAGAAGTGTTTTAAATGCCCAGCTGAGGGAAAACTTGGCAATCTGACAGGATATATGGAAAAGGTTTAGACTACGTGCACAGCAATTGCAGCAGGAAGTACAGAGGTACTGCCTTGCTGCTCTCGGCTTTTAATTAAGAGTGAAGACTGAACAGCATCCACCAAGCACGCACAGCTCAGAAAACAGTCTTTCATCTCATACCTTCCCTACATTAAATGCAGCATTCACAAGAAAAGTTTCCTCATTTCCACTTGGCACACTCAGAAAATAAGAGCTCCACAGTGTTTTGTTGGATGCAAATTAAAATGATAATGAAGAAAATAAGTTTACTTCCATACATTCATTATTCTATAAGCAGGGGACAGAGCTATCTGACAGCTGTGCGGGAACAAAACATTCCCACTAAGACTTGTTCTTTTTGAGAAGTATCTTTATGTCAATTGATGTGGGTGGAAGCCAGACAGACCTTCACATCCAAGGACAGATTCTAGACGCATTCTAAAGGTGTTGCAGGTTTTTTCCTGCGGATGGCATTGAGTGTTAAATTACTGTTACATTCAAAGCAGCAACTTGTGTTGATTTTTTCCCCTCAATGAAAACATAACAGATAAGCAGCGTTTTATCAGATGCATTTTCAACTTCATTCTTTCGCATCTGTGAAAATAATTCAAAATACCTGGAGTTATCAACACTCCTTCCACTAGTTCTTACTACAACATTCCTTCACCAAGTTCCTACAGGTGATACAAGTACTGCAAAATACATCTGTGGTAGCTATTTAAGCCTTTGACATGAAAAGCCATCCATTTTATAAAATCTTAATCAGATTTGCATCTCAAAAGATCAATATTTTTAGAGCCTGAAAACAATGTATCAAAGAAGTAATGCCATTTGTTTCAAATGACAAATGTACAAAGTCCTAAGAAACTTTGGAAATGAAAAAGCGTTTCATGTTTTGAAGCCTTCTGTACTACACTCAATAGAGCTTGAACTGAAAATTCCTACATCGCAGCTCAACCTGGCAAGTTACAGGCAGAACAGGTTTTTTTCCAATGGAAAAATCTATTTGATTGGAAGGGGGTTTTTTTGGTGTTTGGTTGTTTTTTTAAACACCAGCTCTGTGGAAAATGCAGTTTTACTCATCACTTCAACTGTAGAAACATGTATCTTAATCCACAGAGTATCTTAATCCACCATTTATCAACTTGAATGAGTCTCTTTTTCAGAGTATCACTTTCAAAGTCCATGATGTTCATCATATCAAATGGAACAAAACATGTTGCTGTCTTTAGATTGAAAGGCAAATACTACAGAAATAGAATGGATTCAAAATGCTAAAAATGCCAGTTGTTTCTATACATGCATTTTTTCCCCCTACACATGCATGTATTTGTGCTTGGTGAAAATAATTTTCTCTTTCTTTAAATGTTGTGATAATCCTTAAGTATATAAGAAAAGTATGTTTAAATAAGTCAGACTTAAAATTGTTGAGAAGCTTTTGATAACATACCTATGATGCCTATTTTTGCCTTATAAACTCCACTAATTTATCAACTAAGTTGACAAAACAACTATAAAATTATGAGTCAAATGAGCTGGTTTGTGAGCCGCCCCCGCAGTCCTAACCCACGTGCAGGCAAATGAGCATGGGGAAAGGATTCCTGCTTTGCTAAAAGCTTTCCCTGTTCTGGTGCTGCCAGCCTCCAGGCAGCCTTCAAAACCAAATACTACAAAGTTTCTGTAGCTATGTTACAGGCCAACAGAAATTATAATTACGACAGAATACATTTGTAAGTTGTTCTTAGTACTACCATCAGAAGAATTCATTAGAGACTACAATCAATTTCATAGTGTTTAGCTATTTGCTTATGGCTATAAAATGTTATCTTGCTTCATCTTCGACAAAAATCCTTCTACATTTACAGTTTATCAGTGGTTCAAACACAGCGGGCAAACCACACAGCACTTGCTCTTTAGTCTCTAATCCTTCAGCATCCAAGCTTTTCACTGCAGGCACAGCTGTAGAACAGGAACCAGTACAACTCCCATGAAATAGCACCGTAACGGAGGGGAAATGCAGGGACAGGGAAAGATGCAATCTGCCTGGATCTCCAGACTCCACAACTGGTAAAGAGCAGGAAGGATCATTTTGGGGAGAGGTAAATTACTTAAATTCAGGACTTAATGATGGTTTTAAACAATTTTACAAATTAACAAGAGGAGCAACCTCATCTCTTAAGTATCTGGTTTAGTATTTTGATGTGGTCCATATCAGACCTCCAACAACTGGGACAAGAAACAAGGAATTTGCTCGCACTCTCATTTATTAATGAAAGCTGCTTATACTTCAGTTCACCTTCTGTTAAAAAGAAGCATATATATAAATACCTGTTTGCCTTTGTAAGCACCACAGCATCTGGTAGACAGCACTAGGAAATGAGTGTTATTGCTAGCAATATCTAACAGTATTCTTTGTAAGAGGACCCTTAGGAAAAACATAATAAAGGAAAAGATACACACCTGCAGGGTCAAAAGGCAGGATTTCTCCCAACATCCCAAACACTCCATCAGTTTGGTCACGATTTGGCCATGTGTTGTTTCTAGGTCCTTGTGGTTTCTGTCCTAACATCTCTGACATCATATTGTCCATATAGCTGCTCACGAGACCCAAGCTGTACAAATCAGAGCTTAAATCTGTAAAACCAGGATTGTTCCACTGGTTTATATGAGACAATCCAGCTCCAACAGCTTGGGCTGGCTGCTGCGAAGAATTAGTCAGCCACTTGGCAGGTACGCGTTGCTGTGGTCCAATAGGTTGAAGCAAGTGCTGGTAATACTGCACTTGCTGCTGCTGCTGCTTTTGTGACTGTTGTTGCTGTGACAAGCCTTGCTGAGAAGGATGCAGTGGGGTGTGAGACACAGACTGCGGCTGCTGTTGGACTGTTCCTGATTTTTGTTCTGCTGCTGTAGAGGATGCAACAGAGTTCCTTCTTTTCACCATTGGAGAAGTCTGCTGGGATTTGCCCATGTTAAAACCAGACAAGAAATCTATAACATCCTGCATTTCTTGGTCAGTTGGCAAATTCATACCTTTGTCATCCTTGCCATCATCTAGTTTGAAGAAGTTGTCCCATCTTTCAACTAGAAATCCGTTCACCAGCTGATTATTTGTGCTCTGAATTGACTGCAGTGGATCTGTGGTCCTAGGAAAACTGCCAATGTTCAAAATGCTTTGTAACCGTGCATCTATGTTAGTGGGCATTTTAGCTTTCTCCTCTGAGTTGGAACTTATGAAGACATTTTTGGAAGGTGTATTGGGGATTGAATAACTTCCAGTATTACTTGTACTGGTACAAGAAGTTTTTTTTGTAAACCTTGAAGTCAGTTTTGAGAACGTTTTTTGCAGACCACCCGAAGATTTGCTTCCATTTCCAGATGGCATGTCAACTTGATTCCCAAAGTCTGAGATTTCACGCTGTAACTGGATCTGAATACAAGGCAAAGCTTGCTCCCTGCATCAACAAAAACACGTATATCAAACCACATAATACATAACTGAGGCTGCACTTTGGAGGAGAATGTGTATTTGGGTAATGGGTAGCAGACGAAACAAAACCAAAGATTGCAAACTTCACCAGCTACTTCTTATGGTAACAATGCAAATTATTACTAGTATTTGCAATAGCATTAACTACTTCCCGTTCCATAAGAAGTTTTAGTTGTGCTTCAAGACCTAAATGGAGACCAATTTAATAAACATCAATTATTTTTGTAAGAGAGAAACAAATACTTTTGTACACTTGGATAAGCTGCTGGTTTGTTTTTAAAAAGACTGCTGTATCTCTATATGTCCCCACAAGGTACCGATGTAGATGACCAACTTCTTGTTCACAGTTTGCCTATTGTTTTCCCCAGCTGAGGAACTGGTACTATCAAATTCCTCAGCACAGACCTTTCAACAACGATGGCTTTGCTTAACCTAGGAAAGTAGGGCATGAGGCTCAATAGGAGATGTACCTTCCTTCCTTCCACCTGTGTATGTCAAACACGGCGGTGTAGAGCACATCTACTAATCCCAAAGTCTTCTCAGGATCCAGACTCCTCTGTAGCAAAGACATTGTTGCTGGATCTTCCTTCAGACACCTGTAATTATTAATTTTAACTTAAAAAAATATATACATATATATTTTTTACATTAAACAATTTTACCATACTAGTCAGACAAGAAAAGGCCAATTGCTGCACTGTTTCTGCTCCTACAGAGGTGCAACTGATCAAGGCAGTATAATATACAAATGCCTGAGGGTTCCTCAAGACTACACCTGCAGCCCCAGTTTTTTTCTACTGTTGAACATACAGCTTATCTAAACTGTAAAATTAGGACTTATATAATGTATTTTAAAATCATGATTAACAATTAGCTCTTTAGCTGAGCAGGCATAATACAGGCACAGAGGTACGAAATAAGAAAGGCATAAAGCCCATTTCTAGAAAACAGCAAGAGCCCTCAACAAACCCGACACAAACACCAGCGTTCTCTCTGACCCCAGCCTGACAGGCTGCACATGGAAAATGATTCAGCATAGCCAGCAGTCTGCAGAGATTTTACCGAGCTGTGAAAATGCAGGATTAGTGAGTTTTCCTCATTAATGGCGCAAAATCAGGACTGAATTTGAGGTGAAAGCAGAATAACTTAAACCTAAATATTAGCACATTTTTTAAGTACTTAATGAGCCCATCCCGCAGCGGCGAATGAAGAGGCACTGTCGCGGCGTGGCAGCAGGAGGAGCTCTTCCAGAGCACACAGAGCCTGGCTCAGAGCACTCTGCCTGCCTTTAGTTCTTTCATAACAGAGCAATTTACAGAAAGGGAACAGAGAAGCGCTAGTTTACACTCTGTAGAGGAATGAAAGCTGTATTTGGGTAAGCAGACTGTATGTGTGGACTCGTACTTCTGGACACAGCACTGGTACCATTAGTGACAGGGTGTCTCACTAAGGGATCAGATGAATGAGCTGTGTTGTACTGGAGTTTGTAGCAATGAGGAGTCCAAAGTGAGGGAGAAAGGCAGTGTTCCAATTCCACATTATCGTTTCAAAAGGGAAGAAATCCTCAGCTAAAAGTGCAGGTTAATCCTAATATTCTTCCCTAGGCAGTCAACTAAACTGGTAGGAACAGCATCTCAGACCAGAGTTCTGCAGTTTAAGGCAGCACCTAAAGAACAGCTCGGTGAAGACAGAGCTAAAGCTCTCGTACTAATCTCACCTAATTCTTGGCCTTCCTGAGATAACAGCTGTGAGGACCCGCCAGGGAGGAGCAACACGAATACTGTTGGATTTTAAAAAAAACCCCACACAACTTCTCTTTTGTCATCAAGCTTTTCTTTAAAGTCTGTTTTAGTCTTGCAGCACTGCCTGTCCCGCATTGCCTCCGCCAGAGGCAGCACTAGGACACACACAGCCAACTACGCTTGTCAGGAACAATGGCATTCCAACAGTTCCACACCATGGAACTTAAGGAAGATATACCATAATTGTGTAGATTCTCTCTTTCATTTGTACTGCAATATTTTCCCCCTATATATTCCAGTCATAACTATTAGTATAATCTGCAATACAGTGTATTTATTTACCAAGTTGATGGAACTTGCACCACAATTCTGGATCCTTCTAAACTTATCTGAGGAGCATAGGCTTCTTTATTTTCAATCTGTGCTGTGTCCACAACCACCTAGCAAATAAAATGAAAATGAAAGGGAAATTATTTTAAGAATTAGTTCTAGTTATTTTGTCACTTCTGTAGTTAAATTGCAAGAGTCCCACCTCTCCGCCAAGCTGCAGGTGCAAAAAATAACCAGATAAAACAAATGAACTCACAAAATTATTATAAAGTTGATTTCTATTTTAATATCCTAAAAAAAATAAATAGTTTGATACAGTGACTTATACTTCAAGGACTTAATTCTTCTCAGTTACATACTGGAGTTATGCATTGCTATGTAGGTACCAACTGCTTTACCTAACAGCTGGTAGTTATCAATGGCTTCTTATAACAGCCCTTAACGTTTGAGAGGCTGGGCACTATTGCTACTTTAATAGCTCCCAAACACCTATTTATCAAAATGTTTTAAATATTTTAACTGCAGTGCATGGTATGATACAAACAAGTAGTATTTAGTCTAAAACTCTTCGCACAGCTCACAATTCTTAATACACACCCCCCTCCTTTTAAGTTTATAAAATCCCACACAACATTTCTCTATTCTACCTAATGGAACTGTACCATTATTCATTCCCTATATATAAAAGAGAAGAATAGCGACTGTTCAATTTGTTGAATTCTGAGCCTTCTGTAAGACACCATGAAGATATATGGAAGACTAAAGTCTTAAAAATTAACCTTCTATCATGAACTTTTCTTTTTATGGAATTGAGGAGGGATGGATTCACTTTAGCTTCATTCAAAATTTAATACCAGTGATAGTAAGTTCCATATTTGGTTGGTGCTTTCTGTTGTTGTCCAGTCCGCATGGGTTGGCCTTTTTGATCATTTCCATAATTTCCTATTTTGGTCATGCTGAACCAGCAGCTTTTTGGCAGCAGTCAGCAGTTCCTGCTTCAGTGACTAGCAGATTAGCTGTACCATCTATCCTTCAAATGGCAAAAGTCCTCGGGTATGAATAAGCCTCAGGGGAGATTACTGGCTTTTTTTCAATCATCCTACACTGGTTCTACTTCTGACCGGCTGTCTGCTACTGGTTATGAAGAAATGCAAAATAAGAATAATGCTGAGAGTCTTTCTCCCTTTAACAAAACCATCCAGTAACACCAGAACACAATTATTTCCCACCTTTTAAATATTTTAGCATAAGGCTTTAGTCTTAGCATTTGCCTGAGTTTATTCAAGCTTATAAGACATGTCTGAGCACAGTGACAAAATGCCATGCTATTATCCTCTCATGAAAATACCTCTCATTTAATATCAGGACAAATCCATTACTTGTTCCCTTGTATTTGTATGATTTTAATTTTATGTAATTTGGTAACTGCAATATTGCAATTATAATTGGGATAAGGAGAAGTGAACTCAGGAGTGATTGTTCTCAACTCCCAAGAAAACACTGTCTGCATCTCTGACCTCTAAGTCAGAGGGAAAATTCCCATTTGTGCAGACCTAGATGAGGTTCTGCTCGTGGTGCGCGGTAGTGCTCACCCTCTGGGCTTTTTGAGGCTCTTCCCCACCTCCCGTCTTCCTTTTTTTCCCTTTTAAAAAAGTTTTACACTTCTCAACATCTGGTCAGAGTTGTGGCAGCTGTGATTTCAAGGCTGCTGGGAGACCGAGCGCTTCTGCAATGCGTGGTGCTTTCTGCTACACAAGATCTACCCGCACAAAAAAGGATGGCTAGAGACTCAGTTCAGCCTTCTCTTCATGACTTTGCAGGAGGCAAATTCAAAGTTTTATTTCCACTCATCCTCTGAATTCAACTATTTTAATACACATGACTTTGATTCAAACATCAAGATTTCTTCAGCTGACCCAAATCTGAAAACACAATTCTTAATATATACGCTGAAGTAAAACCTGAAAGACGGCACTTTAACAAATTATTTCTTATGTTAAAAAACTGAAGCCTAAAATACCCAAGCAAACTGCATCACATCTTGTTGTGCTTTCCACTCTTAATTAGTTTCTTCTCAAAAGGCACATGCAAGGCAGGCTAAAGAGAGTGAGACTGTCATCTGGCATTGAAATGACACATTTACACACAATTCTGAACTAATGCAGACAGCTGAGTTTCTAAAAGCAGTAAGCCAAAGGCTACGTAATATTGTCCCATGATTCCTTTTTCTGAGTTTTACACAAAATACACTTAAAATAAACACATTCTCCCTCCCGGCCTGGTGGGTGCTTAGAGGATCACTTCCTGTGCATCACACATCTATTGTTCTTGGTTTACAGGTGTTTCCTCTCTCCTCTCCACCCAAAGAATCCTTTAAAGGGGCAAATTACAATTTCTCATCGTTGCAAGAGGCTCCACACAAGCATCCTTGAGTCTCGTAAAAATTGTGGCGCTTCATTTATAAAGAAAAATCTCAACCCTCACACCCTCTCAAGCTGTAACAAATCCAAGTGAGAATGAGTGAAAGAGAGAAGGCTCACAAGTACCTGGGCATGTGTATTATTGCTCATTACTGTGACTTTGAAGACAGAAACCTGCTACTTTCAGAATCGGAGCTTCACGCAAAAAATCTCTGGAAACACTCAGCACAAGTAATATTTCTTATATCAGCACTGTCCTTTGGGAGAATGTGTCACTAAGTTTTATGCTGACAACTCTCCAAATGTTATGATAAACCTGAAGAATGTCAGTGCTTTTAATTACCAGCAGGTCTAACTAGTTATGTCTAGACTGGCGGACACCAGGAGATTTCCAGACTCCTGAGTCCAAATGTGCCTCGGGCCGCTCCCCAAATCTCATCAGGCAGGACCTGGGTGTGCACAACACTGAAACCCCCTGGAAAGGAAAGGGTGGGAGGTGCCGCGTCCCCCAAGGCGTTCCCATTCCTCATCCAGACACGCAGGAGCCACCAGCTCCTGAGTTACACAGTCCCGTGCGGCTGCTGAGAAACACACTTTCTGGGCCTCATTTCCCGTACCTTGTGCTGACTCCCAGCATCCTGCCGTGAAGACACAATTCCACTCAACCGTATATTTTTTCCTAGTTCTTCTTGTATTTATTAATCATCAGACATATTCTTGAAAACACCTAAGTAGATCAATCCTACTGTTCCACAGCTGCTTTCTCTCCCTGCAAAGATACCACCTTCTTATATCTCCCTGTAAAATTTCCTTATACAAAGCGGTTAATGCACCACCTCCTATCCTTAAACCCTGTACCACACTGAACTAAGGACTGATAGCAGGTACACTACTGTTGTGATTTTGATTTTAGACCTTCTTTACATGAAAGGTCAGTTAAATTCCAGCATGATTTGAACCTACTTCTCTAACAGATATTTAAGGTATTATCTAATATCCAATATCTAGCACCAAAGGAATGCTAAAGTAGAAGTATCTGACAAATTCATTATTTACATTTTTTTCACTGTTGTTGGAGAACCTATCAATCGTACCAAAAAATACATGGTTTCATGCACTAGGATGGAAAGTTAAAGTCAATGAGCTGTGTGATTTGTTTGAAAAGTGTGATATTTACAAAGTCCGTACCAATATGGATCCTTTAACCAGAAATTACCATTAGTTACAAAGTCCTGATGGCTGTCATCACCTTGAATGAATCAACAAGAAGCCTTTAGCTCATTGTATGTTAAAGATGGTTCAAAGAATACTTGACAGAAACTATCAAAGGCTACGGTGTACTTTTATCCTTGCATTTCCTTCCCAAGCCATTGCATTCCTGACCCCATTTTATTTGTCCATTCAAATGAAAACTCACAGTAGCCCAAGAACCCTATGTGTCATGAATGGACACTTCATTAAATGAAGAGATTGCAGTAATTAGTTATGGGAGCACAGATGCATTTTCTTACCAGAGAGTATGTTTCAAGCACCTATTTTTAGCAACTGTTTAGATCCTGTAAAATCCATGGGGTTTGTTTCTAAAGATCACCCATGTCTACAGCAAGGTATTTAACTGCTCTGTCCGCTGTTGGAGATGTCAGGGAGCATCACTTGGTGCAGAGAACTTCTGCGTTATGCCGGGCAGGAAACGCAGCTTCCATTTAAAGCAGAGAGGAAATGAAAAAAGTGGCAGTTGTAAAGCTAATCTGAGAGAAGGGGGAAGGAGTGTTTAACTCTGTCACCTATACATTTGAAAATCTTTCTATTTCACTATGAACTACAAGTCTCACTTCTTGTGTTCTCTCTAATAATGGAGAGTACAAGTACACGGTACATTCTCCTGTTCCTATCAGCTACTGATAACATCTACGAACTTGCGTTCTATGAAGATACATTTATAAATCAACTGAGCTGCAGCTTTAAAAAAGGAGAAGCACGAAGTAAGACACTGGAAATTAATTTCCAAACTCTTTCAAAATATCTAGTTTCAGGATGGTGAAGTAGCCCTTTGTTTTTTTGCCAAGCCTATTCACAGTCACTTACCAGTCCAGCTTGGCCAAATAACAGTTGTACAGCAGTTTTGCAGGCTCCTCGCCAAGTGGAAGGGCAAACCTGATTTAGTACTTCGGTAACAGGAGAGTCATCCCGCGGTGTGAGTCCATTATGGCATCCAGCTTCCTTAATCAACTGCAGCATTGTGTGCTGAAAAAGTCATAAACGCTTTGTCATACCAAACGCGCAATTCAGAAATGCTGACACCCATGCTTCCACATCTCTTTATCATTGTTCTACACGTTTTTCAAACAACTATAATGTCTGTTACCTCTGAACAGTCTTGTATTACTAGAAGAGCTCAACTGCGGAACAGAAGGATGGAAGACCATCTCTGCTATTTGGAACAAAATACTCTTCCAAAATCATAAACAGTATTTTATCTTATATTATTGCAAAATGGTTTAATCAAAAACTACAAGAACACTGCAAATACAACAGAAAAGCAGCATTTTGAGCTGTGGGTTGTTTCAGCGCTTTCCGGAGCAAGGAACTGGGCTTATCTAAAACAGTGAAATACTTATTAAAATTGCCCAAATTACTTCTGAACGGACCTCTTTTCCATTCCTTTGTATTGAAAATACAATTAAACTTCTCTGCAATTTTAAATTCTTTTTTTAAAATTGATTGAAGTTTGTAAGAGGATACTAAAAGGAGCTTTGTTATAAAATATTTTTTCAAGTACCTCCTTTGGCACCTAACCCACCTATTTTCAAAAAGTTCATAGAAGCTTCATCACCTCCTAGACTTCTATGCTTCCCTCAGATTGGACTGAGCTTGCCCAGGTGGTTAAAACATTATCAGAGGCAGGCGTGGACCTATAACATTATCAACATCTTGTTTCCACAGGAAGTCAAGCTAAAAATACACACTTTACAATACACATTTGGCCCTGAACTTCTACTGCAGTTGTTCTCTGAATTTTAAGGAGTTCTATTTATTTTTTAACTGTGCTCCTGTGGTTAGATTCAGGGTTATTACCGTTTTCAGCTTCAGGTTTTCTGCTGCAGACTCATTGAAGGATATTCCTTTCAGAAAATGCGATCCTATCTGAACAGGTACAGTGGGCAGTTCGCACTGAATTGGCTGAGGCGGAGTCTGTCTCCTTCCCGTTTGCTGGGCTTCAGCTTCACTGCAACAGCCCTGCAATATGCAAGATCAATTAGAAGAAATGAAGGCATCAAAACAAAACCCTAAAACAAGCACATTTTTTCATAACAGTTAATTCCAAGGTGAGGATGAAAGAGAGCCGGTTTAGCAGATCCTACCTGAAGACTTGCTTCAATAGCTTTTGGGTTCAAGTGGAAGCCAGCCTTCATTGCATATTCACAATGGCCTAAACTCTCCAAAGCCACTTTGTAAGCCTGACATTAAAACAAAAAGTTGAGATAGAACAGGCATATCAGGAAGGAAGCATGCAGTCATTGCGTCTGGATACTCATTAAGAATCGTTACGTGGATTTACCCGACTCTGTCCTACGGCGTATCCACATTTAGGAGGAGTCCAATAGTATAACTCTCAAATACGCCATGGCTGCCTGTGGTACACACTTCCACAGGAATATACTCCTTCCCTATTTCAGTCCTTCGCCCACCGACCGTACCACATGCACATGAAAGCAGCAGACTTCAACTCACCTGCAAAGCGCTGTCAATTTTCACATTGAGCTCTTTGAGCTGATGCTCAGGGATTGCCACACTCTGCGAGCAGAAGAGCTGCTGAACTTCAATTCCTGCCAAACAGCCATCACAGCCTCTTTCTCGCAGGCGAGATGTGGCCTGTCATGTAAAATAAAAATCCAGGGTAAAGAGGTTCAACATTAAACCAGGTCGAGCTTAATTAAATTTAAAAAGAAAAAGAGCAAAAAATACCCCACAGAGGTTAAAACGTTATAAAGGAGATGAGAGGCAACACCTGGTGGAAAGAGTCTGGAGTAGATTATTTATTATAACTTGTTAAAACACTAGTGCTACTTTGAAAGCACAGCTCTCCCATAATTTGTATGGCATATAGGTGTTGGCCAGCAACTCAATTCAACATTGTTTGCTGTTACTATTTCAGCTCCCTCTCAGCACTGAGGATCCTGTTACGCAGGCCACATGATGACTGTGGTTACCAGAGGAGGGACTTATAACTTCAACATAAAGGGTATTACTTGCCACAGAGGATACATTTAATCATGTGCACAAACACCCGTGTGTACATAAGAAGATATATTTATAAAATTAAGGGTGATTACTGCGGTGCAGTTTGAGAAAAGCCACACAAGGCTCCGATCAACTCAGCACAACCAGAGAACAGCTTTGTGTAATACCATTTTGAAAAACAAGACATATGAAAAGCCAAACACCTGGTTTTAACGGTAAAATATTACACTACTGAGCGGGGTAAAGCAAATATAAACCTAGTCCTAACTGCATTTAAGGCCTCGGATACAGCTTATTTTTCAGTTTAGGAAGGAGTCTTGCTCTAAAGTAGGGTGTCCGAACTGTGGATTTTTCATACCGCAGCCAATGGAAAGACACATTGGTCACCTCATCCACACATACAAAATTACAGCATTTTCCAAGCGAAAAATAGTTTTGAGCCACTGACAACATATAATCTTCGACTTCATCCTGAAACAGCAGCGTATTCTGTCAGAGGCTGATTTTATATGGAAGTAATGGACTGCCACTCCACAAAGTACCATTCGGAAATACTTCAGTATGTCAAATCTCCCTTCTATCAAAATTAGTCTATCTACAATTATAAGAGAAAACCAGAGATCTTATTTATTTACAGAGCACAGATTTTTCTTACGCTATCCTAAAACCCCTCACAACTACTTCAGGTTAGTTCTCTTAGTCAATCATAAAAATTGACCAGTTTCTTCTATTGCTATTCTGGAGCTAGGGAGAATCTGTATTTTTCTCTCCATGCACGTTTAAAAAAGTATTTGTTTAGTGTAACTCTTTTATTAAACTATTTCAAAATAAAGGTTTTATTAACAGAAATAGCTGAAGTGGGTTGTTAAGGAGGTAAAAAAGAAAGTTAAAGTCCCAGATTCTGCAAACCCAAGTTGAATGTAACCACATCTTAAATAAACTTGAAAGCAATTGCAGGGCTTTTCTAGAAAATGTAACACCGTTTTAAGGAACTACGTATATTAAACACAAAATTAACTATTATTATGCAAAAGGAGTAAAGCTGTACCAGGATGAGACCTGTTAACAATTATCTGTAATACAAATCCTTATTTCAGCCAGTGAAATGAATTAATGCTGCAGTAAAAATTAGGAATAATTCCTTTGCATTCATAGTTCTAAAGGAAACTCGTTTGCTTTCGCACACCTTGCAGATGTCAGCTGATAAATGGAAACCGTGACAAGATTTCCAGTCTCAATGACTAAGATGCCTGCGTGGGCTGCCAAACCAGGCTGCAAAAGCACACGCTCCAAGTACTCCAGTGTAAGGAGACCACGCGCTCAGTGCCCGGGTCCATTCTGATCTACCAGTCTGCAGCCTTCAATAGTGCGAGGGAAAGCAGAATAGCTCATAAAGCTAATCTTGTTTGTAAAGTGCTTCCTTCAGCAAGAAGAGTAAGGATTCCACAGATAGCAAGTGTTTGCCAAAATACAAGTCCAGAGAGTGGTACATTTAAGTAATACGATTAACTTTCCAACAGTTGATGGATCAAGCAACGTGAAACTTAGCGTGACGACAAAAGTGTTCAAAGTTTCTTTCAAGACATTTTAAATATAAAATAGAATTCATGCTCAAAATTTAAGGTAAATAGACAGCTAAATTATTTTTCATCAAGATTTTGCTCTGTTTTTGCAAAGACTTGTTGTGTGGTTGGTTGGTTGGTTTTTTTTTTAATTCCCTGTCTGCCAAACCACATACAAACATTGTTAATTCATTACTAATAACAAAACATGGTTTTTACTGTTTGTCTTTATGTACAATCATATCACAAAGAAAACTTTACACAGGGCAAAGACAGCATAATAACCATAGAGGTCAAACAAATTTTAGCTTCTGACACTAACTGCGCCATGTTCCTCCCTTCAAATGTAGCATGACTTGAAAATCACAGACTTTCTTCCTTTATTAGGTCATCCAGCCTCAATTTAGGTTTCACTAAACATAACGTCACTATAGCAAGCCCTCCGTACCTCTGCTGCGCCTCTCCATGATCTTATTGCATCTTCTAGCTCATTTGTGGGGCTTAAATTTGAGGCTCCAGCCCCACTAACGTTCTTTCTCTCTTGCGCTACAGCTTCAGCAAAGCAGGAATGGGCCACCGGCTGGACCTTCTGCAGAGCTTGGGACAGGAACTGGAAGTGGACCTGCATCACGGTCAGGAAACACCGCCCGAGGACCTGCGGGAGAAAAACAAACCACCTTCAAGCAAATAGAAGATTTCACAGAAGTTCCTCCTGCCTTTTGTTCCGTGTTTGGGGTAAGGATCTAAGTTAAACTCAGATTTATTATTTGTCTTTAATTGAAATAATGCTTCAGTTCATAAGTAATACATGATATTTAACCATTTACTTAAGGTGAACATTGAGCAATTAAGGGGAGATCACACTGATCCCATGTCATTTTTACTTCCACAATCAAGTTAAGGTTGGAAGAAGGAAAAGCTTGTTAAGTTACTTAGCAATATGGAACACATGAAACGATACAAAAATGAGAGTAACATATTATCACAAGGACAAGGTCAACAGCAAAACCCATCTGTGCATAGGCATAACTGAATTTATGCTAAAAACCCCAAACCAAAAATCTGAATAATTTTAAAACATGATCATAAAAATCAGAATCAGTTTCTCTTCCAAGCAGAGAAATAACCAGCAATATGCATCAAAAACATTCTGCCACACAAGACAGTGACAACACAGTGCCATTTTTAGAATGTAACAGTGACTGCAGCACACACACAAAGTCACAGCCCTGCCACTTGCACTGTCTGACAGGAACTGCTATTGCTGGCACAAATCTTCTCTTCAGAATATTTCACTGAAGTGGGTCACGTAATACTCGCTGGGAAAGCCCCCGGAAAGGCTGGGAAGCGCAGGGCTGCCGGTCCCTGCGCGCGCTCATGGAATCATTTCGGTTGGAAGAGACCCTCAGGATCATCGAATCCAACCATAACCCAACTCTGGCATTAAACCATGTCCCTAAGATCCTCGTCTGAACACCTTCTAAACCCCTCCAGGGCTGGTGACTCCAGCACTGCCTTGGGCAGCCTGTTCCAGTGCCTGACAGCCCTTTCCATGAAGAATTCTTTCCTGATATCCAATCTAAACCTCCCCTGGCACAACTTGAGGCCATTTCCTCTTGTCCTATCGCTTGCTACTTGGGAGAAGAGACCAACACCGTCCATGCTACAACCTCCTTTCAGGTATTTGTAGACAGCGATAAGGTCACCCTTCAGCTCCTCTTCTCCAGCTGAACAGCCCCAGCTCCATCAACCGCTCAGCAGCAGCACGGGCTGCCCAGCCCTGCCAGTCCATCCCCCATGTACCTCCCTCTCATACCAACGCTAATGAGAATTGTGACTGAAGACAGACATATGCCTCAGTTACTACAACCAAAATGGAACAGGTCACAGAAACTGAGTATTTAGGTACAGCCACCACATGTAGAAGGGATCCTGAGGGACAGCCTGGGGACACAGCGGCACGAGGAGGATGCTCCGACTGCCTTCGGGCCGCGCTCTCCGAAGCAGACGGAAGCTTACAATGAAGTGTAACCAGAACACAGCAGAGAAGCCAGTATTTTCCAAATTACTGCAGAAACTATTTAAAAGCTATTCAAAGTGTTTTGTTTCTTTTACGGAGTTTGTCACACAAAGTGCTTTAAAAATGTATATTTGACTTTGATTTATTAAAAAAGACTCAACTTGAATTCCATTTTAGGAATAATTCATAAAATACACAGATAATGTACAAAGCCATTGTGCCTTGGAGCAAATAAACCGCCTGGCTCATTTTCAGCTACATTCTTCTGGAATAAAAATATTCAGACACAATGATCTTACTGGCAAGACTCTGCAGTCACACGATCAGTTATATGCATTAACTATCTACTTCAGAAGAACCAGTGGTGGCAACACTTTTTTCCATTGCATCCGGACTCCTTCTGACATTCCATTGTGGTTCGATCACTTCCTTTCTTTGTACAAGGCATAAAATCAAACATTTTTGGTACTTTGACTGACCTCTGAAAGTGGAGTTTGCCTTATTAAAAAAGGCAGTCAGCAAATGATAAAATGAATACAACTGTAACTTTCCTGGCTACAAGATTAGAAAGATTTATAAGAAAAGTCTGGGAAAGACAACTGGCAGACTGAATATTTCTGTGTATGAAGAATGCAGCTCTCAGGGGAAGAAGAAACTAGGACTCATTAGGAATTTCAAGCCGATTAAGTTTCAAAGAATATTTAAGGTACAGAGGTTGAAGTTTCCCCTGCCTGGGAATTATGCTGAAAATAAACAAATGATCTAGTTTTTAAGTGGCAGCACACAACATTCCTAGTATAATTTACAATGTCAAACAGTAACGATAAATAGTAACATCTGCTTTACTGAACTTCTATTTTGTTTGAAAAATAATCTGTTTCAGTCTTCCTCAGAAATGGATAAGAGTGGTTTTAACTGCTTAAAATCCAAATAGTGGAGGGGTTTTGCACTGTTCAACATTCCCTGCAGATGCTCAACTCACTTTGCTTTAAAGTTCACTTCTTGAGGATCTTCTTCCAAAAGAACCGAAACATCCGTAACTGTGGGAAAGAAGTACGACCACCACCAGTTCAATAAATACAGCCAGGGCTGGCCCACAATGATCCAAGTGTGTAAAGCAATACACTAAATCTCTGCTGGAAATCTGCAGAACAATGTTAGCATATGGATGCGGTTTTTTCAGTTAAAGGCACCACCTCTTGAGTTAATTTTTCCCTACTTTGCCCATGCAGAAGTGTTTGAGTCTCCCGCTTTAGACCATAATAAGAACAAACTAAAACCGAGGGACTATGTAGTAATCAAAGATGAGCTGGAATCACCACAGGGGTTAACTAGTAAGTTCTTCCTGGTAGCGGTGAGGTTTTCTTACTCCATTTCTTAGAATCATGTATATTGCCTATAGGATGAAGTCTTCAGCTCACACACTTTTTGTCCCAAGAAACGCAATGGGGCTTTGCGGGGAGGTCTCCCTGCAGACTTCCTTGTCCCTGAAGCAGGTGATGAGGTTAATCAAACTGGTTACATACACACAAGGGCATCAGGTGGAGATGCAGCATTAGGTTATCTTGTCCCGTATTATCCTCCTGCTGGGGGCACACCATCCACTTGAGAATATTTTGCTGGACAAAGTGCATGCATAAAATTGCCAGAAAAACAGCGATGCCAGGCAGATTCCCCGGCAAGCAAACCTTGTGCAATGGATTCTTTAAAACTACCACTAACAAAATTAGCAAATAACCAGTGTCAGTCTTCCAAACTTGATAAAAACACTGACCTGCAGTTCCAAGTACCATTTTAAGCAGTATAATTTATTCTTTTTTGGCCTATTTCCCTAAGCAAACAAAAGCCTCAAAAACCCAAACCACCACAACACACTCATTCAGCATTCAGTGGTTTCCTACCACCCTCATTTCCCTTAACGGAGTTCTTAATGGCTTTGGTAACGATAAGCCATGCACACAACCTGTCTTTACCCACTGAAGAAACCAGATTAAAATAGCAATAAACTGAAGTTAACAATGAGCTATGACTCAAACTGCTGTACCAGATTATGAGAACATGCCCTTTCCCACATATTGCTCAAAGTGGGCAGAACATTATTTATTTTGACTAAGTAGCAATGCCCTGCAGTTCAGCAGAGTGACCTCGTTACCAAAAAGACGTGATCCTGCCCATGGACAAAAAATCACCTGCAGAGAAACCACATTCCAGCAGAAGTTGCACCTTTACATTCACAGCATGAGGAGACACTGACAACCCGACAGACTCGTTTCTGCTATCAGTCAACCTAAAAGCCCAGTGGTGATAATCTGATATTGACAGCTACTAAAACACTAATTAAAATTGAGCAAAATAAAAGGGCATTTAAATGTTAAGCATTTTAAAAATAAAGAGTAGCAATTAAAACGCAACACAAAATATTTCTAAAGACAAAGCTAGCAGACCTGAGAGCAGACCATGAGATTATAGACCAAGACAGAGTACAATGTCCTTCCAGCAAGTCACAGCATTTGCTACTCATTTGAAGCAGCTTTTTGCTACTAACAATTCCTCAACTCTGAAAATCTGAAACCAGTCCCTGCAAACCACAGGAAAGATAATAAATAATGTTTTAAAATACTTAAATTAGGCTTTACAATGTTTGCTGAGGAAAACCAACATTCTATATTTTCTCAGACATTTTTGTCCCACGAGTTTCTTATTCACAAATCTTCAGTTATTTTATACATATAAAAGCCAAAAGTTATCTGCATTTAATAGAAAACAGTGTCCAAGTAAATATCCTGTGCACATTCATGCTTTCCTTTTGTTTAGGAAGGCAACATATACATCTCTGTCATTACTACCACTTCTAAGACAATACACAAGCTCCATGTAACAAGATGCATTCTTTCTATTCTGCAGTACTGAGGCCTCTGCAAAGCTTCACAAAAGATGAGGAAACATACAAACTTTTTTCCCCGTTTTAATTCTTCCCCCCCCGCCCAGGATTTCCTTTGGCACGTTTAACAGAGCCCAGTTTTACTGCATTCTTCCAGCTTACAAAACTTTAACAACAGATCTGGAAAAGTTAACATAAAACACACTCTAGTTCCCACTGCTTTCCAAGCTGTTCCTCTCCCATACAGGCACAAAACACCTGAGAATTCATAGGGTTTTTTTTAAAGGGGAAAAGGAAAAGCTGAAAATAAAAATCAGCATTTGCATTTCAGAAATTAAGGAACCTTGGGAGACTCCATCTGTCACCAACACTTTGATCTAGAGAAGTCACCTTCTTGCACATCTTGGCAGACAGCTCTGAACTAGCACACTCTGTTCTGCTAAAAAAACAATAAATAAATTAAAAACCTCACCCACAGCTGCTGTTTTTAGTCCAAATCCAAGTCAGTGTTTGCTTATCAGAACTTGAGGTGTTTTTGATCTTGCCTTCCCTGGGGGCTGGAGCCCCCTGGGCTAATGCACAGACAGAGCCTTGTTTCCATGTCCTCCCCGTGAGTTCAGGGTTCTGTCCTCCTACCCCACCAAGAATTACAACTCCCACAACACCAGACTCCATCCTCACACGGGAGGCTCTGCAGTGTGTCTTCATGGAACACTGCTGAGCTGCCACTCAGACACTCGACCATCTCTCAATGCTTTTCAATAGATCAGGGAGGAAAAAAGAAAAGGAAAAAAAAAAACCACAACACCCTAACACATTTTTTAATTAACATTTCAGCATAAATATCTCAGTCTTCAGCATAATTATCTCAAGTCTTCACACCACAAAAAAGCAGAGTAGGAGAGGCTCTCAACAGGTCCACCCTACTGTCCCAAGCAAGGAGCAATTTCACCTGGGTCACTTTTGCTAGATGCAGGTTCATCCTGTTCTGTAAGTTCCCCATGATGGAGGCTCCCTACCCTTTGTAGCAACCCACATCAGCGCTTCACTGACATTAGAAAGTATTTCCACAACTTCTAATATGAATCATTCCTTCTGAAATCTAAGTTCATTACTTCTTGCTCCACCTTACATGGACACGAAGAACAAACGCTGCCACGTCTTCTGGCAGCTGCTCACATACCTGAGCCATTCTGGTCTTCCTTCTTAGTCTTCTCTTCTGTAGAGTCAGTCTTTTCAATTTGTTCTCTGAAGTTCTGTTTCCTAGATGTCTCATTACACTCGCTACCCTCCTCTGATGTCTCTCCAGTTGCTCACTATTTCTCCAAGTGTAACAGCAGCAGTGTGAGTGTGCACCGTTGTGTTTAAGGCCATAATAACCAACATGAAGAGAGTTGAATGCCATGTTCCATGGTTCTTGCAGGTTATAGTTCTGTTAAATACACGACAACTGCCTCTTTGCACAACAGCAACACCACTGATATAGTATTTGCAACCGCACGACACTGACTCCTACTCAATATACAGCTCCCATAAGCCCTAGAACGGTTCGTCAGAGCCGCTGCCCAGTGGACTCCACTTGTGAGGCTGAAAGTTTTTATTTAAATATTGTCACATTCCATTTTCCCCTCTGAATTCCATCCCAACTGGAAAACTCATTTGTTCAATTCATGAGTATTTTTAACTCAGCAGGTCTTCCAGCATACTCCTATCATGTACTTTCATCTCCAAACTTAAATATATTCTCTAGAGTGACGTCTGCCAAGGTCCATTTTGACAGTGAGCAACTGATAACTGCTTCCTGGGCACCATCATCCAACTACCTCACCCATGCACTTACGTCATGTAAATCACGCTCCTTGGCCAACTTACAAAACAACCATGTGAGTGTCAAATCCTTACGTTTTGCTGGTTTTAAGCAAAAGCAATACTTGTCTCACTACACAAAAGTTGCCAGAAATCTTGCATGTTGACTAGTTTTAAAAGCACATGCAAGATGCAGTTTTAATTAAGAAAAGGTACAGGAAAAGTACAATGACGAGGCGTCGATTCCCACAAGATTTGCCTCCAAAGAAAAACAAGCGATCGAGCTGTTTCACCTGCATTCTCTTCATGTTTGCTCCTACCTCAGAGCGCTGCAGGAGCACCTGGAGCTCAGGAACAAGGGTTGGGTCCATACAGGTAAAGCAGGGACCAGAGCAAGTTTCTCTGCCTTTGCTTTAAGCTGGCAGCACATGCAGTCAGCTTATGCAAACACCACTTTGCTTCTGCTCATGAGCCCTGCTCACAGCTGAAGAGGCACCTTCCCCACACAGCATGTGGGGCAGGGGAGGAATCAGCACCGAGATTTGCTTGACTGGCTTCTAAAAGGAGTACACAAATAGTTGCCTATATGCTGCAAGACAGAGTTTTGAAGTCCATAAAAAAAGCCCTAGAAGACAGTCAGTGCTTCATATATTTTTGCCTTTTTTAATTTAAAAAACTCTCTTTCAGGACAGATATTATCCAGGTCTTCAATTGCATAAAACCCACACTAATTTTTAAATTTATATCTATATTATATATATATTCCAACAGCATTAGCTAAACATAGTAATATTTTTATAATGTTTTCAAAAATACCAGTCTATAGTAGATATTTATAACAAATATATAGCCAATCTTACTTAATCCCATACTAAGCATGCAAGACTGCAAACTGTCAGTCATGTTTCTCACTACAGCTACGTACTACAAATAGCATTGTACTTAACTACTTCACCTGTTGTGCAGTTATAGACAGCAGATAATACTTGGGCAAGCATGTGCGTAGCAGTCATCATTACAAACTCACCTGAAACCTCACTGAAAAATGAGAGAACTCAAAAGTAAATTTTCCACTCAGGATGAAATCCTATAGGAATTACTATACAGCAGTCTTTGCAAAGTTAAGAAATATGTTAAAACACGAGGAACACCAGGGATTCATAGATGACTAAAAGTTAATATATATGACTATCACTTAACGCTGCCTGGTATATAATTAAGACATTTACTACAAGAGAAATACCCAGAAGTAGCCAGCCAGGCATGAGGAGAGCTGGGGAGCCTCTCTTAACTTCACCACCTCTGAATTCTGGCTGTTGGGCACTCGCTGCCAGCGTAAGGCGATGATAGCAAAGTCAGCCTCATGCCAGCATGGTGTTTTCCCTTTAAGCACAACAGCTCAAACACACAAAGAAGTTTTGAAGCGTGATAAAACATTATTTTACACAAACTTCAATCTTTAGTCAACTAATATACGGTTTTACACAAACACTGATGACACTTCAAGTCCCAACTGTTCAGCTTTCCACTTGGAATGGATAATATTACAGGAAGTATAGGTTTATTTAGAAGATGATGGCTTAATGTCATTAGAAATACAAGCTAGCATAAACCAAAATCATTTAAACCTTTTATTTAGCTGCTCTGGAGGGGCAAGGTGTTGATAGTTTTTTGGTTTGCATTATTGTTATTTTTAAATGAAGCATGGTTTATGCAAAGAGGTTGCTGGATTGCTGGTTATAGATTTAAATCATATAAGAAGACTACCAGTTATATAGGTAGTACAATTTAATTATAACTCATCTTTCTTATTTCACAAAATGTTGAAATAGGGTGCAAGTTCTTATACAGAAATACCTACTAAATACCTGTTTCAGCACAGTTCGAAGTCAGGCACTGCACAACACTTAATACTTTCAAGAAGAAAACATAAGGATAGAAGAGCTGCTCTTTTAACCAGCATTGCCCACAAATACAAAGCAAGGCAGAGAGAACTTCTGATGTAGATGTGATTTGGAAGAGCCCAATTAAGAAGGAATGATACAAATTCACATGCAAAACAGTATCCCCAAGGTAACTTACCTCAATGTCTTGTAGGCTGAACTCTTTTTGATCTTTAAAGTTTGCAGCTCCTGCACTCAGTTCCATCAGCATTTTTGCTATTTCTGGTTTTATTGCTGCTGTGAGTCGACTCGCTGCTTCCATGACATGTTCCTGCACGTCTTTCAGTTGCATAGCTGCCTTAGAATAGTGCGAGTTCCTAAATACGCTGCTGAAAAGGTCTGTAAGGAAAGTGCTCGTACGGCAAAACACGTTGAGTGCATCCAGGTATTTGGAGATTCCCTGCTGGATGTCTGCGATGGGAGTCGTGTGGGACACGGGGTGGCTGCAGCTGCCCGCAGCAGCTGAGGAGACCAGAGGGGACGCCGGGGCCGTCGATGCCAGAGGAGCGCTCAAGGTCCTGCCTAGCTCAGGCATTTGATACTGCTGGTGTTGCTGCACTTTTTGCTTGGACCCGCCAAGCAAAAAGCGCCGCTTATAGTCCATTTTGCTTTCTTGTGCACTACAGCAATACATAAGTGAGTGCCTGTCCGAAGATTCCTTGAATTAACAATCACTTGTCAAATTCCTTCCCCAAATATATAGTTATGTACAGTAACAGCGGAGGACTGCGTACATAGGTTTCACAAAAGGCATTTCAAAAAGGCAAGTGTCTGTATAATCTGTATCAGCAGTGAGAAAGGCAGCAGACTTGCTGACTTTGTATTTTCAGTGTTCAGTGCAGCCCTGCTGCAGTTATAAACTGTATTCTCTCACTCATGCTCTGGCTCTGGTTCGGTACTCCACGCCGCACACGGAAAAGCAACACTGGAGCGGAGAAGTTATCACCTACAATTTCTTCATGAGCACATTATTGTCACTTGCTGTTAAGTCTACAAAAGTTATTTCTGTCAATGCAAATAATAGTTTTAGAAGCAATACCTTAATACAATTTCCCCATTAGCAATATCAGGAAAAGTGGAGCAGACCACCGATCAACAGCGATTGTAAAAGCAGTGCAGAGGCTCCTTCCTTCAAAAAGCAAATTGTTGTGTTAGCAGATCAAATATCTTCAAATGTCTTGACAGATCCAGTCTGCCAAATTAGTTTATTTGTAGTGTCTCTTCTTAATACTGGAGGGGATTAAAAAAAAAATCTGGACTCTGTTTACAGAAGACTTCGCAAGTATAAGCTATTAAAAATTAGTGTTTATTATTGCAAGCCTTCTTCCCCTTTCCTTGTTTGTTGAGGTAGTTGTTTCCGTTGTAACATTAAGCGGTGCTTCCAGACTGCATTCGTCCTCAATTGTAGACTCGGAACAAAAATGCACAAATGTATTTGTAAGGCCTCTAGGTCATTTCCTGTGATGGGAAAAAAAAAGAACAAGTAGTTTAAAATGTTATGGAACAATAAGAAGGTTTAAGATTTTAACTCCTGCAGTGTTCTGGTATACTTTTCTAGGCATATGCTGTCATCAATATCCAAGATCAAAAGGAAGGGGGAGTTGCACTGACAATTTAAAAGGCAGATACAAGTTGCTGCCATCCTGTTAATAAACTCAACACTGCTCAATATTTTCTTATTTATTCTCCCATCCTAGACTGCCAAGCTTAAGACTATAGTCAATCCTCAGCACAACCCTTATACAGTTAAGAGCAGTGGAAGGCTATTAATGCAGAGCTCAAGGGGAGTTAAGCACATTTTCTAACCTCATATTTTTTAAATAATTTAAGAATTAAGTAAATGAACCCTTTTTTTCATGCACCATAATTTATTGCAGAAATCTGAGACTCCCATTCATTTTAATAATTTACTAAATCAACAGATACAGGTCCTTCACTTTTTTCCCAGTATGACAGCAGACAAATCTGTCGATACTCTAAACGAGATGAGCCAAAAAATAGAACATACACATTCCATTTCAGCATGACAGACAGCATCTATCATATGCAAGGTATCACAGGAGAAATGCCTAACAGGTTGGCCTAAATAACACACTCATCAGACATGAAAGCAGGGAGGAGATACAGCTGCTACTACTGCCCTGCTCCTACTAGCAAACTGGTGAGCTGGAGAGCCAAGACTTCCCTGCAGGGGTCTGGAGGAAGGTGAACGGAGCCTGAGCGGCCAGACAGGCTCAGTTTGCACAGGAGACATTCCAGGCCAGGCTGCAGGAACCGGAGCTTCTGGGAAAGGGCGTTTCAGCCCTTCCCCTCAGCCAAACACAGCTCTGAACCGGACAGGGCTTGGCATCCCATGGTCATGTTTACAGGTTGGAGTCATATATGCATACAATGGTCACAGTTATCCTAGGAGTTCATTTACATATCTTTATATACACACTTTATATAAACACACATATATCTATTTATACATATGTGTGTGTGACAAGAGAATTTTTTTAACGCACTATGAATTTATAGCTCGTTAATTAATCCCACCTCAATAATCTTCCTTTCCTCTGTGCCACAGACCCCATTACCTCTCATCCCACCAGCCAGGCTAGGCTGAGAAACCTGTTGTGTCCTCAACAGGCAGTTTGCTACAGCGTTCCTCGCTTGGAGAGAGAAACGTTCTGTGTTTTGAGACTGCAAAAGACACTGATGAACAATATCAGGACATTATCAGAAGGAAAGTATAATGTCGAGAAATACAGTTTGTTCAATCAGTTTATCTAGTCCTAGCTAGTCATGCTCTAGGTCATTCTCTCCCTCTCCTGCACATACACATAGCTTGACTCGATCAAATATGGACATTCTTTTCCTTACTGCTGCAACTGCAATGTACAAGAGTTAATATCAAACAGTAATTCAGGATAGTTTTTTTTTCCCCCTAAGCACTTAAAAGAATAACCCAGATATAGCAGAAAAGATCTATTTAATTCAACAACAAAACGTTCCTTTAGCTATTATATTTGAAATATGAAACCTGTATTAATATTGTCAAAATGGTTTGGGAATAAAGATTTTCTCTTCAGACAAAATTTCTTATTTCCAGCTGTCTGAAGAAAGAAGACATCTGTTCATTCACATAATGTGTTTTGACACACAGATAAAGAAGCAGGCAAGACATGGCAGGACAAACCAACGTACCGAGCTGGATAGTCTCACACCCACTAAAACATCAGGCACACAAGTTTCTCAGGAATCGTTGCTGCAGATGGCTCTGCTTCCAGGATCTAGAGCAAATACTCTTGTGTATTCCCACTTTCTAAAACATGATAAACAGATAAACCAGCAGAAATTCCCATATGCATTTCAGCATCCCTTATGGAAGTACTCTAGGCTGATGACTGTTTTTCTAACTACTTTATACTTCTCTCAGTATTCACAATGAATGCGTCAAAATGCAATAAACCCATTAAAATTAATTTTCTAGGAAGTCTTGATATCATATGCATAGCTGAAAATCTTCTTCCCCTTGCTTTACAAGCTATGGTGTCCTACCGTGGAAAGCATGATTAAATTGGTTTTCTTGATTGCATATAAATGTAGACGGAACAAAAGGGTTGGTTAATTTATATGCACTGTGTAAGTAAATTGGTGATTATTTTCCCTAAGTAGATGTGAATTTCACGTTGCAGAAGAACTCAGAAATGATCATGAAACATCTAAATGTTAATTAGCACCAAAAGTAGGAAGAGCTAAGAAGAAGGGGTTTTCCAGCTCTACATAGAGCACGGAATTAGATGAGCTTCTGAAAAGCAACACTGCAATTTGGTGTTTCTGATCACACACTGAGCCTTCAGGATTCAGCTGAGACACTGATCATTTGACATGGTCTGATATTTAGCCAGTACACAAAACTGCTACATCCTAAAAGAACACAAACACAATGAATAGAAAAAAAGCGGTGGTTTTGTATTTTCTACAGCTATAAACAAACATGATAAATCATTGTGTTCTACTTCTGGACAATTTCACAGTCAGACCTGCAGGTACCTACTCAATTCTTCAATACTCCCTTGTCATAAAATCAACACAAAATCTTGAAGACAACAGCTTATATCTTTAGCATCTAAAGACATATTTCTATTTATTTAGAGAGAGGAAATCTACCGTTCTTAACACTTTTCAACACCAGGCATGTGGGTAATGTTCTACACTCGGTAATGAGCGCTCCAACATGCTATGTACAAAATAAACATCCTTCCTTCTGCATCTTTTCCTGAAGAAGTGAAGTGGAGAATATTCCTGTGCTCTCCCCTCCCTTCTCCCATGTTATGGTTCCCCCGCAGCTCTTGGTGCGCAGCCTAAAAGTGGGGGGTCTGTGTTGTACCTATATGAACTTTATGCCAATCTAACTCTTGCAATGTTAGGAAAAAAACAGTTTATTCTTTCCTTTATGTAATCAAGACCAAAACAGCGTTGCTCAGATACTATTAAACATTATAAATAGAACTAATATATAGTATAAAACCAAGCTCCACACTGACTACTATACTCTTGAAAGCTGTAAAATGCTCCCGAAAAAGCTCACCACACTGTTTATGTTTTCACTTTAAGGAATTAATGCTATAGTTGTGGAACTGCTACTAGTTTGAACTATCTGAACTTCCAGAGAGAATGAAGCAGACATCTGCACGAGCTAGCTGCTCTAAAAATGGCCACATTTGCATAGAGGAAACAGAAATTGCATGAAAATGAGAGCATATGCAAATTAAGTTCGCTATCCTTTTTTAAAATGTACCAGACAAAATTTTGTGCTTCGATAATTCCCAGAAAATCAAAAGTATTTTCTCCAGCTTCAGTGATTGCAAGAGATACAAATCAACAGGGAAGACCTTCCAACAAATGGGATTTGGCGCCTCCCAGTTTCTGTTTTGGATGAGCACTAAAGGGTCTAATCCCCCATCCCAACCATTTGGGATTACCCTGCGGGAAGAGGAGCCAACTTCTTCCCTGAATCAACATGGGAAATCGAACAGAGGAAGCAGTGAGTAAAACATACCAGTCTATCACTAGTTAGTTTAGTTACACAACTACCCACACTGTCAGCGTCCTTTCAGCCACCTTCATTTACCATCTACATGAAAGCTTTGCAGGCCTTACTACAGGGTGTTTCAAAGAGATGGACGCAATTTGAAAGCAGTATATTTCACAAAAACACAGTCTTTGACACATCCTCACAAGAAAAAGCCGCAAAGTGCAATATCTGGGGATCTTGGGGACCAAGAGCGTAGCGTCACGTCTTGGGGTCCCGTGTGACCTGTCCAAGTGGAGGCACTGTGTGGCTGCAGAGATACAGTGATTTCAGATTGGGTCCATCTTTTTGAAAGGCCCTGTATTTAATTTTTCTTTTTTTTAATCAAAAAATGATATTTCATCATTTAAAAAATATCCTGATCTCAATTTTAAGAACTGCTTGCAAAGGTGTTCTGTATGAGTTCTGTTGTCTTTTCAGTCAATGGACGATATAACACATGAGTAAGATGATTCAAAAATACCTGAGCTACTTTTTTAAGAGTAACACTTCCAGATATTGTACATTGGTTTTAGTTTTATGAGCTACAGCTTCTAAAATCTCCAGATGAACCAATGTTGCAAGTACCATTCACTTAAAACAATCACACTTGAAAGCAACTAAATTCAATTCATGTCTCCAAAAAAGTAACTCCAGGAGAAACACCCCAGAAGAGGCAGATTGCTCACTGGGGAAACGCCTGAACAAACAAAGCCTACTGCAGGGCCAGGAGGTCAGCGAGCCGCCAGAGCCAAGCGCCCCTTTGCAGAACGCACCAATTCCTTCACATTTAGTGACACAAATCTTGTGCAAATCCCCAAGTTACTCCGCTATGAAAGGCGTCATTCCACCTTCAAGTTCTGCTGTCGCTGCGTGCACATCAGATCCATCACCTGGCCAGGCCACTCAAACTCCAACCATGGATACCTTGAAAAAATAGAAATATCTCAAATGATCTTTGATGTCCAAATAGCAAACTGGGAGGTTATTTCTTGCTTCTCCTTTCAGATGCTACAAGTTGCAGGTAAGACTACAAGTGAACTAAGACAAGTAGTGGAAACTCTTTCCCCAAATAAACTCATCAGGATCCTCGTAAATAAACAGGTTAAGAAAAACAGTCAAGTAATCCCAGCTACTTTTGGAGGGCCGAGGGGGTTGAATACAGACATCAATATAGTAATCTACAGATTTTAACTGTGAGTTGATTCATTTTGCACTATCCCAAACTAAAGACAGCCTACAGCTACAGCTATACAGTGTGCTTAGCATTTACAAAACACATCCATTCAAGAAGATTAGAAATTGGAATCCACATACCAGAGATCCAATATAAAGAATATTAGAATTTCAGTAACAAATTTCATAACCTGAGAAATTAGATTCCAACTACATCATCTCCACTCTCAATTAAGACGCCACAGCTATTAATATTAAAATTGTCACTGTATAAGGTACTCAATACATCCATAAAAAGAACGTACGTACAATTAAGTGTGGGGACTTTTAAAATTTGTTTTCATTTTTAATGGTCATAAAAGCTTTCAGAATAATACAAGAGCTGAAACCATGTTTTCAAAATTAGACTTTTCAGTTGACAAGAAAAGCCATCTCCAAGTAACGCTGACTGGCAGAAAATATGGATTAATCTCCGACATCAACCACGTTATTTTGCACCTGTAATTTCATACCAACACATCATAAATACTTAAAGCATGCAAACTCTTTTGCAGGGGTTGACAGGTTTAATTATCTTCACCACCAGGGCAGAGGTGGCTTTTGGTTTCGCAGGACTCTCTCCGGGCTCAGACAGACCCTGGCAGCCCCAGCCCGGCGTGTCCCACTGGCTCAGCCCTCGGCTGGACACGCGCGGCACCAAACCCCAGTGGGCAGGTGCCAGAAGGGAAAACCAGCCTTGCTAACAGGGTGAGTGGCAGCCACTAGGAGACACAGGCATCTCCTATGGTTTTTTTATTTGTTATCCAAATTGTAAAAAAATCTCCTATTAGAGGAGGACAGGGCGAGAAAGGAGAAGACAGAAATAGCCTATTATACCAATATCATTTCAGTTGTTGTTAGCTCATGAATTGCTTATTGGGATTCCTTTTGGCTGCTTGCCCGGAACAGTTGGAGGAAAAAACCAACACATAACAAAAAAAGTACGCAAGCCAATCCTTAGTGAACCCATGAAGGTCCTGTTGGAAACATCCCCCTTCCTAATACAGACCAGCCAGACGCTCTGGCCCGCTCTCCAGGCTACTCCAGGGTCGGACGGGTGTTTGAAGCAATTCAGTGTCTCCCCACCAGCTGGGGAGCACAGCTCCCAGGACATGCTCCACAGGGAATATATAGTTACTGCAGTTTCACTAGAATCATCAGCTGGAGCATGCTATTGAAATGTATACAAACCTAAATGGACCAACAGAAAGTGATTTCATCTACCAGTGAAACAATCACAAACAGAAGCATGGAGATCTGTTAAACCTAAGTGGAAGAGTCCAGCAACTTGGTTTTATTAAGTCAAACGCTATTTTCACTGATGAAACATCTACCTAATATTTACAGACAGACTCTGAACTTATCTAGTATGTCTTTGTCCAGAGCCTTTTTCCCTTCAAAATGACCCTCCTTAAAAAAGCCATTAACTTATTTGTGCCGATTTGTGCCTTTTGCACTTACACTGAAAAAATCCTCTACAAGCACATCTATGCTAGATGCCCTAAAGGACAATCCTGAGCTGGATTTTTCCAAGGCAGAGCCTTCAGCACATCAGGAGACTTCTCACATTTTGTTTGAAGTAAAATATATAACACACCAAACAGCACTAATTGAAGTCTCAGCAATAACGTATGACAGCAAAAGGAAAAGCTAGCGAAAGGAATGTGTTAAACCAGACCTTCTTTCGGATGAGGGTGCCTCCCTGAATGTCAAAAATAGATGCCTGTGTCAGATCAGGATTGCTGTTTCAATCCTCCCTTGGCAATAGGTGCTTAGGTTATCTATTTTGAAAGCAGGACCAGTTCCCTTTTGAAAGAGAACTGTGGGTGCAGAAGAGAGAGAAAAGAAAATAGCCTAACAAAGCATTTGCACCCAGCATGAGAAATTCCCATGCGATGTGACTGTCAACCAGAGGGGACTCAAGACTCTGTGTCTCACCTCCCAAAAGGGTGCACTTCACAGCAGCCACCAGCACGCTCCCTCCTGCCCTCTCATCGGGACATTAAAACATGCTAAGATGAAGAAAAGACTCATGCGAGCACAGTAAGAGTGAGTATGAACAGCAGAAACTTTCTGCAGAAAAGGCACAGCTCTGCCTCCCAGAAAATACCACCTGCAGAACTCCTGGGTGCTGGTCAGTGTCTGCAGCACTGCTGCGAACAGACGCCTCTCCCTCCGAAAGCACATGTCGCAGCCACCCAGCGGAAAACACGCACTTCAAAATCCAGTGAAGAACTGAAGGCCACAGTTTCAAGGAAGGGACAGAGCGCTGACAATTTCTAGAAATGTCTTGATAATAAGTTAACGTCTATTCCTACAGATGGCCTTTTCAGCCACACGTCTCTTCCTGCTGAAGGGGTGAGAGCAAGAAAAGGCTGAACTACAGAAATACTCAATTAGAGCGTATGCAGAACAGGGATATTACTTGGTCAGGCTTGTGTATCATGGTCCAACTATGGCCAATTGACATAATTCCTATCCACCTACCCCATCCCAAGTCTTTCCTTGCAAACCCACCCCAAACATCATATGTGCACTTAAAAGTCTTTCTGAGCTATAGGACAAGCCACCTGTCTTTACCTTGTCACTCCCGATCGCAGTTTCACTTCTAAACACAGTAAGCACAAAGAGTCCAGCATAGTATTTCCTTGTTAAAACGTAATGAAAACAAGCATTAAGAAAACAAAATGAAGTTGTTTCTCAGTTCTGCAATAACCACAAAAATCAGGATTTCCCGTGTTTCTGCAGAAGACCAGCTTTTACATGGGGGAGAACACAATACAACAAACAGCAAAAACAAGTGACTACAACCCTATAATGGCATAGTAGACATCTTAAACCTGGATGCAGCTTAACCTTTGGGCTCACTTCAGCAATGGACTTAAGCATATGCTTAGTTCCACTAAAGTTAGTGGTATCTCTCATATACTCAAGTACCTCCTTAAATCATTAACTGCAGCTTTCTGGCAAAAGCAAATGCCATATGTATTTTTCAGTATCATTCACCAGGAAGAGAAGTTTTCAATACTCATTGTAAAATGTGTGCTAAAAACTTCTACTGAAATTTGTTGAAGAGGTTTAGAAAACCGGCTTGAAGACCTAGTTACTGCTGAGCCAGTGCCGCTGAAGAAACCAAGCACAGGGCTCTACATGGA
This sequence comes from Nesoenas mayeri, assembly GCF_963082525.1. Taxonomy (NCBI): domain Eukaryota; kingdom Metazoa; phylum Chordata; class Aves; order Columbiformes; family Columbidae; genus Nesoenas; species Nesoenas mayeri. Next base: position 18,600,797 of record NC_137547.1, read on the forward strand.
CTTTTAGTCCCACTGGCTTAAAGCTACTTGCCCATGGACTCAAATACCACATAAAAAGCTTCTGCGCCTAGAAAAATGGAAATAATTCCCACCCTTTGGCAAAGAACTTAAGTAATTGGAAAGACATTCTGTATAGGCTACCTTCAATACATCTTTCAAAAGGCAGGTTCTTCTGAGGAAGTTTTCATTGCCCCAAACAAATCAGATTTTAAACAAGACTTGGAAAGACAAGTGGGAGTAAGAGCCCAAGCGTTTAAGCATGACATACTATATGCACTACTATATATATACACACACATACAAAGAACGGCGTAACTTTACAGGACTGAGGGACTAAAATAAGAGACTAGATTCATTATGGATACATTTATCAACTCATACATGAGGAAAAACAATCCTGGCCTCACAAAATGATTGGCTCTGGCCTGATCATTACCACCTAGGAAGATGATCTTGGTGTTACAACTGACTGTTTTTGCTAAAATGTCACCCTGATATGGAATGCTGGAGTCACAAGAGTAAATCTTATATTACAAATTATTCGCAAAGCAATTTAGAAGGGAGCATCACTCTTGGGAAAACCAGAAACATAATTATGCCACCACATAAATCCATCATTTACCCACACATCAAATTTAGCAGGAGGTTCTGGTCTCTTTATCGCTCTTTTTTTCCAGAGGGGCTCTTTCAGTTTCCTAGGTAGACTAACCACAGGCCTGAGAAATCCTATATGCAGCAAACTGTTGAAGACAGAGTTTTAAATAAGCGTAGCTCACAAATCCACCCTGTTCTTGCCTTCCCCAGGGTATCCATTTATAACTTCATGGGATAAAGAAGGTTGAGTTGGATCAATTTTGAAATCTGAGTCACTGTGGTCACTTTTACCTTCTTATTCCTTCCACCTGAGTGATCATGGAAAGCATTATATCACAGTGATATACTGTTTAGAAAAGCTCTGGAAACAGCAGCATTTCCTCATTGATAAATCAGATGTCAACTTTTAGACATGGCTTCCAGCCATTTTGCTGCTCTTGCAAACATAAATAGCACATTTCATAAATGCCACATTACTCACACTTATTAGCATATACACACTTGAATTTTTCCACTGAAATAAACAACCCTAAACCAAATTTCTAGACTGTTTTAACTGATTTTGTGATGCTGCGCAACTTCTTAACAAGAACACCCAAACACACAGCACTAAAATAAAACATGCACTGAAGTCAGTGTTAGACAAAAGTAGCATTTCAAGGTAGGGAAAAATCACAGATTATCTACACATTTAAAGCTCTTATATGTAGAAGGAAGTTTTGAGTACCAGAAACATAAGACAGATTATGTGCAGAAAATCCCATAAAGCCCTTATGTGATTTTTTTTTCCTGTTTACAACAAGGAGGATGAAACCTTTCAAAAAACATTTGGAGTAACTCAACACCAACAATTTTTCCTTTTCCAAATCACTATGCTTCCTCTAAATTCTCTACACTTGCCACAGAATACATCTATAACGTTCTCTTGATACTAGACTACGTAAGAGAAAGAAAAAGCCCTGTAAATGTGTTTTCTTAGTTGCATAAAACATACTAATCGTAACCCACTCATATAAATGAAGTGGCTACTATTAGCACGTACTTCCACATGTAAACTATTCACTTTTTCATATTTAATAAGTGTATTACCATGCTATTCCTTTGTGACTAAAATTAAAACCAAACCTAATATTTACTAATATTTATTTTCTCCAGTTCGGGGTACAAGCTTTATCTATCTTAATGTTTGCCTTCTCCCCCCAACTCATTCATTGAAAGTCTCCTACTTGAAAAGTATTAAGTATTCCAAAATATGATTTTCATTTCCAAAAATAGGAAACAGGAGCACATGTCAGAAAAACTGACCTCAGCACACACACTTACTGGCTCACGACAGTTGCAGCCACAAGCTTTTTTGTCATGTAGCTAATACAGAGCTCGGTGTCTCCGCACCACAACTCCTGCATCCCGAGAACACTTTCCAAACGGTTTCTGGGCTTACTGGATTTGAGTAGCATTAGATTCAGCACTGAACAGCTGGAGTTTTGCCCAGGAAAATAAACAATATTCTATACAGAAGAGAGGGACACGATGATTAGGCCTTTCATTCCCTCTCATGTTGAAAATTATGGAATTATCAGAAAACTGTAATCATGAAAATGTTATACTAAGGAGAATGTATTTTTACAGCAAATGAACATAATTATGTTTACCATATTTGGGCACAAAGTTGGCTGGCAATTCAGTCTGTATATAGACAGCAGTATCTGATTCACTGTCACAGGATATGAATACACTGGAGCAATCCAGTGTGAATAGCCGTCTCTCTCCTATGACAAAACCAAACATTAGTGTATACATAATATGAAAAAAGCATCATATAATACTACTGCAAATAGCAATTTCATAAATAGTAGTAGTTGAATAGTTTTAACCTTAATTCTAAAAATCATCCTCGAAGTAGATCTTCGTAACAGCAGACTTTTGGAAATGTCGAAGTGCTTTATTTCTGACAAATCCATGGGTTTTTATATATTAGATTATGCAGAACTAATTTCTGTAGCTCATGAAGGAACAGTGGTGACAAGTAATTTGAGATCATAAAGATTAAAAGAAGTAGAAATGGTAGCATGCATACTTCATAACCTTTCTTTATTTCTTCCTATTAAAAAAGCTCCTTATGCGTCTTGGGCACGGCGTTCCTCTCCTCAATAAGACCACATGTATAAGTCTTAATTAAATATAGATGAGATTTTTAAAATAGCACTAACTCATCCTGAATAGTTGGGGTCAAACATGATTAGTTATAAGATGACATGTAATACCCTTCCAGTTCATAAATCTCTAATACAAAACCAGATGGGAAAAACACGGCCCAATCTTGCCAATTATAACCTTTCCCCCTTCAAGAACATCCAAAGCTTCGCTCTCGGCTAGTTGTTCCACTCGCTTTACACAGAAGATAACTAAAAAAATCCTTCCCTGAGTTGCTCAATCTTCTGCAAATGCCATTAGCAACGGGTTCAGACTCAATCACTGGAGACAACAGGACTCTCCTCTTGCCCCGGTGCAGCCAGCCCGTGCTCCCCTAGGTACCCCCCACTGCCCCACAGCAGCACCTCATGTCTTCCAGACCCCGTACCCAGTGCCCTCCGTGAGCTGCTTCAGTCACCCTGCTTTCTATTTCAGTCCACAGAGTAATTTGTTGCCTTTTATCCACATCATGTAAATGCCAAAATAGGCCACAGGTCAACTTAAAATCAAAAGCTGCAGATGGAAGGCTGAGGAATGCTGGAGCAAGGCTGGCTCTGCCATCCACTCCTCACACTGACACAGCTGTGAGAAACTTCTGCTTTTAAAGGCAATTAGTTACTTGATTTTTGCATTTTATATGTTCTTCCTAGAAAGATGAGCTTGATTAAAGTTATTTTCCTTTTATTAAGAAAAGCAAAATACCTTACTATTTTAAGAGTCTACTGTTCTCCTGCTTCTTTAAAAAGGTTAACACTTAACAACGAAGTTTGATTTCTTTCAATACAAATAAACTCACACATTTAGAAAACAAATCTCATTTTTTCATATCTAGTGTAGATGCTACCAAAGAATATAAATAACTTCCCACAAGAGCTCCTTGCTAACAAGTGCATACATGGAATTCTGCCGCACGCCTCAGCAGCACACACAGCTTTTCTGGCTTCCGGCTTTAAGCCGCTACATTAAGTATATGGCATGGAAAGGCACACAACAGTCAAACTGATGTTCAGAGAAATACTGGTGGGATTTGATTGATGTACTCTGATTTTTCCTTTAAAAAAAATGCGTTGTTCTTAAGTTAAAAATCATTCCCAAAAAAAACTTTGCAAGTATTTCCCAATAAAATTATCCATTGTTAAATAATTATCAATCCTAATTACAACATATGAAGCACAGACAGACCACCTTACCATGTCCTGAAAGTAGAAGTGCCGATAGTTTTATATAAAAAACAAGCCCTCAATCATGTGCATGATTTGTCACCAGGTTATGTGCCAATATTTCCGCACTGAGTTGTGCAAGAAATCTTTTGCCCAGCAGAGGATACAATAGGATATTTATGCTGGTATAATACATTTTGAAAGCAAAACACATGGAATGTTTTAATTCGTAAAAGAGATGAACATGATGTGATTGATCTATTCAGTAGAAATCAAGCATCCATAAGCAAACCTAAAGATTTAATCTTAAACTTTCATTATTTGTTAGATCTTTCTGAAAACTCAGGTGTGTTCCCCCAAAGCATCTGACACCAACAGTCCAAGATGTATCACACATGCATCAGTGGGAGATCCTCACTTCACACCTAATTAAGTACATGCAATGGTATCTCTCAATATTCATTAACAGAGCTAAATTTTCTTCACAAACGAAGACTGGAAAGACACACTTAAAATTTTAAGTGGTGTCTTCCGTTCTGTCAATTATACTAAAAAATTATTATCAACGTGAAAGCCTAGGCTTACATTTCAATTACGTTCAGGTGATTTAAAGCACACTGACGCTTCTTCCCAGTAACTTATGTTGACAAGGGGTTTTCTGCTGCAGACATTGCGACACAGTAACGCTCTGCTGGCCACAAGACACTGCAAAGATGCCAAATACTTTTAAGCAATGCTTCAATACCAGCTGATGCATCTATTATGGATCTGGCCAAACCCCTTTCAAATCTATTTCCTAAGCATTACATTTGCAAAAAGTGACCTTTAAACCAGCAGGATTGCTTGTGCTGACGGCCAGGACCACCCCGCTGGTACCAGGCACTGGCCATGGCTGATCCGGCACCGGCGAGGAGAAGGCTACAACACACAGCACTAAGCATGGAGGTGAAGCCTGGCAACTTCTACTTTATATATTACTGCAACTCCCCCCAGGCACCATTTTTAGCCACTGTTGGATTTCCTCCCTTCTCCCCATCCCCCAGTCAGGCTCCAAACCTTGAAGTAACCTTGTTCTGCTCCCCCCCAGAGACAGCTCCATGCCTGAAACATAACCTCTAATCTTAATTTCTATTTCTAGCGTACAATTCGCGACCCTTATCCCAATTTTTTAAATCAAATCTCTTTCACGTTGCAGACTCTGCTTCCTATAGTCAGGATAGCACACAGAGCCTGTCAGAATATAACTATATGTTTATTGTTGAGGACAATTTTACATTACTTTTAAGAGCTTTAGAAACATACAGTATTTGTGCAATATAGGTTCTCTGAAAAAGAGGTTTTCAATACCACTGTCAGTACTCCACTGCAATGAAACAGCTTTATTTGTTACAAGGTTTAGATAAAGACCTTAAAATACAACAGATCTGCACTCCAGGGTAGTTTGCAAAGCAAAGCATTTAACTTCCAGCAATTACTGATACTTGGAGAGTATCTGTGGACACTAAGCTAAAGCCTTACAGAATCACAGAATTTTAGGAACTGGAAGGGACCTCAAAAGCTAATCCAGTGCAATCCCCTCATGGAGCAGGAACACCCAGATGAGGTTACACGGGAAGGTGTCCAGGCGGGTTGGAATGTCTGCACAGAAGGAGACTCCACAACCCCCCTGGGCAGCCTGGGCCAGGCTCTGCCACCCTCACCCCCAACAAGTTTCTTCTCAAATTTAAGTGGAACCTTTTGTGTTCCAGTTTGAACCCATTACCCCTTGTCCTATCATTGGCTGTCACCAAGAAGAGCCTGGCTCCATCCTCCTGACACTCACCCTTTAGATATCTGTAAACATTAATGAGGTCACCCCTCAGTCTCGTCTTGTCCAGCTCCAGAGCCCCAGCTCCCTCAGCCTTTCCTCACACGGGAGATGCTCCACTCCCTTCAGCATCTTTGTTGCCCTGCGCTGGACTCTCTCCAGCAGTTCCCTGTCCTGCTGGAACTGAGGGGCCACAACTGGACACAAGATTCCAGGTGTGGTCTCCCCAGGGCAGAGCAGAGGGGCAGGAGAACCTCTCTGACCTCGACAAATCACAAGGTTTTATTACAAAGGCATCTTCTCATCTGACACCATCTATTTATGAGAACGACTTTGCTTAAACTTTTTTGGTCTTTTGCAACAATGAAATATGTCATTTGCTTGCCATTGATTCTGTAACATTTCTTACAGAATATAAATTAAAATAGAAATGGCCTACTGGATCAGACGTCACTCTAGACCACAACGGCAGAGATCAAAATTTATATTTTTAATTAGCACTATCTATAACCCTCTTTCATATTTTTATCAATTCTACTCAATTTGTGCAGGTGCTAAAACAAAATGTTCCTCCACGCACACATTCTCCCGCAAAAGCACTTGGATACAGAACAGCTCCCTGAAGAATGAAAAGAGACTTTTCTGTCTCCGAAGTGCTGAAAACCAAGCAGTTTCCAGCCCGTGTCCCAAGGCTGCCGGACTCAGCCGAGCCCGCCCCAGCTGCACAGGTACAAGCACACGGCTCGTTTTCAGCAGCCACGCGCCAGGCTCTTCTGCCGACCCCAAAATCAGCTCTTTCAGTCCCAGAAAACACGTCCCCACGCAGCGTGGGGGGAACATCCGTCACTGTGCGTGAGCCCTGCGCAGAGGAGCCCGTTTGGTCACTGGGCATTAGGGAGTATTGGCAACACTCCGTTTAACACACAGTTTAAAAAATAAAAAGGCAAATTCCAATGTATCCACACACTAAAATATTTATAATGCTTATACCAAGCTAGTAGTTAGCCTTTCAAAACAAGGCCAACTATATTGATATGACTTTCTGTTGATTAATCAGAAAATTAGTCAGCTAATAGCAAAGCAATTGCCCCTGGTGCTTCACAAATTACTTTCTGAATTATATTTAAGACATAATCAGTTATGGGACAACTTGATCAGCTTTGGGACAACCTGACCACACAAGTAAAATCAGGAAAGGAGGGATAATCCTTGAACTAAGACAGCGTTAAGCTGCGTTTTGTTAAATTTATATACATGTTATCAACATGTTTTACAATCAATACAGTTTGTTTTGCACTGGTCTGCACAGGCAGTTCTAATAAATATTGTTAGTTTGTTCTACTTTCTCTCTCCCACTCCTTCAGCTTCCATCCTATTCTCAGCAGGGCATCGTGTGAATTTATTGCTAGTTCCACAGAAAATGAATAGTGCACGTGGGAGGAAAGCCTCTAGCAATTAAGAATAAAAGCAGATAAGTGAACATCAATCAGGCTAGAGAAAAACAAGTGTGAGAACTTTAAGGTAGCAGAGCTGGATTTTGAAATGGACTGGAAACAACAAAAATAGAAATTGGCAAGTCAAGAGTGATCAACACACTTATTGGATCCATTTATATTACGAAGCAGAAGGTAGCACGGTAACAGGGCAGCGCAATCTGACATGAGATTCATTCCTAGATGATTGCTGGGGGAGCAACAACACTTTCCTTACTTAAAAAAAAATTACACTGTCAACATAAATAATAATTGCAAGTCAGGAGTGCCCTTCCCCCAGCAAAAAGGATGTTATAAAAAAGTATTTCGAATGGTACCTTCATTGAGTCTTAAGGGTCAATGTTTGAAAGCTTCTCCACCCCACCCCGAAACGAAGACTGGAAACATCTCCAAAAACCTCACAGAGGTTCTCGTGTCAATGAATGACAGCCACAAAAATCTATCATAGCACTAGGAAAATATTTGCAAGTATGTTTTCAAAAGGATACTGTTATTCAAATGGAAAAAGAGTATCACAGCGCCACAGCCCAACCATCCCTTTCAAAACATTAAATTCATTAAGCATTTTATTACTGTGGTCTCTATAAAATATATAATTAAAAAACTAATATTGCCTGTCAATGTAAATATAATTTAAAAACATTTTCCAACAGCCTCTACCCTTAGAAACAAAGTTACAGAAGCAATTCTAAAGCCTTTACTGAGGACAGCACTAAGCAGCTCTTTACTGCTTCAAAACTCTTTCCACTCCCATCTTTCATAAACTTGTGGAAACATAGTATAGGTGGTTTTAGTCATGTAAGAATATTCTTCGTTACTCACAAAGAATGAAAACCAAGCGCGTACTGAAGTAAATCCATATATGACACCATCTAAAAAATCCCTGTTTCATAGGGAAAGGGCTCCTGGAGTACAATCACTGACGCAGGCTGGAGATGCATGATAATTTGTGCCTTAATTCTGGATAGAGCATGCAATAAACATTCTACTAAGTCAAAACAACCCTTTTAATGTACAATTGTTTATATGAAACATTCAAATTACTCAGTGAGCATCTGAAAAAAAAATTTAAGCTCACTGAAAACTTTTGGGTTATTTTAATTTCTGAAAGAAAATCTGAGAAGGATTTCTGAACAATAATGCTGCCCACTTAGAGCCCAGCAGCACCATCAGGTGAAGCCACTATAGCGCTAACAGCAACACTGCTACTGCTGCTCTCAATACTGGAGCATAAAGAAATGATCATCATAACAGCTGATTGTTTTGTTTGGTATTTAACAATACAGTTATTAAATTAAAAAAAAAAAAACACACTTAAATATTACCTATATTAATATGATCTACAAAATATTAACCTGATCTAGTAAACATGATGTTTAAGATAAAAGTTCACCTTCCATCTGCTTTAAGATAAACAGCACAACAACAGACCCCTACAGAACAATTCACTGTCTGGAAAGAACCCTGTTGCTAGACCCTGAGATCTAAGGCTCAAACTTCCACTAGAGTTCTTTACTGTGTTCTCAATTTGTAGGTAATACATCATCTTCCACACTTTTTCTCCATTAGGCAATCTCGTGACGAAAACCTGAACTTGCATGTACTCCGCTCCCAAATTACTGACGGCAGCCGAAAGTGCAAATCGCTACGGCACAATCAAACAAAACGGCCAACACACCTTTGCAGGAAGGATTTCCACCCCTAAAAAATTGTGTTCCAACAGCTACTAATATTCTTGCCTTCCAAAGCTCTGTAAAGATCTTGCTCTATTTCTAGAGCTATTCTGCAATTACAACTTCTATACTCCACATAAGCCTACAATATGTAGTTGTAGAAACCTCTCAGGGAACACTCCAAAGGATAAACACCAGCACGCTACATTTATTTTTTTGCATCTTCTTTTCACAAAGCTATTATAATGTCATGTGTGTAGTCACCTGCAATTTTTGAACACTAAAAATATATCTTTCTTGCTTTCAATTCAACAACATTGGTCCAATTTCCAATTTTGTTTTCCTCCTTTTAGATCCACTCCAGCAAGTTTAAAAAAAACACAGCATCAGAGATGCATTCTTACAACACACTAAGGTATCTATATATTAGTTTTCATCCAGAATTCAGAATACATATTTCCTGCATACACATAATAGCTGTTATGTGCATATTACACGATATATGGTTTTCGTTACTAAAGCATTCAAATTTCAATGAATCATTCTCTCAAAACTTCCATTCTAGAAGAAATATCACCTTCCTTCAAAGTGTCCAGTAACACTGTGCAGCTGGAGCAGACCACACCACTTTTTTCATGTATTATTTTGTTAGGAACAATGTGTACTACAGTCAGAACTGGGACTAACCACAATCGGAGTATTATTTGATACATCAAGGCATTTTTCTCCTCCAGCACCGCTCCTGCATTGCTGAGCGGCAGAGGAGTTAAGCAGCACTCAGTGGCACGGCCACTGACACTCCTACCAAACGGAGTGCAGAACAACAGGAAATCTTTCACATTTTCAGCACGGCAGATTTCTCTCCCCATCTTTCAGCTAACATTCCAATCCTCACTGTGTAATACGCACAAACAGGACAGTTTTAAACGTGAATTAAGCGTAAGGCAGGAAAAAAGGCAGCAAAAGGAGAAACCGAAATAATCACAGAGAGAAAAGGAGAGTGATGGATTCAGCAGCATAAGGAAAAAATCAGATGATTGTGTGCTTGGTAATGATACCGATGGTTTTCTTTATAGTGTATCAACATGATATTCAAAATTGAGATTACACTATTTCAGGGCTCTCAAATGCTGTTAGTAAGGCATTCTGCTGCTTTTTGAGTTGCTGTATGAATATCAGCAATTTTAAACAGTGTAGCCACTTATAAAATGGAGTCTTATCTCCTCTTACAGCTAACATATTATTTTCTGTCTGGAATAGACAATTCTTCCATGGACTACTTTCTGTATCTTTCAGGTGATGATGCTGGCATTTCTTTGCCTCTGAAGTTGAAACACATAGACTCCATTTACACAGACATTTCTTTGTCCATATTTTGGACAAGACAGTCAATTTGTTTTGGTCAGAAGTTGTACTTATTCACTACTAATATAACCAATTTAAATGTTATATTAAGCAATCTATACTGCTAAGTTCCTAGAAGATAACTACAAGAAAAAAAGAAAATCAGTGAAAAAATCTTGTGGCATCTGGGTTTTTAACACGTGCCAATGCTGTAAAAATCTGTGTATTGTATCCTCATTTGTGTCAGATTTAAGCTTATTATTCCTAAGCGAATGGAAAGTTTTTTACTTAATTGTTAATTTTAAAAGACAATATTGAGTAATCTCAATGATTACTCATTGAATTTATGACTATGAGTAGTTGCTCTTGCTATGTTCCTTACCATAGTCTTCAATATGAAGGTATTTAGGAGAAACCAAAACCTTTGAAGAGAGAAAACAAACAAGAAGAAAGCAGAAGGAGAGGCATTCCAATGGAGGTGTGAGGAAGCCACAAGGACCTGCCACACAACCTACTGCTTACCAACAGTCCAAGCTGAGCCAATACTTTCCGTATGTGGGAACATAAGTAGCAGTTCTAGAAACAAAATAATTTCACCAGTGAAAACAAAATACCCCAAATCTTCCCTTCACATCAACTACAAAACATCAGTTTCAAAGTATTAGTTCTTAAAATGCTGGTTCTTATCTAAAAGACACAGAAGATCTTAGTGCAGGAACACAAAGCAGTATCTAGCGTTTGAGGACACATTGGTGTAAGTCAGCTTGTCAAATGCTTCCCCTGTCCGAGGGATATTCTACAGCTGCAATTACTATTCCCTACATTTTTCAGAATATATTAAGCGGGTCTTCTGAGATCAGCAGGTCTGGACTAGTTCAGGTCCTGTCCCTCACAACACTGTCCTTTGGCCAAAACACTCTGCCTGTGACAGTGGGAGGTAAGCAAAGCCAATGAACTACGGGTCTTAAGTCAACGGTGTGATGTAAAAGAAAGACAAGGGAACAGCACCACAAACCCTCACCACACAAACCTTTAGAGACAGCTAAATAAGGGATAAGAAGTCCGCTAAGTCAGCAGTGCTCTCAGGCACAATCACGTTTTTCACATGCTGCCAAGCACTATGATCAATATTCTCTCTTATCTAGTTGCATAATATTTGCTCCAAGTCTACTGTTCCAAATTACACCAGTTTAACTTTGTTCACATTAGGATTCATTTTAGAGAAAAATATTTAGCATAGATATAGCATGCAAGATGCCCTGCATTCATATTATAATTTATTCCTCAACACACTGAGCAACTAGATCAAAATACAGCATACCTTCCTATCTACCCTTGTAATTATGAGGACTGTATCATGTACAAAACCTTAAGTTAAATGAAAAGGAGCATATTTATGCAGTGTAGAAAAATTTATAAGCTATACTTACTTTTTTCTTTTTAATGTGCACTGAAAAACAATCAACACAGCAGAGATGAGCAACTCATTCTCCAGAACAGAATATACCAAATAGCACAAGCAAGGAAGACACAATATATTACTTCCCTGAAATCACAAGAATTTTTGAAAAGAAACTGCCTCATCTGTGCTAAAACAATTTCAGAACAAAATACAGATAGAACTTTTTAGCAGAAAGTCACTGATGGAAATAGATAATTCTCTCCTATTTCAGGATGCACCTTAAAATATCAGCAACAACATATTATATCAGAGAAAAGCATCCACTGGCTGCACTGTGAAAAAACCCATGCAAATGTGAATGTCTCAGGAAAAAGAACAAGCAAACCACAACTTAAGATCAAGCAAATGTTATCAGTCATACTAGTAGTAGTCACCTCCAACTATCACAAAGCTGGTGGCCGTGAAGGCCTGTCCGGTGGAACAAACACACAGCAAAAGGTGTTGGAACACAAGAGGAGGCAGAGTCTAGACAGCTATTTTCCATCAATGATCCCCCAAAGTGCAAGGGATGGAAAAGCACACATTAAAAGACAAAACAGTGAATAAGACTGTAAGGAGAGGTGATTCTGAAGAGACCAGCAGCAACACACTAATCTATAGATATTTCCTCAGAAACTGACTTGAGAAGTTTAATTTAAAAGCACAACAAATTGTCACAAAACCCCACATGTCATGTGCACAAGCAACAAACTCTGTGTGGCTGTTGAGGAACAAATTAAACTTCATATCTTGTACCTTTAAAGCCAGAGGAGCTATTCAGCCCTGAACTCTGGCATCTGTAAGCAACAGCAATTCACACACCCGCGATGAGTCCAACAATGTCTCCGATTAAAGAACAGTCTTCAGAAAAGCATTCAGAATCAAAGACACCATGAAAGGTTTTGGAGTAGTAACTCTGACATCTGACCAGCAACAACTTCGTGTTAGAGATTCAGTGACAAAAACACCTCCTGATGCTTGAAAGACAGTGTCTGTGATTTGAAAGGGACCTCTGCAGCCCTCATGGTCACCCTGATACAGAAAAAGGAGGCAGAGATGGAGCAGAGCTAGAATCTTTCAACACATGTTCAGGGAAACATAACTAAGAGGCAAATCATAGTCTGTTATTCATTTATCTGACTATCAGACAATCCTAATTAAACCTCCTAAAATGTAACTGTTCCAGAGACAAAAATGGAAAAAAAAGGAAAAGTATTTTCCTGCTGCGTCTTCAAAGGAAGAAAACGCACTTTTCCCAAAAAAACACTTCACTAAATCTCGTGTGTCAACTACAGATTTATTCTATCATGCCAGTCCATCGCCACAAAAATGTAGCTTTCCTATATAAAAACAAAAAATGTATCATTAGTGGTTTTCAACAGATTTCATGTCCAGCAACATCTGCAGAGCAATAGATTTCACTTAACCAGACCAGGATCCTTTCTAACCACAAAAGCAAGCAGCAGATTAATTTCAAAATAGCACAGTTCTAATGCACTTTTCCACACAGACAAAGCAGTAAGTGCACTTGACCAGCGACTGCCCAACGACACCAGGCGCTGTCCCACGACCCAAATTACTATTGCAATTTAAAGATCAAACATTATATGAAAGATCGAAATTATAGTTCGTGAATTGTATCTGCTTAGAAGAACTTGTGAACAAACCCATGTTAAATTCATAGCCAAATTTTATACCAAGTTTGCTAATTACTGAAGTTATTTTGTAATAACTTGTCTTAAACTTTACAAGAATCACTCCCCTCTTTAGACCAGAAATGAGGTCAAAGTGCTGAATTTGACATCACAATCTGTCACCCTGGAAATTACTGCAATGGTTAGACAAAGAAGTTTATTATGAGGTCTAATAGGATTGCTTGAGAGAAAATGTTTTCATTCTCCTCCTGAAAGCAACGCAAGACAGAAAGACTGAAAGCTCTTTGAGTAAGGACTCTTCCAAAATTCCAGTGCAAAACCAAGCATATTCCCAATAACAGTATATGAGCTGGTTTTTTTGAGGACTTTATTCTAATAGTTGACATTTCCTCCCAGCACCCCCTACCATTTTCATCAGCAAACAAGTCTCTTAAGAAAAATAAGCCACAGAATTAAAAATCTACTTACACGTGCATTCATTTAGGGAATTTAAATTTTCATTAACCTATTCTGTCCTTCTATACATAAACTTCAACAGCTTCTTTTCAAAAATGGCTAAAACAGAAGTGCAAGTTATAATACAACCAAAAGCTTAAGCTTGCTTGTACCATAACTTGTGTTTCTACACCAAGAGCTGCCCAGAAAGCCAGTGTATTTGTGAGTATGCCCACTTTGGTCTCTCTAGGTGAACAATGTATGAGTATCCACTCAAACCTCTGCTTTCCTGCTACAACAGCGGCTACCTGGTAGCCTTAATGATTTCATTTGCACTACTGAAAACAATTCCAGTCACCACCAAATCTTACACAATGTTTTCCTTCTCTTGGCTTTTTATTTAATAAATGAAAGGTTTTAGCTTCTCTAAACGATATATGCATATTTAGCAGTACACCTATTTTTCAGCACCATATTAAATTTCTTGATTACATCATCTGCTTGTAAATATTCATCCCATGTAGGAAACCGTGTGTATCTTATTACCTTACTATTTAAATATTTGCAAACTGTGTTGCTCAGACAAAAAAGCACATCTAACTATGCCTTGGGTAAGAGGCTAAATAAAGTTTATTCTGGAACTGTGAAACATACACTGATGAAGTTGGGTTCTGTGACAACGTCTTTGCGCAGTTTTAGGTAACACTATTCTACACCACCTGGTGTTCAATTCCTACTTGGACAAAGAATTGCAGACCATCAACAGCAGGGGATATTGTTGCTCTTCCCTCCCACAAAAAAAAAAATCCCCTAACTTCAGAATCTTTCCATCTTTTACTAAACACAGGCATTGTTACAAAATGATGAAAAGCTGCAATAATTTTTTACCTTCATTTGACAAATGTGGCTCCTTCTGAGCATTTGGGGATAACTATTTCATTCTGCATTGAAGTTACTCTGCAGATCGAGAAGAATTAAATTTTTAGGTAGCCTCTTCCTCCTTCTCCATAATACCATCTGGTGCAAGACTTGCAAATAGAATTCTGAGACAAACATTTAAATACTCAACAGAAAGAGATTATGTTCCTCCAGTCTTCTGGAGCCTGGCACAGTATTACATTTACCCAAAGTGATCTTTCCCCTGCGATACTCAGTCTTTTTACTCAAGCTGTGAAGATGCAGATACGAGTCTTTCAACAAGAAGAGTGTTTATGTGTCTGCCCTTTCTCATCAGTGCAGCTTTCACTGGTTCTCAGCATTTCTGTTCCATGCTGGGGACACATAAAAGGAATGTCTAGCTTCTTCGGGATGAGATTGCCAGCTTCAAGTGTTTTTAAGGAACTTTTAAAATTATTACCTTGTGCTTGAGACTCTTGGGAAGCAACACTTAAAAGATCTCCAGATTTTTCTGGAATGTGAGCTGTAGGCATTCAGGTGCTTTATCTTTCTCCAGGGAAGCTCTTGTGCTTGGACTCAAACTGTTCTTCTAAGGCACAATCAGCCAAGTTCTGTAATCTGTACAGACGAGCAGGAAGTTCAACTTTCATAAACAAAAAAAAACCTAGGAACATTAAACATCCTGGTATCAGACAGACCACGTAGACAGGCATCAAAGGATGTAATTCTACCCCAGTA
This sequence comes from Nesoenas mayeri, assembly GCF_963082525.1. Classification (NCBI taxonomy): domain Eukaryota; kingdom Metazoa; phylum Chordata; class Aves; order Columbiformes; family Columbidae; genus Nesoenas; species Nesoenas mayeri. Next base: position 18,616,227 of record NC_137547.1, read on the forward strand.
AACCCAGAAGAATTCCCAATACTATCCAGAAACTCACAAACATACCAAGTTATCACAGTGAGGTAATCTACTTAAGTAACTGAGTGGTTATAGTTTCCTACAGAATTAAAGACCTATTTCATTACTAGATAACTCTCACATGAATGAATCACACTAGGGATGCCCTGTGGAGAAGTAAATGGAGAAAAGGTCTACCATGGTCCATCCTACTCTTCTACCCTCTCCTCTCCAGCACATTCCATACGCTGCTTTAAAGTTCCCACAATACAGCACATTAGGATAAAGCATTAAAGAATAAAAGTTAAATAGTATTATTTCTAGCAAGGGAAACAAACTTTCCCTTACATTCAGAAACTGGTGAAGCTGAGGTGTTTTGTTCCATTCCCAGACTGCAGAGTACGCTGCACAGCGCCTGGGAAGAATTGTCTGTAGTCAGACAGTACCATTTAAATGTCAACTTTGAGTGCATAACTAAGCGATGATCACACCTAGAATTCTGTAATTAGACAACCAGTTGACATGTTCCCTTCTAACTTTCTGACCAACACACATTCAGTATTAGAAAAGCACAAAAATAGAATATCCAAACCTGAGAAGGGGTGGCTGACAAGGTGGTAGAGGGATCTTCCTGTTTAAACGTTCCAAATAATCTTTTGCAATGCTATCATACAGAAATGCTTACCAGAAAACATTAGCATCTGACAAGTACCTCACTGAAACATGACTTTGTAAAGCAAAACACATTGGTCACATTGACCAAAAAACCCTAACCACTTGAAAAAGCAGAAAACCATTCGAAAAGCAAGAAACAAAAGACTACAAAGAAGGAATACAGCTATGTTGCCAGACAGTGAAAATCTAGCTAGCTTAAAACAGAAAATATGCATCAGACATTCCAAGGAGAAAATTTTACTAAAAACCTAATCAGGAATCGGTCACAATTCAAGGAGGTATTGTAAAGATGTTTCCGAATGAATTATTTTATCTGATGCAACCGTAACAGTAAAAACATACACGGGAAAATTTAAAACCACACAAACAGCTACTTTTCGTTTGTTGTTTAGCTAATACAGCAAAAACTATCTATTAGTGCTACCATGTTCTCCTGTGAGGGCTTTCCTTCGAAGGGAGAGTATTTATTTCCTTCATGAAAACACTTCTTGAAAGCAAAGGCCCAGAATATCCCACGTCAAACCTGAATTGTTTTAATAAAAAGCTGTCACAGGTGCTTGCCCTGATTAGCTATCATATATTATCATGAGACTGAAGCCAATGTACCACCGCTGGTATGCAACACAACCGCTGGAAAAACCTCTGACTGTCTATAAAGGCCCTTGAACACGCCTCAAAGAGCATCAGTTATTCCCACCTCAGATAAACCCACACTGATCTTCACTCACAGACATCTCAGGATTCCTCCAGCCACACCTGGAGTACTTCACAAGCCCCTTTTCAGCCCTTTTCTTTCATTCTTCAAACCTTAACCAGCATTTCTGTTCTGCAGTTTCCCACACTTTCTCCTGGACTCCAAGGCTGCTCTGGTCTGGGTCCCTGAAGTCCATTTGCCTCATGCAAAGTTCATGACCTTAACAGAACCTCATAGATCAACCCCCCAAATTTATCTTAAGTAATCAACACATTAATCTTCGCTAATTACATCTGGGTAAGATTGATTGATATTTCATAACCACAGTTCTCAGAATTATTTGTCTTGTCATGTTAGAGCACTTCAAAGTAGAAACACACCTCATTAACACGGTCAATTTTTTAAAGTTTTATAGATTTTTTTTTCTTTCTTTCTTTTTTTTTTTTTTTAACTACTGTTTTGGCAAAATCCAAGGACTAAACCAAAATGGTTTATTCACAGAACACTGGAAGACCGGGATTATATCAGACCTAATCAGCAATTAACCTGCAGAGCAGTATTTGTGAAATGAATGCCTCCTACTTCCCCACACGCACACCTTAATAGCTTCTTTCAGGGCAGAGAGGATGAACGTCTAAACCCCTCCCGCCATGAAATTATCCTGAGGTACACAAACGGCAGAAGAGAAGAAACCCACACAAAGCCAGAGGCACAACAAAACACAACTACTACTAACTTCTTCTCAGCGAGTTTGGAACCCATCTTTAACAAATGCAACTTCACTTCCAAAATCTCTTTTCATCCTACCAGGCAAAACTTCAGATTTTACAGATATCAAGAAACAGCACCTTCCGTGGCTTAGATCTGCACTCCCCAAACAAGCCTCCAGCGTTACTTTCAGCCACAATACGCACAAAATCTAAACAGGATCTGGAATACGATATTGCCTGGAAAGCACAAGATTGCCTGTGGCATGTTACTAATAAATTCTTGTTACCCAAAGGCCAATGAATGTTAAGAAACACTAATTCAGACACATCACCAAGCTCTAGGAGGACTGATCCGACTATAATGTGGATTTTGTCAAGCCTAGCAGAGCCAGTTGCTTTCTGAGCCAGATCCAGTATGATGTTTTGTGATGAGGTTACCCGTACTGCTGGAAATGTCATCTTTCTTGTATGATATAAACCCCCTTCTATAGCTACTAACAATACTCCGGCATTGTTTGCAACATGCAGGGTGTTGTTCTGGCTAACATCCAATTCCAGTAATAATATTCTATCTACCTACAGTAACCACAAGAAGATATTCTTCATTTTCAGCCCCAAGTGGTTTTGCAGCGCAGCAGCAAGCTCTTAAAGAACTGCCACACTTCACTGCAAGTCCTGCATTTCACTGTGCATTTATCTGTCTGTATGGATCAGGCATTTCTCTAAAACTGTAGAAACACCTTGAGATTACTGGGAATAAAGGAGCTCTTTTCATGTGGCACAATTAGTCATATCAGCAGCGATAGCTATTTTGAGCAGCACCCATTAATCACTATCATTAGCAGGATTTCTGATGTACCAGCATTCATTGTACCAAGAACAAGTCTTTTCCTATTACACTACTACTATATAAACAAAAGCAGCAGCACAATTTCTCTTGACACAATCCTATTTTGAGTAACGAGAGGCAAGTGGCAGCACTTAAAAACTACAGTCAATCCAGGGTATAAAGGGATGCTTACTTATACCTTATAGGACAGCAAAAATACAGTTGTTTTACTACAAAGAAAAACTGGCCACCATTTGTATGCTGGGGAAGAAGTGGCGTTGAAAAGTAAAACAGTGGGAAGAAGCGGTACAGGGGAAGCTCTCAGGTTGGAGACAGCAGGGAAAAAGAATACCCAAAAATAAGATTCAAGCGATCAAATACAAGTTGACATCTAAGACATGGAAGAAACCTAGACTTCTCTTTTAAACATCTGTAGCAGATATTTTCATATTACTTTGTATGGGGGATTATTTAACTGTTAATCAAATTTTAGAGTCTCAGAAGACTTTAACTAGAAAAAATATTCCCTGTATGCACTATTTCTAGTCTCCTAACACCCCTGAGTAAGAAGGCAAAACACCAACAGAAGGATTTATGCCTTACGCTGCCCTAGGAAGCAGCACTACAAGGTACATGGGAAGCAGTGGCTTCCTGCTGCATCCAGATGGGATCCCCACACCCCAAATGTTCCATGAAGCACCAGAAACACATCTGTTAGCCTGAAACACACCTTTTTCAGCAACTGCAGATTAAATACTTAGGAAGTCCTTCCTTCGAGGAGCGAAAGTACAGAACATTAAATAAAATAAGAAAATAAAACCTTGTGCAAGTCTTGAACTTAGAAAAATAGCAATTCTTTATAGAGGAAGGGTCCATCTTATTTTCTGGTGAAACACTGCCAGGCAGAAGACTCCAGTCAAGTGCAAAAATCCGGTTGATACCCGTGATATACAAATAGCACCTGTGCACATGCCGAGATCAGCCAACACTCCTGATCCCACAAGCTTACATACCAAAACCTTCATGTGGCTGGGAGCTACACTACACATACCACATACCTCTGAGAGGTGAGGGAAGGAGAGAGTTTCGAGGGAGCTTCAGCTGCCCATCACCCACAGAAAACAACAGCAGTTCCTCAAGAGCACCACTCCACCTTTGAGAGACGACATGGGCTGAGAAAACAGAAACATCAGGCAACAATAGCCTTAAAATCCACAGCGACCTTTTCCCCAACCTCTAGATTTAAGATTATCCAACAGCCACACTGGCGATTACAAGACGCAGTGACATTTTGGGAACCAAGCCTCAACCTCTTGCCAGCTGTGTGCACCTCTGGGGCCACAGCCTGACCGACTCTGAAACGCCAAGCAGTTGTTTACGGCTTCACACAACTCACATACACCACTCTTCAAGACACCCAGACATCTGTTCCTCTATAAAACCAATAATAATGATAATAATTGCTGACATATACCTGTAACTAGGTTTATAATCTCACATAAAACAAACAAACACGGTCTTTTCACTTCTTCCAAATTTCTAAGCCAACATTCACCTGACAAATATATCCCTGCACCATCTCCTCTCAATTCAAACAACAAAACCCCTCAAGCAGGGACAAGCAAAGGTATATCGGTAAAGTTTTAAGCTACAGCCCAAAATGAGAGTTATCATCTTCTGCTTGCACTTACCATATGCACACAACGTACCACACACAAGGCTGGATGACAACAAACAGCACTCCCAGCCAGCCCCAGGTGAGAAACCCGCACAAGCACAGCCCACTGCAGGGGCCGCCAGGACGGAGCCGCTCCTGCCCGCGGGCTCCAAGAGCACCCACCGCGGGCACCGTGAGAGGGGTGTGCTCTCGGGGGCCGGCGCTCCAGCCCTCCCGAGGGGCAGGTCCCACCGGCACCCCGCGGAGGCCGCACGGCCGGCGGGGCCGCCTCACCGCCCGGAGCCGGCGGGGCCGGGCCAGGGCAGCGCCGCCCTGAGGCGAGGCCCCCCCGGCGGGGTCTCGCTGCCGGGCCGGGGCGGGCTGGCGCCCCGGGCGGCCGCGGGTCACTATTTAGCAGGAAGGTGCGGAGGAATTCCCGCAGGCGCAGTCCCAGCTCCCGCCGCGCTGCCCGCACACGGGTGAGGGTGGCGAGGGGGGGTGAGGCGGGCGGCCGCAGCCTCGCCACCACCCGGGCTGCGCGCCCGCGCCGTGCCCGGGCTGTCCCCGCCGTGCCCGGGCTGTCCCCGCCGCCACAGGGCCGGCCCGGCCCGGCCGCGCCGAGGGAGCGCGGCGACAACCCCCGGGCCGCGCCCCGGGGCAACCACCGCCGCCCTCCCCCTGGCCGGGGCTCCTCACAGGCGCCGCCGGCTGCTCCTCCCGGCCGCTGCCGGCGCCCCCCGCCGCGGCCCAGGGGGCTCCCCCGAGCGGCCGCTGCCCTCCTCCGCGCCCCGTCCCCCTCGGCGCCCGGGAAGGGAGGAGCGGCGGTACCGCCGTCCATGCCAGCCCGGTGCCTCGCACAGCCAGGGCCCCGCCGGCCGGGTTGCGGGGCTGCTGCCGGCCGCCCGCGGGCAGCGGCCGGGGCCGGCGGGAGCAGGGGATCGGCGGGAGCAGGGGATCGACTGGCGGCCGCGCTCACTCACCTGCCCGCGACAGCCCCGTCGCGCCGCCAGCCCCGCTCTGTGTACTCCGGAAACGGCGGCTCCTCCGCCGGGCGCCGGGGAGGGGCCGGGCCAGGGGGCGGGCGGAGCCGCGAGTGACAGCGGGAAGGGGAAGGCGGGAGAGGGCGGGCGGTGGGCGGCTGAGGGCTGAGGAACGGGCGGGGGGCGGCGGGGAGGAGAAGGAGGGGGTGCGTGGGTGGCCGTGGCACCGGGCGTCCCTAGGACGGGGTGGGCCGCTGTGGCACCGGGGGTGACGGGAGGTGAGGTGAGGTGGGGAGAGGGGCGGCGGGGTTGTCCCGGTGCGGAGCTGCCAGGGGCCGGCAGGAGCGGGCCCCGGCTGCGGGGGGTGCGGGGGAACGAGGGTGCGGGACGGACCGGCAGAACAAAAGCGAAAAAAAACAATCAGCGAATATTTTATATGTGCTGAAAATAAAGAGGTTTCTCATTCTGTTGTTTTGTGGACAGATGCAGTGCCCTCCCTCAGTAGAGCCGTTTGTGATGGAGATGGCTGGCGACACCTGCAAAGTTACTCCTCTTCGCTCAAAATCAGCAGCTGGAGAAACTGCAGAATTCAGCACCCCTGCTAAACGGATTTATTTGGGAATTAGGTAAAAATGCACAAAAATTATCTCAGATTGATCCTTTGGACATAATTGTCTTGGTGCTGCCAATGTCAGGAATTGTTCAGAAACAGGCCTGGTCCATGATGGCTTTGCTATGTGAATTTAAACTGGTTTGTTATTATTTCTAAGGCTTAATGCAGATTTTATACAGAAAAGTTTGCTGTGCAATACAATGTATTTTCAAATCCTATTTCTATCAAAATAGTCTTCTGTTAATCCTGTCTTTCTTAGTAGAAACTGATTACTTTTTATTTCCAAGGCTTTTTTAGAATCTTATATTTGAAATGGAACAAGCATTTAATAACGTACAGAAATGTCTGGTAGAAGTTAGAACATAAGGTAATGTGTAACATTTGGAGAGTAGTTAAAAATTGTTGTAATATATAAACAAAAATTTTGTCTGCAGGGTGAGCATCCGATCACCTGGTTCAAATTCCCTCCTCCGCCCCAAAAAAACACACCCACACACTTGGATATGATACTAATAAAGTGAAGATAACAATAATTTCCACCAGTTTCAGTGCTGCTAATCAGGAAACTCTGTGGGAAGAAGTGAAATTGTCAATTTATTCGACACCTTCTAGCCACAAGCTAGAAATAGTCCTCAAGTAGTGTCTGTGGGGAGCTGCCTAGGAGCAATCTGTGGCTTTGTTTCCTTCTCCGTAACAGATGGTTGCTGGCAGACTGGGCTTCTCATCAGTGTGTTCCCTCCAAACTTTTCTGATTCTTGCACGTCTACTAAGCGTGTCTCACCCTAGCAAATTTAGTCCTCAAATTAAGAGATACCTGGGAAATACTTGGAAAGCACACAAGGGAACAGAAGGCTGTCATATTGTTGGCTCCTTCAAGAGAGAGGGGTGTTGGAGTATTCTTTGCACTACAAGAGAGCAATAAAGGGCTGGAGAAGGTACCTTTTTTTTTTCTTTCTTTTAACTAAATGGTAGATGAAATATCAATTTAAAAAAAATATATATTAAAAAGACTCGGGGTTTCAACAAGTTTTTGGCTGGAAAGTATAGGTATTAAGTGCAAAAACTGAGAGTAAAGGAAGTTGGAAAGAGCTGAAGAGGAATGGAAAGAGAGAAGAAAGTACTGGGATGCATTTTCCTTCCTCCCAGGCCACATACTGAGTCTACACCTTAAAAGTAATTTAAAAAACCCCCACAAAATACCTCCTGGTTTTGTGTTGTTTGGGTTTGGGGTTTTTTTTTTTGTTTGTTTTTAAAGAATGAAGGGAGAAAGATAAACACACACAAACAGACACGTTTTTAGGGATACTTGTGTTTCCTGCCCTTAGGAAGCAGGTTGGCCTGTCTGGAGGTTTTTGGCTGCAAGCCGTGGTCCCACAGCTCAAGTGTTGCTCGTGTGCTGAGGTTGTCACAGCCAGTGCAGAGCAGCGCCGGGGACTGTTGCAGGAAGAAGCAAACCATCAGGAGTTAGGCAAACATTACCACTCACACTGGAGTCGGGTTGCATGTCCAGGACTGTCCAAAACTAAATCTAGAACCCCTGGTGAGCTGTTGATGCTTCTCACCTGCAAACTGTTCTGCTCTCCAAGGCAGGTGCCTTGCAGTTCTGGGTCATATGAAGAGCCTGATATGGTGCTCATGGGATTACAAGTCTCCTGCCCTGATGAGCAGCTGGCAAATCCTATCACACTAGCTGATGGCCATCCACCAGAACTTCTTCTAATAGTGCAATATGTTTTACCAACATGCAGTTTCACCAGTAGATCCCAAAACTACATAAGCCACACTGACTAAAACGTATTGTATTCACAGGCAGAAATTTGTTCTACAGACCTCGTCTTCCAGTTTGACACAATGCATGAACATGTTCTTTAACACTATCAGGAGGTGTCCAAATCTGCTCTGTATTTTGTTACCCTAGTGAGTTAATTGTATTCAGTGGATCTGTGCAGAATTCGGTTTTGTCAACACTAGCAGTGGAGTTATACTTTATTATCACCTTTTTACAGTCTGTATAACAACTTGTAACACATCTAAAGATCAGACATTTAATTTGAAATTTATTACAAATGAAGTTTATAGTTTAAGAGCATAAAGGCACAGAAGGCTGGTAAGATCCTAGTTTTAAAGCTAATATGTCTTAACTAGATGGCAGGAATTTAAGACTGACTGAGAAATAAATAGGAAGTTCACACTTCTTAATATGAACGGAGTATGAAAACATTCAATTCAGCTGAAGTGCATAATAACCAATGCAGAATAAAGACAAAACTCTTAAGGACTAGAAAATATGTAGTGTAGATATCTATTGTGACATCGTACCTTAAAATTATTTTCCTGAATGCTTAAAATGCTATATTTATACTGAATATTCTATTTTTTCATTTTGTGAATTCTGAATGTTTTGAAAGATGGTAGTATGATTAACTATTTAGTAAAGTCCTATGTGAATCAGCATAGATGTATGCAGTTATAGTTATGATTTTCCTGTCAATGTTACATATAGGTGGAAAGTGCTTTCCAAGGCCTCCCTCAAATGTGAAGGGAAGGAAATCAGTGCGCAGTTTAAACAAGGAGTGTAACAATGTTGTTTAGAGAGAGAGGAAACCAGCTTTGAAATGTGTTATGAGTGCATGTTGATGTCATGGGCTATAAAAAAAGCAGCACCGGCACAATAGCCTGTGCAAATGTTAATAAGGATATGCGTATCAGCAAAGTGTGGGATCAGATTAGGAGGATAAATGTAAGTACTGAAATCCCACAAGAGTGGGTTGTCTTGTTGAAGGAAAAAGCTAATTTACAAGAGGTTGTTGTTTCTGTCAGATCGAGATACGTTTAAGAAAAGGAAATGTGGGGAAAACCAGGGCAATCTTGGAAAACAGACTTGATTACTGATGCCCTATTGTATCAGCAGTGATTTTCCCTCTGTGGTTACTAATTGCCGTGAATGCTGTAGTGATGGTATGTTGAAGTACGGGAAGAACAGCAGCAGTGTTGCATTAATGTTTGGACTGTATATTTGCAGTTGGAGAAGTAATGAAAATGCAGGTTTAGACCTAGGTATGTTATACAGTTTGTACATTATGTTGCAGTTCTCGGGGCTCATAGCCTAACTCGCTCTTGCTGTTGGAATGTTTGACAATGCAGGCATACATCTAGGCAAATAAGACTTCTAAAAATACTTTTCACAAATCATCCATTCCAGCTGTCAGGGTGAGAACAGTCCTTTTGTCCTGCAGCCCTGGACAACGAAAATCCTATTTCAGACAAGTGAAATTTAGTTATTTGCTGCCTGACAGGAAAGCTGCTGACCTAGGCTTTGTACCCCTCAGTACACTGACCGACCATTGTGTCCAACCTGAGGCTTAAAATGAGAATTGGCTTCCTGCCCAGCTCCTTTGTAAACACTACCAAATGGCAAAGAAGTACGTGGTTAGAGCCCCCAGCCTGCTGTTTGGAAAAAGTCTTGCCCATTACCTCCACAGGGCAAGTCCCACTTTGGAAAGAGTGAACATGACTCGTTATACATGGTCACCTAAAAATAAAAATAGGGACAATTGTCTTTTTTTGTCGGACAAATCAAAGATCCAGGTCACCTTAAAAAATCCTAGGCTGCAAGCCAATGATACTGGCTATTGGGAAAAAAAATATATACATGTGTGCATAGATAGATATATATATATATATATATATGTATGTATGCATATATACATAAATCTCTTAATCCTGCATGGATCGGTCCAGTTTTGATCAAAGTGAATGGAGACCATTGACTTCAATTGGCATTGGACGTGTCCCATGACCTTCTAGTTTATATATTTAGACTCCCCACACTAATCTTCTCTTCTACGGGTCTGATGTCATTACCATTATTATAAGCAGAACTTGTCACTTGATTGATAGCAAATAACCTTTCCAAAAAGTAGGCAACAAGTAAGAATGTTTGGTAAGAGTGACACACGATCATGGCTGCCTGCAGTTCATTTTTGTTTACAGGCAGTGGAAGAATTTTAGATATTTTTAAGGTCACTGTCCCTAGTCCAGAGATGAAGGAGAAGATGCTTTTGTTCCTAAATTGCTGTTCTTTAAAAAAAGTGTCTTCCAGTTGTGCTGAAATGAAGGACTAGACTCTGAAATAAAACCTTTGCCTGTTGCAACCAGCTAGATGGGTGGAGAATGGAGTACTCCCAACTACATGCACTAAACGGTCACTGGCATTTAAAGTTTTTGTTTCGGGAAGTCAACTACTTCAACACATGTATAATTTTATTTTGAAAGTCTGGTGATTCAGATGTCTGGGATCTCATTTTGCTTGTTTTCTTAAAAACTTCCACAAAAAGGAATCAGCTTGCAAAACCACAAGAATGTACTTCTTAGCCAGCTGTGGTAAAGCAGTTTACATGGCCATCTAAATACTCTGAATAAGTTTTTATATTTAAAAAATTTACTCCAATGAGTAGCAAGTCATTATGAATTCATAATTAGTTACCCATTAGTAGTTGGTTTGAAACTGTTCAAAGTATGCAGCAAATATGGAGGTGTTGAGAGAATATCTGTGAGACAGAAAGAACTGTTGTTGACATTTGGTAATACTAGATCTTAGAAGATTGTTATAAAACAGACGTGCTGTAAATGTGTGAATGAGAACTAAATCGACTTTTTCTTTTTAAACTTATAAATGATTATGGCATTTAAGTATATTCCATTGTAAGGTTGTGACTAAGAGTAAAATGTAGTTCTATGTAACTGACCCAACTTATGAACATGGTATTTAGGGCTTCTAATATAAGAGTCTAAACACTACTTAAGAAGTAGTGAAACCCAATTTAGAATTAATTCTGGAACATTTATAAACAGGTATAGAAAAATAGTATGCCTTCTACTAAATGTTTGAAATTGGAGGCTGCTTGCCAAATTATGTTTTGTTTGTTTGACCTCGTACAAATGATTGCAATATAGTGTTATGTATGTTTCAGATAACAGAATTTGGCTTTCTTAGGAAGCGTCTTATATTGGACACATAATTCTTATTTTATAAACCTATAGAAAACATGTTACCATATGAATAGTGAATTTTAGATTATTTAACTTATGTTTATATAAATACACAAAAATTCTACATGTTTATAAATATATATACATAAAGTGGTCTAGAAAGACGCCTAAATGGTAGTTTTAAAGAATTTCCATGTGGTAATTCCTGCAATACAGGATCATGGCAGGAGGACTGAACAGGGGACCGAATGCTATTGCATTTGCCTTAGTTTTTGTTGGGTCACTGTAACAAAGGCGACTTAATTCCAGCTGCCTTAGTAGTACGGTTATTACCTTTTGCCTATACAGATTATTTTATATTGTGGAAAACTACCAAATAAGGAGTATTTTTGTGACGGAAAACATGGAATTATGAAAGTAGGTTGAACAGGAAAGTAACAGAGAAACATGTAGTCCAATAACTCATGGCTGAAATTTTGCTAAATCACAGAAAAGTGTAGTAGATAAAGCTGTGATCTGGTGCAGGCATGACAGGTGAACGAACTACTATTTTCTCTAGCATTTCTTCATTAATTACAGAAATACTCAAAGGCCCGGATTGGGATTTAAGTAATCCATTTATAGGGAGGCATTTCTCAGAAACGACGAAATATGAGACTGACAAAGCTTCCTTCAGAAATGACTCTTGCTAAACCCCTCAATACGGAGCCTCTTCTGGGTGTCCTGTCCCAGCCAGTCCAGGTCTCCGGGTGACATCATGAAATGTGAGATGCCTATGAGCTAGTCTTTGGCCATGACGGAGCTTTGGCCACCTGTCTGTTCTATGCTTGAGAAGATATTCAGGATGTTGACAGAGAAGAGTGGGATTTATCTACTAAAGCTTGGCAACCCCGTCTCGTCTGCTTTCCAAGGGACCAGTGCAGATAGCAAGGCTTGGTTGGCTGAGTACCATTTTCCTCTGGCTCCAACAAGAACGCCAGCATTGCTGACCTCACTGGCCGGTTTCAGGTTCTTGATTTGTTTAGTCAGCTTCTAGTGCTTTCATACCTTCTCTGTAACTGCAGCCAAGAGTGTACTTGGTTTGCTTGCATTGTGGTCCATCACCTGGGCCTGGTTCTCCCTGATAAATCTGACATCGTGTTTGTGTAGCTTACTCTCCTCATTGCTAAGTTAAAGGTGGTGATACAGCACCCAGTGGGGTTTTTTTGTTTGCTTGCTTGCTTTTTAAACTTCCTCAGCTGAAACAGTACACAACTGCCTGTGTTATTAGATGCAAATACCCTGGATGCTGGACACATGCTGAGAATGCAGGAGCAGGTCTCGCAGTGTTTGTTGTTCACTCTACTGATGTCCTTTTCCCAGCCCAAAAGTTCCTTGGTTGGGTATTCATTTGCCTGAAGTTTAAGGGCTATCTGAAGTTATTTATCTGGCATCCCACAATAATTTTAGATCCTTCACGATGTTCCAAATGCACCAGAGCACCTAAAGCAGAAAGATGCCCTTTATGTCTGAGTGAACTCATTAAAGGTACTCTCTGCAACCCCTGTCTCAATTTCTACATCCTCCTTGTTTCAAGAGGCACATGCAAACCTCTCTACCGTGGTTTGGCTCCAAAGGTCCCGATTCATCTGTCGTTGATAAAAATTGTGTGCAGCTTTTTTGAAATTGATAGTTGTGGTTCGCAGCTCTTTTGCATGACATCTAATCAATTGCAGTATTGTAAAATGAGGTATAAAAAGCTACAAAGTCAATATCACACTATTGAATCACAGTTCTCGCTGGTCTGAGAGGCTGGAAACAAAATGTAGGTCTCACAAGAACTGCGCATATGAGGGGTGCAACTGTTGTGTAAGTTGTGTCTGTTAGCACAAGGGACCACAAGACAACAGCCCTGTGGTAGCAACTCACAGCTGACGTTTGAGGGGAAGAAATACTTTCAGCTTTGTGCAGGCACTGCTAAATCATTCAAAGCAGCAGATAAACAGTACCCACAGGTGCATTTCTTTTTTTAATGTCACACGCTTGAATCAAGATACTATAACCCAAATATATAAACTTCAGATGCTTTTAGACACACAACATCAAGCTAACAGTTATTAAATATAACAGAGTAGTAAAACAATCTGTAGGTCATACAAATTATATACATCAGTTGTTTTCTGTTGTTGGATTTCGCAGATGTTAGTTTTCTTTTGGAATTCCAAGACTTATATAGATATAGATCTTTCAAAGTTCAGCTTTGCTAATGGTATTCAGGGCCAACACACTGTATATACAGCTCAACAATCTCTGTAATTCCACAAGGTGGAAGATGACACAGCAGTAAATAACAGGATACAGAGTATACTCTTTTTCCTTTTTAATGGGCGGATATTTCATACCTGCTGATGTACTTGACAGATGTTCAGTTTAGCATAAAAGAAAAAGCAGAAGAAAAGAGATTGAAATGCACAGTCATATAGCAACGAAAAAACTAATTAGTAAGGGAACTAATTACTAAGGGAACCTATTCTGAATTTATCACAATAAAGTAGCTTATGCTTAGCTTCCTCTAAGTAAGCTAAAAACATTCTGTCTCAATATGAAAAAAGTAGTATAGAATGGTAAGTCTATCATTTTTGATATTTCACTAACACTAGCTGTAATCAGTTTTTATCCAGGTCAAAGATGACCTTAAAACATGCCAAGAAATGCATGTGTACCTGCACAGGTACATACACATATTTGTCTTCTATTTAATTTTTGCCATAGATATTGTGAAAAATAAATTAATTGCATACTTTTTGAAATATTTATATGATAAAAATACGCAGACTTGATTTGTCATATTTATCTTTGGTTTTCACAATACCAAAGGCTACAAATAGAAGATGGTGAATAAACTGCAATAGCATCAGGGCTTATAAATAGTACTCTGTGTCAGGGACACAATGCAGATCTAAATGTTTTCTCTTCTGTACAATGTTGGAGACAATTCTGCCCTGTCCGAAAGACTGTATCAGACAATAATCATAGAAGTAGTTCAAAACTTCTATTATTGTGCTCTTAAATTAGGATGTATAACATGCACATCTATCCCTCAATCTACTCAATATTCCCTCTAGAGCACAGATAGTCTGTAGAGTTGTTGAGCTAACAGGCTTTGCTATTTCCTGGAATAATTGCCCACAAACATGTGAGCTTGACCCCTGTTCCAACTAAGAAACCCTCGGCTATGTACGCAGGGTGACCCCAATGATGGTTTCGGAAGAGTAGGATTTGGGGATTAGACACATTTGTCCCTGACAGGAGTTGTGTTTTTCTCCTCATATGGATTAAATGACATATTGACAGTCTTCAGCGTCGCTAATTTTGGCCTTCTGATTGCAACTTCATGTTTTGCTTTGTCTCACAATTCTCGGACTCGTGGTTTCCTGAGAAAATCCAGCTCATAATACTTTGGGACGCACTCTCTCATGGTTTTGTGCATGTGGAATTGGCAAACCAGCACAGTACATAATAAGAATGAAGTTCAATCTGTAGTGGTTTTATACCCTGTGTTTTTAAGAGCGTGTAATCATTCTTCTGAAAATATATAAACAGAAATCTTTGTAAAGCTCATTTTTCCAGCTGTACATCTGTACATGTAATTTGGGGATTTCCAGCTGTAACTATAGTAGCACTTACAAAACATATTTAAAGCCTGTCAGCCTTGGTCATGTTTTTACTTAATGACTTTAAAAATCATGGCTCTGATCTTGCACTGAGATCCATTTACACATAGATCTCATTGAAGGCCCAGGACCTGCCATTAACCTGATTCCATTCTGTGTCTAATTGCACTCCCATTTAACATAAAATAAATGTGGGCTTTTGTTTCAAGGTCAGCAATTTATGAATTAAGAAGAACATTTGTAAATATCCTCAAAATCCAATTCAATAGAAATTTGAAAACCTCAACAACGCAAAAGATCTGGAGAGCTTTCCCTCTGCAAAACTGTATGGTAGCGGGAAGGATGAGGCACAAAGTTGTATCTGTAATTTAAGAGCCTGCAATTATTTGCATCGTAGTAATTCATGCACTCTATATGACCACACCTGTTAAAATTCAAGGAGTCTGATAATATACACAAGCAAAAAACTACAGGCAGGTATTTCAAACAGAATCTGTAGAAAGAACAATCTTAACATGTAGATCATTTTGAAAAGATTCAGTCTAAAGAACTGGGATATTAAAGAGAGATACTGGCAAAAGAATTGGGCTCATCTGATATGCACAGGAAAAAAATGTCAACTTGAAGGGTAGACATCCTCTAAAACAAAATCTACATTACCAGAGAACTTCCTTGAACTGAAATAAGCTGTAGGATGGGCTGATTTCTTAAAATATTAATAGTAAATTTTGATGAGACAGTCTCATTATGCAGATTCATTAAATTGCAATGATAATAAATCCTGAGCGATTAACTTTATAAATGCATATCAAAGGACGGTTTCTGGGTTTTTTTTAAGACCTCGAGATTTGTTTGGCATGTAGCTGAACAATCATTTATCTTTGCTGACAGCCTGGTTTGCGTTACTAGACTATGTGCTGCCGCACACCAAATGGCATTGTCCAATTGGGGTTTATTTTTAGGCTGCTTTGTAGCAGACGCAGACTGGCACATCACCGCTTACTCCAGCGACGCGCGGTGCGTTCCCAGCAGGAGCCCCACTGAGAGGGAGGAAGGAAACCAGGCGCAGAACTGATAGCAGCGCAAAGCACAAGGCTCACAACCCTGCTTTAGTGGGTCAGCTGCCAAGAATTCCTGCGTGTGGGCGGTACTTTAAAGCTGTCTTGGCTTCCCATTAGGGACCCGACTTACAAGTCAAGAATCACACCTAGGGAATTTGCTTGAACTTTGAATTAATACGCATACCACCAAAACAGTTGAAGTCACCTCCTATTTGATACTGCAAATTCCCAATCCGCAGATGTGCATGCTTTTCACTGCAGCAAAGATAAACATTTAAAGTAGTAAACGTATTGTAAATAATATATTCAGGGAGGGTGTCCAACTCATTTTCACCGGAGTAGTATAGGAGTAGTTTCATTTATACAGTCCTAAAATTACATTCGGCCCTTTGAGGGCAACCGTGAGGCTGGTGTGGCCCCCGGTGAAATGAGTTGGACACCCCTGATATATCTGAGATCTTGGTTCTGATGCTTTTAAGATGCGCGGCAGCCTTTGTGTTAAACTTAGCAGGAGCAGATCAGACCCTATGACTGCAAAAATGTGTTTTTCTAGAAAGCAAAGTAACTTAAATATCAAACCATTTCCATTGTGGAAAGTACTTTTACTCTGGAAATATGTAGCATTTTCTCTAAAGAGTATGTTTAAAGACCTTTCCTCTCTATTGTATAGTATATGTGCAAAATAAGGATGATATGTAATATTTAGATAACTATAATTACACACAATTTTATTAATTAATGCTAATATAATTTATAATAAATATAACAATTACCTGGAAAAGCAATAGTTATGGGAACTGACATGATTCCACTAATATTAAAATTAATTTCCCATTGTTTTCAGTGAAACTATACTTCACTTAACTGATTGGCTCACCTTACAAAAACAAGAGACAACGCTGGCTGGATCACAGACCTACAAACCAGGCTTGTGCAGTGATTTCCTCTCTGAACTTGGCAAGTGCTTTTACTGTGAGTATAGTCAAAAAGTATACATAATTTAACAACTTTGCTCTTCTCCTACAGGATAAAATGAATCCGCTTGCTTTCTTTTTAGATGAGTATTTTTCCTGCTGGTTTGTCTTAGTAGTGTGACACCACTAATGCAGTTTTGACAGAGTAAGCTTCCTGGCCATTGCATCATTAACAGAATTATTAATTGTGCTTCCTGAATTTCTATTAATTTTCATATTGAACTCAGCAACAGTAACTTTTGATATTAAATGGGCAATGCTGACAACTAGTAAATAGATAGATCTTTATTGAAGTTGTAAACTGAATGTAATATAAAAATCAGAGGAAGCATCATTGCTGTTCTTCCAGTCAGCTTTCAGAGTAAAAATCTTATTTCAGCTTCTCTGCTTGTAAAGGGGAAGAAACACTGAATTGCAAGAGACCGGGTGAAGTTGATACGTAATGTCTAAAAATACTTCAGAATGAATTTACCTGTCAGTATTGATTACACAAAAGAAAGCAGAAAATGCTTTCTGCATACAGTTGGCTTCCCAGGATACATGAAAAGAAGACGTGTACTCAGAGCTGCTTTTGTGCAGCCCCTGGAGCCTGGATGATCACAGCCCATGGCCGTGGGCTCCGTCTGATGGGGCAGGAACCTCAGCTGCTTTTGAAAGGAACGGTCTCACCATGCTCTCAGCCTCGGACTTTGCCGCTTCTCGCACTGCAGATGCATTGATGTTCTTGACACTATCTGCGAAGCCAGACGGTGAGGCTTGACTAGCAATCTTCTGCCGTGTATTATCTTTTTCACCAGAGGTCTTTTGCAAAAAGAGAAAGATTTTTGCACGACACTAACTGGAGTCCAAGTAAGCAATCTGATGCTCCATGGCGTCATCTGCAGCTTGGACACGTCTATTGCATTGGGCCTGATTTTATGCCATTGAAGTCACGAGCATCTCCGCATTTTCAGTTGTGTTCCTATATTAATGTTTATGGCACAATTGCCACTTGACCATGAAATTTTAGCCTCAGGTCACACGTACGTATATCTCAAGTGATTTTTATACCATTCAAGTAAGTGTTCTTGACCACCAGTAAGAGCTCTGATTGCTGTAGCAGTGGACATTACTGAAAATTCATAGTTCTTTGCTCATTTTTCAAAAGAACAGCCTTGCTTTCTATAGTATTTGACATAACAGTATATTAGAAATAAATTTCCTGCCTTGTTAAAATCCATTGCATACAGAGAAACCATACCCAAGATGGATTCCTATGCTACCAAAAGAGATTTAAATCTGGTAGCTAGTAATGGTTTCATGTAACAAAAGATAGTGGTCTTTGTTAGAAACAGGACATTTTAGAGACACTGTGACTTGGTAGCTTTAGCAAAACAATAGTTAAATGAAGAGGAGATTTTTTTTCTGTGCTAATAGAAGTGATATAGTGTCACAATTTGTAAATTCAGGAAACAGCTCTAAAAATAACTCTTAAAACAACTATACCCCCCTTTCAAGTGTAGGATTCTACTGTTGGGTTTGGCTTTCATGATCATTACAGACAGCAGTACCAGAGCTTCTCTCAAAAGAAATACATAGTTTAACTACATCTTAGCAGAGACAAGAGACCCATATGTGACAAAAGGAAATAGCTCTCATCATACAGAGTTTGATTAAAGCTTTAGGCACAGAGCTTTTTAAATGACAAATGCTCAACAAAATAATATTATGTCTTTATACTCCAGAGCATTATTAATCTGAGGTTTCAGGACTCTAAGAAATGTTAATTAACTAGTTACCATTCATGTAAAGTGTTAGCATTACAGTCATTCTGTGGGCTGATAACTGAAGCACGGAAATATTAGGTTCTTCAGAAAGGATGGGACTGGGGTTCTCTCGTATGTGTATTCCCTGTCCGGTATTTACAGATATTACCTGCTTATGCAATAGTCGTCTCCATGGATCCTTCATCAAGTTAGCCCAAAAGGGCGCAGGAACAATTTTGGGAGAGGCTGTGAACAACTTCAGTGGTACCCAGAGCAGCATGTTAATGCAGCCTGCAGCTTTGTGTAGGACACATGGGAGCCCAAATACAATGGCTAAGGAGCCAGGCAGAGTTCTTGAGGATTTGCAGCAGTTGCATATTCAAGGAAAGAACAGACACACTGTTGGCTGTTCTGCAGGAGGGTAAGGTTTGCCTCACTTTTTTTTTCTTTCCCTAGAAAGTTGCCTGCTATAACTAAATTATAAGTAAATTAGGAAGCCACTGTCAGGTCCATCAAAATGCATCTCTACACAGGTTTCCTGAAATCTATTTGTGATTTCAGTGTAATTAAAAAGTATGATCACTACAGAATACAACTCTCCGTCGAAATTTTGTGCAGTGTGGGTATAGGAATTGTTCGGCTATTATACATTTAGCCTAATGTCTTGTTTCCAACTGAAGCCATCAGCAGATGATTTGAAGAAAAGTGCAGAAGACTCATAGGTAATGAATAATCTGCTGGACATGTTAGATCTCAACATGATCGTAAATCTGTTTTGAATGGTAAAAACCTGAAGCATGGCATTTTCATATACCTCCCACAATTTTTTACTCCAAGAAATCACTACTTTCAAATATTGCTGGCAACAATTTAACCACTAAATCTCTTTTTGAATCTTGTGAAAATGTTGGTCTCAGTTATTTCCCTTAACAATTAGTTTTGTAGTATAATTACATGCTTATTTAATTGTTGTTATTTTTACATTTCACAACAAATTTCCTCTTGTTTTCCTGTTACAAGACAGCAAGAACTGAAGTTCAAAATCTACCTTTTTTGTAATATTAATACTTTTATGTTTTCTTATCACAGGCCTTTTAGGCCTGATTCATTCTAACCAAACATCTTTCAATTTGCCTTTTCCCAGGCCCAGGTCATTCTTCTCATCCTTGTTTTAATTTCATCTAGCTACACAGTATCCTTTATTGACATCTTTGCAGCCTGTATCATTACACTTTCTTCCAGATGAAGATATCAATATTGATTCCTTTAACATTCTTCAATTTACTCATTATCACTTTCCTTATGCATCCCAACATTTTGTTTATTTGATTTGACCACAGCTAAACATGACTTCAGACTTTCTTCTAAGCTGATACACCTTTTTAGAATGCTGTGACTCATATATATAATTTCTCTTCTTCCCTTCCATAGCACAATACTTTGTAGTTATCTCAACTGAGTTTTGCTTGCTATCAGACTGCCCATGTGATGTTGTCAAATTGTGTCTTTTGAAGTTCTTTCTAGTCCTCTCTAACGTTAATATAAATAACCTGTCGTCTACAGATTTGGCTGCTCCCTTTTCAGATCTTTGCTTTCTTTCCAGATCAGTAATAAATACATTAAATCACAGAGAACTATACTTTTACGTAGTAAAATTGCTAATATAATATAAAAAAGCTCTAGTTTGATAAATTTTGCGTCTCGGAGAAAGTTAGCCCATTTCTGACTGTGTTTTAAAATCTTGCTGTCATCACCCATTTTAGAATGCCAAGTCATTAAACTATGGTGGCTTAATACTCATTTCTACTGTGGCTCCATTTTTCATAGATGAAAAGTTATCTGTTATAGTAAGAAACTTATAGCAAATATCTTTATTATGGACCATGCCTCTGACACAATTGGAAGTTCTTTTTTCCCACCATAGTACAATCTATGTTCTTAGGATACCTGTGTTACGGGGGTTTGGCATGCATAAATATTTCTTAAAAGGAGAAAGATGCCTTATTAAAAAAACCCGTAATTTTAAACTTTTGAACCTTGAGCTTTATATGTAAAAAAAGAAAGAAAAAAGGAAAGAAAATAATTTGGTACTTTGGACAAATCTCCAGTATTTTAAAGGTGACATCTTTCAAAAATGTTGCTTATTAACAGAACCCTCAGTGAAACTACTGAATGGGCCACCCCTGATGGGTGGCATTCAGAAGCACTGCCCCTGAGTATAATCATTAAAACAAGTGATGTTCCTGTTTGTGTGGCATCAGGGTGAGAGGAGTTCAGAACAAGGTAGTAACCATTTCGCAGTTCAGTAGTAAGGACAGGGGCAGTCCTCAGGGCCACATACAGACACCGAATCCTCGGTGCGGTATTGCCATCTGTTGGTAGCCGCTTAGCAAAGCTGGAGAAGAACTGCTACAAAGCCTTGGATGATGAACTGCCACACTGACTTGCTGTAGATTATCAATATTTTCTGCTTCCAGGAGGCCGCGTTTCCTTGGCTGGGCACTTGCCCTGTACTGCTGCGCTAGGGAACTGGCTGGACAGGACAGGGGCTTCTGGCTCCCAACTCTGGCTCCTATTGTTCAGACCTTATTCCACACCTAAAGCTACTGCCCAGGGCAAAACCTGCCAAGACCAGGCAGGTCTGCAGCGGGAGTATTTAGGAATTCGCCCCACCCCACCCTCGGGGCGGTGGGGAGAAAAGGGAGTGGAATCTGCAAAATTTCTCTGTGTGTATTTTTAAACCTGCAAAACTTGCGACAGATAAAAAGCACATTAAAAACACAGCTCTACTTTCTAGCTAAAAAGTGTTTGTGTATTGTGAATCTAACCAACAGAAAAGGCATGATGCAAGACCTGGAAGCAGGAGTGTGGAGTTCCAGTTCCAGTCACTCATTAGGAAACCCTCAGAGAACCATGCGGAGGTTCACCTTTTCAACACTGCCAAGCTGAGATGCTCTGCTGCAAGTTTCAGGAGTGCCAGGTACCTGTACAGTGGATTCCAGATCTGACACCTCTGCAAATGATCTGTCAATATCCATGTTTCCTTAACATTCAAATTGCAAAATTTAGTTTTATCTAATGAACCAAAATCTTTACAAGGACTACATACAATTACTACAACCAAACAATTACTACATACAGAAATTAGTTCCAGTAGACAAGTGATAAAACTTAGGAAGAATTAGCAGTGGGAGCCTTAAACAAAGTAATCACCACCTATGATTGCTGTCCTGACCATCAAGAAAGACTTAGCATTCTGAAAAGACAAGCCCAGGAACAAAAATGACAGGACAGAAAAACATGGATATAATTGAGGCATTGATTTGACATTTTCCACACACACCATCTCATGGCCCAAAGGAAATGGGTAACTGCTGTTCTCTGTTCTGTGTTAGACCATATTGCTTCCCCCCTTGCAAGCTTCCTCCACTGTTGCAGATGCCAGGTACCCTTTTTTCCCCCTCAAATTGTTTAACTGATTTACCTAGCAAAGTTAAATTCAGAGCAATTTTGTCCTGTATGTTATTAGCATGAAGTTTGCTCTCTGTGACAGATCTGAAGAAGAGCTTGGGTCTGACTATCACAGCCTGAGTAAAAAGATTACCTCTCCTTGCAAGCCATCCCTTCCTTAAAAATTGAAGGCACTTAAATTTACCACAAATACTTTAAAATGTAGGTATAGATGGTCAGCTCAAATATTTCAGAATTAGTACATTGACACATTCAGTCCTGACCTTGCTGTCTGCTTTTTCCCTGAAGCCTGCTCTAATCTCATAAAAAGTACGTTTCTTTGCTGATCTGATTGAGCCCTGCTCCACCCAATGCAATGTAGTGAGTGTCCATTCAGGTTTCTCCCACAGCTAAAACCAAATGTTGATGGCTGTGAAGCACTCTGCACATCTGGCTCCTTTTTTTGTATTTGAAACCTGGGACTGGATTTGAAATTCTGTTCCCATTTCTTATTATCAGTCCTCACAAGGATCCATTCTACTTTCTCTGCAGCCCCTCAAGTATTTTTGTTCATTAGTGGAAAATGAAAGCAGGATCCAAGGCTGTAGTTTTGTTTGCTTTCATATCATAAGGTAAGTTAGTACAATGGATTTAAATGGAAGTGGAATTATATATGAAAATTTTTTATCATGCCAGAAAAATTTCAATTAGGGGAAATTAGCCACTTGGTTCTTTCTGATAAATTAATCATACAGATTATCTATTAAACATGCCACTTAACCTTTCTGGCATAAGAGCCCGAGGCAGTAGTATTTAGGCTCTCCACATTCATTTGGAAATATTAATTTCTATGCAGCTGTCTTCCAAAATGGAATTTTCACTTGTCTTTTCATAAGTAGGTCATTGTGCAGCTGTTGTTAATAGAGGCTGGCATTTGTAAAATGGTAAATCCACCATTGTACCCTAACGGTCACAAAATTGATCTCCATCAATTACAGAATATCTTTTACTAAAATGCCCTTTCTCAGCGCCAAGGGGTGTCGTCCCTCGCTATGATAGCCTTTGGCCTTTTTGGAATGGGAATGTGTTCAGCCGGTTATTTTGCAAGGGCTGAAGCACAGCACCACTGTGCTCACACTATCCGTCTGCCATTAGTTTAAGGTTTTGCCTTGACTCTACATGATTGCTTCCATCTACATTAGAGCTGCCTCAGAATTAATCTTGAGGGACATCGGTATGACAGCTACCAGCTGTCAGAGAAACAGCTGTCTCAGCTGCTGAACCTCCCAGGTCCAAATCTTCTTCCACCCTCTACAATGAAATCAGTTGGTCTTTTCAGTGCAGACAAGGCCTTACTGTCCCTGTAGTGCTCAGCTGTTGGCACAGCTTATGGAGAGAGAACCATCCCCTGGAACAGCCACAAACCTTATCCTGTGGTCTTTAAAGATTTGAATTAGGACCTTGCCCTCGATGTATTTCTCATATGTCATAAAATTTGCACAGTCTGCTGCAGGAGTAGTTTGAACTCTAGAACTCTCTGAGGTGTGTATACCCCATACCCCAGGGAAAGAAGAGAATAAGTGAGAAAGGAGGAGGTCTAAGAAAAGAAAATAGGAATGGCAGACAATTTATAAACTTTGGCGTTAACGAAATGAGGGAGAACATCTCAAAATCTTAGAATAAACTATTACAAAAGAAAGTAAATGGAATGTATGTTATATAAGCAGCAAGCACATTAGTTAGCATTTCAGAAAGCGGAATTGTTAGTAAGACAGTGATGTTACAGTCACATTTTGTTTGTACTGTGAACTAGAATTAATACATCATTGATTATATTATTGACTACCTGAGCCTATATGGTCTTGCACGAATACAATTAAGTATGAGTAGAATGATTGTAGATTTGGGATGTGAAACCAACAAAATCCTGCTTTGGGTTTGGGTCGGATAGACTTGAAGATCTTCAAGGTTTAAGATCTTAAGGATTTGGAGACAATTCAAGCAGTGCAAGGACCATGATAAAAAAGACAGGGAAGGAGAAGGAAAAATTGAAGAGAGCTGTGCTGAAACTGACTATGAACAGGAGTCTAGGATTTGTGAGGGGTTTATCCTAAAGGCCTTGAAAAGGAAGGAAAATGTATAAAGTCCACATGGTGGTGTGCACCTGAGTGCCTTCTTAAAGACTTCCTGGACCCTTGTGTGCTTCCTTGTCAAATTCCATTGTCCAGTTGTTCCCTGTAGTTTCATTTTCCTTCCTTATGTTATGGTATGCAGGGAACCACACGCACTGATGGACGGCCAGGTAGACTTAGACAGCGTGAGAGAAGCAGTTTTGCCTTGGAGAAATTGCCCAAACCTATGATGGGCAGGGATCAGAGTGGCCTCCAAAAATATTAAAAACAAAACAACCATGTATAAAGTGATGAATGTTTATTTTGCTGAAGAAAAAGACTTTGGCCTATTAAACAGTTATTTTAGGTCTGAAAAACCAAACCTTAGCAAAAAAACAAGTGTGAGGTAAGGAAGGACCTTTTTTAGACAATTTCTTATCACTATACCAGAGGTATACATTTTATATAATTCAGGATCGATTAATAGTGTTTTTTGTTTTGCAGCAAGGAAAAAATGCTGATTCTACTGCTTAAGACTTGGGCTGTGATTTTAATGATCTGAGCCAAGTTCACGGTCTGTGACTCTGATTTAGGCCCAGATCCAGAAAGGGGCTTAGGTGCTTAAAATATGACTTCACTGGGATTTATTCACCTAAGCCGCAGAGTGCAATCTCTTTAACATGCCCATGTTTAAGCAACATTCTGCTGTATGCCCAGAACAGCCTTTTTTGCCCCCGAAGCAGGATTCAGCTGCTCACAGGCCTGCCCCAGCGTGCCCTGGCCGGGCAGCGACCGGCACCGCCAGCTCCAGCCCGGCTGTGAGCGCCTTATGTAACGGCCGGGGGGGCAAGGTTTGCGGAGCAGCCGGCACGTCGCGCAGGGTTCGGCTGAAGCAGAGGGTAGATGATGCTGGCGGAAGGGGTGCGCACCGTTTGAGGGCTCAGCGGTCCAGCGCAGGTGATGCCAGGCGGGGCTGCAGAGCCACATCCCTGCCCCCCCGCCGCCTGGTGCTGCGGCTGCAGAGCAGCGGTGCTGCCCTCACCAGCTCCCCGGCCGTTCGCACCGCTCGGCTGGGCTGTGCCACGCAGGAGCAGGCCGTGGGGCTGACCCAGGTTAAAAATAACCCCGGGAAGGGACATTATTTTTAAGCTGGTCACCTCCCCGCGCACCGCGGCGGCTGCCCGCAGGCAGGCGGCTGAGCAGGGCGGCCAGCAAGGCAGGTCCGCCGAACCGCCGCGCCCGCGGCTCCCTCGAGCCCGCCGCCCTGCGCAGGTGCCCGCGACGGGGAGACCGCGCTTCCCCATTTCATAACCCGAGGGGCAGCGACCCCTCCGCCGGCGCCACTGGCGTTTCTCGCCCCGCCGGGGCGGGCAGACAGCCCGGGCCCCGCAGCCACCGCCGCCAGCTCACACGGACCCGCAGGCGGGCTGAGCGCTCGTCCCTCCCCCCTGGCACGGCAGGGAGGGAACCCCAGCGCCCGGCGGGGCGGCCCGCAAAGGGGAGGGGGCCGAGGCCAGGGCGGGGCCGGCAGCAGGAGGCCGAGCTCGCCGCTATAATAGCGGGGGCGGAGGGGAGAGCTCTGCTCGCCGTGGTTGCCTCCGTGCGCCAGCCGGTGTGTGCTGCATCCCTCTCGTAGCCGCTAACATGGCGCTCTCCAGCGACCCCCATTTCAAGAAGCTGGTGGAGTGGCACAAGGCCAACTCCCCCAAGCTCGTCCTGCGGCAGCTGTTCGAGGCCGACAAGGACCGCTTCCAGAAGTTCAGGTGAGGCTGGGCGGCCCCCGCCCGCCTTCCCCCGCGGCTGAGCGGGCCGGCAGCCGCTCCTGCGCTCCCCACCGCCCGCCGCGGCCCGCCGGGCCCTGGGGCTGCCGGCACAACGGGCGCTTCCGCGTGCGAGGCCCGGGGCGGTGTGGGGCTGGCTCCCGCTCTCCTTCCTTCCCGCCCGCAGGTGGGCGCTGCCGGAGAGCCGGGGCCGCGCCGCGGGCGGAGGGATGAACCTCCACGGCGGAGCTTGGCAGGGGCCCTGCGTCCCGCGGGGCTCCGCTTCCTCCCGCCCGTGCGGTCCCGGGGAAGGAGCGGGGCCCGGCCACACCGCGCACACACACGCGGCTGCTCGGGAGGCGGGCGGGGGGCCAGGGCGGGGCGGGTGCCGCCGGCTGGAGCCGCGGAGGCCGATGGCAGGTCGGGCACACGTGTCCCGGGCCTGCAGCGCCCCGCCAGGAGCCCCGCCGCGGCGCGGGGGCAGGAGGGAGCGGGGGGCGCTCCTCGGGGCCCCGAGGAGGCGGCCGCGCGCACTTGTCCTTGACTCATCCTTGCAGCAGGGTACGTGCCGGCGAGCACAGCGCCGGCTGCGGCTCGCACAGCGGCATTGTGGGTCCTCCGCTCCTCCGTCTCTCGCACTCGTGTGCTTAGTCATGATAAGCTCCGTGATGGGATCCCGGCGAGCCACCCATCCATGTGCCCCCGCCTGTCAGGGGTCTGGCGGTGCCTCCCCTGCCCTGAAACGGGGAACGGGAGGATGTTCGGCAGGGTTAGCCCTCCCTTGGCGCATGCTATCCACGGTACAGGAGTGCATTGCAACATACTCTCTGCTAGAGGAGGAAGCAAGATGTGGGAGCGGCATGATAACGTTCGGTGGTTTCATCCTGTAAAGCAGCACTAATGTTTTCTGTACACTGGAAACTCTGCTAAGAAGTCGTGTGTGTGTGGTTACATTGTTGGACTGCACCAGCAATCTGGAAGGTCTAATACTATGTAGGTGCATTCCTGACTGGAGTTTTAAAGTGACCCTGGGCAATACAGATACAACGAGCTTCTGTTCTGGAGTGTTGAGATAAAACTTATTGCATGCATCAAGCTTTTCGTTAGCGTCCTAGGTGAAGTGACTTTTCTTGTTAGATATTTCTTAAATTGTAATTAAATATCACATGTGAAGTCCTGCATACCATTATACAAGAGTTAAAATGTCACTTGCATTGATAGGGAAGATATGCTAAATTTTTCGAGTATTGACTTCATATGGTTCTTCTAATAGGACTTTTTCTACTGTTAAAGAACTTCATTAATATTATCTTACACAAATCTCGTTCTTCTCTCATAGAGTTAGTTCTGGTTTCAGGTTTTCCATATCACCAGTATTTCCCAAGAGACTGAGTTTGGTATAACCAAAAGGTATAATCAAGAGGTTTCTTAGAAGGTTCCTTCCTCAGTGGCTTAAGCAAGTACTCTTATTGGGGTAGCTCTGTGTCTTAGCCTCATTGGCTGTCATTTTAATATTAAAGTTACTTTAACCATCAAATATACTCTCAATCTCAACTAGTCAGTATATAATTGCTTTGTGACTGTATAGTATACTTAGTCATTTTTGAGCGCTATACTGTCACTATGTACAGTTACTCAAAGAGAAGATACTTGACAGCTGTTGTTTCAGGCACACATACTCATCTCTCAAATGTTTTCTCCATGCTGAAAGTGACCAGTGTGTCTCCTAGAATGTCTTTATCTGATTTTTTTTGTGTGTGAAATTCTCTGCCAAGGTTGTTTCATATAGCTCTCCAGCTTAATGTCCTTTTGTGCTGCCCATAAAACAGTTGAAGTGGTTTAAGTTTACTTATCTACCTTAATCCTTTCATTTCATTATTTCAGTCCTGCTTCCTAATAAACCTCTGCATTATGGACCACCAGGAGAACTTTCTCATAGCAAAATGTGATTGCAGAATTGTCAGCCTGGGTTAGTCTGACAGATCTGCTTCTGCGCTTCTTGCTGATGGCCACTTTATGAGCCAGATCAGCAGGGTGGTGGTATTAATAGTTAACATCTGTTGAAGGCCTAGGCAGTCTGGAAGTTTGGCTACAAGATCCTCTCTGTAGTTTGCACCTCGCTCCTCATGTGAAATTAATCATTATGAATACACTTCAGTTAGTTCTGCTGAGTATGATCATAAAATCATTGACTATCTCTCTTCCTTTAGAAGGAAAAGGGAAACCTGTGCCCACGTAAAAGTTCTTCCTGATACTGGTTCTGGAGAAATTCTAGACTGGTGTGAATAATTTTTAGTCTCAGTATTTTGTTTCTGAGCACAAGTATCTATTTCATGTTCTTATAAGAACCTTATACTGTCAGTGTCCTACAGAACATAGGTAGAAGATCCTTTCTTCTTTTTGTCCTTTTTTCTTCCTCAGAATTTGTATATGCTGTTTTCCAGATTGGGAATGTAGTTAGACCTGTGGGGTACACCTTGGTCTGTCTTTGCCACACAAATGGAAGGTCTGGTAGGAGCAGTGGCTTTTTTACTAGAAAAACTCTACCAGTTTTGAAGGGGATAGAACTGACATGATGCAGCTATCATAAAACTCAGCAGATAATGGATACCTGGATGCTGATTAAGGTACTCTTGATTCAAATGGCTAGTGCAGGATATAAAGTACCAGTACTACACTCCTGCTAGTTGGCTTGTCCATTATGAAGGATCAGAATGAGTCCTCTATCTAAACGTACCACCGGGGAATCTGTGTGTAATAATTCATTTAGGGGTCGCTCATTCAGTTTGTGTTTAGATGGGAGATAAAATCATTTGGAGATGCTGCAGGTGACCTTCTGGTTAAGGACTGTGTCACTTAGATGTGGATGTGGCTTATGTGACAAGCCTCTTGTTCCACCTGGGTAGTGCTACAGTTAGCTGCTGCATTGCAGAATGGGTGTTGTGGCTGAACACAACTGAGCTGCAGGGTTTTGGGATTCTGTTTAAATAAAAGGTGGATCTCTTGGTGTAAGGGTTTAAGATGAAGCTACATTGCATGCTGCGTGTTCCACCTGGTGTGTGGGGAAGTTCGACCTGGTAGCTATTGCTTGCTTGTTTTGCATGAAATAACTTGGGATGCCATCTTTCTTCACTTTCTTCAAGTGAGTAGTGATTTGAATCCAGCCAGAATTTCACAGGATACCTTGTCTTCTAGATCTAGTGAGATTATTTTACTTATATGAATAAAATCAACAATGAATTGTATAAGCGAGGCATATGTCAGGTAAACACAAAGAGAAGTTTGTAAGAATTTTGTGTTCATGGGGTAGAACACTGGGAAAGACTATCTTTCTGTGTTAAACTGCAGCATCGAGAGTTCTCTAATCTGAAGAAGTATTAGTATACTAATGGCCTTGCTGTATCATTAGTAAAATATGTTCAAATCTGCGACCTGACTAAATAAATTGCATCAAATCTCAAATAGAAAGACTTGCCATGTTTGTTCTTAAATAGCAAATTTGGCAGGTGAGAGGTAACAGTCCTTCCCTTTGCTAGCTGTGTTCCAGGGCTCCTTGTGCTGGATGGTCAGGGCTTCAATGAAGAGAAGGGTGATAAACAGCATTGATACCATTTTTCCTCACTTGCCTCATCTTCTTTCTATAAAAGAAGCTTCTAAATATTGTGCTTTGAAGACACCTTGTTATTTAGTGTCTCCTGTATTTTAAGACCAGAAAAAGGAGATGTTACTTTGTTTTTCCTGAAGTTAACAAAATGACCCAAATGTCTAGGCCTTGCTCATTATTACTATGATTGCAAATTTGGCTCCCTTCTCCCTTTGCAGAATCTTGCCTGCTCTGTCATATCCCTTTGGAGTAGCAATTATGCCCCAGTTTGTCGCTGTGAAGTCTCTGGCATACATGGTCACTAAAATAACAGCATATTTCTGTGCTCAAGCGTTGGGAAAGAAAAAGCGGGGAAATAATGAACAACACAGAAACACTGAGAGTTCAGATGGTTGGCAATTTCCTGTGGCTTGTGTGTGCGGAGCAGAAGGGAATGTAAGATATAAAAGGCTTTTTGTGCCTTTATAGAAGCCCTGCTGGATTACTTACAGGGCTTCGATTCTTCAGGTTAGAGTAAATGTATATATTTGGGTGTAAATTAGTGCAAAGAAGAAACTGGTAGAAAACTGTGGTGTAAAGGACTAAAGGGACTGTAGAACTTCTCACATAGATTCAAGGCTAGTAAATACAGTCTCACTTGATCTCTATTGGAACACTGTTTCTGTGATTCCTCTTGGATGTAAACCTGAAAGTGCTCGTATTTTGAAGTGTTAGGCAATAGCTTTCAGAAGAGGGTTAGTGAAATGATTTGGAGACTTCCACTGAGTCTGTGAGCACAGCGAGACTTCACCATTGCACAAATGAGGGTTAATTCTGCATAGTAGTTGAAAGAATGTTTCTGTACATGAAGTTGTACAGATTTTTAAAGGTTTGTTCAAGTCTCCATGTAAAGGATTGACTGTATTTATTGAAAGGATCCATAGGGAGACAGTTTAATTTCTGAGCAGCAATAGACTGTGCTTAGCTTTTTACTTATGATATATTAGGAGAAAACTATTGCTAGGGAATACTAGTGGCTCAGTGAAAACAGAATGCGATTGTCCAACTGTGCATTAAATATACTTTATTGTATTTGAACTTTCATCAGTAGAAAGTTGATATTATGATTTAGCTTGTTGAAAGTTGTGGTCTTAAATTAGAACAACACACTAGTAAGTTGTTTTATGAAACCTGTAGGGCAAATCAGTCCCTCAGGTCATCTTTACTAACTTAATATGATTAGAATTCCAATTATTTTGTATTCTGTTGGAGTAATCATCATCTTGCTTAAAGCAGTCACTCCTCAGGAATGTGCAATTAAACAACTTGTTTGTTTTGACAGCTTGACTCTGAATACTGATCATGGGGATATCTTACTGGATTATTCAAAGAACCTTGTTACAGAAGAAGTGATGAAGATGCTGGTGGAACTGGTAACTCTTCAAAATGTTGAATTAATAAACCACATAAGTTTTTTAAAAAAGTTAACTTTAACTGGTTATTGTAGCATTGCTCATATACATGTAACTCTGAATTTGAGAGACCATCGAAGTTATAAGGCATCTGTTTACAAATCTTGGCACTATTTGGAGTCTTGCATTGTCCTTTAGCCCCAAGGCCATTTTTCAGTGTGCAGACCTGTTTCAATGTGCTTAGTGGAAAGATTTTTGTCTGCATAACAGACCAGCTGGCATATGACACTGTTGTTGAGATCTGCAGTAAAATATGAGATATTAGTATAAAGTTGTAAGAGAAAGTGATGTCTTCTATACCCGCAATTGAAACAGTACTTTGTATGTCATGCAGTCTTAGAGATTCACTTGTAGTTGGATGTCTTTTAAGAAAGAAGTTGGTGTCATTAGCTTCAATTTAGCATAGCGTCCATATTTACAATCCTTCCTTAGCTATTGGTTCAACCAAAAGCTTAGACCAGATAGGACACAGATTTTTAAAACAGGGAAGAACTAGCAAAAATAGCCATAGCAAAATTACTTTTGCTATCTTCAGTTAAAAAATAAAATACAAAAAGAAATTCCACAATGGTACACAGAATCATTAATGACAAGATGAAACTGAATAATTAAGATGGATTCATTGCATCTTGGTCATTCAGCATGTTACTGTGTAATGTCTTAAGGAAATAAACAGCCTGCATAAAATACTTGCTTTAAAATCAGATGATCAGTTTTTAAGATAGAATCTAGTGGGTCTTTTAATGTAACAGCTGTCTTACGTGGT
Source organism: Nesoenas mayeri (assembly GCF_963082525.1). Lineage (NCBI taxonomy): Eukaryota > Metazoa > Chordata > Aves > Columbiformes > Columbidae > Nesoenas > Nesoenas mayeri. The sequence goes on from NC_137547.1 coordinate 18,647,949, forward strand.
AAATGTTCACACTCCTTAAGGTAGCTGGACCTTTGTAGTGCCTGTTGACTTCTTACTATTTTTAAGAGGATTCTATTTTTACATTTCTCAGGCAAAGTCAAGGGGTGTGGAAAGTGCCAGAGAGCGCATGTTCAGCGGAGAGAAGATCAACTTCACCGAGGTGAGGCTATTTCTGTCTGTGGCTTTTTCCCTGCGGTTGTGCCCAAGTATTGTGGATGTTTGTGCATCTGTGTAAGAAAAGTCTTGAAAAAACTTACTCTAATAGCTACTCTGAAGTGCTGGGTGGCTGTAATGTTTGCTTCACTCCTTAAATGAGAAATCTCTTGAGCTCTGACAAAAAGACAGAAGAAAATGTGTGGATGAAGGTATTCAATCCTCCCTTCAACAGACATCTTACTTATTATTTTGAGACTTTGTATGTATTTTTTTCTTGTCTTCCCTCATTTGTAGGGAGGAAGATGAGTTAGATTTTGTGAAGGCCATGGAGCAGGGTATTGCATTCCGGGTATCCCATACATGCTTTTCCCTAATGTCAGTGTTCATAAAGCTTAGTGAACTGCATACAAAGTTTCAGTGAGGCTTGTGTAAGACTTTCTGCTTTGGGTTGTTGATGGTACTTATCTCTGGGTAGTTTAACAGCAGAGACCATAAACAGTCTTAGGAAATTAACCACCTATTTCAGTAAGATGGCAAGCATCTTCCTTTTTCTGTAGATCGGAATACTGTAATTATGGCTAAATCTTCATTAAAATATACAGAAAACTACCTTTTTTCTGAAGTTATAAATAGGATGAAAACTGGCAACTCTATAGTATGATTTATTAGTCTGCCTTTAATATTAAAGGCTATTTAGTATGTTTGAGGTAAATTAACAGGAATCAGTATTTCCTTTGACTTGGTTATTGACTGATGTGGCTGTTGCACAAGCTGTTTGCTGAACTCAGCAGTTGGACATTGTATTGTTTGTGAAGACAACATGTTTGTAAAAATGCACAGACAGAAACAGATACAGCTTCACTGGAGAAATGCTTCCTCTTCTGTATGAATGCCTTCAATTCACATATGTCATTCTAGCTAGTGAAAAAAGGAAGTGGAAAGAGGATAATAACTCTGAAATCTGCCTGGAAGGCTGTTTTTTCAGATCTCGCCTCTCATTAGCCTCATGTAGCACAACTTATTTCTTGCCAGGTATTATGGAGTTATTCTTCATCGTCTACATGAGAGCAAAGGCAGCAGAAACCTTCTCAGAAGCACTTAAACATGATTTTAAACCGTGATGTGTTGCTGTTCTGCTGCTAGGTCCTGATTTTGTTACTGTCTTGATAAGGCAACTTCATGTAGCAGTTACCTTGCATGATGAGTCTAGAAATGTCTTTTTCATTATCAGGCTGTTTCTCACTTACAGTCAGAAGTTGACTTGGAATTAGATATGGTTTATTTTTTTGTCTTTGAATAGAATACAGAATCAAGTTGGTTTGGCTCTGGAATATGAGCGTGTGGACAGTGTGAATTTGTCGTGAGAACTTAAAAAAAGGATGCTGTCAAACACCATGAGTGAATAAACCTAATGCGATAAGACAGAAGGGAGCTGCTTAATGGCAAGAACTGACTTGTGCGCTGCTTTTGTTCTGCTTTAGAACATTTTTTAGCTTATTTGTCTGAAGTACTTTAGACTTGTCTGTATTTGGTGCTGCGGGCACTGACTGCATGATGTGTGTTTATGTGGAAATCCTTTATAGCACACCCAAGCACGTTGCTGCCAGGTGTCTGTACCAGATGAGTTAAAACTTGCAGCTTGATATGGCACAAAGACAGCGCGTTGCAAGGGAACTCATCTGACCACTCATGGGGACACTCTTCATACTTAGGAAGTACTTCTGGCCAATGGTAGATGTCAGGTCAAATACAACTGCTGCTCTTGATCAAGGCAAAGCTTCCTTCAAGCCTAATAGTGAGCAGTAGTTACCAAATAATACCATTCCGTAGCTGCATGTTACAAAAAAAATTACATCTGTTCACCCTGCATTTAAGTGGGTACACTTGGATAATTAGCAACTGAAAGAGCTTTCTTGTATTCCAAGTCAGTAACCACCAACTCGATGATTTTTGAGTTAGCATTTTGTATTTGAATCATAACTTGGCAGTTCGTATTGTCTGTGTTGTCTTTGTCTCACAATGCCTCTTATTGTAGCAAGTAACAATGAGGTAGAGCAGACTAATTTTTTAATTTGTTCATTAGTATTGACTAACTCCTTCATTCTAGATTAAAGCTTTTAAGCTCCTGAACAGGCAAATCACAGGCCAGATTTCAGTGCTTTGACTTGTGTATAACTGTGGAGAATTAATATGATGCATGCCAACAGACCTTTTTTTCCTCATAACACAACTACCACCTACATATCTGGTATGCATGGGTTCAGGGAACATTTAATTGTGGGCAGTGGATAGAATAATGTGACTATTGTATTCCTTTTTTTGTCAAATGTTTAAATACGTATTTGTCTTTTCCTATATGAAATGGACTATTTAGGATAATTGACAAAATGCTATAGAAAATAACCTTGGCTGCTTATTACAATTGATGTTCAGTATTGTCACAAATAGGAAATAACTTCATCCTTGTGTACCTGAAGCATGCTGAAGTAATTAAGATAACTGAGTACTGAATATTGCTGAATTTTGGATCTCAATCATTAAATGCTTTTCAGGGGATTTTGAGCTTTTTTTTTCAAAGCAACCAAATAAGCTATTTGTTTATTTTGCATATTATATGCTTTTGTAAGCTCTCTGTACTGATTCTGTGTATTGAGAGGGTGATCTATATGGCTGAAGATAAATGTGTGTGTATACACATACACACATGAACTACTAATTCCAGTTAGCTTAAAGGATTTTTAAGACTTGATGATTGTATGACCTTCTGGATGAGGCACCTGAGGCCTCTGGGTATAATTTGGGAATGGTTTAATCTTTTTTTCCCCTCTTTATTTCAGAACCGAGCTGTGCTTCATATTGCTCTGAGAAATCGTTCCAATGCGCCAATACTTGTAGATGGGAAGGATGTTGTTCCAGAAGTTAACAAAGTCTTGGACAAAATGAAACACTTCTGCCAGGTATAAAATACCACCATAGCTTATTTTTTCATATATTTGTTCTATACCCAGCCAGGTTCTTACATATGTAATGTGAAGGAGTGATTGTGGGCTGGTTCACGTCAGTTATTGTGCCCTTGTTTGGTTTTTATGATAGTTCTGGCTCAAGCATGGAGTTGGAGCTGGTTTTAGTATGATTCACTTAGTATGTTCCCAGTTGGGTTTTTCTTTAATGGGATCTCTAGATCTTGCTCTTTCAGCAGTAATCTTGCATTTACTTCAGAAGTCTTCTAAATCATTAATTACCATTCAAATATTGCCTTATTTCTTGCTAATTTTTCAACTACTTTATCAAGTAGAGGCTGCCTCTTAAAATCAGGAGAGAGGTAGAAGCTTCTAGCTCACTTTCCATTTGATTATGCTCTACTCAAATGGGTTCTTAAAGATCTTCTGGTCTTAGGGCAGATCCCTTTATGATTCTGTTCATTTTGCAGCTTTAGCAGCATCAAAGTTTTTTGTACCTTAGTTAAATACAGCAGTTAACAATTATTTTTAAATATCATTAATTGTTCTTTGATTCTGTATGTCATCTAGAAAATGTAGGCATCTGTCAGATCAGTTGAGGGAAATGCACTGAAGAACTTCATAGAGCATTTAACAAAGTCAAATTTATGTGTGATTAATCAATAAAAGCTCAATGAATAGTTCTAGTGAATTTTAAACGTGGCTGTGAGGATCTGGAGCTCCTTGATTGCTATTGTGAGTCTTATCCAGGTGGCAGCGGCCAGTATCACTGCTAACTCATACTTGTTAACTCTAAAAAATCAGCTTGGATTATGTCCAGTTCCTAATGGATAAATGCCAAAACCACAATAGCTGACAGTAATTGGTCTGAATTTGGTAGTTTCTTCAGAAAACGTGATAGTCGAATGCCCACAGTTCATTTTCCACTGTAGAGTTTTTTAGCTGATTAAGATTTTGGTAGTGCAAGACAAGACTTTTCACTGGTGTCAGTCACTGAAACCTGTGAATATTGCTTTCCATGCAGGTCCGTATTATCTGCAAAATAAAAATCAAGTTAAGCAGTTCCTTTGAAAAGAGTGACAAAGATGTTTGTTTCAGTTGACTCACTTTAGAAGTACAGCAGTATCAACTACAGCCTACAGGAATGGTGTATACTAAAAATGGGTTTTTCTGTTTGGAAATACAAAAAGCTTTAACTTAAGCACCCTTAGGGAAGGAAAGCAACTATCAGCATAACCAGGTGATTTGTTGTAGAATAGTGGCTTTTTTTCAGTGGAGAAGGTATGTAGAAATGTGCATGATACTAGACATTCCTTTTGTGAGGGGAACAAATTTAATGCATAGGTGGTATATGATGGACAAAATTCAATGTGATGGTTGCAATTTTGTTTGTCAGAACTCTAACTGTTAAAACAGCAAGAAGAGAGCAGAAACCTATACTATGTGCTCTTAAGGTGCAGCCCAGAAACAAATATTGATGCAAAATGTACATGGAATATAAAAGCTTTTGAATGTTTGGTTTGCCAATAAATTTGTCTCCATGGCTTTATTAATATTTGTTTTCCAGTTTAGTTAGTGAAGTTGCTTCTAATTAAAGATACTTAAAGAACCCCTTCAGTTTCAAATATTTGTGGCAAATACTTTAGTTTTTTCATTTTTTATCTTGATGTCTCTTGACTTTGCCAACACTGTAAATATTATAACAGTCCACACAGAACAAGAGTCTGATCTTGTGGTGTGTTTTTTAAATATGTGCATTAGACTTCTAACACTTAACAAAGTATCATCTTAGACACAACTAAATGTCTAGCTAAGAAGATAGCTTTGAGTGTAGGCTTTAAAGTCTATGAGCTTGAAAGTTGTCTTTGGAGACTTTCTACAACAATGCCTGAAAACACAGCCTATTTCCAGTGCTAGAATCACTAACTTTAGTGCAGGTATAAAATAATTACTTTGTTTTTCCCCCAGAGAGTCCGTAGTGGCGAATGGAAAGGCTACACTGGAAAGGCGATTACTGATGTGGTCAATGTTGGGATTGGTGGCTCTGACTTGGTAAGTTCCTGACTTCCATGCATCTTCCACATCTTTTTGTGTGTGTACATGCTTGCAATGAAGATAAAAATCTCATCATTGCTCCATCCAGGGCCCTCTGATGGTAACTGAAGCCCTGAAACCATATTCCAAGGGAGGCCCTCGTGTTTGGTTTGTGTCCAACATTGATGGTACTCATATAGCCAAAACCCTGGCTGAGCTTAAACCAGACACTACGCTCTTCATCATTGCATCCAAGGTATGTCCAACGCAAGCCCAGGGGTGTGACTTTTCTAACTGTAAAGGATTCAGCCCGAATAGAGATCTGTCCACAGGAAGATCTAGATCAGGGATTTCTAGTGTGGACTGTTTCTATAAGACCTGTTGTGGTTCCTCCTCAACTTGCTTGTGTTGCTACTGAAATACTTAGATCCAGAAGCCAAGTGCTGAAAATGACTATTAGAGAACAGGAATTTCCCTTACAATGACTTAACCTAAGCAAGTAAGACACATGAGGGATTTCATGGTGTATAGAGTCTGTCTCAGTCAGCACAAGTTTAAACGTTCAAAAGTTATGTTCATGTACTTCTCTGTGGGTGGAATGTAGGATCCTATGTAGCTGTTTCCTTGAAACTGAAGATCTTGTCACATTCCTTGCTTTTATTTAATGTTACTTTTGGTCCTTTATCTTAAGGACAGTGTTACTTGTTAAGTGTTCTGTTTTTTGCATTGATGTTTTGTATTAATGAACTGCATGTAGTTTGAGAATCTATTCTGCTTTAAGGTAGTAACAAAAGATCTTCACCTGGGTTCCTTGAGTACTATAAGTACTAAGCTTCTTTATTTATGAAGAGGTAAAGGTAGTTGGTAGCTTATAAGGTAACACTTATTTCTGAATATAGACTTAAAAGCTGCCCTTTTTTAAAGTCTCGCCTTGCTGATAATTCATTCTGTAAACATAATTGCTAGCTGCCCTCTTCCTTTGAGGAATACTTCTGGCTTAGCAAAGGAAACTGGTGAAGACAAACTTCATAGTTATATAACTTGTGTCATCTTTGTTTGTAAAGCCCAGTAGAACCTTTTTGCCGTTGAAGACAATCTGCAACAAGTGCACATGTGTGTAATGTTGGCCATGCTCTGTGATGGTGCTCATTATCTTATCTTGGCAATACTGCAGCCGAGCAACAACTTATGGAATAAGGAGACTTCACAAAGTAATACTGATGGTCACTTTGAGTAAATGAGTTCACGATCATGGTTCAAAGGCTTAGGAGACTGCCAAATTGAAAGAGTAACACTTCAATTTCTGTTTGCCAGCCTGTAGTTAGATAATTGGATCTGTTTGGAAGAGGATGAATGGCATTTTTTTGTTTTCCATAATAGGCTTGTGTTTCATAATGAAATATTTCTGGAGATGGATGAGAGTAGGTTGAATCTAGTGTTCACCCTTAAAGCTAGATTTTGATGGTTGAGTAGATCAGAATGGTTGTAGATACTTGTAAAACTGCATGACTGAACTTCTGTGCATACTTCATGAAGCAGGAAAACATTTTCCTTTAATCAGCAAATCAAAATTATAGCAATAATCTTAGCAGAAATGAGTATTACTACATGAAAAAGTAGGAATTGAAGAACAAGAGGACAGTCCAGCTAGATTGGTGTTCAACCAGTTCCTTTTTACTTAAATGGTAAAAGGAAGAATGAATGGATAAGCTTGCTTTTATTGCTGAAATCTGGCAGCAGCTGTCATGAACATCTCGCATCACTCTGCTCGGGTTGTCTGGAACTCATGTTTTAGGAGCCTGGACTTGTTTCAATATTAATTAAGGTGTTTTGCATACTTCCTTGTTTTCTGCTGTGCAGACTTTCACCACCCAAGAAACTATCACCAATGCGGAAACGGCCAAAGAGTGGTTCCTACATGCTGCTAAAGATGTAAGTCTAACATGTTTAGGTTACGTAACAGAATGCAACGGTTTTTTATTGTGCAACTTCTCCCTGATCATTCAGTGTGCTTTGGAGCAGAGCCAGTAGCTGCCCAGACATAAGCTGTATAGCTCAGCAAATGCTGTACATATAACATTTCAGTGCTTCACGGTTAGTGACAGGCTGTTATATCCAATCAAAGTGATAAAACCACTAGATTTTTGTTATAATGGTTGTCATGCATTATTCCCCCAAATCCTGCTTGTTAAGTAATAGAGTGTAGCACTGGCCGTAGAGCTGTCTAATAATTTGGTGGAACCACAGATACAGAAATTCAAGGATATGGTGCCTGTGTGGCATCACCTTCCAGTTCTTGGCAAATCTTTAGAAATGAAGCTATGATTGGAGTGATATACTGACATATCTATGGCAGATGTCTGTACTATGAATAGAAACCTTGTATTTGGCTCATTCTCTCCTGTTTCTAACCTTTAAAAGAAAAAAAATAAAGCCGGATACTGCCTGCTCAGGTAGCTAAGATAATGTTTAACCTGTTCCAGTCAGGATAGCTGAATTTTGTTTGAAAGCTGGGCTTTGAAATTCATTGTTACACTACTGTTACAGATACCTCCTCTTTGTTCACCAGAACACTTGCTGAAAGACCAAAGTCTAAATCTGGAGTTTGAGATTTATCAGTAATTGCAGTTATCTTGATCCTTTGACCCAGCCATAAGTGTAGTGCATGTACAACAAACTCCAGCTGCTCCACAGTGGTCATAGTGATGTTCCAAACTGATAATGTGCTCTTGAGGAAATAGTGACTGTTTCCACTGGGCCTAATGAGAATGTTATCAGAATGTTACCATTGACAGACATGCTGCCAAATCTCACGCCGAATGTGAATGAAGTGAATAAGATGATTTCAAGTTCATAATGCAAAAATAACTGATGATAGTCAACAGTATTTTGTTTAAATGTAGATGGTAGCAGATCAGGTTTATGACTAGAAATCAAAATAAATTAACATTCTAGATCTAACAATCTGTTTATTTTTATTAAGCCTTCAGCAGTGGCCAAGCATTTTGTTGCCTTGTCTACCAATGGTGTAAGTATAATCTATTTTATTTTTTCTGTGTACCTTTAAGATAGCCTCATTTTAAAATCCAGTAAGGAAGCCTATATTTTAAGACACCACTACTTGAACACCAAGTTGGCCTTCCTCTTGAAATGAAGCATATGTTTTTTTCCTACTGAAAAGAACTGAAACATTTCTAGAGTAATGAACTGTAGCAAGGTTGGACCTTCATCATAGATTTGTGCTTTTTCTGCTACAGCTTTAAATCTGAAGTCAGGATCTCTTATGCTTGAAATGACTATGTTATTGAGAGTTACTTGTAATTGCTTCAGTGTGTGTGAATGTAGTTATTATGTAAACAAATATTGCTCTTCTAGATTCCTCAATTAAGTGCTGAAGTGATGCAGGTAGTTTGTGTGAATAATCTGAAGCACTTGATGAGCATAATGTACCCTGATACGGTGTTTCATGCGAAAGTGTGAAGTAGAAAGACCAATAGCAATTAGAAAAAGGTTCTGCAATAATTAAGAGGTTGTCAGGTCCTGTGGTGTGAAATTCCTTTCTTCCATTCTGGTTTTGTTAAATGTAACATAAATGTCAGTCCAGCTCCTACTTGTATTGCCACTTAGATTGGTCAGAAAATGAGAGTATGTAATTGATTTTGAGAGTGATCTCTGGAATTAAAGGTATACTTTTTTCTTATGGATGCTATGTATTTTTAAAATAGAGGATGTAACTGAGAAATTGTGTATTTGATAGGTACCCAACCTGTGTTTTTTATTTGCTAGACATAAAACTTTTAATGTTGGTTTTACTTAGTGTTCTTACACACTTCCTTTTTTTTAATTCTAGCCTAAAGTTAAAGACTTTGGAATTGACCCACAGAACATGTTTGAATTCTGGGATGTGAGTAAATATCTAATTCTGTGTGGTAGATGTTAACATTTTCTGAAGTTAGATTATTCTAACAGTTAACTAGATGTCAGCAAATTGCCAAAATACGTAAATTATAGAAATTGTATTCTTGGTACTGAAACATCTGAAAACTTGTAACTAAAGGCAAATTGAGAACATGTCAGGCAAGCAAGTAGTCTTGTCTCTTGGCCATTCCATTAAAATCCTGCAGTCAAAGGTCTGAAGAGAAGCCTTCTGTGTTCTTGGCTGTGTGATCAGCTGTTGGGTAACAGGAGATAGAAGTCTTAGCTTATTCCTTGGTGTAAGTAGTTATTATAAGATGTGACATTTGACTGTTGGGGTCTACTGTATGTAATCTAGGCCTGTAAAGGTCAAACATCAGAAATGGGAGCCTAATTTGATATTTTATAGCAGATGCATATTTTAGGTATACTGCCCTTAGTCTTGGCCCTTAATCAGAAACAGATTGGTTTATGTCTCACTGGCTCTGTGCCTCACAAACTAGATTTTAAAGCTGTTGTTTAGAAATTATCTGGAGCATTACCTTTCCCTAGATAGTGCCGTAATCTTGCTGAAGCAGGTTTCACCTATAGATGAGTGATATTAGGAAAGCAGTTCATACGCGCACTGAATTTAGTATTTGAAAGTGAACTGGAATTATCAGAGGATCTGCTTCAACAGTTGTTATATAAATTAAACAAGCAGGATAACTTCAAAGCCTCAAAAAATGCGTACTTAAGGATTCATTAGGGAGCTACTGTAAAGTGCATGTCCCATTGACCATGCCGTATAATATGTAGTGAATTATCACCAGAAAGAATATTGTTTTTGCTGAAAGCAGTCTAAATGTATCCTGCTATTTCCTAATAGTTTGGATTTAAAAGCCCTGCACTTATCTCTAAACCAACCTCTTGTTTTCAGTGGGTTGGTGGTCGCTACTCTCTATGGTCTGCCATTGGTCTCTCCATTGCCCTGCATATTGGTAGGTATTCCTATGAGATAACAATGCCAAGAATTAATCTGTTTGCTTCAGGAATATAACTGTGAAATGGGTTAACAATAGTGGATTGTGGGTCATCTTAGGGGCAAATATTATTTTACCACAACCTGTTCTGAGAGCTTGGATGTTTGTGCTAAAAAATAATCTGTAATGTGATGGAAATGTTGGTATTTTAGTACTGTAAAAGCAGTTTTGGAAGTTACCCATATTAGGTAAATATAGTCAAATTCCATTTCTTTAGTCACTTGCATAGCCAGAAGTGCCTGATTCATGTAAAGCCATGTCAGTGTTGAAAATTAGACCTTGCAACTGATATTCCTAAACTATTGAAAAGCAGGGTATTTAATTTCTGTAAGTACATACACACTAAACATCAAAATCCTCTATCTCCAGTTCTGCATACCAGCTCTGTTTAGCACTGTTAACTATCTCTCCCATTCATTTTGTCCTCAGTATTTGTTCTTCTAGTCTATAGGACCTAGGAATGCTGATTCTATCTGCAGTTGATTGTGGAGGAAACATAGACTCGCTAAATTGATCCCCACCTACTTGTATTGTTCCAGGGTAGCATTGGCATTTCTGATGTAGATCTCAAATGCAGGTGGAGAGTACACAGTGAATGTCCAGGGGCTCTAACTACTGCTGTTTCCTGGTGAGCAGCAGTCTTGCATTTGTTCCCCCATCACTTCCTTTAGATATCTAAAGTCTGAAACTGCAATTTGTTTTCCTAAACAAAGCTAGAATTCCTTCGGACTGAAGTTAGAAGAAAAGTATTGGGGTTTATGTTCTTGGAATGATATGAATAGGAGCTGTCATGTGTAGAAAGACCTATCTGAACAGCAAAATAAACCAGTCAGGGACTTAGTGTTTTGTCTGCAATGAACTGTTCATCTCTGCTGTCAGACAGATTTGGTGTTGACTGCTGACGTGCCAGTCTATCTGCATTTCTTGCTCTCATATCCTTCATCTTCCAAAGCTGGCTTCTGACCATAGGTAGAGCCGCTGCATTGATTGCCAAATGTTTCACCTCCATTTTTCCATAAAAGAATCAGGATTTCTGGCTTTGCAGGAGAGGATGGTATTAGTTAAACTACTCATTAGTGAAAATTAACACCCTAATTATAGAGCAAAGAAAAATCAAGTGAATTGTTAAGAGAACAGGGAAGGCGGGGATGGACCTTTTTCTTTGAGAAGACCTTATTACAGTTGTGTTTTCCTCACACCAGCACAGAAATGCCCGCTGTGCTATCCATGTCCTGTTTTTTTGAGGCTGTTTTTCCCGCTGTGGCTGTGAAGTGGCTAAGTGTTCAGACTTGCTGAAAACTACGTAGCGTTTAATAGAGAGCCTGGCTTTAAAGCCTCTGTTTTCCTTCCAGTTGCTCTTTCTGCTTGAATGGGGGTTTTAGGCAAAGGTTTGTAAAGTATGTTTCATGGAGTTGGACTGGCTCTGAAGTCCAGGCTTTAATCCTAACTAAATGTATCTGGTTTATGGGATGCAAATTTCAAGAGAAGTCGAAGTGCAACTTTGAACTAAATTAGTAGTTGGGAGCCTTGCTGCCTACAAGGAATCTCAACCATTTTGCAGTTTTTTTCTACAAGAAAAATAAGGTTTGAGTTTTAATAGTAAATAGAAACTGACTCTTTCCATTGTTAGGTTTTGACAACTTTGAGAGCCTGCTTGCAGGAGCCCACTGGATGGTGAGTGGACGTCTGTTTTACCTTTGTTCCTTAACAGCATTATTAGGAAGATAACTGAAGGCAGGTTGGTTTCTGAAGTTCAGCTCCCCATGTCTTCTCAGTGTTTCTAAAATTACTGTGCTTGGGATGCTCTCCCTGGATCAAGACAACAAATACAATTTAAGAGTTGGGAGGGTTGACAATTGTCTTATCAAGTGTAATTATTTTCCTTTGTGTCACATAGGATAATCACTTCCGCACAGCCCCCCTGGAGAAGAACGTGCCTGTGCTGTTGGCCATGCTAGGGGTCTGGTATATAAACTGCTATGGATGTGAAACCCATGCCCTTCTGCCCTATGACCAATACATGCACCGCTTTGCTGCCTACTTCCAGCAGGTAAAGCTCAGATTTCAAAAAGCAAATATGTAGATATGCTTCTGTCTTGGTTTTAGAACCTGAATGTATGTTTCTAGGTTAAAATTGCAATCATTTCAACTCATGTAATCAAGGGCCTAAAGAGGCTGGTGCCAAGACTGATATCAGTTTATTTGCTCAGTTAATTTAGGGAGTTTTTTCTTCAGACCTCCATTATCTTGATGTCTGTAAATTGAACAGCTATATCCCTGGCACTTATGAAATTCATATAAAAGGGTAACACTCGTAGCACTTGACTTCTGCTGATATTGTGTAGTTCTGCAAGAAAGATGACACTGCTCTCCCTTCTTTTAGGGTGATATGGAATCTAATGGCAAATACATTACCAGGAAAGGCTCTCGCGTGGACTACAATACCGGCCCGATTGTGTGGGGGGAGCCTGGCACCAATGGGCAGCACGCTTTTTACCAGCTCATTCATCAAGGTAGGCTGAAACTGTTCTATACCTTGTTTTGGAATTAAATTATGAAAGGTTTCAAAGAGAGTCTGCAGAATTGAGACTAATTTAGAGGTTGGGTTCTAAAGGCTTTCCTGTTGCAGGGTTATTAACATGGCTTTTTTAATAGGAACTCGCATGATTCCCTGTGACTTCCTGATCCCAGTCCAGACCCAGCATCCAGTCAGAAATGGCTTGCATCACAAGGTAATAAGTTATTTGTCAGGGCACCCATATTTTCTTGTGGCTGCTAAGGTATTGAAGCTTATTCAGAACTGCAATGTGCAAGATTTCTAAATGTCCCTTTGAAACTATACCCATAGGCTCTATGAACATTCACAATAGGTTTGAAAATATTGAAATTATAATTACATATTGTATGTATGTAATACAGTGGTATTTTTGTTCTTGAAGAAATTGCAGCCCCAGTTATTGAGGCAGATTGATTATGTGGCCTGTTGGCCCACTGAAGCTAGAAAGAGTAGAGCAATTAAGTATTTGGAGAGAAATTTCTTTGTAGGAATTGTAAGGAATGTAATTCTTGCACAGTAGGAAGAAGCAAATTCTCAGAGCTGATGAAAACTTCCTCAGATGCTGTTGCAAGTCCTAAAATCTGGGACAGAATTTAGTGAGTATACTAGCATGTCGAGGTTGATAGCCTTGTATACACATAGATATTTTTAATAAGTCAAATATTTTTAGGTTAATGTATAATCCAACTAAGGATATTCAGTGAACTGTGTGTAACAATTTTTAAGTTCCATAGGTGCAAACTAGTCCATGTCTACTCCTTACTGCATCATTCAGAAAAAGCATGATTCCTCACTGCATTTCAATGTTGTCATGATTTCAGATTACAAGTGCTATTTAAACAGTTTAATAGTAATTTTTTGTTGAGTAACACTAAGTACAGGTGAAAGTTGTAGAAGATGACTTTGTGAAAGAAAGTGACAAAAGGTTTAGTTGGACTGTAGGTATAGTAAGAGTTTATTTTCAATGTAACTGGCAGGACAAATCCATGTATGAACTTGCAAGGTGACATTAGGCAGGGAATAGGAAACTAAAAACTTCTGCTGTCTTGCTAGGGATCAGTATATGGTATGCTATGGGGATTTTCCTTTATACAGAGTAATTACATTATAGTTGGTTACCTCTGACTAATCTTTGCATCTGGCTTTCCAGGCACATGGTGTAGTATGGGATGAAGGTATAGACTATACTGGGTGAAAGGGGTGTGTAAAGTCCTTTGTTCTGCCTGGGAGGCTTGCTGCCTGCTTCAGCAGGGGAAGGACTCTGCAAAACAGTCCTCATTGTCTTTGGATACATGCACTATTAAAATAATAGTTGTCTCCTGGCACTCTGAGCTAAAAAGCAATAGTGAGCATTAAACAGTTTAAAACCATTGCACAGTTTACTGCTGTAGTGTTAGAGTTGTAACTCTAGAGCAGGTCTTGGTCTAGATTCAAGCCCTAGGTATTTCTATTCCAGCTAATGAAACAGCTTGAGTTGTTTTTATTTCTACCTGCTAGATCCTTTTGGCCAACTTCCTTGCTCAGACTGAGGCCTTGATGAAAGGCAAGACTGCTGATGAAGCTCGTAAGGAACTTCAAGCATCAGGACTGAGTGGAGATGCTCTGGAGAAGCTCCTTCCCCACAAGGTAACAGGGCTTTGGCACTGGTGGTGAGGACCGTGTGTTGGGCTGCTTGGTGGAGTTGGCTGGTGAGGCAGTGCCCTCCGGTGGCAGTCGGGTTCTACTGGCTTGGCAGCCGCGAAGGTTGTGTGGCTGACTTGTATTTTACTTCTTCCTGTAGCCTACAGTAGCCACTAGTGGGGGTTGGAGATAACATTTAGCCATTGTGTTTGTAGTAACACATGAAAACAATACAATTTTATTATTTAAGTTGTTAGCCTTTAAAGCTTCCAGGCTTTTGTATTTGTTGCTAATACAAATAATGTGGGCTATAAGGAAAATATAAACTGCAAGTTTCTGATGTGAATTTGGCAACATACTAGATAACAACTCTTGTTTTGCAAGGTCTTTGAGGGAAATCGACCAACCAATTCCATCGTGTTTACAAAACTCAATCCATTCACGCTGGGAGCTCTCATTGGTGAGTAAACAGATCTCTCATCTGTCAGTGTATGTTAAGACTTTCTGATAAACTTAATGATGAATTTCTTTTCCTACTTATAGCCATGTATGAGCACAAAATATTTGTTCAAGGAATTGTCTGGGATATTAACAGTTATGACCAGTGGGGGTAAGTCTCCTTTATCTATTTCTTGTATACGTGTTGATGGTGGTATTCCTTAATCTGTAGTGACATTGAAAAAATACAATGAGAAAAATAAGTGTTTATACGTAAAGCAAATTATCATAGGATAGTTTTAAATGAAAACAGATTTTTCTGGGGATAAATCATCATGGATCCTTGTTCAGCTGTGCATGATGACTTCGTAGCTACAACTTTAGCTATGGACTGTTGTTTAGTTTGATTCAAAAATACTATGAATGCAAAAAAAGAGGCAGTAATAATGAACAAAATAGTTGATCAGACTGAACACTTGCACTGAGATTTAGAGAGGGAAAATAGAAGGGAAATAATAATTTTACCTCTAGCAAAATTTAGTAGGCAGCTTTCATGGGATCTGTTAAACAGAAGATTGAGCACCTCTTAGTTTTACTGTACTGGAGATGCAAGAACATTCTTGGCAGATGTCTTTATATAGGAGCCCTGTATCTAATGCATGATTGCACCTGTGGCCAAGGTTAATGATAGAACTCCATGTGGAGAACAGCAGCTTTATGAGGAGTTAGTAATTTTGTTACCTTTAAAAATGAGAGACTTAATCAGAAGCTAATGAGATTCCTTTAAATCTATAGTAATATTAACTGTACAACATACTATATGAAGACTTAGACAAGAGAAAAGGACTGGGAAATGACTAAGATTTTTCAGGTGAAACCTGCCTGTGTCGTCAGGGGTTATTTTGAAGAGCAAGTTTGCTTTACAGGCCTAGAAGAGCAGTTTAAACTAAGCTCTCTTCTTAAAGGCTGAGGATAAGTATTTGTATATGTTTTATTAGAGCTATGCTACCACAGCAAGTTCTTTAAAATATTATAGTTGAAACTGATAATGAAAGACTAATAAAAACCAATGTCTGCCATAAACTCTGAAATCAGGAGTGGGGTAGGAGAAAGTACAGCTTTTACTGCAACATATCAAAATCTAGAATGGCATCCAAAACTAACTGTGGAATGTGGGAATGCTGTCGAACCAGCCTGGTTTCTTGCAGCTGTTGGAATATCCTGGGTTCTTATCCTGCCTGTGGCTGTAATGCCTGGGTAGCGTGCTGTGGTGTTGGGGAAGGCTTCCTGGCCCACACCTCTGCTGTTTATAGTCTTGGTGCTACTAATCAGTGTTCTGAGTGATGTCATGTTCAACAGTGAACAGTAGTGAGCTGAATGCACTCTGCATTGGGGCAAGCTATGTAACAATTGAGTACTGAAGGGGAAAAGACTCAACTTTTAAAATAAAAGTTTCTCTCTTTAGATATCCTGTAATTTGAGAGCTGTCTGTCCAGCTAAGCAGCTGTGAGAACTCCAGTTGTTCCTGAATGGCACTGAGTTGAATAATACCAACTTAGTAATTTGTAAAGGGAAGAACATTCATCATAGTGTTCACTGTCAAGTGACTTTTTACTGGCAGCTATTTTTAATGTCAATGGATTTTGATAAATACTGTAAGTTATTAGCACTAATTTTGTTTTTCTTCTTTCTTCTCCTGCTTTTATAAATGCAGAGTTGAACTTGGAAAACAACTTGCCAAGAAAATTGAGCCTGAACTGGAGTCAGATGCTCCAGTGACATCTCATGACAGCTCAACAAATGGGCTCATCAATTTCATCAAAAAGCACAGAGCCTGAAATCAAAGATTTGGAGGCTATCGACAATCTAACCACCCAGTACCCAAATCTGTTGTAGTTGTGCTTTTTAGCCACTTCTAACACAAATAGCACTTTACAGATGTAGCTTCTTCACTTGTTGCAGTTAATCTTGTCACGTTAAGTGTTACAAATGAAAACTAGTTTTGTGAAACCCAGAGATTGTATAGTGGCTTTCTATTTTTGTGGCTGTTAATCTGTAAAGTGCAGCTGGTATGTTCCTCAATTCTTATTCCTTCCTTAAAGATGATCACATACTGATATTAGAAAATAAAAGGTATGATGGACAAGTAAAACTTTTTCACTCTGTATCTTGGAAGTGCAGACCTAGTAACATTTGCCTCAATGAGTGTGTAAGGTCCTCTGAAGCCAGGTAAATGAGCTTCTGTCTGTTTTGGACTGGTTCTGCTGTAAACTGGAAACTAGAACGTGTTCGAAGGATCAAATCTATGGCTGTAGATTGTTCAGATTGCATAATTTGATGCATTTGATCAAGCTGGATTTTCTTTTTCCAATGCTACTGTGAAAAAGGAAGTTTACTAGTGTTCAGTAAACGATCTCCTGATTATTCTCCATAAGCTGTGAAAACCCTATGTGGACAGCTGTCCAAAAGGAAGAAGGTTCCTGGGGTGACAATGATATCTTAATTTTCCAAACAGTTTAAGAGTTTGTGAAGCAAAAGCTTGGGATCACTTGCAGAAGAAATGTGGGTTTGATATTCTCCAGAGATAGTTTCTCTCACTCTTCTCAAAGCAGCATCACTGTTCCAACAAAAAATATGAATAGAGAACAGCTGAACTATTTGTAAACAAGTTGCTTATATCCTCTTTTATTCTTTACCACTGTTAATCCCTCTTTGCTAGCAGACTGGCATGCTGTGGCTATTGTTCTGTAACACCTTTAATAAAGGTAAGACACAAGCATTGAAAGGAAAAACAAGATGTTAACTGTGGTTCTCGTACCTGAACTCTTCATGGCAAATGCTCCTCTGGCTGCAAAGTCTGAGCTTATAACTTAATGCACAGGTTTGCTGCAGTATTCATTGGCAGGATCAAAAGCTTTATCTTGCTGATGTGGCGCACTAACAGCTCCATAGTGCTTGGCAATCTGGCTGCATGGGTTTGACTTGTTGAACTCAGACTAAATATGTATATATAGTACCTACACGCTTTGGTTTTGATCAGCTAAATTAAGCAATTTCTCTACATAAGAAAACATGATGCCTCCTTCTAGTGGGTTCTCTTCTTATGAGGCTTTAAAACCTTTCACCCAGCTGTGTAAAAGCATGTGCTGAAGCCCAACTGCCTCCTCAATCTGTAGAGGTAGGTGAGGCAAGATCTTTCTGTGTAGATACCTATCGTGAAGGGCAAAACCTGTTGTTTTGTCTGAGTGCCTTTTGTCTGTTCCTCTTCCAAATTAGACCCCAGCAATGTTTCATGGAGAAGAAAGGAAGCAAGAGCTGTTCTTCGTTTATTCCCTAACCTTGGTATTGTTTCCAAACCTTTCTTTTTTTCTTGCAGAGTGTTTACTGTTGTGAAATATAACGTGTCAGATTGTGTGTCTCTGTGAACAAGACCATGTTAGGGGTTGAAGGGACCTGGAAAGCTCATCCAGTGCAATCCCCCCATGGAGCAGGAACACCCAGATGAGGTTACACAGGAAGGTGTCCAGGCGGGTTGGAATGTCTGCAGAGAAGGAGACTCCACAACCCCCTGGGCAGCCTGGGCCGGGCTCTGCCACCCTCACTGAGAAGAAGTTTCTTCTCAAATTTAAATGAAACCTCCTGTGTTCCGGTTTATACCCATTGGCCCTTGTCCTGTCATTGGTTGTCAGTGAGAAGAGCCTGGCTCCATCCTGACGGTCTTACCACCCTTTAAATTGAAACACAAAGCAACCCACAAAGATCAATACTGTTTCTGTACAATGATACTCCTGCAGTAGGGGGGAGGGGGGGTAAAAATAAAAAAACCAGTTTTATTTTAGAAGCATTTCACGATTTCTACCCAGAGAAAGGCTCTGGAGAGCTGCCTAACTTCAGGTGTTGGAAACATTTCCCTCAGCACCCCCAGAAAAGACTTCAAATGGATCAGCCTGCCCGCCAAGAGCAGCCTGGGCCCTGCGCGCGAGCGGGGCGCCCCCTGGCGGCGCGCGGGGGCCGCCCCGACCGGCCGCCCCGGGCTCCTGTGAGGAAACCGCCCCACACACCGCGGGGCTCGGCCGCCTCTTCCTCGGGGCTCGGCCGCCTCCTCCTCGGGGCTCGACTTTGCCAGGCCCTCCCTCTCTCCAGCGGGCCCTCGCGTGTGTGAGAGCTCTCGGGGCTGCTCCTTGGGTGCAGGCGTTATGTGCTAATTGATGGTGGGGTTAGTGGGATAAGTGAAGCACTGCTCACCAGCAACTCGCTGGCTCATCAACCTGGATGCCAAAATTGTTACCTTAGAGTTAACAGAGTGTGAAAATGACTGCTCTGTGGCATAATGGCTCACGGCTGTAGTCAAATACAGGATAAAAGCAGTAAAGAAGCTTTAAAAGGAGATTTTTTGTTTTTCCTCTGGAGCACACGTTTTTGACTCAATTTCTGATCCTTGAGCATCAGTGAGTCAGCTTCAGTGAATCAATGTCAAGCCGTCTGATTCCTGCAAGAACAAAATAGATTTCTTCATAAATAGTGCTCTAGTAACGAGAAGTTCTAATTGGGGCAGTGTAATGGGCACGGCTGAGCTCTTTGATGGACTGTGTTGTTGTTTTACAACAAGTGCGGAAGGCAGTAGTAACGTGCCTAAAGTAAGCTGAAACTTGTCAGAGCCGTGAGCTGGAACAAGGTATCTGATCCTCAGCCCAGTGCATTACCCACGAGACCTACATTCCTCTTGAAGGCCTCTGAGGAAATAGTGTGGGGATGCTTCAGTCAGTGTAAGTAGTTAAGTCGGTGACATATTTATATAAAATACTGTCTTTACATGTGTAATGCGAATTTGACTACATAATAACTTCTCAAAGACAAAATCCGTGAATACATTTTAAGAGTTCTTGAGTAAGTAATTACTGTGTTCAAGGGGAAATGCTAATATTTTTAAAGAAAATTGTGTTAAATTCATATTGTATTCCCACTGGACATGCACTTAGTATAGACTGTGTGGGTAGGAGATTAAAGGAGGAGTGTTTGCACTGTAATTGATCTAAAAAGACTGTCTCAACTACTATGCAGTGAAGACATCTTCCAATTTTTTTGTTTAAAGAGAATTAGACAAGAATAAGAAGTGATCCCCTTTGGCCCAGTTCAGTGATCTGATCCACTGGGGTTATTCTGATTTCTGATCTATTCAGCATTACATGCGGAATTCCTGTCGACTCAATGATGGTAATGGTGTGAGCTTACACTGCTTGAGGGCGGATAAGCTGAATAAAATTTCCTGAGCCACACCAAGAGCTTCAGTTGGACCTGTTGCTATTCTGGAGAAGCAAAAAGCACTTCCAGATCTACCGTGTCAGTGCTGAAGCAGCCAGGCCATGAGTCTGTGCAGATCAGTCAAGTAAAAAGAAAACAGTTTTACCTCATTCATTCGTTTTTATCTTTACATTCTTCCAGGCAAAGTGGTTCTATTTAGATGTTCTTAAAAATATTCTGTTTTGCTGATTTCTGCTGTCATTTTTTGTTAAAAGGAAATGGATTTTGGAGAGTTTGGTAGGTAAGTATGGTGTGCAATAGAATAGTGAAGTCTAGAGCATTAAAATTTTGCATCAGTCTGGTCTTGTGAAGTTTCAGTAGGATATTGACAGGGTGTGCATAAAAGTAAACTGGCTTTCAGCCTATGTTAACAGTATTTTAGGGACTACTGAGTGTCACAAATAGAAGTTGGGCTTCCAGGGTTGTGTTTAGCAACTTGGATTATTAATGAAAATTCAGCAGAGTGTGCTTTTTATCTGCTGTCCCAGTCAAACTTGAATGCTAGTACACGTATTGCTCTACCCTCTTTGAGAGAGGCTTTTCAGGTTGTTGTTAGTTTTGTGGCATGTGGGGATTGTCAATAGATCAGATAAAAAATAGTTCCAGAGCTAAACATTTGCAGAGGGCTGGTAATGTCCACATAACTTTACTGTGCCCTGAATTTTTCTGTTGTGTTCTCTCTCATTTTGAGTTTTCTGACAGAAGAAAAATAGAAAATTCTGAGATTGTAATAAAACAATAAAACAAAAGTTCTCAAACTTGCTTGGAATTTCAAGAAACATAGTCTCAAAAAGTATTTGTAGTCAGGTTGTCAGTCATGGTAGCTGGAATTTACTTGGTGGTTTCACAAGTCAATATTTTTCTAAACTGTAGTTTTTGAGATTTATGTAATATTTCCTCTAAGGAAATATTTTGACTCAGTGTGACTCTCCATTCGGTCTCTGCTGAATGGAACTGTCCCAGGCTGTGAGAAATCAATCCTCGCAGAGCCTGGAAGCAGGCTGCACGGTGGATTCAGCTGAGGTGAGAGTTAGATGGCAAGAAGCCTTCTAAGAAGTTGGCCTGGGACCGTGCATCTGGAGCACTCCCAAGCGCGCAGCAATTCCTCGAAAGGCTGAGCTCTGCCTTTCATCATTAACAATAGCCATGAGGGACAATATCTGGTAGAAAGATCCCTCTCACACAGGATAAAAGCATAGCATATTGTTTGTTGTTGGATAGAGTTTAAGTGCTAGTAAACTGTAAAAAAAGAAAAAAAATCATGAGTAACAATTCTAATAGTTTTTTTGTTGAATATTCCCATGTGGTTTTGGACTAATTAAAAACACCACTTTTGTCTTTGTAAGTCAATAAAGTGGGTAACCAGTGTTTAAGCAGTTAATGAGTTTGATGAGTTCAAACCTTGACTATGACTTTTCATAAAGATTTCAATTTACAGTTGGTCTAATTTATTATTAAATTTGATTCAGGGACTCCCATACTAACTAAAGTGCTTTGCTTGAGCACAGCTGCTCATTTTAGGACTGTCTCTCCAGGCTTTTCAAGAAATGCGTCTAAAGCTGTACAATATTTTTAGCTCTACGGACAAATCTCTGTGCAGTTTTGCTTTTTTGCTCTTGATACATTACCTAATAGATGTTTTCGATGTTTGCTTTATTCTCCCAAATCCATTATAGACATTAACATAGCCAACAAAAGGGCTGTTGGCATAGCTCCGTGGCTGGATGGTCTGTGTTGTTGCAGCCGTGTTTCCTGAGCCGCTTAACAAAACCAGTATTGCGAGAGACGGTACAGGGCATCATTTGGACCTCACTGGATCTCTCCATAAATATATCAGTGTTGATCTTTAATAGCCTTTTAACATAAATTACACTGTTCTGATTTGGAAGAGTTTTAATGATCTGATGCTTAAGTGATGCTTAATTCTCAGGATATCTGCCTGCTGCCTGTAGTCATAGTAGATTTTAGGATAACAAAGAAGTGAAAAAAGAATAGGCATGGGGACTTCATCCATTCTAATCTTAGAAGTATGGAGCATGGTATCAGGACTGCTGGCCAAGGTACATATGTACCAGCTTGGGTCAAATCCTGCTTAGTTATATTTTCACGGGATTGAGATTTTTACTGAGAAGACTTGTTGTGTCTCAGTGTATAACTAGGACTTCCTGGACCAGTGAAAAATCTCATTGACTTCAGTAGACATTGGTTTGCACCTTGGATTACTAAATGCTATCATGAGGGGATTTGGGTGACCTGGATTATTTGGCGAAGTTATTTTTGGTTATTTCAGCCTGCCGACAGATCTGCTTGTCTGTGGAATGAGAGTCTGTGCTGAGAGGCAGACGCACATGCAAGGAACTTACAGTGTAGCCTTTACAGTCTTTCTAAACTCTTTTCACAACTCTTTTCAGAGGTGGGTAGTATTCAACAATAAAAACCACCAATTTAATTTTGAACATGTGTACCTTTGGGCCTATATTCAAGTTTTAGGAAAGGAATGATGCTAGCTATTTGACATGGTAGAAGAGGTCCTAGAGCAGCGTTCTTCCTTGCTAAAAATGTTTTGCCGTCGAATAAGTCTAAGCTGTCCTTAAATTTGTTGGTACCTTTAATAAGAAAAAAAGAGCATATAAAGATACAGATTTAGAATATACACGAGTTTTACATATGTAAAAATACATTAAACTTGTTTTCCTGTTTAAAGCATCAGAGATCTTCCTCCTGGGAGATACATTCCCTTCATATTGGGTGGATTTACCGCAAGGAAAGCTAGAGGGAACTTAAAAGTGTCCGGTTTTATTTAAAACCTTGGTGGTCTTTAACGGCTGCCCTGCAGTTCCAGGCTGGTACAAACTTAAACAGAGTTCTTTGTTGCTCTTGAATGTGACATAATCCTTTCATCTGGCATGCTGAATGAAGTATGCACATGGCTTTTTTGCTACCCCTGCTGGGCTGCCTTGTTACACCTTCAGAGCAAACCACCCCCCAGTAAAAAAGCTTGGACTCTGTCATCCACCCTAATGCCAATAAACAACAGATAACTCTGGCATCTTTTGGCTTTAAAATGCTGCCCCTCATTAAACTTGTGTGTTGAGGAAGGAAACAGCTCCCCACATCATTGTTTCTTGCAGATACAGATACCGAGTACATTTTTTTTTTGTTTGCATGTTTGCTAATTTGAAGCTCTTTGAAGAATCCTACAAGGAGATCAAAGACAAAAGATTAGAACGTTTTTAATAAAGTGAAGAAGGATCAGGTTAGATCAAAGGGACAAGCTGACAGGAAATAAGTAGGTGCCGTTGTTGGCTGACACTTGCATGCTGTAGGGTGATTTCTGTGTTAATGTGAGGTCAGAAGGAGGATTGCTTTACATCTTATTGTCTCCAGACTTTGCTGACTGGGTGTGTCTTTGTACTTTGCTTTAATCTCAAAAATTAAAACCCATAAAGTCACAGTTTGGCTCAGCCACATGATTTTTCTAGTTATTTAGCTTTGATTTTGAAATAAAAATAAAATTTGAAACACACCAGCAGGGTATGGAGGTAATTAATTGATCTGCAAGGGGATTCAGCCACAGCAATATTAGTTATCAGAGGCACTGGGCCTCAATCACCACCAGTGTCATTTTGCTGACTTTAAGGGAATTAAATTCTTACCCCACTGTCTTAAAAGGAAATGTATTTTCTTTATATATACTGAAGCCTTGTGTGCTCACAGGTTGTACCACTGTAATTAAACCAGTGCAACAAAATTAATGTAACCCCCTCAGTTTGGATGCAGGTTTTTTGGTATAGAGCTGCTAATTGGATAGAGTTTATTTTCCTGAGAGATTAGAGTGACAACACCAACTGGAACAGACTCACTGGGCTCCTGGTGATCTTTGGCATGGAGGTTGCGGTGGATATGTGATGGTCTTTGGCATCCTAGCACACAAATATCAGAAGGTGCTTTACAAAATCCCTCTTTCTTCTAATAATAAATCACCTTTCTGCCCTATGTAGCTAGAAGATAATTTGAGAACAGTCACAGGAAAACATGCCAATTTCTTTACTAGATGATAGGTGATTGTGTAGTTGCATGAAGCTTGATCTCACCTCGTTTCTTCATAGATGAAGAAAACAAACGAATGCTTGAGAGGTTTGTGTGACTTTGTCTCCATTAGCACGAAACCTCCTCTTTCTGAAAGGATATTTTCAGCCAGAGGTGCAGGATTGGGCCCAAAGAAACAATACTTGGTTTGTTCCACAAACAAATGGGTTAGTAATATTACCTTTCTGCTCTACGGGAGTACAAAAGCAGTTCCTCCTTCAGCACTGGCCGTTTCTGCTGCCCTAATGCAGAACGGCACTCTGGTTAGAAATGTTATTAATATGTTATTAATATTTGTTCAGTCGTGTTAAATCAAAATAGCGAGTTTTGGCATGGCCTTAACAGAAAGAGCTGCGCTTAGCCCCTTGCGTATTACTACAATGAGGTAATAATCATATTTCATTAGAAAAATAGATTTTTATTGTATTTTGTTGTTTTTGTCTTGCAGTCAGTTATATAAATGAGTGATGACTCTACAAAACCAAGGGAAACTATTAAGTAAAATACAGTTACCTAAACTTATTGGGGCAAAGTAAAAGAAATTGGAAGAGAAGGTTAGTTTGCATTTAGGAAACTGAGGAAAGTTTGTGAAACTCAAAGGGATGT
Organism: Nesoenas mayeri; assembly: GCF_963082525.1. NCBI lineage: Eukaryota > Metazoa > Chordata > Aves > Columbiformes > Columbidae > Nesoenas > Nesoenas mayeri. Next base: position 18,672,647 of record NC_137547.1, read on the forward strand.
TAGAAACAGCACCAGTGGGAAAAAGCGTTCCTTTCACTGCCCGTGCTGTGGCTGAGCAGAGCTCCTCTCTCCTGGTGCACGTGGATCCAAGCCAAAGCTTCACATACTACACTGCTGTTGGCTGCTAGTGCAAAGGCCTTATCTAGGGTTCCTGATTAAAAGCCGGATGGCAGATTGTATGAAGGGCTCCTGTTCTGGATGCCGTCAGGATCACTTCACGATGCAGTCAGGATTCAGTTTCGGGAGAGATGACCCTGGGGGTGCAGCACTATTAAGCTGAAAATGGCATATGGGAAGAAGACAACCTGGTTTGATTTTGAACGTTGTCTCATTTTCTGTATTTGGTCACATTCCATGGAGCCTCCTGGGCTGCCAGTCTGTTACTTTTCATGGTTGGTAAGCTCTAATTAAAATGACTTCTAAGTCAGAAATATACAACATTCAGGTAGAAAAAAGGCTGAAGCCTCCTCAAATACTCAAACTGCTTCTTTGTGGCCACTGTAACAGCACATCTTCTGGAGACATCTGCCTCTGCAACCACTTAGTCCCTGTTGACTCTCTTGTTAGACTTGGCTTCAGTTGAGAAATACGCCCTGATACACTTCTCTTAAGCTTTCACATTTAGAAGTGGCAGGTCATTCTTTTTGAGATTTATCTGTCTAGTTAAAACACTGGATTTTTGCCTAAATGTTATACATTACATGGAGCTGTTCTTCTGTAATAAAAGACAGTCATTGGAGAAAGGCAGATGCTGATTGGAAAAATGAGTAGTGATTGGGTAGCAGAAAAATAGCGATTGTGAGGATCTTGATAGTGGACAGAAATGTCTAAATCCTGCTGAAGTTGTGAGGATACTAATGTGTCTAGCTGGACAGAAGTTCCTGGATTGTAGAAATGCAGGAAATAATAGGTCACGTCCAAAATAGGAAAATCTGGAGCTGTAAATTGATGTAGTTAACTTTGTGTAATCTTTTAGTATATACAGTGCCATAAACCCACAGGCTTTGTGGGAATATGATAGTACTGGAATGTAGCAGAAATTCAAGATACTCAACACAGTCAAATGGTATGAAAGGAAATAGAAGAAAAGGAGAGTCGTTTAATGGACTTTGCAAAATGAAGATTAACAATTCAAGGAGAGGTGCAAAGGGGGGATTGAGGATGTTGACAAAGTGTTATGGTAACAGAACATTCGGTGATGAAATGCAGAATTCCCTGAGGGAATCATAAATCAACTTTAGTCGACAAGGTATGTTGGTTCCTAAATCAGCAGGAGTCTGGTACCTAAATAGCTTTGCAGTCTAGTCCCAGATGCTTTACTTTGGACTTTTTGCTTCCCTTTAGGTTTCATGTGGTTTTAAATTTAACAGGGCACTCATTTCCTTTTGAACTAAAGCATGTTAATAGTGTCCTTAATATATTAATAAAATGAAGAGTCTTGAAGGATAGCTTGGGATTTTTCAGAGTTCTGAAATGCTAAGTGTTCTAATATAAAGTAGAAAGCATTAAGAAAAGGTTGAAAAATGACAGGGAGCATCAAGCTGAGACTGAATAACTTTGGGATGTTTGATTTATTCCCTGCTTGAAGCTTTAATGGGTCTTTTTGTGGTTCATTAGATGTGGGGCTGCAGTGGTAGCATACTAAGAACAAATAATTATGATCCAAACACAGATACAGCAGTTCAGTTGTTGATTAATACATCAACAAAGGGAAATGTAAGGTTATGCTGTGTGGCGGGAGATGAGAGGATGGGAGTGGAGCAGCACGAGGAGCAGCCTGTGTCCTCCGAGTGGTAATGCTGGCTGCTAAATCCTGGTCCTGCAGTGCCAGGATCCCTCCTCCTCCCTTCCTCGGTCCCTTCTGCTGGAAGGAAATTTTGAACAGCAATTAAGGAGAAATTTTGGATTTGAGAATCTACAGGGTTTTCAAGGAAAACAGGACTTAGTAAAGCTTAAGGCTTACATGTAGCTTGTGGCAGGGCACCAATGCCTTGTGTAGCGGTGAGGCCCCACCTGTAGTGCTGCATCCAGATGTTGAGTCCTTAGCACAGGAAAGACATGGACCTGTTGGATAGAGTGCGGAGGAGGCCACAGAAATCATCAGTGGGCTGGAACACTTCTGCTGTGAGGACAGACTGAGAGGGTTGGGGTTGTTTAGCCCGGAGAAGAGAAGTCTCTGGGAAGACCTTAGTGTGGCCTTTCAATACCTAAAGGGGCTTACAAGAAAGATGGGGACAGACTTTTTAGTAGGGCCTGTTGCAATAGGACAAGAGGTGATGGTTTTAAACTAAAAGAGGGAGGGTTCAGGCTGGACATGAGGAAGAATTTTTTTACAATGGGAGTGGTGAGACACTGGCCCAGGTTGCCCAGAGAGGTGGTGGATGCCCCATCCCTGAGGACATTCAAGGCCAGGCTGGATGGGGCTCCGAGCAACCTAATCTGGGTGGTGTCCTTGCTCATGGCAGGGGGGTTGGACTAGATGAGCTTTGAAGGTCCCTTCCAACCCAAACTATTCTATGATAAATGTGCCTTGACCGGTGGTATATGTCTATCATGTCTCTATGTAGGTTTTGTGATGGCTTCTGAAACTGTTGAGCATTCATTCTCCAATAACCGCACTCAGCACCTGCTATCTCTGGTTATCAAAAAACATCTTCATCATAGTAAATGATAATCTTTGGTCCAAATCACATATAAAGCTGAAGGAATGACTGGATGATAGAAGTGTTGTTAATGGCTTCCTTTTCAAGGTGAATTTGTCACTCAATGTAGTTTGTGGGGAAAAAAGCTGAGAGGCATTTAAAATTAACTATGTACAGCAAGCTTTATGATGTAGACTTTGTTTAACAGTATATCATGGTGTCTAGGACTGAAACAGTGTTGGGTAATGAGCAAAATTGCAAGCCAGAGGTGGGGGAGACCCATTTTGTCAATACATTTCAGAGGGATTAGCTGTATTTTATTTTTTCCTCACAGTTTGAACTCAGTCTGGAGGCATGCTGTGCAATTGCTGCTTTCATCATCTTGCCTTTTCTCTCTCAGTCAGGTGTTTATCTTCAAGTGTCGATATAGTTCAAAGTACATTTAAGCCCCGGTATTACCTCTAGACTTAAAACAGTGCAGTAATGTCACTAGTATAAATGAAGGCTTTACAAGGACAACAGATATTACTGTTTTAATTTTGGCAATGGAGATGACTCATATTCTCTGTTTGGAAGCAGATTTTATATTTCTACAGAAGAAAATTATTAAATGCATGCAATTTCTGTCCTTCCCAATTGTATTTCTTGTCAAGCTGTGCTATGTAACTTAATCTAATTTTACTAAGCCTGTCACTGTAGCAAGAACACCAACATTAACAACACTAAGACTTGGTTTTCATGTTCTTGATCCTGCAATCTCACCCATAAAGATCGAATTTTGGGTTGGCGTAGAGCCCATTAGTTTAAATGTATTTCTTTTTGTGCACAGTGGTTTGATTGGGCAAATCAGTGCCATGGTCCATGAGGTCCTGCTGCCTTGGTGTCATGCAGCTGCTGTCCCAGGCTGGTCGTGGTCCCACATAGGAGTAATTTTCTGCGGGATGGTGAGGGCAGAAAAGCATAAGTTTGGAGAAATGTTTGGGGTTTAGCAGGCTTTTCTTCAGCACACCATTTTTTCTGCGTTTCCTAAGTTTTGGCTCTCACTCATCACAATGGCTGTAGTCAATGAGAAGCAGGAACCCCAAAACCACCAGCAACCCATGACAGGTCTCACCTTGAGGAAAGGGAGCAATTCCAAAGGCATGGTGTTTTAACTAGTAGTTGCTTCAAGCTCCACTTTTTTTGGAGGAGACAAGAGTGAACTTGTTTACAGCCTAGCTAGAGGCTTAACTTTCTTTTCCTAAAGCTCACAAATATTCTCAGTTTAGAGCTTTCCCTTGACTTTGCCTTGAAGGAAAATAAGCAATTTTGGGAAGGCACCAATGGGTTTTGGGTAACAAAATCAAACAAGGTAACACGAGCCCAGGGCTCTCCAGCTTCTGCTAGCACACTGATACTGTGTTTGCCTTTGCCCACAGCCTGCTATTTCAGAGGAAATCTGATTTTTGCTAGGATAGTTGTTAATCTTCTCAGGCCTGACAGTATCATATGGAACATGCTCATATACATTCCTCTAATGTTGCACGTTCCTCTTCTGCTTTGCTTTTGGGAATGAAGGCATTTGTGGTGAACACATGGTATTTGGTTTAAGGAGTACTTAGCAAAGTCAAATCACACCTTTCAAAGCTGGAAATGCAAAGTAAGACTCCCAAATCCATGTTTTAGGCTGCTGCTTATGTTGGCTGGTTTTCAAGAGTATGGAGATACCTTTGGCTTCAGTGGTGGCTGCTGAATGCAAAGCACTCTAAGAAGTCAGGCGTCTCCTTTCAGAAACAAGGGCGCTTGTTTCAGACAGCTTTGGCAGAATGAATGTGGCAATGATGCCTGCATATAGACTTAAAACAGAATCAAAGTTGTCCTTAAATCAGAATGGGAAAAAAATCAGAAAATGATATGCAAATGCAAGATTGAAAATAACATTTTGAAGTGAAGCCTAACCTGTAGGTTTTGTATAACTGGAATTTGGAGTACATGCTGAAATATAGGAAACACCCTGTATTTGTCCATTCAACATGCTTTTCTTCTTACATGGAATTTATTGAGTTTTCCTGTGTCTGAAGCCCGCAGGTGTGATTACCTCTGGTTTCCAAGGCAATACCTATGCTTCTGGCTGGAGAGTCCTGTATCTTGTTTGTGCATTTTGAAAGGATAAAATAATGCCAAGATTTACATTTTTTTATGAGGAAAAGTGTAGCTCTCTCTGTGTGTACTGTGGAACAAAGGTTTCATTGCCCTTTTTTTTCCTAATAGGCTGATAGATAAATCACATATTTTCTTGTACTCTGCTTTTCCTGTCTGTTTATAAAACATTGCTTTTGTAGGTACATGTTATGTTTGTTTAGTGTGCAGAAGGCAGATGAGAGAGGAGAAAACTGAGCACAAGACACTGAATGTTTTAGACAGTTGTTTTGTATAGCTGCGTTACTATGAAAGGAGAGATTATCTTGACGTGTGTCAGTTTGATTTTAAATAGTAGTAGGTGTTTCTTAAAAAGGAATGGCCATATGATGTAAAATTGGAACTGGACTAAAGCAAACACAGGCTTTCTCCTTTGACAACCTTACAGTACAGTCTCATTAGGGTAAATTACCCAGTACTGAGCTCCCTGTTTCGATGATTAGATGGTTATTGGGATCCAACCTAATTAGTTCAAGGCTGGCTTGGGTATCTCTACACAACATCGTTGTTATTTCTGTGCTGCTGTGGAAACATAGTCTAAAGTCTTCATTTAAAATCCATTGGAGTCAAAGCAGCTATTTCTGTTGGTTGAATGAGCTTTGCATCAGGCTGAAAACACGTCAAGGGTACAGTACAGAAAACGGAGAGAGCGTGGTGATGTGGTCCAGGCCTGGCATCTCTATTGGGTTGCAGTCCTGCGGGGAGGGTGCAGGAATGGAGGCGTGGGTGGCACGGCATGGGGACAGCAGGCTGAGGGGCCAGGCCAGGGAGCGGGGGAAGGGGGCTTGCATGTAATGCAAAAGCACATCCAGGAGAGAGGCAGGAATTAGAGCATCAGAGAGACGAAGGAAGATGACTGGGGATTTTTGCCAGTGGTGGGAGAGACAAAGCACTCAGCCAGCATTTCTGGGAGAGGGGGGCAAGCAAAAGCAGGGCTGACAATGTGCTGTAAATGGCACTGCAGAGAGCAGTCAAGGGAGGTAGAAGCTGGGGGGGGGGGTGGGGTAGACAGTGCAACCAATCTGGTGGTAAATAATAAAAGTCTTCCCTTTCCCAGTGCATGAAACTATTTGCTGCAACCAGCACACTCTTTGAAGAAATCCAACCTGACAGGAGTGGGGGAGCAGCAGGTGAGCCCCAGGGGCTGGAACAGACAGTTGTTCTTCAGACTGGTAGAGACACGAACATGCTAAGGGGTGATACAGTTCCAAAAAAAAAATCTGAAAAAGCATAGCAAGCATATTTTAGGGCAGAATGGAATGTTTGCTCAATTAACTAGTCAAAACAGGATTTCTTTGTGTTTCTCACAGTGCTGCAAAGGGAACTCCCTTTATAAGAATCAAATTATTTGCCTGTATCTTCACTAACCAACATACACCATTGTGAGGAGCATTACTAGCATTAGCTGATCCCTCTCTGTTGTGGAATAAAGGAGCTATGTTTTCACCTGACCTGACTGGATACAGAAATATAGGAGTGAAATTAGGCAGTTTGCTCAAAACCTCTGAAGGACTTGCTATGACAGTGAACATGACAATTCTGTCCTGCTCGTGTAGGTAGGACCATAAGATTAAAAGGAATCACCTTTTCATCAAGCCTTGCTTGCTGCCACCGTCATAGTGACATAGTCTGGAAAGTCCAGAAAGGTATCCACAACACCCACTCCACATGGTTACACAAACCACAGGTTGCAAAACACACCCTACAACAAACTCAGAACTATTAATCTTATGTAAAAGATCAAAAGCTGCAAAGTGCCATGTCCCACTGGAAGATATCTGGGGCAAGTAAGAGCTTCATTCTGCCCTTGGATCCTTACATTAACATGGAACTTGTTAAGTGACATTCCCAGGTTATCTGAAAAGCAAACTATGCACTACAGTACACAAGAAGGCTAAACAATTATTGTCATTTTCCTTAACAATCTGATCTGAATTAAAAGCTTTCCTAACTTTGCCTAAGCCTGTGTGTCAGATGTTTAATACCATGAAGAGCATGATTACCGTGGCTATACCTAATGTTTGTTACTTCAGGGAAAAGGCATCAATTTTCTATCTTCCATTACAACTCCTAAAAATTCAACTTATATGTAAAAGGGAGAAACATATACAGTTTCCTAGCCTATTTTGGACTACAGGAATACAGTAAAAATATGGTGCAACAAGCACAATTTCCTTAAGATTAAAACAGCACATACAAATCAGACTGAAGGAAGCAGATCAGCCTCACTCAGCCTCTCATTTGGTCGCTTCTAATGGTACTTGACGTTGTCTCATAACTCTTTTCTGAATCTTCTTTTTAAAAAAATTTCCTTCTTGAGTTAAATATGTCAGAACTGTGGTCATTTTTTTTCATGGTTTACACCAACAGAATATGCAGCAGGAATGGATAATCTCTGCTTTTGTTCAGTGTTCCCACTTAGTGACCTGAGAATTAAGTTATTTTGGCCATAGTGTTTCATGTGGTGCAGAGGTTGATTCCCACTTCCTCTGCAGACCACCACATAAAGGACGGAGTTATGGCCTCCAGTTTTGGACTTGACAGTGTTAGGTTAATGGCTGATCTTACCAAAATGATTCTATGACTTATTCTGGACTATCCACTGTCTTGTTGTAAAGAAGAGCAGCTCTTATGTCAGGCACAGGGTCAAGGCCAGGAAGCCCTAGAAACCTTAGGATTTAGGAGGCTGCAGTGTGACCAGATTGGGTTACTGCTCTGCTGCAGCCCATTTAGTCCCTTTATACCTTGTTTTAGCTTGTTTGTCCATGTGTTACAGGATGAAAGTGCATGGAAAAAAGGATAAGATGATGCAATAGTGTTGCAGTGTGGGCAGTATCTAAAAATGGACATATTACCTTCTCTGTTCACCATCTATGGAAGTCTGTACTCTTCAGAACTGAGGTTTTTGCCTCATTCCTGCTGTTCTGCAATGAACAGGATGCCTGGGAGGCAGGAGACTGAGCTAAAGTGGATCCTAAGACAGAAGGCTGTACAGTTACATCTCACATCTCAGGCCTGTAACCCTTTCTATGTATTGTTATATTTTATATGAACTCCTGCCACATCTCTAAAACAACTTAAGCTACTGCTGAGTAAAGCCAAGTCTAGATTGTTATCGATGCCATGTGAACTGTGAGGCTGAGTGGTGGCTGCTGACTGACAAGGTGATAGCATTGTTGCTGTAGCGACTACACATTAGTAAAGAAACAGAAACATGTTTGATGTTATTTTGGTCTGCAGAAAGCCTGGACAGTACAGGGTAGTTCAATAACAGGCCTGGGATGTGCAGAACCCCTTGCTTGTCTTGTTTTTTAGTGTGTATGATTTTCTTTTTTTTTTTTTCCCCAACAATGTGGCTTTTGACTTTACATTAATGAAAATGTGGGTGCTTTTGCCAACAACAAATGAACAAATGTAGTATGGAGTATGATAACAAAGAGCCTGGAGAGGCTGGCAGGTAAGTGTTTTACTTTCCTAGTACAGCAGCAAACAAAACTATGTGTCTATGGCCGGAGTTTGATTTTGAGTGCTTATGGAGGGCATATGGGGAATGGTGATGGGGCAGTCAGCCTACAGACACTTCTGAATCCCATTTTTTTCCATTTAATTTAATTCTGTCTCTATATGCTGATGACTGTGGCAGCCACAGCTGTTTGATATATGGGCAACCACAGGCCGTGTTAAAGCTGATGAGTAGGCTAAATGCTTTATCTCACAGCAAGCAGAAAAATAAATGAAAAGCCCTTTCTAGAATGAAAGCAGAAAGCACTAGGGAGCTGAAGGCAATGGGGTGAGCTGAAGTCAAGCTGGGGAGTTGCTGGAGAATTTCTCTGAGAGTGCTGGGAAGTGTGGAGGGATTGGGGATGCTGAGCTGCCACTGTGTGGGTGAGTGTGCACAGCAGGGCAAGAGAAGGTAGGAGGTAAGGGAAGAGGTTCTGGGTGGCAGAGAGATAGGATTTCCTGAGACACAGGCCTGAATAAAAAGGTGGACTTGGAATTTGTTAGGTAAGTGGCTCTTTGTTTTTATTAGCACTGAGTATATATATCAGAGGAGCCAGATTTGGGTAAGTTCCCTTTAAATAAGGAGAGTTGCACCACAGAAATACCTGATCTCCATTTTCAGCTGCTTACTCTGGAGTGGTGCAGCCTGGTGTGGAGTGGTTAAAGGCAGACCAAAACAGATGATCTGCAAAAGCTGATTTTGGCTCTGAAATTTCTTCAGGCAACACAGACATTTTAGAAAGTAAACAATTAAGCAATTTTCTTAGTCCTGTAGAACAGGCAATTATTTTGATTTTCTGATCTCACAGATAAGCGTGGTTGGTCCTCCTTTTCTATACTCCACCTAAACACACCTCATACATGCAGATATGTAACCTGGCTTAGTCTTAATTCATTCAAAAATGAGAGAGGTTCCAAAGTCCATTAGGTATAAGATGGGAAATATGTAAGCCTTACCAACACACTTGTTCTTTAATTCATAAAAACACCATTATAATAATGCTGGCTGAATACATAAAAACCCCAGCTTATTTATGGTCTTTCTTTTGGCTTCACTTAAGTAGTCAAATTTTTAGACATGATTTCAGTAAGGGAAGCAGTGGCCTCTAGTTGCAACCACTTGACAGTTGTTCTATGTGTTGCCCAAGAAATACTGTATTGTTTCTTTGATTTGGTAGAACCCTTTAGACTAAGCTGAGTTTGAAGACTTTTTTTTAAACTTGTTTTAATATATTTTAGTTTCTTTCTTGTTTGCATTCCTTCTGATGCTGCCCTAACTACCTTTATAAACATCTGAACAGTTACTCTGTTTTCAGATACAAAGAACAATAGCACCTCAAGTGCAGTGAAAATACCAAATATTGATCTGTCCCTTGAATGCTGGAAAACCTCGGCAGGAGGTATACAAAATATTTCTGAAAAACGATAGCTTATCACCTGCAGACCTGGAGGTTGCTGTGTGTTATTACAAAGACTTGCTGAGGGGGCTCCACTGACCTTCAGCCTTCAGCTATTTGTGTCTCTTCCAAGGCAAAGAGAAAAAAATCTCAACCCTCTCCACAATGTTTGCATTCACCTCCTTTCCTGTGTCTTTCACCTGAGTTTACCAAGGGGCACTGAAATACGTCAGTTGCGGTGATGCAGCAGCACCAAAATTCCAGAGCAGTGGTGGAATCTGATTGTGTGAACTGCTTTTAGAGTACAGATTTGGCCAGCTTGTTTACACCCTTGCAAATATCCCTATAACTTAATCAAGTGGGGTGGGATTTGGAGATGTGACTCTTGCTATATCATGTTTCTGGATTCCTATTTAAAACCAAGCTGCACCTAAATGCTAATTTGCACTGTGCACTCTGATGTGCTAATTATTTTCCTGTTAAAAACATGCTGGCATTACCCTGGGGATACCAGAAATGTTAATGCTGCTTTTCCAGTCAAATTTGGCCCCATGGGGACAATGAGGGTTTCTGTTTGCTCTCCCTGGCTTGTAGGGTGGCTGTGGTGATGCACCACTGTGAGACCGGCACTCGCAGCTTCTCAGGCCACCACAGGAAGCTCAGGGAGCTTGAACAGTCACTATAATCTCCAGGGTCACCTTTTTTGGAGAAATAGAAACTACTTATATTTTGTCCTTTACTTTTTCTTTTGGCCAGTTCACGTGTGGTCCCAGCAGCCCATTTCCCCAGTTCTTGAGCCCCAGCGCTTCCCAGAGCAAGAGTGGGTCTGGACTAATGATCTCCAGTCAGCAAATGAAAAGTTCAGGTGCATTACTAAGAACCATTTGAACCCTGAACTATGCTCCCTTACATGCTTGCAGGACTTAAACATACTGACACAGAAAGCAGGCTTGAGCGAGCAAAATGGTCAGAATGGTCAGTTTCCGTTTATGGTGTAAATCCACTTAAAATTACCCCCCCCCCCCCCCTTTTTTTTTTTTAAACTTCCAAGGCTAAAAATATTACAAATCAATGTATATTACACAGCAAATCTCTTCCAATCTAGTTGACTTTTTATACTCTACTGCTAGGCACGGTCTAGCTACTTTCCCGTTCCGGGTGATATCTCTGTTCTGTTGCCTCTAGTAAATAATTAGGTATCTTGTGATCCTTTTAAAATGTCACATAAGTTACTATCACAACCCAGGCTTCATCATGTTTTTCTGGTTTGGCTTACTCTGTTCACTTCAACACACTCATTGCTCACACTTGTAGCATTCTCAGGACTTTGCTAACATTTCACTCAAATTGTTAATTTGAATTGGCTGCCTAAGTCAAACGTGGGGTCATATTCATCCCTACTGTGACCTACAAAAAATGAATGGAATACCAAAGCTGTGCTTATCCCAGTATGGTCAGAGTTTGCCACTCAGAAAAGGATTTTTTGGAAAATTGTGGGAAGAGGGTAGTTCAAACAGCTACTGAAGTGTCTCTGAGTTGCCTGCTGCAATTTTCTGAACTTAAAATTAAAAACCAAACAAACCCATGCCCAGAGCTTCATATCTCTCTCTTCAAAGAAAAGAATAAATTACATATTCCCTTGTGGTTGCTAATTCCTGAGATAATTTAATTCTTACATTTACATTTCTTATAATGTGTTTTCTTCTGCTATATAAAAATTATCAGTCCTTGGGTAAATTGTTCTGAGAATTTTTTTCTTCTGTTTTACAATAGAGGGAGCTCTAAAGAAACTTATCTCTCCATAGAAAGAGTTAAACAGACTGCATCTTCAGAAGCGGTTGAGAAAACTGCAGCGTCAAGGTGCATGCCCCTTACGATGGCTATACATTGCACATAGGTGTTTCCTATACATCGCACATGGGTGTTTCATAGTGAAGTCAGGCCAGCCTAGAGTTCTCTACCACAGGAGTTCTCACTGATCGCTGTGTAGGGGCTTATCAGTAGCTTTGTCTTGCTTTTGTTGGGAGTTGCTCTGGAAAACTCATTTTGCAGTCCTTCTCTGAGGATGCCAGGGCGCTCTGCTGTACTGAGGAGAGAGCTGGTCTTCATTCAAGGGCTTACAGCAGAGCAAATACATCATGATGGATGTTTTTATGAGTGAGTTCTGGACGGGCAGCTTTAATAGAAAAGATAATTCACACTGTCTGGTTAGAAATCATGCCCTGTGAGGATGGTAGTGACAGGTGGACTAGTTATAAGAAACTGTGGTGACAACAGTGCTGGAGTGTTCTCATGTGGAAAAGGAGACCAGCAGGGTGGTTACAGTGTTGGCTGGAATGTGGGAGCACTGTCCCTGTGGCTTTGAATGTCTCATTTAGCCATCTTCTTCCCAGTGTACAAAATGCGTATCAAAGGGCTTTCATATGTTAAAAATAAAAGCATATTAGGAACCAGGCTGGTACTAAGCGACTAAGTGCTGTGTGTAGAGACTGAGTCAGGTTTTATCAAAAACATCTGTTGACAATATATACTTAATATCTGATCTATGGACTTTTTTTTAAACTGTGTTTGTATATGCAGTACCTGGAAGCACAAGACAAAGTTCTTCCAAAAATCATTTTGATTTAGACTTTTGGGAGGAAAAATTTCTTAAAATAGTTGTTTTATGGTTACAATTCAAATATGTTTGGCTGTGTTATTAATGCTTTTTCCAATGGTTTTCCTTCCCCAAACACACAGGGAAATAGATTTGAGAAAAAATGACAAGTGTCATCCAGCTTTGCTACAGCATTAACTTTTAGAAGCAGCAGGGTGTTGTTTATGAACCTGGTATACCTTTGTTTCCATAAAATCATCTTTGCTGTATTCCTTGAACCAAGGCTTTTTATTAACAATCACATAATAATCATCTTTCAAAGGTTGTTGTACTAGAATAAAATGACTCTTTTTTCTAAAAAATAAATAAACCCCACCCTGTTCCTTACCCAGTTGACAAGTACTCTTTAAAGTATAACATGGTGCAGCGATCCGTACATCCTGACTCGTTTGTACTAGAAATCTTTCTTGGGAGTAAAATGGCAAATAAAGCCAAAGACTTGTAAGTCTTCATCTTTAGGCTAGAGTTATTTTGATGTTGTTTTGTGTTTGGGGTTTTTTTTGGTGTGGGGTTTTTTTTAATGATTATGTTTTTTTCTTCATTCTGCCAGTTCTTGACGCAGCAGACACTGATGGTAAATGTTTGTCAGCCAGAGAATGACCATACATCAACATAAAGAATTTCAAATGTGACCACTTTAGCTTTCTATTTTGGGCCTGCACAATTCTGTAGCATTTTAAAATACAGTCAGCTTTGTATACTGAATCATATGAGTCAGGAATGTGAACGTCTATACTATTCAATTGAATTGGAGTTCTCCCCCTGCAATGGTGATTGTAGAAGGCTTTCATTGTTGTCTTCAAGTCAGGCTCTGTGCAAGAAAAGGTCAGACTGCAGACATAACTGTATTAACAAAGCACTTGCTGGTAGAGATTGTTTTGCTTGTAAACCAATACAAGGTAAGTTGATTTAAAAGCCAAAAAACATTTGGGTTTTTTTTTACTCAGGATAAACTGCATGTATTGTTAGATATTTTATCCATTGTACCGGTATGTGCAAACTGCAGGAATAGGTCTTGTTTTGGAAAGACGTATTTCATGAGTGCTGGCTTCAAAGTTTGTGCTGTACATGCACAGAGTTGAAGCTGACAGTGCAGACAGAGCAGGAAGGCTTTCTCTGTGATCTTTATCTGGCTAGCTATAATTATAAAAGCTTAGTTTGAGAAAAAACGTGCATCTCCGCTACTTGAGGTCTGTTGAAATTGTCTTAAGTAACTGGACAGATTTTGTCCTTAAAATCTTGATGGGCTCTTTAGTTCACATGCACAATCAAAAACCCCAAAACTTTACTGACAGAGGGGCTGTAGTTAAACAACATAACATATGAGTAGGGCAATGACTGAGGCCAACGGGAGCATTTTGGTAAAGAGCAAACCCTGGCCCAGGTGCGCTCGTCCAAGGAGGAGGAAATGTGAATGTGAGTGGTGGGTTCAGGGCAGAAGGGCTGGCACAGCCTGTTGTGCCGATCTCTCGTTCTCTGCACCGCCTGCAGGAAAGCTCCAACTGCAAGATATAGCCATTTGGGAATTTAAGACTCCCCAGTTTATCCTGAGGAAAGGCTGAGCCAGGAGAGGTTTTTGACTGTCAGCTAATAAGCTGTTGTGACTGTGACACATGACATCCACTGCATATTTTAAATTCACCACTTTATTGTGCTCAACTGACTTTCAGTTTAATAAGACAGAGCTCTTAAGGAGGTAGCAGTAGTACAAAAGCTTTAATGAAAGAATAGTTTGGAGTAGGTCTACAGATGTCTGCCTGACTTTGGAAAACTGATCTCTCTCCTGGAGTAGTGTACTCTCTATATGGTCATTCGTATCATTTATAATAACTATTCAGTTCTCATAGCCACAAGCTGACCAGCGGGCTTTCAGACAAGATTTTTAAAAACACATAACAATAAGTCTCAGTTGACAAGGAATCTCTTAACCTTTTAAACTCTTGCTTTTCAGGACCACAACAGCCTTTCACCTTTAAATATTAATGCTGTCTTTATTTTTCAAATATGAGTAGCTAATCCTATTTATATTTACCCACAATACCCATGAACGTCAATTAGCCTAATTCTTGCTTTCACAAATTTGCCATTAATATGAGCATACACCTAACTTAAAATATACAGATAAGAGTCCATCAGTGCAATCCATTCAGTGTAACTGATAAATTGACATTCATATTTGTTGCATTAGTCACACTGCTTTCAAAAAGTCAGCCAGTAGGCATGCAGTACAAATGCAAAAACTATCCTGCTTAATACATTTTCATACTGATAGTCTGTGTAATACAGAAGAAGTTTGTTTGAGAAACACAGTTGTAGCGATTGATGGGCTGTGCAGCTATGGGCTTGGTCCCCTGCTCCGGGAGGTGGATGTCAGGTGTTGAGGGTGGCAGCAGGATCTGCAACCTCTTCCCCACCCCCTGGCTATGATCAAGGCCAGCCGTGATATGGGGCAGCTGTGTAACCTGGGATCAGGCTGGTGTGAAGAAAAAAAAAGCTGTGAGAGTGCTTGTTGGGGGCTTTCTCCCTTTGTTCAGGAGTCACATTTAATCTCAGTTGCCTGTTGTGCCTGTACCTGGCTGTGCACCTTGCTGACCCTGACCTTGCCTTGGCTTCCTGGCTTGACCTGGGACCTGCTTCATTACTGCAAACTTGTCTGGTGAGTGCAGGACTGTGGCTGACCCCGGTTAATGCCACCAGACCTGCTCTGCTTGCACAGAGACTGTGTGACTGTGGTGCTTGCTTGTGAGGTCCTTGCCTGCCTTGCTGCCCCCCTGGCTCCCAGCTCACCTCCCTGGGCAGAGGTCTTGCTGCTCCCAGGTAGGTTTTTGTTTATGTGTGTGTGGGAGGTTGTTTTATTGGGGTTTTTTTCCTCCCTCTGTTGAGAATAAATGGATGTCCTTTTGGTCTGAGTGTCCACGAGAATGGGAAGTTTGCTTTGGAGGATGGATTTGTGGAAATATGTGAATATGAGAGGAATTATTCTGATGAGGTATTGATTTGACCATAAAAACAATAAATTGTACTGATCTGTGTTCACAGATGGTGCTTTATGTCAAAATGGTAACTGTTGTGTGTTTTGGTGATGTTGCAAAACAAAAACAAGGTATGTGATTGATGATCATACTGCAAATTCTTTGGACAAGAGGCTGGATCTGTCTTATGATTTAAGAGAATGAGACTACATCATATGTTACTATTTTTGTTGACTTAGTGGCTTGAAAATTCAGAGCTGAAAAAGGACAAATAGGTACTGGAAACATTTCTACTGCAGGTTTCTAAACTGAGAGATTTTGTACTTAATAGGTTGCTTTCCACCATGCCTAGATCACATCATCCTCAGCTGTGCAAGTCAATGAGCTAATGCTGCCTGTGCCCACAGGAGGCCCTAACCAGCTTCATGTGTGCAAAGTTTTTAAAGAGCATGATAAAATATTAAGATTATAATGAAAATATGGTGTAAGTTCAAAAATAATCTGTTGAACCTTGAGGAATAGCATGGTGTTTACTGTCCCCTAAATAGAGCTCATTATTTCATAGCAGGTAACTAATTATTTTATGAGAAGTGATTCTGAAATAAAAGGGTACTTTGATGGTAAAAACCCCTCATGCTTTGGGTCAAAGACCTCCCTCTGCTGTGACTCGGGCTTGTTGCTCATGGTAGTTTCTTTGGCAAAGTAAGATAGAGGAGAAAAAATTCCCCATGGCATGAAGCCTGGCAGAGCTGCCCTGTGCTCTCCCAGGCAGTGCTGTGTCCTGGTTGAGCTTTCCAGCCCCTCTCTGGACCTGCCTGCTGGCCAGGGTGGCCGTGGGACCTGTGCTGTTCTGCTCATCCCTGGGACACGGTGTTCGGGTTGGTGACTGAAGGAGAATGTCTGGAGCCAACGCCCACAGTCCAGGGTGGAGAGTCCCAACCTCAGTTATTAGCTGAGCCCTGCTTCAAACAAATGCCGCTCCTGCCCTCCCAGCTGGCCCAGAGCCGCTCCTGCCCATCTGACCTTCCCTTTTGGAGACCCTTTCTCCAAGGCTGCTTTGGTGCTCTCTGCTGACTCCTCTGCTCTTTCCCTGGCAACTCTGGGGTCTGAGTCTGGGACTAAACTTTGGGAGGGCTTTGAGAGCCTCTCAGGTGCTGCTGTGCCACACTCATGCCTGTGGACATTGGGTCAGCCTGGGTGCTGCCCTTGTCCCACACCGGGCTGTACCTTACCTGTGGAAACCCTCTTGATCTGATGATGTAAAGCAGCTAGCGTGATGGAGACAGTTGCAAGACCTAAGCAAATAATTACTTTATGCATAATAATTAATAGAGTCACTGTATTGGAGGCTTCTCTTGATTTTCAGCTTTGACAGGTCATTATTAAAGGACCAGACATGTTTTGGAAAGGGTGAGTGTAAACATTGCTTCATAACTTTGCTCTGAGTACTTGGTGGAGCTCTGCTCCCCCCTCTTTTTATTTTTCCTTAAGAAAAGAGGAATGTTTTCCCTTTGTGATTAGGTGTAAAGTACTAGCTTGTGCCAAGATGACTGGTATTTGGCCTCCTTGCATGCTTGCAGGACATGGGTTGCATGTAAAGCAGGAGAGATGTAGAGAGTTGAGACAATGGATGTTGGGGAGCAATTGAAAGATTGAAAAGGAATCTCAGACATTGCAGGGAGGCAAAGTTTATAAAGAAAATAAAGGCAAGGGAAGGTATAAGGGTAAAACTTTGTAGGGCAAGAGAAGCATTGGTGGTGTGTGGTGGTTTTTGTGTTTGGTTTTTCTTTTTATTCTTTTTTCCCCGAAACAAACACAGCCGTGCAGCTTTTCTTTGTTTCTTGGCATGTATGACAGGAGCATTGTGGTGGAATGGTTCAGTAAGAACTTAGATAGAAGAAATCTATAGTCGTATTGTACTCTGACTCTTCCTGTCCTCTTCATCTCTCTCTTCCACTTCTTTAATTCTCTGTAGGCAGAATGATGGAGGGAAAAGAGCTGATGGCACTTAAATAGATTTCTTACTACTTTATGAATCTCCTCGTTTAAATTATTTGAAATCCAGAGAACTGTTTTTTAAATAGCTCAGTCTTGAGGCCTGTTTGAAACTTCCCATTAAGCAAGTGAACAGAATTTCCTCTGTTTTGTGGCTTAATTCAATAAATAGATGTTCTGGTTTGCCCGTTGCCCTGTGATGTACTGCGTTCCTTGATCAGGCTGAACAACTACTGCCTGGCAAGTTTTCAAGTTAACCAGAACCCGTGCGTTACACCCTCCTGGGACAGAAGCGGGGGGCAGGAGCAGGTCAGTGCCTTTGCTGTGGAGCAGAGCAGTTTGAGCCTTGCTCTGACATTAACTTGAATCCACCTGCCTCGACTCGTTTGGCAAAATGGTGCCTGGTTGCCTAAGGAGTCAGAAGCAACTGGAGCTGATACTAGCCATACTGGTTCTTCATTTACTGCAGAAAATGGAGCGGTTTTAGTTGCATCATGGAACATAGCCACATAGGCTAAGGCTGGACCTTTGTCCCTGAAGTAGAACGGCATGACCTGTTCTGTGTTAAATGGCTGTAATGAAGGATGAGAGTAATGTATAGCCCTAACATTGTCTCTTCATGATGCAGAATGGGGAAAGCTAACTTGGTGGCTCACAAGCTTTCAAAAATAATCAGAACTTGAGAAATAATTGAAAGTGGGGAATTCGTCTGTGCACAGATCAAGTATTCTCACTGATGTTAAGGGATCTTTGTCCATCTCTGACACTGTAAACTTACTTTGAAGAGGAGATTTAGCTGACTTACCAATTCCTAAAAAGGAAAACCTTTTCAGAAATCTTGAATTCTGTAATTATTTCTTAATAGAATCCACCTCGCATATACACTAGCAAAACTTTCCAGGAAAATAAATAATCTTTTACTTCAGAAAGGGGGTTGGATCACAAGGGCGCTATCTGTGTGTGTCAAAACAGACCTTCAGACATGTATACTGTCCTTGTTAGAGTCATGCAGGCATCTGTCGTGTTACCTGGTAGGTTTAGATGACTTTTTCGCATCATGTTCCACTATTAATATCACTGAGTGATGGAGAGCTCATTGAGCCCAGGAAGAGGATGTAATACCCCTCCTCTGCTTCCCAGAAGACCTATTTTGAATTCCTCAGCTTCATGCATCCGGACCGAGTTTCAGTGCCTGGTGTACAGTAGGTCCTTAGACGTTTACAAGGGAAAGATATGTGACCCTCAGTAGTGATGCGTGCTAATCCCAGCATCTTTTTGAATACCATGTTAAGATTGTGCAGTTTTAGTCAGATGGCAAATCTGGGGAATACCAACACACAGAACAACTTGTGGCCATAAGATGTCATTGTGCCTGTGATGGGATGAGGTATGAGAAGCCATCTGAGGGTGTGGGACCTCCAGGGCTCTAGAGGTAGCAATGGGGACTGCTTGGCAGCCAAACTGACTATTTTCTCCAGACCAGATGTGGAAAATTCTAGGCTATGATGATAAGGGGCCAGGGAGAGAGAAGAGTTAAATTAATAAAGCTGCCACATGTGTACATCTCAGAAAAGAGAAAAAGTGGGGAAAATGAAGGCAAGGATCTAGATTTCAGGTTTCCACCTACCACCAGGAACTGAAGGTTGCCTGACATGGAGTGGAGCTCTTCATTCAAATGGTTTTCTGAATGGAGACTCCACACAAAATATGGAGTAATATCAAAGCTATGGGGTAGTATATGGCAATGTTCCAGTTGCTGGCAAGCTGAACGAGGGTGAGGAAAGACATTGTTCAACTTTTGTGTTTAGGAAGTAATATAAAAGCTGCATCAAAGCTGAGAGCATTAGTTAGGAAATGCAGACTTTAGTCTGGACTGACTCCCTGTGCTTACATATTCTTTTTAGCATATAATCTGGCAGTTCAATAGATACAATCTAGACACGTCTTTTGTGACTGTGGGTCTAGCATAGGTGGTTTTGTTTGTTTCTTTGTTTTTTTCAGACTTCCATGGCAGAAGACTTCTGCCAGACAATCATTCCATAAACAGGGTTTATGCCATTGCTTTATCAGTTCTCATATAACTTCTGAACTTCTGGCCAACATCTAACCAAATTTGGTTGTTCTTAAAGTGATGCGAAAATAGCTAGGGAGAAAGTGGAAAGGAACTTTGACTTTTTCTGAGGGAAAAGCAGTATTCATTAGAAAATCCTCTGAGGACTTCAATCTCAAAACATAAAATCTATGAGAAATAATACTTTATTTTGCTGCTCAAAGAACTATTTGTCTTAACATCTTAACAAGAACTTTTAAAAGTTACATTTAAAGAGAATTGTCTCTATCATTTTTAGGCTATTAGTCCCTTGTGCTACAAATGTTTATGTGCAAGACTGGCCTTGACAGATCATTAGGCTCATTAATTTCATTAAAGCTATTCCCCATAAAGCCTGCAATATTGGGCCTTTGCTGAAACTACAGAAATGCTGGAAAGAGCTGTTTACTATGGCTGGAGTGAAATGTCTTCAGTGACAGTGTATCATGTTCTCCAAGATATTTGTTTGAGTTTTTTGTAATCAAAAAGGAAAAATTATACCATTCGGTTTGCTCATGATATAGAGAACTAAGCGGATGCCTTTGTAAGTAGACTTACTAGCCCTCTGCTTCAACATAATGTGGCTGGGAAAAACAAACTCTGGACAAATTGCATAAAGAAATTTTATTTTATGAATTATGGTGGTAAGAACACGTTTGCAGAGTGCAATTCTGTTTACATAGTTTAAAAAAAATCATGAATGTTCTAAGGCTATTTACACAAGGGAATGGGAACTGAATCAAATGTTTGTTTTCTTTTTTTTAAAAAAAAACCACTGTTCTTGATTATTTAAAAATATGAAAAAATACCCCACTCTGATGTCAGACTGGCACTGTTTTTTAACATTTAAAATTAGCATTGAACAGTCTGTTCTGGGAGCTCAGGCTTTTAGTACATTTTTTTTCCACCGCAGTCAGCACTGGATTGAGTAGCATTGCCCTCCTTGCTACAAGTACTGTAGCTGTTCAGTCAGGAATGTAAAACTAAACTGAACAACGGCAAGGGGGAATTATTAGGATTGTTTACAAATTTAGATTTGCATGAGGGAGCAGAGATGTTGACAGTTATACTTCAAGAATCAAGCTACTGCAGCTGGATAAACATTTATCGGATATCTCAAGGCCTCTCTCTTTCCACGCCCCCATGGAAGAGAATGAACCAAATGCAAGTCTAAGCTAATCTGAAAAATAATAGAACAGCTGTCAACAAAACCTATTTATCTATGAAGTCAAAAAGCCTCAGCCTAGTTACACTCCTAGATAGGCTCTTCTTGACAACATCGTCATACTATCCAGGAGGCCAGGAGTTGTAGTGTTACAGACCACCCAGAATTATTGCTCCCACAAGGCAACGATAATGGTTCTATGATTTCACTGCCTACAGACGTGAACTAACCTTTTAATAGCTTGAGTAGCCACAGGAAACATACAGCATTATTGTGTTTTATGGATCACTTTTCCTGGATGCTTTTTAGTCATCAATAAAACCATATTAGTTGATTGAAAAATTGTAAGAAAACAAATGAAGAAACAAGTTGGCATTAGTATGTGGAGCTTAACCAAAGCTGGCTGTGACTAATAAATAGGTTTTATCTTCTTGGGCTTCAGTATATTTGACACACCAGAATTCTGTCAAACTCCTTATGGAAGTGGAACATGTGCTGTCCTTTGGAATGAAAAAGTGAATGCATCCCAAATGCAACGGACTCTCAGTTTTCTGAATCTGTAGACAAAACTGATGGGGCCTTTGGGTGCCATCAGCAGTGGCAGTCTGAGTGCAGTCTACAGGAAATAACTACTTGTGAAAGTTTCACTAACTTCATGTTGAGAAAAGACTGTAGAAATAACTTTCTTTAAATCCATTCCGATTACTGAATGATCTTCAAGTTGATGGGCAGTCCCATATGTAACTCTGTTGTGTTTGTTTGGTGTGTGTTTGTTTGGTTGGTTTTTAAATTGGTGTGTGTTTAAAAAAAAAAAGCCCCCCCCATACAAACACCGAGCCCCAAGCAACCTCAAGAATATTTTTGCTGAAGTTGGGTTTCTATTCTTGCGTCCTCTGAAGTCAAAAGAAATCATGCCCTAGGTTTCAACGGGAGCAGATTTTGGCTTAAGAAATTAGCAACTTTCATGGGGAAATGTTTGCACACAGTGAGATATTTTTGTTTAAGTGCTGATTTACATGCTCAAGTACCTGTTTGCATGAGGAACCATATTTGGGCCCAGCTGTTCACAAATACTGCAAGGTGCCTGGAAGTCCCCTTTTTCATTACTGTTTGAAGTTGTCTGCTACCATCCAACTAGAGCTGAAAAGTAACATGATCTCTTTTGTCTTCTCACCATCCAAGCTCCCCCACCCCCCAAATCCAACAAGTTAACTATGAATTATGGAAACTATCATGTTGCTTTCCTTGTAAATCTTTGGTATCTGTAGATAGCTTGCAGATAACCTTATCTTTCCTTTTGTTACAGGCATGCAGACATGAGTAATGCTACCTGGTAGGTTCAGATTAATCTCTTTACATCCACTGTAGATAATTAATAGCAAATACTTTAATTAATGTGCTTTCTTTTTTCGTGTGTGTTATTATGCTGAGGTTTATTTTTTTTTAGATGGCAATGGTTGATGTTTGGGGTTTTTTCAGTGCATTAGGATGTAGTGACTAATGTCTGTATGTTTGTGGTGAGTTTTGAGTGAGCATTTTGTTTGTTTCACTGCACACATTTCCAGTTCTAAATGCTGAAGTCACATCTCATACCAAGCAGGAACAGTGCCATCATTGTCTTCTCAAGAAACTCCCAAACTTGTGACTGTAATTCTATTATTTGAGCTGTAATTTAGCATATGCACAAATATTAGCAACAAATATCAGATTAAAGTGAAATCCTGTTCGGCTCCAGTAGGTCCTCCATGGCCACACCTGTTTTTGTAACCCCTAGTGTATGAACAGTTGCCTTAAAATCTGCTTTCCAGTGATTATTAGCTCTAGTGTGTGGAAAACATGTGAGGAGGAGGAGGCAGGGAGTTCTCTGATGTTTCCCTCCCAGCTCCCTCAAGTGACTTTGATCCCAAGAACTCTCAGAATTCAAAACTCTTCATCACCTTCAGTGATTATAAAGATGAATATCAGGTATCATACACTTTTTGGTTTGAATTGGCCTCTTGGAGACAGAGATAAATGTTAGCTGCAGATTGTCAATAAGGCTTCTATATGGCTAGACACAGGTTTCATTTATATCACAATACTGTAAACTAAAGCTGCCTTTCCACAATCAGTGTGATACACTTTGAACACAGCAGCTCTTCTTGTTTACCATCTGGCTATATATAAACCTTGTCATGGAAACAGAGATGTTTGTGTGATTTTCTTTTTTCACTATATCATATTAGTCATAGACGTCTTTGTGGTGTGGGTTTGTGTTTTTTTTTCCTGTTTGTTTTGTAAACCACAGAGAAATGTCCCACTCCTTCTGTTGTTGTTAATTCCATGTGCAGCATGCCAGGAGAATGAGGTGTCACAGAAACATCTCCTCCCATCCAAATCGATGCATTTCACAGCCAGGAGAGCATAGGTGTGTTGTGCCATTCTCAGCAGCATGAGCCACGTAGCTCAGGAACAGGGCTTCTCTGTTCCATTGATTTGGCAACATGTGGCCCTTGTTAAAAATTGGAATAAACTCATGGTGCTTCTCCAAAGATGGATGGTTTGGTCTGATCTTTAGAGAGAACAGTGAAGTCTTCCCCTGTTTCATTTTCTAGATGAAGAAGGTATTTTGTTGAAAAAAGTCCCACTCACTTGGCCTTATCTGAAAACTGGCCCAAGTGCCTACCTTTGGGACAGGGCAGGCTGTGATACTCTGCCATCTACATCCACAGTGATGTGATCCCCAGTATCATACTGAGCACTGTCTCCAGTTTCTTTTCTTTTCCACCTTCCCCATCTCATCTAAGTTCTGGATGAAGTGTCCTGTTCTGCTCACCTGGGGACAGGTGCAAACGCTGATCTCGATTGACTTTAAAGTGAGATGAAACTGTCCAAAATATTTGTAATTAAATGTTCTGCTAGGATACAGCTTTCAAAATTCCATCTAATGATGGAAAACAATCTGTGTTTTTAAAACTTCCCATATATGTTTAGAAGGTTTTTAGTTCTAAAAGTCTATTTCCTACTTAATAGTAGAACAGCTGTATTTGGAATGCAAGGTGATTTCATGTTTTGCTATTCGGAAAATTTGTATGCAAACACTCCTGCAGTAAATGTAACCATTTGTTAACTTTCTCTGTTTGCCAAATGCAATGTTATTTCATTACTAATATTTGTATATTGGTGATTTCAGTGGTTTTGGCTGAGTCATACCAATACCTGAGAAATGGTCATGTACATGTGAAATTTGAATAAAAGACTTCCGAAGTGTCATCTAGTTTTGATGCAAGATAATAATATAAGCTTAATAAGTATATTTTAGGAAAATTTGGGAGGGAGGCGTATTTACAAGTTTTTTAAACACAATATACTTTTTTTCATTATTAAAAGTATTCATTGTACTAAATGCATGGTGGGTGTGGGTTAGGCAGTGTCCCTTGTGCAAGGAGTACACTCGGTGCACTGATCCGAAGGTTACTGCTAGTTCCTTTCTAGATCCATGGTAAAAGGCTCTTCCTAACCTTAAAACTAAGATTTTTGCCCCAGTTTTTCTTATGCACGTGGAATTTATCTAGTGATTCTCCATGTTCAGCAACACACAAATTTGCTGGTCTCCTAAGTGTTATAAATATTCCGCTCTGCACTTTTGTATCCAAGACAATAACTTTTCACACAGGACAATTTGAAGTGATGTGACCACAGGGAGTAAGGAGGGAAGATAAATGCTGAGATTAAGAATTGTCAGGCTATTTTGGGCTGAACGAGATGTAATTGAAATGCATCGCTTTATGGGAACATCTTTGGGATGAGCGAGATGGGGAGGAAGCACTGGGAGAAGAAAGATTGCTTGCACTTGGGACATGAGAAAACAAGTACCTGCTATATCTGAGACAAAGCAGAGCCTTCCACTTCAGGTTACTGGAGTCTGGCAAGATGAGTCTTGAACTTGGGGATCCCACATCCCAGTGAAATCCCCAGCATCTACTCTTTTGTATGTTTTGATGGCCATTCCTCTTTCTTGAGCGGAACTGTGCCAAAATATCCATGTTTTATAGGACTTCTGTACCTTGTGCTGTGTGGCATTAGGGAAAAAGAAAAAAAAGGAGTACAAGATACAGATCTTTATTATTGCCACAGAAGAGCTTTGTTGTCCTTGATCTGTTCTGGTTAGGACTGGGTCAAACTAGGCATTAGATCTGGAGCTGCTATGTTCTTTAGGCATGATCTCTCTGAAGCGGACAGTGGTCAGCTGCTCCTTGGGAGCTTCTGGATGGAGTCAATTTTCATCATCCCTCTCTCTGTATAAGTGTGCTTCTCTCCTGCAAGCCTTGTGTTCCTTCCAGTCTCCAACATTGGAAACATCAAGGAAGAGATTTTGTTCTGCTTTGCTGTCATTCTGAGGAAAAAAACCGTGAGATTTGGGTTACTGAGCAGACTGGTTTCCAAAAGAGTGAACCTGAAGCTATGAAAGGGCAAGAATTAAACACTAAGGAAAATAGAGGTTCAATAATAGCAACAAATTTTGTACTGTAGGAAACCTTGTGATATGTCTCAACTATGCCTTGTGAGACTTGGTCAGCTGTCCTCAATTGAGGTAAAAACTAGTGTGGGATGATAACAAGAATGTACCAATGACTAACCATAACTAAAGACTGTCCCAGATAAGCAGCTCAAAAGTGCTTACCCCAGGCACTCTTTTGTTATTTGTATTTTTTTGGTGCACTGAGATGAATGACTTGTAATGCTTTTAAATTGTACCTCCCTTGGAAGCTGGAGTAAATGCATGTTACCCAGCCAGTTTTCAGATCTTGATTAGCATTTTAAGTGAAGCAACATTATTTTTGAAGAGCGAGTTTGCAGGTTACTGTGGTGTCATTTGACTTCATTGAAGCACCACTCTCTGAATCCTAACATTTAGGAACGGAGCAACAGGAATATACTGGTGTCTAAGGCCAGCAATCCTGTGGAAACCCAGATCAAGGCTTTGTTGTATACAGAAACAACAGAAATTGTATACAGAAGTTGTGAGTCTCACTTCTAACGTTTGCTGATAATATTCTAACTTTATTGATTTATGACAGAAATCCTTCCTTATTGGGTATCAGCTGTGTGATTCTCACACAT
Organism: Nesoenas mayeri; assembly: GCF_963082525.1. Lineage (NCBI taxonomy): Eukaryota > Metazoa > Chordata > Aves > Columbiformes > Columbidae > Nesoenas > Nesoenas mayeri. The sequence goes on from NC_137547.1 coordinate 18,698,345, forward strand.
GGTGTGTGAGAGTCTTTGCTAGAGGGGAAGAAGATCTTGATCTTGGTTAATCTTTACACAAAGTTTGCTTGTTGAAGTACAGTCTTATGTCAATTTGACAGTCTGTCTTCTTTTAACCTCATCTGTGTTCTTAGGAGAGAAGAAATGTCCAGTGCAAACCATCCTCTTGGTTATCTCACAAGCATTGCTGGAGATACTATCATGGAAAAGATAGTCTTTGTGTTTGAATTCTGTAAGGAAAAATCACATAAACCTTGTGGTGTCATTTAATTCATTCAGAAACTATCCTTTAGTTATGTTTTCTAAGTAGAAGTTCTCTGTTAGACAGAGCTGGATTTATATAAGTACTAAATATTTTATGTTTACACATTCACAGTTGTTTTTTTCTCCTTCTGCATAGACATCTGTTTCTAAATTTTTCTCTGGTGTCCATCACCACAGAGTCAAAACAGCTTACAGATGTCAACAAATTATTTCTTGTGATACCACTGGGAGATAGATACTGCTCTTTCAGCTCTCTGAATGGCTTCCTGAGGATTAAGCAAATTGCTAAAAGACAGTGAGAGAAGGCAGGAGCAGAAGTGTTAAGTATTGACCTTGCAACCACTCTTCAGGCAGCGCTGCACAAACGAGCTCTCCGTTCAGCTGACAGGAACCCACTCTCGTGTATGACACTGTCTTCCTTCAAAACTTTAAACTATGTCAGCAGGCCAGACACCCATAGAATCCACAAAAATACTTGGAAACAAAGGTCTCTTTGCACGTTGAGCCTTACTCATTTTGGAAATCTCAACTTCAGAAATTTGTTCTGCACAGAAGTAGAGACAGGCTCAAGTTTCAAAATGCAGTTCTCATCTATTTTTTTGTCATTTTGTTGACTCTTCGGCTCTGAGGTTTGCTGTTGGCTTGTATGTAGCCACAGTAAGACTGCAGAGAAGTCTTTTCAGTATGTGTGCAGGCCTTGTCAAAATGTCCTGCACCATTATGTGAGATTTTTCTGCTAAGAGAAAGAGCTGTTACTGCTCTTCATTTAATACTTAGCTTCCTTCCTAAGAATTGCTATTACTTAATCTATTTAATTTCTTTCAGAATATCAATTTTACATGCTTCCTTGGAGAGCTGCAATGCTTTTTGGGTTCTCTGTGTAAATTTTGTCCATAGATTCTCTTTCCCAGTGTAACTATGTGATCATGGCCATAGGCTGTTCAGCTTCTTATGATGAGTGTTTGTGTAATTACAAATGATGCTGTATCCGAAAGAGTTGGTTCTCTGATGATGATAGCACTAAGTTACCTGTGTTTTGCTTTGTTTGTGAGAGGTATGTGTTTAATGTTACCTGAATAAATCTATAGACACAACAACTTTATTGCTGCCTGGATTCCAGCAAGTCTTTGCTTTTACACTGGGAAATATAAAGGCTTAGCTTCTGCAAGAAGCTATGCATGTAGTTGAAGTTAGTGGCAATGCATCTGCTCAAAAATTATTTACCAACTTCAAACACTTGCCAAGTGATGCCTTGATGCATTAACGGGATATCTTTGACTTCTCCTAGACTCTTTTACAGGTTGTTTTTTTTTTCACTCAATAAAAACTTCTGCCTTAGTTTCAGTTTCTTGAGTGAGACTTCAGAAGGTCAAGAATGCAGAAACAAATGAAAAACAACAAGGCATGCATGTATTCGAAAATTACTGATTGCACCTTTCCCTTTTGTCTCCAGCCTTTTCCACTCAATCCTGGGGTATTGAGTTATCTTGTGGTAGGGGCACACCAACAATTACTGCACAGTAAACAACGATGTGAGCATACAGTCTGTTCCTGCAACCTTAGAGACAACTAGGTGAGAGACATAGGAGACTTCTTTTTTTTCCAAGATGTAACCAGAGTGTTCTTCTGGACTACCAGAGATGTCCCATTTCCAAAAAGTCACAGTGGAGAATATAAGGTTTTGCTGTTTTGGCAAAATTATCATATTGCTGTCCTACAAGGAAAGCAAGAAAACAGTAAATACATAGTTCAAGTCAGCAAAGGTTTTTGTGTGGAGAGAGAGGCTTTCCTGCATGGAATCAGAATGGTTTGGGTTGGAAGGGACCTTAAAGGCCCTCTAGTTTCAAACCCCCTGTCGTGGGCAGGGACACCTTCCTCTACACCAAGTTGCTCAAACCCCTGTCCAGCCTGGCCTTGAACACTCTCAGGATGGGGCATCCACACCTTCTCTGGGCAGCCTGTTCCAGATGTTTCACATCAGGTGTCTGTCACAAGTAAGCTTGGTCCACCTCTCTTGGAGAAACATGTCTATGGCTACTGCAAAGCTGTTTGATTTGGCTTAAGTGTGCGTGGCAAAGTGGTAACCAATGGAGTAGGCACACACCTCAGCACAAGTCCTCGAAACTCTTAAAACCTTGTCTGGAGTCTAACTTAGCAAATAAAATCTTTCTACATGCAACTGGCTTCTTCAGCATCCAGTCAGTATTCCCATGGGTTACATTTTCAAGCATTTACGCTGTAGCTACATAGTCCTCTATGTATACATTCGAATTCCTTTTCCCTTCCTTGTATCATTTCTGAGCTTGAGGCTAGAGCAAAAAAATTAATGGGGGGGATTGGGGGACTCTTAGGCTTTGTTTATTTGTTTACTGCTCCTCACGAGCCCTACGAAGCATTCACAACCAGGAAGAATCTGTGTCAATAATTGGGATGGTGGGAGAGACAGACCTCCTGATCTATTTTAGTCCTCCAAGATGGCAAAAAATACCCTCAAAACTGCAAAAGTAGTCTGGAGGTAGGAGGTTTACTGTTTCCTCTGTTGCATGCCATCCACTGCTGCTCTGGAGACTTTTAAAAGCCCCGAGCAGCGTGAAAGGTAGATGTGACATTGTGCAGGGAGTTGGGATGGTAGGCTCTTGCAGGCCCAGGAAAGTAAACTTTCTGTGGGCAGCTGTTCTGTGTCACTGCTGTCACGTTGTTGTTGCATTGGAGGCAGCAGGAATTGGAGGGATATAGTGCTGCTCAGAGCTCCTCACTGCTGGTTGTGCGGGGAGCTTCACCCTTGTTCGGTGAATAGGGAGAGTTTGAAAAAATACAATGGGTATTGTGATCAGAGTATTTGTGCATTAATTCAGGACTCTGCTTGTTTCCCTGTATTCTGCTGTGGGACTATCTTTTAGATGTAATGAGTTATAAATGACAGACTCCAAGCCTCCTGACTGCCTGCTGTTGCTGAGCACCATTGCCTTGCCCACCTCTCTGCTGCTCAGAAGATGGCTCTCAGGCTTTGGTGCTTGCAAATGGTTGTTCTGGTTGCTTAGGGCATGATTCATAGCCTTACAGTTAAGCTGATACTTTAGGGATCTACCCAATATCCTTTTTTGGACAAAGAGGGTTTGGAGGAAAACCAAAATACTGTGCTGCATCTGGTTCGCTGTCACTGTCTTTCAGTGACAAGGTACCCTTTAAATAATATCTGATAATACATTTCTCTGTTTCATGGATATTATACACAAGCAAAGAATTAAAAAAATACAGGTATACTTATTAGTAAATTGGGCTGAAGTTTAACAGGCTTGTTGGAAAAGCTTTTTGTCCTTCAGAGCATGAAATGGGGCTGCTGCTGTGCTACAGTCATACCAAGGGGCTTTGCTGACATTACATGTATAAACAAAGATTTGGGATGAATTTTACTCTTTTGGTTAGCATTGCTGTTTCTTATTTTTCAGTACGTTGTGCAGACTAAATTATGAAACAGAATAAATACTAGACTGTCTGACTTTTCATTACAAGTGAAGAGCAGAGTTGTAGAAACTTTTTTGGGTTTGGCCAAAAGGAACATTTGTCTTTAATGTTCAGCATTAAAAATGACACTTCAGTGAATCCTTTCATTTTTGCTGATTTGAGAAACAAGACAAACTGAAAAAAAACATCCTGAGCAAGTCAGCTGGTAAAAAATAAGTTGAGCATGATTTAAATTCATATTTCTATATCACTAATACAAAACTGGTGCTTTACATGGTATGGGAGAACTAACCTTTCAAAAGCTATTTTTAAAATGTCTTGCCTACTCAAGGCAGAGCTGGATTGCATGTGGTTATACTTTATTATATAACATTATATAATCTAGGAAACTGAGGTTTGGGGGTTTTCCCACTGAAGTAACTGTTCAAAATGCATTAGCAAAATGTAGCAGTTGCCTTGGGAGAGCACTTGTAGGTGTCTCTCTCTGCCAACCAGCTGGAGTGAGAGCACTGGTGTTGGCACTTTTATTTAAACACCATAACATTTAATATTTCTCCAATGTCCTTCTGATCCTTTCTTTTGAGGAACTGAATGAAGCGCAACCGTTACTGTAAGCACAGATGACATTCAGCGATGTTCCAATGTGCGGATTCTTGGCAGCAGTGAGCTTTCTCCAGATAGCTGCCTGGGAATTCACAACTCGGTCACATCTGAATCCATGTTGTGAACCTCACTCAAGTCTGCACCTGCCTCCCAGAGACAGACGAAGGAGAGCGGTTGTAGACATGTTATCCATTTGCTGATGCTTCATTAGAGCCGAAAGGAAACAGCCACAGTTTAATGGTCTGATTACAACACCTTGGGTGGCAAAACATCACGTTGCTTGTTGGAAGGGACCACTCAGTAAGTCATTTGTACTGTTTATTGTGTTTCCCTCCTCTGTGGACTACATGAAGTGTAACTTTCTCCAGGTTATTTTTGCTGAGAAGAGAGGATAAATATTAAAGTAATGGAGGCTCAGTCACCAAGTGCGAGAAAGATTTCTGGCGCTGCTGAATTTATCGTGCACTGGAGCCGACATTGGAATAAAGAGGGCAGCAGCGAGTCACGATCATGCAGGGACGGATGGGATGAAACTGGGTGTGCAGGTAACACAGCAGAAACCTCTTTGGAAAGACCCGAGTGTTGAATTGTGCTAAAAACACTGCACCAGTGTTTAAAAAGCATGTTTGCTGGTGAAATGTAGGCCACAGCAACTCTTCCTGCAAAAATTATCAAAATGTTTGTCCATAAGTCATGAACGCTTTTTATTACTAGTACTTGGCAGCTTGTCTTGTTAGATTCAGGTATAGAAACTGAATGTAAAGCTTACTAGTGTATTTTTAAAGTGAATTGATTATTATTCTATCTCTGAAATTTTTAAGTACTATGTAGCCTTCGTGGTTGATCCATGGCTTTTTCTGTCTGCAGGACAGTGTCAGCACTGACCATGGCACCCTGCACTTGTATTATTTGACTGTTACAGGAAGATTGCAGGTTGTTTGGTTTTGATGCTTCTCTAGTCCCAAGTACAACTTGTTTAATATGAACAGCCAGTTACCAGGGGAACCGAATGCTCTGTAATGACAAGACGGGGTCGAATGCCTCATTTCTTGGTAACAGCTTTTGGCCAGCAAGAGAAACAAAACCAGACTGGCCATGTCTGGATTTAAATGTTTGGATGCAGATGCTTTTGTAGCCCTACTGGCTTCAGTCAGACCAACCACAGAGATGTAAACCTGTGAGGAATTGATAGCTAGAGTTCTTCTTGTTTCCAGAATTTTGGAGATGGAACTCCAGACCCATTGTGTCCCTATGGAATTTATTAAGAAAAAACCCTATACATGGGTATTTACATACGCACAAACATATATATATATAATCTAAGCCATAAATGCTTTTTCTCGAATTCTTTTTGAAGTCATCCTTTCAAGGCTGGCAGTGACATGAAGGTAGAGTATCTACTTGCTCTTTTACTAATTCTAATATCTGGTTTTTAATACTTGTTTCTAGAAGGAATAGAATCTCTTAAAGTCCTTCTGGGCTTTCTCTAAGTTGTGGACACTTCCACATGTAATTCATGGTGTAGCTTCAGAGAGGCAAACGTTGCTTTACAGATGCAGAAGGCATCTGTACTCCTGAAAGGTATTTCTTTACTAACAAAGAATTAGTTATTTATTTGTAAGTAAGCTGTTGGGTTTTATCAGCTGTTCTCCCTTTTCTGTGGCAGAACAGTTTGCTAAAAAAGTTTGAGGCAGCCTTATGCTTTACAACAAGTAATGATGACATGCCAGTGCAGTCCATCTTCACAGCAATTTACAACAATACCTTCTGTTCCTTCCTCTGCTCTTTCCTGCTTAAATCTCCTGATAAAAGCCTGGTTTTATCTGGGAAGATACCAATAGCATCTCCTTCACACTTCAGCTAAATACTTGTTCACATGGCAGCTTTAAAAGCCTCTGGATTTATCAATGGAAAAAAATGTTTGGAAAGGAGAGGTTTAGTACTTAAATTAGTTCTATCAGCACTTTTTTTTTTTGGCTGGGACTTGTTCTCACAGAACTTCAAGCTGGATTATTTGTGTTAAACTTCCTGACTGAATTCCGAACAAGTCATCTTTCCCCACAACGCTGACCTTTAGTACAAGGCCAGAATAATTTTAATTTGTTTCAAGTTTCCCTTATAAGCAAGAGAACAAGAAACTCTGTCCCTCAAAGACCTGGTTAGCTGCTTGCATGGCAAAAGCTTTTAGAATTCCAAGTGGGGGGGGAAAAGTTGGATATTTCAAACTGGCGTCCAAATGGAATGCTTCCTGAGTGGGCTTAGCTCTGCCATCTTCCAGAAGAACAATGACTTTAAAGAAAGGTATTAAGTAACTAAACTGTTTTAATCAGGGTCATGCCCTGATAGGGGCATTGCGGGATGTATTTCAGACTCCCGGTGACTGTTTCTGGCCACGGTGGGGACAGACATGAGGACATGGGCTGTAGTTTGCTGAATACATCAGGCCACCACCTTGCACTGGTGCTGGCCCCATCTCCTGCTGGCATGAGCATCTGTTCACTTATACAGTGAACAGGAACCACGTAATTGATCTGGCTGAATGCAAACCTTTTCTTTCTGTTTTTCTTTCTTTCCTCATTAGTTTTAACCCAGTTTGGTTCCCTGATCTGCTCCACTGTGCAGCTGCGTGATTGCCTCTGCCACTACACAGGAGGAGGTGGTGTGAATGTAGAAGCAAGTGACTTGCAAGGAGCATGCTACACTTTCTATGGTCGTGATTAAATACAAGGACAGGCAGTCTCGGTCCTATCATGGCAAGGAATTGCTGAGAAATGAGAAGGATTTGATTGAAGCAAATCTTGGTAGTTCCATGTTAGGAAGAGAGCAATGTGTTTGGAATGCTGGCAGTGGGGTGGGCAGCTGGGGTACCCTTGTGAAGAAGATCTGCTTGCTACTCAGCATAGCCCAGCAGCACAGATAACAACCGCTGGAGAATCCACAGTCAGTAGCTGTGTCTTTTGTGGGATGTCTGTCAGTCTTCTTTATTGGGATAAGGGCATGTTTCCTGTGTGCAGAGTTCATCGGCCGTTTTGTTCTCAGACTTGCTGCTGCCCATAACTGGAAGTGAACGGTCTTGACTTCTTTTGCAGAGACTTGGCTTTGGTTCCTCCTTGCCTGACACTTAGTCTCACATACACTTCTGGGACTGCAGAGGACAAACGCAGAAGTGGAGGAGTGATTTTTCTAGCACTAGGTGGCTGTATGGAGTTATGCGGTATCCTGTACACAAATGTTGTAAAAGCTGGGGAATGGACCATTCTCAAATGGAAAAGCTTCTGCCTTTACTCACCTCTTCTTCAGTATGGTTAAAAAAACTTAAAGAATAAAGCCATTTTATTTTTATAAGCTTGTGACTGGCTGCAGACACCTTCATTTCTGTGGAGCCCAGGTGGGATAGAGCCCACCACAGAAGTGACTCTGGTGACTGGACTGTGACTGCTTTTGTTGGCTGGTGTTGCTGCTGCTGCTTTTGCTCTTAGAGGCTTGGATTTGAGCATTAAAGGGAAAGTCTATGTGTGTAATGTCTGATCCTGACCTTTCCAACTGCTAATGGTACTTGGAGGCCACTTGAAACGCGAGGATGGTTAGGCAAAAGGTGTCCGCACCACCAGGGGACACAGTATGGTTGGTAGGTTCCTGACTTCTGATGATCCTCAAATTCCCCAAAGGATGTGGAGCTGCACTGCGCTTTGCTGAATGACTTGCTGATGGACCAAGCTTGGAGGGGATTAAGATGTCCTAAAACCTGGTTGTGCCTCCCCCTAGGCCAAGTGGCTTTGCCAAGGCCAAAGAACCACCTCAAGAGCTGTGCTCAGCCATGTTGTCTCTTTTTCATGAAACCCAGCCCTTAGAAACAATTTGTCTCTGAAGGAAAGGCAGGGAGTTGTTTTCGCCCCCCCTTGCAGTACTGTCTTCTCTCCTTGCTCCTTGCCATGATCTAGTCTCTGCGTTTCTGTGCTCAGGTCAGCCCTCTCATTAGCGGAGAGTAAGACCAAGAACTAGGTTTCAGCTTAAAAGGGACTATAAAATCCTGTTGTAGTGGCAATCCTACATGTGCGATCCTACATGTATGAAGCCTGATGCAGCAGGGGTTTGGCAATAGTCAGTGGTGCCTCTGATTATTTCTTTGCAGTTAACAGAAGTGAAAGAACCTTTCACAACTGGAATCCTTTATGTGTTTGAGCTTCACTTCATGAATATTTTATAGTGATCGGAGCTACTGTAATTTTTTTATTTTCCAGAGCTCTCTGCAGTGTAGTTCATGCAACTCTGCGCTGAAGAACTCAGTGACACTAAACATTTATTTTGCATTCTTGGTGGTGGAGTATCCAGTATGATGATGCTTATTTCTAAGGGCAGAAGCTTAGCTGAGGTTTAAAGATCCTGGAGTGCTCAAAGCTGCTGTAAATACAAAGGTCAGACATATAATGAATTAGCGGATCTGCTGAAATGAAAATGTTCAAATCGTAGTCTATGGGCTCAATAATATGTTAGGTCTCCATTATGCTGGGTGCTGTATGTGGAAAGCAAAAGTTTGGTTTATACCCCTAGATGTTTTTTATAACTCTATTTAAATTTTTAGGTGATGTCTCTTTCAGCCTTGTTTCAGGTTTGTTTTCTCTGAATACTCTTGAATGAAGATCCCTGGGACATAAGAGTAATGTGCAGGAGCATTTGTCCCCAGGTTTTTGCACACTTGATCAGATGTGAAAAGAAGACACGGCAGTGACATATCTGACTCTGTAGACCCAAGGCTAAGAATGTGACAGTGGTCTCTTGCTAAGGTCCTCATCACATGAACGCAAAGCGTTTCACAAGTTTTTGTCAATGATTCTAGAGGGTAGCCAATGTTATCTATAATGGACAGAGGAAGAAAAAGACTGAGTAAATCATTGTGGAGTGCTTACAAAATCTCTTTAGTTTGCACTTAACAATGTAAACCCACTGCAGGAATGGTACTGCTAAGGTTGGCTGTGATAAGGTTTGTTTTGTTGTTTGTTTGTTTGTTTGTAAGGATAGCTTTCCATGATAGACATAGAAATACTTCCTACAGCAGAACTGCAATTACATTAGGCAAAGAAGATTTTGGCAATACTGAAGTATTTGCTGGTGTTTACTTGTAAACTTGTAGAGTTGCAAGAATGTCTTCCTTGTAATTAAAAACCAGCTTTTTACCCTCAGAAACTTAGTATCCAGATTTAAGACCGGATAGATGGGTACAGGTGGTAGCCATAGTGTGTTAACCAGCTCTAATTCATTTAGGTATCACAGCAGATGGGAGTCTTAGGGAGGGATTTAAAGGAGGATAACGAGGTAAATAACTTTGCTGTTCCTCCCAAATGCCAATTCTGTACAATCAGGAAGGGCCTTAGAGGAGGAATCACATGAGGAGAAGCGGGATGCGGAGGGGATCTGGGCGGCTGGCAGGGGGGACCGCAGCGTGCGCCAAGCTCAGGACTACAACGAACACAGCAGGAGGGGAGCGGGGAGAGAACATCAGCGCTGGCTTATACAATCCAAGGCACTCGTAAACATCTGAATTACCGTCTCAGGATATGTTTAATGGCAAAGAGTTTGGGGTTCTTTTTTGGGGGGCTGAAAAAAAGAAGCCGATTTGTTTCAATGTCTAATTTTACATTGAAAGCAAACTTTCCCGTTTGTCCTCTGACGGCAGCAGCCAAGCATGATGGGTCTCTGGGGGCCACGGTGCTGGGCGGAAGCCGCCTGCCAGAGCTGCTCTGGGATTTGTTTTCTTTTGATTATGGGAAAAATAACCCGAGATATTTCTGTGCATGCAGAGCATTCTTAATGACTGAAAAATCTGTTGTCAAGTAGGGACAAGGGGGAAGTGCCATCTTGAAAGACAACACAAATGTGTTTTGGTTAGGTTTAAAAACCCAAACAAACTTATTTTTAGTGACTTCCAGAAGCTTCTGCTACACACACAAAAAAAAATTGAGATAGTTGCACAGCTGAACCTGGACTTGCTGTGGTGGAACTTGGTGGAGTTCACTGCAATTCACAGCTGCAGGCGCAAGGGTAGGATCTCCTCCATGGCCTCCTGGGTAATAATTGCTCATCTCCTCCAGGCAGAGGTGCTGTTGGGCCTTTTGGGGTTATACAGCATTTGGGGGGTTGATGTGTCAGTCCCAGCTAAAACCAGCCATTTTGGAAGAGGGGGAGCAGGACTGGTGGTGCTGCTCTTGCCTTTGTAACACTTGCTTGGTAGCTGGCTCCAGGAGGCACTGGGGAGGGTGCGGTATGCTCCTCAGGGGTACCTGTTTTGAAATCACTCTGATATTTCCACTGGAAAAGGTTCTCTGCTGACATTCCCATGTCCTTCAGAGTTGGTGCACTTGGTAGCATGCAGGAGGCTGACCAGTGGCCATCTGCTCCTCAGACTGAACCGCTGGCCGGGTCACCTCTGGCTCTCCCACCTTCTGCCCTTCTTTATTCAACATACTGCAACTATTGTGTCACCAAAGACCCAAACATGACAAAACCCAGGAGGGTGCCTCTTGCTGTGCTCACAAGCCTGTGCTTTGTTGTCAGCAGGCTGCGGGGCGGTATCTAAACCAGTCACCCAGAGCAGCACAGGAGTTTGAACCCCATCTTTAGGCACAGCCTGGCCCTTGCCCCACGGCACAGCGGCCAGAGCTCGTGGGTGCTGCTCCAGCCACCTCCACTGCCTGGCCCTGAGCACATCGCGGCAACTCGGACTGGGGAACTTCCTTGCTGGTAAAGTAGGATGTTTAGTAAACTTCAGCTGGAGAGGGAGTAAGGGATGATGTGCACTGCCAGATCGTGCGAGGAAATGTGCTTATGTACACGCAAAGGTTGTTATCACCTGACTCCAAAGAATAATCCTGGATATGTTTAAAATACTTTGTAATCCGTTGCCACTGAATCTCATGTGACCTGGTTTCCTCTAAAATGTGATCTTTGCACAAAACAGCCCTTCAGCCCCCTTACACCTCTACATGTGGATTTATTATTTATTTATATTGTTCATAGTGCAGAGAGTAAGTTAATGTGCTTCTAGGACAAGCAAAACCTTTGCCACTTCCATGAGCAGATACGAAGGACCAGGTGCAGGTGTAGTAGCACTGCAGAGATTTTGGATGAAGCATCAAGAGACTGCTCTTGCCCCACAGCAAGAGCTACCAGCTGGCTTTGCTGTTCTCTGCAAGCAGGGCTGGCAGCTGGTACATTACATACCATCCTGCTCACCTCTTCACTCCCACTTAATCTGGAAGCATTGCTGAGTCTCTGCAGCATCTTCTCATCAGGGCTACCGTCTTTTGGGCTGCGTGTTTATATCCAAGGCTGCAGCTGAGGATCCAGCTCAAGGACAATCAGCCGTCTTCAGTACTGCCTGACTGTGCCTGCTAGGCCTGCAAGCAAATTCCTGCTGCAGGAGATCATTGGACCTGGGACGCAAATAATAAAGCCATGAAATTTTTGGGAAAGTTAATATGGAAATTACTGACTGCAGTGCAGCAGGTGCCTAGGTTCATATCGTCTTTTTAGCTCATCAGCAAAGGAAAATATTTCAACTTTGAAGATACTGTGATTAATTTAAAAAGTTGAAGTTAAATGATATCATGAAATCCAGCGTGCTTTATCAAAGCGTTGTCTGGTGGCCGCCAGAGCTGTTGATTTAGCATATTTTCGCTCTATGTTGCAGAATAAAATAAGAAATATTTTAAGAAAACTTTGCTCTACTTCCCTTCTTTTTTGATTCAGTTTGGAAGATGCAGAGGCCCATTCTTTAAGCACTTCTGCTCCATTTCAGAGGCATTCATAGGCTCTTCCATATAGACGTATTTATCATTTTTTTTTTTCCAAATCTGATGGGGCTTCTGGAAAATAATTGGTTAATTATATATTAACTGACAGTAAATTTATTCTTTTTTAAAACAGCTCTTTCTGGCTTTTAAAAATATGTTTTTGATCCAGAGCTTGGAAAATGTGCTGAATAAGAGAGTGGCTAGCAGCTGCCTGCAAGGAAAGTAAGTTATTTAACAAAAAGTTAAAAGAATGAAATAATGTTTATAGCCAACTGAAGGCAGATCTTACTACACCTGAGTGTCTGTCACTTTTACCATTAAGTATGGTGTATTGAGGTGAGAAAAGAACAATGAGCCAAATAAACTGTAGGTATAGCTTTTATGGGTTGGGAATGTTGGTAACAAATCACACACAATCACAGAATGTCAGGGGTTGGAAGGGACCTGGAAAGCTCATCCAGTCCAATCCCCCGCTGGAGCAGGAACACCCAGATGAGGTTACACAGGAAGGTGTCCAGGTGGGTTTGAATGATCTATTCCGAATGATAAGACATTGCTAGAAGCCATAGGATGTGTTCAAAGTGGCCATGAGGATTGTTGGAGCAAGACTTGCCATTTTGATCAAAGGGATTCAGGTGTGACAGGGTGCCCAATGCCATTGGGCTGTGCTGAGGTGCCACAGCCCTGGCAGGCTGCAGCCTGCCCCTTTTCCCTTGCTGGGAAATGCCCTCCTGAGGAACAGACAAGTGAACGGTGCAGAAAGCTGTGATGCTTATATTTTTCTTTTATTTTTCTGATATAGGAAGAAGGAGTGAGGAAAAGCCCAGCTCCCCGGTGAGCCCAGGCACAGCCCGGTGCGGAGGAGTGCGTCACCACTGTCCTTCTGGAAGCCACCAGCAGGTCCTGCTGCAGGACACCAGTGTCCTTTCTTTCCTCACTGCTTTGAAGAAGCTCTGTGGACAAAACTTTCTGGGAGTCACATTCCCCTGGCAGAGGTTAAGGGCACTTAAACCTCTGGCTTGCAGCTGTCCCAGGTAAGTCCTGTTGTTCTCTCCCTGGCACTATACCCTGCCACACAGGCTGGTTTCATTTTCTTCCCTGCTCTGTCACAGCATCCATCCTTACACACACTGCGTGAGCTTTGCAAACTTTAGGTAAAGGCACTTAGGTGACACCAGAGCCACACAATAACTGGCCCTCACAGAGCAGAATTTATTGCTGCTCTATTTCCCCTCTGGTGAGCTTGTCGTTTTTGACTCATGCAGCTTTCAGCTGCAGGATTTAGGTGGTAAAAGACACAGCTTGATACAGTGAATTTCGTTCCTATCCTAACGCCCTGTCCACAGAGGCCATAAGACATTCTCATTTAGCATAACCGGCAAAGCTTCCATGGTTTTAGCCACGTAAAACCCATTTATACCAGTTGGGAACTGCGCATGTCACTGTTTCCTTACTGGAAAGGAAGCGCTGAGGGGTGCCTCTGGCTTTGATTTGCCTCACCACAGCAGCCAGTAATTAACCGATCAGTTGGCTTTAACATTCCTGCAACAGTTTAAATGTGCCAAATTTTTAATGAACAGGGTTTTTTTTTTTTGCTAATCCTTTTAACCACTTGAATTACTGAAACTAACCAATGCAGTACTTGTTCTTGGAGGTGATGACTTCCCAGACATGTACATACAAATGCACATACAAATGTGGAGTTTTCAGCTGTGACACAAACCTTTAAGAATTTGTTTTTAAATGTGTTACTGGATAGATACTTATTTTATCACTTCTGGCAACCCAGTTCTCCGCACAGTTTCTTTGTAGTTTTCAGTTTGTACTTATCCTATGCTGTGTGTGTAAGCACAGTGATTTATGCCATCTAATGTAGTGTATTTTCTTCTGATGGGACAGAAGTTGACCAGCACAGGGAAAAGGTACAGCAGAAACGCACTAGTTCTTATTATGTGCTCTTAATAAACAGTATGGCAACTTATTTCTGCTGTCTCAGTGCTAAGTGAAGAGATGGTAAGAACTGCATTGAGCACTGGGATGGACAAATGAATTTTGAACAGGAAGAAAATATTTCTGGTCTTCTGGAGTTTTACCAAAAATTGTGGTTAACTCCATAGCCTTTAAAATATGTAATTCAGCTGCTGATGAGCATGGCTGTGGTGACTGGGGGATGACCTGCAATTTATTCCACAAACCAATGGCATCTGCTCAATGAGTGGCACCTTCATGTCCAGCTTAGGCATCCAGAGAAGGCTGATGTGTCCTGCTCGACATCCAGCTCTTGTTCACTATTTCCAGACCTTGCTTAGTAATTCAAAAGTTCTTATCATCTTCAAAGTTTCTTATCTGTAAGCGAACCCCAAGCATGAGGTTGTAGCACCAACTGGGATCATAGTCTGGTAAATTCGGCTAAATTCATTGTTTTTAAAGCTGGACGAAATCACAGATTGCAAGTGGGGCTGCAAGCAGGAAGAAGCCTGCAGGCAGATGCTGCTGCGAACCACTTTCAGAGTAATGAGGTCTGAGTTCTTGGATGGGAGTGGCTGTAATTGCAGGCTACTGTGCCACACTTTTAAATAGATCCAACAAGTAAAGGTGTCCGCTGTTATTCTCCAATGTTTAGTGCACATAAATCGGTGTTTGAAATTAGGGTGTTTTAACAAAAAACCAAAAAAATCAACCACTGATGTTGCCTTTGCAAAAAACGATGCCAGCCCAGAAAGCTTGCAAAGGGCAGCGCTCGCACTTGATCTGAAGATGTTTGCATTGTTTTATGCAGGTTCTCTGCCTTTCTACATTTGCCGGGCTCTGCCACCTTTTCCTCCTCTTCGCTGCTGTGAAGTTGAAGGCACGGGCACCCATCAGCCAGCCAGCTGCTGTCTCGGAGCCTGCAACGCCGAATGTGGACACTGAGCAGCTTTGCCGCTGTCAGACTGGGACAATTAAGAACTGCTGTAGTGGCCGGAGCAAGACTCCAATTGCAGCTTTCCCAACGACACACCCAAGGAAACATTTAAGGTATTACATATATATATGAGACTTATAATACATATATATGTATATATATATATACACACAAATACATATACTTGGCTTGCAGTGTGTGTGTTGGTGGTGTGGTGTTGCACCAGATGGCCTCTTGAAGTCTTGTCCAACATCACTTGCCCTATGACTCTATGAATTAGGAGGTCTAAAAGCGGAACAAGGGCAATGTGAGCTGAAGGCAGCCTCACCAGCCTCTTTCATGTATTCCTGATGGTTCCCAGTGGCAGCCAAGTGCCTCTGGTTCAGCCCTGGGATGACCTGGAAAAATCCTTGTTCTGTTCAATAGCTGCAAGGTGGAGGGTGCAGACGTGGGGACAGCTGGTAAGGTGAAGCGTGGGGCTACCAAAGCCCTCCTGAATACTCTGTGTGCCAAATTTAGCAACCGTGTGTCACGCCGCAGCTTCCTGTTACGCACGGCCCCGGGACTTGGCCGCGGTGCCAGGGAGCCCCGCGACACTGGAGACTGCTGTGGTGCTCCCCCCGGGAGCCGCCTCCTGACTCACACCATCCTGCAGGGAATGTATGTTCGTTTTCAGGTATGTGCTTCCTGCAGGGAGCCCCACAAGGGGCAGCAGTTAATGTTTTTAAGCAGTTTGTTATTTTCAACAAGGCTCGTTATGGGTTGGTATAAATTCTTGCTGCATTATGTCCTAGTTTTTATCTGACTACATATGTGGCACCCACCACCAAAATGTTGAACTGCCCAGTCTTCATGCCTTTTTTTTTTTTTCTTCAAGGGAGGCATGAATTGCTCATTTTCAATGAATTTTTAAAAATTAGGAGAGTGAGAAAAATAGCATGTGTGTGAAGGCCCTCCAGTAGTGTGGGCCATCTGTGTCAAAGCACAGAAATGCAGACCATGCCCCTAAAACAACTGTGGCATTTGTAACTCCTTCCATTCTGACTGTGCAAAAGAATAAAAAATGACTGAAATAGCTGTTGTGTGAACACCACCAGTAAGTTGCATTTCCAAATGTGAAATCAGTTGTACTTTTCAAAGGCAGGCTGGCAGAGCTGCAGAGCTGCAGAGCCGCCCTCTTTGGAGGAGGGGATGACGTCACACTGACATAGCAGCTTGTGAGTATTTGGCTTCTGCAGGTCACAGGAGGAAAGAGCATCCCTGAGGATGGCAGACTGACCAGCTTAAGGGAAGGAAACCCACTGAATATGATGATGCAATATGAGGAAAACAGGAATCGACTGGTTCTTTTGCTCTTTCCCCAGGCATCCACTTTTGGCCACAGTTGGAGACAAGATCCCAGCACTGATGAACCTTTTGCCTGAAAGACACAGCGGCTCTTGCAGGACCGCGGTGTGCAGAAGGTAAATGTGACCAAGCTCCCATCTGTGCCGTGAAGCTGAAGACAGGAAAGTAGCAAAGAGCTTCGAAAAGGTAAAATATTTACAAAGCATCTTTTCAATCCTATCAGATCTGGTCATGGTTTCTGAATTCTTGTGACTTTTAGCAACAAAATTGAGAAAATTCCCCAAACCAAGGTCCCAGTGCTTCAAGCTTTGCAAGTTCATAGCCCAGGCAAATACTTATCTTCTGGAACACTCCAAAAATAATGGAAGTCTTGAAAAGGAACTGATCCCCAGTACTGACTGTCCTACATGTGAACTAGCTGGACTGGTTAAAGCTTAATTAAAAATAGCCAGAGTGGCTAAATTATTTTCTAAGTGCAGCTGCAAAACATTAGCTGTGGGCATATTTTAGACCTTAATTAGTAACACTTGCACTAGAGGACCAAAATCTTTCATGAAAGCAGCTGCAATCAATTACAGAGTCACAGAATGTCAGGGATTGGAAGGGCCCTGGAAAGCTCATCCAGTGCAATCCCCCCATGGAGCAGGAACACCCAGATGAGGTTACACAGGAAGGTGTCCAGGCGGGTTGGAATGTCTGCACAGAAGGAGACTCCACAACCCCCCTGGGCAGCCTGGGCCAGGCTCTGCCACCCTCACTGAGAAGAAGTTTCTTCTCAGATTTAAGTGGAAACTCCTGTGTTCCAGTTTGAACCCATTAGCCCTTGTCCTATCATTGGTTGTCACCGAGAAGAGCCTGGCTCCATCCTCCTGACACTCACCCTTTAGATATTTGTAAACATTAATAAGGTCACCCCTTAGTCTCCTCTTGTCCAGCTCCAGAGCCCCAGCTCCCTCAGCCTTTCCTCACACGGGAGATGCTCCACTCCCTTCAGCATCTTTGTTGCCCTGCGCTGGACTCTCTCCAGCAGTTCCCTGTCCTGCTGGAACTGAGGGGCCACAACTGGACCCAATATTCCAGGTGTGGTCTCCCCAGGGCAAAGCAGAGGGGCAGGAGAACCTCTCTGACCTACTGACCACCCCCTTCTAACCCACCCCAGGTACCATTGGCTTCCTGGCCACAAGGGCCCAGTGCTGGCTCATGGTCATCCTGCTGTTCCCAGGACCCCCAGGTCCCTTTCCCCTACGCTGCTCTCTAATAGGTCAATCCCCAACTTATACTGGAACCTGGGGTTGTTCCTGCCCAGATGCGAGACTCTACACAATTAATATCAGGCATTTCTGTAGGCAATACAAAGCTCTCCTGGAAATGGTTTTAGTGCCCACTTAGATTTTAAAAAATACAATACTTATACACAACAAACTACAAAGTCAAAGATAACTACAAAATGTCTTTATTGAAAAAAGCAGATTATAGCATCTAAGGTTAAATGAAACTTCTGACTTTAATATTAAATAACTTAGAATGATAGCAAGTAGCTTCTTCTTTAGATAAATAAATCTACATTTCCCAATTTTTTCTTCTTCAACAATCAAGGGAATCAAACACTGAAACAAAAACACAAGTAGTTCTAAAGACTAAAAGACAGAAGCACATTGAAAGGTTTTACAAAGATATATACACAAAAATAGTTAAACTAATGTATATTTTCAGCATGTAAACTAGTTACATGATATACAAACTGGGAATTTATATATTTCCTACAAAATAAAAATCAACGTTGGTCCAAGTTCTTGGAAGAAAACTATATTCTTTTAAAGAAAATGAAAATATTTCTTAAATGAAAACTTAATTTAAGTCAAATTATATACTCTAGTTACGGCATTAGTTACAGAATGAATCACAAACTTTTAAACTCTTCTTGAAACACAAGAAAGCAGCTTTTGTCTCCTTTAGAGCTTTGGTTTACTTAACTACTCTGGAATTTCTGGTCTTAAAGAGCTTCTCTAACCATGTTTTCCTTTTGAAGCTCCACCTTACAAAATATATACACACACGCGCGTGCACACCAGTGAAAGGAAAAGGAAAGCAACCCAAACAGACCCTCTCTGAAAGCTCAGTGATCTGTGTTCTTTTGTTTTCAAATTATCGTTTTGGTCCTGTCTTTGGAACGTGTGGTCCAGCGCGCGAGGGGCTCTCAAGCGCCTGCAACAGCTTTGTGCTGCAGCGGCTGCGTGAGGCTCCTCACCCCAACGGGAAGGTGTAGTCCTGATGCAAATGGGAACAAGTTGTTGTATTTTGATGGAAATATTCCCAAAGTACAGCAAAAGGCTTCTGAAGAACAATCGCATCATAAAATGAACTCCAGAAAGTTTACATCTGTGTTGAACTGATTTAACATAAGAATACTCCTTCAGAAAAGCATTAAAAGAAGCTTTCTCATTTACATGATTCCCCAGAAAGGAGGTAAGAAGTGCAGAAGCTGTCACTAGCACTAAAGGGTACAGCACATCATTGCTTTAGATTTGCTTTTGTTTTTCTCTCTGATTGAAAACAAAACCAAAAAAACCCCACAACCTGGCAAATTTTTCTCTAGCTCCAGTTTTTGTCCTAAATGCTGGCAAAACAAAGCTGTACTTGATCATACACTAATGGAATGCACCTGTCTATAGAAAATACTGGAAAAAACAACTGCTGCTTTCTGGTTTTAAACAAATTGCTTATTCTCTATTGAAATATTACCTGTTGGTATTTTTTTTTTTCCATGATGATATTTAACACATTGGAACTGAGTAGAGCTACAAGAGACTGACAAATTAATATGTGAAATGACATTAAAACATGATCGTGTTCTACAGTATGATCATTTTCAAAGAAGAAAAGGTGGGGTACGTCCACGTTGGATAGTGCGCTGCCCCTTGACAAGTCTGTTGGAGTGGGAACTTAAACTTGCCCCTGAAGGACGCGAAGTGTTAAGGGGGCACTGGCAGGAGATGGGGCTGAACCCTAAAGTCACCAACATCTCTGCCCACTGCCATGCTGAAGGTTTTGCTTCTATACTGGTGAAGCAAAGCATTTCTCCAGTACTGGTGTGGGGTGAGCTGCTCACAGAACAGACCCAAACCTTCTCTGGGTATTCTAATGTTTGCTTTCTTAATTTGGCTTCCTTAACAAATATTGTACAAGTAAAAATGCTTCAAAGCTAAATGTGATCCAAAGCAGCTTCCTTAAATAAAAAAATATTACATTGCAGCTGATGCTAAAAGTTTATCCTGGAGCTCTGATCTCTTCCATATTTGTAATAACCTTAAGGAATTGACCTAGTCATACAATCCAATTTAAGACTCTTTTTCCCCCCTTTTCTAGTGTCTGCTGTTTGGGCAAGAGGCGCGTGTTCCTGCACTGCCTGCTGGGGCTGCGCCGGGCCTGCGCACACAGAGCTCATGTTTGCCAAGGCAGAAAAGTTGTCCATGCACCCAACGGCCGCTCTTTGGCAGGCCAGGCCTCTTCGGTCACACTGTAGGAACAGGGCACTAGCTGCACTGTTATTCCTTCTAAACATGGCTACTATCATATTAAATATGTTAGTTATAAACTGATATATATTAAGTAGAAAATGACTTTTAAAAGGAGCATCGACTTGCCAAGGAGCGTTCAGTAGGACTGGTTCATCTAGGCCAATGGCAGTTTGGCAAAAGTTCAGGAAACACCTTTTGTTCCTTATTAGCAGAAAAAAAAGAGTTGACAGAATTTGTCCTGCCCGCCTCCTCCCCAAGAGGGAAATTCGGACTTTCAAAAAGTTATGTTAAGGGAGTTACTTATTCCACTTTGGAATTAGTGTCCATTGGATGCTATTTGCACTTTTCAAGAGCACCACAAATGCCTTTCTAAAAATCAATAGAGCATGAGAAACTAAACTGCAATGGTGTTGCCAAATAAGTAATTTCATCAGTCTGCGTGCTGAATGTAACATGGGATCATTTCTGAATGGATCTGAATGGATTCTCACCGTGCTAAGAACTGGCATGGAAATGTTCCAGTTTACACATGCGGAGAATCTGGTCTGGTATTTCCACTTCCTCTGGAGCCGGAGAGTTTTATTTTATTGTAATTTTGGATACAGCTAAAGACAGCAATGATGGATTTATTTAAAATCTAAATTCAGGAAGGCTGGATCAATTCTCATGAGAATGCAAGAATTTTTTAAACGTACAGATGTGTGATTTGCATGTAAATCATCAACACATGGTAGAAAACAAACCATAAAAAAGATTCATCTAACTTCCTATATGGAAGACATATATTTCCCCAGAGCTCTGAGGTTACTGTAAAAGCTTATGCAAAATACGAAAGTGTGTACATTCTATGTACATCTAATACTTGTTATAAAATACCAATGGTTCAATGGTCTGACTCTCTAAATTATTACTTCTGCTAAACTGCACTTGTTTTCCAATGAAGACAATCATCATAATCAGTTCAAAAGTACATCTAGAAAAGAACACAAAGCTGAAAAGATAATCCAAAAGCCACCGTCCCTCTCCTTTTTTAATAATGTATCAACATACAATCATAAAGCAGTGGGTAACAAATGAAGTCTTGTGTAAAAGAAGCAGTATAAAGACACGTGTACCTTTGCATAGAGAGGGGTTGCTGCTAACCCTGTTAAACAAAAGACAGGTTTAAAAGATGAATTCTTTAGTTAAGTGCCAAATCATCAAGTTGATGTGAATGCATTTTGATACAGCATGGGGATTGGACTAGATGATCTTTTGAGGTCCCTTCCAATCCCAAACAAACAAACATAATGTGATACCATGTCTATCTTTGTACACAGCAAGCAATTACAGAGGTCTGTAACTTTCTTCAACTGTTGTGACCCTGCGTGTGCCAACCTTCTGGATATATTCCTCCATAATGTGGTTTCTATAGGAGACGCTTGCCACACTTCGCTAACAAGCTAAATAGTCTTTGGATGACTGTGGAACCTTGCAGTGTGGAAAGCTGGTGTGACGCTGCTCTAACGTGCTGAAACCTGTCCTTGCTAAAACCACTTTTTTGCTTCCTATCCACTACTTCTGGGAATCTAAGTTTTAAAAAAATGTGAGACTGTATTCTCTAAGACCAGAATTCAACAAAACTAGCTAAAATGCTAGCATTTATCTTATCATGCTTGCTGCAGTATGATAAGGTGCTAACTTTTGGAAAGTAATTCTACACTCCTTACCTGCGCAAAATCTAGACTGAAGGAAACTGAGGAGGGAGTGCAGAACAGCCCTTTGTACCATTGTTTTCAGAAATCCTGCCATTTACAGTTACAGTTTAGTGGTGAATTATTTGTTCAAGTAGACGGTGTCTCAGTGAAAACATCTACATAAAAGAATGCATATATACAAGATCAAAAAAGGACCCCTCACCTCTGATTTAAAAAATAAATAGCTGGTTTAAACTGTTATTACTGGAATCTCATCTTTAAAGGAACAGGAAAGTCATTTTTAGATTTTCGTCTTCTCTTTCAAACGGCGTTTTGGCCATGGAAATGTCTCTCAGAGTTCTGTGACGTGCATTGGATAGCTTGGAGGTGGATGTGATGGCAGTTTAATATTAAGGCGTCTGATATGACAGCCGTGGCAGAGCAAGTGGCCCTCCAACGGATAGCACCGATGGCCTTCCTCGTCGTTGAGCTGTAAGCCACAATCCTGGAAGAAACACAGACGTCCCAGATTAGGTAAGTCATCTCATATTGATCTCATATTGATCTATCCTACATAACCCTGAGAGCTCCCTCCTAAGGGAGGGAGCAACCTCCAAAGGTTTTGGTAGGTGGGCCCTTACTATCTCCTATTAAGCAAAACAACATCACTGAAGTCGAACAGGACAGTCTATAGCAGTACCCCCGCATTATTTCTCATCCCAGTCTCTTCTTCATCTAATAAATGCAGATGCAAATCAGACAAAAGCAGACCAAGGACTGACCCTGACACATACAACCTGGAAGAGCTTAGAACAGAGAAGGAGCTAATTCTGCAGCAAGCAAGAAATGGGGGAGCCTAAATAGAGAATGAGAGGAGTGGGGAAGAGGGGAAGATGAGGCACGTTTTACTTCTGAAGCAGGGCTGAACCTTCTCTAATTTGGAAATAAAAAAACTAAAGACTTCAAGGCCAGTGTCCATCTTTAGTGTTTGGCACATAACTACAGGGACAACAAGGGTGAACAAGAGTAAAGGAACAGAAATAGAAGGAAAACAACAAGCAGTGATCCTGGCTGCTGACTGTGATGTACACTGCAACAGAGACAATCCTGGTTTGCAGTTGTCACCATTGTAATCTTGAGGACATTTGAAAGTCATGGCAGTTTTGTGCTTGGATTTGATATTTCAAGTATGTTAAATACTGAAATATTGTTACTGTGACCAGTTCTGACAAACCAGAGGTTCTGAGTACACATCTGCACACTTAAGGAAAAAAAAAAATGAACATGTTGGGCATATAGGTCATTTTAGTGTTAAAAACTGATGCAGTTTTTAATTGTACACAAAGTACAATTTTTCAGCTTTCATAGCTCAAGTTAAAATCCTCAAATTTTACAACACTGAAATAAGAATGAAAAATTGGTTTTAAAGTAAGGTTTAGAAGTGGAATGTTAGTTTAGGGAGGCGTTAATCAAAGTCTCTGCCAAGGTAGTTTTCTGTTACTATATGCTATATAATAACTTCATAGTCCTTCATGTAAGGTTTGAAATTCAGTTCCTCATTAGAATGTAACAATTTCAGATACCCTACAGATGTGCCAAGTGTTCATACCTTTTTTCCCCTCTCCCATAACTGCATTCCTCTTCTGCAACAGAAATCCTGCCTTCTCTGTGTGTTTCAGTTTTAGAAAGGGGATCTATTGACCTGTAAACTGGCTTGAACTTCTCAGCAGAAATGGTTGCCCAAGAAAGAGATGATACAGAAAAGCAGCAACATTTCCAAAGTGATGATTGACTTTGCACGGCCAGGTGATGATGACATTAACATCATTTTAGAAGTGGCTGCGTACATTATTATAGCCTTTGCAAACATCTCCACGTGAATACCTCAAAATACCAGCACAAACTGTACTAGCAGGATTTGGAGACAGCAGTGACCCAGGGCCTACAGTTTGAGAGCTGGCGTGGAGACCTTTAGGCAGTAACCCACCCCTGTTAATAAGTGTCTCACCCCTGATTTCTGTACATAAATGCACTCTGCAGTTCTGGGCAGATGTGGAGGCAGCTTGATTTGCCTCAAACTGGAAGGAGAATGGGGAAATGAATAACGAAACAAAACTGAAAATAAACCCCCATGGGGACATTCTAAATATAAAGTCAATAGCCTGCGAGAGAAGGGGAGGGAGCTGTCATCTTAGGTGAAGCCTGCACAAAGCAGGAGCTGGGGGAAGGAGGAGGAGGGAAGTACAGCTCTCCAAAATGCTGCCATTTCCTGTGCCAATTTCTCTTTAAAAATTGATAGAAAATGATGCAGTATCAGGTGTCTCTGTTGGGAGGAGACAGCTGAGTACATGGGGTCTTTCTTACATTTAAGTTAATGTACATTTCAAGATGCCCTGAGTTTTGTTATTTTCTCCCTCAACTGGAAGTGTCTTTGTAAAACCTCTTTTGTACAGGAGTGCATGGCATCTAGTATTGCTGCATTTTTGCCTCTGGTGCCAAGACAGTTAGGTAGCACAGTTAGGATCTATGTGGACCTTTGCATGTTAAATCAGTGTGCCAAACCTACAGCAAAAGGAAGTTTTAGGTTGATCCCAAATTAAAGAGTTTGTTTTCCTCCTCATGCTCCCAGGTGCAGAGCTAGGACTAAACTCAGCTCTCCTCTCCAAAGCAAGAGCACTAATCCCACAACTTGATCTGTCTCAATAAACATTTAAATGTTCTGCACAAAAAGAAACTACTTCCAAAAAAGTGACAGGAAATCAGCGGTATCCCTGTCTCTTTTCTAGTGAAGAACCAGTATTCATTCAGCACGGAAACAACACAGATCCCCTAGAAAAACATTCGTGGTGGAGTGAGGGTCCTTCCCTGCACAGTCAACGTGCGTTTAAGTCTCCTCAGATCAGAGCCACACAAGCTGTATCCAGAGATCAGGAAAAACAGAACCAGTGCCTACAATTCTCTCCCAATCTAGATGTATTGAGAAAATTCAACTCAGACAACCAAACCCAGCTTTTGAAATTAAGACACTGGGGAAAAAAGAAACTTAATTTTGTAGTGGAGATGGAAGCGCCACTTGCAGCCCAGCCAGCACACAGCCCTGCGCCTCCAGGCGCCGAGGGGCAGAGCCCACCTGCCCCGGCCTGTGAGAGCAGCCAGTGCGCCCTGGGGTGCCAGGCAGCACCTACCAAGAGGCTGCAAGCTGTGACAAAGCCTTGCTGTGGGGTGACAAAGCCCTGCTGTGGGGTGACAAAGCCTTGCTGTGGGGTGGCAAAGCCCTGCTGTGGGGCAGGTATGGCGCCCGGTGCCTACCTCGCAGTGGTAACACTCCACATGGTAGTCTTTGTCCATTGACACCACCCGAATGGTCTCCTCGGAGCCCTGTTGGGGAAGCAGAGGGAGGGTAAGAGCAGGCTTGTGAGTGGTGTTCTCCTGTTTTCTTTCAGTGCCCAGCCTAGCACTCTGGAGAGCTGTTTCCCTGCGACATCCCCTCCTCCTCTGCAGAGCAGAGCTCTGTGACCGCCGAGGCTCTTGTCCCCGGTGCGCAGCACTGCACTGCACCGCTGGTTTTGCTGTTTAGCAGCAGCGTGGGTGTCTCACATAGCTAAGCTGTAGAGGTCATCTGGGAAGTGTAGCCAAAACTTCATCCTCAAGGGACAAATTATAGTCTTGAAATGAAATAATTTTCCAAGGGCACCCAGGATCTGAATGAATTACCAGCCAAAACCTACGACCTGGTGATTGGGTGACCTTTCCTTGTAGACATCCTGGCCTGAGTTTTCCAGGACCTGTACTCCCCTCAAACCATCTGCTGCACAGTAATTTTGCACGTCACTGTATGTACCCCATAGGGGTTCACACACCAGTCTGGCAGGTAATGAGGTGCACAGGCCAAAGCCTCAGCGTGAGGGTGGATGCGGTGGAGTTGTGTAACTCCTGGCTGAGTCCCAGGCCTGTCAGAGCAGCCCATACCCTGCTTGTTACCTCACCGACTCTTTCCCTGATCCATTCTGAAGCCTCTGAAGACAGTGCTTGTTAAATTTGGTGCCTCGCATTGTTTCCAGTTCCAGGTGTGGTTAGAGCATCAGATATGACGTAAATTATGTCTGAGAAAAGCTGTGGGCAAGTTAGTACCTGCACTGCTAGACTTGAACTATCCTAAGAAACCTCCATGGGAAAGAACATGGAGCCTGTGCTGCTAACCATCATGAGTCAGCAGTGCAACTGCTGGACTGCTTGCCCTTTGTGGTTTATTTTTGTTAAAAGTAGTTTTGTAAGTCACAAATCCAGTGAAATTTACATAGGGGTTTTCTCCTCAGGTCCCATCACCAGGACAAGCAGTTCTGGCTCAGCATTCATAAGGTTTTTAACTACGTGAGAACTGGCCCTTTAACAGAAATCGTACCTACAGAGTGAAGCGCAGAGTGCTGGAGGTGGGCATGCCGAGAGGCTCCAGCCACAGGCTTTGCTGGGGCACAGCAGCTCATACAATGCAAGCTGTGGCTCTTTAAACACGCCAAAAGGAAAAGGAGGGAGGTGCTGAGGCTCTTGCTTACAAATGAGCTGGTCAGTGACCTCAGCAATGGGAACTCAGAGGGTCCTGTACCCACCAGAGCGTGGGGGAGCACCACTGCGGGCAGGCAGAATAGGGATGTCTTTATGCAGAAGTCTTCCAGTGCTGACTATGCTGTCAGGATAGGCTGTGGTTGCAGGCAGTTAATTCACCTGGTTTCCCTTTTAGCCAACTTTTCTGCTGCCTCTTCCACCCCTCTAAGCACTTCCATTTCATTGCCACCCCACGACAACAGACTATGTGACCTCCTCACAGGGTCAGGGTAACCCTCAGATACCTTTTCAAATCTGGCCATCTTAACAGATCCACATCAGAAATGCAAATGTAGCAGACAAGGAAAATTGCTACTTGAGCTAATGGGAGATTCTAAAAATAAACAGGACTTCACTTCTTGCATTGTTCTTGGAGTCCCAGTCAGGGTTTTCAATTAAATGAGATTTATAACAGCATAATTAAGACCTGGAAAGCACCCCAAAGATACAAAGTACTATGCTGCATAAGTAGCATGACTGTTACAACCCCTGGGAATGTTTGGGAGTGACAGTACTGCTGAACTGCATTTAATATAGTATCTGACATAATATAGATTCTGGAAGAGGGAGGAAAAGCACCTAATGTGTTTTTAGAACAGCTGTTTTCTCTAGAAAGTCAACGCATGGTAACACATACCTGTGCTGGTAGGATTGGCTGGTTGCAAGAAGCGCATTTTGGTGCAAAAACCCTAGGGTGAAAGAGGAAAGCATTCAAATCACATTTACAACTTCTTCAAAAAGTGAAACCAAGAGATCTATTCCAGCCATGCCTTGTTTTTCATCAGAATACAGATCCACAGGATTTGAAACACCGCTAAATATTTGATGATATTCAGGGAAAAGGAGATCCAGAAGAGCTTTATTGCTTAGGTCTTCCTGACCTCTAACCTAATGAATCCAGCCCTCTTCCCACATACGCTCTTTCTCTCACCTTCCATTACTCATAAAGCCATTCAAATTCTTCCAAGGACTTGCTGCTTTGACCGCAAAGCAGCTCCTAACTTGGGCACTTTCACCATTTGACGTCTGGAAGACATAACCATGCCGAGTAGGAGAGGGGCTGATCTACTTAACCCAAATGTATCAACTGGTCTTCTTATCCACAGCTACATTTAATGACAATCACTGGGCCAAAATTTACTCTGTTCTTGTGACATGGTCAACTTGGTACCAGTTGGGTTGAGTTCACATTCACTGGTTGACTGGAGCTCAGAGCATTCATGTTGCTTTTGAGTGGGGGCACAAAGGAGTGCAAAAGCAATCACTTAAACCACAGAACTTTTTGTCAAGTGAGGCTAAAGTCATTCTAACACTAGCTGCTAATTACATGTCTGCTGTGCAGTTTGGGTTAAGTGAACCTACACTCGCCAGTGTCATGCACCACCAGAACTGCGACTCTTAGAAACAGCCAGCAGAACCTACCCTTGCTTGCAGAATTAGTCTAATTAACATTGAAAGTCCTGAAATAAGTAGAGAAACAGCCACCAGATAAGTACATCCTCTGACACAGCTTGATTTTCAACCTCACTGGGCCCATTATGTGACCTTCAATGTAACTTTAAAACAAATGCAACATGTGAGAGCAGTATTTGAGGGACTTGAGCAAACAGGAATGACCCTTTTTTATTTGCTACAAGGCTTCTAACTGTATCAATAATTTAACCACTATAATTTTTGGAAGCATGCAATGGATTGGTGTACTTACGTATGGTAATCTTTGACACAGTAAATATTGTTCTCCACATCCACAGTGAAGGGGACTCCATCCAAACACTCGTTACACACCACGCAGCGGAAGCAGCCAGGATGGTATGACTTTCCAAGGGCTTGTAAGATCTTAAGAGGCAAATGGCATAATAAGTGGATGCATGATTACATGAGATCCCCCTCATACACTGCTGCATCTGATTCTTAATAATGACAGTGGGAAAAGCACTTCAGGATGAAATTACCACTCTGCAGATCTGTCAGCAAGGGGCCTCTTAAAACAATCAACTTGCTTATTTCAGTGGGTTTCAGTAGGCTCCCAATAAAGAGGGAGAACTGTGAAAATCAGGCTAACGCCCACCAGTCTTAGCTCTGCAGGGCTAATACTGCCAGAAGAAATTAAAAACGGCTCCAGAAACCACTTCTTGGGAAATCTGCTCCAGCAAGTTACTGGGATACAGAGTCAATTCACCAAACTTAACAGGCTGTGACAGACAGAATCCAAACCAGTCATTACTCAAACTTAAGAAGTAAAATAACAAAACAAGCAAATAAATAGCTGTTCCTTCATTAAGGATCTTACTGCACCACAGCTACCGACTGGTTATCACTCAACCATAGGGGCCCACTGATTTCTGTTAAAATTCCATCTTCATCCGTGTGTTTGGATACAGACCTATCCACCTGCCCAGGCTTTTCCCATGCTGACCTTCCCTATTGCATTTTAGGGGGTTCAAGGAAAGGCCTCATCCAGCCTTGGCTACGCTGGTACAGAGCAGATCCCGTCCCGCTGTCAGCGTGGCGCAGTGCAGCCGCCCCTGTGCACGGAGCAGCTCCCTGCTCAGCTGCACCCTCAGCCTCCACCAGCCCCAGCTGCGCCCGGCCCGCGGGGCTGCGCCCCGGCCCCTTTGTTGTGTGCGCTCCCGGGCAGGGACACGGAGGGATGAGCCAAAGCAGACTGCTCAGTTCCTGGAGCTCCCAGAGCTGCTTCCTTCTGTCAGAGCACACTTGCTGATGGCAGAAAGGCAGACAAGCACTTGCCAAGCTTCCAGCTACTGAGCTCCACCACCGAGACATGATGGACTCTTGCCTGGGATCCTGCAATTAGGGCCAGCTCGAAGCACGCGAGTCAGGATACCCCTCCTCCTCCTGGCATGATACAACTCCAGAAATTTGCTCTTGGGCTAAAATAAATGATATCCTTGTCCAACCAGTGGTGCCAGGATATGAGCCAGAATCCTCATTAGTGAAGCCTCTGTTCCAGCTCCTACTGAACCTCCGTGGTTGCAATGCAACACCTACTTCTATTAGACATACTGAGGTTCATGTACATTTTAAAGCAAGAGGAAAATAGATATATACTATACGACAGCACTTCAATGTGCAAGCCACTTCATTTTGTTTGGGAATTTCTGCTTAGGAAGAACAGACCAAACTCTTCCTACTGTCACCCACTGAAACAACGCCAGCAGTATCTGGCCCAACCCGTAGCCCTTGGATTTTTTTATTGTAGAAGTAACTCTGACTACTGGGTCCCTACAAATCCCAGTGCAATAGTGATTTTAATTGACATGGAGCAAGTGGCAGAAGATAAATGATGCAAGTCACAGAGCCAGGTAACAAACCTGTGGACTACTGATAACACCCCTGTCCTCTCCAGCCGATACCATTCACTTAAGAGAGCTCTTGCCATTCTACCGTTCCACAGAGCACAACCTCTGTTTTATGTTCCCATACAAAGCTGGGCTGTATTTTCTCCTTAGTATTAAAATTATTATTTTCTAATGACACATAGTAGAAAAACAGCCTCCCATGATCTCATAAGAAAAGAAGCCCACTTCACCATACTTCATAATAATAGAGCATGAAGGTATTTTTGTTTATTTACTGCCTCAGTTTCAAAAATTACCTTGACATCAGTGAAGATGCACCGATAGTCTGACTAGGGAAGGAGCACAACACCTCATGGTGCACTGCCCAAAGTACGTGCCACGCAAGCTACCCCACCGCTGGCAAGTTAGGTCTCTTACCATTTCCATTATGAGGTGTCCACAAACAAAGCACTTGTCCGCTGTTTGCTGAAAACCTGAATACTGTTCAAATGACAGAAAAGAAAGGATTATTAGTAGCCGCTCCTCTCACTGCAGAAATACCTTTGAAGTGAATACTGTGTTATTTTCCAGCCTGTGCTGTATATGATAGCAAACTATACAAGAGGTTTGGGAGATGGTGATGCAAAAAAGGCTTCTCTCTGCTCTTGCAGCATGCTCAGATAGCAGCTTGGCCTTCTGACCCACTGCAAGACTTCAATTGAGATTTCCAATGTAATAACATTATTTTAAATTTGACTCTTATTTTTGAAGCCTATTTGGCGAGTTTGCTGGATTTAGCTTGAATTCATTCTTTTGGTTGTTGCTGTTGGGGAAGTAAATAATATAGGACTTACCTCCCAACTCCTGCTCAAATTAGTGACCAGACTTACTGACCTCAGATTTTGGACCTACATTTCACTCAGTGCTATATACAGGCTAGAAAAATGAAGGCAGGCCCAAGGAGCATTTAGCTGCCTTGTAGACACCAAGCTTTTTATCCAGGGAAGAATCTACAAGTCCAGTTGCACAATGTTAGTGCTGAGGTTACGGCAGCCAGGAGCTACTTTGCCCATTTGGGACCAAAGCTCTGTGTTCCCTGCCTCAGTGCTTTTCTCCTTAACTTTGCACTCGTGTCCCCAAAGCGGTTGCTGTTTCAGATGCCAAAATCTGTCTTTAGCCCTGTGTTCATAGATATACAAAGAATATCAAGGTTATCAGGCCAGACGACTGACCTACCAAACAACCACCCTATGGGCAAGAGGCATTTGCCCGAAGAACTCCAGCCATGCAATTTTGAAACTGGTATTTGCAGTGGCCAAACTTCACCCTCACCCCCTGCAGCCCCGCGAGCCAAGTGCTGTGCGTGCACTCTGTCTGCCAGAGGGACCGGGTGCCCATTATTTGTATGGTGCTGCACAGTGATGCCTATTGCAGCAACTAAGGTTGTAGCCAAGCTCACCTGAAATGTACTTTAGTTGCACAAGATAAAAGACGGGAGTGGGGAGGATAAGTGTAAACTGGACTCTTCTCCCAGAGCACAGGTTAATTGGCTCAGGCACCTAATGCATCCTCAGTGCAACAGAGCTTACCGCTTGCTCCATTCCCCCTTGATTTAGTGGGGATTAACTGTCTCCTCACTGGGAGCCAGTGGCTCCCAGCCTAGAGCTGCCATATGTTTTTCTTTTTATTGGTATGAGGGGATTACATGTTACTTCAGATCAACAGGTTGGAGACAAAATTATCATTGCTATACAACAAAGTGATTATGAAGGACAGGGTCTCGCAGACGCTTTCACGGGCCCAGGTGGTCAGTAAGTGATGGTATGGCAGCTGTCACAGCTCCAAATTTACAACACACTAAGGAACACAGCTCATGTAATCTTAAGAAACTTTGAAACTTCATCAGAAGAGACCAGGGTGTTGAGGAACAAATACAGAGGCAGCAGCCCTAGCTGGCTGTATCTGCAAGATACTGCTTTTTTGTGCCTTTTTCTTCTGCTGTTTGGGATGTTTCTTGGCTGCGCTGTATCTGAGTAACCATCTGGCTAGACTATTTCCTAAGGTTGCAAACTCGAGGGTTTACTGGAAACAGGTGGGCAGGTCCTAGTGGTGCAGACAGTAGGGGATTAACAATAGCACAAACCCGGCTAATTCTAAAATCCTGCTGGAATGAATTTACCAGTGCCATCTGGCTGTCATTTGATAAGGAATGCAAAGAAGCACTTACCCAGCTATTGATTAACAGGAAAAATTATTCCCCAGGAACAGAATGGTATAGCGGTCAGATTAATGTCGTTTATTGCTAACTAGATTGTCATAAATTACAGTGTTTGTCAGAAAGAAAGGTTTTGCTGACACAAACCCACTCTTTATATGACTAACCCTATTAAATTAAAACCATGATTTGTTTTTAACAAGAGAATTGTTACTTGTCAAACACATCCAGAGCTGGATTACTGAACTAAGAAGAGTTGCAAAGGGCAGGAAGCCCAATAGCAGTGATAAAATACTTCATGGGCTTGGGGAGCTGTCCTTTACCACTGCTCTCTTTTCTGATCACAGCATTGATCCCACTCAAACTGAAGACCTGATTCAGTGAGATCAGGGGTTTGGATTTGGCTCTGCTTGTGCTATAAATCTATTTGGACTGGAAAACAATAACAGTCTCGGGTCCCAGCAGCACCGTTTTCTACATGACAGCAGCACTGGACACTGCTGGTTAAAGGTAAACAACAAGTTAATTTTTCTACGTTTTTGTAGCTCACCTGCCAACTTCTGCTTTGCAGTTTTTGTTCTTAACTTGGAGAGTTTCAACAGAGCTGTTGTGCTTAGTTTTCAATTTTAGAAGCAGAGCTTACAAACAAATTCTTAAAATAATGATTAGAACTGGCAAACTGTCTTTGAAGCACTCATTACTAACTTCCACAAATCTTGCGTGTGCAGCGAGAG
Organism: Nesoenas mayeri; assembly: GCF_963082525.1. Classification (NCBI taxonomy): domain Eukaryota; kingdom Metazoa; phylum Chordata; class Aves; order Columbiformes; family Columbidae; genus Nesoenas; species Nesoenas mayeri. The sequence goes on from NC_137547.1 coordinate 18,730,763, forward strand.
AGAAGTTGTGACTTACTGCAGACAAGGCAGAATGGCCTTTTCATTATCGCTCAGCACACCCAAGAGCCTCCCTGACGGTGGGTTCCCAGCGCGGCTCCTGGGGGGCAGCAGCACCGGTCCCAGAGCTGGGGAACGGGGGAACTGCAGCAGAAGAGGACGTTATGCCCTACACACTCGTAGCCTCTTTGTTACTGACCTGGCCGGAGGAGGGAAATGAGCTTTTGTGCACAGCAGCCCCCCAATCCTCCCAATCTGGAGATGTGAAAAGTATTGAGGTGTAACAGTGAAGTAATATGGGCTGATGGACAAGACCCTGCTGGAGATGCCAAATCACAGGTGTGCTTCCTATACACAGAGGATTTTATACATACGATTGCAGTTGCGATGTAAGCAGCACTGGGCTCAAGTCTAGCCTTCCTCTATAAAGCTTTCATATGTGCCAATTTTTCTTTCTTTTTTTCTTTCTTTTTTTAAAAATATTTTGTTGGCAGACCAGTAAGATGATGTAACTGCAGACCAAACTAGACAGAAATGTTCAGAACTCTACAGACAGTCTGTGCTCAGGACAAATAAGAAACGTAATTGTCAACTTTCCCAAATATTCATTAGAGATGGTCATTAAACATATATAAAAACATTGAAAGAAGTTGATATAAAAAGAACAGCTCTGAAATTCAAAGCTGAAAATTAAGTGTTACCCTTTACTCTCACTTCTGTGACTTAGAAATAAGACACTAGTTACCAGGATGAAAAGAAAACAAGAGCATGTTGAAGAGCTGATATACTATTTTTCCTGGTTTCTTAGTTGGGCCCCAACTGTGTTTTCCCCATATTTACCTTGTCTTTGACTTCTCTCCCGCATAATAAAACCTCACTTTATGTGCATGAGTCAAGACTTCGTAATCAAGCTCCCGAATGATACTTATGCAAAATAAGACTCTGGGAAACTAAATAAACCTTGAGAAATATGTTAAATATGTTAGAGGAGTAAAAATAAAGTAGAAGACTTGGCTGGCTGAACTTTTGTTTGCTGTCCACTATACTTTGATTAACAAATGAGCAAAAAAATCTGTAATGATTCTGTTCAAGAGTCTTTGTTTCAATGTAAGAGGAAAACAAGTCCTCTTCTGTCCTGAATATTTCAGCCTGTTAGTGTCCTCCTGTGATAATCTTGGCGCTTATAACTCCTCTGTCTAACGTGCAACATATCCCAAAGAAATTAACAATGAATTTTGAGCATATAATGAACAATTATGCATGGAGGATAATCCCACCAAGTACTATGAGAAACAATTTCTCCTGTCTGCCCCCCGACTGTAACCAGTCTCCGTTGTCTACCCAGGGTCTTTTAAAGTTTGATGTTCTCATCATGATTTCCAAAAGCAAAAACATCCAGAAAATCGCACGCCTGAAAAAGGCTTCAAGACTCAAAGTTTCTACCTTAGGCAATGTCAGCTCTTTGAAAAGACACGTCGCTGCTTCTCCTTCGCATGCCTAACCGTGCCCAAGGAGAGGCTCATGCACTTCCCTGCTGTTATGCACTCAACAAAACAAAACCTTCCTCCTGGAAACAGACGCTGGAATCTCATTCAGGCCCATTTTCTTCTTTGATGAGGATGTTCAAAACCTGCTAAAGGTTTGTGCAAGCAGATCGAGCGGGTTACATTTCAGTAGATGTGGCAGTCGCTGCCCCGGTAATGGTACGAAGCCGTAAAAACTACAATTCGCTGTTACGGTGCTGCAAAGTCACTGAAAGGGATTGCTCAGCCTAGGCTTGAGATTCCTACTCTTTTATGCTTACAGGGTTTTGAGAAGGATGATCAGGAGTTTTTGCCAAAATTCTTCAGGCATTTAATTCTGAAAACTAATTTCTGAATTGGGTGCTATGCTAATAATGTATTCCAACCCCAGGCTGCCTGTAATCCCTCACAGACTCTCTTCTCCTTGGTTTCCCATTAGCAGAGCATCTGTCTTCTCGCTGCTTTATTGTTTGCTCTCTGCATGAGATCCTTAGTACATGGGACGCAACAATGCAAGAAATTCATGGGATCACATTAAGAGAGGGAGAGAATATCACATTTGGTTTCATGCAGATGGGGTTTTGTTGTTGTTGGTTTTTTACACACATATTTAAATGCAGCGATTAAACTGAACTGAACAAAACGGGCCCTTCTCAGGCTCAAAGATACGGGAGCCTCATAGGAGGTGGAAGCGATTAAATTAAAGGCAAATAGTCCAGAACTTTACTCTTCATCTCACTGAAACCCTTTCATATAGCCTGTTGCTTCGCCCTCTCCTGCTGGCTGTGAGGAAACACTACTGCAGCAGCTTATCCTCCTGCGCTTCCACCATGTAGTGTCTGAAGGACACGGGTAGGACATGGAGGGACCTCATGTTCTGCACAGAGGTAACAGTTGGTCTGGCCGTGCACAAAACTCTGCCAAAAATGAGGCGTTCAGCTGGTAGCTGGCTCCGCCTCAGCACTCAGGCGCGCTGCAGCCCCGGCGAAGGGAACAGCCCACAGAAACCCACGGGTGAGCACGCACCAAGGCTGCTGTCCGTCTTATTAATTAAGAGCCAGTAATTACTTTCTTACCTAGATCTTCCTTAAACTCCTGCAGAAGCTTTGCAGTGACAACGATCAAGAAAAAAGCCTGAAGCAACAACTTGAACCCTGCATCGTATCGTACAGCCCCAAATCTATTAACTTGATTCACATTGTACAGCACTTCGTATTGCACAATGCTATACTCCTGCTACGGGATATTAATTGTCACTGCTACCATTTACTATGTACACCGCAAAATAAACTATTTGCATTAGAATATATTTTCCTGGAAAAAAACAAACAAAACTCAACAACTGGATTTTATTCAAAACAGTTGCTGAAAGGTTTCAATTCAAGACATGATAGCAACTAATACCAACGTTTACCAGACAAATGGAAACACACCATTTCCGCACTTATTTTCCCTAACTCGCTCATAGAAAAAAATTAATGCTGTCTGCTTACAAGTGTTTGGCATGAGTTACACATAATTAGAATGAGCTCTAGCTTTTTCTAAGTGTGCTTCAGTTACTGTAAGTTGCTATTCAATGTAATATTAAGAAAAATGGGATAATCTCACTTTTTGGATCAACATCTGAAGAGGAAATAGAGGGGTAACTATCTGGCATGAAACCAACTGGACTTTGTAACACGCTCTTCAAAACATTCCACTAGCAAATGTAAGGTAAAGGACAGTTGCAAAGCTAGTCCACAGTGGTATATCTCAGAAAAAAACCATCTTTGCTTTCCTTGTTGATTTTGTCCTGGGACCCATTTAACAGTCCATAACCCCATTCAGGAAATGCTGAGCATCCTTTTAGTGAATACAGATCCTACTCACACATTGACTTTTCATCACATTATGTTTATCTACATTATCACCTGGATGCAGGTACTGCCTGTGTATTGCTCTTTTTATAAACTTGGGAGATTTTTCTGGATTTCAGTTGGTTTCCTGTTTCAAAACGCCAAATTCCTTCCATAAATGGACCTACAGCTGACCATGTCATGCACCGTTTGTAGTGTTCACTCTTAGTTTCTCAGCTCTAGTGCCAACATTTTTATATGGTCCCCAGCTCGAAAAATTTGTCCTCTGAGGTAAACTCCTGGGAGAAAATCCAGACCTCCCTGCAGTCAATGGGACTTCTGCCACCAGCTTCAATGGACCTGTAACTTCATGGTGCAGAACCCAGCACTACAGTGCCATGTTGCAACGAGAGGTGAACCCAAACTGCCAGCCCTGCACGCTCTTCACGCTCCTCCACACTGAAGTCCAAAGTGCAGAGAACAAACAATATTTGCCTCTCCTTCACTATTTTGAAATTTTAAGTCCCTCTGTAGGTTTGATGCAACACTTCAATTCCGAATACCCCAATTAATCATCATTACTGTCAATTTAGTTTATAAAATAAAACCAGGACCACTAGCATACCACAAACTTAGCAAAAACTAAGGAAGGAAAGTATTCAATTTTTTTTGGCAGGGAGGGGCCGGAACAAGACACACACACAAGTAACAGCATGAATGTTGCTCCCTCATGCACGGATTACAGTGACGTGCTATAATCTGTTTGCCTTTGTTTTCAGTAACAGTATTTGGAGGCACAGCAACGCTCGGCATTCCTGATGTCTCTGAAACTTGAAAGCACCTCCTGTCCCAACCTACAGCCATCAGCACTTTGAAGACACTCACAGACCCCCTTACACTTCTGTACATCAGAATACTGCAGCAAATCCCTTTCCAAGCTTTGATTCCATTATTCTGTTAAACATGTCAATAAACACCAATGTCTATTCTCCGATGGGGGTGTGTGTTCTAATAGCAAGTCTCCTAAATACATCATCACAGTTACCTAGAAACTCCATTTGCTCTGTGATTCTCATTAGATATGAAATGGACACAAGCTGCAGCTTTAATAATTTACCTTTTAAACCGAGTCCGGGTTTTTTTCTGAGAGAGTCTGGCTTAGCAGCAACGGGCTCTCTGACTAATGCACTAGTCTCAGTGCTCAGCCCTCCCAAGGGGGATCTCCAAACACGTATACTTGCTGAGATGGAAAATTAAACCTCTGACTCCAGCTGACACCAGCTTCCATTACCCTAAATAAAAACTACCTTCTTAGGGCCCAAGCAACTGGGAAGGGCCATTTCCCACACTGCCAGGTTTGGAAAACAGCATGTACACAAACTGAGAAGAACAGCCTTGATCACATTAATATCTACATTGCAGCCATGCCCAGGGGTTAGATTAGGGTAAGGGTCTGGTTGTGTTTGGTGCTAAGGCAGATGAAGGTGCAAGCCCTGCTCTCATGAACACTGATCCTCTGTTGATCTCTGTCAATATATATAATCCTCTGTCCCTTTCCCCCATTAAAGGCTGATCATTTCCCTTTGTCACCTCCATAGCACTCCTGCACACCCTGCTCCTTTCACATTTTTAACATCACTGGGAGGTTTACAGTTGTGGATCTAAGACAAGGCCCTGCATGTTCTCTGCAGCCAGCTTTTGTGTTGCAGTGGCCAGCTGTGCAGCAGGGAGGGCAGAGCTGTGGCAAGGAGAGTGTCCTGAGCAGGTTCCAGTCACTGGTGTGGGGGAGAGAAGGATCAGGAGCAGGGAGCCCCAGCAGCACCAGCACCCAACATCACGGGAGGTGGGCACCCCCAGGGCTGGCCAGGGCACAACCAGGCCACCCAAAGGCCTCCTGGAGGCTTCCAATGCGCTAAGACTCTCTGTACGGTTGGCATGTGCAAAATGAAGTTTTGGAGCCTCTTTGAGGATTTATGGGCAAAGTGACAGCTCCTTCTTCAGTCTTACTGAAATAGATGAACGGCTTTAGATGAAACTTTCAACAACTAATGACAGCGAAGTTAGCCAGAGGCAAAAACCTGGCGCGAAGAAGCTCAGCCTAAATGATTAAATTTGGCAAAGTTATAAGACGGTAAAGAGACACTTTTAAAAGGGGAAGTTTTGGATGACCTTAATGCTATGCACTGCAGCTTGTGGTGTCTGTAATAGGTTATTTCCAGAGAATCCCAGTGTCTTCCAGTAGTGCATTAAGCAATGTAACATCTGTCACAAGGTTCATTTTCCCTCTCATCTCTTCCCTGGAGGGAAATTCTCTCATTTCTTAACCCCTGCTGGACCCCTACTCAATAACATTCATTACCTCAAGAGAAAAAGTTAAAGTCTATCAAAAAGAAAAAAAGAAAAAGAAAAACAAAAGAGAGATAATACATCTAAGATTCTTGTCTGCTTTGGTGACATTTTTAGTCTTTTTTGCCAAGAAAAACAGTAATTTCTTTTAGATTTCTTTACATGATATTTAAGTATTGGAAAGACAAATTAAAATTACTAAGCTATTTTTCCTTCACCCATGATTACGCAGAAATATATCAGCAAAATGGAACAAGAACATCTGCCTGGGATTATTTATTATAGAGTAAGGCATTTATTTTTTGTTCACTTCACCAGGAACAGTGTCCCTGTTATGGCTGGTTAGCTATCTGTGTCCTAAGATATTTCAGGGAAGGATTAAACTGTCATTTGTTTTATTTCCTTTCATGAAATAACTATCCTAACAGGGCTGAGGCAAGACTTGGATATTGCTGGATGTGGTACCTTAAGGTGGCATGAAAAGGAGTAACTGGATTTTCCCTGGAGCTGAAGCAAAGCAGTGGAAAGTCTGAGCGTTTGGTTTTGTTCTTTTTACTCCTAACATGCCTTATCGCTAGTGCTCCGACTGGAAACTGCACAGATTAGGCAGTCTCTACGCCATGCTTAGGCACAAATGGAATTATCTCCGGAATGGAATTATTTATTTTAAATCCGATTCATTCATTACATTTATCCAATATGGTTTGGGTTTAAGCATGAAGGAAGACACATGCCACGTCCTCCAGGCGGTAAGGGTTTACCATCCCTTAGCCATTGATTCGCAGCCCCACACACAGAACATCAGCCCCATTCTCACGAGGACGACTGCGGCATGTGGCATCCCTTCCCCACCTACAATTCCACGGGTGGGTCTAAAGACTTCTAGCACTTCTTCCCTGGAAAGGAGGAAGAAAATAAGCCGCCTGATTCTGAGAAAGATAATCTGTGCCCTCAGTAAGAGCAAACATGTGGGAAAACTATTTGCTAGAAGAATGTACCTTGCGGCTATTGCCAAAGGTTTTGATGGGTGGCTCTGCACTTTGGATAGCTTTATGGCTGCACAGTGGAAATTGCTCATAATGAATGATAACATCTCCATTTCTCTAACACTTCTTGTCTAGAAATCAAAAACACTTTTCAAAGAAAGGGCCAGTTTTTGAATGCCTGATGCTAGCAGCTCCTCATGCCACATTTTCACAGACCGATTTTTTTGGAGCAACTTGGTAGTCAAAACTCTCTGGCAGTTGCTATGCTTTAAGTGACAACTGAGCTCTCTAAAAAATGTGACCAACACAGCATGTAATCGCTGAAGTGCACCCGCCCTGGGGTGGAAGGACACACCTCGGAGCCAGGACCAGCCCCCTGCTGAACCTCACAGGGACAATTCCGCCAAGGAGGGCGAGCCCTGCTCTTGAAACACAATATTTATAGGGATCAAATAATGGCTTTTCACAAGGTCTTGGCTTCAAGGACCATCCATAACACTGCAGTGAATTCCATTATCACCTTTAATAGAGAGAAAGAGCTGATCTGTCTTGAGTGAGTGGGAGTTAAAGAGACAGGAATGAGCCTTCAACTACAGCTCCGGAGGCTGCTCTGTTCCGACACAGAAGGCAGCAGTATTGCAGAAGAACTAAAATGCTGACATATATAGGACGTTAAACATTTCTAATAGTTACAATAAGAAGAAACTAATAAATAATATCCATTCTTCCCTAAAAGACAAGTCTGCCAGCGCGAGAATGGTGAAGGCAGGAGTGCGTGCCCACACAGCTGCAGCGGGACAGGGAAGACGCGTGCACGAGGGAGGAGGCGCATCCCTGTGAAACCCGTGGGACAACTCCACAGTCGGCTATAAGGCACAGCAGCTCCTATAGCTCTGCTGGCGCTCTCTTCTCAGCCTGCAAAGCTGGCATGGCCATGGTTGGAGGACAGAGTGCAAGAACAGCCTAACTCACCCTCAAGCAATTAAAAATAATAATAATGTTTATACACCTTGCCCCCAGTCTTTACCTTCCCTAACATCCCACTACCATACTGCCAGCAGGGAATCCAGACATAAAAACTGAACTGAGATTTGGACTGAAATTCGCAGTTATACAGAAAAACACTTGGCTCTCTGCTTTGAGCTGAGAACACCTCTTTTTAGAGAGGATTGGGGTTTTCAAGTGGTTAGGAGCAAGACCTGGGAACATGAAGGAGTTAAAATCACTTCCTTTTTAATTGCTACTCTGCAGCCTTTTCCTCCAACTTTGAGAAAAGCTTTGAGCTTTGTCTATCCACAGAAGTCTAAAATAGACTTCATTTTACTAGAGAAACAAGACAATTCCTAGTATTCTTGCAATGACGTGTGCTCAGGGGAAGCTCAGAGAAGATGAAACCTCTTTCTGAGAAGCAGTTGGCTTAACACTGGCAGGGCCAACGTCAGACTTTGATTTCTTTTGCTGACGTGCAGCAGTGAGTCCATTCGTCTGCTTCTCTCTTGTCCTTCTAGGAATGTGCTTGGACACACTTGTGGGAGTTTTGGGCTTTTAAATCTGTGCCTGAAATGTCCCAACAGCTCCCTAACTTGTTTATTCCTATCAGGTCCTTAACCTCAGTTTTCTTGGGAAATCCTAGTACAGAACACATCTAAGAACTAAAGAGGTTCCCCCCCTGAAAACTGAACTTTCTTCAAATGATTGAGATTCTTAGATTTACAACTCTTGCGTTTAGGCTGAAATTACAAGCTAATAACAACAATCATGTCATAAAGTCTGGATGAAAGGTTTTGACCATAGTTTTGATCATGGGGAAAGTACATTCCAACACAGTGCTTCTGAGGTCACACAGGAAAGAAAGAGCTGAAAACAGCACAGGAGAAAACATGTTTTTCTCTCCAAAATGCAAGCAAAACAGTAACACATCTCGATTATAGCAAGAAACTTATTTTCTGCACAAAAGAGAATTTGCTCTTTTCAACAGGCTCCAGCTGTGGTAGGCTGAGTAAAGGTGTAACACATGAAGGTAAATATGGCTTATATTTTAGGAATTTCCATGATTTTTATGGATTAGATTGATGAGAAATGCATTTGCACACTTTAAACTGCCAGTAGCATTTTTGTTGTGGAATATCCTTTGAATAATTCCTTTGCCAAAAGCATGGCCATCTATTCATTAGAAATGGAACGTCACTCTGGGACACCCAAGCTTCTAAATTAATGGTATATCAATAAATAAAGGTGGTATAAATTCAACATGCTGATTCTCCAATTCATCATCCTCTAAGCTAGAACATATCATTCCTCTCTAATTTCAATTCCCAGGCATGCCATCCTCTTAATCTTGATTATAAATGGTCTGCCACTTATCAAATAATTCTCTGTGTACTGCACAATCCTGACCCTTAATTGCACAAATATTTTATTTTTGGAACAACATGGCTCAGCAACAAGCTTCATTTTTCTTTTCATGACTTGGTCTCTATTAAAGCAAAGCGTTTATAAAAGCTCTGGGCGCATGGAGAGAAAATTAGTTGCTCCTCCGTGGCTAACAGTTTTTAGCTAATCACAATGCGGCTCCACATCACTCCGAGCAAAGCGGTGATTAAAACTGAGCCTACAACAAAGCAACATTGTGCAGAGCGATGACGCGCTGCAGTCAAAAACGTCTCCCCTCTTGTTATGATTGGTATTCCCCAGATGTTTGACTTTGAGCTCCAGCTTGGCAGGCGAGGCTTTGTGGCTGCGATTCAAGTCCCAGGCTTGAGCAGCTCCAGTGTTTATTCTCATAATTTACACTTTGTGACGGCTTATGGACAGTTATGTACTTGGTTTCAGAGCCACCACTTCAAACCAAGGGCCTGTATGGAGAGTTAGTGGTAAATGCTTCCCAATTCCAGCACTGGCAGGAGGCCCCAAATGGACTAAATGGCTTCTCAAAGCAAACAAGCCAATATAAAAGAACAACTTGATTTAAAAACAATTTGAAAATGCCTGAAATCTTACTTACTAGGAAGTCTTCTTCACAGTACACCTTGCCATTGACATTGTAGAACGCTTTTCCTCGTAGTCTTCTCCCTGTTAAAATACGGTACTGTCAGAATTTTGTGTTCCACCCCCAAATCCAGTCGTTCAGGATGCAAAGCGAAAAGCCCACCCTGCTGTGCCTGTCCACATGGCCCACCCCTGGCTCCTCTCCAGAGGATCCATCCAGAGACACGGCTGAGGGTTAGGTTCTGCCTTAACAAATTCCCTATCAACTAAAATTTACTCCCAAGTGCAGGAACCCAGTTCCTGAAAATTTGAAATCTAAGCCCCAAAATTATTATTCTGAGGGGAAACGCTCATTTGCAAATTGAGACAGTTTTCTTAGCAGATGAAATCCCAGCAGGCATACATCCCCTGCAATCAACATCTGCGATGTGTTTGTCTCTGAAGGACCAAGCAAGGGATACTGCATATAGATGTTCCTGTCACCTTTAAAAATATTAATACATGGATCAATGCCACAGCAGCTACCCCCACAGCTGCCTGCAATGCTAAAGCAGTACCAGGCACACGTGACAGACAGAAGGGCAGGAAAATCACACTGAAAACAAGAGATTTCATTTTCAAGTTTGAACATTTGCCATTTCATTAGTGCTTGCAGAACTCTACTGACAGAGCCTGTGATCATCGTTAACCGATGGCTCCTTTTACTGCTAAGAAATGCAGAGTAGACTCCAGAGAGTCCCAACTCAAAGGATTAAAACCAGGAATTCAGAAACCACTGAGCCCAACCAGTTTTCAGATACAGCAGATCAGATCAGTCTTACACCAGAGCTGCTCCATTGGAAGCAACACCATTTTATCAGTGTAAAAGCAGAGAGGGAGAAGGGAAACCACACTCATCCTGACTCATTCCCAGTCTGTGCCAGGGTCGCGCTGGCCAAAGCTCCCCAACATTTGGGTGCCCAGCAAGCCATGTGCAGCCTTGGCAAGCAGGTGGCACGGTGCCTATGAGGGGCTGCATTAGCAGTGACACAGAGCAAGGAGGGGGCAAGAGGCTCTGCATTTACAGGTCAACAGACGACCCCTCCCAGGTCACTGCCAAAGCTTTTACTCCACAGAAGAAGCCTGGACATCTCTCAGCGAGGCAGAGTAGCAGCTCCACCATAAATGCGGCCGATGTTTGCGGAGGGTTTGACTCTGCGGGCCAGTGGGCTGAGCCAGCTGGCCAAGCACAGATGGGCAGGAGCGCTCTCCACAGTTTCCATAAACAATGTTGAGGAAAATATGATTAATTTTCAGTGCTTGAAAGTGCCTTTTACATGTTGCCACTGTGATTCGATCCTGGGAAAGTGTGTGGCACAAAGAAGTTGGGATCTGGGCTGATGCTTTTGGGAAATCACATGCTGCATGTGGTTGTCTGGCGGTTTTACTGTCGTGGCCGAGGGAAATGCTTCTTTTGTGTGCACATTCTTGGGCTGTCGATCTCACAGGCTGCTGTCTCCATACTGCTGGTAGGTGGAGTCAGCTCTTGTTTGTCTTTCTAGATGCCTGGTGGCTCTGGTGGGGACCAGGGGCCTGGTGGTACGGGCAACACACTGAGACTGTTCATCTCCTCTGAGACTCTCCAGTAAAACCAGTCCATCCTACACATCACTGAAACAAAGCAGGGGGCTGGGATGGCAGTGAGGGGGTCACGGGGCTGGGACGGCAATGAGGGGGTCACGGGGTCTCTCTTGACTGCTGCAGAAGGAACCACCTCTAGCTCTTCCCTCCTGCTTATCCAAGCTGTCTGTAAACCTCTCCAATGAAAGGTAAAGGAAGAGTAAATGGAAGTGCGGAAAGAAAAGAAGCCATAATGGCTTTTTAAAGGACATATTGGCTCTTCCAGACCCAGCCTTAATACATGACTTGTTAAGATAGTGGAAATGAAGTGGCTGCACTCAGGACAGGGACTTGCCTTGGACGTGTTGATGCAGCCCTTCTACCTTGTTCACACAGACATTGCTGGTGGAGAGCTGGAACGTTTGTTTCAGATGGAGAAGCCCTGGCCATCACCCTCACCACACCCCCACTGTGGTTAGAAGCAGCAGAGATAATTACGGACAAATCCTGAACTCCATCGCTGGAAGGATCTCTGCAGGAAAGGAAGGCCCTAATTTGTGGAGGCATCAGCACGTCCCATGGCACTGCAGAAGGTGCACGAGGACCCGTACAGCCTGCTTTGTATCCCAGTGTGCAGAGCCTGGAAGTGCTCAGGTTGACAGAAATGTCCCTAATTCCACTCCTGCTGTTTCCTTAGCACAGCATTACCAGAAGCCCATGGAGTCAAAGCTTTCCCAGACTAGGAAGGAGTGGGAAGCCTACAACCCAGAGAAAACGAGGCAAACCTGATGTTTTGGACTGGCTCTCAAAGATGCTCATCAGATGTGTTTGGCAGCTGATTGCCCTGTGACATGGGACAACCGCACCCCACCCTAGCAAAGCTGCGAGCTGCCATCTCAGCCACTGCACAACGTGTGAGCCCCGGCCCGTGCCCACAGCGCGCTCTGCACGGCCCCCGCCTGCGAGCGCAGACCGCGGGCCTGCCGTCCACACAGCAACGGGGTAAAAACAGCTCTACTTTACATGGCACTCGCACAGCAACACTTCAGGAGTCAGGGAAAATACTATTTTCTCCATTTTACAGCTGTAAAAAACAAGCCACCTAACAGGGAACCGACTTGTCTAAACTCACAAAGCAGGCAAGCAGCTTGCTCACATGATAATTACAATTATTAGCAATAATTAATAAGATAGGTCTTTTACCTTAGAAGAATTTCATTCAAGGATCATACAATAATTATCACATAAACAAGAAACAGCAAGTTAGCATACAAACAGCCATGGCTGCACTATATTGCCTTGTACATACTGCATTTTAGAAATAAAAGCAAGAACATCCATTCTGTTTGCCCTCCAGAAGAGTTTGCTTAATGACAGCATTGAACACAGTCAAACACCAAACTCTGAAGTGCCTGGGCAACTTGCAATCAAGAGGAGGGTGCAGGCAGTTGCAGCCCAGTGAGGAGAAAGCCCAAGGAAATGCAGGTTGGTACTTCCAAAGCCTCAGGGTCAGGTACCTGCCCTGAGCTCCATGTGCTGGACAAGGTGGTTTCACATCTTGAGGTTGGGGGCCTGCACAACACCAGCCTGTCCTGTGTAGCTGTAACCTATTATTGTCAATCAGGCAGAGATTACAAGTTAAAAAAAAAAACAACGAATGCTGCTTCAGCCAGCTGAGTCAAGCGCCTGGCCAGCTAGACAAGGTAATATCATCCTGCCCACTGGCAGCAGAACCTGCTGCCTGGCTTTCCTTTGAATGATTGAGTATAGCCAAGCCTGGGTTACTATTTGCTTTCATAATATGGAAACAAAAAAGTCAAGAGTTTCTGACAAAACTTGATGCAACTTGCCGATAGCTCATTATAATAACAATGAGCAGTTATAATGAGCAGCCTAGCACAGAGTTCACCAGTACGGGCTTTCACACTGTTCTCCTTTCCTCCTTCTGCTGGATACCCACCTTGGCACGTCCGCCCTGTCAGACCAGTTTTCAACAGCAGCGAGGCAGAGGCTCGGCTTCACACCCGGCCAGAGGAGCAGCAGGTCGGCCGGGAACTCGGGGGGACAGGGCAGAAGCCACCCAGCCTGCACCCACATGCACTAACACCAGCTTTCATAGGAAGGACTTTTCTCCCTGAGTGCTCCTCAGGGCCTTGTCTTACTGTACAAAATAAAGCTCATATGCTCACAGTGACAACGGATGCTTGTTGCAAGTGGCTTTTACATTTCTTGACTGGCAACCACACATTTGAGGGGTAGCAAGCACCAGGATAAAGGGATTCCACCACCTCCGGTGGGAGGCAGAGACCTTGCAAATGCTGCAGCAAAGAGTGCAAAATTTCATGCAGATATTCTAGAAGTTAATAAAATGAAAGCTAGAAATTACTCCTATCGCAAGGAACGATCACAACTGGTGTTTGCAACCAACATGACAAACATCCAAAAGAAAGCAGGCTTTTGGAGCTTTAAAAAATATATAAAATAACAATCAGCTCTAGGCTTTTAATATCAGTTTTCACATTTAACCAGTATATGAATCTCTGGTATTTAAATGTGTCTATCAGCTACCTCCTGCACAGTTTTTCTCCCCTATGTTTTGCAAACTAAAATGAAGGAACAGGAGAGCTGTTGCTTTAGCAAAAGGACTGAACTCAAAAACTCTGGCTTGTAAAAGGCAAAATGACCGACAGTTGACAGATGCTGTCCACAACTATTCTCTCCAGTCTCCACAACACTTCACTGCTTGGTGAAAACGCATCAACCAAGAAGCCAAGATGGGGCAAAGCTTTTCCCAATGCTGTTTCAAAAGCTGCTCCAAGCCCTCATGGAACAAAATGTGAATCAGACCGGGCTTTACAATCTTGAGGAGGTGCTCTGAAAGAGCACTGAAAATGTCCTGTCCCATCCACACTAGCCCGGAAAGCATCTTCAGAGCCCTCCCTGCCAGCAGTGGGTATTTGCCTAAAGGGAGGTGAGTTTATCAAGTCTCAGCCTTCAGTGGCAGTTCTCCCATCTCACATGGGATGATGCAACCCCACTGGGGGTCTGCCACCCCCTCACCTTTGTAAGACAAGAGAGCAGTGTCTCACTGTCACAGCATGGTTATTAGACCTAATTACTGTTTGCACTGTGCTTTGAAGTTGAAAAGTGCCAAGCATTATTATAATATTTTAAGTACTTTGATGATTAAAAACACCCAACTGTTGGGTAATAATCATGATTTACTAGCATTGTAGTGTAAGCAAGTTCATGAGAGAAGCCTGCATTGTCTCAGTGTCTGACGCTACTTAAAAACAAACAGCTCCCCTCTGACATAATGGGAATGCTGCAGCCCCAGCCTCGCCTCTCAGATAACGCCTGGCACATCCCTGAGACTACCAGCACACTGAGAAAAATACACCAGCACACCTCCTCACCATCACGATCTCTCTTGTGATATCTCGTGATATATGTGCCCCTTCTCATAACTTCATGTGGGAAAGTGTCAGTGCTAGATGGAATAAAGCGTGAGATGACTAATAATGTTCTTGTTATTTCTAAAATTACAGCTGTGTGCAACAACAGGATTGTATTTTAGTAAGAAAATGTAATTTAAATGTCCCTGTATGCAGTGCAGTCGAACAGTTCAGCAGTTCAGGTATCACTGCTAAAGATAAGAAATTCGTTAAAGCAGAGATAATTAAAAGCCTGCACAGCCCAAGCTATTCCCACAGAGTATTATTCAAGTACCTGCTATTCCTGTTGGCTGGGGACATGCCTGGGTAGGTCTGACCACACGCAAGCACAGACCTCAGCTCTGCTGCTGCTTCTCCCGTGGGGACACGGGCCCCGCAGGAGCCCCCGCACGGGCAGCCAGCGAGGCGCGGGCAGCGGCAGGACCAGGTGGGATGGCTCTGTCTGCCCTGCTATGGAGGCTTGCTCAAGCCCTTGGCGTGGCCACGCGCTGTTCCTGCTGGGAGGAGGCACCACACACTCCTGGCTTGTCCCACAGCAGCAATACAAATGCACAGCATCCTCCTTTAACAGGGGGAAATGCATAGCGCATTGCTTCTTTCTTTGGGATTTCTTCCTCTTCTCATTTTATGAACTGTCAGTTCTAAGGATGAACAGGACACTCAGTGAGAATCTCAGTGCTCTGGAAGCTTTGGTCCATGACTCGCACAGCTTTCAGACCCTGGCTCTTCATGCCTGAATGACCGAAGAACTGTCCAATGCTTTAGATGGCAATGCTAAACATGGATCTAATTGCTTGTTAACTGCTTCAGACACCATCTCTGCAGTGACTGATGTGGCACCAGCATCGTTACCAGTCTCATGTTAGCACCTCAAGTGACAGTCTCTCAAAATAGTCAGACTAAAGTGACATGCAAACATACACGCAGGATTAATATGCAACAACATTTGCTCAAGTATTTTCCAGCTACCATAATAAGGAAGGAAAATTGCCATGTATTGCCCCAAAGCCCTGTACAAGTGGATCCAGACACAAAGTGGCCTGGGCCGAGTAAATGTACCAAGTGCCCACCACCCACCTGCAGCCACATTCTCCATTGTTGCTCAACAGAACAACATAACATAACATAAACTTTACCAGACCAAACCTGGTAATTTTGTTTTGTAAAAGCCCCTAGCATAGGTCTGGGGCTGCTCTGATCAGAGCCCATCTTGCAGTGGCCATCCATGAGCTGCCCACCCTCCCGAATGCACACAGCACCCAAACACGCTTGCACACCCCATGTGCCACCCTCGGGCTGTGGCCCATGGCCAAGCCCATGCCAGGGCAGCTGGTGCCCAAGTCATCTCCTGTATGGTCTGCGGCCACCATCACGGCAGCATGGGGCAGCACGATGGGAACCACCATCCACAGCCTTAAACTGAATTCTGGCACAGATGCTGCAGCTTTTCTTACGGTGCAAGGAGCGAGGAGTGTCTGTGTGCTCTCCAAGTACACATTCTAACGACTGAGAAACTGGGACCAACATAATGCAAAAGCTGAAAGGCGAATGAAACATCCAAAACCCAATCTGTTCTCTGCAAACCCCCAGGCTGGACAACTACTATTTCTGAAAAATGGAAGCTAAACTTTTAAGTTGCCAGATGATCCCAGGAGCTGAAACTTCAAGAGAAATAATAAGTTTTATGAACATGGAATAAATCATTGAAAATACTAAGTAATAACAATGCACCTCTGCTACCTCCTCTACCCAGTCATCTCAAAACTGATGCAGATTTTCACCCAGGAGATGTTTTCTTTCACTTGTAGCAGAGGTTCACCTGCCCAGGAATTAAAGATGTGCCAAAAGAAACAAAAGCTTCCAATACTTCATTGCTGTTTCTCCCTTACTCACATGTGAGTTCGGGCCTGCAGTTCTCCCATCCCTCCCTCTGACTTAGGAGACTTTCTTTGCAAGAGGTTTCTGTCACTCCCACCCACTTGAGAGTGGGAAGCACCAAGGCTGCCTTAGCCCCTGAGTAACTGCTAATGAATTTTTTCTCCTCCATCTCCTACAGAGAGCTCACACGAAGCCACCAAGCAACGCGAGCACAACCTCTTTGTGATGGGGTCCTGCGTTGGAGCTGCAGCTTCTGTGGTGGGTGCTGGGGCAGCGCAGGGTCTGGGTGGCAGAAGGGGCTTCAAGGAGGAGGAGGATGAGGAGGATGGTGCTGCAGCCCCAGCCCCTGGGCTCCCAGAAACCTCCATCCCCCACCGACACTGCCTCATCCCCTCCTCACAATGCTCAACTGCTCAGGCTTTGTGAAAGGAGGAGTGAATTTCTAGGGCTTTCAGGGTTTTTAAGATAGAAAAAAAAAAAAAAGAAAAAAATCAATGCCAAATTCCTTTGAATAGAAGATACTGCATGTTGGCAGAAGCCACTTTTCACAGACTCCAGCCGTTTGAAATCTGAAACACTAAAAAGTGGCTACTGTGGATGTGATGTATTCTTCTTTTCAAAGCAATCTGGCACACAATTTTGCTCCCCTGTTTCAGGACCCAATCCTGCATTCCTTTCACGCTCAGACTCCCATTGACTTTAAGGAATGCAGGATTGGATCCTAAATGTGTGCTCTACTCACACAATAGCTCCTCATGGTTACGATCTATTGAGAAAGGCACACTTTAAAAACCATTTGGAATTGCAGGCTCATCCACCAGGCCAGAATGCCTGTAAAGATCTTCCATTATTTCAGGAAAAATGCTCCAGTGTGTGAATTACACACACACACTTTCGTGGTTTCAAGCTGCAGGCACAGCTTAACTTGAGATGCATCAAAATATTTTGAGCATTGGTGTGATGGCTCATAAAGGAATCCAGTGTAATTTTAGGTTTTGGGGAAAAAACAAACCAAACCAAACTTGAAATGAAACAAAAAACACATGCACAAAAAAAAGAAAACCCAAAGCCACCACACACACACACAAAAACAAACTCTGGGGAAAGAAAATAAAAAAGCCACCAAAGCAAACGCAGAAGCAGCTGAATCTTTAGGATGGTTTTTCAGAGAACTTTTGTAAAAGCCTCTAAAAGACCTGCACCAGCTAAGACAAAACAGAGCCTTGCACTGCTAGTTTTGAGGATGCTGTATATTGAGTTACGAGGCTATTACCATGCAAATCTCAAATGTACAAGCTTTTTACTTGGCCATAAACACAAAACAGTATACATTGTCCTTTCAGAAGAAAAGGTTTGCTGCTAAAATAGCAGAAGCCCTACGTAAATAACCAACATTCTTTCTGCCTGAGGTCACTGACTTGGCCTATTCAATTCCGGGCTAGTCTGGGATTTGACAATCTAAGCAGGGGAGAGGCCCTTTCCTTTTTTTCAAAAGAATGCTGGGATTTTATTTGAAATTTAAACTCTTGCAAACAAAAGGTGGCATCGTATGCTAGAGGCCTATGAAGGTGGAGTACAGGATGTGTATTGTTTTCTCTCTTTACATAGATTCTTTCAGGAAGGAGTATTCAGAGTCTGTGAACAAATTCTAATCAAATATTATCATCAGGTAGGCAGACATAGCGAGATATGAACGAAAACTTAAGAGGTCAGGAGATTTACTTTTTAAAACTACCGATGCAGGGAAAGCGCAATTTTTAAAAAAATATAATTTAAATTATAATTTAAACCAAATTATTTTTAAAATCGAAATTGAAAATTTCTCTGTAGTTTAAGTTCCTATAATAATTCATATTTGTACATCGAAAAAGAGCTTTTCAGTGCAAATTAACGATGGCTACAAAGTCAGTATTCATTCCCATTCTCTATCTCTGGCTGATCTGTCCTGGTGAGGCAGACGGCCGTTAACTGTTTTTCCTCCCGATTCCTGTTGCCCAGCTCTTCCTCGGAGTCTCACAAAAGCCCACTCTCGTATAACACAATTATCGTTTCCACTCCCGGGCTGTTGTCCAGGCCCTGCACTGCTCTGTGTCCTGGGCCACCTCTCCAGCAGGTGCCAGCTCCTGCCACACGGACGTGCTGGTACCACACACCTCCCACCACACACCGCTGTCCTGAGCTAATTTGCAGCTGGTGTGAATCGTGACAATGCCGCTGAATTCATCACAATTTATACAAACTCTAGACCTGCCCCAAGGTACTATCTTCGACAGAAGAAAGTCAATCTTTGCTATGCACTCACTAACGTGTGGTAAAAAACAGATGAAAGCAATGCAGTTCATAATTTTGACATGCTTGCAGCTCAGGGTAAACTCTAGATTCTCCTCGGCATTTTACCTTAACACGCCATGATGTCAGAATGAAAAACTTCATTATCTTCCCCAGGATTTTGCCTCATGTCAGCTGCTGCACTGAAGGAAAGACCTTTCTATCCAGAAAGTACACCTTTGCTGCCAAAAAAACTTGCACTTCTGCACTGAGACAGGCAACGTATCTTGCTCTGACCACTCTGCATCATTTGCCAGCACCAAAGCCAGCAAGCCCCAGGCTAGGTGGAGAGGACATGGAGGGAACATTTCTGCCCCAACCTAACTGCATGACTTAAACTGTCAGTCTCCAGCAGGACTGTGTAGACAGATAGCTAATATCTTTTGTTACTTTGCTGGAAAACCCCACCTTTCTTGGCAGGGTATCCATAATCTCCATGCCATGTTTACTCTAGTGTGGAATTCTCACTTCCTTTCTCTCTCCTCCTGCTCTTCGGTCAGGTTATTTAACCAAAAGGTTGCTTAATGCTGCAGGAACAAGAAGATCTCTGACCTCTGGTTCTCAGGCAAAGCGTTCCTGTGCAGACCATATCACAAACTTCGCAGATACTTTCAAGCTTCCATATAATTTGCAAAAGTTAAAATTGGCAGATGTTTCCTTTCTCTCCCGCTTATGTATTTATTCTATCCCCTACCACCCATCAGTTTTAGGGTTAAGGCATAAATTATTTCCATGGACCTCCAAAAGAAGGACTTATATTGAAAAAGAGTTTGTAAAAACATAACCCAAGCATATATTTAAAAACAGAAATAGCACAGCCTGCATTGATCTAATAGCTATTTTGGGCCTATATTTAAAAATATATCTTAAAATATTTTTCTTAATAAGCTAGCAAGCAGACACACTAACAGGGACAAGCAATAAAGCTCCAAATGTACTTCAATTAAGATTTTTTTTTTCAGGGCTGGGTTTTGAAATGCAAAAAAAAAGTGAAGAACAATGGCAAAGCAATGCAGACCACTGGATAAAAACCATGAGAGGCCTCCCCACCACTCAGCAAGCTGGGAGGGACGGGGATACAGCTCTTCCCCCAAGGTAGCTTCCACTGTGGGAAGCTTTCACAGTTCCATCACAGACCCTGCTTGTTATCAGCAAAGAATTACACTTTTCCAGCTGCTGCCTGTAAGCCAGGATTTAAAAGAGTACTTGTCTTATCACACTACCCCAGGGCCCTAGTGCTGGCCCATTCTATGGCAAAATAAATCCCTCCCCACACTGCAGCCTATTCCAGCCCTGACTCTGCAGGACAAAACCTTTCTGAGCGGCCGTGCTGGCTGCTGCCCGTGCAACACGCTGGGTGGTTTTCATCAAGCTCCAGTAAGAACCACCATACTGGCGGCAACAAGGATCCATCTAGGGCCGTGTCCTGTCTCTGTCTCTGGCCAAGACTAGAAGCTTAATGGGAAAGAGCATTAGAAATGGGGCTCACACAGGCTGCTGTGTTCCCAAGAACAACCTCTCAGCTTCCAGCAGCCAGCACTTAAGGCTTTCCGGCACCGGGGGTTGCATCATAACTATTATGTTTAATGGCCTCCCTGGACCAATCCTTCTTTGATTTGTCTAATTCCTCTATGAGATCATCTATAGTTTTGGCCTCCACGCTGTCCCTATGGCAAGTTCCACAATTTCATTATGCATTGTATGAAGCGCTCCCTTTTGTTTTAAACCTCTGCTGATCTCAAGCTTCTGTTGCATCCTAAAGAACAAAGCAGCCTCTACAGCAATCACCACTAGATTAGGGAAGAGCTTTGTAAGCTGAAGCCTGAAACCTGGGTCTTCAGCTGCACCTGGAAATGAACAGCATGCAGATCAGAAGCACAACAGGTATTTTTATCTAGCAGCTTTTTGAGATTCTGCTCAGGTCCTCTTTGTACGATAAAGAAGCAGACATGTAGAAGTGGAACAGATAACCCCGACTCAAAAAGTTTACACTCTGTGGGTGAGCTCCCTGCAGGAGACACGACCAAGCCACTGAGTTCTGTACTGCCTGAAGTTAATGAGCAGCCTTCACGAGGCTATCATACACACAGGAGATAACCGCTATGGGAATACACCCAGAAGTGGTCACTGTATTCCAGGAAGGAAGGACGGATGGACGTCCCTACTGCCATCTGGACATCATTTAGGACAGGGCAAGAACCTACCAGAGACTTCACCTGATAAACTTAACTACTAAAGTTATAAACTTGTTGAACTGAGGGCACTGCAGACCCCTCACCATTGCTGCCAGGTTCTTTCTTGCAAGTCATTATTCTCCATTCAAGTACAGCCTCAGCTAAAAATCATAGCTTAGCCTGGCTCTGAAGCAGATGATCGGAGATCTGACCAAGAGCTGGAAAGGCAAGTTGGATCGCTGAATATCATCTCTGCACAGACTGAACTGCAGCATCACCTTCTCTCCTAGTATTTTATACATAAAAGCATGTTCGGCAAAAGGAGTGGACACAGCCCAATCCTGTGGCAACATGCAGGAGAGCCTCAAGGGAGATGAGCAATTTCCCTCAACTATCTTCTGCGTTGCCTCAGAAAAACAAGAATGGATTTGTACATGAACAGTTGACTTTCTTCCTCCCAGTAGCATCGTATGCGTCAGCACCTCAGTGTGAGCAGTATATTTTGCTGTAAATAAAATAAAACTGAAAAACTGTAATTGTATTGAATTACTGAAATGAAATGGGGCTTGCTCAGCCAATTAGAAACATAATCAGAAATCAGCCACCCAAAATGGCTTGTCCTTGATGTTTTGTGGTGGACTGACCACAGCTTCCTGCACCAGGTCACAGCAGAACTAAAACCACAAGCAGCTTCCAAGACAGAGAGCTGAATAGGTAGGACTCCTGACAGTACACTCCTTTTTGCACTCAGGTACAATAAGGATATTGTTCCTTTAATGCTCAGCTTTCCTTTTAAGAAGTATGTGAGATTTCAGCCAATTCTCCCCAACAATTAGTTCAGGCTGAATGTAGTTAACTCAGGATTCAGCTGGAAAGAGCCCAAGTAGATGCAATCAATTTTCCACTAAATCCACTTCCTTCCTCTCTTCCCTACCCAGCGTGAGGCATCAGCTCGCCACTGCAGCCAGTGGTGACTAACACAGCTAAAGGCTCTGCCTTCAGCCAGGCTCGTATCAGACTTGGTTATTCCTTCTTTTGAATTTGTTTTCTGTTTTCACATACCCTGTTCACTAGCCAACATTTGGGCTAAGTGGAAAAACAGCTATACAGCAAACCACAAACACCAAATGCATTGGCTGCTGTAAACCCCAAAATTAATAGTTCAAAACTGCACAGAATCAGCTGTAGAATTTCACTGACAAAGAACAACCTTTCCCTTTGCACATATTTAACTGAAACCTCCTTGAGGTTTCAATGTGCAGGTACTGTACGTTTGCAACTGTCAGCACCCATGCTATGCCATCTCTATGTGTAACAACAAATCATCCTCACCATCATCATCTAAACACCACAGTAGTTCTGAGATACTGCTGTGGGCCACCTCACTTGAACCAACCTCATGCAGCACAGACTGAAAAAGAACAGTTGTAACAACAGGGATGATTTGCTACTAGAATTTAATGAGGAGGATAAAAAAATAACATCTGTTCAAAGTCAAGTCTTAGAAAACATGATATGTGGCTCTCACCTACATGCATTCTTAAAAGTTTAAGTAGATGATTTCCATCCTCATTTCCCCAAGCATATACATTCTCCTTTGTTAAATAACTTGTCGAAACAGCAAAGCAGTTCCTGGTGGCTGTGTATTCTTTAGGCTTTCTTCCTCTAGAATAGCAGTTTCCACACTTTTTTGACTGTGCTCTCCTACCAATGAAAATGTTTGAGTGTGCACCCCAATACATGCATATTTATTTATAAATTAGATACATCTACTACTGAAGTATTTTCTTCTCTCACCCTAATGGATCATCTTGAGCACCCTCTGGGGTGTGTGTACCCCACTTTGGGGACTGCTGCTTGAGAGAACACTGTACTGTTAATACTGATTCACCAAATTGTTTCCATAGGTCTGAATTTACACTGTTGTGGCTCCTAAAGTCAATAATCTCCTGACTCACTCAAGTTACTTGCATTATTTCCAGGAAAAGTTTTGCAGAGAACACAGTTGGAATAATGACAGTGTAGAGCACCCAGGCAGCCAGCTAAGTGACTGAGCTTCTATGACTATATCCAATTTAATGTTAGGACATATCACACTTGTGTTTTAAAACACATTGATAGACAGCCATTGAGACACAGCAGCCAGGAATCAAAAATGATTGCTAAACCCATTCCTGCTTTTAAATATGCATTAAATCATGCCTTTCACTCTGCACAGGTACAATTAAAGAGCAGCTGTATTCTGCATGGGTACCCACGCCAGCTGAGCCGGCTGTGCTGTCTGAAGCCAGCAGCCACTGCTGATTCTATTTCTTCTTACAGAAGATACTTTAAAAGTTTCTCTCCTCCACTTCTTTGCCTGTTTCTTACCTGGCTTATCATTCACTTTTATTACTACTATTCCAAACGCAGTGCAAGCTCACAGAAGCGTGGCAAACAAAGAGTAAAGGCTTGACGGTTTTAAGCAAGAAGGTGATAGGAATGTTTGGCAAAACCACTCAGCAGAAGATGCTTTGAGAGTGTAAGCAACAGGTACTGACTCCAGCAGGCTTCCACATCCCTCTAGTCATGTCATGCACAAACTAAAACTTCAATGCAAACATACTGACCCACACCTTTGCGTGTCACTCAGCTTTGTGGGACACGGCATGGAGGCTTTGCCACTTCAGCTTGCAGGGTGGTCGTTTCATCACCCAGGAACAACAATTTTGTTGGTGAAATGCTGAAGCACCTGAGCCCCCACTACCCCAAAATGATGGTAGGAGGTTATTCTGGCTCAGACTCACAGGGCATATACCTGGCCTCAAGTACTAAACACCCACGGGAAGAGGAGTGAGGGGACCAAGCGTTCAGCAAATGCTCAGTGCTGTTCCCCAAAAGAACCTCTCCTCGCTCCTTGCATGCCCTAAGCCTGCTGGGACATTAAGGGCTGCCAAGGAACACAGGACTATACCTGAAGTTATTACACTCCTGCTTTATCCACCACTTTAAGAAAATATTTCTCACTAATTTATTTGAATGTTGAGCCAGGAGAGCTGGTGAGCTCTGACAGGAGGGCGGATCATCAAGAGAAGGCAATTGTTTAAGGGACAGCACAGAGCATCTGCGTATCGGGTACCATCCCCAGCCAGGCTGCTTTCATCCCCTGCAGCCCAGCACCGATTTCCAGACACGCACCAACACTACAGCATATCACATTAACTCTGCTGGCTGCCAAAGTGCGCTGCCGGCGCTCAATCAGATACCGGTCCTGTGAACTGCCAAATGGAGCCAATAATCCTATAAATGGAGGAGTACTGAATACAGACTGGACACTGGCCATCAGGGAGGCCACAGTGGGGTTTTGCTTCAGGTTTGTTTTTAGAAAGTATTTACTGTGCCTAATTCAAGACTGTGGGATCAAGTTTGCAAGCATGAAGATTTCCTGTTTTTATTTGTGTCAGTTCAATGCAGGACACCCACATATAAGTTTCATGCTGGTAAAACATTAGGAGTTTCTCAGTAAAACCATAAAATAATTTCTTGCTATTTCTGCAACAGTGTTCATAAACAAAGCTATATTGCAAAATCACCTGGTTCTTATACCAGCAGAGGGAACAGGCTCCTGCTGCCCAGCCAGGAGCTCATGCCGCTTTCCATGAAGTCAAGAAAACTTTGACACTAACTGAAACTGGATTTGGCCATGAGTGATGATAAATCTAAAAAGTCCCAGTAGAAGTTCTGGTCAAAGGCGGGATTCTCAGGAAATGAGATATTTATTGAAAGAGGAAAAAATGCTTTCTGGCTAAGATCAAATTCACTAAGTTTCTTCCTGTGCTGTGTTTTGAGGGAGAGAGGCAGAGAAGATTGGTTGGTAACAAGAGCTCTTCCCTACCTGGGTCAAAACCAAGCTAAAATTTCCTGAGAAGTCCAGGGTAGGAGAAAACATCCACTGCTGGCAAATAACTGTGGAAAGTCACCTGTAGAAGTCAATTTACCAGAATCAAGCTGGTCACTGTATAACAGTAAGTTCATAAGAAAGCAAAACATTCAGCTCATGTCAAATACCAGAGGTCAGCAAAGCACTTTCCTTAGTGTCTAAGGACAGCCCACCACAGCTATAATCGGCCAATCCTCCCGAGTCCCGTCATTTAAATGAGAAGAAATTTATGGTTGTTTATGTAGGCTTCATGCCAAGCCTGTTTCCCTGATAAGCTTCTCTGGTGCATTTGTGTCTCACATCCGATTTAGAGCCCTCTGAATACTGGAGACAGCATTCCTTGGATACTTAAAATAAATTAAAAACACAATGTTGGGCTTGGACAGAGGAATGGGAACGTTATTCACGTGGCCCAGGCACTAAGGGCTCTGGGGAGCTGTGCTGGGAAAGCAGGCTTCTTTAAATCTTACATTAGTCTATTTAATGATACATAATCCTCAAAATGGTCCTCCATAAACTGTAAATATGCATTATTTGAGCAAGTAATTATTTTCAGTAGCATGCTGCAGCAGCTGTATGGCTTGGCTGCCAGACACTGCAAGTGTTTTCCTCCAGCGAACACATCTATTTGTGATATAACAATAATTACTTAATAATTTATAAAACTTCTCACTTCTCCAGGACTTCAACCTTAGGATCTCCAAACAATTTCAAAATATTAATTATATCAGCACAGTACCACGCACGTGAGGTCAGCAAGAAGAATTACCTCTACACAGGCAAAATGATCTGCCCAAGATGACAAGTAAGCCCATAGCGAGTAAAACCCCTTCCTCCGACTCACCCCTTTGTGACCACCAACCCATCAATCCTCTCAGCTAAGAATTTTTTCTCTGTCATTTGCCAAGACCCTGTGCCAGAAGAAAGCCTGAAAGACAGAACGTCAAAGTCTGCTGCCACTGTTTATTTTATCAATGTGAAGACAAACTTTACCAACAAAAGATCTTTTACGGCAAGACTCTTATGGGAAACAGCTCTTCTAGAATTGCAGAAGTAAAAGCATCCTTAAGGTAAAGAGTGACAGTGGAAACCTTTTATCTGTAAAATTAATGTATAAGATAAACCCCAGGCTGCATTCTGGTGTGACACATCAATGAGTGTTCAGGCCATACAGATGTCCTTCTCTTGAAACAAGCAGTAAACAATAATTATTTTTAAGGATGACTTAGTAGCCTAGCCTGGATGGGAAGCATAGATGAGGTGCAGAGCAAGAGAGTCTTTTTATTAGACAGCACATGCGGATGAAAGTAAAAGAAGGAGCAAAACTAGACTTCCACTTAATCATAGAACCATAGATCCCTTCACACCATGTCCTCTGCCCAGAGCTCCCGTCCTCGTTGGGCGCGACTTGCAGGGCAGGAACAAGAGGTGGGTGTGTGGCCTGGCAAACGGGCAAGGGAGAGGAGAGGTCCTGTCCCCGCAGAGCCTCGCCAGGGAAGGGACAGCAAGAACTCCAAGACTGGAGACAGCAGGAAAACAGGTAACAGGAATAAGAACAGAAAACTTGTCAGTTGTAGAAGTACACAGGAAGTTTGGAAAAGGAGGTTTTCTCGTGAGGAAGGACAGACTGAAGTTGCCATGGCTGCAGAGCAATATATTCTTGCCTCCTTGGTGAGGGCATGATGAGCTACCAGCAGGCTGGAGCCTTTAGACCCTGGGAAATCGAGGATCCAGGAAAAGCCTAAGATAAGCATAACGAGTCAAAACGGGAAATGACCAGGGTATAACAAAATTCTAAACAGTGCCAAGAGCAAGGGGGCAAGCTCACTATTTTCTGAAGAAAAAGGTAGTGATATGCAGTTAAGATCTTTACTAAAGAAATCCATTGTGCTCATTGGAAATGAAGAACAAAAGATGCCCACACAGAAATTACAATAAAGTCTGAATTCTTCAGTAGTAGAGCAGGCACATACCAGAGCAAACACAGGCAAGAAAGAAGGAAGAAGAAGTCAAGGGAGATGGAAAGCTGGCCTTCCCTTCTTCACAGAAGATGCATCAGAGACAAAAACTGAAGCTCAATCCTTCCAGCACACCTGGAAAAGAATCAGGTAGCTGTGGCCCACAGACCACACTTTGGGTCAGCCCAGAGCAGCAATGGCAAGATCCACATGTCCAAAGAGTAGGACAAAGCAAAGACGGAGATTCAGTCAAATTCTAGGAGAATTTCCACCTGTTTTTTCCTTTGTTTTTAGATAATACTTCAAAATTACAGAACCTGGAAATAGGAAACAGAAACATCTGTTGATAATGCCAGTGACTTGCCTGCGCTCTGCTCTGGATTATCTGGATTTCTTCCCCTTTGAGAGATGAACTCAACAGCAGCCCAAGGGAATCTCTTCTCTTGGAGAAACTTGAGATGTGTTCCAAGAAAACATTTTAAATGGGCAGCGGGGAATGCAAGAAAAAGAAAAAAGGAGTAGAAGGGAAAGATGAAAAAAACACACAAGACGTGGGTTTCAGACTAAGAAAATCAAGACCTGCAGATAATAGATGCTGATAAGGAAACAGAAATTTTAGCAAATCTTGTTAAACCAAACAATAGGTGGCATTCGAAACACACAAAACTATGCAAGGAAGTGATTAGGTTCTCTCTGTTTTTTACAGAGAAATAAAAAACAGAGGCAGCAACTTTGATAATTAAATTTTGTACTTTATATGTTTTCCAACCCCTGAGAGGGTCACAGGTGCTGTCAATGATTGGTTCCACATTATGAATTCAAAAATATTGTGGGAGGAATAAATCTATGGTCAATCAATCAACACAAAGGAAAGTTTCCATCATTAGTTGCCAGGCAACTCCCACCAATTAAAATAACCATCAAAAGCCATGCATTTTATGCTAGAATAAATAGCAGCAGAACGCAATTACTAGCTTTCAAGGAAACAAGGAGACAAACCACCAGCCAAATATTCATCGCATGTCCTCTGATGGTCAGAAATAGGGAATGGAAATGTATTCACACTACCTTTTCCAGGGGGTCAGCCTCCAGACCTATTATCCCAACACTACACGTGACAGCAGCCCTCAGAGAAGATGGGTACTCTGTATTAAGACCCCCCACAAACCAGAGAAACTTTAAGCACATGCATCTTCAAGCATCGGAGATGTCCCCACGGAAGTAAGGCCTCTCCTATAGTTAACTAACTTAATTTAAAGCAGTCAGAGAATTGAAAACCTTTAATGACATAACACCTACCAGTATCGTCTGTAGAAGGGACACAGTCCATGGACTGTTCTATTTATCTGAAGTCAAACACACAGATCAGTGAGTGTCCTGCCGGACCAGAGCTGGCTGGCACAACAGAGCACAATGCAGAGAAACTACTAAATACCTCCTAAAATATAAAAACCAGCTAACTTCATTATAAACAAAGGAGAGTTCCCTGTGTCAGTCCCATTTCACACATTTACGATTACCCTTTTCCCATTCCATTCTTTTTTTTTTTTTCCTAAAGCCTGGAATATTATCAGACTAACCATGGATCAAGATAAAGGAAACATTTTTCAAGCAATCGGTACCTGAAGGTACTTGGGCTCTTAAAGGGGCTGGTATCCAAGTCTGACTTTTAATTACCAGAAGACAAGATTACATTCCTTTGCTGAGACTCATTCATGGTTCAGTCTTGCGCAAGGTGAACCCAAACCATCTGAAGCCAGCTGTCATCTCTACCATCTGGCTGCCTCTTTTTAAAGCAAGCACCTCCCTTTCCGTGAGTTTTGCATTAATAGGTTTGTCTGGAACTGCAGTTGCAGACATACCTGAAATAACTTCTAACTATCTGTCTTGATAGGTGTTAAAACGGAAAGCGTGGGGCTAAGCACAGGCTGTAACTTATCCCAAAGACACAGAATGACTCAGGCAGAATTCTGCACTCCAGCAGCAACACAGAAAGTTATCTCAGTTACACGTCTACACAAACCACAGCCTTAACAGCACATACAGCAAATCCTTCCGTCCTTTTCCCCAACCAAACTCTCACCTCTCCAAAGCGCTTGGCTTTTCCTGTGAATCACACCTCAAAGTCACTGCCCCACACGCGGTGCATCAGGACCCACTGCCAGCTCCAGTTGTGGCCTGGAAACCACCAAACACTCAGGTGGCCATGAATTCAATCCAAATACAGGGTCTGAGTTGGGGATGAGTAACAATTGCAGTTATGCAAGCTGAGGGCATGCAGCTCTCACGCTCCAGGCCACGGGGGTCGGGGAGGAATGTTCCCACATGCACAGCACTGAATCACCCGCTGGCTTGTCTTCCCCTGAACACCAGGTATTAGCCAATGGCTCTGGCAGGGCTACAGACCAAAAATCCCAAAATTCCAGTCTGCTCTGGTCCAACAGTATGTGGTTAGAAAATGTCAGGGAAAAGTGTGCAAGGACATTAGCAACCCAGCAGACTTTCACTCCCTTGCAGCAGTACTCATTAGCTCCCCTGCCTGAAGGGTTCTTGTTGTGCTTGCTGGGTGCTCAGAACAGCCACGTGAAGCCATGGCAGTCAGATGAACAGATACTGAACCTGAAGCTGAGTCACCTAAGTCAGCCACGAGGCACTGCAGAGTTAGAAGCCACTGACATCCCCACATGTATTTGTACCAATGTGATTAACAGCTCTAACACTGGTGGACATACAGTGTAGGGCTCACAGATTTGACACTGCATTTGGTTTTCTTCTACGTGAAAATCACATTCACAGATAATTTAATTTAGGGCAATCAAGCAAGTACTGGCAGTGTGCAATTTGGATGCAATGACTCATGCCAAACTTATAAATATGCTGTGGAGACATAACAAATATGAATTGAAAATGAACCTTCCACTGGCAATGTGGCTATTTAAAAAACTCACCAACTGTTGATAAATATACACTGAAGGGACACAGCTCCCTTAAGATGTTCTGTGCCTCACTACCACCAAGTGCAAACAAAGGTTCAACCCGGGGCAGCAAATACACAAAAGACCATTTCCAGTGTCACGAGGAACTTCTCCCTACAAGTCGGGACATGAGCAATCTCCTATTAATAGACATCTACATCCAGTAGCACCGAACGGCTTCAGTCAGAAGGGAGCTGTTGTCTCTGAGACTCGATACGAGTGAAAAGGCAGCTTGCATCCACAACCATGAACCAATTCCCCTTGCACATCAGTTGGAGGGCACAGCCTAATTCAGAACCACTCTTTATATCTTCAGGGTAACAACACCTACTGCTGCAGTTGTCCCACTCAGGCCTTTTAAAAGGGCAGTGCTGTCAGTCCTCACTGTGATCCTTATCCTTCTCTTAGACGCTTGTAGCAATGGGCTTGTGAAGTCTGGACAAAGGCTGGCGCTGAGGCAGCAGCAGTGCCAGTAATCAACTGAACTGCGATACCTTTACAAGCTGTCCCTTAAAATTAAACTGCTGTATGAAACCCCCATGAGAGCTCCAGTCTGATCAATAGCTACCAGGTAAGAAACAAGCCGCATACCTCTGGGATTATACAGTTTGCTTTAGGCTTCTGACTGATCTTGCAGTGATTTCCTGTGCCTTAAAACCAGTGGCAAAAGTGCAAATTAAAGACGAATGGCATGCTCAAACATTTGCCTTCATGTAAGAGAGCAAAATGTGTTCCTGGTTTTTATGGTGAAATACGTCTCAGCTTTGACAATAGGGAGATTTAAATCCTTAGCTCTATAAAGTTCATTCCCTGCCCATCTCCTACACCCTCAGAGTAACAAATACCAGACCAATATTCCTCACTGCAAAGATTTATCTTACTGCAGTTTCTACAATTATTGCCACTGGATTAAAATTTTCAGCCTGAAAAGATGCTGTGTGGCATTATGATCTGCAAACTGGAGGGACCTGATAAGTTATCTTCTGTAATGAGTATCAAATAGAGCCCATTAATTCCTGCAGCTGATCACCTGCACTTAGATCACACAAGCGATCTGGCATTATTGCAATTATTCTTCAAGAAATCCTGTCATGCTGTGAAATACTACTTAGAGGAATAAGATTATGAGCTTTTCAGGCAGACGTTTTTCAGCTCTTGTCTTCCACAAGCAAAATCTGCCACTGAACTCCTGCCAAAACTAAAATTTTACACTTAACAGAAGGGACAGCGTATGTTGTTGCTTGAATTCATCTCTGTTATTTAAGATTCAGCAAAGCATGCTTACATATGAGTCATATAATATATTGAAGCACATGTCTGAGTGTTTTGCTGAATCAAGTCCTAAAAGAGGTTCCACTGGTGTTAGGGCTGAGAGAGGATTTGAATCTACATTTAAAAACCACCCTAACAAGCTTCAAGTTGTTTTCTCTAAGAGATTGTGGATAAAGATCTACACTGAACTACTTGATCCCAGGGAAATCAGATCACTGTAGCTTTTACATTACCTGAAGAGAATTATCTAACCTCTGAAGTAAAGCTAACTGAGGAGCACGGCTTTTTGCAGAAAGCAATCAGGGTTTACACAGAGACATAACAAAAATTAACTTACAAAGTTCTGAGATGCTGAACTTGCTCAGATACAGGAGCAAGGCTCAACTAAAGCCCACTGAACACATTAAAGAGGCAGAAATGCAGCACATGAAAGGTGCCTCCTAGGTAATTTCCTTTTCCTTTCCTTTCTTCTTCTGACCTCATCTCCCTGGTGAGATTTCCTTTTTTTGAGGAGATCCTGTGCAACTCTGAATCAACATATTACTGAGTTTTATCCCAAAGCTGCCAGAACCTAGGAATACAGTGAAGAGATTTACCATCTGAGTATTTGACCAAAACATCTAAAGGGGACAAAAGTCTCCTGTTTATTTACTTCACAGAGGTGCCTGCATCTGCTATCATATTTTATGTTTTCCTCTTGATTACCAGCAACACAAACTCTCCCGCAATGGTGTGAGTAAAAAAAGACAGCGCTGGCATAAGCACTGTGCACCCCTGAAGGTGCAGGATGGCCCGTTCTGCCCTTTTCAACCAGGGCACTCTGACCAATGGCACTTGGTGCTGAAACCAAAGTTAAACTCACCGAAGTGCCTAAGACAGGACTCCAACTCAGGTAGAATTTCCTATTGAGGGTCCCTTTCCACTTCTCTGTGTAACTACACTTGTCTCCACTCACTATCACATTTCAGCCTGAGTGGTCTCCAAACCACAACTTTTCTCAAGGGTTTGAAATATACACATATATATATATATATTTTAATTGTAACTGTTTTAGTATTGGGCCCTTATCTAAATCAAATGTCTTCAGGTACACAGTTTTTATTCTTTGGTTACGGCCTTTCACTTTCTAGATCTGTTACACTGAAAATAAGACTGATAACTCCTGGAGGAGAGTTTGGATCATTCTTGTTATTTGGGAAAAAAAGAGGAAAAAGGAAGGGCAAGCTTGCACTCCTACTCTCTCTCAGATTTTAAAGCCTACGTAGGAACTAGTGCATAGGAACCATTGTAGGCAGAGCACACTAACACACTGCTCTCCTGCCAAAGGCTCAGAAGGAGCATTAGCCTGTGTGTTGTGACCTCTTGCCTAACAAAGGTCATTAACGATTCACCCAGTTACCTACATATTGAACCTAAAAGCTTGGCTCAACTTATAACACTTTCCAAAGGGACATTTGGTCTTAATTTGAAAACAGAAATAGAGAATTTGCCACTTCTCTTGCTATTTCATTCCAGGAGTTAATCATCCTCATTGTGCAAAAACTGTCTTTGATTTCCTATTTGAATTCTGTAATTTCAACCTGTAGAAGAGATCACTCTTGTGTTTGTCTCTAGTAAGTATGAGACCACTTTCTAATGCTGTTTTTTAGTAAAAGTATTTACGAGCTCCAACCACATGCCCCTCCCATCATTTCTGATTCTCAAATTACACTAGGCTCTCACATTTTCTCCTGCCTTTAATCATCTACGTAGCTCCTTCTGGACCCTTTATAGTTTTTCCTTATCTCTTTAAGAGTGGGCACAAAAACTAGAGTGCAGAATTCTCACCTGGGTCCCACCAATGTCACACTCAAGGTAAAATGAACTCTCTATTCACGAACTACAGTACTATGAGAAGTTTGCATGTGGTTGGTGGTACAAGATGTACTGTAAGACCTTTTCAGAAGCACAGTCCAGGATGCAGTTCCCATAGGTAACTCATACACCTCATTCCCAAGGTCTGCATCTACTGGCACTGTCCTGAATCACTCTGGTTTTCCCAAAGACTGCACAGTCCCAAATAAAGAGAGAAACCAGAGTTAATGAAACACCACCTTTTCAGCTATGCTCATTTTGATACTATTCCAGAGCTGGGTGGAGAGGAAAAGCTCTGCTTGTGTGTAGCTGAACTTAAGCTTTGATCTAGTTTTTCTACCCACACTCAGGCACTCCCGCCACATCACCAACACATCCACCTTTTCAATGCCTAGAATAAGTCCACACACGTTCCCTTTTCAATGGGATTGTATCAGAGGTTGCAGACAGAAGGAACCCAAGCCCTTCTTGCAAAACATCCTGGTGGGGAATAGCTGGGCCCTCCAGCCCATGTGCAGTAAAGCGAGGGGCTGAGAAGACAACCTGGAGCACTGTTTCCTTGTGCATGTGCATGACTCATGGAAAACCGTGTGAATCACTAAATTCCACCGGCACCGTGGGGTGGGGAAAAACTACACTCTGAACAGACATGTCTCAAGTTGCCCTATGGTAGATATACACTGGCCACACACACCTCATCAGGACAGTCAGAAAAGATGCTTGTGCTTTTGAATAATTACGTTGTGTTTGTATTTTGCTGTTAAAATACATTCCTTGGCCCTTATACATTCTTCTAAGGAACAGAGTGACTTGTGTACAGACCCCTGTGGTAACAAACGCACATCCTGGCTACTTAAAAAAACCACGCCTGCCCCAGAGAGGAAGCTGGAATTCACCCATGCAATTAGGTTAGGTTAATGTTGGCAATGAGTGGATAGATATTATCCAATATCACATTTTGTAATCCTATGTTCAGCAGGATGCTGTTCTCTTTATGAGCCAACAAAACAGCTACTCATTCCCTGTCAGACTTGAGCAAAGTCAAGAATGATCCCTGAAGGTTTGAGACAAGTTTATTCTAGAACCTGGTCATGGTCCAGAATAATTTATAAATGTCACTAAATTCTGCATTCAGGTTGTAGGTTTCTTTAAACCAATATTTATCTGGACAAATCTCAGGAGAAAAGACAACACTTCTCCTTTCACAAGTCAACTTTACAATGGTCTTTTCATTATCAGGTTCTTTAGTTCTATACCAATACTCTTTTACTCTTTTTCTAATCCTTATTATAAACGATTTATGCCCAGCATGTGCTGCTCAAAGTAAATATTTTGCTGTGTATATGTGTAACAACAAGATCTTCAACATCCAGGCAAATATTTTCATATATTAGGAATGGAAATAATTGTGTGGGCATATCAAGAAAAATTACCTGACTCCTGAAAACTGAGCTCACATACTTCCCTTGAACCTGGTGGGAATTTGTGAGCTCTCGGCAGTTTCTGACAAGACAGTGAGAAAGTTTCCAACTAAAGTTCACAATGCTTGACTTAAGGCAAACACTTCTGAAAGCGCTGCTCTGAATCTTTCAAGTCCTGTTTCCCGTGGCAAAGCCCTGAATAGAATGCATCACTTTCAGATGTGTTCAGATTAAAAGAGAAACCTGAAAAGGTCCTGAGAACAAGGAGGAGATAGTGATTTATCTGCAAGTTTTCCTTTAAAAAATAAAGTATTGCAACAGCTTAAGGTGTTTCAACACACAGTTTCTATTTCTTTTTATCACACGCAAACATAAGAGAAAATTTTTGAGCATTAGGCATCTACAGAAATGACAAGTATACATGCTTGAGTTGCATTTGCAAATAGAAAGTGAGGGAAAATATGGTTTTGGCTGCACAAATTTTGTCATTTTTCTGTAAAAATGATAAATATCTATTACAGTTCCATAAACACAAGTGATTTAAAGTATGTAGTGCTTATAACAGCCAGGTTGAAGCCGTTTTGTAAATGCAGCCCTTAAAACAACCAAATACTACTTTTCTGGGATGATGCTTAAGAAAGCACCATTGAACACTTACAGATGGCAAATAAAAAACAACTTCTGAGGCTGGAGTCTTGCATGGGCATTTTGCCTCAGGAAGCAGGCAAGATTAAGTCTCACTTTGTACACTGATTGATAAAGTAATATACATTACAAAAAGAAGCCACTTAGGCTATGGTAGATCTGACTTACCACAAGAGCAGCATGTGAAGCAGTTGGTATGATAGAGGTTACCCATTGCTTGGCAAGCCTGGCTTGCTCCATAGACACCTTTTCCACATTTTATACAAATACCTACAAAGCAGAAAGAGAATGGAAGTTAGAATCCTCCGCAGCTCCTAGAAACAGCTCCAGGCTGTCGATTCATAAGACTCATGATACCCCCATGAGGCCCAAAATCGATGAACTCCTCACCCTGAATAGATTCAAGTACACAAAACAGTAACAGGTGACTTGATTGAAACAAATGCATAGGAATTAACCCAAAATAAAAGGACGGGGGAAAGCCTCTGCTGGTGTTTCAATGCATGGAGACTGAGTCTGGCTAAAGACACAAATCCAAAGGAGGCAAATGCAGTGAGAGGACAGAAAACCTGCACGCTCCCTAGAAATAACTTCATTTGCCCCACTAGTAGTTCAGTGAGACTTTCACAACTAGATGCTCTACCATAATACATTCAATAATCAGTAATAAAACAACAATTCATTCCAAAACCAAAAGACTTCTCTTTGCCCCTCTCCAGCAATGCAACATCAACAGCGCTGGTCCATGGTGAGCATGGCCACCTGCATGGGCTGTGTCATGTGATCAGTTTAAAGAGGATTCTGTCAAGTTAAAAAAATATATATATTTGAAGAAAAAATCTTCCTATGCTATTAATATTCAAATGCTGAAGTGGAAAGACCTTTCATAAATCATGGGTTTCTTGGTGTTTCTACCTTTTAACTCCTTCATTTCAAATCATGAAGAGAGATGAGCCTTTCATTCAACTAGTTCAACATCCTGGCACAACGTTGCCGTTTTGGGCCACAAGCACATTTTCCAAATGGAACAATAATTTTAAAAAACGAGAAAACTATTGATAATAGATTAAAAAAAATAATCCTAAACATGATTACAGCATTCCAGTGAAGCAGGAACTAGAGGGTGTTTCAAAGAGATTGATCCAATTGCAGAGATATAGCGATTCCAAATTGGGTCCATCTTCTTGAAATGCGATATATAACTTTAATATTACCAGGTAACAATGCCCCAAGCTAAACCTGTGCTAGCAACAAGCTACCAGCTAGCTCAACTGGTTCATTGCAAATAAAGTACTGAGAAAATGCTGGTCCTCAGGCTCGCTCAGCTCTGGTATAGGAAATGGGAATTTCAGAATATTTGTTGCCTTATCGAAGGCTGTTATGTCTATTTATTTATTTGTAAGCAAAGGTTACAAAAAAGGTCTGCTATTTGCCATGAGTTAATAGTTAACTGCTGATGAAAGATGGTTATTGATTACTGCAGACACTGATTGGAAAAGGCATCCCATCTACCAGCACAGCACCCGCAGACCTGCTCCCTGTCCCACCACATACCACAACCTCCACAACAACCCCGGGCCCTCCCGGCCCTGGGGCATGGGGGTGCACACCCAGCAGGGAACAGGGGGTCATACCACAAATGTTACTTCAGCATCAGGTCTTGCCATGATGTTTCAGTTACCTGCACCCTTCCTGCCAGCTTTTCATGCTGAATGTGTACCCGGGACTGGCAGCTATTGACAACCTGTCTGATTGTGAGATCTACCTTTTCCTATTTATGCTTAATATTACTCAAAGAGGAGCAGAAATCCAGAGTCTGTAATCCTCTGGCATTTCTGTCTATGAGCTCTCAGGCACAAATCTACTACAGCCATGAACTGCTTTGATAAATGAAGTTATTGCCTCATTTCTTTGCCAACGCTCCACTGAACCATCATAAGCAAAAGGATTTATTGTGGATGTTAAAGTTACACTGGCCTCTCCAGCAAGTGATTCGTTATGAGCAGCTGTCAGTTTGTTAACTCGTTTTCTCTAAGACACTACTCATTAACTCCAGGAATGAATGACCACAGAAACGATTAGCATACTAAAAAAAGTGCATGTATAATTTTAAAAGTGTATTTTGGAAAATACATATGCAGCTGTGGTGTGAGTATAGTGTGAGCTCATAACTGTCAAGGAAAAGCACTGATTACATGGCTGTTCAGGTCTGATTTTCCACCAGCCACAGCCCAGACTGCACATTGCAAGCTTGTGAAAGACTTGACATAATAGCTACAGCACTTCCCCCCCCCCCCAATTTAATTCCAAAGCTTGTTAAACCGCCTATGAAGAACATTCTGTTACAGAGAAAGCATGTCGCATTTCTGACACTTCACTTGACATGACTTCAGATCAACTGTTTCAGCCTGTATATGATTCCTTGCCCCTCTCGACACCTCTGTTCTAAGCACCCCACTGTGCCTCTAGTTCTTTAACACATCAGCTGTTTATTTCCACTCAGGTCATCAGCTCTCCTACAGGTCTGGTGTCTCTCTTCAGCTGTTGTAAGATGTTGCATATACCCAAAGTTTGCATAACGGTTGGCTGAGCAGAACACAGCATCACAGCATTCCTTCGCTGCGGTCAAGAGATGTTTGCATCCTCACACAGTGTTTAACCAAACATCAGAGACTGAACAAACATACTCTGTGGGCCACAGCAAAAGACCACCAAAAAAACAACACTAGAAAGAGAAGGAGCTCCCAGAGACTCCCCCATTGGAGCTGGTTACAGCACATCGCCAGTGCTCCCCACAGCTTTCACCTGTCTGCTTCACTGAGCTTGACTGTGTCGGTCAGAACATGCAACCAAGCAAGCCTCCAGCACTGTATGGCAACACAGCCATCAGAAACACAATGCTCTCTAAGTAAATCATGTATTAGCAAAATACTAGTATCAGCACCAGGAAAAAATAAGACAGGTATTTTCTGACATAGTCAGCTTTTGCTGCAGATGCAAGAGATGGAAAGCAATGCATTATAACAAGCAAAGGTATCAACAACAACCTAGAAAAGATATTAAAGCTATAGGATTTTTGTTTTGCCTCCTTTAATTTACTTGTAAGAGTTCCATGTAGCAGCCTACACATTAGAAAAAGTGTAGTTTGTGACCTGTACATCAAATTCTAGGATGCTCTTTTGATGATGCCAGTACAGGCTGGTACTTCATACAGACTTCACCAGGAACCCAGAGTTGCAAAAAAAAGCAGTAGGCTTTTAGTAGTTTAAATGCAGTACATCTAATGGCAGATAGATAACCACCTTTTGGCCAAGCTTTGTTCTCAGACACAAGTGGAACTCAGCTTTTGCCTAAGGCCATCCTCACTTAACCTGAAGTCAAGGGTTTAGCACAAATGCAAGAAAAATGGTACCATATGGCCTCTCAACTTCAGTCCGCAGGAGCTGTGTGAGTCAGAGGGAGAATCTGGCTATTGCACGCGTTGACTGTGCACAGTTTAGGGATAAGCTGCAGCTTTACTGTCTTGCAGCCACACCGTATCTCCAGGATAACTGCTACATGTTGCCTACAGTAGGAAACAACCAAGCCCTGTCGTCAAGAGTTATGGTAAAGCTAAAATTAACAACTAACACATGGCACAGATTACTCCCTCCTTGCCTCTGCAGTTCTGGGAAAAGGGTGGATGAACATCACACTTGGCTACTACAAAATCCCCTGTTCCTCTGTTGGACTGGAAAATACCATCTCTCCTTAAGTCCCAAACAGGCTTTTCCACACCTGTGGTGTAGGAAAACCTACAGCCATGAAGCAGGAAGAACAAAGGAGAAGGAAAGCTTTAAATCAGCTCAAGAAATCAAACTGCAGCAATAGAGGCCACTGCAGGAGCAGGAGAGCTGTGGAGGGGCTGCTCCAGACACCTGCAGGTATCATTGGCCACAGGAGGTGTTCCCACGTGGGCTGGTTTTACATAGGGTGTTGCTACTACCTTTAAAAAAATACTCTGCTGAGAAGCTGGGTAAACAGTGAAGCATCAGAGCTGCCCTGAGCCCAGGCAGCCCTGTCACTGCCGCAGCAGTACCTGCCCGAGCTGATGGCAGCTACTGTGCAGACGTCCTAGACTGCGGCAGCTCGGATGCTGAGAGGTGACTTCAGGCAAGAAGAATGCTCCCTCCCCTCCAACAGCCGCAGGAGGAGGGATCTTCCAACACACACGTCATCTCTCAGAGGCAGACAGAAGAAACAAGGCACCTACAACAGGGCACAGGGGCAGGTCCTCTCCCCACAGCCAGGCAGGAATGAGGGAGGCAGCCTGGGAAACCCTCCCAGCCCTCACCACCACAGGTAGCTCTCGCTGGAGGGCTTTGTCACCTGGCAGATGCCTGGCAAATGTACCAAGGCTTGAATACCCAACATAAAATAAAATCTGGTATGTAGAAGTTATAAAAATAAATAAGCATATCCTGGACATGCTCAGCAGCAATGCAACCATTGCATGAAGAACTGGCCTAAGATGTCTAGTGATAGGAACGACGGAGGGGCTGTCTGGGTAAGCTACCAGCACTGCCCCCTCCCCTCAGAAAGACCAGAAGACACCACAACTCGAATTAAGGTTTAAAATGACAGACTAAGAAAAGCGAGGAATGCTCAAGTAAATATTTTAAGCTCCTGTCCCAAGCCAGAGCCCGTCCACACCTGGCAATGCAACATCCCACAGCCAGGAAGGACCTGATCCCATCCAGTAACACAGCTCTGCCTTGCAAACACTTGCCACAGTGACAATGCTGAGGTTGGAGTAGGTTAAACTGGAGGAAGATGGGCCACAGCACCTAACACAAATCACAGCTGAAGCAAAGCAAGACAAGAAGCAGGCTGTGGATGGGGAAACTTTATGCTCTCATTGTTAAGCCTCACTAAGATTGTCTCCAATCCTGCTTTCCTCCTCAAATAAAGAAGGTAAAAAACCCCCCCACCAATAAATTACCTAGGCCCTTAACATATGTATCTGCTGCCTTAAAAAGATCTCCATCACTTCAATACCTCCTACAGGAGGCTTTACTCAATTAATACATAGGCTTGGAGCAGGAGGGATGTGCGTGTAGAACTTACTTAGAAAAAGCAAAGTTTGAGATTAGTTTATGTTTGGTTACAAATGTGGTAAAGTTCACATTCAGTGGAAGCTCTGTAGAAGCAAGCTCTAGGTTCCAACTCCAGCTCCTGGAATAACTTTCACTACCTCCACTGTGCTTATTGCTTAACAAGGCTGTGGCTCACGTAGGACAAAGTTGCTGGGCGAGGTCATGGCCACAAAGGGAGGCACTGAGACTAGTTCCAGGAATGACAGTGCTGATCAGAACACTGGTGCTGAGCTTTACCTGCTGAGGGATCAGCACTTCTAGCAGGTCAGCAGGGTTTGGCCTCAGCATATACCAAGTTGCTTCAGTAAATACATACACTTTTCTGTCAGAAACTTGTCAGAATTTCAAAGGTAGGGTGAGGTGACAGGTGAGAGTTGGGGAACATAGGCGGCTGTGGGAACAACTCTAAAACATCACTCTCCCAGAGTTCGTACTTCAGCAGGTAGGAGCCCAGGGCATGTCTGTACTGGTGAATTAAACCATGGCAGCTCCAGGTCAGCACTGAGAAGTAGGAGATGTCACTGGAGCCAGTATCAGCTCTGATTAGCAGCTGCTTGAAACTAAAAGGCTTTTGTTACTGTTAAAGTAGATCCACCCAGTTGCACAGTGAAAGCCTGAGCTAGCGTAGCAAATGCTTATTGCTTCATACAGTATGTGAAATTACTGCTCTGAACCATGAAATTACTGACACTATCTGCCCAGAGTTCACCCTGCCCCAGCCGCAGCCAGCGTGCCTCTGCATAACTTCTCTTTGTGTGGATCTCCGACTCTGCCACGGAGCCTCCTGACAGCACAAGGCATATCACAGGACTATTGTTCTGCACAGTGTTGTAGTTACACTGACACTTGGTTTACAAATATTCATTCATTTCTCTGCTTCTTGATTTAGTGCATGGCAGCTCCAGGATGATTTATAATTCTCACTTGGCATTTATAGAAAGATCTTTTGCTACTGAGGCAACGAACTGGAAGACTGAGTAGTTTTTGTGGCTGCTCTATCGTCTGCACCACTTTACATTGCTTTGTCTGTGATTCAGAACTCAGCTGACTGCTCAAGCTTCATGCTCAAGTTGACAAACACAGCACAATAACTTGCAAATAACTTTAGCAACTGAATTATCGACCAAAAAGACGACAGTAGAAAATCCTGGTTCTAAAAGTACAGCATGTTTCAAAAAGACAGACCCAATTTGAAATCTATTTCTTTGAAACTGGGTCCATCTTTTTGAAACATCCTGTACCTTGTGATTACTGGGGTTATCAAAGTGAAGGGACACATACAATTCGAGGTGGGGGTAAAGGAGAGCACTACTGGGAATGAATGACTTGGAGGGAAAA
This sequence comes from Nesoenas mayeri, assembly GCF_963082525.1. Taxonomy (NCBI): domain Eukaryota; kingdom Metazoa; phylum Chordata; class Aves; order Columbiformes; family Columbidae; genus Nesoenas; species Nesoenas mayeri. Next base: position 18,772,389 of record NC_137547.1, read on the forward strand.
GCGTGTCTTTAAAGCCCCTTCCCTGTCCCACTGCTCAACATCTGCATATCTCACTGTGGACATGCACCCTCCTACAGCCCAAAGGGACCAGGTCAACAAGGCCTTTCAGCTCAAACCGCACTTGTTTTGCCAGGAACAGGCTGAATTATATGTGTGATCATGCTCATCGTATTTGAAGAGTCTAAAATTTCTAGCGCAGTGGCAGTAGCAAACAAGTGAAGACAGACTAAAGCCAGCACAAACTTGAGCTTCTACAACCATTGGCAGAGGACAGCACACCTCCACATCCAGGGTCACCAGGCGAGCCTCACACAGCTCAAGTCAGTGATGCTCCTGCAGGTCTCAGCTTCAGTCTAGAAAGATCTAATACCAACATCCAAAGCTTCCCCATGCTTCTGAGCAAATTTCTAGTTAAGAAGCTGGTGTCCAACACCAGGAGCGTTCAGTCCAGCTGTGTGTTCACACTGATTTAGGAAGAGGGTGGACCTTCACACCAAATGCCCCAATATAGTGGGCAACAAAAGTGGCATTTCACAGGTGGAAATAGAGGAGATTTACCAAAAAAAAAAAAAAAAGTTGCAAATGCACTCACACATATACATTTGTTTTTTAATGAACATGGATATTGCAATTTCTACCAGTGCTTTAATTTCTACAAGTTCATTTAGCTGGAGATCATCTGAGCTCTGGGACGAGATGCTTGTCCACACCATTGCTTTAGATTTACTCTGGCACAATAGCAAGTACAGATTCTGACCTCCGAGTTTTATTTAAGTTGCTTCCAGTAGCAGGTGTACAGACTTCAAGACGGTTTTATTACAGTAAATGAACAATAAATGAAATATTTCAAGCTTGTATTTTCATCACCTTTCTTTTGTGCTGATACTGTACATTAATAGTAATATAGCTACATATTGAAGATTTTCCTCTATAAATTACAGTGATCACAGTACAGAACCAGCAAATGACTATAGTGTACCAGCCTCTTTTCCCAGTTTTGACTTCATTTGTCTTTAGCAAAGCATTTAGTTTGTCTGTGTCTTGGCTCTTTTCTATATGAAAAGAGAACCACTGACACATCTGTGGTCTTCAGAGAAAAGACAGCTAAACCTTCTGAGATGACATGGCAAAGACAGAATCCATTTAAATACTTCAGTTTAGAAAAATCCACAACAAGGTAATGAGCGATACTGAAAGCAACAATGCAGCCCAGATATCCCAAACTCCACAGCACGTCAGACCTGACAACATCAGCTGCACAAACGTCAAGTTGGAGAGATTTTTCATTACATTCTCCTGACAGTACATGTATGAGTCATCACTCTAATATATGGCAGAAAAAGGTCATATATTACAGCTGCCTTCCTTGACATATTTGAAATGGGCTCATGATTAAACAGGGAGACTAGTCTAAAAGTTTCCAGGTGCACTTTTATATTTTCTTAGATAACGGTCTATTTGCAGAAGGAGCATGATGGTCTGGAAAAGGCATGGCATGACGTAACCACGCTCCAGCAGCTCCTTCCACCAGCAGTACCCAAGTGCCACACGTCCCCAGCAGCCCCGCAAAGATGCTGCCGACACTGGCTCGCTAGTTCTCACCTGCCACATGGAGGTTCTTCATTTCCCAAAGTATAAATAGGTTTGCTTAAAACAAAAACATGCATGTAGGCAGGTATGATACCAAGCTATTTTCAAAAGGATACAAAGCTGTTTCGCTTCAGGAAAGCTGGGAATGACTTAAAAACCTCTGTCACCTCAACCCTCTGAATATTTTTCTTCCCTGTCAGTGCAAGTCAGGTAACTCGAGGATGCTTTGGGAACATGGGGAGGAGGGATATACCTTCCTGCAAGGAAGGATTTTACTTCTCAAGTTTTTGGTGGGTGCAAAAGGAAATGCAGTTTTTGCATTGTTGAAATTTGCCATTGGAATATATTATTAAATAAATGTGGTTATGTTATACATCATTTTAATGTGCTTTTCTCACTTTGCTTTTTTTGCTACTGACTTATTACTCGCTGATTATTTCACATTTATTTTAGGCTATGGAAATGATGTTAGACAAAATACAAATCCAAGAGATTTTCTTATTCAAGTTCAAAATGGGTTGTATAGCAGCAAACAACTCGCAATATCAGCAACGCATTAGGTCCAGGAACTGCTAACAAACGCACAGGGCACCAGTGTTTCAAGAAGTCCGCAAAGGAGACGAGAGCCTTGAAGATGAGGAGCGTGGTGGTTGCCATTGGAAGTTGACAATGACCAACTGAGAGCAATCATCGAAGTTGATCCTCTTCCAACTACATGAGAAGCTGCCGAAGAACTCAACATTGACCATTCCACGGTCATTCAGAATTTGAAGCAAATTCAAAATGTGAAAAAGCTCAATAAGTGGGTGCCTCATGAGCTGACTGAAAATCCAAAAAAGACATTTTGAAATGTTGTCTTCTCCTATTCTACACAACAACAAACCATTTCTCAATCAGATTTTGACATGTGAGGAAAAGTGGATTGTGTAGGACAACTGGCGACAACCAGCTCAGCGGTTGAACCAAGAACCTCCAAAGCACTTTTAAAGACAAAATTGCTCCAAAAAAAGGACACAGTCACTGTTTGGTGATCTGCTGCTGGTCTGATCCACTCCAGCTTTCTGAATCCCAGCAAAACCATTCAATCTGAGAAGTCTGCTCAGCAAGTCGGTGAGATGCACCAAAAACTGCAACACCTGCAGCTGGCACTGGTCAACAGAAAAGGCCTGATTCTTCTTCATGACAACACCTGACCGCATGTCATACAATCAACACTTCCAAAGCTGAATGAATTGAGCTACAAAGTCTTGCCTCATCCACCATATTTGCCTGACCACATGACAACCAACTACCACTTCTTCAAGCATCTTGACAACTTTTTGCAGGGAAAATGCTTCCACAACCAGCAGGATGCAGAAAATGCTTTCCAAGAATCCATCAAATTCCAAAGCACAGATTTTACACTACGGGAATAAACAAACTTGGCAAAAAATTGTTTATTGTAATGGTTCCTATTTTGATTAATAAATATGTATTTGAGCCTAGTTATAATTATTTAAAATTCACTATCCAAAACTGCAATTACTTTTGCACCAACCTAATGCCTATCCTGGCAAAGCTCACTTACCCTGCCCTGACTACAGTGAAAATCCCAGCCCCCTCTGCAGCTGTAAGGCCCAGTCCAGGGAGGTGCCCAGTGCTGGTGCAAACAGCCACACTCTTCCCTCCAGCATTGCAGGAAGACCATAAGAAAAGCCTGTCCTGATCTAGCAAGTTGAACACCCTTGGGAGAGCTGGTCAAATATAGCTCCAATGACATGTAAACAGGATATTCTAATTTTGCCTCCTCCACCTCCGGGAAACAGTAACACTACATGCTAGATATATAGGCTCAATTCCTTTCTATGGGTCCAACCCTGGAGGGTGCGAGGGGGGAAGGGCAGGGTGAGCAAAGGAAAGTAAAAATCAGAAAACCAACATGCTGCCAACTTCCACAGCAAAACGAGGCTCCTATAGAACTGGGTGGTCCCATGAGTTCAGCTGCTCTCCGCTGCAGACCTAAGGCAGAGAAATGGTGGCTGCTCCCAGGCTTTAGTCAGATTCCCGCCTGCAACAATTCCTACAATAGGATAACTCTGAGTTTTGCATCACCACAAAAGGACCTGAGCTGCATTTCTTCCTTCAATGACTTGCTCCCTAAGGCAGCTGTGTCCAGCCAGCACTGCTCTACCAGTCAGAAAGGGTAGATCCCCCTTTAATCAGCAGCAACCCTTCCACTGAGGTGGGCAGCAGCACTGCAGCAGATGAGGCCAATGTTCCGACAACTGAGTAAATCCAGCTTTACAGCCCTTAGTACCTTATAAAAAGATGCTCCACAGTGTAAAGTACTGATGGTTAACTCTGTATTGGCGGGACTTCTGCTAGGTCAGTATCGTGTGTCTGCACTGCTTTGACTTTTTGCTGGATCAGGTGTTGTCAGTTCTGGATCAGGTAACACTGCTCTGCAGCAGCTGATGGGAACTCGGGGGTATGTGGTATGTCTGGTGAATGTGACAGAAATGTGAACATGCACTTGATCCACATCCAATTAGTATCCATGAATGATCCAGAAATCCACAAATCTCACACAGGACCATTTCTCTTCTCTGGTTTGTCCCTGACTGTCTCACTCATCTTGACACAAAATGGGAGCAAAGTGGGTATAAAATGTCAGAAAATTAGAAAGAGAGTAGAGCTATTTTTTTTTCAGATGAAAACAGTGTGAAACAGGCAAGGTCATAGCATTCAATTAAGAAGTATGCGCTGACTCTGCTTATGCTCTCAGTTATGTCCTGATTCCCAACTAGTGATAAACCACCATCCAGAGTTAGCAGACTAGAAACACACTTGGGTTTTTGCTATCCACTTTTCACATTCTCACAGATGGACCAGGGGTAGAAGTACCTGGCTCCTCTGCAAAAGCTGGGTACAGAGGAAAGAACATCGAAGATGCTGATCAGGGAGTTATCTCAGAAGGGACCTGACAATAAGAGGCAAACCTCAGCCATAATGGAGTTTTGGCATCATCTGCTCTTTTCACAACCTGCCCACTGCACCTGCAGCCAAACCTTTGGCCCATAACCTCCACAGAGAAACCTGCAACCACTTCACTGAAGTGCTAAGCCACTCCTATTAAAGAACATGTGTCCTGCAATAGCACTTGGCACTGAGATGCAAACAGTGAAATACACTTTGGCTTCAATCGCTAATATCAAACGCTATTAGCTTGAGGGGAGAAAGGATTTATCCCTTCCTCACATCCCCCCTGCTCACCCATCTCCAAGCCAAGATGGCAAGGCTTTCTCTTTTTAAGCTGAATTTGGGAAGATGGACTACTACTTGTAGAGCTGGATGCCAGACTCAAGCGAAAGTGACAAACAAGAGGCAAGATGCTCTTGTGTTCCTGAGTTCCCACTACCCTCTCGAGCATCCCATCACCTGAACATCACTCATTTAGTGTGTAACTCAGTTCCACCACACACAATCATCAGACAGCAAAAGTCATGTCTGAATTTTTAGCAACACTTAGAAAAATACATCTAAAGTATAGTTGTGGAGCAAACACCTCCAGGACAATTATTCATTAGAAATCTTTCTGCAGGTGACAAAAAGAAAACACAGGAACTGCAAAACCAAAGAGTGAGAAGACAGAAGAGACTGAAGGGTTAGGAAGGCAATTTTACACTTTGCTAGCTACAGTAAACACCTCCAAATAAATGTGACCTTATGCAATTTAACAGCCAAACCTCCCTTCTCCATTTTGAAAGGTTACACGAAGTGGTGAAATGCTAGTTAATTTGCATCTTAGAAGACCAGCTGAAAAATAACAGAACTGTGTAATCTTCTCATAATTATAAAGTCAACACTTAACTGACATGAGAAGCCTCTATTCATAGCAGCTAAAAGGAGCATTCATTCCTCTTTACATCATCCCTTCAGTGTTATGTCTTAATGCAATTTTCAACAGCAGGTAAAAATCACTAAAAAACGGAAACTGTGAAAAATTTTCCTCTATCTGGTTTTAATTAAAATGCTCAGCAAAACACAGAGGAGTGATCAAGAGGTAACCCTTTCCACCTCAACCATGCTGTCTGTTCATCCCTCATTACAGAGCCCAGTGGAAACCCCATGTACAACATCAGTGGTAAATATTTTCTGTACTACTAAAAGCAGTGGTTCAGATTAGGATCATGACAAAAGCAATAAAAGATAATTCATATCTCATTATAACCTATGCAGTAGGTGTTCGTGGTCTTTTAAGTTTCAGAAGGTCTACCTGAGAAGTGGGCACTGGAGGCGCTGCTACTGAGAAGACCAGATGAGAGCTGAGCTGCCCCACAGGCTCACATCACAGCAGCAGGACCTTCCATCTGGGCACTGGGTGCCAGTGCCTCTGCAATCTAAAACCTACCCACACCAGAAGACGACACAACCCACTCCCAAGCCTCCAGGCCCCGCCGTCCCGTTTAGACACAGCTCTTGCAGACAAACTGAGGGGGTATGCAATGCGTGGACAGAGCACACGGGCACCCAGCTCCCCATCAGACATCCAGGACACACATTCAACTTCAGCATTCCCATGATCCAAGATGTTTGGGTCTGAGCACCAGCTCAAGATGCCGTTGTCTTTCTTTGCCACAAGTGCACACTACTGACTAGCCTTCAACTTAGCCTCGTCCTGCAGATCACAACTCTGAGTTTGGCAGCTCAGCCAGTTTTCAGTCCATCTCACAGGCCACTTATCTAGTCTGTATTTCATCAGTTTGTCTCAAAGGATGTTATGGGCAACAGTATCAAAAGCTCTGCTAAAGCTGAGATCAACATTATCCGCTGCTCTGTCCTTATTCACCAAGCTTTTCATCATAGGCCACCCCAGTAGCCTTGTTGCTCCACATTTTCCCAGTCATCCTTTGCTCACAAACCTGCAGAAGCACTTCTCGACCTGTATATCTCTCACCAGATTCAGCTCCAGGCAAGCCTCAGCTCTCCTGATCCCAACCACATGTGCTCAGATAATGTTTTTATATTTCTCCCAGGTCACCTGACTCCATTTCCACCTATAACATATCCTACATTTCCTTTTAATTTCTTCCTTAGGAGTTCCTTGCTCATCCATGCAGGCCTCTTGCATGTCAGGATGGACCATTCCCAAGCTTAGAGACAGTAATACTTGAAAAACCAACCAGCTCTCCTGGACCCCTCTTATCTTCTTCTTAGCTACTTTATAAATCCTTTAAGTCAGAAAGGTACAGAATTTATATATGTGATACCCTAAGTCAGGATAGTATACAGGAATGCTCTCCCCTATTGTAAGTACTAGTAGAGACTGAACTTCAGTTTTCAAGTAAAGCTTTCCCTAAATTCACAACAAAGTGACATGCATAAGTAAAGAGCTACCTGTGAGTATTTACACATTCAGTTCCTACTTAGAGAACTAACTCCCAGGTGGATTCTCTTTAAACTTCCAAATAAGAACAAATGCATTTCTGAGTCTGACCTTTAATCAAAACATTCAGGATCAGCGGGTAAATCAGTAAGTTGGTATTATCCTTCTTGCGTGCTAAATCACTGCAGCACAACCCAATGAAACAATTCCCTTAATTGCAGCAAAGCCTTTTTGGAATCTCTCCTTTCACTGTATCCACTAAGAAATAAGTCTGTAAATATTGCCTTTGAAAACAAACAAAAAACACCAAAAAACAAACACCACACAACCGACAAACTTATCTTTTGAAAACTAGCTAAGAAAATTAGTGGTGGGTTTTGTTAGTTTTGTGTGTGTGTGTGTGGCTAGTGTTTATTTTTGCCATTTTTTTTTTTAATTACTAGAGCCTTTGTTTCCAGACAAATCTAGCCTCTTCTGTAATGATATCCATGGAAATAAAGGCGGCTTTTACTAAATTGATGAAGAATCTCTCTACTGTGCTGCCTCTGTAAGGTTAGCAGTGAAGTACAGAGTTGGTACTGAACTGGTGCCTACACATCCCTTGCTTCTCCCACTGGTGCCTTTGAGAAATGGAAGATTTTAGCATTTCTGGAGAGGAGCTATTTATTCATTTCAGAGAAGGAACCATTGTTTATCCTCAACTAAAACAGAATCTGTTCCAAACTAGTACCAGTCACAAAACATCTTCTCTGGTTGTCTTCAACCATAGCCAGAAAGAGAGAGATGTCTCTTCAACCAAAGCAAGAAAAACTAAACGATCAGTACAAATGGTCACTTCCCTGTTGGTTTTCATTTGATGGGAGCCACAGCTTCTATGTTGCAGTGGTGCCAGTGACTCAGGCTGACAGGAATGGCTCTGGCAGGGAAAACACAGGATGAGCATGTATCCCTTTCCTTATGTTTCCTTGAACCAATGGGCTTGCTGTAAAGATCTGTGATACCACATAAGAGTTAGCCGAGCAATTTTCATCTTACCCAGAAAAAAGCTGCATTCCTCTACAGTACTGGGTTTAAATCCTGGCAGGTATCTCACACCTTTACCTGATGAAACAGGTAACATCCAAGCATCTGTTGACAGCAGAAGGAACTTCAGCTCAGACCTGAAATACTGGGTGTCCCCCAGCCTCTTCTTCCCCTATACAATGGCCCAGTGCACTACTTGCTACTGTTTCTCAAAGACCTGATCCTGGAGCTCTTTGACAGAAGAGAACTTGAAATATTTAATTCCTATTTAGGATCAAGCATGTGGACTGTCCTCTGTTCAAATCTACACTCCAGCCTGCACAGAACAGAATAACCTCACCTTTTTCCCACCCTAGGCTTAAAAGTTAGTGTCCTGGCCTTGAGCTGCAGGACAAGAACAAACATGCACTTATTTGTTAGGAAATGGCCACACTTGACCTTGGAGTCAATCTTACTCTAAATTTAGACCCCAAGACAACACTGACTGTTCTCTTAAGTCAACTCCTCAGTGAAAAACTGCAGGCTGCATAATCCAAAAAATTCAAACAATAATTTGTTCACAGGCTTATTGAATACTCTTTCTGGATAGTAACTAGTTGTTTTTTTTCCAAACAGTAGCATTACAGGAGCAAATGATGTGTGCAGAACTGAGCCTGCACCACCAGCATACCCAGGGCCCAGCTGCCGATCTTTCTTTACAACAGGAATGTCTACTGTTTAGGGAAATGTTTTTACAAACTATTGGCATCTGGGTGTGTAGCTTCTGTCCTTTGAGGAAGGAAGACTCCCATCAACCTCAGTGAAGTTTAGCTGTAGTCCTAATCCAATTTAAAACATATATAAGGAAAATAAAACTTATAACCTAACATTCCCCCACAGTGGCCCTGTAATTTGTTTCTGTGCTCAAAATAAAACCAAAGCGGTTTTATAGCCACTTTAAGCTCAGTCCTGGTGCTGCCAGTTCTTGACCAACAAACAATGCCTTGATATTGCAAAGGCCTTAGAAAATGGGGCAGGCGGGGAGGGGACACACGACAGGGGAGGACACAAGCAAATGCACATGCATAAGCTTCATAATAAAGATGAAATAATGTTTCTCAAAAATTCAAGCAAATATTGCCAGTTGCCAGAGCTCTCCACAGCACCCTCTCTCCTTTTTTGAATCAAAGTTCTCTTTCACATTTTACACATTGGTTAGGAATGTTAATTTAAAGCTCCCCAAACACACCTGCTGGTGAGCTGCTCAGTCACAGTGGGCACTCCCAGAGTGACCCATCCTCTGAAGAGCCATTCCCCACCACCCCACACTGCATGCATCTTCCTCCCTCCTTTGAAATATCACAGCAAAAGTTGAAGCAACCTTGAGGGACCAGAGCAGCTACCTCCCTGCAGAAGCCAAGGTCTTTGCACAAGCCTATATAGGCCTTGTATTTGTGGACTGAGAGGGGACAGGAGTTAAGACAGGAACAATCCCCACCCAAAAGATAAGAGAAGAACTCTGACTATTGGGAACTGCTGCTGCACCTTATCCTCATCCAACCACATGGGCTGGAAGAGCTGGAGGAAGCAATATTTGGATATAAAAGGGAAAAACTCTTACATCACTTGTTACTCTGATATCTGTGGCTTCAGGGCCAGCTAAGATTTGTGCGTTCCACAGGGTGGGATTCAGCTTCATGCTGAACATCCCCCATCACAACACACAGCACAGCTGGTGGTCAGCACAGGCAGCTCCCCAAGTCCCCTGCTCTGCTCCAACCCAGGCACAGTTGCCTCCAGCAGCCCCTTGGCTTGTCATCCCATCTGCAGAGCAGGGGCAGAAATTCCCCATGTAGGCACACTGTGTGGACCAACCTATTTGGGAAAAAAAGGCTTTAAGCCAATACTCATTATTCATGGGGTACTTTGTCAGAAAAAAAGAAAAGTATCTCACCCAGACCCTCAATGCACACTTTTCTCTGACCTTGCAATAATCACACCCAGTAACTTCAAAGGAAGTTCTACCCACAAAGGGGTCCAAGATTTGGGCTTAAGCTTGGGAGCTAGGGTGTTTCTGTTTGTGTTTGATTTCATTTGTTTTGGTTGTATGTGTGTGTGTGTGGTTTGTTTTGGTTTTATTTGTTTCCCTTTCATGAGCTGCAGAAATAAATCAGATGGACACACAAGCAAGATAGGGAGCCCAGCCAGAGCCAGGTCACCGCTGTGGCCAGCTGGGTCCAAGCTGCTCCCCGCTCCTGCCCATCGACACTCCTGCCAGCCCCCCAGGGAAGCCAGGCAAAGCCCTGCGAGGTGGGGAGCCGAGGCGCAGGGAAGGGCAGAGCTTCATACACTTGGCACACCAGGAAGCTCATTTGCAAGTCTGCACTTGGAGCATCTTCAAAGTATTTTCTTCGTGAACAAATGCAAATCAGCCTCTGGGGATCACCTCTTTCTGGGCTGGTTCTTCACTGGCCTGAATTCCTCCCAGGTGTGGAACATGGGCTGAGAAAGCCTCTTCCCAGAAGAGTAACATCAGTTTGTTCTTACACAGCATGCAAGGCTGTTTCAGCCTAACCCAAGCTACCCCTTCTTTTTTCCCCTTTTCCTAATAGGTCAGGGGGATTTTCTGTGGCAGTTTTGTTTGGTTTTTGTTTGTTTGTTTGTGAGTTTTTTTCTTTGGTTGTTTGTTTCTTTTTTCCTAGACTGATCTGGCACTCCTGAGTCCTTCCAGCCCATGGCACAAGGGCTCCCTGAAGCTCTACGGCGAGGTGGGATATGGTAAGTGAATTGCCACACCTCCACTCTGCCAGAAACTACAGCAAAGGGCAAACCTTGCCTTGCATCTGCCCTGTGCTGCATTCAAAGCTCCAAGCCTAACCCTGCTGTGGATTTGATTTTTCCCCCCTCTCTGAACTGGGCAGTGGCCTGGCTCTGCACATGTTGCTTGTGTGGCTTCCAGGAAGCCCTGCATCACTCTCCAGGACTGGGCAACACCTCCTTACGCAGCCGCTCTCGCCAGCCTTGCATGGGAATGCCTCCCTCAAAAATAACATACAGAAGTGAGACTGGGAGATTCTCCTTCCAGGCCAAGCAAAACAGCAAGCTTTTTAATTGTTTGTAAAACAGCATCTGAGACAACAGCTGATGGATGCAGAAATTTCAGGGAAAAAAAATTAGGTTTTAATATACAGCACCCATTATTTTGCTGCAAAAAAGGCCGCCAAAGGAAGAAAGTGGCAACAGTACCCAAAGCCACCAGCACTTTATTCACAGCACATACAGCATCAGGGTGCTCTCTATAACCACCTGCAGATCAGAGGCAACGGGTGTTACACGCATCACCCATGCCCAGACCTGTTCCTCTACTCAGTACAGCGGCTCCAGGTTTAGGCCTTCATACCTGCGACTTTTGTTCTGGGTAGGAGGCAGCAAGGAGAGGAAAAGCAGAGGATGCAGAACTCCACTTCTGGACACAACCTTTACCCTACCCTGCTGAAATCACACGTATGGAAAAGTCAGGTTCCATCCTTGGATCTAGTCTCATCACACGGACACTTCAGGGCTCCAAGATGGTGGGATCTCAGCTTCTGCAATAGGGAGCCGTCCTAGGATTTACACGCATCTTCCACAAACCCATCTCCTGCAAGCAAGCTGAGCAACCTGGGAACTCGGTGCTCATAGCTGGCTTTGTACAAGCTGAAAGAGGTCAGCAAGAATTCTCAGAACATTATAGCCCTCTTTCACAGCATTAACTCCACCTGCTCTTTGTTATTCACATCACAATTTGAAAGAAATTAGCGTCTGTCAAGATACCAAGTTCCCAGACAAACCACACATCGCTTTTACAGCCAGACCACAAAGCAGCCATATAACTGACAGCTCCGTGGTGAACATGTCCAGAGAGGTGCAGAGGCAGCTGGGCAGCTCATGCAGAGAAATACGACTAGGGCAAAACACAGATGTGGAATTTACTCATGTCCAGATCTCTGTGGTGTAACAAAAACAACTAGAGGTGACTCCAAGCCATCAGCAGCAAGTCAAACATGCTCCCATGACCTAACCAGGACTATCATGAATGAGGAATGTCTGGATTTATGGGATAAGTGTTCCATTTTCTGAACAAAAATTTAATTAGTTAATACCTTATATGGATTTTATTTTGAGGTGTCTTGAGGTTCTTTTCTCCCAAGTTAAGCCGTTAAGGTCTACACCTGAGCCACAGGGGTTTTCCCATGGAGCAAGCGCATCACTTGCTGCGAGCCACTGCTGCCTTCCAGGGCTGCACCAGAGAGGCTCAGCCTCACTCTGCCCAGAACACACACAACAAGCCAATACACTTTCTAAGAGGATCAGCTACCGACCTACACTTCAGAAAATTAAATGCTTATTGCTCAAACTAACCCAAAACCTGGACTCTAATACACTCGATTGTTGCGCAGCTCTGTTTTCTATTGAGTGTTTAGATTTGGGAAACATGGGTTTGATTAAAAGTGGGCAACCCACCAACTGCAGAGAATTTTCATATAACTGCTTGGCAAAAAAAAAAAAGAGCTGCAACAGTTATTAGCTGTCCATCAAAACTTCTGTCTTGTGCCCTGACAAATTACCTGTTTCCCCCATCTATGCCTGAGAACTGGGATGCTCAAAGTTAACAGCATGGAAACTGCCACAACACAGACAGAAACATCAAGAGATCCAACATTTTACCAATTACAGCTCTTTCCACTGCCTGGTATAAACAGCTGCTCTGCCTCAGCTGATGTTGGGCTCCAATATCTTTTGCTTCTACTTTTTTTTTTTAAACAAAATTCAACACTCTCTACAAAGTAACCTAGTTATAGAGAGGTAGAAAGAGTGACAGGTGAGACAGTCCACAGAGACCACAGGTCCAATCCTGCCACATTGCATGTCAATGACAAGAACAAGCAGAGCAGACAGCAGCACATGGCTGGGTTAGTACACTTCCTTGAGGAAAGGAAACCATTAATAAGTGGCAAAGTGGCAAAGTGGCACTATCTCCTTGCTTAGAATCATTTCCCCCAGTGATTATTTTCCAACTATCCAACATCAGCCCAAACAAATGGATTTAGTAGGAATTTCATACAAAGAACAAAGAACACAAAACCAAAATCCTACTCTAACACCACTGAAGGCAATGTCATATCTGCAGGGCCAGGCAAACAGATTCAAGCCACAGCGGCAGAGAACTCAGCTACTGCAATTCAGTCAGGTCAGCACTTGATTTATTACACTAAAAAAAATAATTAAAAAAAATAATGTTTCTCCCCATCTTGTTAGAAATCCCTTTCTAACAAAGATTTCCAATCAACTAGACCCTGCATGCCTGCTGCAGTTTTGCACGTGCAAAGCCCACACACAAAAATGAACCTCAAATTACTAGCATTTAAATTTGGGACATACACAAACAGTTACATGTCCTTGTGTTTCAAGTTCAACACCACACTGACCCAGTCAGGGACTTGTGTTCAGGACTGGCCTTACCCGATGCTTCCCAAAACCCTGCAGAGGTTGGGACTGCCAGCACAGAGGTGACATTGAAGGAGATGAACAAAGTGCAGCAGAGCCACCCAACTTTCAGCCCAGGAGCTGGACCCATGGGATCCCAGTTCCCTGCAGTGAGTACACAGAAAGGTTTATGCCACAACCAGCAGAACAAAAGGTTATTTCCCTGGGAGAGGCCACAGAGTCTCAATGGACCACAGGAAATATGATCCAAGTGAGCTGAGGCATCTAAATATGCAAAGCTGTCAAAATGTATTTAGGAATGGCTTTTCATTTCTCTTCAACTTTGAAATTTTCTAATTTTTTTCAAGTGTCCACATTAAAAGGGAGAAAATATCTTGTTTTCACTTTCCAGAAGTTCTGCGGTGTCGCAAGTGAAACAGTTCACCAGTCAAATAAATGTTTGGATGGCCAGGAAAACAGAGAGTCCCCAACAGTTCTTCCACAATAGCCATCTACTTCTCACAAAAAAATGCAAACGTTCTAAACTGAAATGTGCCTTGTTCAGCCAAATTCTTAAAAAAGCAACAGTACTTAGCCAGAGATGGCCTTCCATAACCTATTAAATGCCTTTTCATTGTCCATTTGATCCATTCCCTAGCTATTCCATAACAATATGTGGTACTGATGTTCTTTACATTTGCACACTGCCTATCCTGCATTTAGCCCAATATTCACCAATACATGCATTAACCCTCACAGCAAGCTGGACACATCCCAGTGCTGCTGTCCGCAATTGAAGACTTTGAGAATCAACCATCTCCCCCCAAATCTAGCCTTAAGTATTTGTGTTGTTATTCCAATTCAATCACATCCCTCATAGAAGTCATTTGACTCCTCATCCCTGGCACCTGGAGAAACTCCGTTCTCTGTTAGGTACCTCAGCTCATAAAAACTCATCATGAGCAAAACTTCAAGCACGCGTCCAGCATGCAGACAGCGCGTGGCACCCATCAGCAGACCCCATACCAGCCCAATCCCGACGGGCAGCATCAACCACATCAAGCCAATCCATTCCTTCCTCCAAGTCGTGCAGTAGCTGCCCCTGTTGCCCCCTTCTCTCAGCAGCAGGGAGGGTCAGGGCTTCCAGCCACACTGGACAACAGCAGAGCTGCACCTGTCAGCACACATGCATCACCACAACCCCAGCAACACAGAGGCTTAAACCAAACTGCCTTCAAGTTTTTGTACAAAACCTGCTGAGAGGAATTTTTCCAGGATCTCAAATTTGGAAATAGGTGTCACTAGCAATAAATCCTTCCTCCAAGCTGAGTCCCTCTCTGTAAGCCCTTTCATGTTCTATATGCACAGTAGTCCTCAGCTGAGCATTAAATGAGTGTTTGTGCTCCCTGCTGCTGGGGTTTTTCCTTGATGAGTCATAGGCTTTTTCTTAAAAGTTTGCTGGAATGCATGAATGTGACATTAAAGATTCAGTAAAACTGCTCCAAAAAAACACGGAATGAAGTTCCAGACAATGTGAAATAGTCCAGCTGGAAGAGATATACGACTTGCTTGGATGTTTTCTCGTGCTCCTCTGTCTCACAACACAGTAACAAACAAAGCTATGCTGACAGGGAGTGTAAACAACACAGTGAGGTTAATAGAAAGAGATAACACATACCACACAACCGAATATCTGCTCCAATGTAGAAAAAAAAGGAAAAATCTACTTCTAGAGAGAGCATCCACATAGGCACAGTAGAAAGAGAAGGAAAAATCCAGCCAAACACTCACATATATTGGTCGATCATCAGCGCATCTGCTAATTTTGTTAAAAGCTGAAGACTGGTCCTGATCCCAAATAAGCCTACGAGAATCCTGCTTCCAGCCGCGGGAGCCATCACGCCCCTGGAGCATCTCCAAGCAATGCCACATCATAGCCCCCAGTACCTCTGTCCTGTCAGGACTTGAACCTTTCAGGCAGTTAAATTCAGCCCTCCAAAATGAGTCTTTTTGAGCTTGTAACAAAACTTACAGACACCATGCACATTCCTGCATTTCTTCCTTTTTGCTGCTTCACAGTTCTGCTTTATATCACATATTCCCAGCCCTGCCACAGAGGAAGCAGTCCAGGATGGGCATTAAAAAACAAACAAACCCCAAACATCACATTATGTTCAAAGAGACATCTAGTTTCTCCAGTCACAGGATATAAAATTATTCTGGACACAACTCACCCAGACAGCAACACCGCTCCACTTTGTCAGGCTGTGAGACACAGCATGGACTTGGAGACTCCACAGGAAGGGCTGCAACTCCTCTGCCCCAGCAGAGCGGAGACCCACAGGATTCCCACACCTCCACCCCAACAAGGACTGCTGCCCAAGCACCCAGCTGGCAGGCAGCTGCTGTTGGATGGCACTGCAGGATTACACCCCCCACAAGCACCCGAGCTGGGTCGGGGACAAATGCTCCAATGCAGTGGGCCTGCAGGCGCTGCTGTGGAGAACCCCAGGCTGTAACTCAGTCAACATGCTGTGAAGAGCCGTCCTGTGATGGCTTTGGGGACATGTCATGTAGGTAGGAGGCCAAGCCTAGAGCTTGGCAAGTTTCTGCAAAACATTTTTTTGTTCTAGTAAGACTGTTTGGCTTATCACTGCTATTTTCTTTCCACTGATGAACAACCCTTTCAAACATCTGAAAAATTTGGTGGATTTTTAAAAAATTTTATAATTATTTTAGTATTTGGCAAATTCTCTTGCTTTGAGAAGGCTTTCTAAGCATCTAACATCCACATGGCTGTAACAGAGACATTGACATCTTAATTTATTAAGCATGGATATGAAGGATTTCAGTCTAGACCAGTATCTTTGTTACTGCCACCAAGCTATCAGAAGAAGTACAGTAAGTTGTATCATTTATACAATTTAAATGTTAAAAATGATAGAACTTCAGCAAATTTTTCCACTAAGAACCTTCAACTTCAATCACGTCGTAACTACAGCTACTTTGACAGTTACCTGTTCCTTCGCAACAGGGTCACATTTCTACTCTGCAAAATGCAGCAGCCACAGAATCCATTAAATTATTTACTTCCAATTCACACACCATCATGTACAAATTTCCAGTGTGTGACTTAACAGCAAACTGGAAGTTTGCACACATAAATCTTTGTGGAATATCAGGCACAGAGGCTAGGTAAACAGCAGCTAATACAAGTTAAGTTCTGCTAGAAATCTTTACTTTGAACCTTGCCTAGGATGTCTCCCTGACCCACCTAGGAGGGTATACCAGCTGTTGGGTTTTTGTGGGTTGTTTTGTATGTGTGTGTGGTTTGGTTTGTTCGGGGTTTTGGGGGTGCAGCATGGGGGTGGGCACAGGGGGAAGGATGTATTTAAAAGGTGATATTACTCCTGAGAATTCAAGAGCCTCTTTCTTGAGGAACACAATACAGACCTGGCTTAGAGCTTGTGACAGAGCCCTAAAAACCAAGTAGATCTAATTAATTGCCCGGTGTTTCACACAGCAGCCACGATCATCAGCGGCACAGCACGCTCCAGACCAAATCGCAACACAGGGCTCCACTCAACCCTTGCAAACCAATTTCATTTCCACAAAGATACAGACCCTTTGAAACAGGTAAAAAGAAACTTTCTCTCTGCACACATTTTGCATGTAAGTGATCCCTTCTACTCCAGACCCATGGAGCTGGGTGGCTCATCCCGTCCCTCTCTCTTAGTGCATTGCTGCATCACTGTGTGGCTCAAAAGAAACCAGGTACAACATTCACAGGGGTATGCACATAGGTATGTTTCCCAAACCATAACGCAGCAGGAAAGGGTAAAAATTAAACCAGGAGTTACCATACCGCAGCTGGGCGTATGTCTATGCCAACTCTATATGATACAACCAAACCTCTGCATTGGAAATCTCAACTGTTGTAGCCCTAATAAAACGTGGCGGTTTTGGAAGTCACCATCCCCCTCTGCATGCAGTGCTTTCATAACAATATAGAGAGAACACAAGAATAAAGGCATAAACAACAACTGCCTGCGGTATCAGTGCGGGATCAGAGAGAGGAGGGCAGACTTGGGGCAGCTGCGAGCGACCAGATGCTGCGAACTAATGTGTACCCCAGCATCTCCCACTGCAGCTCTTCTCGCACCTTCCTCAGTGAACAAACATCTCCTCTGCCCTTACCCCATTTTTGACGGCTTTCTTGCATTTCAGCTAAAAAAGCCTGACCACTCAAAATCAGCTTCAGCAATGTGTTTTCCAGCTGTAATTGGGAGATTAACAAAATTGAACTCTGAAGTACATGACCTGTTTGAATGCTTCAGGAGACCACACCATGTAAGTTTATTTCTATTTAGATGTTTGCCTATTAAAGGCTCAAACCTGGTGGAAAATTAATACTTTTCACACAGCCTTGACTGAAAAAGCTGAAAGATCTCAGCTACTTATCAAAGCCAAGTGGATTACTAGTCCCAGATAAAAAGAAATACAAAAGTAACTCCCAGACAATGAATCTTTGCTTATTTCAAAAAACCAACATGATATATTGACCATTACCTCTATTTTGATGGAAATAGGAAAGATCTAATGTTTCACAATGAAAGCTTCAGGAAATCATAAGACAGAAAACAACACCTCAACAAACATCTTAAGTGTTCTGGTTGCCAACTGTAAACTCACCTAAATTTAATTAATATTTTCAAATTTCATCTTTAAGCAATGCAGCTGCAAGAGATTTAACATTTATCTGTCTTAATTTTGACCTCACTTGTATTTACACCCTTCTGTCACATCAGCTTGCACACACAAACATGAACATGCAACTCTGAACTCACAAGCACACTGCAGGACCTAAAAGCCAATCCTGCAATGCCAGCAGGATTTCTCAATGCAAAGAAACAGATTTTCACGGATGACTATGTACATAAAGGGCAGAAAGGGCCCCGATGGGTCTAGGGATCTATTTCTTCCCTTCACCTACCTACCAGGTCAAAAGCTTTTCAACAGGATGTTATCAGCAGCATTTCTTGGTGGAGCTCCAAAAACTGTGAGCTAGTACTACTGTGTGGCTTTCTGGAAAGATCCAGGAGCTCTCAAAAGTTAAGCCTACTTGCTAGGGTAAGAATGTCATTCTGAGACATCAATCAACCCCAGGTTCGCTTGGTAAAGTTCTTACACGGTACCAACAAAGGGGCCATTTTCCTCAGGGTAGAGAAGAGTCAGACAAAGGTGCCTGTGGAAGACAAGAAAGGTGACAATACACTGTGACAGGACTGG
This sequence comes from Nesoenas mayeri, assembly GCF_963082525.1. Lineage (NCBI taxonomy): Eukaryota > Metazoa > Chordata > Aves > Columbiformes > Columbidae > Nesoenas > Nesoenas mayeri. Next base: position 18,791,101 of record NC_137547.1, read on the forward strand.
TTTTTTCTAACTGAGTAGTACCACATGTGCTATAAACTTGCTGTATTCTACATATCGGACATGAGAGCTACAGGATTGAGGTGGCAGCAACGGGTAGGAAAGACACTCGATGTGCAGAGATGAGGAAAAGTATAATACCTTCACAAAGGACACTGCATGAGGGCATCAAAGAAAGCCTGCAAGGCTGCAAACTTGCTTGTCACTCTCAAGAGTCTGCACAAGCAGGAACAGTTCCTGCTCTCCTCACCTTCCTAGTCTCATGGTACCTTTTCCATATCCTCTTTGGTTGAAGAAGGTGAGACAGTTAAGTCACTGCTTGCACCGGATCCCACCACCATGACCAAGATGAGCAGATAGCCCTTGTTGGATAATGGCTGCAGCACAGCAGGGGCTGCCAGGAACATGCAATTGCTGCCTGTGCCCCTCTGGCGACTCTCCTTGTATTTCTGACAACACACCAGCAGAGCTACAGGACATACAGAGAGATCTTGTTTAACACGATGACATTTCCCTGCCCAGCAGATGACAAGCTATAGGTTTGCAGTCAGTCCCACAAGAACAGCTTTACCTTGGATGCACATGACAAAATATATTTTTCTTCTTGAACTGTCTTTTTCAACACTGAGACATCAGACTGAAGAATTCTGCAAAGTAAATAGAATTCAAGCCAGCACCTGAGCCGATGACGTTCCAACACCCACAAATGGCCTGTTGACACCTCAGGATGCACATTCAATTTAAAACATCCCTGAAACACAGCTTTGAGAATTCATGTCATCACATGCAAATGCTCAGCTGAGAAGTTATGAGAGTGAGTTAAAGTACTTTTTTTTTTTTTACTACCTCTCTTCTCAGCATCTAACACAAAACTAAGCACATTTACTAAACAGTCAGTACTTTGACAGGGGTCTCAGAAGGTTGAGGATGAAGCAGTTTGGGCAGAGGTTGCACAGAAAGCAACTACAAGGGATGAAATCTCACAGCTTTACCCAATCCAGCTGCAGGCTGCCACCAAAGGAACAGTCTCAGCCTCCTGGAGCCCTCACAGTCTGCACCCTCTCCCTTGGGTCAGCTCCAGCCAGTTCCATCAATGGAGATGAACTGGAGCAGCTCACCAATCCAGCCCAAAACAACCCTCCCTCTTCCCCATTCTTCTCTGCAGGCTTCATTTTCTGTAAGATCAGTGAGCACATGTGGCTGCAACGTGCTGGTGGGAGCATTTGGAAGTGGCAGGGTGCTACCTCAGCTGTGCAGCTGGGGGTAGGGCAGATGCAGAGCACTCCTTTTACAGCACTGTCATCTTCAGTCAGACTAAACCAACTGCGGAAGGGCGTTTTCATTCTCTCTACAGATGCACTGAAGCCTGCCGGAAGAAAGGGGAGGATGGAGAGGGTGAGGCAGTAAAGCAAAGCTCCCAGCACAGCGCTGCTCAGAACTGTTCATACCAGCATGGGCAGAGATGGCTGTCAGGGCCCTGGACCTGCCAGGCTGCACAGTTTGGCTCCCCCAGTGCCTCTCCAATGCTCAAACCCTGTACATGTCCTTTATCATCTGTATCTGCCCCAAGCTACAGGTTCCTCCTGAAGCAGAGCAGTGAGCTGTGGGACAGCAGCCAAGGACCACCAGCATCAGTGTGCTTAGGGGAACACTGAGACCAACTGACCCACAAACAGAATGAGGGCAGGATAGCATTGTTCTGCCCCAAAGAGGACTCGTTAGTCACTTGATCTCAGTTTCAAAATAATACTGCTCAATTTTTTTTTTCTTTCAGGGAAGAGGGGGAGGTGAGGCAGCAAGGAGGACACGTAAAACAGTAAAATTAACATTTACTCATTAGACAATTGAGCTCATCTAATTAAGGAACACTAAACCATCTCCTCTGTTCTCTCTACCTTGTTAGACTGTTGTTTCAACACTTCTGTTCCCCATGAGCACCACAGAACAACTGCCTTTGGAGCATGTTAGACACCTGCACTAAGAGAGTGACTGCATAAGCAAAGATTTTAGCTGTAGCATGTGCAAGCTGCTACGCAAATCAATACACTTCTCCTTGCTTCCCTTTATTAATGTTGTTTAAGACTCTCTCAGGTAAGCCAAACTAAATAGCAAACTTCTCCTCATTCTGTTCTCACTCTCCTTGTCTCTGACATATCAGTCTGCTGCCATACCTGTCAACCCCTCATGCACTTTTGCTCTGCCAAAGCTCAGCATTCACCCCCATGGGTAATCTGAACCAGAAGGGCAGGATCAAGCCCACTAGGCTTTATCAAAACCCCAACAACCCACAGATATCAACTTTCTTTTTTAAAGCACCCCAGTTTTCTGGGTTTAATTTGCTTCCAGGATGCAAGTCACAGCAGTGCTGTTTTGTGCTGCTACAACAAATACCAAGAGCAGCTGGTACATACAGTTTCTAGGCATAAATGTGCAAGTTTACTGCTGATCCTACACAGGATGCCTCCGATGAGGTTTAGGTCATGCTGCAACATGTTGCTACAGAATATACCTGCAAGTAGTGACACTCGCAAGGGGTGAATTCTTATAAATAAGAAAAACACACAATAGATTCCCCAGGGCTTCTCCTGAAGTCCCTGACTGCACAACCAGCTTCCCTGGCCACTGGAAACCCCTCTCAGAGGCTCCGTACAGCTATAACTTGTTTCTTACTCTGAATACGTATTATTTCTCAGTCTCTCACTGTAGAACCACAGAAATTTTGAAGACAACATTTGCTGCAGTTAGTGTGTTGACAAACCCTCCCATCCAGCTTATACACAGACTCAGAAGCAAATCATTACTGTCCTCAGCTGAAGTCACTCAGCCGGTGAGGGTGAGTACTACCATGCCAGGTGCCAGACATCACAAAAGATGCAGCGGATGATCACCAGCTTATCAGCCCCACACAGGATGGAGGGAAGCAGTAAGCACTGCATTCAGCTTCCTTTGTCTGGGCACAAGAGCTTGTAGAAACTATGCTGCTGCAGTTCTCAGATCTTCCTGGCAGGACAGAGTACTGCTTGCTCAGCTACCTCTGCTGATCCAGCCAGGTCTGTCTCTGTACAAGCACCTCACAGACACTTGCAAGGAGCCCCGAAACTCCTCCCTTCTGTGTAGAGTACACTAATGCTGTGCGCCACGAGTGGTCTGGATCCTCATGTTTAAATCAGCAATCAAGGAAATGCATGTCTCCATCCTCAGCAACACTTGTGTTGGTCAGAAATCACACACTGCCAAGGAGCCTCTCTCCCCTATGCTCAGGCAGTACACAAAAGCGCAGAGATAACTGTCCCCTCAACGGACGCAGACAGGGGCTGGCTCATCCTCAGCCTCTCATCTTCCCAGACCTCTTTCTCCATCCTCTGCCAGGAGCTCCTACACCCCTGAGAGCCCTCATCCCTCATTCAAACAGGAGACAAACTGCTCTCAAGGGCTGCCCAGGTCCAGCAGTCACCAGGCTCACCTGCAGTCCCCAGCACAGGAGAAACAGGGCAGCATTTGCATGCTCAAGGCTCATCTTTCAAAGCCATTTTGGCCTTTTCCACTCAGTACAAGAAAAGACAGACAAGGCACCTTAATCCTAACTAGCCAGACTACAAAATGCATTCACTCATTTCTAGAAATTACTCTGTTCTATCAAGAAGCAACAACAATTCAGGAGATGACCAACAGGCTGATTTTGCCTCAGCAAGGACAGAAGGTTCTCCTCTCTACCAAACTCTGCTCTTGTCCCAGGGACGCCAACCCTCACCAGCCAGGCATGCTGAGACAACCCTGCAAGGCCTTGCAGGGCAGAAACAATGCCGGGCTCCAACAGGCACTCTGAACTAGCACAAAGATTATATTAAACGAGGCACTAAAAATTCCTTCGCTAGTCACACTCGTCATCTATATAAGTTATCTTAGCTGGCCTAGGAGCATGATTGCAAATACCACAGCCTCAGGGATGCTGGAGGTTATATCAGTGAAGCTTCAGCAGCCCAAGATAAAAGGAGGCAAATGAGAGTCACTGTAAGCCTCAACAGCACAAAGAGCTTCTGTAACACCTCAGATAAGTCTCCCATTCGCACGTGGAAGGAGAAATACCCCACATCCTGACAAACGTGGCAAGGGGGAGATCAAACACCAGGAACGAGCTATGGTGCAAGCACTTCTAACAGCATTTGTGACAACATGGTACTTCAGCAGGTACCTGGTCCAGAGCAGCCCTAGACATCACCCACTCGCCTTCTCCACAGCCAAACCCCTTGGCTCCAGGCAGGCCCCACACACTGTCACCCTCCAGCCCCGCGGCCGCCCGCACTCCACCCGGCGGCTCACTCACCAAAGTACTCCTTCTTCATGTGCATCTCCAGCTCCTTCTCCAGCTCCAGCGTCAGCGCCTCCAGCCGCCTCTCCGCCTGGCTGGGGCCGCTCTCCCGGCTCGGCGTCACCTGGTAGGGGAGCTTAAACTTGGGAGCCGAAGCAGAGCCTTTGGTCGGACTGTAGGGGTACGGGGGCGCCGCCTCGGGGGCTGCGGCCGGGTGCTGCTGGTCGTGCCGCGGCGGGGACTGGGCATGGATCTTGTGGTAGACGTCCCCCAGCTCGGGCACGGCGCCGTCCTCCTGCAGGCCGGGCCCCAGCAGGGAGGAGCGGGGCGAGGGCAGCTGCAGCTCCGGGTAGGCGCTCATGGAGCCGCGGGAGCTCCGCGAACTCTGGCTGGAGATGCTGGAGCGGGGGCTGACAACGGCGGCGCCGGCCGCGCCGCGGCCCTCGGGGCCGCAGAGGCTGGAGCGGGGACTGGCCAGGGCGAGCCCGGCGCCGCCCGCCCCCTCGGGCTCGGCGCTGCCCGGCGGGCCGTACCTGGAGTCCGAGTAGCTGGAGCGGGGGCTGGTGGTGCAGGAGTACTGGCTGGCGGTGCTGGAGCGGGGGCTGGCGTGGCGCTGGTCGTAGCCCATGCTGATCCCGCTGGTGCGGTTGCTGCTGGGCTTGCTGCCGCCGCCGTCGTAGCTGGTGAGGCTGGCACGGGGGCTGGAGTGCTTGCTGGTATCGCTGGCCGTGCTGGCGTAGCTGGAGCGGGGGCTGAGGGCGGCGCCGTCGTACTGTACCAGGCTGGCGCGGGGGCTGCCGTACTTCTCCTGGCCGGGTACCACCAGGCTGGAGCGAGGGCTGGAGAACTTCTCGTAGGGCAGCGCGGCCGCGCCGCCCAGGCTGGAGCGCGGGCTGGAGAACTTGCCGTGCTCGGCGACGGGGCCCGGCGAGGAGGCGGCCAGGCTGGCCCGCGGACTGGCGGCACCGTATTTGCCGTCGGGGCCGCCCGGTGCTCGCCCTCCACCCTTGGCCACGTAGCCGCCCTCGTAGGCGCTGCCCGCAGCGTAGCGGTAGCCCTCGGCCGAGTACCGCTTACCCTTGTCGGCGAAGCCGCTGTAGCAGGGCAGCGCCACCTCGGAGCGGGTGCACAGCCCCTCCTCGCAGCACGGCGGCCCCGCGGCCGGAGGCGGCTCGGCGGCGGCGCGGCCGTTGGCGGCGCGGAGCGGGGCGGCTTTGCCGCAGGGGGAGGCGGGGAAGGCTTCGGCGGGCAGCGGCGCGGCGGTGCCGTTCATCTTCCGGCCCCTCTGCTCCCCCGTCATGTGGGCGGCGATGACCCGCTTGGTCTCCTCCAGGTCGGGGTGCAGTGGCAGGTCCCGTCGGCCGCCCCGGCTGTACGAACCCTCCAGGCAGGGCTCGTAGAGGGACAGATCCTCCATGAACTTGGTGGCCTTCAGTGCCATGTCCTCCTCGTACTTCTCCATGCTCGGCCGCAGCCCGGCAGCGCGGGCCGGGGGTGGGACGGCGAACTCTGCGACAGCACAGCCCACAATAGGGGAAAAAAACAAAAAACCAAAAAAACCCCCCCACACACACAAAAAAAAAAGACAAAAAAAACCACCTCAAAGGAAACCCCCTTCCCGCGGTCCTGGCGGGGCAGCGGCGGGACACAGCTCCTTCTCGAGAGGGCTCCTCAGCAGCGGCCCGGCGAGGCGGCAGTCACCTCAGCGGCATCCCCGCGCCGCGGCGCTCGGCTCGGTGTGGCCGGGCTGCCCGGCGGAGCGCGGCGAGCAGCGACGAGGAGCCCCTGTGTCACTTTCCAGCCTTAAATAAGTTGCTCGGTCCAGTCAATGGCGCGCTGCGCGGAGGAATTTGCGCTCGGCGGCTCCCTGCCCCCGCCGCCCCCGGCCGGCCGCCCCGCGGCGGGGCCGTAGCCCGGCCCGCACCCCCGGGCGGGGGGCGAAGGCGGCGGCCGGCCCGGAGGGGCTTCGCGGTGCGGCGAGCGGAGCGCGGGGCGCGGCGAAAGAGGGAGGGACTCTTTTGTGTGGGGCAGGAATGCGAGGAAGGAGACTGGGCGCTGCGTCCCGCTGGAATGTAGTTAATGCTGGAGCCAAACAATGATTTTCACCGAGTCAGTCAGGGAGAGGGCGGCCGCGGCGCTGCTCGGCGGCGGGGCCGGCAGCTCCCTTCTGCGCTGCCCGCTCTCCTCCTGGGCCGGTGCTCACCGCGCCCTGCCCGGGGCGGGCGGTACCGCTCCTCGCCGCGGAGCGGGAGGCGGCGGGGCTGTCACCGCGCCCCGCGGGCGGGAAGCCGGGGCCCGGCGCACCGAACGCCCTGTCAGGCGCTGAGCAACCGCGTTCCCGCCCGCCGGGCTGCGGCGCGCGCCCCGCTCCCCTCCGCCGCCCGCGCCCCGACTGGAACTTTCCGGCGGGACCCGCGGGCTCGTCCCGCCGCGGCGGCACCAGGGGAGGGGACCGGCCCCGCGGTGCGGTCTGCAGCGGCGGCACCGGGGGAGGGGACCGGCCCCGCGGTGCGGTCTGCAGCGGCCGGGGGTGACGGCAGCAGCGCCGCCGCTGCGAGTGACTCACACCTGTGCGAACCCCCAGAACCGGCCAGGTGACTCTGCTGAAAGGACCTGTGCTTCAACACGGCAACTGATAATTATTTGCAGTTATTTATTAAAAAAAAAACACCCAAAAAAAACCCCCCCAAAAAAGGAAGTACTGAGACATATGATAAACATATTGTGGCTTAAAGCAATCTATGAATTGACACGAGGTTAAGAAAGCACGCTGCTGTCAGTGTAACTTTGCAGGAGCTTCATCTGTTGATTCAGCAATCTGTTGATTCAAGCTCAGCATTGCTTGCAAATACTTACAGAAACCCCAACAATAGGTACCTAGGTTGTGTCCTTACAGTGCCGGGTGCTGAGCACCCTGTGAAGAGAGAAATAGGTTGCAAGTTTGATCTGTAGGCACTCTGCCCACCAAGAACATTTTAACCTGTTATCATACCTAATTAAACATTAAAAGCAACTGTGTACTTAAAAATGTCCCCTGCTGTGGAGGGCAATTGATTGGCAACATGTTTGTGTGTGCAGGGGAGGCAAGCAAAAAAAAAAATAAAGAAAAATAATCCAACAAAGCATGTAAATGTGCAGAGCAATACCAGAAAATCAGATCTCCTAGGCATGACAGAGGTAGTGCACTGTCAGTGTGAACATACGAATGCAAATACAACCAGTCTTGGGGGTCAAGTGCTCTTCTCTACTCTATTTTCACATCTCTCATTACATAGTACTGTGTGCTTCTGCAGCTTAGTACTTGTGGAACAGTAGGGTATGGTGCAAGCGTACCTGCGCAGAGCTGCGTCAGTCATTCCTGGGGCCTGTACTAGGATGATCTATCCTGTTATGGATGTTGAACTGCTTACTGCCAATTTTTATAAAGTTGTCTTCCTGAGAAACTAGGAGTGGCTCATGGACAACCTGGGAACTTGATCCATCAGAGCACATGTAAAGAAAAAAGTAATTTATTTTAAGTTTTTGATTAAAATAAACCCCGCATCACCAACTTTATGACATTAGTTTGCTTTCTAGTAATCTGTCAGTGGGGAGGACATATCTGGGGGGCTGTGCCTGTGTGCTCACGCAAGGAAGCACTTTGAGCACAAACTTTACAGCACAAACTGCAGAGCTGATGCTGCATGAAGTCAGAAGCATAAGCCACAGCAAGAGCTTGTCCTTCTGTAGCTCTGTCCTTCTGAGCCACAAATCTACCCTTGTTCCTCCTTTTAGGGCAGCACAGTTCTGCGCTTTCTCTGCAGCCGACTGGTAGCAAGTTTCTGCGGTAAGCCTCTTCGTAGGTTAAGTCATTAGAGCATGTGCTTTGTTGAATATGAACTCATGGGAAAAACATACTGAGGACTAAGAGAATCTGGTGAATCTAAGGAAACAGCCCTTTTTAGTAAGCAATGTGGATCAAATGATCAAAATCACTTTTACTGTTGAAAGCTTGTGCTCAGTCAGTAAATCCTCAAAGCCAGGCCCAGCCAAGCGTGCTGCAGCCCTGGGCCGGACTATCCCTGCACAGTGTTCCCATCTCAGCCTGCTGCAGGGGCAATACTACAGACCTGCTCTTCACCAGTAAATTGTACGTCAGTCATGCACATAGCGAACATTTATCCACACTATGGCCACAGATGTAGCCCACATGGGTGAAATAAAGACGTTTGCAGTGGTACACAGCACGCTCAAGCACTGCTGCATTTCTCATAGAGGACCATCTGTGCTGGGCTGTGCAAACAAAAAGTGCAAAGTGAAAGCTGCTGTTTCTGTAATCAGTAGCTTCATCATTCTCCATACTGTTATATACAAGAAACCCCTAAGTACTGGTCAATTACTGATCAACAATCCTGACATGTTTTTCTCCCCACTTTTTAAAAATTTATTTGCTTAATTTTAACAACCAGCATTAAAATGTATATATTGCCAAAAGACTCACACTTGCACAACTAGGAGTACAAGAGCTGTCATTGAGTATTATAAAAGCCGAACTTCATTTCTTTATTTGGTGAGGTAATCCTTGTGCCTGATTTTAAGTTATATCAGTAGATCAGATATTGAGGAAAGCCAGCTGCTTCTGTTAAATAAACCCCTTTGTCTAAGACCTAAAGGGAGCAAAAAAGCCAGGTGGAGTTATTGATCTGTGAATATCAGCTGGCTGGGCCTCCCAGGCAGTGCACTCCTGTTTCTTTTAATTGCCAGTGCCTTCAAGGAAATGCTGCACAAGCCAACGGGCAGTGAGACCTGATGGTCTGCTGGGGATTTTGTCTCCCTGAATTGCGAACAGTTTATTACCAACAAAGCGGAGAATCTCTAAATGTAAGAATTCATCAGTGAAACTTTACCCCTATTGGAGACAACAGCAAAAATGCCACTGACTTCTTGTAGTGTATGTTATATCAGACGTGATTTTACTAACACAATGCAAGAGGGAGTTCTTTGTCTGGCTTCATCAATTTAACAATTTGAAGCTGCTCCACAGGCTCGCTTAAGAGAATTGGATGCTCCCTGATTTTTTGCAATTTCCCTCCTTGTCTTCAATATTAAGAAAACAATGAAATTGTACCTTGAAGTCCACAAGGTAAATAAGACTTATTATTACTCAGGGATTTACTGCTCTGATTTCCAGTTTTAAAACGGATCAGTTTCTTGGTGAATAATATAATGTTTATGCTTCCTCTGATCTGTTTTAAGCCTGATTAAACAAACAAATAAAAAAATCACTTGTAAAAAACATAGAAAAATTACATTGAGGAATGTTTTTATTTTGTGAGGGAAACTGAAGTTTTTCTTTTCTTTGAAGTGGTAGCTGTATTGTTGTCTATATTGCTTTGTTTTGCTTGTCCATGTCCTACATGTTAATCTGTATTGTGATAACTTTAAGAATAAGCAAGCTTTTTGGAATATTAAGTTTGGCTATTAATATGTATTTGGACTTGGGTGATACGCTTGCAAATCACCTTGCTCTGACATGGTTTAAAAATACTCATTTGGAATTGATCCCAGCTTTTAAAAACTGAAATTATTGAATGTGTTTTAGGGCACCATCTTCTGGTAGACAGCACACATTGCATTGAATTTGAATGTTTGCTAGGCACAACTATTTAAAATATTTTTGTCTGACGCTACTCTTCAGGCTTGCAGGTCATTTCTCATTCTAAATCTGCAATAAAACACTATTTAACATTTTTTACATTCTTCTTATTCATTACAAATGCAGCTATTCACCATGCTGCACAAATACAACTTGGGACAGACCCTGTAAAATTCCAGTCACAACAGGCACTTTGTGAATGTGCTATGTCAGACAGACAACGTATGTCCAAGCACTTACGATTAATACACCATTTATGTATCTTATTTCTTTTAAAGCTTCATCTTCCACTTCTCTTACATATTTCAGATAATAGCACTTCTGGCCAAAGCAGTTTATTGGCTCATACTTTGCAGACTGCACATGGCCTTAATCACACTTCCTTGCAATCACAAGACATAATCACTGTATTCAAACACAATCAGTTAGCTTAACAGCAGCCACTACCTTTGCATAAATACATAATTCAGTTGGCCAGCCTTAGTACTTTTAAAGAGATGTTAGGTTATATAGCTTATTTCAGAGACTTGGAGATATAAAAACAAACTTGAGACTCTGCAGAGCTAAAATTTAGCTTGATGTCATAAAATGAAAGTCCTGATTACAATACTGCAAACCATCATCTAGCAAATAAATCAGATAGGATTAGTGCATTTAATAAGAAATAGAAACATTGCATGAGGGTCAGATGGGTATACACATGGCCCCTTATTCTCGGCTGGTGAAAAGTATCAGACTAACTGTATGCACCTCTTTATACCCATTGAAGAAATGAGGTGGACTACGAGCACTGACCTCCCGACCTGACAGTACAGTGCACTTCAGCTGTGACGAGATGCATCATTTCAGAAGAAAGAGAACATTGGGTTGTTGAGAACATAAATTACATTTACATTTCATGGTATTTTCCATATAAAATGGTATTACAGAGATGACATTTGTTAACTGAAAATAACCAACAAATTTGCAAGAAGAGCTGTTCTTTAAGCAGTGGAACTAATGAAGGCCAGTCTCCTACAGGTCTCTAATCTGCATCCCTTGCATTCTCCAGCTTGTAACCTCCTCTGCAAATCCTCAGTTATGCTACATTCCTGTCACCCCTTTAGTCCCATAGAGCTCTCCCACTGCTACAGGATTTACCCCAGTCCTCAGCCACTACATACAGTACCTCCACGTTCCTCCCACTGTATTCACCTATACCCCTCAATAGACTTGTGTCTCTGGCACTCCTTCTCTACATCACCTTTAATTCTCTCCCAGGTCCACCTACGTACAGCGTCTCTCTGTCCCCCTTTGTAACATCCACAGCTCCTGACAGCTTCCTGAGCTTCTAGTTCGGTGCTTTTCCCCAGCACCCTCCTGCTACCTCCAGTTATCACTGCTTTGATGCATGAAATGCAGCAGATGCTGCGTGGACTTGCATCCAGACCCACCAGCAGGCAGGTGTGTAAGCATCACACCTAGAGAGGCCACGTGCCACCGCAGAGGCACTTCCATGGCTCTGTCTCTCCTCGTCTGCCTCCACTTACCTCTAGAATTGCAGCAGCTTTGAGATGACTGATGTCATTGCTTACTGTTTGCAAATAGCTTCAAACGTTGCTGGAGAACGGCAGAACAATTCCGTAAGTATCTCTTCCTTAGGAAATCACACTGAAAATTTCTCACTTTCTCACATCAGTGAAGAAGGATGCTGATGAAAAAGACAAAGATAATGACATGTATCTAAACAGCAGTTTTCTTCTCTTAACTGATATTAAGCTATATCTAGGAGTACATTTATTTACTTCATCCCATTCCTCCCTTAAAAACGAATCAAGGCCTCCAAGTCAAAGCATTAAATTGCCTCCCCCACCTAGTCCTTTGTGGGTAGGTGTATGTTCTCTGTAATCATTCTGCTTAGACACTAGCCCAGAAATAATCTCAGTCAAGCAAAAACCAGATGACTGACTTGTGTAAGATTTGTTGTATTACTTTGGTCCTAGTTTCTGCTTTATTGCACGTTCAGTATTTTAGATGCACAAAATTGAAGGCTTCTTGTCCTTATAGCTGCAAAGAGAAGAAAATATCACTACAGATAGGCACAGAAACAGAACATGGCAAAAACCCCAAATTTCTTTTCCTCAAGTCAGTGTTTATTCAGTTTTCTAACCCAAATTTACAGTTTTGAGGCAGTAGAGATAGGGCTTGAAGCAGATAATATCAATGGTATACACGAACCAAACACAAGCCTGTTTTATCTCCTGGGATCTAATAAATGGTTAGCAAGAGGTCTTTGTCGTAAATGTCAGAATTCGAAATGGCACATCAATCTGCTCGCCAGCTGTCAGAGTCACCAGGCCGGGAAAGCATGCATCTCCCTCTGCAGTTCAACAATGAAATGGTTTCATAAAGTAAAATTAAAACGTCACGTAGAACTACTACAAACATTAAATTGTGATCTACAGCATGAAGTTGTTTTTTAAGAAATGCCTGGTACAAGGTACGAGGCTGTCTGTCATCATGGCCCCGCAGTTCTTTCTCCCGAATGGTTATCGATCACCCCTTAAGGGCGATTCTCTAGATGCTCTGAGGATCAGATAGGCTGCACTTCTGCCTTTTTTTTTTTTTAATTAACAGTAGGATTGTGGGAAAGTCATTACAAATTTCTTCACTGTAAGTCAGAGCAGCTTAATGAATCTCTAGTTAACTGTTTTATGTCATTGGTGGTCAATATTCTTTCCCATGCTCCACTGCAGCAAAGGGATATTGAACTAACAGCATTCAAAGACAGCTACTAGACACTCTCAACTGCATTCAACTGTGCTAAAATATCCCTCTATTTTTCTTGTCCTTTTCATACATGGTACTCAAATTCACTAAGTAAACAAAAAACACTAGTGTCAAGAATGAATCGTTACTATGAAAAGCAGCCAGAAAAGCTTATCTGCTATGGAAATTTAATTCAGTATAATCAAACTAGAGAATGCTGTGTGACAGAAGAGCCAATTTGTATCACTGCAAATAGCAATTTGTAGATTTATTCAATGAGCCTGGCTCAAAAATTGTTAGTGAAGACACAGCCTACATCAGGGTTGCCAAACTAAGGGACTGGGAAGAATTTCTTCTCCATTTTAACATTTATATCTTGTATCTTCCAACTACACTTACTGCTATACCAATGTTAACTGCTATTAGGACTTGAACAAATTGTCAATTTAAAAGTGGCTTGCTTTTGCTTTTTAAATTACTTGAGAGCTTAAGAAATGCTTCCATTTATAATTTGCCCCCAAGGGAAAGACAAAGTTTAAGTTGGAAAATTCTACATTAATGCCATGTTGGTGAGTAGTAGCCAGTTAAGGACATTAATACTCCATCAGTTCTGAAAAGCAGTTTTTCATTTGGCACAGAAGCAGTTTGCATTTTAGTGGTTTATTCAGTATTGCCAAACAACAAGAACAGAACAGCTGACACTATATGAACAGCCTGTCATATGTTCTATAGAAGCAGCCTGTGTAAAGAAAATATATTCAAAATTATTCACTTTGAAGTATTTTACAGGAAGGTTCTAGGAGAATTTCTGCCATATACTTACTACCCAGGCAAAAGCGGCACAATTATATCTCCTAAATACGTGAAGATGTAATTTGTTCTGTAAATTCTAGACTGCCTTTCATGCTGCAAACCAAATGATGATGCATTGTTAAAATTACGTGGTGCTTCTCTAAAACTTAACCAAACCAGTAAGTGTCCTGCAGCAGTACCCCATCTAAGATACAGTACCTGCTTAATACTGAATATTTTTGCAATCTGGCCTTATTAACAGTTATCTACTGCCCTGAGAAGCTATTATGTGTATCTTCTTGGACAGCAGCATCCCAAACTTTAAGAAATCATTTGGGTACTGTCTGATGCTGTTAACACTAATGATTTAAGGAGCAGAAGCCAGTGAGACTGAATAGCTTCTCCTCCTCTTTTTCACTCCCAAATATGTTGTTACAAGTTATTTTGATTCAGCTTATATACCACTCAACTTCTAAGTCATGAACACTCTCAACTTCAGTAAAGCTAATGGAATAAAGTTTCCAGAGTTATAGCCTCTACTGTTAAAAACAAACAGTTAAAGCAAGCAGGGAAATTTCTCAGGTAGTGAGATAGAATCACATTATCTGTTACACACGCCAGCAGCTTAGATAAAGCTTTGTCACATCACAATGAGAAGCACACCTTATTATACAGATTAACAGGCTATTTGACAACTAATTTAATAAACTAGTAATTTTATTTTTAGTAAAGTTTAAAATGTCAGACTTTTGGAAGATGAAATCAGACATATTAAATTCTAGCGCTTCAACTGTTTATGATAAGATCTAGAAAAGCTTCCATTGTAGCACTGAAAACCCTTCTGTAAAGCCCCTCATTTACATTTACCTTAGTCTTATTTACCTCTCAGTCTTCACCTGTGCTGGCCAAGAAGCAATTAACTCAAAAGTACTTAATTCCACAGTGGAGTATTATGCCTCCAAACAAGCTATTGCGCATGACTATTGCTACCTAAGAGAAGAGAGAAAACATTAATTGCACTGTAGAACCGTAGTTTTGCACTGCATTGGCAACTCATCACTGCTGAAGAGCTGGCTTTTGTACCATACAGAAAGAGATGCAGGAACCAAAACCTAAAAGTTTCGGTATTTTGTTTTTTTACGTTCTCCTATACAGTTGACATTTTGTTTAAAATTCATTTAGTTTGCAAACTATAACAGAATAAATCTCGCCTGCTCTGTAAAACTAATTCTGCATACTTATCTATGAACACAAAACTGGAAGTAATTTCATTACAGTGACAGAAATGGCTGATTAATGTGTTCCAAGAATCAACACGGATCATTTTTAGAGCTACCAAAATAGTCAAGTGAATGCAATAGGCTTTAAGATACTGATTCTAGACATTGCACTTTCATCCTATGCACAAATTAACGTATAAAAGAGCAGTGCTTGCTTCTTTCTGAAGGCATGAGGCGGTGAGAGCACGTGTATAGTGGTGCAAACACTCCAACTGAAGAGGCCAATGACTGATTGTCCAAGAAAAACATTCACAAAAAGTTTTATTAAAAAAATTCCCCTTTCACCTCAAACAAGTGAAGCTTAAGTTCTGTACTACTAGGTTATGTTTAGAAAAATGAAAATAATACAGTAATTTTGGAAGGCTATACATTGTAAAATCCTTAAGTCAGCATAAACTTGGACTGTGCAAGCAAATATAGCAAGTATTTCAGATGTCATTTATTTGGTCCATCAGATGTACAGTATAGTAGTATCTGAGTTTACAAAACATCAAATATAAATAACCTGAAACTGTAACAATACACAAAAATTTGCTTCTTACATTGACATATCAGGCAGTACGAGCTGAAAAACTTGAGTAAATTAACAGTTTTACAGTAATGTACATAGTGCCAGCTGAAGTTTAAGAACACTGGTAAAACATGGCACTAATTTGCTTATTGAATTTTCTTCTTTACTTGTTCAGGGTGTGAAAAATGTTTAGGACTAGGCTAAATATATTTTTTCTTCAAGCAAAAAAGAAAAATGTTGTTACCTAAAATCTGGGCACCAGACTGTGACCCTTCACTAAATGAGAGTAAGATTTTCATGTACTATCAAATTATACCTGAAAGGTATTTACACAAAAATAACATGCTTTTTTCATGACCATTTTAAGCAAATACTTATCTGTAAGTATTTATAAACTATGTTTCTACTACATTTAATATACGGAATTAACATGGAAAAACACCTGAAAGAGTCCATTGACATGAGAGCTTTATCATCAAAAGAAACAGAAACCAATTGTTTAAACCAGTGGTTTGGTATTCACTTGGAACAGAGGCCTTAAAATTAGTCTAGTTCTGGACATTTTTCACATCCCAACATCATATGCTGTTACTGCATTACATTATCTGAATCACTTTGTCAAGGGGCATTTCCATGTTCAGTCTAATGCTATAATTTCATCTTGCTCTTCAGTCTGCTCGGTACGCACTCTCTTTGTACTAATGCACTCTTTATCTTCTAATTTTCTCTTGCGGTTTTTGTTTTCCATATCATCATCAACATTGCTTGAAGTACCTTCATCTTCAGAATCAATAATCAATAGATCGTCTTGATCTGGAGCTGCAAAATATATGGTTTTAAATTCAAACGGATGCCTACTCTCAAACCAAGTTTCATACATAAAAGTAAGAATGTCTCTAATACAAAAAAAATACATGTTGGGGCATTCTTTATCCATAATCTTTGTCATTCAACTGCAAGAGCGTTTTGAATTTCTCTGAGATTGGTCCAAAATAGGCTTTTCATATGGTTATCCCCTCTTCACTAGAGGTATGGAAAATATTGCATTAACTCCCCAAAATACAGGAAAGGCATTAGTTAGCAGCACTCCCCCTAGAGCCAGGCCCTGCGAGAGAACACGCAGAGGGAGCAGCGGAAGGGTGAGAAGAACTCAACAATAACAACAGGTAGTATAAAGAAGGGAAAATAGAAGCAAGTGTCAACTTTTAAGACATGAGGTGGATTTTGTTTGTTTTGAAGTACAAATTCACTGTAAAAACCAATTCTATGCTAGGTTTTAAAATAGAATTTGAAATCAATTTTAGCAACACTCTTAACATTCCGTCTCCCCTGAAACAGGAGGTGGAAGTGACTGCATATCTGTGCACGTATCTTAAATATGACTGACAGGCAGAGGAACATAATCCAAAAGTGTAAGACAGAACTACAGATATCTAACTTATCTGTCACAACAAGTATGCAGATTCATGCGCTATCCCTATAAAACAGTATGAGGTTTACGGCACATCAGCCTTCAGTGCTTAAGCATCCCATATTCATTGAAGTTAAACTCTTCTGAGTGTATTCAAAGAAACACTCTACATTAGGAAGGTGATGGATAGCAAATACTATCTTCTTCTTGTGCTCTGCTTGACAGGTGAACAATAATTATTTTATACACAGATAATAAAGATGTCTTCTTAAATTAACAAAATGAAACATGAGCAAAGGCATCCACAAAGCAATTTTTAGTCTGTAGGGGAAAAGTAACAAATTTGGTTGATTCTTTTTTTGTTAAGCAATAGTGCGACCATCAGATAGAATAGGTCTAACTTTATTTAAATCACTCTGCACTTAAGCTGATACCCCACAAAGCCCTTGTGAGTTAAATAAATAATTTCTGTATCTTTACTGTAAACATCTGTAACAATCTTAAGAGTGCATTTTGTAAAAATTGTAAATGTGCCATTTTTCTCTTCAATATTTATACATGGGGCAACTTAAATGCCTTTATTTCATGTTGGAAAGTTAACTGTCTTCAGTTTTACGACTTACTTTAATTGGACTGCACTACTGAAAGACTATTTTGTTTTATTTAATATCAATTACTGTTATTTACCTGTTGATGTTGAGGGTTGTACTCCATCATCACTACCATTGGTAATGTTCTTAGATGTTGGTTCTGATGGTTTAGGGCCAACTTTTTCAGGGGTATCACCAACAACTTCAAATTCTACATCTTTTTCTAGGTCTTCACTGCAGAAAAATACATATGCTTTTGAACAACCAAGTGAAAATAAAAAACCCCTGTGCTTTTCACAAAGAAAGGATGTAATTCAAGTACTGGAGCACCCCGCAACTGTGACAAAATGAGAAAAGCATATTAAAAAAAGAGGAAAATCAGTTCAGTCCTCCTTTATGATTTATGCTTTGTCTATTCATAAACACTGTTCGGCCCAGCGCCATGACTTAAAATGCTTCAGAATGAGAAGAATCATTACCTGAGCTTACCTTTCTTCCTCAATGTCACATTCCTGTTCTCATTGAAAGTGCAGGGTGTTAATTTATTGTATATAATATGTATATTACTTATCTAGGGTTAAATATACACACCAATTATTTCAAAGTCACTTCTATTTGCATTGCTGTATCTGAATACAGGTGGGCAAACAGACAATCTACAAACCCAGAAGGCTGGGGTGTTTTTGCCTTTTTAAAATTTGGTTTTGGCTTTTAAACGGCAGTTTCTCGCTTGTTGGCTGGCCCAAGAGTAAACTGGGTTTTGCACTGTATTTTTATGCTGTGTAATGACAAATTATTCATATAAACTTTCTCCAGCTACTGTTGTTAAAAACCAAACAGCACAAACAAAAAAGCTAAACTGTATACATTCATAAAAAATAACAATTCCTCTTTTACCCCTGTATTTTCTTTCCACAGCTTAATCTTTGAGCTTTACTCATTAATTTAAAATTCTGAGTTGGAAATTTCCTGTGGAACTGTTATGTATATACATACATACATATATATATCTATATATATGGGCTGGGCTTGTCCCAGTGGGGCAGCATTCTAGAACTGATGAGGACCAGGTGGCCTCCTATGCTCCTAGGGAGAAATGGGAGTGCTCTGCTCGCTCCTTGAAATGCCTGTACACCAATGCGCGCAGCATGGGGAATAAGCAGGAGGAGTTAGAATCCTATGTTCGGCTGGGAGATTATGACCTGGTGGCAATTACAGAAACATGGTGGGACAGTTCGCATGACTGGAATGTGGTCATGGATGGCTATGCCCTTTTCAGAAAAGACAGGCCAGCCAGGCGTGGTGGTGGAGTTGCTCTCTATGTGAGAGAGCAACTACAATGTACTAAATTCTGCCCAGGAGTGGATGATGAGCGAGTTGAGAGTGTATGGGTCAGGATCAAGGGGCAGGCTGGCAGGGGTGACACTGTTGTGGGTGTCTGTTACAGGCCACCAGATCAGGCTGAGGAAGTTGATGAGGCCTTCTATGGGCAGCTGAGAGTGGCCTCGCAGTCACAGGCCCTGGTTGTTGTGGGTGATTTTAACTTCCCTGATGTTTGCTGGAAGGACCATTCAGCCAGCCAGCCACAGTCCAGGAGGTTCCTCCAGTGCATTGATGAGAACTTCCTCATGCAGATGGTGGAGGAGCCGACTAGGAGAGGTGCACTGCTGGATCTCATCCTCACTAACAAGGAGGGTCTGGTCGAAGCAGTAAAGGTTGAGGGCTGCCTGGGTTACAGTGACCACGAGATGGTGGAGTTCAGCATCTTGTGTGGCAGGAACAGAATAGCAAGTAGAATTGCAACCCTGGACTTTAGCAGGGCTAACTTTGGCCTTTTCAAGCAATTGCTGGGGGAAATCCCATGGGCAAGACTGCTTGAAGGAAAGGGGGCCCAAGAGAGCTGGATTGCATTCAGAGATTGCTTCTTCCGCGCTCAGGATCAGAGCATCCCCACACGTAGGAAGTGAAGGAAGGGAGCCAGGAGGCCTGCGTGGTTGAATAGGAATCTATTGGGTATGCTCAAGCAGAAGAGGAGAGTTTACAGGTCATGGAAGCAGGGGCTGGCCACTTGGGAAGAATATAAGGCTGCTGTTAGAGGATGTAGGAAGGCAGCTAGGATAGCCAAGGCCTCCTTAGAATTACAGCTGGCGAGAGGGGTCAAGGACAGCAAAAAGAACTTTTTCAAATACATAGCGGATAAAACTAATACCAGAGGCAATGTAGGCCCACTGAGGAATGGGGTGGGTGCCCTGGTGGCGGAAGATACAGAGAAGGCAGAATTACTGAATGCCTTCTTTGTCTCTGTCTACTCTGCTGGAGGCTGTCCTGGGGAGCCCTGTACCCCTGAGACCCCAGATGAAGCCAGGTCAATGGAGGAGCTTGCTTTAGTTGATGAGGACTGGGTTAAGGAGCAATTAAATAGACTGGACATCCATAAATCCATGGGTCCAGATGGGATGCATCCGCGGGTGCTGAGGGAGCTGGCTGAGGTCATTGCTGGACCGCTCTCCATCATCTTTGCCAAGTCTTGGGAAACGGGAGAGGTGTCCGAGGATTGGAGGAAAGCAAATGTCACTCCAATCTTCAAAAAGGGCAAGAAGGAGGACCCGAGTAACTATAGACCGGTCAGCCTCACCTCTGTCCCTGGGAAAGTAATGGAACAACTTATCCTTGGTGCTATCTCAAGGCATATCAAGGATAAGAAGGTTATTAGGGGCAGTCAGCATGGCTTTACCAAGGGTAAGTCATGCTTGACCAACCTCATAGCCTTTTATGAGAATGTTACAAGGTGGATGGATGATGGCAGAGCCGTGGATGTGGTCTACCTTGACTTCAGTAAAGCCTTTGACACAGTCTCCCACAGCATCCTAGTTGCTAAGTTGCGGAGGTGTGGTCTAGACAATAGAGTAGTGAGGTGGGTTACAAACTGGCTTAAGGAGAGAAGCCAGAGAGTGGTAGTCAATGGTGCGGAGTCTAGCTGGAGACCAGTATCTAGTGGAGTACCTCAGGGGTCAGTACTGGGGCCAGTATTATTCAATATATTCATTAACGACTTAGACGAGGGAATAGAGTGTACTATCAGCAAGTTTGCTGATGACACTAAGCTGGGAGGAGTGGCTGACACGCCAGAAGGCTGTGCTGCCATCCAGCGAGACCTAGACAGGCTGGAGAGTTGGGCGGGGAGTAACCTAATGAAATTTAACAAGGAAAAGTGTAGAGTCCTGCATCTGGGCAGGAACAACCCCAGGTTCCAGTATCGGTTGGGAAATTACATATTAGAGAGCAGTGTAGGGGAAAGGGACCTGGGGATCCTGGTGGACAACAGGATGACCATGAGCCAGCACTGTGCCCTTGTGGCCAGGAAGGCCAATGGCATCCTGGGATGTATTAGAAGGGGGGTGGTTAGTAGATCAAGAGAGGTCCTCCTTCCCCTCTACTCTGCCCTGGTGAGAACCCATCTGGAATATTGTGTCCAGTTCTGGGCCCCTCAGTTCAAGAAGGACAAGGAACTGCTGGAGAGGGTCCAGCGTAGGGCAACAAAGATGATTAAGGGAGTGGAGCACCTCCCTTATGAGGAAAGGCTGAGGGAGCTGGGTCTCTTTAGTTTGGAGAAGAGGAGACTGAGGGGTGACCTTATTAATGTTTATAAATATATAAAGGGTGAGTGCCATGAGGATGGAGCCAGGCTCTTCTCGTTGGCAAACAATGATAGGACAAGGGGCAATGGGATCAAGCTGGAACACAAGAGGTTCCACTTAAATTTGAGAAAAAACTTCTTCTCAGTAAGGGTGACAGAGCACTGGAACAGGCTGCCCAGGGGGGTTGTGGAGTCTCCTTCTCTGGAGACATTCAAGACCCACCTGGACATGTTCCTGTGCAACCTCACTTAGGCGTTCCTGCTCCAGCAGGGGGATTGGACTAGATGATCTTTTGAGGTCCCTTCCAATCCAGAACATACTGTGATACTGTGATACTGTGATCCATATATATAGAGAGATATATACACACATAAATAATTATTTCAGAATCCTTACCTGTGAAGCACATTGATTAACAGCGTATAGTCCTGGAGGAAATCATCTGCTTGTAGTCGAGTGCCATTTCGAATTCCAAAGTCTGATAATTTTCTGTGGTTATTTGCTACAAAAATAGTGAAAAACTACAGTGTATACAGCTATTTATATAAAGATCCTTTATACCTCAATAAATATGATGAAATGAGTACTCCAGAAATTTTATGTAGAAACGTAAGATTAACATTTATTGGCTATATTTAAAGTAAAAGCTGACATTTAAGCCCATCAGGAGTTAAAACTACTTATGGTTGACTTATTTATCCCTCAAGCATCACATTCAAACACTTCACTATTATTATATTTAGGAACATTTTGGAGATAATATTTGTAGTACAATAGTGCCTACAAGCATCATTAAAAGACGACAATCTAAGAACAAGAAAATGAACAGGACTTGGAAACAGAGGAAACTAACTGGTGCACTTTTATAGCTGAATACCTATTCTTGAAAGGAATCCTGACACTCCAGGTGAAAAGTACTTTACACAGGAAAGCAGAACTGGACATGCAAGCTCAAAGACAATACCGCTAGCTATTCTCGAGACACTGAGATACTTGCAAATCCAGTTCTCTTCAAATGCAAGTCTACGAGATGAACACTAGAACATTTGCTATACTTCCATTCTGTATATCTTGGTTTCTTCCTAGTTTTTATCTACTCTTATCTAAAAAGCTTCAATATGCATACCTTCTGTTTCTCCTTCTTCTGAAGAGATAAGAATAGTTCCTTTTCCATCATCTATTTGTACATCTGGTGCTACCATAGCAAATTTTTCTTTCACTATCTGAAAAGATGAATATGATTATTTAATCAATATCTGACTTTAAAACACTTACAAAAGAAAGAACCTTG
The DNA here is from genome assembly GCF_963082525.1 of Nesoenas mayeri. Taxonomy (NCBI): domain Eukaryota; kingdom Metazoa; phylum Chordata; class Aves; order Columbiformes; family Columbidae; genus Nesoenas; species Nesoenas mayeri. Next base: position 18,813,303 of record NC_137547.1, read on the forward strand.
AATTAGGTTGATTTTCTTATCCTGGCCCACTTTCAGGCATCTGCTGAAAGCCTATACTTTGTGGTTTTGGTTTTTTGTTTGATTTTACTTCCACGAACAAAATAATTATATTTTTGCTGTCTGAAACCTACAGGTTCAGACACACTGGAAATAATTCTAGAGTACTTTATAAAATGACTGAGTTACAAATCAGTTGTGATTACAGAACTGTAATGTGGCTACGGAACTATTAAACCAAAATACAAATTTAGTTTTTTGCTGTTAGATATATATAGGCTTCAAAACTGCAAAAATACAAAATACAAACATTCTTTCACAAGATAAACAAGCACACATAAGGAAGAAGCACACTGGCTAATCTAGATCCTCTTGTAGCTGAGAAAAAGGCAAAACTTAGAGCAAATATAAACAGCTGATGTTCAGTCAAAACGTACTGAACAAAAACCTAACTGTAAAATAATTCCAGTATTAGAATAAAAATGAAAGCTGTCGCTAATATTCAAGATTTACCTTATCCTGGAGTGTTAACACAGTAACTTTGTGTACATTAAGTTTCACAGTCACTTCTGGCTTACTTGCACAGACATAACAGTTAGGATTTGGTGGATCCAAAGCACAAGGAACCAATAGCTTCTTTCTGGGATTTGGCTGCTTGTTCAGAAAAATCTTGAGAACAGACAGGAATAAAACAAGTTATTCTGTACATAACAACACTCAGAAAAGCTGCTTTCCTAAAAATTTATTCTGTTAAGCCTCACAGGGTGTCCTGGTCCCTAATCCGCTTTGACATATCTGCTGAACAGGAGAAAGCGCCTACTACACACAGCCAGTCCGACACAACACCTGTGCTGACTGACCAGCCACGGCCAAACAGCCTGCTAACGTGAAACAACTCCGTTTCAACTGATGTCAATCTGGTTCTCTCTCCTAGCCAACTTTTATTAAGTCAAGGGGATTTAATGATTCTTGAGACTTCTGCTTCTCTTTTCATTGTGGCTCAAAGTTCTCAGTACGTTCAGAATCTACTGAAGCAACAAGTGAGAAACAGCAAAACTATACAATAATCAAAGTCACTTTTAAACAACTGATAAATAATAAGAAAGTAGAAGTATCTTATTTCCACTTACCGTTCTGCACTGATCTATTTTTCCTGATAAAATCTTCAAACCCTCCAGCACTATCAGACCAGCTATTACAGCATTAGTAGTAGCTATAGCTGGGATAATATTTCCTGCCATTGCTGTAAAATAAGCAGGAATATGCAGATTTTTAACAAGAAATGAAAATGAGTGGTTTAGATTATTATTTAAATGGAACAATGTTATATTTTATCCTTACACTTGATATCAAATCTGCTCTTCATATTCATACTGAAAACATGCATCCTGAGGTTCGCAGCAGAAGTGACAAAATCCATTGCAGAAGGGTCATCCTGACAGGAAGTTAACACACAAAAATATTTCAGAATCAGGTTACTCAATGGAAAAAGTTTGCAACACATGGTTCCTAAAACCTTGAAAACAGAACGTTTTTTAAAAAAAGTTTGTACAATATTCCAAAGTCAACATACTTCCTCCTTCAGATGGTATGTTTAGACAGAGCACTAATTAAATACACGTTTAGAAACTGTACTTAGTATTTCAGTAGTGAATCAGTGTATTAGTATTGATAAAATGTATTGATAGTATTGATAAAAAACGTATGTTCAAAATAACGTCTAAATCCTATATCTTGCAATGTTTTATGCTCAGTTTCAAAAACTGATGTTCCAGAAGTATTTTTACTATCTGTTGTAACACTATTTACTGTTTTGTCCCTTCCTGTCCTGCTTTTGTTAAAAACAAGTTTCTCTTTCAGTGAATTTGCCTGTCAGCTAAAGCTTCATATTAACTGCATTTTCCTGGAGAACCAGACACATGTTTTGGTAAACCTAGCAATGGAATGCAAGGTTATTGATAAGCATGGATGGACATCTCGCGAGAGGGGCGACGAGAAACAAGTGACCAAGAAACTGACCAACTGTGTATAACATTCCATTCACGTGAATACTTCATATAGAAGTGCGAGATCACGAGGATCTCGTCCTTTTTTTTTCCTTTTCCCTATGGCCGACATTAGGAGAGGATCTTGCTAATCGTCCCTGCGAACTGAGGCCTAGTGACAGACTAAATCCAGCTCCGGTTGGCTGCAGAGTCCAGTCCAGGACTTCGGGTGCCGGCTCTGCAGTTGCTGAGACTTTCAAGATTGGTTTTGTATATTTTGTATTATTTCTCTCTATTCTTATTAGTAGCATTAGTAAAACATCTTTAATTTTTCCAACTCTCTTCTCTCTGTCCTTCTTTCCCTCCCGATCGCCTGTCCTGAGTGGAAGGGGGGAGAGGGAGGGGCAAAAGAGGGAAGTGGGGGGGGAGAGGAGGTTAACAATACATCTGCCAGGGTTTTATTGTCACCCCGCAATCTTAACCCTCGACACTTCCATATTTACAAACTAATCTTTTTTTCTCATGCCAAGTGACAGCTGACCACAGGAAGATTACACTGGCTCTCATGTTAAAAGCTCTCGTTTTTTTTCAGTAAAACTCGTAATAAATCTCATCCCTATTGTCAGAGCTAATTACCATGTACCACCCAGTCGAACTCTAGCTACAAACCACAGTATAACAGCATGTTTTATGGAAAGCTAAAAAGGAAAAAATGAAGTTGCATTATTAAAATATTTTCAAAAATCAAAATACGACAAATACTTCTGAATTTGTGCTTTTTCAAGTTGGTGAATTAAGTTATTTTACATCACAATAGTTAATCCTTACACTCAGTGAGTTACAAAATACAGAGGCTTTCAAGTATATGTTTCTTTACATATGAAAAATGCTTTCAGTGAAGTGCCAGATTTTTTTGTTCTATTTTGGAATAACAGCAAATGAGTCCCATTAACATTTGTACTACATATGAAGAGTATTACTGTTCTTACGTATTTGGCAAACTAACCTTATCCCATATAAGTTCTGCTCCATCCCCCTTCTCAGCCAGGTGAAGTCTCAGGGTTTCAACACTCTTTGAAAATAAGTGTGCATAGCTCTTGACATCGAGAACCTGCTGATCCTTCAACAGTGCGGACGATTCATTTTGTTGGTCAGATGTGTTTTTCTCTTTGGGAAAAAACAAAAACAAAACCAAACCCAACAAAATAAGATCAAGAATACTTGTAAATCCCATGGAAGTTCTCTCAAAGAGCTAAGAATATTCACATTTCGGTAATATTAAATATTTTCTAAATTGAAGAACGATAACCTTGAACTACAGTAGCCCCAACATTTTACAACAAACCTACGTTGAAAACTGCAACTACAGTTACACTTACACTGATCACCCAGACATGCACAAATTACAGCAAACGTAAATTTTCAGCAAAACACAGTATTCAGAGATAAAGATATCAGTGCTTACGACAAGGTCTCCTAGAATAAGCTGACATATAATTTTGTGAAAAGTTCATTTTCTACAGCCAGTACTCTATAACAATTTCAAAATGGTTTTAGAAAAAATGTTTTCTATATAGAGAAAAATATAAAATCTTCAAGAATCACAAAGAATTAATATGGTCGTTAACAGTACTCGGCTGTGATGGTGAGAAAATGTTCGTATCACAGAGATGCATTAACAAACAGGAGGGGTGACTAACAAACACACAGTGAGAGGATGGACAGTTACCTTGGTTTTGTACCTCAGCCCAGTCCAGTGGCACTGGAGGCTTTCTTTTCCTCCACAGCTTATCCATTGTCAGCAGGTATCTAATGTCATCTTTGAAAAGCTAGGAAACGTTAAATTAAAGAAAAAAAAAAGGCAACACAAACACCAAAAACATTAAAATGAAAGAGGTAAAGAAAGACATACTTTAATTTTACATCTGCTACGATATTGAAAAATCAGCATTAGATTCATAAGGTTGTTTTTCTCCTTGAAAATATTTTCAACCACATAAATAAAAAAATCGAACCCCACAAGAAAAAAAAAATTGAAAAACTTATTACCCATTCTCTAACATTTATTGCATGAAACAGACACAGCTGATTAATGTGGGGGAGTAAAGTAAAAATGAAGAAACAACAGTCAAAACAGTGGGTTCATGAGCCTGCTAAATCCATCACTACAGCTCTTTGTATACTCAGAGATATTCTTACCTACATGCCTATGAATTATTACTACCTATCAACACTACATTGCATTATATTCGCTTTTTTATCCACTTTCAGCAACTACTTAGAAGAAAGACTCCTAAACCGAAGATGACGGATAGCTTTCAGGTCCTCAGACTAGTTCTGATTATGGCAAGTGAAACTCCTGCAGAATTCATGTTTACCTTTTCATATTGAAAATAATTCAAGTGAAGTTTTTTCTGTACAGTATGGACAAGCTGCTGAAGCCATCTGTACAGACACAAAACAAGCAAGTTTTCCAAAAGACCAACACTACAGCAAAACTGGTGGAAGTTGTAACATAATTGCGTAATTGATGGCTAGCACTGAGTGTCCAAACTGGGTTTTGACTTAAAAGCACCTCATGCACTTCAAATAAAGATATTTATCAGGGGTAAGTAAAATACCTTAGTAAAAAGTTTAACTGGATCGTATCCAGTTGATTTAGCCCACTCCTTAGTTGAAACACGTTTAATCTCACCATCTTCATTGGATGCTCGTGCTCTGGCTTCTGCTTCTGCTGGCTCCCCTATTAACAAAGTGTTAACCAATATTTTAATTCAAAAAAAAGGAAAAATCACATCCTAGTATTTCCCCAAGAGTAAATAACCAAAATTATGCAGGGACCATAAAGAGGCTTTAATGTGCCCAATAAAAACAGAATTAGGCACAGTGCAACTAATCCTGTTTGCTTCTGCAACTCCAACTCACTAATTTAACTTGATGTCACCCAATTCCTTTGTTGTCAGATACAGTGAACAATTGTTTCCTATTAATTTTCTCCACATAACATTGTGATTTGAGAAAAATCTCTAACCATTCCTTTTAGCAGTCTCTTTTCCTGGCTGAAGAGTCAGGTTAGAAATTCAACACATACCAAAAAATTAATCAGCTTCCCACCTCTGGTTATTCTTATCCAAAAAATTCCACACACACAAATGCTATTAATTTTCTGTTGCTTTCCCAGTTACATCCAGGAATTGCTATTGTGATTTCTAATAAGCAGCAAGTTTATGTTTTCATAAAACTATCTATTAACATCTTGACTGAGAAAAATCAACTCAGAGACCACCATCACTTTCTATGTCAATTTGTGAATGTTTCTTCCCTTTCACCAACGCACCATTCGCATAATTTCATATACATCTGCACCAAATCTACCCAACGTCTCATTGCCTAGTCATTCTGTATTGTGAAGTTTTCTACTATTTTCTGCAGTTAGTTCTCGTCTTTATTATTCTGAGTGACTTTGCTTAATCATGTATGCCGAACAGCATTGGTCCCATGCCCAATATGAAACACTTCTCTTGTCACCATTTATCTCTGTCATTTAAGTAGTTTATCTTCTGCAGGATCTTAATCCTTTTTTTCCTCATGTCTGCTTAGATCCTTCAGATTCCTCAAAAAGATTTTGCGTGCCCCCCACAGATTCAAAACAGTGTAAACCAGATGTGCTTGTCCACAGTTTGCTGATTCCTTCAAAGGACCCACAGAGCCATGCAAGGAACAACTTGCCTTGCAGTGACTCTTCCCTGATACATCATTCATCCACTGATTCTAGAAAGCACTATCGCTATGGACTGTTTGCTCACTACAGACATGAGGCTACAGCTCAGGCCTTCTTATAATTGCCCTGGTATCTTTGTTTAAGTCAGTGGCATTGTGTCTGCTACCTTCCAAGTAACCCAGCAGCCACTGTTTAAATGAGTTTATAACACCACTCTTTTTAAGACTCGGCTATTTCAATCTGTACTTCCAATAGGAACAACCTGTCAGGTGATCAGTGACGTTCAGAGAATCTGAAGAGTCGCAGGATCCTCTAAGCTCCCTCTCCCAAGTCCATTCATTTATCAAAGGATGCAAAAGAAGCAACAAAGATGCTTATTCACTTTTGCAGTAACTAGTGTTACTGTTCTTACAGAAAAATACTTAACATTTACAAAAGCATCACTCAAAATGGGCATATTTCCTATGCAGATTAAGAATTAAGTGTTTCAGGCTAGATGAGTTCAAACACAATCCCTCAGCTAGGAGTGGAAAATGCAGAATGACTGCAAATAACAGCCAGTCCTCAGTTCAAAAGACAAGCCTCCCAGCTGCAGGGAAAGAAGCACTCCATCAAATCCAAATATACAGAGGATAAAGCGAAGATCAGTTGTATTTAATTTGCTCCATTTTTGCTTCAAGTTTCTGTGCACATTGGGAAGACCGTTTGCTGCAGAGGGAACAGGAGTCTCCAAACAGATCCACGTCTATTCATCTAAATCATGTATTTGACACCTGGATGTGTGAATTGGAAATATGTTCGTGAGTGTATTGACTGTGTTCCTCACAGCTGTTCTACCCACACTATCTGAGAACAATTAGTGAATGTCAGTGACCCATCTTACACTGTATTAAAAAGTTTTCACAACAGCTGAAGTAATCATTTTAATAATGTTTTAGGCTGCCCACAAGGGCCACAGCTCTGACAGGTGAAACTATTAAACTGTTGTAATTTGGAAGAGTATTTTTTGCTTATTCTCCATGCAAAACCCACTGGTACGCACTACACATCCAATTAACTGAAAAACACTGAAATCGTTTCAAATATCTAATAAGTGGCAGTATGAGGAAACTAAATTATGCAGTGTACATGAAGGTCTGTAAGGGAAACTACTGTTAACACATCCCAGACTCCTGTTGTCCAAGGGTAAGGCAAAGGGAATCCTCTTAAAAGAAAATGTAGCTGAACTCTCTAACCTTAAGAAATGTACAGAAACAAATCATAATCTCTGAAATAGAACATTTCAGTAACAAGGTAAGCTCCCAGTTAATGTCACACTCACAGGCAGCTTCAGGATCAGCTCTGTCAGGAGACACTTCTTGATCGGCATCTTCTTCTCCAAACAACTGGCTATATAATAATCAAGAACAGCAACACAACACTAGAATTTCATCATATCTGGTTAAAGACTTGAAATATTTGCTAACAGATATATATCCACTTTAGAATTCTTGCTACCAGAATGCCATTTCATACACTGCTTTCAAAACTGTTGGGATTCATCACATGTGGATTTAACACTGACAACACAAAATGTCCAATACAAAAATGAATTTAACAAAACAGTTCTCTATAACTCAATAGTTCACCTAGCCTTGTATTTATATTCCAGTACTGAACGCATTGTTTATAATCCTCCAAGATGCTAGCAAACTTCACATCTGTTAAAACATGCCTTTAACTGAAAAATGGGTTAACTTCACACAAAGGTGGAGATTAAAATACCCTCAACCTACACTGGTGTGCCAAACTACTCTGCCAGGTTTTCTGTGATATTAGAGCAAGACATAAGTACTAACCAACCAACCTTCTATCTTTATATTAAAAGAAAAAAAAAAACCAAACAACAAAACATTCCAAAACCAGGTCAAAGAACTGGAGGTTTTAGCTATAATCCACATTCATTAAAAACAAACAACACCAAAAAACAAAACCAACATCAAACAAACCAACCCAAATCACACACAAAAAACCAAAGCAAACCAAAAGACCCACTCAGAGCGTGTGTCCACTTTATTTTTCTGTCTGTAGGTTTAGAAACCAGAAGAGTGACCACAGTATCCGTTTTCTTTTTTTAAAAAAATCACTTACTTGAACAAATACTTAGCCCAAACAATGCAATGGATAGGTTCCGATGGCGTATTTCGGATTGTGCAGCCTGGAAAAGTCTTCTGAGTTGGTTTAGGATGACATTCATAACATTCTGTCACTCCCTAGGGAAAAGTGAATTATTTACTTGTCACACTGTGAAGGCTACTGATAGTATACGCTTTTACCAGATGAACTGTAACTGTATCTCAAAACACCCAACTCCCTGTTGTCTAAAATAGCCAATGATTTAAACTTGAAGCGACAAGAGTAATACACAATCTAACCTTTTTAATAACTGTTACTTGTCCAAGGTAGCCTGCAGTCCCACTCTCTATAAGAGGAACATCAGCAGCCAGACACATCCTGTTCACGTGGTTACGGGCAGCTGCAAATCAAGAGGTTTTAAAGAAAAATTTGAATAATTAGAAAAAAATAGTTTCACATCTCCAAATTCAAACTAGCCTCCTATGCATTTATCCTTAATCTGCCTTACTTCATTACAGAGGACTACAACTTTTTCACAAAGTCAATTTTCCAATTAACATAAAATATATCAACACTATTAAATATAGCAAACTCAACTAAATAAAGTTACATATGTACACAAAATACTCATCAGTTCTCATAAAGCAGCAACACAGCAGTTTATGCTTACTTTCAAAACACCTGTAAAAGCACTAACTACCCTTTCAAGTTTCTAGTGAAGCACACAAGCATGAGTCAAACTACAGATGGGATAAGAGGATACTTGTTATTTAACTGAGACGGCAGAAATACACATTAAAGAACACATTAAAGTTATGTTTCTATGAACAAGCAACAGTATTTCATCTCCAATATAAAAATCATAGTGGAAACTTCACCTCTATTATCCAGAGCATTCATAACCAATGTGAACTGGCGGAAGAACTCTACGTTATAGTCAGGGCTATGGAAAAGAAAAACAATACTCAAAACGGCATATTGAAGTTGGGGGTGATTATGCCACAACAGAAACTATACAGGTAGAAAAGGTGGATTGATCTTTGGGTGATAAATTACACATATTATAAATTGACTGGTAGCCTTTAACTGCACCATTTGTCTTCTGCCCATTTTAAAGCTTGGGGAAATCATGAATTTTATGCTGTTGGAAGGAAGCAACTGCCATTAGTACTAATTTGACCCATGAAACAGGGAGACAACAAAAAAGTGATTATACTGCTCTGACCTAATGAGCAAATTGGCTGAGTTCTGGTAACTGACCCTAAAAACCATCAGCTGAAGCTAAGACATGCACTCTGCAATTACCATAGCTCAACAGACTGTTGGTAATTCCCTATACTGTGAGAGCCCAATTGGTTTGGACTGTGGTTTCCTACCCTTAGGAGCCAAGACACAGGATTTGAAAACGTTGCCACTTTAGTATCTTTACATTGCATTTTTCAGGTTTAAAGAAAAAGGTGGCAAAGAGACAATAAAGAGCAAATAAGATTAACAGTTTCAGGAGAAGGATGCAGTGAGTCAGTTTCAGTGTCTATAGCAACATCGGAGATCAAATCTTAACATTACAGAATATAAATTTTTAAGAAACTGGACAAATAAAAGTTAAAATATGGGAAACAGTTAATGATAATCTATATAATCTTGTACTCATTGGTTATGGACCACAAAGACTAAATTTAAACAGTTTGGGGCATATAAAAATGATACTCAGTTAACTACACACACACACAAAGGACATCATTTTTATAATCATAGACTCAACAGTCACACTTATTTTAATCTCATTATTGCTCAAGACACCAGGGCATCCTTACAGTGTAGAACCTTATATACTAAATGTTGCTAAGAGGATGAAAAACAGACACAAGCAAATGACTACAGCTTATTGCCAGAGCTTCAGAAAACTCATGCAAAATCCACACTCCCTCAGGTGTGTGGTAGTGTCATATTTACAGCTGTTTCTTACTGCAGTAGCTTGGTAAAATACCTTAAAGCACACCACTGTAGCACTGAAATAACACAGTACTTGCAAACCAAAAAGGTAGAGCTTAAAAACAAACATACTTCATGATGCTATCATGGTAAGCTATAATATTAGCTTCTGGACAAAACTGTAACACGCTTTCCTTGGCAACCTAGAAATAAAGAAAACAAAAACAAATCACTAATTATTTATTCCTTCCTTCTGGAGGTAGACTCAAAACCAGTTGAGTATTGAGTAAGTTGACTACCTTAAGAGATTTAAATTCTTTAATTATGATATGTTGTGGAGAGCCACGGCCAACCAAGCAACACTTACCTCTTCATGGCAGAAACAAAACTGTGACGCGTTTCTAACATGGTCCATAAAATAATACTGGGTAAGTAAGACCTGAGCTTTCACTTTTTCCTCACCTGTGATTTTGATCTTCCAACATGTTTCTTTTGAAACAAAAACTGCCTGTTGAGATTGCTGACATCGATAGTATCCAAATCAATCTAAAAACACATAAGAGACAGCCATTTCACTTTTACAGAAATAAAAGGGACAAAATCTTTAACAGAGTTTGAAGCAAAAGTGATTGACCAAAACGCATAAACTTGACAGCCCTCTTTTTAGATCTGCATGTAGGTGTTACATCTGCATTACAGCAGCTGTGGAGACAGAAGTAATCACCTGATCATTTTCAAGAATCCACACATTTTATATAATTACTGACAATGGAAACCTATATCAAAAATTAAGGGCTACATGACAACAAACTTTCTACAGCAAGAGTTCCTACTAAAAACACACAGGAATTTTGAGATATGCCTGCACAGTAATTAACACCAAGACACAAACTGATTGTCTTGGCTGACGCAGGATACAGATTTCAGTGAGAATTCCTCAGGAGCACAGTGTACAAACCCAGAGGAGACAGAGCAGAACTCGGTTGAGATAAATCCAGTCTGGCTCTACACGGGACTAACCGCCCTCCACGCTGGTCTGTCCCACGCTTCCCCGAGGTCCAAGAAAGGCTGCTTGGCAAACTAATTAGTACTTCCGCCTTATATTTGAACATGGCTTTGAGCAACTGAATCAGGACACTGAGGGCTGCACTGTCATCCAATCCATACACTGCAGGGCAAAAGTTTTGCTGTTTGTCACCAGGACTAACTGCTTCAGTGCACGTTAAAATATGAGGAAGTGTAGATATGTGATATATACTAGAATATTAAGTCTACTTACAAAAAAGCCCCAAACATCCACTCACACAACCAGGTACCACAGAACAGTTGTGATGTACAACCTCAAAGGATGCCATGACTGTAATTGCCCTAACAGCAACGTTTCTATCAATATATGCACATCGTACTTTCAACAATTCAGAAGATATATTCCTACCTTCGCTGCCACTACTTTTCTTTTAATTAAAGAGCTTCTGTGATCAATGACTCTTTTTAGAAGTCCTCTCCCGTCTCTAACATTTCTATCTAGGATGGGAGGGACACAACTTTTTGGAGCCTCAGAGATATTTCTCCCAAATTCCTTGATAATGCTGACAAACTCAACACAGTAACGCTTTCAGCTAGGTGGAGAGTACTATCATTCTGACTGCACAGCATGAAGTTTAGACATGATGCACTGACAGCATTCTCATGTGCTTTTAATTTTATTAACCAAACTTCAATAATTAAAAGTGTGTGCCACGCATTTCTCATTGAAGATACTTTGCATACAAGATCCAAGCTTCAAAGTCAAAATGCCTGTTTAATTTAAGGAGTACATTTTAATCCACTAAAAACTGTAATAGCTAAAGAGTTTTATTGAAACACTAAATAAAAGCACCTGTGGATACAGAACAAACAGAAAATACACAATGTTTCAGAAATGTATTGTAAAGCAGACACTGTTAATCTTTATTGGCCATAGCATCCCAGTAACTAGAAGACCATGGTCTTCTATCTTTTCATGATAATGGTGTTTGCAGGAAAATACACTTCTACCTCCTTTCCTTCCTCCTAAGACACTCCCTGAAAGTGCTTAGTCCACAGCAAAGAACCCAAGAACCTAAAGTGAAAACGATCAAGTGCACAAAACTTCCCAGAAAGCTTTTAGTATCTTCCCTGGAGACGATAACAAGTGCCATAAGCTACAACAGAAATCAGCACTACCAAGGCCAAAAGAAGCAAAGGAAGTTCTTCTCCAGAGAGAATACTTGAGACCATGAGACATCAAGAGAAGCTTCAGTCTGGCTAAGAATGATCAGGATTTCACAGTTCTCATATTACAGTAACTTTTATACTGCTCCCATTTTTGTGAGTTGGAGGAAAAGGTCTCAGAACTTCCTAGATAACATATATATTCATGTTCTTAATTCTGATTTGGTTTACGAGTAACTTGATTTTGTTCTTCATTCATGAGGACAACAGCATTGTCGTTCAACAAGGTATATTTAATGAAATGACGTGAATAACAAGGCAAACCAGTAGTTGTACTCTCCTACAAGCTGATATGGGGATAGATAAAAACTGTTTCTAAGATGCTTTGCTCAGCAAGCCTGACTGTAAAAACATACTTCTTACAACTTGTACAAAACTCTCTGACTTGACTCCTGACCAGGCACACAGAAGTAAAAACATATTAAAGGAAGCAGACATGGGCTCCAGCTGCATTTGTACTCCCGCGATTTTTAAAAATAATTTATTTTTTCATAACTACAATATGAAATTAATGAAGGGCTAGAAACGAGATAACCAGAGTTTTGCTAATAGCATTTCTCTCTGTCCCATTTTAATTACCACCTTATCAATTCTGCCTTTCCTATACCCATCCAGAGATCAGTAGCAGGAAGCAAAAGTGAAAGCAACAGCCCGCGGGAGCTGTTGTAACCGGACCGCTAAGACTGTTCTACAACTCGGAGCCTAAAAATACCGTTCACCTCCCGTGTGTTTTGTTTTTCGCTGCAATCCAGCCCTGGACCACGATCCACGGATTAGTAAAGGCGGCATGAGGCAAAGCTAAGACTAACGAGCTATCGCCGGGCAGCAAACCTGGCGCAGCGCTGGTCCCAGATTTTACCTGGGGCTCCTAGAGGCGCAGCCGCTCGGCCGAGCGACGGCCGGACCCGCCGGGGAAGGCGGCCCGAGCCGCGGGGGGAAGGCCCGCCCGTTCTCTCCCCCTCACCCGGAGCTCGCTCCGGCGGGCAGCCCGGGCTCAGGAGCCCGGCTGTGAGACGGGGGGACGGCTGGTGCCTACAGGCCGCAGCCCCTTTGTGGCGGAGCCCGTCCCGGCGGCGGGGGCGGCGCGGCTGCCTCGCCCGGCAGCTTTGGCGGGCCGGAGCAGTTTGAAAACACGCAGACAATGCGGCTGGCGGGAGGGGCCGCGCCGCCACAGCGCCCCCGCGGCCCTACCGCCGCGGCCCCCTCAGGCCCCCCGCCCCAGCCGCGCCGCCGCCCGCCGGCCCCCATCAGCGCCGGCCCCCATCAGCCCCGGCCCCCGCCCCGGCCCGCACCACGTCGATGTTGCTGAAGCCGGTGAGCACCAGGTCCTTGAGGAGCTCGCAGCCGATACCGCCAGCTCCCACCACCAAGAGCCGCGCCTGGGCCACGGCCTCCGCCAGCTCGCTGCGCAAGGGGCCCGACACCGGCGCGGACATGACGGCGGCGAACGAAGCGGCGGCGGGAGCGACTTCGCGCGGTCTCTCCTCAGCCGGGCCGCACTCCGGACAGCGAGCCTGGGCGAGACCAGAGCGGCTGCCGCCCGCCCCGCCCACAACGCCCCCTGCCGGAGCGGAGGGCCTCGGTCTTCTCCCGCCCACCGCCCCGGAAGGCGGCAACGGGGCAGGAGCTCGGGCGTGTGGGGCGGACGAGCCCGGGGTTCGAGCCCCGCTGGCCGCCTCGGTGGGGCCCGGCCCCGGGGGCGGCCCTCGCCCGTCTGCTGCAGCCGGGGCTGGGCCCACACCCTGTGCGCTCGGGGTTGCTGGGGAAAGCGCGGTCCCAGCACCGTGGCAAGCACGGGCAGCTTTCCAGGGGTAACGTGAGCTTTTAGCCTAAGTAAACTGATTCACTTCTAGAAAAGGACACAGTGAACTACAATTCTTCCTTAAAAACAGTAGTTTTGTAAACATGTTCCCTCATTTTAACTCCCTCCACCCCCCCCGTTTTTTTTTTTAACGCACATTTTTGTGCATTAATTTATGCTGCACCATTAAACCTGTGCAAAAAGCTTTAAGGACACTTACTTAAATTACTCCTCCGTTAAGGCAATTAAAATACTGCAATTTAGACTAAACCAACAGGGAAGTCAAGAGAAGAATTCAAACTGGTTTAACTAAAGCAGCACAATTGGCCTGAGAGCGCTAAACTGAGGTAGCAAGGCAGGTGCTGCAGCCACCCCAGCATTCTGTATCTGCCAGAACAAAAGCACCAAGGAAACCCTCCACCTGTTCCCCAACCACGGCAAAGTGACTGTCTGAGCTCATTTAACCATGCAGGTGGAACTTATCCATCATTTCCAATCTGTGATCCAAACAAAGCAGATCTGTTTTTTAAAAATCAAGCTTACATTAAGTTCTTTGCTGCAAAACCTGCATCCTGGTTGGCTGATGAATCCAACAGTGTAACTAACTACAGTAAGACAACCTTTCTCCTTCACTTTCCTCCCCAAGTGTGAAGATTAACTAGAATCAGGCACCAATCTCTACACTTAAATTTCCACGTGTATTCAATGTATGTGAGCTCTCTGTCACCGCTTTGCAGGCATCCTAATGTATACTTCAGTCAGTTATTCTTGGAAATAAGCACCATGAATTTCATTTGTCACCACATCTGAGAAAAATTCTGTTGCATAATTCCACACTTTCACCCGTAGTAAAGAAACCCAACAGACTTTCCATCTATGCAGAGAAATACAATTTATTTAAATAATCTCTGATCTGGGTCTTCTTGTACAAAAATAAATTCTTCAAGAGGGGTTTGATGATCTGTTGGCCAACAGCTTCTCTCACAAGTGTAAACTATAGCAGTTCCAAATTCCACTGAGAGACCTAAAAGCCAAGCAATAAAGGTATGTAAAGGTATGAAAAAAACCAAAATCAGGAGCTCTTGCTCATTACTATACTTCAATCTTCGCCAATTCAGAAAATATTTTTCATGTTCAACCTCCTATGTACATAGCATTTTCTAATTTTCAAGATGTTAAAGCAAGCTAATTCTGAATTTTCAAAGAGTTTAAGTGTCTGCAATCTTATCTGACAATATTTATTATTTTCCAAAGCCTCATTTAAGAGGCAGTAAAGACAAAATACTCCCAAGGTCACAGAATTATCTCTGTGGCTGTTCTAAAAGTTCACTAGTGAGTAAATGGCAACCATAGAGTCTCCATAAACCAGACTTATCTCTTTTGCTTAGTGAATCTATAACGGGAACAGAGTGGATTCTCTACAAGATGATCGCTGCAGTTAAGCACATCAGTGTGTGTGGTTACCGAGAAACAATCCAAATGGCAGTTCCTTAAATTTTACGAAGAAGGTGACTGTTCTAGTATTAATTCAGCTTAGTCAAAGGTCAAGACCTGAGTCGCTCTGGAGCATGGTGACCAGTGCCGGCATCAGTTGAAATTCAAATATTCTGTTGCTTCCACAGTTATCGCAGGCTGGAACCTCTTTGTTAATGTTGGCTGGAGGACTTGTTATAAATAAAGGCTGGCCACCCCAAGAGTATCTAGGAGAAGAAAGAAAGAAAAAAAAAGCAATTATTTCTGTTTTGTATTTAAATTTCAGAGGAAAACTTACATGTTGGTAACAGTGGTTAGGATTCTCTGAAACCTCTGAACTTGCTTGAAATAAAACACATTGTTATGAGCCAGAATCCTTGACTAGGCTTCAGACGAGTCATTAAACAAAGAATAAAGATGAGGAAGGAGAAATACTTGGAAGCTCAACACTTCAAAAATCTTCAGGAAAGAGCTGGATTGAAAGGAGACAAATGCTTTGAATTGAGAACTCCAAAATATGCCGTACCTGACTCAATTAATCAAGCAAACTACACTTTCCTGAAAAGCTGATTCCTAGTCAGTGGCAGTTAAAGACAGTCAACATAGAACAGGTCTCAAACCCACTGTAGTTATGCCACAGAACGCATGTTTTATTTATAAGAGCTATCATGGCTTCACAACTATCAGAAAAACAAGATCGATGGCGGTTTCCACTAAATGCCAAGCAGGGGATTCAGTGCTGAAAGCTCAACAGACACCTGGCAGCCCAGGAGAAATGGGGGTTTAATAGGCACACTCGTGATACCTGTGAAGGGGAAAGGGGGGGCTACATAAAGTTTGTAACTAGTGACAGTCATCGGGATCATCAGAGGTGACAGTTTAGAAGAATGGAAAATTCAAAGAGCATAATACTGCAAAGTGATAAATCCAGTGAAAAAAAGCTGTCTGAAAATGTTACTTGCACTCTACATTAGTACATTTTCTGTATAAACTTTGATAGAGATCTAATGAAAGTTTCTAATGTTTCTTCTGTGTATCCGGCCCCTCAGACTTTACCTCCTCATCAAAAAGGTACCAATTAGTCTGACCTTGTTCTGGAAAGTTGGTAAACAAAGTTCCTGTCACTGCACTGAGACAGCTTGAGCAGATGGGCTGCACTGGGCTCTGGAACAAAGCAGTCAAAAACTGACACTCTGTATGATCCATGAAAACCAGGCGTATTATCTGGTACTATGAATAATTCACGATCTGAACTCTTTGTTATATTTTCATTCCGAATTAACTCCTCTTTTGGGAAAGTGGCCGCTCTGAGGTTAAATCTGCTTTTGTTCTAGCAAAAGCAACACATTTACAAGAACTGAAGACTGCAGGGTCCCAAGAGGCAATCACAGGAAGCAGCAGAAGAACTTGGGCTTTGAAGTGAGTAATTTCTTACTTCAGTAGCATCTCAAGGACTGAGACATTAACAATCAGAACAAGGTTACACAACAGCATGCAGCTGTGTATTGTATTTCCACCTCAAAACTGTCTCGCGCAAACCACTATACCTGGATTTCAGTACGTGCTCAAAGACAGTCTGGGTCTGTTCTCATCAGGTCTCAAGTTGAAGAAAATCTCCCATAGCCAGATTTGGGGTCTCTGATCCTGCTCTGCTTCTCATCTACTTATACTTTGTATAAAAAAGCCCAACCAGGGACTCTAGTCTGACCACAGAGGCATGGAAAGGGCCCTCCTGTAAAGTTTTTTATTAATAAATAAAAACATATATATATTTCCAAAGAAACAGTTTATTTTGATGTACTGGCAATCTCTAAGATCTGTATCTCCCTGTTATAACCAGATGATCAACATACCTCAGAATCTGTTCATGACACACAGATATTCTTTTCATAAATTTGTGGAACGTGTGGTCCCTGCTTTTGACCTGACTCTTCTCATATTTTTCATTATCACCCTCATTGGCAAAACTATAAGAAAACAAGAAAAGAAACACAATTTCCAGTAAGGTTTTCAGTATGATAGGCATGCTTTAAAAAAGCAATAGTTACTATACACTCACATTGATTTATACTAAGTACACTGCAAAAACTATACAACTTAAATTAAGAGGCAATTCCTGTTAGAAGTTGCAAGTGAACATTTTGCTTCTAGTTCTTCAGTTTCTGGTGGCTTACAATTAGTAACCGTGTTTCAAACTAGCACAGGAGATTCAAATCCATCAAATAGCTGCTTATTCCTTAAAAAAAAAAAACCCATACCTTTAGTAACTTCTCAGAACTTTTCCTAATTTTTAAATTACAATGTTGTCTTTTAAAATTTTGAATGAAGTGTAAAGTTCTGATTCTATAAAGGTCAACAAAACTCAACAAGACCACCGCTAATGAAAGAAAAGGTTGCAGATTCTGCAATTGACAGTAGTTTTAGTTATGAAAAAATTCAATGTTGTCCACAATTCAGAAGAAGTCCCTGTATATGTTAACATAATCAAAAGAGAAATGGTCTGGATACAAGTGCTCACTATGATCACCTAAATTCATACTGAAAATATTTTCAGTAACTACGCTGAAAAGTTGTTTTTCAGAAAACCTTTATGAAATCTTTGGGAGTCTTACCATGATCCCAGTCTCTAGCCAAAATCCTTAAGTACCTAAACTCTTAAAAATGCAACTGGAATACAAGAAAACCTTTAGCTTTGTAAAGAAGAAAAAAAAAGACTCGAATGTCACCATATACACTCATGCCATTTAGCATAAGATATTGGTTAAACCACACTGGTTTGGTTTCAGAGATTGATGGGCCACTGTTCTTTCTGGAGCCCAAGCACATTCCAGCCACTCAGAAATAGATACATCTCTGAATAACTCAAAATTTGACAGAACTGGGTGCATTGTTATGTTCTTCCAGCAAAGTACTACACATCAATGACTCCTGAAGGAGCCAGTTACAAACAAAAAGCATTCAGATTTAGCAAGAGTCAGATTTAGATGACCAGTCAGCATACAGGAAACTACGTAATCTCTTCAGTTTCAGCACGAAATCCAGACCTGTTCTCACCTTTCTGACATCAGCTGTTGCAAATCAACACCCTCTCTCTGCTGATACTCCTTCAACAGCTGATCTGCATGCTCTGTATCAAGGCAACCAGTGTAGTCTTCTTCATCCACAACACTAATGTAAAAGGGCTGGAACACGGGAGCTGAACTAGATGTTTCCGTTACCATTCCCTCACTGGCTGGAGGATGGGTGTGCAGGGAACCTGACGTGTCCATGGCTTCAGACAAGCGAAGCTGCTGGAACTGGGATGCACACTCCACCTCTCTGGACGAGGAGCTGCTCACAGCTTCATTCAAGCCCAGCAGCTGAAGGGAAGAGCACGCAGGAGATTCTGCTCCATCACAGACTCCCCAGTCATCTGCTTCATCGCACCAATCCTTTGCAGTAAAGTTTGATTCTTGTTTCTGAGAATGAAAGCGGAAAAAATAAAAGGAAAAAGCACGCTGTGAGGATCTGCCACCCCAATGCACTTCAAATACAGTTTCCTAACAGATAAGAAACTAATGCTTAGCGTTGTTTCACCAACTCTCTTTACAGTGGTTGTTACCAGCTTACCCATGTTCATTTTTCACAGTAGCACAGTTATGGCAAAAAGCATCTTTCACTGGAGACACAGAACAAGAATTCACGGGCTTTTTGCACGGTCATTGTACATGGTGCTGCTGTACCCCAGCTGCTGGCACGACCACTGACAGGTTGTTTGGGCACATTTATCTGAAGCAGTTACTGCACCATAGGTAGGCTCAATGGGCAGAATACGGAGGAAAATAACAACAGTAATGACAATACCATCATTTTGTCAGAGTACAAGCTCATTTACCACAGACTAAAATTGCAAACGGACCAGCTGAATAAGCACTTTCTGCCTGTCACCACTACTTTGATAGCCATCTTCCTCTTTCAGTCTTCTTAAGCCAACATGCAGTTTTACTTCAAAGCAAAAATACCAGAAGATTATTAACCGTAACTGAGTCAGATTAATTGAAATCAATGATAAAATAAAAAAAAAAAACCACCTATTTAAGTTAGAAAATAAGTAAAACATCTTAAAGACCCAAACCTAAACAGTATAGCATAATCATTTAAAGTTGAAAAAGAATGTTTAGGTAGCTCAAGTAATTAAATATCAGTTTTGACCACACAGTGGGACTGCAATCTCTGTTTTAAAGCAAGCCTGACGTAGAACACAAACATGTAGTTAACCTTCTCTTAAATAACTTGTAGTACTCACGGTGCCAAACATTCCACGACCATGACTTCTCCACACGACTCAAAACCAGCACCTAGCACAGCTTCTTGAGAACGGCCGTGGTCACCTACACAAGTATCTACAAGTGCAAATCTCACCCAACTCAACTGCATTATTTTAAAACCTCCGCAATCCCACGCACCAAAACGAAGGTAAGAGCCCAGGAAGGCAGTTTGCTCGCTGTACCTGTTTCACGCCGCAGTCTTGCGTTTCCTGTTGTGCCTGCAAGCACTGGGAGCGCAGCACCTTCCAGCTGTGACAGCCGTGGGGAAGCGGGGACAGGTGAGGCACAGCACAGCGCCCGCGGGCGCTCCCGCCAGGACCCCCGCGCCCCGCGCTCACCTGCGGGGCTCTCCCCAGCAGCCCTTCCCGGCGCAGGCGAACACGTTGGCCAGGCGGTGGAAGGGGGACCCGTCCAGCGGGCAGTACACCTGCACCAGGTGCGCCAGCGCCCGCCCGCACAGCCCGCAGCGCGGACAGCCCGGCCGCACCGCGGGCACCCGGTCCTGAAAGAACAACAGCACCACACCGCTGGAGCGGCTCCGAGGGCCCCGCCACCCTCCCCCCGCCAGCCTCCGCCGTACCGCGGAGCCGCCCAGCTTGTTGGTGGCCCAGGGGGGGCCCTGCCCGCCCCCCCGGCACAGACCCGCCATGGCAGCGTCGCGCAGCCCCAGCAGCACGGGCGGCCCGGCCGCCATGGCAGCGCCACCCCCACCGCGCTACGGCGGCCGCCAGCGGACACACCACACCCAGCCCCGGTCGCTGCTGGGCACGCGCGGGCCCGCGGAGCCACATGTGCGCGGCCCGGGAGGCGGGCGGGCGGGAGGACCCGGGGGAGCCGCTCGAGTCACAGAGTCACAGAATGTCAGGGGTTGAAGGGCCCTGGAAAGCTCATCCAGTGCAATCCCCCCATGGAGCAGGAACACCCAGATGAGGTTACACAGGAAGGTGTCCAGGCGGGTTGGAATGTCTGCACAGAAGGAGACTCCACAACCCCCCTGGGCAGCCTGTTCCAGGCTTTGCCACCCTCACTGGGAAGAAGTTTCTTCTCAAATTTAAATGAAACCTCCTGTGTTCCAGTTTGAACCCATTACCCCTTGTCTTATCATTGGTTGTCACCGAGAAGAGCCTGGCTCCATCCTCCTGACACTCACCCTTTAGATATCTGTAAACATGAATGAGGTCACCCTTCAGTGTCCTCTTCTCCAGCTCCAGAGCCCCAGCTCCCGCAGCCTTTCCTCACACGGGAGATGCTCCTCTCCCTTCAGCATCTTTGTGACTTGTGCTGCTCTGTTTGGGAACCAGTTGGGAACCAACAACGGCCACACAGCGACTCTGCACCGATGTGGGGCCAGAAGTGTTAGTACCTTAGTATGATCAACTAAATATACTGCTAAGAATTTCTTCAAATATAAAAATGACTTAACAACAACCAAACCATCAGTGTATTATCAGCATTTTTCTACTTCAGAATCCAAATCACAGCACTGTATCAGCTACTAGGAAGAAAATGATCCCAGCCCAAACCAGGAAAAGTGCCCAGAGCACACACTGGTATTTAATGTATATGCACTTTTACCTTGTGTCAAACTGGGTGTCTGTACCCAGTAACCATTAGTAGTAAAGCTATAAAATAAAATGCACTTTGGAGCACAATGTAGGAATCTGCCACTTAAAGGTAACCTACATGGTGTGGTCCCAGTATTATTCCTTTCTCAGCTGTTTCAGATCATACCAGTTTTTATATTTGGACTTTCAAAGCACACAGATGGACAGAATGCTGCTTCTTACACAGTCTGAAAACACTTTGTTGTCACATGTGCCTAATAAAATAATGGGCTTCACTTTTCCACAGAACTTATACCTATGATCATGTGTTCACAAACACATGGGATTTTTTCTGTCTTGTTTGAGGTATTGGTTTCTGGACATACAGGAACAGAAACACTAATTCAACAAGCAAACCAATAATGGATTTATAGGCTCCTTCAGATCAAAACAGAGGAAGGAATAAAATGCCCAGTGTGCCCCATATGCTACATTAAGAAATGTGTGACAGAACTAGCAGGATTGTTGAACACTGTTGCTACAATTAACTGTTGCTACAATTAGCCGTTCCTTAATGATGCGTTTTTGCAAGTAATGGTAACAACGAGTGTTTTTTGCAAGTTATAAAAAATAAGCACAAAGCGGAAAGCCAGGCAGAGGCTCAGTATAGATCCCACTGTTTGAGGTCCACTCATGTGTGAAAGCCCCGGTGAGCCCTGAAGTGAGGAGGAGGGGGAAGAGGAAAAAGAAGAAAAAAGAAGGAGGAGAAGAAGAAGAGGAAGAAGATGACGACATCCTCAGGACATCAACACCCACAGGCAGGAACTGTGACAGCCCCTCTGGGAAGAGCTGCCACAGATGGTGAGATGCTGCAGGAGGCGAGAGGGGCAGCTCAACACCAGCAAGGGGGCAGTTAGAGCTTATTTATTGGTGTTTGCTTATTGTTACAAGTACACTTCTAATAGATTATTGGGGGCTTACATTGTGTGTTCCTTTATGCAAGTGAATCTTGCTTGTCACATAACTTTGCAAAAAGCCGAACCCACTACTTGTGCGCCCTGACGCTGGAAAATTCACATCTGAATTCAACCCTTTGGGTTGAAGAAAGAAACTGGGCACATTTCTGGCTTATTGGATATGATCTAACCTCTTGGAATTAGCCTGTGTCTGTTAAGTGAAACTGAAGGAAGCTCTAAAAAGTCAAAGCAAAGTTTATTTATAACAGCTGACAAAACAACAAAACAAGTAGAAATCTTCTGTCCTCATTTGTGAGATGTCAAGCCGATCTCACAGAGGGTTTTTGGTGGATGCTCTGCTCCCTACAAGCTATTTCCAATTAAAGAAAGTGGAAAGACCTCATAAAAATAACACCTGGCCATTCACTTCTGAAGGAAGAGGGGAATAAGCATATAGCATCTTATGACACATCTGATACTTTTCTGTATGGATAATTTGTTACAGATTTCAATAGATTGGCCAATTCCCACCTCATTCCCCCCTCTCACAGGAGCATTATTCAGTTTTGATATCCACTGAGTAGATACCATGGTCTCTTTCAGCCTAAAAGATTATTTTCTCCTTGCTTCATTAAATAGTGATTCTTAGTCCTGCAAACACTCCAAATTTCCCTTGATTCTCTCCTTCCACTGTGACCATGACATAATAAGGACTCAGAAGGTGATTATTAAACTCTGCATCCTGACAAAATAATTTTTTTTTTTACTTTACTTTGAGATTTAAAAGCAAACTGTACCTTCCACGACTCTTATAAATCACTGTGTTCCCTCCTTTCATCCACAATTTCTTTTAAGAGCTGTGTCCAAAACAACATTTTTCCTTCTTTCAGTTTCTTTGATGCCTTTTGCATGAGGTCTATTTCCAAGTATCCTTCATCCAGATCGTACTGAGGCCAATGGACCAATCCTTCTCCGTTGGGATTTCTGGAAATAAGGTAATGAACAGTTAGCTTTTCATTTACCTGTCACTTGTGCTCTGACTGCCAAATTCTTAGGAACCAGCATGTAAGTATTGCTGTTATGGTTCAGGTGGCACAGACAAAACTTGAGCTGTAATTAGCATTGCAATTCTCACCCATTTCTAGCAAAGTTAGTCCAGTATCTCATAACATTTCTGCTAAGCTTATTTTCTTCTTCTGTAGCATTCCCTGCAAAGTGAGACATAATATGGCAACGTTAAAAACTAAATAATCAAAAAAGAAGCAGCTCTATCAATTCCAATAGACTGTAATCGGTTCTATTTGTCCCTCTGAGCTACGGGAGTTTTAGCCACCAGAGCTCTAGGAGAGAAGTGCAGATGGATGATTTCATGGAAAGTAACTACTGCTAAAGACAGAAAATGCTTATGTTGATTTCAGTGATTCTAAGAAAGTCTATTCTAAAAGCCATTCCTGTAAGTAAAATTAATAATAAGGATGTTTTAAAAGGACCACTTTAGTAAGCATGGATACATTACCAGCTAAGAATGGCTTTCCAAACACAAAGGCAATCTCAGCTGTATGATCTGCTTTTACAAACTCTGGTACAACCCCTGTCGCTGAACTGGGTCGATGCTGAAACTCATAAAAGTAGACTGGGTTGCCAGCATCTGGTAGAAAATGTACAGAAGAGTGTTAGTTTGAGAGCTGAAACTACCTGCCGTCAAAGAGGATAAACTTTGATTACAAGCTATTTTGATAAAATGAAAACACAAGCCGTGTCCATAATCACACCTCAGGTGGAACTCTACATTTCTTCTAAGAGACTCACCTCTGTGGTATCTGGCCACTTAAGTGGATGGAAAAACAAAGCAAGCATCTGCTACTGCATCAAGAAAACCATCTCGCACCTGAATACGATTTGCTGCATTCCCTATGTATTCATTGTATACTCGATCAACAACTTCAGAAGTAACATCCTGAAATGAACAACAAAAATATAACAGTGATGAATATTATCAAGAGTAACAGCACTGAGTGTGTCACCTGCACATCCCTGGCTAAATAAACCCCAACCATTACCTTCTTTCACAAACATCCTCAGCTGTGCAGAATGTGGCTCAGAGCTCAGAATGGGGAATTACATGAGTGACTGGATAGAAATGTTCTTATGGAAAAAGGGGTTTGCAACAACTAAAGATCAAACTTCTTTAAATAAACATCAGTCAGTGATTCTGATACATAGATATGGCAGTCTGTTCTCACTACTGTGGAAATAACCCTCGTAAGAGAAAAGGAATCCCGTTGGATTTCATAAAATTCACTTGTTTGTAGAAGGCCATAATTTTTGTCCTTTCAGAACAAACTGTGTCTCTGCATTTCTAGGTTCATGATGGATGTCTGTGACACTGAATGATCCCTTACAAATGCTGGCCATGCTCATGAAGTCCTTTATTCTTCCATAAGGAACCAGAAGGCTAAGAGGTTTGTAAATTACAGTGAAGCAAAACCTCCAGACAGCTAAACATGGGTCTCTCAGTGCCATCTTAAACATCTCACGTTCTCCTGTCTGGATACCTACTGCTTCAGAACAGCATGTTCTACAGGGCTTGTGTCACACCTGCTGGTACCATGCATGCCTTGGATAACCTAGGGAATCTAAAATGTCACAAGACATCTGTGTTTAGGTACCTGAATCACTCCCAGATTTCCACAGAACTCGTTTTAAGGTAGAAGGGCATTTAAGATAGAAATTTAAAGTGTATTTTCAGTCATTAGTGGCAACAGGGACACAGTATCTGCTGCCTGATACTGGCCTGCAGTAGGAAGCTGTCAAACGGAATCAAGTTTACCTCTAAAATATACCCCATATATAGAATACACAAACATAGAACCAGAGCAGTGAAAAAGCAGCACTGGGTTGTTCTGAAAATGGTCTTTTACCTTAATACTCGTTGCTAAGAGGCCCTGTAAAAGTTCACGTGCAACATCTTCATCCAGACCATCTGCATAAGCAGGAACTTGCATTAACTGCATGATACAGAGAATCATATTTATTAGAAAGACATTAACAAAATGATATATTAATATTGACATTATAAATCTCTCACCTTAGGAAGCAGCCATCCAAATTCATAGTTATTTATTCCTATTATATATGGGACTGGATTGATCCGTTTTTCAGATAGTAGTTGCTGGGGACTCTTTGGAAGAAATACCCCATCTGCACTTGTTCTGATGTACGGGGGAGCCTGGAGGGAAAAACAAACAAACAAACAAACACCAGCTTCCTTGGCACAGAAATTTTGACTCCAGAAAGAATTTTCAGATTTTTACTGTAGTTCCAAAGCAAAACAAAAAGCAGCAAGAAAAAAGATAGGAAGAAACATATTCAAGCATCACTACGTTTTCTCTACAGATTTTCTACACCAGGCAGAAGATTCTGTGACGATCAGCATTATATTTTTAATGTGTGGGAAACACGGGTGATGATGTTCAATTTACATATCTTCTTAATTAGTTCAATGCTATTATCATTTATGAAGCAGTAGTGGAAAAACTAACTTCTGTGTTGAAACTGGAGAGGAACATAGAAGCCAGCACTGTGACAGGAATTTTAAAGTAGAATATAATATATTATACTAATTAATTTTCAGGTGCTCCAGGAGACACTGTGACATGTACACAAACTTTTCCTTCCCCTGGCATGCTCTGTTAGGATTAAATTAGAAAAGTCATTTAAACGCAGTAAGTATAGTTTCACCTACCAGTTTTTGTGCTATTTGTAGTATCTCTTCTTCTGTTTTTTCCCTTAAGCATTCAACGATTGCAGCTGAACTGGGTTTTTCACAGTCAGAGGCAGCAGCAATTCTCTGAAATCAAGGAAAACACTCACTTTTCATCTGCTCCCTATAGAAGACTTCTTCTCTGCCTTCATTCTTCGCTTCCTTACTCTTTTGCTTTCAGACTTGTCTGAATACTTGAGTATTTGAAAAGCAAAACATAATTAAACATATAATTTGCACAAAGAAATTATTTAATAACTGTGGTTCTAGTTTCACAAGAAAAAAGAAAAAGCACTGCTTCTATGTTTTGGGATAAACTGTACAAGACATGCAAAACTGAGAGGAAAAATTATCAAAATTACCACAAAATACTCACTTTTGCTTCCTCTTCAGGCTGGTCAGTGAACAAAAGCCTGCTTGCAGTACCGCTCTCTGAAATGGCTTTATGGAACAAACCCTTTGCCAAGGGAGATAAGATCTATAACAAAGCAAGAACAAGCATGACAAGCATTCTGTTCTGACCACTGACTTAGCATTCACATCAGGCTGCAAGCATTGCAAGCATCATTAACATGTGTGGTGGTATTTTTTTTCCCTTAAGTAATTCAAATTCATTATTACTGTGAACTTACAAGAGCAGAAACACTGATTCCTCCTGCAGATTCTCCAGCGATAGTGACGGACCCTGGATCTCCTCCAAAATATCTGATATTTTCCTGAATCCACTGAAGAGCTGCTACTTGATCCAAATAGCCCCAGTTACCTGGCGCGTGCTTATCACCAGTGCTGCAGAGAATAGATTTGTTTCAATGCTCAGTGCAAGAAAAAAGGCAGAGAAAAAAATAATCTGTGCTATAAGAAATCAGCTGTAAATTGTTCCCAACTGTTGCATATGTAATTAAGAAACATATAGTCTCTTTGCATAAGCAAGTGTCCTGCACGTCTCATCACCAAGGCTCTGCACACATCATTGTGGAAATCACTGAGCAAAAACTGAGATAAAATATCTTACCTAAAATATCCAAGAATACCTAATCTGTACTGAATTGTTACCACCACCACATTGTCAAAGGCCGCTAATGCTGAACCATCATAGGATGAACCTGTTCCGAAAAATAATCCACCTCCATGGATCCACACAAAGACCTGGGAAGACAAAACCAGAGACAACCCAGCACGGATAAGAGCTCCCAGTGATAAAAATTAAATATAAACCAAAATACCTTATTTTGTGCTGTTTCACTCCTGACTCTTTCAGATTACATTTCACAAGTCGTAGAAGTCTTTCAAATATGAGGCCTGCAGTCTCCCAAAATGGCATTGGTTTAAATACTTATATTATACCAGTGCCCTATGACAGATTATTTAGAGGAAATCAAACATTACCTACTAAAATGGCAATACAATTTAACTGAAAAATAGGATTTTGTGTATCTTTTAAACCTGAGCAAATATTTACTGGGGCAAAGTATTTAACGCGATCATCAAACTGCAGCTGTAAGTCTGCAGATAGTACAGCTTCTAGGTTTACTGTACAATAACTGTGCTAGAGGTTTTATAATAGTTTTGCTTACAGGCAGCTCCTGTTTTTCTGTAGCAACGGGTGTATACACGTTTAGGTATAAGCAATCTTCAGCCATTTGGAGACGAACTTTCTCTTTTCTATTAGTAATAATATCTGAAAACGAATCTCCTGTTGCTTTATCCTGTAGACACCTGAATAAATAAAAAAATAACAAGTAACAGAGATAACTAAAAACCTCAAAGCTATGAAGTGTAGCTTTTTTGTACTACCACAATAAAGTGCTAACCAGAAACCAGTCTCTAGTACATTTCCAGATTGTTTGCAACAGAAAACATAAATTTTTTTAACCTTTAGTATGTTTTATTCCTTTGAGTTCACATTAAGGAGATTTGTAAAAATGAATCACAATCTATGGCAGTACACAGTGACATGCAGATATAACATTGTGTGTTTTGAAATATTACAGAAATATACCTGCAAATACCTGTGGCTATAAATTCCTTCAATGAAAATGCAAGTTAACTATTTTGCATCTTCAATGGCTTTTTGTATTGTAATGGTGGTTCTCAGGCTTGAGACACTAAACAAGGGCAGTAGCACAAATGCAGTAGATATTTACAACATAGACTAGAAATGCTCTGCAGTGCTTATGTGTCCTGTGAAGCATGTGACTCATTCTGCAATTTTTTCTTCTAACATTTTATTAAAAAAATTCCTCAGCTTCTTTCTCTTTCTGCTCCAAAGCTACACAGCTCTTATACATTGCTAAGCAATGACCAAACGCTCCAATACATGAACATCATTAGCAAAGTGCTGGTCCACATTAGTTTGTCACTAATACCCATCAGATAAGAGCTTTTCATAAAAAGAGCAGCTTATAGAGGTATCTTTAGGAATGCATTCATTGTAACAGTCACAGGTGGCAACGAGGTGGCAGCAAGGAAAGTATCTTTGTGGCTTGTGATTGCCCTACACATCAGTGTCCTGGACTTGCGTACCATGTACGAGTCTTACAAAGATCCCTGGCTGTGTTGTTGTCTTACATTGGTGGGTAAGAAGTGGCATCTCTGACTCCTTTCCACGGCTCAGGTGGCTGGGGTTCAGAAAACCTCAGTGGCCCAACTGGCGGCTTAGCAAAAGGAAGCCCCAGGAAGACATTCACACTCCTCTCGGCTGCGTCCACTTGGAAGCGGTACCCTCGGACTCTCCCGTATTTGGTCTCCACTTCTGGTTGCTCTGCATTGTGTCCTGGGGGACGTGAGCACAAAATAATTGGTCTATTTGTAAGTAATTCCAGATTTCTAAGAGCTTTATCTTCTTAAATATACACCTTTTGTTTCAACAAACTCAAATCAGTATTGCTGACATCATTTCAGCCTTCATTCTGATTGTTTTCCATGTATAAACTCCCTCAGGTATATCAGATGAATTGTCTTACTATCCACACACATCAGTAATTGCATGTAGATCTTAACTCTTTTTGATCCATGTTGTTAGTTAAAAGTCCAATCAGGTGCTCTCATTAAGAAAAGGCATTTTCTTTTGAAGAAAAGATCTGTGAATATACAAAACACGTTCCAGACCCTTGACAGCATGTGCAGCCGAGAGAAAAAGCTTCTAACATACCTGAAAATGCTCTGCCATATACAAATACTGTTAGCATTTAGGTAACATTTGTTTTAAGACTGGTGTGAAAGTTCTCTATATCAAATTACGGACGTGGTGCAGTGGTCTGCGCTGCCCCAGCAGACAAGATGATGGGACAGGAAGCTGATTTCTCTATTTGCAAAATCAGTCAAGTAAGACAAATGAGTGAAAGCAGATCACAAAAAGAAATTGAGAAATGTTTGCTCTTCAGACGTAATTTCCATTCAGCAAGGTTCTTTGCCCAGCTCCTCCGATACAGCTGGGGTTCCCATAGGTGAACAAGCTGCCACGGGCTCTATTTCCTTACAGAAGGCAATAGGTAAAATCCCTTCCCAAGCTCACCGGTAGCTACAAGCGCCGTGACCCCAACAGTCAGAATCAGCGACAGCAGCAACGCGTCCTTTCCAGTTGCCATTTTCAAGCCAGTCACATATTTACCCCCGCAGCCTGTTGCCTTATATACCCTGTTACATGTACGTGTTACGCAAGGCAACCGCTGATTAGCAATAGCAATACTCAAGCTGTGAGCCAACCGAGCGGGGCAGCCGGAGCAGCTGCCCGGCCCATGAGCCACTGTAAAATGCTCTGAAAAGAGTTTTCATTGTGACAGGATATTCGTCCTGCTGCTGGAACACCACCCACTTCACAACGGTGTCAGGGTTTCCTCACACTACACAGTCAAGAGACCAGGAAGGGAACTCCACTTTTACCTTATCACACCTGTTTACTTTGTTTTGGTATTAACGACTCAAGGTAAGGAACACACCATATAGCCACCAAGAGCCACCCCCAAACAATACTCCTGAAAAATGTGCTTTGGCCGAAGAAAACGTTGAGGGATTTTTCTTCTTACAACACAATATTTGCTGACAAAAACACTACCAGAAAAATCTCACTTTTCCTGCAAGGTGGATGCTGCTCCACCTGCCATCAGTCCTGCGTGTTCAGGGATGTTTGCTTGGTAGCTAATACAAGAGTTAGAGAGTTTCTCAACACTAACGAGATGATTCCTCAGCTTTTGTAGCATGGGAACGATATTAAGGTATTTGGGTGGGAACTGTACATTTGATACCTCTGAAAATCAGGACGTTTGTGGGCTTCTGTGTGAACTCACATCTATCGATGTTGCATGACATGAAAAAGAGGGAAGAGAGAGCTGAAGAGAAATAAAAGAGATTTTCTGCCATTAGAGTTAGGGTTTGGGCTCGTGTAACTAAGGACTTGTGTTAGCTCTACATGAACTTTGGGCTTTGCCTCTTTTTTTTGGCAAGGCTCAGTAGCTCTTGCCCCAGAAAGTCTGTTTTGCAATTTTATAATGTATCACAAGAATCCTCAGATGTCAAAGACAGCACAGATTAATTTACTGCTTGCACCTTTTTTTTCACCTGAGTGGGCCATAAAGACCTAGAGTCATGAAATTAGTTCAGCACACATAGTATGCAGCTAGTACCCCTGTGCACTAGGACTGTGCTTGTGACCTTTACTCCAACCTCCCTCAGTGTACCTGCACAGGTGTGCTTTACAGCCCTTGCAGGTAACCCCAGTCAACGTTAACCTGGGCTGCTCAGGGAGCAAAGTGTTGGCAGGTGGCCTCAGGTGTACACAGTCAGTGCACACTGATTATCTCAGGCATTTTCTCTGGTCACCAGGAGGCTCCTGCCCTCTGTACAGAGCTGCGAGTTGCAGCACTACGCTGTAATCAATGCCAATGTACTGTTCCCAGTGTATGGCTGGTGCACAGTACACATTGGCAAAGGGGATAACATGGCAAGTTTGCGCTTCAAACAAGATAATGGGGACGATAACTTCATTGTAGAATTTTTATGGCTGCATAGACGCAGAGATGTTCACTGGGAGACATTTTCTTGTTTTCTGTTTTTTTTCTCCACGCAGTGTGGAACAGCGAGAATCCCTGCTTGTGTCGCAGCTTCCATCCCATGGGCACACACACCTCAGCTCACTTGTGACCTGCAACCTGCAGGAGTCCTTTGCCACAAAACCAAACGCTGGGCACTCTGCTTGCTGCTCTCTCCTTTTGCTGAAAAAAACTTTAATTCTCTCCATCAGCAATTTATTTTCTATATCCCGATCTTCACTCATTTTACTACACTCTGTCCTTTCCTATTTGCTTTTCCTTTATTTTTCCCCTTCATTTACTCTTCTATTTTCCAAGCCTTACTCTTCAATCTTCCTTTGTTCTACTCACTACTTGTCTTTCAAATACACGATTTGCAAAATCTCTCAGCCCATGTTCCATCCAGAATCCCAAAGAAGCAGCCGCTCTGAAAATGTTACCAGTGCAAAACAGTTTCTGCCAACTCTGCCAATCTTAGTTAAAAGAAGAAAATATACAAATGGGATCTGAGATCCCTACAGCCTTGCCTGTAGATACTTGGTACGGATCCACAAGCATGACCTATACGTGGAAACCCTTACTCTAGCGAAATAGACAAACTTGTGGAATCTGTGTTACATATCTGGTAAGTGGAATTCTTGAATCCCGTCTGGCATTTAATTTTAAGAGAGAACATCTCTTTGGTATTGAATTTTAAGAGAGAACATATGGCAGCTTACTCTCAATCAGTGAATAATGCAGAAGTCAGGGACCAATGAAAAATAATCCTGCAACAAGATTATATATGCCTCTTTATACTTCAATGCACTGTTACCTTTCTTGATTTCAGTAGCTGAAAAATAGACACAAGTATCATGTTTATGGCCCATAATTGCATAAGAGCTCACAATTAGATTTTACCTCAAGTGTGTATGGTAGTAATGTTGAAAGTCTGCATTTAAAACAGGCTCAGTTTGTGTTTTTATTCAGCCTCTGGTGAGTATTCAATGAAGCTGGAAAGCACAGAACTTAGATCTAGAGTTTATAAAGCTTTGTCACATGGCAATCTCACATTGAGATGTCTCTGGGATGGGACTGAGTTTCACAGCTCTCACCCCTAAATAGACAGGAGTAAAATCTTTTGACATTTTCCACTATGATTTATTTGTAGCACTGTGCCTGTGTGTAAGAATCGGTTCCACTGCCCTTCACTGCATGCACTTACAACATAAGCATATATTCTGTTAAGATACAGACAATGCTGCCTCTTTTAAAGGGAATGGTACAGGAACTAAGTAAAACTCTATCTGCAATGAAAATCTATCAAGGCTATTTTGAGACTATATTCCCATCACAAAACATGTTAGCTAAAACAAAGGAGAAGGGACAGATTCTCAACAGGAATTCCTACTTATCAAAACAGCAGCTGTGCTAACAGCCTAACCCGACCTCCCACGGCAACAGAATTTGCGCACAAAGATGTAGGAAATCCCACCCCGTTTCTTCCAATAAAGTAATTCACAAAGAAGCGATAGCTTGGTAGTTGCTGTAGTACATTATTAGCTATGAACAATCTTGAATTCTTCCAGAGGTACAGCAGGGAGATGACAAAAAGGGGGAACGAGATGTCCAGTGCCCTGTGGGATCTGTGGAGCTGCATAATGGTGCTGTGAGCAGTATGGTCAATATGGCTGGGATAGCTGGAGCGGCCTGGGAGCCAGATATAGGAAACAACTGACATAGCAGAGAAAGAAGTTCTGGACAACACTGAAGTGTTCAAGGCTTGTTTTTGGCAGTCCAAGTGCATATCAGCCGGTAAGGGCACTGGAATAATTCTGGTACAACCAAATGTCTCTTCAGTGCTAGTACTGAAGGGATGTGACCCAGTGCAAACGGAGTATCTGGAACTGTGATGGCACAGAGAACAGCCCGGGGCACAGCACCAAGCACCACAGAAAAGAGAAAGTGTGAAAACGTTACCAACGTTGATCCTTCTAAGGGAGTTAGTGATAAATGTGAAAGGAAAAAAAGTGTGGGTAGTGTAGACCATTTTTCCCCCTTGTAACATTTGAGAGAAGTCTTAATTCTAGTACTACTGTTACAGATTATGTATCACAACGGTCAGAAATATACTATCTCAAGCTGACTTGCAAAGCAAAACATTCTTTAGTTTCTTTTTTTTCTTTCTTTCTCCATAGAAGTCATTTCTGTATCTAAATCAGACTAAAACTTCTGTACCATTGCTGATACACTTGACATCAAAAGACAGTTTTACCTCCAAATCCCGTCTTTATTGATTTCACTTTATTAAAATGATGTTGCTGCTACAGTCTGTCTTCAGTCATGGGGAAGCAACATAAAAACTTGAGCAGTAGGGAAATTAGGTAACCAAATTTATTAAGTGAGGCTTCTGTTGCAGATGCAAATCCAGGAAGAAGTAAAGGATCACAAAGGGGAAATAAATCAATTGGAATTATTACAAATATGTAACTGAAATAATTGCAATTATGAAAAGTGTGAAGAAAAGGTGAAAAGAACATTGATTTAAGTAATTTCTTTTACTATCCTAATAGTTTGCATATTATGTGCATGTTCAGACTGTACACTATAACTCTGAATTAACCTTCTTGTTTTCTGTTCTTTTGCTATTTGTCTTTTCAAACATCACCTTTCTCCAGAAGTCTACCTTCTTTTCTTTCAACTTGCTGGCTTTCTTTTGCTTTAGATTTATCTGTAAGTATTCTTCATTTAGGTTGTAAGATGGCCATTCAACCAAACCCTCTCCATTAGGATTTCTGTAAACAACAATGAAGAGAGAGTGAATGTCCTTTTCAGTTGCAAGGGGATTCAATCCAGAAGTTCAGACTGAATCAACAGAATTGCTAACTCCCTATGCCTCATGAATCTCATGATTCTTACCCATTTCGAGCAAAGTTAGCCCAGTACTTCATCAGAGTTCTACTAAGGTTCTTTTCTTCCTCTGTAACTTCACCTGAGAGACAAAATTTTAAATAACTCTTATGAGTTGCAGAAATCAAAACCTTGCTATTACAGAAGGAGCATTTCAGCCTGTGAATAGGTTTTAAGAACTTACTGTTTACAACAGAGGCATTGTACCTGTAATATGTTAGTAACACAGCAATCATCCAGAGAAGACTTCAGCACTCTTTGTGAACAAGATGAACACAATTATCCTTATTCTACAAACTGAGTAATTGCAGTACAGGAAACAAGGTGATATGCCTGTAGCTTTACAGGAAACCAAAAGCAGAACTGGAAAAAGAACCCATGTGTCCCGAGTCCCATTCCAACTTAAGGAATGGGCTACATGGTTTATTTTCATTGATCTCATTTTGGCTTTGTGGGACGAAAATTCTCCCTATTGTTCACAGCGTGACTAGGCAAAAGTTTCTTCATTGTGATACCAGACAAGGTCGTTTAAATATAGTCACACATATGGCCACTGCACCAGTGTGCTCATTTAACTGAAATCAACCATAACAGTAATGCTTTCAGTAAATTCAGGCAAATAGAAAAAGAACTAAATGGTGTTTTCTAGTGCAGGATAACGTAAGGGGGAGGAGGTGAAACGACAAAATCAAAAGGCTCTTGTAACAGATTGAGAAATGCTTTTACAACATAGCTGGATTGCTCCAAAGTTCAGTGGAGTGAAAGGAAATACTTTCATTTATGTAGGCTTTGAAACAGACTATGAACTAGTGTGCAAATGACAAAGATAAAGGCAAAAAAATGGTGAAATCACTTAAAATAAGTAGAATTTCTGTATTTCTTTGTCAAAATAAGAGCTGCCCCTGATTTGTTTCATGAGAAAGAAGATAAGCCATCCTGAATATTATACGTTTAGGCATATGCAATTAAAGAAAATTGCTGGATTCATAATATTTCCGAGGATGTGGCATCTTGTATTCAACCGTTCGGTGACTGGCACATTCATTTGGACTGTAGCAATGTGGGATTCTGCCTGAAGGAACCAGACCTTCCAGAATCCTACGAGAATGCCCAAAATGACAAGGCAAAGGCACTTTTAGGAGTACACTCTTAAGCCTTCCCCAATGGACTGGTTCCATTTTGAATAAAAAGCTTAAATATTAATTGAGTCATAGGAGACAATAGTCTTTAACCTAACTGTTAGATCTTCGTGCAGAAAGTGAAACACTGGAGTTCCAAGCATTGCTCTAATCAACACAACTGGAACACCATCTGCAAAAGAGACTGAGTGCCACATTCTCTGGGGCCTGACAGCCCATAGGATTTCCTGGAAAGGAGGAGACATTAGCTTAAATTCCTCAGGAAAGAAGAAATCCTATATTTCCTGCTTGCCAAGCACTCTGCTAGTCTCCTGCAAGTTTCATTGACCTTTCCTTAAATTTATTTTTCAGCCAAAGCTATTTGTCAAATTCGTCAACAGTGCTGGTATAATGACAGTGATGTTTTTGAGCAAATGTCCTCTTGGCTAAATTGTTGACATGTACAACATAGAGTGCTTCAGAAACAGCAACCTGTACAGGACAAAGAATGAAGACAGTAAAGTCATGTTAAATTCTAACATGAGAAAGGGTTATACTTTGGTCTCACTGTTAATAAATGCCCTTTAGTCTGATTAAAAGGGAAGCAGCACTACTGAATAGAATAATGCCGATGTTATGAGAGTGATTTGTAAGTGAACATGGACTGTTCTATTCCTTACTGCGTAGCTGAATATCACCAGCCAGAAATGGTCCTCCAAAGACAAACCCAACTTCATCTCCGTGATCAGCTTTCACATAGGCTGGTTTACTATCCCCGTATGAGATGGGCCGATGTTGATATTCAAAGAAGTAGGTAGGAGCTCCAGACTCTAGAAGACGTAACATTTAGGGAGTTAAGGAAGAGATCTGTAAATCACAGCTGACATCAGCTGTTTAAAATATTACTTTAAATATGCCCCAAGCTTTATACTGGCCACACTTTTAACGTAATGTTACATTCAAATAGATTTTTTTTTATTTTTAATTAAAAATGAAGAACCCACAGCACTTACACAAAAAGATGAAAGATTAACCCCATGAAAACATACAGAAAACAAAAAACCATCGAATTATTTTCTAGTTCTGGTTTGTGTACACTTCAATACCAGAATAACTCCAGAGTACAGAGCTGTTGACTTCCCAAGTAGCACTGGGCCAAAGGACAAATTTGGTTGCTTTAATATGTTTCAATTTTTAAGCCTGTATACTTCAGTTATCAAGCATTTACTTGCGCCATCACGCTCTGCTCTCAGTCTGTTGACTATGAGCACAAGTGCAAGACACTAGTACAAGGATAAAGGAGTAAACACACTTGCTTCACACAGTCCTGCAGACCTATATGCCTCTTCACCCTCAAGTTCCCAGTGGGAATCTCAAGAAGTGCTGCCTACACACAACAGGGTTTGTGTCTATATTGTTTGATCCAGCATGTAGCAAAAGGTTTTAATATCCTATTGGTGTTCATTAGCTCACCCCTGTAGTAATTCAGTGCCCTAATGGATGGTATGACAATTCCTAAGTCCCCTAATAATTCCAGAAATCCATCCCGTAGCTCAGCAGGATCATCAGTGTTTCCTAGATACTCATCCACTATCATAGGCAGAAACTCTGGTGGTAAATCCTAAGAGAAATCAGGAAAACGAGAAACACACAGAAAAATCATGTCTCTGAATTAGCAAATAAAACTGTAATCTTTTAAACTTCAGACATTCTGCAAAGGCACAAAGGTAGCACCCATGTTCATGGGAAACCACAATGGCAAATAAAACCTATTCAGATTTTTTGTGGGGGGAAAAAGCCAACACCAAAACCCAAGCCAAACAAACCACCTCAGGTCAAATTTGCAATGGATTTGTATAGGTTAAAACTCTATAGGAATCAACGAAGATCCAGGGACTTTGCCTGATAATACCTTTTGTTTCTCTTTTCTTCAAGAGAAAAGAAATGGGAATAACAACAGAAAATTATCTGAGTCCTTGAAAAGTGTATGGACTATCAGGCTAGAGGGCAAGACCGAGTTTATAGTATTGGAATTTGCTGCTTGGAAGTTATATTTCAAAACTAGGAGTGCAAAGTCACTATTTAAAAGTTATATTTAATTTAATGTAAATATATTGAAAAATCCTGCTTTGAAACCCATCAACCAGACACCATAAAAGCAGGGACACCATTACAGTAATACTACATACAAATGTATAAGATAAAAATGTTTGTTCAGAGGTTTAGAAGGAAAAAGGTATTTCCTCAAATCCCAGGCCTTACTCAATCCTGTTTCTGTGTAACTCCACACACCGTAGTCCCATCAGCTTTGCTGGGACTCTTCCCAGAGCATAGTCTTGGTAACACTACAGCTCAAGCATGAAATCAGAGAACATCAAGCTTCACAAATCCGTTATATGCATTAAAAAGAAATTTCACTTCTCAAATTAGGCTAGTGCAACAATACTTACTATCAGTGGGAGAAAAAACTCTAAAGTTGAAATGATTGATTTTTTATCTCCTATTTCCTTCAGACCTGGTATTTTTGATGTCTGCACAAGAAAAAAAAAAGAAGTCATTAGTGCCATTCAACTTCTGCAATGTTTTTAACATTGGAACTACATTATTGCACTTTACTCTTACTACTGGTTTTATCTTTGAGGCATATCATATGTGAAAATGCAGTACGATGCAGCAGCTGTCTTGAAAAGCTTGAATTTATTGCAGTAAATGTTTACATGGGGAAGGCTTCTACAGAAACCACTCATACTATATAGTTTATGCTTAAATCCACACACATATTCTTGAGAAACTCTTAAGATTAGAAAGCATTAGGGCAGAAACGAAGCAAAAGCTTCCTCTGTCTCAAGGGCTGATTTTCCCTCTGGTAGGGGAGATGTTAAGGTCTCTCTGTCTCTAGTCCAATTATTCGAACCCTCTGAAGGCAATATAGATAGGCAGTGTCCCTACTCTCCTAGACCATTACATCCAATGACTCTTCTGTCTGCAAAATGAATTACAACAGATTTCAATTAACAGTTTTCTTCTTGGACTCAGTACCAGCACACTCCCAGAGACACACAATTACTACATAGATCTAGAACAAACACTTTGTACTACATAGATGGATACTTAGGAAGTGAAGAAAAGAGGACGAAGAAGAGAAAAGACACAAATCTACCTCCTGCTGTTTTGTGCTCTGTATAGCAACTGCTCATTTATTGAAGTTACCCATGGAACTGATATGAGAAAGAATTTATGGATTGAGAATAGGTTGGACACCCACATTATGCCCACACTCTGTCCCCAGATGAGATTTTCAAACACTAGATCATTCTACATGGTAACGAGGAACACAGGGCAATGACATAACCAGCATCAGAGTTCATAGTGACAGGTGGAATA
This sequence comes from Nesoenas mayeri, assembly GCF_963082525.1. Classification (NCBI taxonomy): domain Eukaryota; kingdom Metazoa; phylum Chordata; class Aves; order Columbiformes; family Columbidae; genus Nesoenas; species Nesoenas mayeri. The sequence continues at coordinate 18,851,568 of NC_137547.1, forward strand.
GCCTGTTTAAGGTGATCAACGTCACATTTTTAAACATTCTGTATATCAATCCTGAATACTGCATGTTGTTGGGGAAAAGATGAGTTATATTTTTCTTTCAGTAATAAGTAATAAGTCTTCTTTTTCCTCTCTTTGCCTGGGTGAGGGATTAAAAACTTAGGATAAGGAAATATGGTATAAAATTAATGTTCCGAGGGTGCCCATGTAGTTTAACCTGCAGGATGAAGCCTGTCTCACTGTTTCGTGACCAAATGGTTCTGGGTCACTACAGAATCCTAATGCAAGAAAAGTTTACCTTGTCTGTATTTCCAACAATCTATATTTCCCTTTCAGCCATACTTGAAAGGTGTCCTACCAGAAATACCTTCTCAGAGTTGCCTGCATCAGTTGACACATCAGTTAACAATCAATCAAAAAAAAGAGAATAACACTAAATTACAGATCTCATGTTCCAGCCAAATTCATTGTTGGTGACTCCTATCATAAATGGGACTACATTAAATTCTTTTCCAGCCAATATCTCTTCAGGCGACTTGTGAAGAAATACTCCATCCAAAACTAAAGGTAGAAATGTGATATCCTGAAGGAGAAGAAAAAAAAGTTATGTGTTAATAGTATTTCCCATTTTTCCTTCAAAACGTATAATAAAATGTCCACATTTAATGTTCCAAGTGCAAAAAATTTAAGAAATCTGAGTATCTACAGCCATTGTAACACGAATCTATAGTTTTGTACAAGAGTATAAAACGCAAGCCCGGTTGGGTCATAGCACGGAGAAATGTAACCGTTTCCTGATCCTGTGCTGCTTCTAACTGATGTTAAAACATAAGTTGCTCCAGTCTTGCTCACAACTTCACAGGCACTGTAGCACATCATTGAAAATTCTACACAGAAATTATGTGAAATTATTTCAATATTTAGGCGGTATTTTGACAAAAATGAAGAAAATTGCACTCTGGAACAGGCCAGCAATGAACTCTGGTTAGAGGCTGAGCTAAAGTTTTGCAAATGTGCCATTAAAAAAATATTACTAAGTAAAGTTTCACCTACCGTACTGTTAAAGACTATATCGTTTGCTTCCTGGTTCCTTAAGCAGTTTATCAGTGAGAGCGAGCTGCTCATCTCACACTTAAATATACTTGCAATGCGCTGAAAATGATTAACAGAGACAAAAACTGTTAGCTGTGAGGTGGTCTTTAAGGAATGTATTAACATAAAATTACTATACACAGTACTGTTAACAGTTTTATTTAAGGCCAGATTTAGGTGAGCTTGATAGGTCTTTGAGTATTTTATTTTACTAGAAATACTACAGTTTGATCACAAAGTGAAATCATTCTGGCATACTTCTCTTTCTTGCTGTATTCCCATTCACTGTTCTATAACAAACCTTGCTATAGAGATAATATAAAGTTGTAACATGAATCAAATAAGGAAAGAAAATTCAGAAAATCAACTTATGAGATATCTACATTATTACTACTTGATGTTTCAGGAGGAGAAGTGAAAAGGTACTTATAGAGAGGAATGTAATTTTAAATTTAAAGGTTTTTTTTTTTAATAATTAATTTCAAATAAAAGTACTGCATAAAAAACCATAGCTGAATAAAAACTGAATGCCTCTTCTGGATTCTAATAAAACTTTCCATAATAAGCGTCATAGTTACCGTATAAGTTACAGTGTGCATGAAAATCAACATATGCCCAGCTTGGCATGTGTGTAACTCAAAATACTTAACTTGACCTACAGATATTATAATCACATAACTGTATAATCTATTTCCAACACCAAATGAGACTGAAAATAAATAGACTATAGGTATAATGTGGGAATAAATTTTATCAACTTTGTTGAATAATATGCAATTAGATTTTCTCCTTTTCTCTTTTAAGCAAATTATCAGATATAAATAATATCCTGGTTTAGGTTATAAATGCTTTAAAATACAAAAAATGAGCTTACCTTAAGATCTATTGTGAGATGTAAAGCTTTATCTGGAGGGATTGTAATTCCACTCTCTAATATTGCTTTATGAAAGAGACCCTTAGACATAGGAGATAAAATCTGCCAAGAAGGGAAGAACAGAAAGTTTATTCTACATTAAGGTTCTTATCCTATAACTTTATACTTGACTAGACTGCTGGATTCAGCGGAGAATGACACATTTTTATGTGCTTACAGGGGCAGGGTCCAGATTTAGCACAATGTGCTATTAATCTTACTTTCAAAAATCATATTAAGCAAAAAATGTTACACTAATTGAGTTTTTAAAGATTTTTTAAACTATGTTAATTTTTAGTGTATCCACTGCATGCTTACATGTGCAAATACAGAGCAAGATCCTGCAGATGCACCAAAGAGCGTGACAGATCCTGGGTCTCCACCAAAGCGTTCAATGTTTTCTTGGACCCACTGAAGAGCCGCTACTTGATCCAAAAATCCCCAGTTCCCACGTGCGTGTTCATCACCAGTACTGAAAGAAAAGAATAAGCCAGCTTCTCAGGAAGGCTAATAGTTCTTCTGATACCAGAATAAATAAATCTCACCAACTTAGATTTTGTGCAAAGTGTCATATTTGGCCAAGGGAAGATCTGTATAGCCTACTGACCTAAAGCCCTTCCCGGTCAGACCTAAGCCCCATTGACTTACTTGCCTCTATTGCTTATTGACCCACCCATGGATGGATTCCTGGCCTTTACACTATATGATTTTTTTGCTTTACACAGCAATGGATGGAAGTAAAGGCAAGAACAAAAATCCTACCCGGAACCAAATAAGCCCAACTATGATTTGATAGCAGGCTACAATCAAATGACAATGCAACGAGCATTTCTTAATGTTCTTAAGTCCTGATGTCAGCAAACTCTGTGCATTCAAACCACTCTAACAGCAGGAAGCTGGTATACAAGTTGGGCTGATTCAGAAAACAAAGCTACCTATGGTTTAAATACGATAGGAAGTACTTTTACAAAGGTGAAATAGGTCATCTTACTTGAAGAATCCAAGGAGTCCAAGTCTGTACTGAATTATTACTACCACAATATTCTCGTAGGCCGCTAGTGCAGAACCATCATATCTAGAAGCACCACCGAATATAAAACTGCCTCCATGGATCCACACCATGACCTTAGAGGAAAAAGGGTGAGACACACTTTTATACATTGCATGGTAGATTCCATTTGAAAAAGGAAGAAAACAGAAGAGAATCAAGAACTCCAAATCACTGAAGCTCAATGGGAGCTGAATTTTAGATTGATGCACTTTGAATTTTATGTAACATTATTTTTGCAAATACAGCATCACATTTTCAAAAGCAACTAAGTGACTTAGGAGCTATAATTAGGTGCAAACTTTGTACAACGGGTTTACGTACAGGTAACTTGTTCTTGTTTGAATCAGCAGGACTGTAAACATTTAGATACAAACAGTCTTCAGAAGTTCGGAATGGAATGTGTTTTTCTTTAAAGTTTTTTTCACCTATTTTCAACAAGGACAGATCTTGAGGACATCTTCACAAAAGAAAGGAAACATGACTATTAGTGATAAAACTGCAATAGCATCAACGTAACAATGACAGAGAAAACACACTTCCTTGTACCCCACAGCCTGAATTCCCACAAGGTGCTCAAACTTTGTGTTACTTGTATAGAGTGAGAGGTGCAAGCTGTGACAGCACAGCTCTATACCTGTCCTTAAAAAGCTAATTATTTCAGCACAGTATAATGAGAAAACATTAATTCCTAAGACAGGAATTTCCTAGGAATTCTTTGTGCGTTCTAGTCCCACAGTTCTCATGAAATACTTCAGTACTGGCAGCATATTCACTACCAGTCAATACAGGCTCCTTACCAAATACCAGACCTCTGTACACTAATAAACACGACAACACTGACAAACACAAGCAGGTCCTATATACAAACGAACTCTCACATTGGTGGGTAAGAAGTTGCATCTCTCAGTTCATTCCAGGGTTCAGGTGGTTCAGGTGGGGAAAACCTCAAGGGTCCAACAGGGGCTTTTGCAAAAGGAATTCCAAGGAAAACATTTACAAGTCTGTCCGTCTCCTTCACAATAGTTTGTTTCCCTTTGAGCCGTCCCAGTGCAATAGTCACTTCTGGCTCAGCATCATTCCGTCCTAAGTAACACATCAGGAAGAAAAAAAAAATATGCATCTTCATAATTATCAGACAGACTTTTCAATGAAAAGCATTTTTAACTGACTGTTTAATTCAGAAGATTTCAGCTCTTTCCTTCCAATTTTGTTCAGTCTTCTTTTCCCTTCTGTGCAATGACAGACACTCATGTGGAACACTCCCACAGCTGGCTCTGCCAGTGACAGCTGGAGCTAGGTAAAACACAGTTCAGTTACTGTGCAACAGCACAACGCTTAAAAACAAACCTCACAGTAAATAGCAACAGTCAAAATCACGACTATTTTCTAAATCTATAATCCAACAAGATCTTAAAAATATTTTGTTTAGACAATTCAGAAATGTTTTTGCTTTCTGCCTTTTAAGAATGACAGAAAGTTCTGTTTTCATAAAATCATCTCAGAAATGGTTTCGTCTCACAAACCCAGTAACTTTTGCATCAAGCTTATTAGGATACTTCAGCAGCTTGGCAACAAAAGTATTTGAGATGTACTGCCTTTGAAAATCAGTACACTTCAGCTTGTTAATGCAGCTGCTTCCCCAACAGCAATAAGAAGTCATCTCACCTTCTGCTCCGCAAATGATGAATGCTATACTACAAAGCAAAGCAATCTGGCTTCGAGGAGCCATCTCTCACCCGTGTTTGGGCTCCCGACTGTTTCCTGGTTTTATGCTGAACGGACATGTACAAAGGTCCTGGCCAAAGGCATTCTGACCAGGAAGTGCAGCTCGGTTCTGTCCTGAACATGTCCCGCACTCAGCACTTTCAGAGCCCTACTGGATACACACTGTAAACACAATCCTTCAGTGCAATGCACCTAATCATTACCTGATCCTGAGAATAATCTGAAAATGACTCAACACCACGTGTGAGCAACAACAAAAGGCACAGTCGTAGTTAATCTCCTGTTATCCTACAAGCAGGGAAAGTGGTTGTGCTCTAAAGAGGTTCCAGAGCTGTAACACATAAATTCTTGTAAAAAAACCCTGAAAAGCTGCAACAAAAACCTCACAAAAATACAGGATTGTAAATTAAAAATAGCTAAGAAGTAACAATTAAAAGAAAAAAAAAAGAAATAGAAATAGTTAATACATGCGGAAGTTTTAATGAGGGCTAGCACATATGTACAATAACTGACACCGTGCTTTCCAGCAGGGCCAGGCCTCCAACCTCCACATTAGTTCTTTATCCCTTCTTAGACCTCCTGCATTTTTCAAAATTAAAGGGGAGATCAAAGTTAAGGGTCAGGCTATAACTTCTCGACACACAGCCTCAGTGGAGGACAGAAAGCAAGGGTGAATAACCAACATCTCATGGGGGATGGACTTCTCTCCAAAAAGCGAGAAAGGGCCATGACCTCACCCTCTCTATAAAACAGCTTCCTACAGTGGAAATAGGCTGGAAATCCAATAGACAGTTTTGCCTGCTGGCTGAAAAAGTCCAAAAAGATTTTGTAGTCTGTAGAAGCATAATACCCCTCAGTGCAGACACCTAGCCTCAAAGCCTTCATGCTCCACCAACTCCCAGTCTCCACCTGGCAAAACACCCTCCACAAAACGGCTCTTTGCCTTTCCACCTTGGATTGTTTCACATCTCCTGGATGACCGGTGTCATCCCTCAACTGCAAAGCCACCACTTGGGACTCCTCTGTACTGCTTTCACTTAATTCACCTCAGCACGGACACGCACAGAACCTGTGAAGCCAACTTCACCACAGACCACACATCATGTAAGTTCATCCTGCTTGGGATACAGAGGTATGTGTCCTCTGTATCAGTACAGTACAGTATCAGTTACAGTACAGTAAGTACAGTACAGTAAGTCAGGTAATCTTTAACAAAAAGGGTTGCAAATGAGATGGCTAAAATAAGGTTTTCAGATCTACTTGCTATTTTGTATATAGCTCCTGAGTGTCTGGGTTCGATAGCCTTGGAAAAGTGTGCCAGTTTCTCAGGAATTTCACCTGGAACTGTGCAAATGTGCATTGTAGAACATAACTTGCCTCTTATTTTTCATACTTCCCTCAAGTCTTTCTGGAAAATCCTTTCTGTTGCAGTTATTTTTGTTCCAGTCAAATATGAATAGCCTTGGGATTTTTGTTGATTCTTCTTGTGGACTAAAGACAGTCTAAAACCAGCAGAGTTCAAAATGGGAACAGGTGTGTGCACCTGTTTGTGTATGTCTATCTATATCTCTATCCATGCACATATATGCGAGGCAGGGAGCAAATGGATGGACAAGACATGATTCCATGAGGCTACTTTAGTTGAACAATTTCCATTAGTGAAATTGAATGAATACATATTTCTTGTGCTGCCAAACTGAACTCTCCTTATCAAATTAAAGAACAACAAACAAACAAACAAAATACACTTTTAAACTCAGCCAACAACTTCATAAGTCAGCTCAGTCAACTTTCTATTTCCTAAATAGACAGAGAAATGATGCTTACCAACAAAAGTTATTATCCAAAATAACATTCAATAATTGAAACTTCAATGTAAGGTGTCCCTCAGGGGTCTGTACTGGGACTAGTACTGTTTAATGTCTTCATCAGTAACATAGACAGTGGGATCAAGTGCACCCTCAGCAAGTTTGCAGATGACACCAAGCTGCGTGGTGCAGTTGACACACCTGAGGGATGGGGCACCACCCAGAAGGACCAGGACGAGCTTGAGAAGTGGATCCATGTGAACCTCAGGAGGGTCAGCAAGGCCAAGTGGAAGGTCCTGCACCTGGGTCAGGGCAACCTCAGTATCAATACAGGCTGGGGGATGAAGGGATTGAGAGTAGCCCTGCAGAGAAAGACTTGGGGGTACTGGGGGATGAAAGATTGGACACGAGTCAGCAATGTGGGCTTGCAGCCCAGAAAACCAATCGTATCTTGGGCTGCATCACAAGGAACATGGCCAGCAGGCCGAAGGAGGTGATTTTGCCCCTCTGCTCTGGTGAGACCCCATCTGCAGTGTTGCATCCAGCTCTGGAGCCCTCAGCACAAGAAAGACATGGACCTGTTGGAGAGGGGCCGGAGGAGGCCACAAAGATGACCAGAGGACTGGAACAGCTCTGCTGTGAGGACAGGCTGAGAGAGTTGGGGTTGTTCAGCCTGGAGAAGAGAAGGCTCAAGGGAGACCTTCTTATGGCCTTTCAGTACTTAAAAGAGGTTTGTAAGAAAGATGGGGGCAGACTTTTTAGTACAGTATGTTATGATAAGAGGTAATGGTCTTAAAGGAGCGGAGATCCAGGCTGGACATGAGTAAGATATTTTTTACTATGAGGGTGGTGAAACACTGGCCCAGGTTGCCCAGAGAGGTGGTGGATGCCCCATCCCTGGAGGCATTCGAGGCCAGGCTGAACAGGGCTCTGAGCAACCTGATCTGGGTGAAGATCCCCTGCTGATGGCAGACAGGTTGGACTAGATGACCTTTGAAGGTCCCTCCCAACCCAAACTGTTCTATGATTCTATGATAAAGGTTTAGATTAAGATGTGACCTTTGATGCCAATGTAATCTATACATTAACATAATATAATACAAAACCAAAGTGAAAGCAGAAATAAATTGAAACTTTGCTCACAGACAGTTTGCGTGCCTTATCTGAAATACCAGGAGATGTGTAAATATCAGTAATCTTCAGAACTTGCTGGGGGCAAGCCCAATCTGGTCCAGCTTCCTGCAAAGAGACACCTGAGGACACCACCAACACCACCTCTGTAAGGTGGTGCCCAGCCACAGAACCACAACAAATGTCTTTTATTCTAGCTGCAACATCTTTTGAAGCAGCAAGCCTTACCTCCTTTCAAATCCTCTTTTCTTCCTGCTGCCCTCTGCCTGGGGTGCGTGTTCACATCTTCCTACCCCTGACCATGACTTAACGCAGCAGGTATGAAAAACAAACAAACAAACCCTATACAGATATTTTTTTTCAAAATGAAATCAAACGTATTGAAGGAGCTAAATCAGATAATATACAGTACATTTAGACAGGTTTTTGTGCTTTAATCCTATTATAAAGGCGTGTATGAAGCCAAAAGATGTCATCATTACACTCCATCATTCCAGTTTCTTTCTTTGCAGCATTTTTTATATACAGTTTTGTTGAAGTTTAAAAGCTCTTTTAAGCCGGCATGCCTAATGCCTTACAAATACCAAAACCTTCTATAGGGGTTTTGTTTAATTGTTAATTGACACTTTGTAAAGACTGCTCAGCAGAATTATATCCTGAGATGACTCAATACCAGGTATGAACAATGTGGGTGAGGGTATTAATTCCCCAAAAGACCACCAGAGACTACCAGAGACTTCACACCTGTATAGAAATAACAAGCTGAAAGAGTGAAAAATTACAGCATATCCTTCAACTCAATGTTATGACTATACATTAGATAGATGAAACTGTGTACTAGATAAGATAAGGTTTTGTTACATTTTACATACAAATATCCCGTGGAATTCCTTTCGGGCATGCTAGTTTAATCTAGCATGCAGAGTTGCGCAACTCTGTGGTAAAGCAGCATCTCCTATCTGAGAGCAAACTGGCAATCACGTACCTGGGTAATGCACTCGCAGTTTTAGCGACAACAGTTTGACTTTTCAAATTAATTAAAAGAAGAAGGAAATAATTTTAATCAATAACATTTTGTATTTAACGTGCAGTTTAATTTACCTATGCTCCGTAACACTAAGGCCACTTCGTAGGTCCCTCACAGACACTTTGCAGCGTCGCTGACCCCAGCGAAGTTTCAGTTTAAGCTGTGCAAGACCCGACCCGCTCCGCGCTGCCCCTACCCGCTCCTCGGAGCCCCCGACAAGCGAACCCGCGCTCCCCGGGTCCCGCCCGCCGGCGGCGTCAGGGTTTCCTCACACTACACAGTCAAGAGACCAGGAAGGGAACTCCACTTTTACCTTATCACACCTGTTTACTTTGTCTTGGTATTAACGACTCAAGGTAAGGAACACACCATATAGCCACCAAGAGCCACCCCCAAACAATACTCCTGAAAAATGTGCTTTGGCCGAAGAAAACGTTGAGGGATTTTTCTTCTTACAACACAATATTTGCTGACAAAAACACTACCAGAAAAATCTCACTTTTCCTGCTCCACCTGCCATCAGTCCTGCGTGTTCAGGGATGTTTGCTTGGTAGCTAATACAAGAGTTAGAGAGTTTCTCAACACTAACGAGATGATTCCTCAGTTTTCGTAGCACGAGAACAATATCAAAGTGTTTGGGTGGGAACTGTACATTTGATGCCTCTGAAAATCAGGAGGCTTGTGTGCATGACATGACAAAGAGGGAAGAGAGAGCTGAATAGAAATAAAAGCGATTTTCTGCCCACGTAACTTAGGGCTCATGTTAGCAAAACGTGAACTTCGGGCTTTGCCTTTACTTTTTCCTTTGGCACGCCTCAGTAGTTCTTGCCCCAGAAAGGCTGTTTCGCAATTTTATAATATATCACAAGAATTCTCACTTGTTACACACAGCACAAATTAATTTACAGCTTGCACCTTTGCTTTCACCTGAGTGCGCCCTAAAGACCCACAGTTCACTGGGAGACTTTGTTCTTGTTTTCTGTTATTTGTTTTTTTCTCCACGCAGTGTGGAACAGCGAGAATCCCTGCTTGTGTCGCAGCTTCCATCCCATGGGCACACACACCTCAGCTCACTTGTGACCTGCAACCTGCAGGAGTCCTTTGCCACAAAACCAAACGCTGGGCACTCTGCTTGCTGCTCTCTCCTTTTGCTGAAAAAAACTTTAATTCTCTCCATCAGCAATTTATTTTCTATATCCCGATCTTCACTCATTTTACTACACTCTGTCCTTTCCTATTTGCTTTTCCTTTATTTTTCCCCTTCATTTACTCTTCTATTTTCCAAGCCTTACTCTTCAATCTTCCTTTGTTCTGCTCACTACTTGTCTTTCAAATACACGATTTGCAAAATCTCTCAGCCCATGTTCCATCCAGAATCCCAAAGAAGCAGCCGCTCTGAAAATGTTACCAGTGCAAAACAGTTTCTGCCAACTCTGCCAATCTTAGTTAAAAGAAGAAAATATACAAATGGGATCTGAGATCCCTACAGCCTTGCCTGTAGATACTTGGTAGGGATCCACAATCATGCACAATCATGTGGAAACACTTAATCCAGTGATACAGACTAACCTGTGAACTCTAGAGACACTGTTACATAGATGGCAAGTAGAATTCTTGAATCCCATTTGGCATTTAATTTTAAGACAGAACATGTGGCAGCTTACCCTCAATCAGTGAACAATGCAGAAGTCAGGGATCAATCAAAAAACAATCATGCCACATGATTATATTTGCCTCTTTATACTTCAATACACTGTTACCTTTCTTGATTTCCATAGCTGAAAAATACACACAAGTATCGCATTTATAGACACACAATTTTATAACAGCTCACAATTACATTTTACCTCATGATTGTATGGTAGAAGCGTTGCAAGTCTGCAATTAAAGAGGGTCGGTTTGGCTTTCTACTCAGCCCCTGCTGAGCATTCAGTGAAGCTGGAATGTACAGAACATAAAGCCAGACATTATGAATCTAGTACCTGACAGCTATAACTCGCTGAGCCCAAGTGGAGTTCAGTTTAAACTGTGCAAGACCCGACCCGCTCCGCGCTGCCCCCACCCGCTCCTCGGAGCCCCCGACAAGCGAACCCGCGCTCCCCGGGTCCCGCCCGCCGGCGGCCCCGCGCCCGCACGAGCGCGCTGTCGCACGGGGAAGCGCCGGCCGGCCCAGCACCGCCCAGCACCCGCCTGCGCTCCCGGTGCGGCCCCGAACGGCGTCCGGGCTCCTTCCGCCCGGCAGCGCCGCCGCAGCCATGGTGGGCCCGGGCCCGGGCGGCGGGGCGCCGCTGGAGAACGCCAACCCGCTCATCTACCGCCGCTCGGGGGAGCGGCCGGTGACGGCGCGGGAGGAGGACGAGGAGCTGCCCGACTCCATCGACGACCGGGAGATCTTCGATATCCTGCCGGGAGGGGAGGGCCGGGGCCGCAGGGCAGGGCCGGGTCGGGTCGGGCCGTGCAGCTCCGCTCCGCTTTCCTTAACGCGGCACATCTCATCCGCTCCATTAACGACCCCGAGCACCCGCTCACCCTGGAGGAGCTGAACGTCGTGGAGCAAGTGCGAGTGAAAGTGAGAGCCCGGGGCGCCCGTCGAGCCGCCGGGGCCGCGGGGGTTAAACGCGGGCGGGGCCGCGGGCACAGCCCGCACTGACGGACTAAGCTGCTGCTCTCTAGCGCTGAGGGACGTTCGTACCGCGGTCTGCTGCAGCTCAACATGGTATCTGACAGTGTCAGTGAAGAAGACGATGAGCGGCAAGGTGCAGCTCCGAGCTGCGTTTCCCACAGGTGCCTGCAGCTGGGCTGGGTACGGCCGGGGCGGTTGGTCCATGAGTGTTTGGTTTCCCCAGGTGAACGACGCGCAGAGCACGGTGGCGGTGGAGTTCACTCCCACCATTCCTCACTGCAGCATGGCGACCTTGATCGGCCTCTCCATAAAAGTAAAACTGATCAGATCGCTGCCTGAGAGGTTTAAGGTGAGTAATCAAATTGCTCTAATGAAAATTACAAAGAAAAAAAGAAAGGCGCTACCTAACTCTTGAAAACTGACTGGAGTGGTTTTGCTCTTGCGGGTGAGGGGAACGCTCTGGAAGCAGAGAGGGCCGTGCGCTGAAATGTGGATGCAGAGTGGCGGGTCCGTGACAGCGGTGTCAGGGCGAGTGGGGTCGCGGGGGCAGTGACCTGCAGTGCTCTGCAGCACGGGAGGAGGGGAGGCTGCTGCCCTGGCTCAGAGAGGCTTAAGCAGATGGGAATGCACAACAGTCTGCGAGTTTAGACTTCATTCTGCTCTATGCAGTAACTGCCGTTGGCAAGAATACTCTTTTTGCCCTCTTTTTGATACTGTCTTATTTTTATCATCAAATAGCTTGAACCTGAGCTTCCAATGTACTGTTGACTTTGCCCTCTTTTTCTTTTGTGATGCCTTTTAAGCTGGATGTTCACATAACACCAGGAACACATGCCTCTGAGCATGCAGGTAAGGTGTTTAATGCTCTGGTTTGTGGTTTTCTTTGGGTTTTTTAATTTTGAAGATGAGAGGGGAGAGAGACTCCCACACTTGCAGAGCAGCTCTTGACTCTCTGGAACTTGACATGCATCAGCTTCTGGGGATGTAGCGGAACAGCAACATGTAATGATGACACTGGAATGTCCTGTACTGTACTGTTGCCATCTCCTCAGGCAGCCTGTGCTCTCAGCTGGTCATGGATCTGCCTGGGTTCTGGAGGACTCAGAAAATGGGGAGAGGCTGGGGGGAAATTTCCTCTTGCATTACAGCTACAGGTGCTGCTGGACCACAAACAGCTTTGTGGTTCAACCTGTGATAATGTGCCAGCTGTGACTCAAGACTGCAACTCTGCAGCATCCCTGGCAGCTGCAGAATTACAGGTCTACCTGGGTGACATAGCAACAGAGTGATATGTGTCTCCATGTAAAATGCTTTAACAAAGACCCTGCATAGCAAGGTTTTGACTGGTTTCTTGTGTTGTGTTTTTTGTCTGCACAGTTAATAAGCAGCTTGCTGATAAAGAACGTGTAGCAGCTGCTTTGGAGAACTCTCACTTACTGGAAGTGGTGAATCAGTGTTTGTCTGCCAGATCATAATTGCCTGATGAGGAAATTATTGGTATTCTACTCTGTTAAATGGTTTTTTTTTTAATATATATATAGTGGTGATGCTAATGTTACTCTATACATATACCTATGAGCAAAATAAAATCACTTGAATTTTCTAAAAAAATGTTTCATTACTCCTACAAAAACTAGTATATGGGAAATCAGCTTACAGACAGCTACAAAAACATAATGAACATTTACATTTTACTAGTCATTGCATAGGTGGGTGTGATGTTGGTGACATAGTAGAAAAAAAAGTGAGGACCAACCGCAGTTAGCTTGCTGAAGCTCACGGCTCCTCTTGTCCAGGCTCCCTCAGCTTGGATACTCGCTGAGCGATACCGTACGGCCAGTTCTAGCAAAATCCTCTGTTCCCTGGTTTTAATGATTCTTAGCTGGCTCCTGCTTTATGGAGATAAAGTGGGAGAAGAAAACATTAATTTGTTACAAATATTTCTTGTCGGACTCTTTATTTTTCAAAAAATGCTACTCCTAAATGTAGCCTCTGGAATGCTTTGTAACAGGACACATTCCATCAGAAAGGATGAGCCTTTAGAGCAGCCGTCTTGAACACAAGCAGCCTCATTCAAGTCCAGGAGCAATGCCAGCAGCAGACTGTGTTTCACATTGCTGGGCTCTGGGCAGAGCCTTCAGGGGTGGCTCAAGGGCATCCACTGCTCTCAGTCTGCAGACACAGCAGCAGGAGCTCCCTGGGCCAAGCGGCCGTGCTGTGTGCGACAGGAACCCGCTGTGTGTTCGGGCCCACAGGCCAGCGCAGTCCCTGCACCTCGGGTTCCACCGCTGCACGTCCTCGGGCACGCGGGATGTGCCCACCAGCCCTGCTCCCTGGGAGGGCACAGACTGCTGCCCGGCCGCTGCTGGTGCTGCCGGAGCTGCCTGGCACCAGCATTGGAAACTGCTGAGAGCCGCTCAGCCCCAGTTCCTTGAGTAGCTGGGAAGCAGCTCAGCAGCTTTGTATCCAAACACACAACTGAACTGTCTGAGGAAGAACTTCACTCTGCAGTGATAAACACATACTGGTTGTTGGGGTGGTTGTAAACTCTGCTCTTCCAGCTTCATTCCACATGATCATCAGGGTTGCTGAGGAACTTTCCAGTTGTCTCATCAGCGCTGTTGCTTTTCAGCATCTTGTTGCAGTGCATTCAAGCTGCAGATACCAAGGCTGTTGTCCTTAGTACAGAAGTTAAGCCAGTCTCTGGTTCCTGCCATGAGCTCAGCTTCAACCCTTTGGGTTGAAGAAAGAAACTGGGCTCATTTCTGGCTTCTTGGATGTGATCTAACCTCTTGGAATCAGCCTGTATCAGTTAACAGAAAGAAAATGAAGCTCCAAAAAATCAAAAGCAACATTTATTTATAACAGTTGACAAAACAAGAAAACAAGCAGAGATGTCAAGCTCATCTCGCAGAGGTTTTTGGTGGATGCTCTGCTCCCTACAAGCTATTTCCAATTAAAGGAAGTGGAAAGACCCTATAAAAATAACACCTGACCATTTGCTTCTGAAAGAAGAGGGGAATAAACATGTAACATCTTCAGATACTTCTGATATTTTCTGTATAGAACATTTCTTACAGATTTCAGTAGATTTCCCAATTCCCCTCTCATTCCTGCCTCTGACAGGAGCATTATTCACTTTTGTTATGCACTGATGAGATATCATGCTATTTTGAGCCTGAAAGATTGTGCGTTTTCTCTCCTTGCTTCATTAAATAGTGATTTTCAGTCCTGCAAACATTCCAAATTTCCCCTGATTCTCTCCTTCCACTGTGATCATGACAACAAATTACATAATAAGGACTCAGAAGAGTTAATAAAATCTGCATCCTGACAAACTAATTTTGTTTGAGTTTACTCTGAGTTTTAAAAGCAAACTCTACCCGCCCTCACTCTTATAAATCACTGTGTTCCCCCCTTTCATCCACTATTTCTTTTAAGAGCTGTGTCCAAAACTCCATTTTGCGTTCTTTCAGTTTCTTTGATGCCTTTTGCATGAGGTCTATTTCCAGGTATCCTTCGTCCAGATCGTACTGAGGCCAATGGACCAATCCTTCTCCGTTGGGATTTCTGGAAATAAGGTAATGAACAGTTAGCTTTTCATTTACCTGTCACTTGTGCTCTGACTGCCAAATTCTTAGGAACCAGCATGTAAGTATTGCTGTTATGGTTCAGGTGGCACAGACAAAACTTGAGCTGTAATTAGCATTGCAATTCTCACCCATTTCTAGCAAAGTTAGTCCAGTATCTCATAACATTTCTGCTAAGCTTATTTTCTTCTTCTGTAGCATTCCCTGCAAAGTGAGACATAATATGGCAACGTTAAAAACTAAATAATCAAAAAAGAAGCAGCTCTATCAAATCTAATAGACTGTATTCAGTTGTATTTGTCCCTCTGAGCTATGGGAGTTTTAACCACCAGAGCTCTAGGAGAGAAGTGCAGATGGATGATTTCATGGAAAGTAACTACTGCTAAAGACAGAAAATGCTTATGTTGATTTCAATGATTCTAAGAAAGTCTATTCTAAAAGCCACTCCTGTAAGTAAAATTAATAATAAGGATGTTTTAAAAGGACCACTTTAGTAAGCATGGATACATTACCAGCTAAGAATGGCTTTCCAAACACAAAGGCAATCTCAGCTCCGTGATCTGCTTTTATAAACTCTGGTACAACCCCTGTCACTGAACTGGGTCGATGCTGAAACTCATAAAAGTAGACTGGGTTGCCAGCATCTGGTAGAAAATGTACAGAAGAGTGTTAGTTTGAGAGCTGAAACTACCTGCCGTCAAAGAGGATAAACTTTGATTACAAGCTATTTTGATAAAATGAAAACACAAGCCGTGTCCATAATCACACCTCAGGTGGAACTCTACATTTCTTCTAAGAGACTCACCTCTATGGTATCTGGCCACTTCAATGGATGGAAAAACAAACAAAGCATCTGTAAGTGCATCAAGAAAACCATCTCGCACCTGAATACGGTTTGCTGCATTCCCTATGTATTCATTGTATACTCGATCAACAACTTCAGAAGTAACATCCTGAAATGAACAAGAAAAATTCTTGTTATAACGGTGATGAATATTATCAAGAGTAACAGCACTGAGTGTGTCACCTGTACAAATATACCCTATATATACAATATACAAACATAGAACCAAACAAGTGAAAGAGCAGTACTGGGTTGTTTTGAAAATGGTCTCTTACCTTAATTTCCATTGCTAATAATCCCTGTAAATGTTGACGTGCAACATTTTCATCGAGACCATCTGCAGTAGCAGGAATTTTCAAAGTCTACATGATACAGAGAATCATATTTAGTAGAAAACCTTATGTTGAAATTATGTAGAAATAATGACATTACATGTCTCTTACCTTAAGCATATCCCATCCAAATTCACAGTTATTTACTCCTATTATATATGGGACTGGATTGATCAATTTTTCAAATAGTAATTGCATGGGATTCTTTGGAAAAAATACCCCATCTACAGATGTAAAGGCAGATAGTAAAGACTGGAGAAAAAAAAAAGACCAAACAACAAAGATGTTAGCTCTAGAAAAAACGTTCAGATTTTCAGTGCAGCTCCACAGCAAAACAAAACACAGTGCCAAGTGAAAATATTGGAAACAATGTATTCAAGGCATCACTACACTTTCTCTGACAGATTTTCTGCACTAGGCAGAAGATTCTGTGCGGACCAGCATTATATTTTATTGTTAGTGAACCACGGGTCATGATGTTTAATTTGCATCTCTTCTTAGGGAGTTCAATCCTACTATGATGTGTGGAGCAGTAGTGGAAAAACTAACTTCTGTGTTGAAACTGGAAAGGAACATGGAAACCAGCACTGTGATAGGAACTTCTAAGTAGAATATAATATAGTATATTAATTAATTTTCAGGTTCTCCAGGAGAAACTGTGACATGTACACACTCTTCTCCTTCCCCTGGCAGAGCAAGGCAGCAAAACACAAGTAGCTCAAGGTGCACGCAGAATGAAAGGAGAGTCACCTGTTGACATTGTTCAGGTGAGTTACAGCACAGCTGCAATGCTGTCAAAGCCTGCAAAGGTCTAGAAAGTCACATCTTTCACTCACTTCAAGTTCCCCTAATATGCAACACGCAAATAGCATGCTCTGTTAGGACTAAATTGGAAAAGTCATTTAAACCCAGTAAGTATAGTTTCACCTACCAGTTTTTGTGCTATTTGTAGTATCTCTTCTTCTGTTTTTTCCCTTAAGCATTCAACGATTGCAGCTGAACTGGGTTTTTCACAGTCAGAGGCAGCAGCAACTCTCTGAAATCAAGGAAAACACTCACTCTTCACCTGCTCCCATAGAAGGCTCCGTGTGCCGCCAGCCTGAGAGCGCAGCAGGGGGAGTCTGAACTTCTGCACAAGGACCAGTGCAGCCGGACACGTTCCAGCTGCAGAGGCAGAGAGCAGGGAGCCCTCAGAACCCTCCACACTGGGGCTGAGCGGAAGGAAGGAAGTCAGCTCTTCGTTTGAAATATAAACAGAATGGATAAAGTCTTGTTTACTTGCACATAACAGGCATCAAAAAAGAGGGAAGGAGAAGAGTATTGAGAATCTGGTGCCATTTTCCTGCCAAAAATCATAGCTCTACTTTTCCGGATGACAATACATGTTCTAGGATTGCTTTACATTTCACACTCCTTCCCTGCCTTCTCTCTTCACTTCCTTAGTTTTTTGCTTTCAGACATTTGACAATTTTTGGAAATATGAAAAGCAAAGCATCATTAAACATGTATTATTTGCACGCAGAAATACTGTCTTTAACGACAGTGGTGGTAGTTTCAGGAGAAAAAAACCCACAAGTGTTTCTACATTTTGGAATACACAGTTTAAGCTGTGCAAAACTATCTGGAAAAATAATCAAATTTACCACGAAGTACCCACTTTTGCTTCTTCTTCAGGATGGTCAGTGAACAAACGCCAGCTTACAGTACCGCTCTCTGAAATGGCTTTATGGAACAAACCCTTTGCCAGGGGAGATAAGATCTATAATAAAGCAAGAACAAGCATGACAAGCATTCTGTTCTGACCACTGACTTAGAATTTCACTCTCAGGAATTGCCATTTAAAACATTTTGAAAACAAATGCCATAACACTCTTATTGTACAGCCTCTGATCTCAGCTCTGATCCCAGGTCACAAAATGCACAACAGGTTCAGCTGTGATAACTTAGCACAAGTGACTGTCAAAGCAAACAGGAAAAAGGCAATACGTTCTCTTAAAGAACTTTTATCAGAAAGATTTTTGGGGGGGTTTGGCCCTACAGAAAAACAAACAAACAAACAAACCACCAGAATTTAATTTAGTAGATGAGGAATAACATTTTGGGTCTGAACGGCAAGATTTGGGTGTGATAAGAACATTTTCATCAATCAGAGGTTGTACTGATATCACATCCTATTACAGACCGAGGTGTTGGACTCAATGATCCTCGTGGGTCCCTTCCAACTCAGGACTTTCTGACTATGATGTGTCATTTACCATTAAACCATCCCTTTTCTCTCTCTGACTTTTCATGTAGGTACTAAAAATGAACATGAAAGCTGGTTTGGTTTTTTTGCCCTAAGTAATTAAAATTAATTATCACTGTGAACTTACAAGAGCAGAAACACTGATTCCTCCTGCAGATTCTCCAACAATAGTGACGGATCCTGGATCTCCTCCAAAATATCTGATATTTTCCTGAATCCACCGAAGAGCTGCTACTTGATCCAAATAGCCCCAGTTACCTGGCGCGTGCTTATCACCAGTGCTGCAGAGAATAGATTTGTTTCAATGCTCAGTGCAAGAAAAAAGGCAGAGAAAAATATAATCTGTGCTATAAGAAATCAGCTGCCATTCTCTACACAACTAAAAAAATAAATGGCTCAGAAAGCATTGAGCTTAAAGTAGCAACCAAACAACAACAGAACGAAGCTCACTTGGGACATGTAAATTGTTCCCAACTGTTGCATATACAACTAAGAAACGTATAGTCTCTTTGCATAAGCAAGTGTCCTGCACGGCTCTTCACCGAGGCTCTGCACACGTAATTGAGGAAATCGCAAAAAACGGAAATAAGATGTCTTACCTAAAATATCCAACGATACCTAATCTGTACTGAATTGTTACCACCACCACATTGTCAAAGGCCGCTAATACTGAACCATCGTAGGTTGAAGCTGCTCCACAAACGAGTCCACCTCCGTGGATCCACACAAAGACCTGGGAAGACAAAACCAGAGACAACCCAGCACGGATAAGAGCTCCCAGTGATAAAAATTAAATAGAAGCCAAAATATTGTATGTAACTTGATCATCAAACTGCAGCTGTAAGTCTGCAGATAGTACAGCTTCTAGGTTTACTGTACAATAATTGTGCTAGAGGTTTTATAATAGTTTTGCTTACCGGCAGCTCCTGTTTTTCTGTAGCAACGGGTGTATACACGTTTAGGTATAAGCAATCTTCAGACACTTGGAGATGAACTTTTTCTTTTCTATTAGTAACAAGGTACGAAATTAAATTTCCTTTTTCTTTATCCTGTAGACACCTGAATAAATGAGAAATAAGTAACTAAAACCACAAAACTAGGAAGTGTAGCTTTTTTGTACTACCAGAGTAAAGTGCTAACCAGAAACCAATCTCTAGTACATTTCCAGATTGTTTGCAACAGAAAACATTTAATATTTTTTCACCTTCAAGCTACGTTCTTCCTTTGAGCTCACATTAAGGAGATGTGTAAAAATGAGTCACAATCTATGGCAGCACACAGGGACATGCAGATACAACTTTGTGTTTCAAAACGTTTCAGAAATATACCTGCAACTACCTGTGGCTATAAATGCCTTCAATGAAAATGCAAGTTAACTATTTTGCATCTTCAATGGCTTTTTGTATTGTAATGGTGGTTCTCAGGCTTGAGACACTAAACAAGGGCAGTAGCACAAATGCAGAAAAGATATTTACAACATAGACTAGAAATGCTCTGCAGTGCTTATGTGTCCTGTGAAGCATGTGACTCGCTCCACATTTTGTTCTTTGAATGTTTTATTCCAACATTTCCTCAGCTTCTTTCTGTTTCTGCTCCAAAGCTACACAGTTCTTATACATTGCTAAGCAATGACCAAATGCTCCAAAACATGAACATCATTAGCAAAGTGCTGGTCCACATTAGTTTGTCACTAATGCCCATCAGATAAGAGCTTTTCATAAAAAGAGCAGCTTATAGAGGTATCTTTAGGAATGCATTCATTGTAACAGTCACAGGTGGCAATGAGATGGCAGCAAGGAATGTATCTTTGTGGCTTGTGATTGCCCTACACATCAGTGTCCTGGACTTGCATACCATGTACGAGTCTTACAAAGATCCCTGGCTGTGTTGTTGTCTTACATTGGTGGGTAGGAAGTGGCATCTCTGACTCCTTTCCACGGCTCAGGTGGCTGGGGTTCAGAAAACCTCAGTGGCCCAACTGGCGGCTTAGCAAAAGGAAGCCCCAGGAAGACATTCACACTCCTCTCGGCTGCGTCCACTTGGAAGCGGTACCCTCGGACTCTCCCGTATTTGGTCTCCACTTCTGGTTGCTCTGCATTGTGTCCTGGGGGACGTGAGCACAAAATAATTGGTCTATTTGTAAGTAATTGCCAGATTTCTAAGAACTTTAGCTGCTTAAATAAACACCTTTTGTTTCAACAAACTGAAATCAGAATTGCTGACGTCATTTCAGCCTTCATTCTGATTGTTTTCCATGTATAAACTCCCTCAGGTATATCAGATGAATTGTCTTACTATCCACACACATCAGTAATTGCATGTAGATCTTAACTCTTTTTGATCCATGTTGTTAGTTAAAAGTCCAGTTGGGTGGTCTCAATAAGAAAAGAGCTGTGAACACACAAAATACATTCCAGAACTTTGTATGTACAGCTAAAAGGAAAACCTTCTATCATTCCGAAAAATGCTCTGCCATGTACAAATACTGTTAGCATTTAGGTAACATTTGTTAAACATTAGTGTGAAAGTTCTCTATATCAAATTACAGACGTGGTGCAGTGGTCTGCGCTGCCCCAGCAGACAAGATGTTGAGACAGGAAGCTGATTTCTTTATTTGCACAATCAGTCAAGTAAGACAAATGAGTGAAAGCAGATCACAAAAAGAAATTGAGAAATGTTTGCTCTTCAGACGTAATTTCCATTCAGCAAGGTTGTTTGCCCAGCTCCTCCGCTACAGCTGGGGTTCCCATAGGTGAACAAGCTGCCACGGGCTCTATTTCCTTACAGAAGGCAATAGGTAAAATCCCTTCCCAAGCTCACCGGTAGCTACAAGCGCCGTGACCCCAACAGTCAGAATCAGCGACAGCAGCAACGCGTCCTTTCCAGTTGCCATTTTCAAGCCAGTCACATATTTATCCCCGCAGCCTGTTGCCTTATATACCCTGTTACGTGTATGTGTTACGCAAGGCAACTGCTGATTAGCAAAAGCAATACTCAGGCTGTGAGACAAATCGATGCTTGCTTGGTAGCTAACAAAAGAATTAGAGAGCTTCTCAACACTAACGAGATTGTTCCTCAGCTTTTGTAGCATGGGAACAATATTAAAGTCTGTGGGTGGGAACTCTACATTTAATGCCTCTGAAAAATGAGGAGGGTTTATGGGCTTCACATCTATCAATGTTGCATGACATGAAAAAGAGGGAAGAGAAAGCTGAATAAAGGTCTTGTGTTAGTTCTACGTGAACTTTGGGCCTTTTTTTTTGGCACGCCTCAGTAGCTCTTGCCCCAGAAAGGCTGTTTCGCAATTTTATAATATATCACGAGAATTCTCAGATGTCAAAGACAGCACAGATTAATTTACTGCTTGCACCTTTGTTTTCACCTGAGTGGGCCATAAAGACCCGCAGTCCTTGAATTAGTTCAGCACAAATAGTATGCAGCTAGTAGCCCTGTGCACCAGGACTGTGCTTGTGACCTTTACTCCAACCTCCCTCAGTGTACCTGCACAGGTGTGCTTTACAGCCCTTGCAGGTAACCCCAGTCAACGTTAACCTGGGCTGCTCAGGGGGCAGAGTGTTGGCAGGTGGCCGAGGCTCCTGCCCTTTGTACAGAGCTGTGAGTTGTGGCACTACACTGTTGCCAATACCAACGCCCTTTATTTTTCCCCTTCATTTACTATCCTATTTTCCAAACATTTCTCTTCAATCCTCCTTTGTTCTACTCACTACTTGTTTTTCAAATACAGGATCCGCAAAATCTCTCAACTCGTGTCCCATCAAGACTCCCAAAGAAGCAGTTGCTTTGAAAATGTTACCAGTGCAAAACAGTTTCTGCCAACTCTGCCAATCTTAGTTAAAACAAGAAAATAAACAAATGGGATTTGAGATCCCTACACACTTGGTAGAGATGCACAATCATGACCTATACGTGGCAACACTTACTCCAGTTATATAGACAAACTTGTGGAATCTGGGGACAGTGTTACATACCTGGTAAGTGGAATTCTTGAATCCTCTTTGGCATTTAATTTTAAGAGAGAACATGTGGCAGCTTACCCTCAATCAGTGAATAATGCAGAAGTCAGGCACCAATCAAAAACCAATCCTGACACCAGGATACATCCAGGGCAGTTGGTCCATGAGTGTTTAGTTTCCCCAGGTGAACGACGCGCAGAGCACGGTGGCGGTGGAGTTCACTCCCACCATTCCTCACTGCAGCATGGCGACCTTGATCGGCCTCTCCATAAAAGTAAAACTGATCAGATCGCTGCCTGAGAGGTTTAAGGTGAGTAATCAAATTGCTCTAATGAAAATTACAAAGAAAAAAAGAAAGGCGCTACCTAACTCGTGAAAACTGACTGGAGTGGTTTTGCTCTTGCGGGTGAGGGGAACGCTCTGGAAGCAGAGAGGGCCGTGCGCTGAAATGTGGATGCAGAGTGGCGGGTCCGTGACAGCGGTGTCAGGGCGAGTGGGGTCGCGGGGGCAGTGACCTGCAGTGCTCTGCAGCACGGGAGGAGGGGAGGCTGCTGCCCTGGCTCAGAGAGGCTTAAGCAGATGGGAATGCACAACAGTCTGCGAGTTTAGACTTCATTCTGCTCTATGCAGTAACTGCCGTTGGCAAGAATACTCTTTTTGCCCTCTTTTTGTTACGGTCTTATATTTATCATCAAATATCAAATAGTTTGAACCTGAGCTTCCAATGTACTGTTGACTTTGTCCTCTTTTTCTTTTGTGATGCCTTTTAAGCTGGATGTTCACATAACACCAGGAACACATGCCTCTGAGCATGCAAGTAAGATGTTTAATGCTCTGGTTTGTGGTTTTCTTTGGGTTTTTTAATTTTGAACATGAGAGGGGAGAGAGACTCCCACACTTGCAGAGCAGCTCTTGACTCTCTGGGACTTGACATGCATCAGCTTCTGGGGATGTAGCAGAACAGCAACATGTAATGATGACACTGGAATGTCCTGTACTGTACTGTTGCCATCTCCTCAGGCGGCCTGTGCTCTCAGCTGGTCATGGATCTGCCTGGGTTCTGGAGGACTCAGAAAATGGGGAGAGGCTGGGGGGAAATTTCCTCTTGCATTACAGCTACAGGTGCTGCTGGACCACAAACAGCTTTGTGGTTTAACCTTTGATAACACGCCAGCTGTGACTCGAGACTGCAACTCTGCAGCATCCCTGGCAGCTGTAGAATTACAGGTCTACCTGGGTGCCATAGCAGCGTCAGAAACTTCTGAGAGCTGCTCAGCCCCAGTTCCTTGAGTAGCAGGGAAGCAGCTCAGCAGCTTTGTACCCAAACACACAACTGAACTGTCTGAGGAAGAACTTCACTCTGCAGTGATAAACACATACTGGTTGTTGGGGTGGTTGTAAACTCTGCTCTTCCAGCTTCATTCCACATGATCATCAGGGTTGCTGAGGAACTTTCCAGTTGTCTCATCAGCGCTGTTGCTTTTCAGCATCTTGTTGCAGTGCATTCAAGCTGCAGATACCAAGGCTGTTGTCCTTAGTACAGAAGTTAAGCCAGTCTCTGGTTCCTGCCATGAGCTCAGCTTCAACCCTTTGGGTTGAAGAAAGAAACGGGGCACATTTCTGGCTTCTTGGATGTGATCTAACCTCTTGGAATCAGCCTGTATCAGTTAACAGAAAGAAAATGAAGCTCCAAAAAATCAAAAGCAACATTTATTTATAACAGTTGACAAAACAAGAAAACAAGCAGAGATGTCAAGCTCATCTCACAGAGCTTTTTGGTGGATGCTCTGCTCCCTACAAGCTATTTCCAATTAAAGGAAGTGGAAAGACCCTGTGAAAATAACACCTGACTATTTGCTTCTGAAAGAAGAGGGGAATAAACATGTAACATCTTCAGATACTTCTGATATTTTCTGTATAGAACATTTCTTACAGATTTCAATAGATTTCCCAATTCCCCTCTCATTCCTGCCTCTGACAGGAGCATTATTCACTTTTGCTATCCACTGATGAGATATCATGCTCTTTTTGAGCCTGAAAGATTGTGCGTTTTCTCTCCTTGCTTCATTAAATAGTGATTTTCAGTCCTGCAAACATTCCAAATTTCCCCTGATTCTCTCCTTCCACTGTGATCATGACAACAAATTACATAATAAGGACTCAGAAGAGTTAATAAAATCTGCATCCTGACAAACTAATTTTGTTTGAGTTTACTCTGAGTTTTAAAAGCAAACTCCACCCACCCCCACTCTTATAATTCACTGTGTTCCCCCCTTTCATCCACTATTTCTTTTAAGAGCTGTGTCCAAAACTCCATTTTGCGTTCTTTCAGTTTCTTTGATGCCTTTTGCATGAGGTCTATTTCCAGGTATCCTTCGTCCAGATCGTACTGAGGCCAATGGACCAATCCTTCTCCGTTGGGATTTCTGGAAATAAGGTAATGAACAGTTAGCTTTTCATTTACCTGTCACTTGTGCTCTGACTGCCAAATTCTTAGGAACCAGCATGTAAGTATTGCCGTTATGGTTCAGGTGGCACAGACAAAACTTGAGCTGTAATTAGCATTGCAATTCTCACCCATTTCTAGCAAAGTTAGTCCAGTATCTCATAACATTTCTGCTAAGCTTATTTTCTTCTTCTGTAGCATTCCCTGCAAAGTGAGACATAATATGGCAACGTTAAAAACTAAATAATCAAAAAAGAAGCAGCTCTATCAAATCTAATAGACTGTATTCAGTTGTATTTGTCCCTCTGAGCTACGGGAGTTTTAACCACCAGAGCTCTAGGAGAGAAGTGCAGATGGATGATTTCATGGAAAGTAACTACCGCTAAAGACAGAAAATGCTTATGTTGATTTCATTGATTCTAAGAAAGTCTATTCTAGCCCCGCCCCCCCCTCCCATAAGTAAAATTAATAATAAGGATGTTTTAAAAGGACGACTTTAGTAAGCATGGATACATTACCAGCTAAGAATGGCTTTCCAAACACAAAGGCAATCTCAGCTGTATGATCTGCTTTTACAAACTCTGGTACAACCCCTGTCGCTGAACTGGGTCGATGCTGAAACTCATAAAAGTAGACTGGGTTGCCAGCATCTGGTAGAAAATGTACAGAAGAGTGTTAGTTTGAGAGCTGAAACTACCTGCCGTCAAAGAGGATAAACTTTGATTACAAGCTATTTTGATAAAATGAAAACACAAGCCGTGTCCATAATCACACCTCAGGTGGAACTCTACATTTCTTCTAAGAGACTCACCTCTGTGGTATCTGGCCACTTCAGTGGATGGAAAACCAAACCAAGCATCTGCTACTGCATCAAGAAAACCATCTCGCACCTGAATACGGTTTGCTGCATTCCCTATGTATTCATTGTATACTCGATCAACAACTTCAGAAGTAACATCCTGAAATGAACAACAAAAATATAACAGTGATGAATATTATCAAGAGTAACAGCACTGAGTGTGTCACCTGCACATCCCTGGCTAAATAAACCCCAACCATTACCTTCTTTCACAAACATCCTCAGCTGTGCAGAATGTGGCTCAGAGCTCAGAATGGGGAATTACATGAGTGACTGGATAGAAATGTTCTTATGGAAAAAGGGGTTTGCAACAACTAAAGATCAAACTTCTTAAATAAACATCAGTCAGTGATTCTGATACATAGATATGGCAGTCTGTTCTCACTACTGTGGAAATAACCCTCGTAAGAGAAAAGGAATCCCGTTGGATTTCATAAAATTCACTTGTTTGTAGAAGGCCATAATTTTTGTCCTTTCAGAACAAACTGTGTCTCTGCATTTCTAGGTTCATGATGGATGTCTGTGACACTGAATGATCCCTTACAAATGCTGGCCATGCTCATGAAGTCCTTTATTCTTCCATAAGGAACCAGAAGGCTAAGAGGTTTGTAAATTACAGTGAAGCAAAACCTCCAGACAGCTAAACATGGGTCTCTCAGTCATCTCACGTTCTCCTGTCTGGATACCTACTGCTTCAGAACAGCATGTTCTACAGGGCTTGTGTCACACCTGCTGGTACCATGCATGCCTTGGATAACCTGGGGAATCTAAAATGTCACAAGACATCTGTGTTTAGGTACCTGAATCACTCCCAGATTTCCACAGAACTCGTTTTAAGGTAGAAGGGCATTTAAGATAGAAATTTAAAGTGTATTTTCAGTCATTAGTGGCAACAGGGGCACAGTATCTGCTGCCTGATACTGGCCTGCAGTAGGAAGCTGTCAAACGGAATCAAGTTTACCTCTAAAATATACCCCATATATAGAATACACAAACATAGAACCAGAGCAGTGAAAAAGCAGCACTGGGTTGTTCTGAAAATGGTCTTTTACCTTAATACTCGTTGCTAAGAGGCCCTGTAAAAGTTCACGTGCAACATCTTCATCCAGACCATCTGCATAAGCAGGAACTTGCATTAACTGCATGATACAGAGAATCATATTTATTAGAAAGACATTAACAAAATGATATATTAATATTAACATTATAAATCTCTCACCTTAGGAAGCAGCCATCCAAATTCATAGTTATTTATTCCTATTATATATGGGACTGGATTGATCCGTTTTTCAGATAGTAGTTGCTGGGGACTCTTTGGAAGAAATACCCCATCTGCACTTGTTCTGATGTACGGGGGAGCCTGGAGGGAAAAACAAACAAACAAACAAACACCAGCTTCCTTGGCACAGAAATTTTGACTCCAGAAAGAATTTTCAGATTTTTACTGTAGTTCCAAAGCAAAACAAAAAGCAGCAAGAAAAAAGATAGGAAGAAACATATTCAAGCATCACTACGTTTTCTCTACAGATTTTCTACACCAGGCAGAAGATTCTGTGACGATCAGCATTATATTTTTAATGTGTGGGAAACACGGGTGATGATGTTCAATTTACATATCTTCTTAATTAGTTCAATGCTATTATCATTTATGAAGCAGTAGTGGAAAAACTAACTTCTGTGTTGAAACTGGAGAGGAACATAGAAGCCAGCACTGTGACAGGAATTTTAAAGTAGAATATAATATATTATACTAATTAATTTTCAGGTGCTCCAGGAGACACTGTGACATGTACACAAACTTTTCCTTCCCCTGGCATGCTCTGTTAGGATTAAATTAGAAAAGTCATTTAAACGCAGTAAGTATAGTTTCACCTACCAGTTTTTGTGCTATTTGTACTATCTCTTCTTCTGTTTTTTCCCTTAAGCATTCAACGATTGCAGCTGAACTGGGTTTTTCACAGTCAGAGGCAGCAGCAATTCTCTGAAATCAAGGAAAACACTCACTTTTCATCTGCTCCCTATAGAAGACTTCTTCTCTGCCTTCATTCTTCGCTTCCTTACTCTTTTGCTTTCAGACTTGTCTGAATACTTGAGTATTTGAAAAGCAAAACATAATTAAACATATAATTTGCACAAAGAAATTATTTAATAACTGTGGTTCTAGTTTCACAAGAAAAAAAGAAAAAGCACTGCTTCTATGTTTTGGGATAAACTGTACAAGACATGCAAAACTGAGAGGAAAAATAATCAAAATTACCACAAAATACCCACTTTTGCTTCCTCTTCAGGCTGGTCAGTGAGCAAAAGCCTGCTTGCAGTACCACTCTCTGAAATGGCTTTATGGAACAAACCCTTTGCCAAGGGAGATAAGATCTATAACAAAGCAAGAACAAGCATGACAAGCATTCTGTTCTGACCACTGACTTAGCATTCACATCAGGCTGCAAGCATTGCAAGCATCATTAACATGTGTGGTGGTATTTTTTTTCCCTTAAGTAATTCAAATTCATTATTACTGTGAACTTACAAGAGCAGAAACACTGATTCCTCCTGCAGATTCTCCAGCGATAGTGACGGACCCTGGATCTCCTCCAAAATATCTGATATTTTCCTGAATCCACTGAAGAGCTGCTACTTGATCCAAATAGCCCCAGTTACCTGGCGCGTGCTTATCACCAGTGCTGCAGAGAATAGATTTGTTTCAATGCTCAGTGCAAGAAAAAAGGCAGAGAAAAAAATAATCTGTGCTATAAGAAATCAGCTGTAAATTGTTCCCAACTGTTGCATATGTAATTAAGAAACATATAGTCTCTTTGCATAAGCAAGTGTCCTGCACGTCTCATCACCAAGGCTCTGCACACATCATTGTGGAAATCACTGA
Organism: Nesoenas mayeri; assembly: GCF_963082525.1. Lineage (NCBI taxonomy): Eukaryota > Metazoa > Chordata > Aves > Columbiformes > Columbidae > Nesoenas > Nesoenas mayeri. Next base: position 18,880,106 of record NC_137547.1, read on the forward strand.
GCAAAAACTGAGATAAAATATCTTACCTAAAATATCCAAGAATACCTAATCTGTACTGAATTGTTACCACCACCACATTGTCAAAGGCCGCTAATGCTGAACCATCATAGGATGAACCTGTTCCGAAAAATAATCCACCTCCATGGATCCACACAAAGACCTGGGAAGACAAAACCAGAGACAACCCAGCACGGATAAGAGCTCCCAGTGATAAAAATTAAATATAAACCAAAATACCTTATTTTGTGCTGTTTCACTCCTGACTCTTTCAGATTACATTTCACAAGTCGTAGAAGTCTTTCAAATATGAGGCCTGCAGTCTCCCAAAATGGCATTGGTTTAAATACTTATATTATACCAGTGCCCTATGACAGATTATTTAGAGGAAATCAAACATTACCTACTAAAATGGCAATACAATTTAACTGAAAAATAGGATTTTGTGTATCTTTTAAACCTGAGCAAATATTTACTGGGGCAAAGTATTTAACGCGATCATCAAACTGCAGCTGTAAGTCTGCAGATAGTACAGCTTCTAGGTTTACTGTACAATAACTGTGCTAGAGGTTTTATAATAGTTTTGCTTACAGGCAGCTCCTGTTTTTCTGTAGCAACGGGTGTATACACGTTTAGGTATAAGCAATCTTCAGCCATTTGGAGACGAACTTTCTCTTTTCTATTAGTAATAATATCTGAAAACGAATCTCCTGTTGCTTTATCCTGTAGACACCTGAATAAATAAAAAAATAACAAGTAACAGAGATAACTAAAAACCTCAAAGCTATGAAGTGTAGCTTTTTTGTACTACCACAATAAAGTGCTAACCAGAAACCAGTCTCTAGTACATTTCCAGATTGTTTGCAACAGAAAACATAAATTTTTTTAACCTTTAGTATGTTTTATTCCTTTGAGTTCACATTAAGGAGATTTGTAAAAATGAATCACAATCTATGGCAGTACACAGTGACATGCAGATATAACATTGTGTGTTTTGAAATATTACAGAAATATACCTGCAAATACCTGTGGCTATAAATTCCTTCAATGAAAATGCAAGTTAACTATTTTGCATCTTCAATGGCTTTTTGTATTGTAATGGTGGTTCTCAGGCTTGAGACACTAAACAAGGGCAGTAGCACAAATGCAGTAGATATTTACAACATAGACTAGAAATGCTCTGCAGTGCTTATGTGTCCTGTGAAGCATGTGACTCATTCTGCAATTTTTTCTTCTAACATTTTATTAAAAAAATTCCTCAGCTTCTTTCTCTTTCTGCTCCAAAGCTACACAGCTCTTATACATTGCTAAGCAATGACCAAACGCTCCAATACATGAACATCATTAGCAAAGTGCTGGTCCACATTAGTTTGTCACTAATACCCATCAGATAAGAGCTTTTCATAAAAAGAGCAGCTTATAGAGGTATCTTTAGGAATGCATTCATTGTAACAGTCACAGGTGGCAACGAGGTGGCAGCAAGGAAAGTATCTTTGTGGCTTGTGATTGCCCTACACATCAGTGTCCTGGACTTGCGTACCATGTACGAGTCTTACAAAGATCCCTGGCTGTGTTGTTGTCTTACATTGGTGGGTAAGAAGTGGCATCTCTGACTCCTTTCCACGGCTCAGGTGGCTGGGGTTCAGAAAACCTCAGTGGCCCAACTGGCGGCTTAGCAAAAGGAAGCCCCAGGAAGACATTCACACTCCTCTCGGCTGCGTCCACTTGGAAGCGGTACCCTCGGACTCTCCCGTATTTGGTCTCCACTTCTGGTTGCTCTGCATTGTGTCCTGGGGGACGTGAGCACAAAATAATTGGTCTATTTGTAAGTAATTCCAGATTTCTAAGAGCTTTATCTTCTTAAATATACACCTTTTGTTTCAACAAACTCAAATCAGTATTGCTGACATCATTTCAGCCTTCATTCTGATTGTTTTCCATGTATAAACTCCCTCAGGTATATCAGATGAATTGTCTTACTATCCACACACATCAGTAATTGCATGTAGATCTTAACTCTTTTTGATCCATGTTGTTAGTTAAAAGTCCAATCAGGTGCTCTCATTAAGAAAAGGCATTTTCTTTTGAAGAAAAGATCTGTGAATATACAAAACACGTTCCAGACCCTTGACAGCATGTGCAGCCGAGAGAAAAAGCTTCTAACATACCTGAAAATGCTCTGCCATATACAAATACTGTTAGCATTTAGGTAACATTTGTTTTAAGACTGGTGTGAAAGTTCTCTATATCAAATTACGGACGTGGTGCAGTGGTCTGCGCTGCCCCAGCAGACAAGATGATGGGACAGGAAGCTGATTTCTCTATTTGCAAAATCAGTCAAGTAAGACAAATGAGTGAAAGCAGATCACAAAAAGAAATTGAGAAATGTTTGCTCTTCAGACGTAATTTCCATTCAGCAAGGTTCTTTGCCCAGCTCCTCCGATACAGCTGGGGTTCCCATAGGTGAACAAGCTGCCACGGGCTCTATTTCCTTACAGAAGGCAATAGGTAAAATCCCTTCCCAAGCTCACCGGTAGCTACAAGCGCCGTGACCCCAACAGTCAGAATCAGCGACAGCAGCAACGCGTCCTTTCCAGTTGCCATTTTCAAGCCAGTCACATATTTACCCCCGCAGCCTGTTGCCTTATATACCCTGTTACATGTACGTGTTACGCAAGGCAACCGCTGATTAGCAATAGCAATACTCAAGCTGTGAGCCAACCGAGCGGGGCAGCCGGAGCAGCTGCCCGGCCCATGAGCCACTGTAAAATGCTCTGAAAAGAGTTTTCATTGTGACAGGATATTCGTCCTGCTGCTGGAACACCACCCACTTCACAACGGTGTCAGGGTTTCCTCACACTACACAGTCAAGAGACCAGGAAGGGAACTCCACTTTTACCTTATCACACCTGTTTACTTTGTTTTGGTATTAACGACTCAAGGTAAGGAACACACCATATAGCCACCAAGAGCCACCCCCAAACAATACTCCTGAAAAATGTGCTTTGGCCGAAGAAAACGTTGAGGGATTTTTCTTCTTACAACACAATATTTGCTGACAAAAACACTACCAGAAAAATCTCACTTTTCCTGCAAGGTGGATGCTGCTCCACCTGCCATCAGTCCTGCGTGTTCAGGGATGTTTGCTTGGTAGCTAATACAAGAGTTAGAGAGTTTCTCAACACTAACGAGATGATTCCTCAGCTTTTGTAGCATGGGAACGATATTAAGGTATTTGGGTGGGAACTGTACATTTGATACCTCTGAAAATCAGGACGTTTGTGGGCTTCTGTGTGAACTCACATCTATCGATGTTGCATGACATGAAAAAGAGGGAAGAGAGAGCTGAAGAGAAATAAAAGAGATTTTCTGCCATTAGAGTTAGGGTTTGGGCTCGTGTAACTAAGGACTTGTGTTAGCTCTACATGAACTTTGGGCTTTGCCTCTTTTTTTTGGCAAGGCTCAGTAGCTCTTGCCCCAGAAAGTCTGTTTTGCAATTTTATAATGTATCACAAGAATCCTCAGATGTCAAAGACAGCACAGATTAATTTACTGCTTGCACCTTTTTTTTCACCTGAGTGGGCCATAAAGACCTAGAGTCATGAAATTAGTTCAGCACACATAGTATGCAGCTAGTACCCCTGTGCACTAGGACTGTGCTTGTGACCTTTACTCCAACCTCCCTCAGTGTACCTGCACAGGTGTGCTTTACAGCCCTTGCAGGTAACCCCAGTCAACGTTAACCTGGGCTGCTCAGGGAGCAAAGTGTTGGCAGGTGGCCTCAGGTGTACACAGTCAGTGCACACTGATTATCTCAGGCATTTTCTCTGGTCACCAGGAGGCTCCTGCCCTCTGTACAGAGCTGCGAGTTGCAGCACTACGCTGTAATCAATGCCAATGTACTGTTCCCAGTGTATGGCTGGTGCACAGTACACATTGGCAAAGGGGATAACATGGCAAGTTTGCGCTTCAAACAAGATAATGGGGACGATAACTTCATTGTAGAATTTTTATGGCTGCATAGACGCAGAGATGTTCACTGGGAGACATTTTCTTGTTTTCTGTTTTTTTTCTCCACGCAGTGTGGAACAGCGAGAATCCCTGCTTGTGTCGCAGCTTCCATCCCATGGGCACACACACCTCAGCTCACTTGTGACCTGCAACCTGCAGGAGTCCTTTGCCACAAAACCAAACGCTGGGCACTCTGCTTGCTGCTCTCTCCTTTTGCTGAAAAAAACTTTAATTCTCTCCATCAGCAATTTATTTTCTATATCCCGATCTTCACTCATTTTACTACACTCTGTCCTTTCCTATTTGCTTTTCCTTTATTTTTCCCCTTCATTTACTCTTCTATTTTCCAAGCCTTACTCTTCAATCTTCCTTTGTTCTACTCACTACTTGTCTTTCAAATACACGATTTGCAAAATCTCTCAGCCCATGTTCCATCCAGAATCCCAAAGAAGCAGCCGCTCTGAAAATGTTACCAGTGCAAAACAGTTTCTGCCAACTCTGCCAATCTTAGTTAAAAGAAGAAAATATACAAATGGGATCTGAGATCCCTACAGCCTTGCCTGTAGATACTTGGTACGGATCCACAAGCATGACCTATACGTGGAAACCCTTACTCTAGCGAAATAGACAAACTTGTGGAATCTGTGTTACATATCTGGTAAGTGGAATTCTTGAATCCCGTCTGGCATTTAATTTTAAGAGAGAACATCTCTTTGGTATTGAATTTTAAGAGAGAACATATGGCAGCTTACTCTCAATCAGTGAATAATGCAGAAGTCAGGGACCAATGAAAAATAATCCTGCAACAAGATTATATATGCCTCTTTATACTTCAATGCACTGTTACCTTTCTTGATTTCAGTAGCTGAAAAATAGACACAAGTATCATGTTTATGGCCCATAATTGCATAAGAGCTCACAATTAGATTTTACCTCAAGTGTGTATGGTAGTAATGTTGAAAGTCTGCATTTAAAACAGGCTCAGTTTGTGTTTTTATTCAGCCTCTGGTGAGTATTCAATGAAGCTGGAAAGCACAGAACTTAGATCTAGAGTTTATAAAGCTTTGTCACATGGCAATCTCACATTGAGATGTCTCTGGGATGGGACTGAGTTTCACAGCTCTCACCCCTAAATAGACAGGAGTAAAATCTTTTGACATTTTCCACTATGATTTATTTGTAGCACTGTGCCTGTGTGTAAGAATCGGTTCCACTGCCCTTCACTGCATGCACTTACAACATAAGCATATATTCTGTTAAGATACAGACAATGCTGCCTCTTTTAAAGGGAATGGTACAGGAACTAAGTAAAACTCTATCTGCAATGAAAATCTATCAAGGCTATTTTGAGACTATATTCCCATCACAAAACATGTTAGCTAAAACAAAGGAGAAGGGACAGATTCTCAACAGGAATTCCTACTTATCAAAACAGCAGCTGTGCTAACAGCCTAACCCGACCTCCCACGGCAACAGAATTTGCGCACAAAGATGTAGGAAATCCCACCCCGTTTCTTCCAATAAAGTAATTCACAAAGAAGCGATAGCTTGGTAGTTGCTGTAGTACATTATTAGCTATGAACAATCTTGAATTCTTCCAGAGGTACAGCAGGGAGATGACAAAAAGGGGGAACGAGATGTCCAGTGCCCTGTGGGATCTGTGGAGCTGCATAATGGTGCTGTGAGCAGTATGGTCAATATGGCTGGGATAGCTGGAGCGGCCTGGGAGCCAGATATAGGAAACAACTGACATAGCAGAGAAAGAAGTTCTGGACAACACTGAAGTGTTCAAGGCTTGTTTTTGGCAGTCCAAGTGCATATCAGCCGGTAAGGGCACTGGAATAATTCTGGTACAACCAAATGTCTCTTCAGTGCTAGTACTGAAGGGATGTGACCCAGTGCAAACGGAGTATCTGGAACTGTGATGGCACAGAGAACAGCCCGGGGCACAGCACCAAGCACCACAGAAAAGAGAAAGTGTGAAAACGTTACCAACGTTGATCCTTCTAAGGGAGTTAGTGATAAATGTGAAAGGAAAAAAAGTGTGGGTAGTGTAGACCATTTTTCCCCCTTGTAACATTTGAGAGAAGTCTTAATTCTAGTACTACTGTTACAGATTATGTATCACAACGGTCAGAAATATACTATCTCAAGCTGACTTGCAAAGCAAAACATTCTTTAGTTTCTTTTTTTTCTTTCTTTCTCCATAGAAGTCATTTCTGTATCTAAATCAGACTAAAACTTCTGTACCATTGCTGATACACTTGACATCAAAAGACAGTTTTACCTCCAAATCCCGTCTTTATTGATTTCACTTTATTAAAATGATGTTGCTGCTACAGTCTGTCTTCAGTCATGGGGAAGCAACATAAAAACTTGAGCAGTAGGGAAATTAGGTAACCAAATTTATTAAGTGAGGCTTCTGTTGCAGATGCAAATCCAGGAAGAAGTAAAGGATCACAAAGGGGAAATAAATCAATTGGAATTATTACAAATATGTAACTGAAATAATTGCAATTATGAAAAGTGTGAAGAAAAGGTGAAAAGAACATTGATTTAAGTAATTTCTTTTACTATCCTAATAGTTTGCATATTATGTGCATGTTCAGACTGTACACTATAACTCTGAATTAACCTTCTTGTTTTCTGTTCTTTTGCTATTTGTCTTTTCAAACATCACCTTTCTCCAGAAGTCTACCTTCTTTTCTTTCAACTTGCTGGCTTTCTTTTGCTTTAGATTTATCTGTAAGTATTCTTCATTTAGGTTGTAAGATGGCCATTCAACCAAACCCTCTCCATTAGGATTTCTGTAAACAACAATGAAGAGAGAGTGAATGTCCTTTTCAGTTGCAAGGGGATTCAATCCAGAAGTTCAGACTGAATCAACAGAATTGCTAACTCCCTATGCCTCATGAATCTCATGATTCTTACCCATTTCGAGCAAAGTTAGCCCAGTACTTCATCAGAGTTCTACTAAGGTTCTTTTCTTCCTCTGTAACTTCACCTGAGAGACAAAATTTTAAATAACTCTTATGAGTTGCAGAAATCAAAACCTTGCTATTACAGAAGGAGCATTTCAGCCTGTGAATAGGTTTTAAGAACTTACTGTTTACAACAGAGGCATTGTACCTGTAATATGTTAGTAACACAGCAATCATCCAGAGAAGACTTCAGCACTCTTTGTGAACAAGATGAACACAATTATCCTTATTCTACAAACTGAGTAATTGCAGTACAGGAAACAAGGTGATATGCCTGTAGCTTTACAGGAAACCAAAAGCAGAACTGGAAAAAGAACCCATGTGTCCCGAGTCCCATTCCAACTTAAGGAATGGGCTACATGGTTTATTTTCATTGATCTCATTTTGGCTTTGTGGGACGAAAATTCTCCCTATTGTTCACAGCGTGACTAGGCAAAAGTTTCTTCATTGTGATACCAGACAAGGTCGTTTAAATATAGTCACACATATGGCCACTGCACCAGTGTGCTCATTTAACTGAAATCAACCATAACAGTAATGCTTTCAGTAAATTCAGGCAAATAGAAAAAGAACTAAATGGTGTTTTCTAGTGCAGGATAACGTAAGGGGGAGGAGGTGAAACGACAAAATCAAAAGGCTCTTGTAACAGATTGAGAAATGCTTTTACAACATAGCTGGATTGCTCCAAAGTTCAGTGGAGTGAAAGGAAATACTTTCATTTATGTAGGCTTTGAAACAGACTATGAACTAGTGTGCAAATGACAAAGATAAAGGCAAAAAAATGGTGAAATCACTTAAAATAAGTAGAATTTCTGTATTTCTTTGTCAAAATAAGAGCTGCCCCTGATTTGTTTCATGAGAAAGAAGATAAGCCATCCTGAATATTATACGTTTAGGCATATGCAATTAAAGAAAATTGCTGGATTCATAATATTTCCGAGGATGTGGCATCTTGTATTCAACCGTTCGGTGACTGGCACATTCATTTGGACTGTAGCAATGTGGGATTCTGCCTGAAGGAACCAGACCTTCCAGAATCCTACGAGAATGCCCAAAATGACAAGGCAAAGGCACTTTTAGGAGTACACTCTTAAGCCTTCCCCAATGGACTGGTTCCATTTTGAATAAAAAGCTTAAATATTAATTGAGTCATAGGAGACAATAGTCTTTAACCTAACTGTTAGATCTTCGTGCAGAAAGTGAAACACTGGAGTTCCAAGCATTGCTCTAATCAACACAACTGGAACACCATCTGCAAAAGAGACTGAGTGCCACATTCTCTGGGGCCTGACAGCCCATAGGATTTCCTGGAAAGGAGGAGACATTAGCTTAAATTCCTCAGGAAAGAAGAAATCCTATATTTCCTGCTTGCCAAGCACTCTGCTAGTCTCCTGCAAGTTTCATTGACCTTTCCTTAAATTTATTTTTCAGCCAAAGCTATTTGTCAAATTCGTCAACAGTGCTGGTATAATGACAGTGATGTTTTTGAGCAAATGTCCTCTTGGCTAAATTGTTGACATGTACAACATAGAGTGCTTCAGAAACAGCAACCTGTACAGGACAAAGAATGAAGACAGTAAAGTCATGTTAAATTCTAACATGAGAAAGGGTTATACTTTGGTCTCACTGTTAATAAATGCCCTTTAGTCTGATTAAAAGGGAAGCAGCACTACTGAATAGAATAATGCCGATGTTATGAGAGTGATTTGTAAGTGAACATGGACTGTTCTATTCCTTACTGCGTAGCTGAATATCACCAGCCAGAAATGGTCCTCCAAAGACAAACCCAACTTCATCTCCGTGATCAGCTTTCACATAGGCTGGTTTACTATCCCCGTATGAGATGGGCCGATGTTGATATTCAAAGAAGTAGGTAGGAGCTCCAGACTCTAGAAGACGTAACATTTAGGGAGTTAAGGAAGAGATCTGTAAATCACAGCTGACATCAGCTGTTTAAAATATTACTTTAAATATGCCCCAAGCTTTATACTGGCCACACTTTTAACGTAATGTTACATTCAAATAGATTTTTTTTTATTTTTAATTAAAAATGAAGAACCCACAGCACTTACACAAAAAGATGAAAGATTAACCCCATGAAAACATACAGAAAACAAAAAACCATCGAATTATTTTCTAGTTCTGGTTTGTGTACACTTCAATACCAGAATAACTCCAGAGTACAGAGCTGTTGACTTCCCAAGTAGCACTGGGCCAAAGGACAAATTTGGTTGCTTTAATATGTTTCAATTTTTAAGCCTGTATACTTCAGTTATCAAGCATTTACTTGCGCCATCACGCTCTGCTCTCAGTCTGTTGACTATGAGCACAAGTGCAAGACACTAGTACAAGGATAAAGGAGTAAACACACTTGCTTCACACAGTCCTGCAGACCTATATGCCTCTTCACCCTCAAGTTCCCAGTGGGAATCTCAAGAAGTGCTGCCTACACACAACAGGGTTTGTGTCTATATTGTTTGATCCAGCATGTAGCAAAAGGTTTTAATATCCTATTGGTGTTCATTAGCTCACCCCTGTAGTAATTCAGTGCCCTAATGGATGGTATGACAATTCCTAAGTCCCCTAATAATTCCAGAAATCCATCCCGTAGCTCAGCAGGATCATCAGTGTTTCCTAGATACTCATCCACTATCATAGGCAGAAACTCTGGTGGTAAATCCTAAGAGAAATCAGGAAAACGAGAAACACACAGAAAAATCATGTCTCTGAATTAGCAAATAAAACTGTAATCTTTTAAACTTCAGACATTCTGCAAAGGCACAAAGGTAGCACCCATGTTCATGGGAAACCACAATGGCAAATAAAACCTATTCAGATTTTTTGTGGGGGGAAAAAGCCAACACCAAAACCCAAGCCAAACAAACCACCTCAGGTCAAATTTGCAATGGATTTGTATAGGTTAAAACTCTATAGGAATCAACGAAGATCCAGGGACTTTGCCTGATAATACCTTTTGTTTCTCTTTTCTTCAAGAGAAAAGAAATGGGAATAACAACAGAAAATTATCTGAGTCCTTGAAAAGTGTATGGACTATCAGGCTAGAGGGCAAGACCGAGTTTATAGTATTGGAATTTGCTGCTTGGAAGTTATATTTCAAAACTAGGAGTGCAAAGTCACTATTTAAAAGTTATATTTAATTTAATGTAAATATATTGAAAAATCCTGCTTTGAAACCCATCAACCAGACACCATAAAAGCAGGGACACCATTACAGTAATACTACATACAAATGTATAAGATAAAAATGTTTGTTCAGAGGTTTAGAAGGAAAAAGGTATTTCCTCAAATCCCAGGCCTTACTCAATCCTGTTTCTGTGTAACTCCACACACCGTAGTCCCATCAGCTTTGCTGGGACTCTTCCCAGAGCATAGTCTTGGTAACACTACAGCTCAAGCATGAAATCAGAGAACATCAAGCTTCACAAATCCGTTATATGCATTAAAAAGAAATTTCACTTCTCAAATTAGGCTAGTGCAACAATACTTACTATCAGTGGGAGAAAAAACTCTAAAGTTGAAATGATTGATTTTTTATCTCCTATTTCCTTCAGACCTGGTATTTTTGATGTCTGCACAAGAAAAAAAAAAGAAGTCATTAGTGCCATTCAACTTCTGCAATGTTTTTAACATTGGAACTACATTATTGCACTTTACTCTTACTACTGGTTTTATCTTTGAGGCATATCATATGTGAAAATGCAGTACGATGCAGCAGCTGTCTTGAAAAGCTTGAATTTATTGCAGTAAATGTTTACATGGGGAAGGCTTCTACAGAAACCACTCATACTATATAGTTTATGCTTAAATCCACACACATATTCTTGAGAAACTCTTAAGATTAGAAAGCATTAGGGCAGAAACGAAGCAAAAGCTTCCTCTGTCTCAAGGGCTGATTTTCCCTCTGGTAGGGGAGATGTTAAGGTCTCTCTGTCTCTAGTCCAATTATTCGAACCCTCTGAAGGCAATATAGATAGGCAGTGTCCCTACTCTCCTAGACCATTACATCCAATGACTCTTCTGTCTGCAAAATGAATTACAACAGATTTCAATTAACAGTTTTCTTCTTGGACTCAGTACCAGCACACTCCCAGAGACACACAATTACTACATAGATCTAGAACAAACACTTTGTACTACATAGATGGATACTTAGGAAGTGAAGAAAAGAGGACGAAGAAGAGAAAAGACACAAATCTACCTCCTGCTGTTTTGTGCTCTGTATAGCAACTGCTCATTTATTGAAGTTACCCATGGAACTGATATGAGAAAGAATTTATGGATTGAGAATAGGTTGGACACCCACATTATGCCCACACTCTGTCCCCAGATGAGATTTTCAAACACTAGATCATTCTACATGGTAACGAGGAACACAGGGCAATGACATAACCAGCATCAGAGTTCATAGTGACAGGTGGAATAGCCTGTTTAAGGTGATCAACGTCACATTTTTAAACATTCTGTATATCAATCCTGAATACTGCATGTTGTTGGGGAAAAGATGAGTTATATTTTTCTTTCAGTAATAAGTAATAAGTCTTCTTTTTCCTCTCTTTGCCTGGGTGAGGGATTAAAAACTTAGGATAAGGAAATATGGTATAAAATTAATGTTCCGAGGGTGCCCATGTAGTTTAACCTGCAGGATGAAGCCTGTCTCACTGTTTCGTGACCAAATGGTTCTGGGTCACTACAGAATCCTAATGCAAGAAAAGTTTACCTTGTCTGTATTTCCAACAATCTATATTTCCCTTTCAGCCATACTTGAAAGGTGTCCTACCAGAAATACCTTCTCAGAGTTGCCTGCATCAGTTGACACATCAGTTAACAATCAATCAAAAAAAAGAGAATAACACTAAATTACAGATCTCATGTTCCAGCCAAATTCATTGTTGGTGACTCCTATCATAAATGGGACTACATTAAATTCTTTTCCAGCCAATATCTCTTCAGGCGACTTGTGAAGAAATACTCCATCCAAAACTAAAGGTAGAAATGTGATATCCTGAAGGAGAAGAAAAAAAAGTTATGTGTTAATAGTATTTCCCATTTTTCCTTCAAAACGTATAATAAAATGTCCACATTTAATGTTCCAAGTGCAAAAAATTTAAGAAATCTGAGTATCTACAGCCATTGTAACACGAATCTATAGTTTTGTACAAGAGTATAAAACGCAAGCCCGGTTGGGTCATAGCACGGAGAAATGTAACCGTTTCCTGATCCTGTGCTGCTTCTAACTGATGTTAAAACATAAGTTGCTCCAGTCTTGCTCACAACTTCACAGGCACTGTAGCACATCATTGAAAATTCTACACAGAAATTATGTGAAATTATTTCAATATTTAGGCGGTATTTTGACAAAAATGAAGAAAATTGCACTCTGGAACAGGCCAGCAATGAACTCTGGTTAGAGGCTGAGCTAAAGTTTTGCAAATGTGCCATTAAAAAAATATTACTAAGTAAAGTTTCACCTACCGTACTGTTAAAGACTATATCGTTTGCTTCCTGGTTCCTTAAGCAGTTTATCAGTGAGAGCGAGCTGCTCATCTCACACTTAAATATACTTGCAATGCGCTGAAAATGATTAACAGAGACAAAAACTGTTAGCTGTGAGGTGGTCTTTAAGGAATGTATTAACATAAAATTACTATACACAGTACTGTTAACAGTTTTATTTAAGGCCAGATTTAGGTGAGCTTGATAGGTCTTTGAGTATTTTATTTTACTAGAAATACTACAGTTTGATCACAAAGTGAAATCATTCTGGCATACTTCTCTTTCTTGCTGTATTCCCATTCACTGTTCTATAACAAACCTTGCTATAGAGATAATATAAAGTTGTAACATGAATCAAATAAGGAAAGAAAATTCAGAAAATCAACTTATGAGATATCTACATTATTACTACTTGATGTTTCAGGAGGAGAAGTGAAAAGGTACTTATAGAGAGGAATGTAATTTTAAATTTAAAGGTTTTTTTTTTTAATAATTAATTTCAAATAAAAGTACTGCATAAAAAACCATAGCTGAATAAAAACTGAATGCCTCTTCTGGATTCTAATAAAACTTTCCATAATAAGCGTCATAGTTACCGTATAAGTTACAGTGTGCATGAAAATCAACATATGCCCAGCTTGGCATGTGTGTAACTCAAAATACTTAACTTGACCTACAGATATTATAATCACATAACTGTATAATCTATTTCCAACACCAAATGAGACTGAAAATAAATAGACTATAGGTATAATGTGGGAATAAATTTTATCAACTTTGTTGAATAATATGCAATTAGATTTTCTCCTTTTCTCTTTTAAGCAAATTATCAGATATAAATAATATCCTGGTTTAGGTTATAAATGCTTTAAAATACAAAAAATGAGCTTACCTTAAGATCTATTGTGAGATGTAAAGCTTTATCTGGAGGGATTGTAATTCCACTCTCTAATATTGCTTTATGAAAGAGACCCTTAGACATAGGAGATAAAATCTGCCAAGAAGGGAAGAACAGAAAGTTTATTCTACATTAAGGTTCTTATCCTATAACTTTATACTTGACTAGACTGCTGGATTCAGCGGAGAATGACACATTTTTATGTGCTTACAGGGGCAGGGTCCAGATTTAGCACAATGTGCTATTAATCTTACTTTCAAAAATCATATTAAGCAAAAAATGTTACACTAATTGAGTTTTTAAAGATTTTTTAAACTATGTTAATTTTTAGTGTATCCACTGCATGCTTACATGTGCAAATACAGAGCAAGATCCTGCAGATGCACCAAAGAGCGTGACAGATCCTGGGTCTCCACCAAAGCGTTCAATGTTTTCTTGGACCCACTGAAGAGCCGCTACTTGATCCAAAAATCCCCAGTTCCCACGTGCGTGTTCATCACCAGTACTGAAAGAAAAGAATAAGCCAGCTTCTCAGGAAGGCTAATAGTTCTTCTGATACCAGAATAAATAAATCTCACCAACTTAGATTTTGTGCAAAGTGTCATATTTGGCCAAGGGAAGATCTGTATAGCCTACTGACCTAAAGCCCTTCCCGGTCAGACCTAAGCCCCATTGACTTACTTGCCTCTATTGCTTATTGACCCACCCATGGATGGATTCCTGGCCTTTACACTATATGATTTTTTTGCTTTACACAGCAATGGATGGAAGTAAAGGCAAGAACAAAAATCCTACCCGGAACCAAATAAGCCCAACTATGATTTGATAGCAGGCTACAATCAAATGACAATGCAACGAGCATTTCTTAATGTTCTTAAGTCCTGATGTCAGCAAACTCTGTGCATTCAAACCACTCTAACAGCAGGAAGCTGGTATACAAGTTGGGCTGATTCAGAAAACAAAGCTACCTATGGTTTAAATACGATAGGAAGTACTTTTACAAAGGTGAAATAGGTCATCTTACTTGAAGAATCCAAGGAGTCCAAGTCTGTACTGAATTATTACTACCACAATATTCTCGTAGGCCGCTAGTGCAGAACCATCATATCTAGAAGCACCACCGAATATAAAACTGCCTCCATGGATCCACACCATGACCTTAGAGGAAAAAGGGTGAGACACACTTTTATACATTGCATGGTAGATTCCATTTGAAAAAGGAAGAAAACAGAAGAGAATCAAGAACTCCAAATCACTGAAGCTCAATGGGAGCTGAATTTTAGATTGATGCACTTTGAATTTTATGTAACATTATTTTTGCAAATACAGCATCACATTTTCAAAAGCAACTAAGTGACTTAGGAGCTATAATTAGGTGCAAACTTTGTACAACGGGTTTACGTACAGGTAACTTGTTCTTGTTTGAATCAGCAGGACTGTAAACATTTAGATACAAACAGTCTTCAGAAGTTCGGAATGGAATGTGTTTTTCTTTAAAGTTTTTTTCACCTATTTTCAACAAGGACAGATCTTGAGGACATCTTCACAAAAGAAAGGAAACATGACTATTAGTGATAAAACTGCAATAGCATCAACGTAACAATGACAGAGAAAACACACTTCCTTGTACCCCACAGCCTGAATTCCCACAAGGTGCTCAAACTTTGTGTTACTTGTATAGAGTGAGAGGTGCAAGCTGTGACAGCACAGCTCTATACCTGTCCTTAAAAAGCTAATTATTTCAGCACAGTATAATGAGAAAACATTAATTCCTAAGACAGGAATTTCCTAGGAATTCTTTGTGCGTTCTAGTCCCACAGTTCTCATGAAATACTTCAGTACTGGCAGCATATTCACTACCAGTCAATACAGGCTCCTTACCAAATACCAGACCTCTGTACACTAATAAACACGACAACACTGACAAACACAAGCAGGTCCTATATACAAACGAACTCTCACATTGGTGGGTAAGAAGTTGCATCTCTCAGTTCATTCCAGGGTTCAGGTGGTTCAGGTGGGGAAAACCTCAAGGGTCCAACAGGGGCTTTTGCAAAAGGAATTCCAAGGAAAACATTTACAAGTCTGTCCGTCTCCTTCACAATAGTTTGTTTCCCTTTGAGCCGTCCCAGTGCAATAGTCACTTCTGGCTCAGCATCATTCCGTCCTAAGTAACACATCAGGAAGAAAAAAAAAATATGCATCTTCATAATTATCAGACAGACTTTTCAATGAAAAGCATTTTTAACTGACTGTTTAATTCAGAAGATTTCAGCTCTTTCCTTCCAATTTTGTTCAGTCTTCTTTTCCCTTCTGTGCAATGACAGACACTCATGTGGAACACTCCCACAGCTGGCTCTGCCAGTGACAGCTGGAGCTAGGTAAAACACAGTTCAGTTACTGTGCAACAGCACAACGCTTAAAAACAAACCTCACAGTAAATAGCAACAGTCAAAATCACGACTATTTTCTAAATCTATAATCCAACAAGATCTTAAAAATATTTTGTTTAGACAATTCAGAAATGTTTTTGCTTTCTGCCTTTTAAGAATGACAGAAAGTTCTGTTTTCATAAAATCATCTCAGAAATGGTTTCGTCTCACAAACCCAGTAACTTTTGCATCAAGCTTATTAGGATACTTCAGCAGCTTGGCAACAAAAGTATTTGAGATGTACTGCCTTTGAAAATCAGTACACTTCAGCTTGTTAATGCAGCTGCTTCCCCAACAGCAATAAGAAGTCATCTCACCTTCTGCTCCGCAAATGATGAATGCTATACTACAAAGCAAAGCAATCTGGCTTCGAGGAGCCATCTCTCACCCGTGTTTGGGCTCCCGACTGTTTCCTGGTTTTATGCTGAACGGACATGTACAAAGGTCCTGGCCAAAGGCATTCTGACCAGGAAGTGCAGCTCGGTTCTGTCCTGAACATGTCCCGCACTCAGCACTTTCAGAGCCCTACTGGATACACACTGTAAACACAATCCTTCAGTGCAATGCACCTAATCATTACCTGATCCTGAGAATAATCTGAAAATGACTCAACACCACGTGTGAGCAACAACAAAAGGCACAGTCGTAGTTAATCTCCTGTTATCCTACAAGCAGGGAAAGTGGTTGTGCTCTAAAGAGGTTCCAGAGCTGTAACACATAAATTCTTGTAAAAAAACCCTGAAAAGCTGCAACAAAAACCTCACAAAAATACAGGATTGTAAATTAAAAATAGCTAAGAAGTAACAATTAAAAGAAAAAAAAAAGAAATAGAAATAGTTAATACATGCGGAAGTTTTAATGAGGGCTAGCACATATGTACAATAACTGACACCGTGCTTTCCAGCAGGGCCAGGCCTCCAACCTCCACATTAGTTCTTTATCCCTTCTTAGACCTCCTGCATTTTTCAAAATTAAAGGGGAGATCAAAGTTAAGGGTCAGGCTATAACTTCTCGACACACAGCCTCAGTGGAGGACAGAAAGCAAGGGTGAATAACCAACATCTCATGGGGGATGGACTTCTCTCCAAAAAGCGAGAAAGGGCCATGACCTCACCCTCTCTATAAAACAGCTTCCTACAGTGGAAATAGGCTGGAAATCCAATAGACAGTTTTGCCTGCTGGCTGAAAAAGTCCAAAAAGATTTTGTAGTCTGTAGAAGCATAATACCCCTCAGTGCAGACACCTAGCCTCAAAGCCTTCATGCTCCACCAACTCCCAGTCTCCACCTGGCAAAACACCCTCCACAAAACGGCTCTTTGCCTTTCCACCTTGGATTGTTTCACATCTCCTGGATGACCGGTGTCATCCCTCAACTGCAAAGCCACCACTTGGGACTCCTCTGTACTGCTTTCACTTAATTCACCTCAGCACGGACACGCACAGAACCTGTGAAGCCAACTTCACCACAGACCACACATCATGTAAGTTCATCCTGCTTGGGATACAGAGGTATGTGTCCTCTGTATCAGTACAGTACAGTATCAGTTACAGTACAGTAAGTACAGTACAGTAAGTCAGGTAATCTTTAACAAAAAGGGTTGCAAATGAGATGGCTAAAATAAGGTTTTCAGATCTACTTGCTATTTTGTATATAGCTCCTGAGTGTCTGGGTTCGATAGCCTTGGAAAAGTGTGCCAGTTTCTCAGGAATTTCACCTGGAACTGTGCAAATGTGCATTGTAGAACATAACTTGCCTCTTATTTTTCATACTTCCCTCAAGTCTTTCTGGAAAATCCTTTCTGTTGCAGTTATTTTTGTTCCAGTCAAATATGAATAGCCTTGGGATTTTTGTTGATTCTTCTTGTGGACTAAAGACAGTCTAAAACCAGCAGAGTTCAAAATGGGAACAGGTGTGTGCACCTGTTTGTGTATGTCTATCTATATCTCTATCCATGCACATATATGCGAGGCAGGGAGCAAATGGATGGACAAGACATGATTCCATGAGGCTACTTTAGTTGAACAATTTCCATTAGTGAAATTGAATGAATACATATTTCTTGTGCTGCCAAACTGAACTCTCCTTATCAAATTAAAGAACAACAAACAAACAAACAAAATACACTTTTAAACTCAGCCAACAACTTCATAAGTCAGCTCAGTCAACTTTCTATTTCCTAAATAGACAGAGAAATGATGCTTACCAACAAAAGTTATTATCCAAAATAACATTCAATAATTGAAACTTCAATGTAAGGTGTCCCTCAGGGGTCTGTACTGGGACTAGTACTGTTTAATGTCTTCATCAGTAACATAGACAGTGGGATCAAGTGCACCCTCAGCAAGTTTGCAGATGACACCAAGCTGCGTGGTGCAGTTGACACACCTGAGGGATGGGGCACCACCCAGAAGGACCAGGACGAGCTTGAGAAGTGGATCCATGTGAACCTCAGGAGGGTCAGCAAGGCCAAGTGGAAGGTCCTGCACCTGGGTCAGGGCAACCTCAGTATCAATACAGGCTGGGGGATGAAGGGATTGAGAGTAGCCCTGCAGAGAAAGACTTGGGGGTACTGGGGGATGAAAGATTGGACACGAGTCAGCAATGTGGGCTTGCAGCCCAGAAAACCAATCGTATCTTGGGCTGCATCACAAGGAACATGGCCAGCAGGCCGAAGGAGGTGATTTTGCCCCTCTGCTCTGGTGAGACCCCATCTGCAGTGTTGCATCCAGCTCTGGAGCCCTCAGCACAAGAAAGACATGGACCTGTTGGAGAGGGGCCGGAGGAGGCCACAAAGATGACCAGAGGACTGGAACAGCTCTGCTGTGAGGACAGGCTGAGAGAGTTGGGGTTGTTCAGCCTGGAGAAGAGAAGGCTCAAGGGAGACCTTCTTATGGCCTTTCAGTACTTAAAAGAGGTTTGTAAGAAAGATGGGGGCAGACTTTTTAGTACAGTATGTTATGATAAGAGGTAATGGTCTTAAAGGAGCGGAGATCCAGGCTGGACATGAGTAAGATATTTTTTACTATGAGGGTGGTGAAACACTGGCCCAGGTTGCCCAGAGAGGTGGTGGATGCCCCATCCCTGGAGGCATTCGAGGCCAGGCTGAACAGGGCTCTGAGCAACCTGATCTGGGTGAAGATCCCCTGCTGATGGCAGACAGGTTGGACTAGATGACCTTTGAAGGTCCCTCCCAACCCAAACTGTTCTATGATTCTATGATAAAGGTTTAGATTAAGATGTGACCTTTGATGCCAATGTAATCTATACATTAACATAATATAATACAAAACCAAAGTGAAAGCAGAAATAAATTGAAACTTTGCTCACAGACAGTTTGCGTGCCTTATCTGAAATACCAGGAGATGTGTAAATATCAGTAATCTTCAGAACTTGCTGGGGGCAAGCCCAATCTGGTCCAGCTTCCTGCAAAGAGACACCTGAGGACACCACCAACACCACCTCTGTAAGGTGGTGCCCAGCCACAGAACCACAACAAATGTCTTTTATTCTAGCTGCAACATCTTTTGAAGCAGCAAGCCTTACCTCCTTTCAAATCCTCTTTTCTTCCTGCTGCCCTCTGCCTGGGGTGCGTGTTCACATCTTCCTACCCCTGACCATGACTTAACGCAGCAGGTATGAAAAACAAACAAACAAACCCTATACAGATATTTTTTTTCAAAATGAAATCAAACGTATTGAAGGAGCTAAATCAGATAATATACAGTACATTTAGACAGGTTTTTGTGCTTTAATCCTATTATAAAGGCGTGTATGAAGCCAAAAGATGTCATCATTACACTCCATCATTCCAGTTTCTTTCTTTGCAGCATTTTTTATATACAGTTTTGTTGAAGTTTAAAAGCTCTTTTAAGCCGGCATGCCTAATGCCTTACAAATACCAAAACCTTCTATAGGGGTTTTGTTTAATTGTTAATTGACACTTTGTAAAGACTGCTCAGCAGAATTATATCCTGAGATGACTCAATACCAGGTATGAACAATGTGGGTGAGGGTATTAATTCCCCAAAAGACCACCAGAGACTACCAGAGACTTCACACCTGTATAGAAATAACAAGCTGAAAGAGTGAAAAATTACAGCATATCCTTCAACTCAATGTTATGACTATACATTAGATAGATGAAACTGTGTACTAGATAAGATAAGGTTTTGTTACATTTTACATACAAATATCCCGTGGAATTCCTTTCGGGCATGCTAGTTTAATCTAGCATGCAGAGTTGCGCAACTCTGTGGTAAAGCAGCATCTCCTATCTGAGAGCAAACTGGCAATCACGTACCTGGGTAATGCACTCGCAGTTTTAGCGACAACAGTTTGACTTTTCAAATTAATTAAAAGAAGAAGGAAATAATTTTAATCAATAACATTTTGTATTTAACGTGCAGTTTAATTTACCTATGCTCCGTAACACTAAGGCCACTTCGTAGGTCCCTCACAGACACTTTGCAGCGTCGCTGACCCCAGCGAAGTTTCAGTTTAAGCTGTGCAAGACCCGACCCGCTCCGCGCTGCCCCTACCCGCTCCTCGGAGCCCCCGACAAGCGAACCCGCGCTCCCCGGGTCCCGCCCGCCGGCGGCGTCAGGGTTTCCTCACACTACACAGTCAAGAGACCAGGAAGGGAACTCCACTTTTACCTTATCACACCTGTTTACTTTGTCTTGGTATTAACGACTCAAGGTAAGGAACACACCATATAGCCACCAAGAGCCACCCCCAAACAATACTCCTGAAAAATGTGCTTTGGCCGAAGAAAACGTTGAGGGATTTTTCTTCTTACAACACAATATTTGCTGACAAAAACACTACCAGAAAAATCTCACTTTTCCTGCTCCACCTGCCATCAGTCCTGCGTGTTCAGGGATGTTTGCTTGGTAGCTAATACAAGAGTTAGAGAGTTTCTCAACACTAACGAGATGATTCCTCAGTTTTCGTAGCACGAGAACAATATCAAAGTGTTTGGGTGGGAACTGTACATTTGATGCCTCTGAAAATCAGGAGGCTTGTGTGCATGACATGACAAAGAGGGAAGAGAGAGCTGAATAGAAATAAAAGCGATTTTCTGCCCACGTAACTTAGGGCTCATGTTAGCAAAACGTGAACTTCGGGCTTTGCCTTTACTTTTTCCTTTGGCACGCCTCAGTAGTTCTTGCCCCAGAAAGGCTGTTTCGCAATTTTATAATATATCACAAGAATTCTCACTTGTTACACACAGCACAAATTAATTTACAGCTTGCACCTTTGCTTTCACCTGAGTGCGCCCTAAAGACCCACAGTTCACTGGGAGACTTTGTTCTTGTTTTCTGTTATTTGTTTTTTTCTCCACGCAGTGTGGAACAGCGAGAATCCCTGCTTGTGTCGCAGCTTCCATCCCATGGGCACACACACCTCAGCTCACTTGTGACCTGCAACCTGCAGGAGTCCTTTGCCACAAAACCAAACGCTGGGCACTCTGCTTGCTGCTCTCTCCTTTTGCTGAAAAAAACTTTAATTCTCTCCATCAGCAATTTATTTTCTATATCCCGATCTTCACTCATTTTACTACACTCTGTCCTTTCCTATTTGCTTTTCCTTTATTTTTCCCCTTCATTTACTCTTCTATTTTCCAAGCCTTACTCTTCAATCTTCCTTTGTTCTACTCACTACTTGTCTTTCAAATATACGATCTGCAAAATCTCTCAGCCCATGTTCCATCCAGAATCCCAAAGAAGCAGCCGCTCTGAAAATGTTACCAGTGCAAAACAGTTTCTGCCAACTCTGCCAATCTTAGTTAAAACAAGAAAATATACAAATGGGATCTGAGATCCCTACAGCCTTGCCTGTAGATACTTGGTAGGGATCCACAATCATGCACAATCATGTGGAAACACTTAATCCAGTGATACAGACTAACCTGTGAACTCTAGAGACACTGTTACATAGATGGCAAGTAGAATTCTTGAATCCCATTTGGCATTTAAGACAGAACATGTGGCAGCTTACCCTCAATCAGTGAACAATGCAGAAGTCAGGGATCAATCAAAAAACAATCATGCCACATGATTATATTTGCCTCTTTATACTTCAATACACTGTTACCTTTCTTGATTTCCATAGCTGAAAAATACACACAAGTATCGCACTTATAGACACACAATTTTATAACAGCTCACAATTACATTTTACCTCATGATTGTATGGTAGAAGCGTTGCAAGTCTGCAATTAAAGAGGGTCGGTTTGGCTTTCTACTCAGCCCCTGCTGAGCATTCAGTGAAGCTGGAATGTACAGAACATAAAGCCAGACATTATGAATCTAGTACCTGACAGCTATAACTCGCTGAGCCCAAGTGGAGTTCAGTTTAAACTGTGCAAGACCCGACCCGCTCCGCGCTGCCCCCACCCGCTCCTCGGAGCCCCCGACAAGCGAACCCGCGCTCCCCGGGTCCCGCCCGCCGGCGGCCCCGCGCCCGCACGAGCGCGCTGTCGCACGGGGAAGCGCCGGCCGGCCCAGCACCGCCCAGCACCCGCCTGCGCTCCCGGTGCGGCCCCGAACGGCGTCCGGGCTCCTTCCGCCCGGCAGCGCCGCCGCAGCCATGGTGGGCCCGGGCCCGGGCGGCGGGGCGCCGCTGGAGAACGCCAACCCGCTCATCTACCGCCGCTCGGGGGAGCGGCCGGTGACGGCGCGGGAGGAGGACGAGGAGCTGCCCGACTCCATCGACGACCGGGAGATCTTCGATATCCTGCCGGGAGGGGAGGGCCGGGGCCGCAGGGCAGGGCCGGGTCGGGTCGGGCCGTGCAGCTCCGCTCCGCTTTCCTTAACGCGGCACATCTCATCCGCTCCATTAACGACCCCGAGCACCCGCTCACCCTGGAGGAGCTGAACGTCGTGGAGCAAGTGCGAGTGAAAGTGAGAGCCCGGGGCGCCCGTCGAGCCGCCGGGGCCGCGGGGGTTAAACGCGGGCGGGGCCGCGGGCACAGCCCGCACTGACGGACTAAGCTGCTGCTCTCTAGCGCTGAGGGACGTTCGTACCGCGGTCTGCTGCAGCTCAACATGGTATCTGACAGTGTCAGTGAAGAAGACGATGAGCGGCAAGGTGCAGCTCCGAGCTGCGTTTCCCACAGGTGCCTGCAGCTGGGCTGGGTACGGCCGGGGCGGTTGGTCCATGAGTGTTTGGTTTCCCCAGGTGAACGACGCGCAGAGCACGGTGGCGGTGGAGTTCACTCCCACCATTCCTCACTGCAGCATGGCGACCCTGATCGGCCTCTCCATAAAAGTAAAACTGATCAGATCGCTGCCTGAGAGGTTTAAGGTGAGTAATCAAATTGCTCTAATGAAAATTACAAAGAAAAAAAGAAAGGCGCTACCTAACTCGTGAAAACTGACTGGAGTGGTTTTGCTCTTGCGGGTGAGGGGAACGCTCTGGAAGCAGAGAGGGCCGTGCGCTGAAATGTGGATGCAGAGTGGCGGGTCCATGACAGCGGTGTCAGGGCGAGTGGGGTCGCGGGGGCAGTGACCTGCAGTGCTCTGCAGCACGGGAGGAGGGGAGGCTGCTGCCCTGGCTCAGAGAGGCTTAAGCAGATGGGAATGCACAACAGTCTGCGAGTTTAGACTTCATTCTGCTCTATGCAGTAACTGCCGTTGGCAAGAATACTCTTTTTGCCCTCTTTTTGATACTGTCTTATTTTTATCATCAAATAGCTTGAACCTGAGCTTCCAATGTACTGTTGACTTTGTCTTCTTTTTCTTTTGTGATGCCTTTTAAGCTGGATGTTCACATAACACCAGGAACACATGCCTCTGAGCATGCAGGTAAGGTGTTTAATGCTCTGGATTGTGGTTTTCTTTGGGTTTTTTAATTTTGAAGATGAGAGGGGAGAGAGACTCCCACACCTGCAGAGCAGCTCTTGACTCTCTGGGACTTGACGTGCATCAGCTTCTGGGGATGTAACGGAACAGCAACATGTAATGATGACACTGGAATGTCCTGTACTGTACTGTTGCCATCTCCTCAGGCAGCCTGTGCTCTCAGCTGGTCATGGATCTGCCTGGGTTCTGGAGGACTCAGAAAATGGGGAGAGGCTGGGGGGAAATTTCCTCTTGCATTACAGCTACAGGTGCTGCTGGACCACAAACAGCTTTGTGGTTCAACCTGTGATAATGTGCCAGCTGTGACTCAAGACTGCAACTCTGCAGCATCCCTGGCAGCTGCAGAATTACAGGTCTACCTGGGTGACATAGCAACAGAGTGATATGTGTCTCCATGTAAAATGCTTTAACAAAGACCCTGCATAGCAAGGTTTTGACTGGTTTCTTGTGTTGTGTTTTTTGTCTGCACAGTTAATAAACAGCTTGCTGATAAAGAACGTGTAGCAGCTGCTTTGGAGAACTCTCACTTACTGGAAGTGGTGAATCAGTGTTTGTCTGCCAGATCATAATTGCCTGATGAGGAAATTATTGGTATTCTACTCTGTTAAATGGTTTTTTTTTTAATATATATATAGTGGTGATGCTAATGTTACTCTATACATATACCTATGAGCAAAATAAAATCACTTGAATTTTCTAAAAAAATGTTTCATTACTCCTACAAAAACTAGTATATGGGAAATCAGCTTACAGACAGCTACAAAAACATAATGAACATTTACATTTTACTAGTCATTGCATAGGTGGGTGTGATGTTGGTGACATAGTAGAAAAAAAAGTGAGGACCAACCGCAGTTAGTTTGCTGAAGCTCACGGCTCCTCTTGTCCAGGCTCCCTCAGCTTGGATACTCGCTGAGCGATACCGTACGGCCAGTTCTAGCAAAATCCTCTGTTCCCTGGTTTTAATGATTCTTAGCTGGCTCCTGCTTTATGGAGATAAAGTGGGAGAAGAAAACATTAATTTGTTACAAATATTTCTTGTCGGACTCTTTATTTTTCAAAAAATGCTACTCCTAAATGTAGCCTCTGGAATGCTTTGTAACAGGACACATTCCATCAGAAAGGATGAGCCTTTAGAGCAGCCGTCTTGAACACAAGCAGCCTCATTCAAGTCCAGGAGCAATGCCAGCAGCAGACTGTGTTTCACATTGCTGGGCTCTGGGCAGAGCCTTCAGGGGTGGCTCAAGGGCATCCACTGCTCTCAGTCTGCAGACACAGCAGCAGGAGCTCCCTGGGCCAAGCGGCCGTGCTGTGTGCGACAGGAACCCGCTGTGTGTTCGGGCCCACAGGCCAGCGCAGTCCCTGCACCTCGGGTTCCACCGCTGCACGTCCTCGGGCACGCGGGATGTGCCCACCAGCCCTGCTCCCTGGGAGGGCACAGACTGCTGCCCGGCCGCTGCTGGTGCTGCCGGAGCTGCCTGGCACCAGCATTGGAAACTGCTGAGAGCCGCTCAGCCCCAGTTCCTTGAGTAGCTGGGAAGCAGCTCAGCAGCTTTGTATCCAAACACACAACTGAACTGTCTGAGGAAGAACTTCACTCTGCAGTGATAAACACATACTGGTTGTTGGGGTGGTTGTAAACTCTGCTCTTCCAGCTTCATTCCACACGATCATCAGGGTTGCTGAGGAACTTTCCAGTTGTCTCATCAGCGCTGTTGCTTTTCAGCATCTTGTTGCAGTGCATTCAAGCTGCAGATACCAAGGCTGTTGTCCTTAGTACAGAAGTTAAGCCAGTCTCTGGTTCCTGCCATGAGCTCAGCTTCAACCCTTTGGGTTGAAGAAAGAAATGGGGCACATTTCTGGCTTCTTGGATGTGATCTAACCTCTTGGAATCAGCCTGTATCAGTTAACAGAAAGAAAATGAAGCTCCAAAAAATCAAAAGCAACATTTATTTATAACAGTTGACAAAACAAGAAAACAAGCAGAGATGTCAAGCTCATCTCACAGAGCTTTTTGGTGGATGCTCTGCTCCCTACAAGCTATTTCCAATTAAAGGAAGTGGAAAGACCCTATAAAAATAACACCTGACCATTTGCTTCTGAAAGAAGAGGGGAATAAACATGTAACATCTTCAGATACTTCTGATATTTTCTGTATAGAACATTTCTTACAGATTTCAGTAGATTTCCCAATTCCCCTCTCATTCCTGCCTCTCACAGGAGCATTATTCACTTTTGTTATGCACTGATGAGATATCATGCTATTTTGAGCCTGAAAGATTGTGCGTTTTCTCTCCTTGCTTCATTAAATAGTGATTTTCAGTCCTGCAAACATTCCAAATTTCCCCTGATTCTCTCCTTCCACTGTGATCATGACAACAAATTACATAAGGACTCAGAAGAGTTAATAAAATCTGCATCCTGACAAACTAATTTTGTCTGAGTTTACTCTGAGTTTTAAAAGCAAACTCTACCCGCCCTCACTCTTATAAATCACTGTGTTCCCCCCTTTCATCCACTATTTCTTTTAAGAGCTGTGTCCAAAACTCCATTTTGCGTTCTTTCAGTTTCTTTGATGCCTTTTGCATGAGGTCTATTTCCAGGTATCCTTCGTCCAGATCGTACTGAGGCCAATGGACCAATCCTTCTCCGTTGGGATTTCTGGAAATAAGGTAATGAACAGTTAGCTTTTCATTTACCTGTCACTTGTGCTCTGACTGCCAAATTCTTAGGAACCAGCATGTAAGTATTGCTGTTATGGTTCAGGTGGCACAGACAAAACTTGAGCTGTAATTAGCATTGCAATTCTCACCCATTTCTAGCAAAGTTAGTCCAGTATCTCATAACATTTCTGCTAAGCTTATTTTCTTCTTCTGTAGCATTCCCTGCAAAGTGAGACATAATATGGCAACGTTAAAAACTAAATAATCAAAAAAGAAGCAGCTCTATCAAATCTAATAGACCGTATTCAGTTGTATTTGTCCCTCTGAGCTACGGGAGTTTTAGTCAGTAGAGCTCCAAGAGAGAAGTGCAGATGGATGATTTCATGGAAAGTAACTACTGCTAAAGACAGAAAATGCTTATGTTGATTTCAATGATTCTAAGAAAGTCTATTCTAAAAGCCACTCCTGTAAGTAAAATTAATAATAAGGATGTTTTAAAAGGACGACTTTAGTAAGCATGGATACATTACCAGCTAAGAATGGCTTTCCAAACACAAAGGCAATCTCAGCTCCGTGATCTGCTTTTATAAACTCTGGTACAACCCCTGTCACTGAACTGGGTCGATGCTGAAACTCATAAAAGTAGACTGGGTTGCCAGCATCTGGTAGAAAATGTACAGAAGAGTGTTAGTTTGAGAGCTGAAACTACCTGCCATCAAAGAGGATAAACTTTGATTACAAGCTATTTTGATAAAATGAAAACACAAGCCGTGTCCATAATCACACCTCAGGTGGAACTCTACATTTCTTCTAAGAGACTCACCTCTATGGTATCTGGCCACTTCAATGGATGGAAAAACAAACAAAGCATCTGTAAGTGCATCAAGAAAACCATCTCGCACCTGAATACGGTTTGCTGCATTCCCTATGTATTCATTGTATACTCGATCAACAACTTCAGAAGTAACACCCTGAAATGAACAAGAAAAATTCTTGTTATAACGGTGATGAATATTATCAAGAGTAACAGCACTGAGTGTGTCACCTGTACAAATATACCCTATATATACAATATACAAACATAGAACCAAACAAGTGAAAGAGCAGTACTGGGTTGTTTTGAAAATGGTCTCTTACCTTAATTTCCATTGCTAATAATCCCTGTAAATGTTGACGTGCAACATTTTCATCGAGACCATCTGCAGTAGCAGGAATTTTCAAAGTCTACATGATACAGAGAATCATATTTAGTAGAAAACCTTATGTTGAAATTATGTAGAAATAATGACATTACATGTCTCTTACCTTAAGCATATCCCATCCAAATTCACAGTTATTTACTCCTATTATATATGGGACTGGATTGATCAATTTTTCAAATAGTAATTGCATGGGATTCTTTGGAAAAAATACCCCATCTACAGATGTAAAGGCAGATAGTAAAGACTGGAGAAAAAAAAAAGACCAAACAACAAACATGTTAGCTCTAGAAAAAACGTTCAGATTTTCAGTGCAGCTCCACAGCAAAACAAAACACAGTGCCATGTGAAAATATTGGAAACAATGTATTCAAGGCATCACTACACTTTCTCTGACAGATTTTCTGCACTAGGCAGAAGATTCTGTGCGGACCAGCATTATATTTCATTGTTAGTGAACCACGGGTCATGATGTTTAATTTGCATCTCTTCTTAGGGAGTTCAATCCTACTATGATGTGTGGAGCAGTAGTGGAAAAACTAACTTCTGTGTTGAAACTGGAAAGGAACATGGAAACCAGCACTGTGATAGGAACTTCTAAGTAGAATATAATATAGTATATTAATTAATTTTCAGGTTCTCCAGGAGAAACTGTGACATGTACACACTCTTCTCCTTCCCCTGGCAGAGCAAGGCAGCAAAACACAAGTAGCTCAAGGTGCACGCAGAATGAAAGGAGAGTCACCTGTTGACATTGTTCAGGTGAGTTACAGCACAGCTGCAATGCTGTCAAAGCCTGCAAAGGTCTAGAAAGTCACATCTTTCACTCACTTCAAGTTCCCCTAATATGCAACACGCAAATAGCATGCTCTGTTAGGACTAAATTGGAAAAGTCATTTAAACCCAGTAAGTATAGTTTCACCTACCAGTTTTTGTGCTATTTGTAGTATCTCTTCTTCTGTTTTTTCCCTTAAGCATTCAACGATTGCAGCTGAACTGGGTTTTTCACAGTCAGAGGCAGCAGCAACTCTCTGAAATCAAGGAAAACACTCACTCTTCACCTGCTCCCATAGAAGGCTCCGTGTGCCGCCAGCCTGAGAGCGCAGCAGGGGGAGTCTGAACTTCTGCACAAGGACCAGTGCAGCCGGACACGTTCCAGCTGCAGAGGCAGAGAGCAGGGAGCCCTCAGAACCCTCCACACTGGGGCTGAGCGGAAGGAAGGAAGTCAGCTCTTCGTTTGAAATATAAACAGAATGGATAAAGTCTTGTTTACTTGCACATAACAGGCATCAAAAAAGAGGGAAGGAGAAGAGTATTGAGAATCTGGTGCCATTTTCCTGCCAAAAATCATAGCTCTACTTTTCCGGATGACAATACATGTTCTAGGATTGCTTTACATTTCACACTCCTTCCCTGCCTTCTCTCTTCACTTCCTTAGTTTTTTGCTTTCAGACATTTGACAATTTTTGGAAATATGAAAAGCAAAGCATCATTAAACATGTATTATTTGCACGCAGAAATACTGTCTTTAACGACAGTGGTGGTAGTTTCAGGAGAAAAAAACCCACAAGTGTTTCTACATTTTGGAATACACAGTTTAAGCTGTGCAAAACTATCTGGAAAAATAATCAAATTTACCACGAAGTACCGACTTTTGCTTCTTCTTCAGGATGGTCAGTGAACAAACGCCAGCTTACAGTACCGCTCTCTGAAATGGCTTTATGGAACAAACCCTTTGCCAGGGGAGATAAGATCTATAACAAAGCAAGAACAAGCATGACAAGCATTCTGTTCTGACCACTGACTTAGAATTTCACTCTCAGGAATTGCCATTTAAAACATTTTGAAAACAAATGCCATAACACTCTTATTGTGCAACCTCTGATCTCAGCTCTGATCCCAGGTCACAAAATGCACAACAGGTTCAGCTGTGATAACTTAGCACAAGTGACTGTCAAAGCAAACAGGAAAAAGGCAATACGTTCTCTTAAAGAACTTTTATCAGAAAGATTTTTGGGGGGGGTTTGGCCCTACAGAAAAACAAACAAACAAACAAACCACCAGAATTTAATTTAGTAGATGAGGAATAACATTTTGGGTCTGAACGGCAAGATTTGGGTGTGATAAGAACATTTTCATCAATCAGAGGTTGTACTGATATCACATCCTATTACAGACCGAGGTGTTGGACTCAATGATCCTCGTGGGTCCCTTCCAACTCAGGACTTTCTGACTATGATGTGTCATTTACCATTAAACCATCCCTTTTCTCTCTCTGACTTTTCATGTAGGTACTAAAAATGAACATGAAAGCTGGTTTGGTTTTTTTGCCCTAAGTAATTAAAATTAATTATCACTGTGAACTTACAAGAGCAGAAACACTGATTCCTCCTGCAGATTCTCCAACAATAGTGACGGATCCTGGATCTCCTCCAAAATACCTGATATTTTCCTGAATCCACCGAAGAGCTGCTACTTGATCCAAATAGCCCCAGTTACCTGGCGCGTGCTTATCACCAGTGCTGCAGAGAATAGATTTGTTTCAATGCTCAGTGCAAGAAAAAAGGCAGAGAAAAATATAATCTGTGCTATAAGAAATCAGCTGCCATTCTCTACACAACTAAAAACATAAATGGCTCAGAAAGCATTGAGCTTAAAGTAGCAACCAAACAACAACAGAACGAAGCTCACTTGGGACATGTAAATTGTTCCCAACTGTTGCATATGCAACTAAGAAACGTATAGTCTCTTTGCATAAGCAAGTGTCCTGCACGGCTCTTCACCGAGGCTCTGCACACGTAATTGAGGAAATCGCAAAAAACAGAAATAAGATGTCTTACCTAAAATATCCAAGAATACCTAATCTGTACTGAATTGTTACCACCACCACATTGTCAAAGGCCGCTAATGCTGAACCATCGTAGGATGAACCTGTTCCTCCAACGAATCCACCTCCATGGATCCACACAAAGACCTGGGAAGACAAAACCAGAGACAACCCAGCACGGATAAGAGCTCCCAGTGATAAAAATTAAATAGAAGCCAAAATATTGTATGTAACTTGATCATCAAACTGCAGCTGTAAGTCTGCAGATAGTACAGCTTCTAGGTTTACTGTACAATAATTGTGCTAGAGGTTTTATAATAGTTTTGCTTACCGGCAGCTCCTGTTTTTCTGTAGCAACGGGTGTATACACGTTTAGGTATAAGCAATCTTCAGACACTTGGAGATGAACTTTTTCTTTTCTATTAGTAACAAGGTACGAAATTAAATTTCCTTTTTCTTTATCCTGTAGACACCTGAATAAATGAGAAATAAGTAACTAAAACCACAAAACTAGGAAGTGTAGCTTTTTTGTACTACCAGAGTAAAGTGCTAACCAGAAACCAATCTCTAGTACATTTCCAGATTGTTTGCAACAGAAAACATTTAATATTTTTTCACCTTCAAGCTACTTTCTTCCTTTGAGCTTACATTAAGGAGATGTGTAAAAATGAGTCACAATCTATGGCAGCACACAGGGACATGCAGATACAACTTTGTGTTTCAAAGCGTTTCAGAAATATACCTGCAACTACCTGTGGCTATAAATTCCTTCAATGAAAATGCAAGTTAACTATTTTGCATCTTCAATGGCTTTTTGTATTGTAATGGTGGGTCTTGGGCTTGAGACACTAAACAAGGGCAGTAGCACAAATGCAGAAAAGATATTTACAACATAGACTAGAAATGCTCTGCAGTGCTTATGTGTCCTGTGAAGCATGTGACTCGCTCCACATTTTGTTCTTTGAATGTTTTATTCCAACATTTCCTCAGCTTCTTTCTGTTTCTGCTCCAAAGCTACACAGCTCTTATACATTGCTAAGCAATGACCAAATGCTCCAAAACATGAACATCATTAGCAAAGTGCTGGTCCACATTAGTTTGTCACTAATGCCCATCAGATAAGAGCTTTTCATAAAAAGAGCAGCTTATAGAGGTATCTTTAGGAATGCATTCATTGTAACAGTCACAGGTGGCAACGAGATGGCAGCAAGGAATGTATCTTTGTGGCTTGTGATTGCCCTACACATCAGTGTCCTGGACTTGCATACCATGTACGAGTCTTACAAAGATCCCTGGCTGTGTTGTTGTCTTACATTGGTGGGTAGGAAGTGGCATCTCTGACTCCTTTCCACGGCTCAGGTGGCTGGGGTTCAGAAAACCTCAGTGGCCCAACTGGCGGCTTAGCAAAAGGAAGCCCCAGGAAGACATTCACACTCCTCTCGGCTGCGTCCACTTGGAAGCGGTACCCTCGGACTCTCCCGTATTTGGTCTCCACTTCTGGTTGCTCTGCATTGTGTCCTGGGGGACGTGAGCACAAAATAATTGGTCTATTTGTAAGTAATTGCCAGATTTCTAAGAGCTTTAGCTGCTTAAATAAACACCTTTTGTTTCAACAAACTCAAATCAGTATAGCTGACGTCATTTCAGCCTTCATTCTGATTGTTTTCCATGTATAATCTCCCTCAGGTATATCAGATGAATTGTCTTACTATCCACACACATCAGTAATTGCATGTAGATCTTAACTCTTTTTGATCCATGTTGTTAGTTAAAAGTCCAGTTGGGTGGTCTCAATAAGAAAAGAGCTGTGAACACACAAAATACATTCCAGAACTTTGTATGTACAGCTAAAAGGAAAACCTTCTAACATTCCGAAAAATGCTCTGCCATGTACAAATACTGTTAGCATTTAGGTAACATTTGTTAAACATTAGTGTGAAAGTTCTCTATATCAAATTACAGACGTGGTGCAGTGGTCTGCGCTGCCCCAGCAGACAAGATGTTGAGACAGGAAGCTGATTTCTTTATTTGCAAAATCAGTCAAGTAAGACAAATGAGTGAAAGCAGATCACAAAAAGAAATCGAGAATGTTTGCTCTTCAGACGTAATTTCCATTCAGCAAGGTTGTTTGCCCAGCTCCTCCGCTACAGCTGGGGTTCCCATAGGTGAACAAGCTGCCACGGGCTCTATTTCCTTACAGAAGGCAATAGGTAAAATCCCTTCCCAAGCTCACCGGTAGCTACAAGCGCCGTGACCCCAACAGTCAGAATCAGCGACAGCAGCAACGCGTCCTTTCCAGTTGCCATTTTCAAGCCAGTCACATATTTACCCCCGCAGCCTGTTGCCTTATATACCATGTTACATGTACGTGTTACGCAAGGCAACCGCTGATTAGCAAAAGCAATACTCAGGCTGTGAGACAAATCGATGCTTGCTTGGTAGCTAACAAAAGAATTAGAGAGCTTCTCAACACTAACGAGATGGTTCCTCAGCTTTTGTAGCATGGGAACAATATTAAAGTCTGTGGGTGGGAACTCTACATTTAATGCCTCTGAAAAATGAGGAGGGTTTATGGGCTTCACATCTATCAATGTTGCATGACATGAAAAAGAGGGAAGAGAAAGCTGAATAAAGGTCTTGTGTTAGTTCTACGTGAACTTTGGGCCTTTTTTTTTGGCACGCCTCAGTAGCTCTTGCCCCAGAAAGGCTGTTTTGCAATTTTATAATATATCACGAGAATTCTCAGATGTCAAAGACAGCACAGATTAATTTACTGCTTGCACCTTTGTTTTCACCTGAGTGGGCCATAAAGACCCACAGTCCTTAAATTAGTTCAGCACACATAGTATGCAGCTAGTAGCCCTGTGCACTAGGACTGTGCTTGTGACCTTTACTCCAACCTCCCTCAGTGTACCTGCACAGGTGTGCTTTACAGCCCTTGCAGGTAACCCCAGTCAACGTTAACCTGGGCTGCTCAGGGGGCAGAGTGTTGGCAGGTGGCCGAGGCTCCTGCCCTTTGTACAGAGCTGTGAGTTGTGGCACTACACTGTTGCCAATACCAACGCCCTTTATTTTTCCCCTTCATTTACTATCCTATTTTCCAAACATTTCTCTTCAATCCTCCTTTGTTCTACTCATTACTTGTTTTTCAAATACAGGATCTGCAAAATCTCTCAACTCGTGTCCCATCAAGAATCCCAAAGAAGCAGCTGCTTTGAAAATGTTACCAGTGCAAAACAGTTTCTGCCAACTCTGCCAATCTTAGTTAAAAGAAGAAAATAAACAAATGGGATTTGAGATCCCTACAGCCTTGCCTGTACACACTTGGTAGAGATGCACAATCATGACCTATACGTGGCAACACTTACTCCAGTTATATAGACAAACTTGTGGAATCTGGGGACACTGTTACATACCTGGTAAGTGGAATTCTTGAATGCTGTTTGGTATTTAATTTTAAGAGAGAACATGTGGCAGCTTACCCTCAATCAGTGAATAATGCAGAAGTCAGGGACCAATCAGACCCTTATTTGTCATACCCTTTATTTTTCAAAAAATGCTACTCCTAAATGTAGCCTCTGGAATGCTTTGTAACAGGACACATTCCATCAGAAAGGATGAGCCTTTAGAGCAGCCGTCTTGAACACAAGCAGCCTCATTCAAGTCCAGGAGCAATGCCAGCAGCAGACTGTGTTTCACATTGCTGGGCTCTGGGCAGAGCCTTCAGGGGTGGCTCAAGGGCATCCACTGCTCTCAGTCTGCAGACACAGCAGCAGGAGCTCCCTGGGCCAAGCGGCCGTGCTGTGTGCGACAGGAACCCGCTGTGTGTTCGGGCCCACAGGCCAGCGCAGTCCCTGCACCTCGGGTTCCACCGCTGCACGTCCTCGGGCACGCGGGATGTGCCCACCAGCCCTGCTCCCTGGGAGGGCACAGACTGCTGCCCGGCCGCTGCTGGTGCTGCCGGAGCTGCCTGGCACCAGCATTGGAAACTGCTGAGAGCCGCTCAGCCCCAGTTCCTTGAGTAGCTGGGAAGCAGCTCAGCAGCTTTGTATCCAAACACACAACTGAACTGTCTGAGGAAGAACTTCACTCTGCAGTGATAAACACATACTGGTTGTTGGGGTGGTTGTAAACTCTGCTCTTCCAGCTTCATTCCACATGATCATCAGGGTTGCTGAGGAACTTTCCAGTTGTCTCATCAGCGCTGTTGCTTTTCAGCATCTTGTTGCAGTGCATTCAAGCTGCAGATACCAAGGCTGTTGTCCTTAGTACAGAAGTTAAGCCAGTCTCTGGTTCCTGCCATGAGCTCAGCTTCAACCCTTTGGGTTGAAGAAAGAAATGGGGCACATTTCTGGCTTCTTGGATGTGATCTAACCTCTTGGAATCAGCCTGTATCAGTTAACAGAAAGAAAATGAAGCTCCAAAAAATCAAAAAGCAACATTTATTTATAAGAGTTGACAAAACAAGAAAACAAGTAGAGATGTCAAGCTCATCTCACAGAGGTTTTTTGGTGGATGCTTTGCTTCCTACAAGCTATTTCCAATTAAAGGAAGTGGAAAGACCCTGTGAAAATAACACCTGACTATTTGCTTCTGAAAGAAGAGGGGAATAAACATATAACATCTTCAGATACTTCTGATATTTTCTGTATAGAACATTTCTTACAGATTTCAATAGATTTCCCAATTCCCTTCTCATTCCTGCCTCTGACAGGAGCATTATTCACTTTTGTTATGCACTGATGAGATATCATGCTCTTTTTGAGCCTGAAAGATTGTGCGTTTTCTCTCCTTGCTTCATTAAATAGTGATTCTTAGTCCTGCAAACATTCCAAATTTCCCCTGATTCTCTCCTTCCACTGTGATCATGACA
Source organism: Nesoenas mayeri (assembly GCF_963082525.1). NCBI lineage: Eukaryota > Metazoa > Chordata > Aves > Columbiformes > Columbidae > Nesoenas > Nesoenas mayeri. The sequence goes on from NC_137547.1 coordinate 18,915,367, forward strand.
ACAAATTACATAATAAGGACTCAGAAGAGTTAATAAAATCTGCATCCTGACAAACTAATTTTGTTTGAGTTTACTCTGAGTTTTAAAAGCAAACTCTACCCACCCCCACTCTTATAATTCACTGTGTTCCCTCCTTTCATCCACTATTTCTTTTAAGAGCTGTGTCCAAAACTCCATTTTGCGTTCTTTCAGTTTCTTTGATGCCTTTTGCATGAGGTCTATTTCCAGGTATCCTTCGTCCAGATCGTACTGAGGCCAATGGACCAATCCTTCTCCGTTGGGATTTCTGGAAATAAGGTAATGAACAGTTAGCTTTTCATTTACCTGTCACTTGTGCTCTGACTGCCAAATTCTTAGGAACCAGCATGTAAGTATTGCTGTTATGGTTCAGGTGGCACAGACAAAACTTGAGCTGTAATTAGCATTGCAATTCTCACCCATTTCTAGCAAAGTTAGTCCAGTATCTCATAACATTTCTGCTAAGCTTATTTTCTTCTTCTGTAGCATTCCCTGCAAAGTGAGACATAATATGGCAACGTTAAAAACTAAATAATCAAAAAAGAAGCAGCTCTATCAAATCTAATAGACCGTATTCAGTTGTATTTGTCCCTCTGAGCTATGGGAGTTTTAACCACCAGAGCTCTAGGAGAGAAGTGCAGATGGATGATTTCATGGAAAGTAACTACTGCTAAAGACAGAAAATGCTTATGTTGATTTCAATGATTCTAAGAAAGTCTATTCTAGCCCCGCCCCCCCCCGCCCATAAGTAAAATTAATAATAAGGATGTTTTAAAAGGACGACTTTAGTAAGCATGGATACATTACCAGCTAAGAATGGCTTTCCAAACACAAAGGCAATCTCAGCTCCGTGATCTGCTTTTACAAACTCTGGTACAACCCCTGTCGCTGAACTGGGTCGATGCTGAAACTCATAAAAGTAGACTGGGTTGCCAGCATCTGGTAGAAAATGTACAGAAGAGTGTTAGTTTGAGAGCTGAAACTACCTGCCGTCAAAGAGGATAAACTTTGATTACAAGCTATTTTGATAAAATGAAAACACAAGCCGTGTCCATAATCACACCTCAGGTGGAACTCTACATTTCTTCTAAGAGACTCACCTCTATGGTATCTGGCCACTTCAATGGATGGAAAAACAAACCAAGCATCTGCAACTGCATCAAGAAAACCATCTCGCACCTGAATACGGTTTGCTGCATTCCCTATGTATTCATTGTATACTCGATCAACAACTTCAGAAGTAACACCCTGAAATGAACAACAAAAATATAACAGTGATGAATATTATCAAGAGTAACAGCACTGAGTGTGTCACCTGTACAAATATACCCTATATATACAATATACAAACATAGAACCAGACAAGTGAAAAAGCAGCACTGGGTTGTTTTGAAAATGGCCTCTTACCTTAATAGTCACTGGTACGAATCTGTGTAAAAGCTGACGTGCAACATCTTCATCGAGACCATCTGCAGTAGCAGGAATTTTCAAAGTCTACATGATACAGAGAATCACATTTAGTAGAAAACCTTATGTTGAAATTATGTAGAAATAATGACATTACATGTCTCTTACCGTAGGCATCACCCATCCAAATTCACAGTTATTTACTCCTATTATATATGGGACTGGATTGATCAGTTTTTCAGATAGTAATTGGATGGGATTCTTTGGAAAAAATACCCCATCTACAGATGTAAAGGCAGATAGTAAAGACTGGAGAAAAAAAAAAGACCAAACAACAAACATGTTAGCTCTAGAAAAAACGTTCGGATTTTCAGTGCAGCTCCACAGCAAAACAAAACACAGTGCCAAGTGAAAATATTGGAAACAATGTATTCAAGGCATCACTACACTTTCTCTGACAGATTTTCTGCACTAGGCAGAAGATTCTGTGCGGACCAGCATTATATTTTATTGTTAGTGAACCACGGGTCATGATGTTTAATTTGCATCTCTTCTTAGGGAGTTCAATCCTACTATGATGTGTGGAGCAGTAGTGGAAAAACTAACTTCTGTGTTGAAACTGGAAAGGAACATGGAAACCAGCACTGTGATAGGAACTTCTAAGTAGAATATAATATAGTATATTAATTAATTTTCAGGTTCTCCAGGAGAAACTGTGACATGTACACACTCTTCTCCTTCCCCTGGCAGAGCAAGGCAGCAAAACACAAGTAGCTCAAGGTGCACGCAGAATGAAAGGAGAGTCACCTGTTGACATTGTTCAGGTGAGTTACAGCACAGCTGCAATGCTGTCAAAGCCTGCAAAGGTCTAGAAAGTCACATCTTTCACTCACTTCAAGTTCCCCTAATATGCAACACGCAAATAGCATGCTCTGTTAGGACTAAATTGGAAAAGTCATTTAAACCCAGTAAGTATAGTTTCACCTACCAGTTTTTGTGCTATTTGTAGTATCTCTTCTTCTGTTTTTTCCCTTAAGCATTCAACGATTGCAGCTGAACTGGGTTTTTCACAGTCAGAGGCAGCAGCAACTCTCTGAAATCAAGGAAAACACTCACTCTTCACCTGCTCCCATAGAAGGCTCCGTGTGCCGCCAGCCTGAGAGCGCAGCAGGGGGAGTCTGAACTTCTGCACAAGGACCAGTGCAGCCGGACACGTTCCAGCTGCAGAGGCAGAGAGCAGGGAGCCCTCAGAACCCTCCACACTGGGGCTGAGCGGAAGGAAGGAAGTCAGCTCTTCGTTTGAAATATAAACAGAATGGATAAAGTCTTGTTTACTTGCACATAACAGGCATCAAAAAAGAGGGAAGGAGAAGAGTATTGAGAATCTGGTGCCATTTTCCTGCCAAAAATCATAGCTCTACTTTTCCGGATGACAATACATGTTCTAGGATTGCTTTACATTTCACACTCCTTCCCTGCCTTCTCTCTTCACTTCCTTAGTTTTTTGCTTTCAGACATTTGACAATTTTTGGAAATATGAAAAGCAAAGCATCATTAAACATGTATTATTTGCACGCAGAAATACTGTCTTTAACGACAGTGGTGGTAGTTTCAGGAGAAAAAAACCCACAAGTGTTTCTACATTTTGGAATACACAGTTTAAGCTGTGCAAAACTATCTGGAAAAATAATCAAATTTACCACGAAGTACCCACTTTTGCTTCTTCTTCAGGATGGTCAGTGAACAAACGCCAGCTTACAGTACCGCTCTCTGAAATGGCTTTATGGAACAAACCCTTTGCCAGGGGAGATAAGATCTATAATAAAGCAAGAACAAGCATGACAAGCATTCTGTTCTGACCACTGACTTAGAATTTCACTCTCAGGAATTGCCATTTAAAACATTTTGAAAACAAATGCCATAACACTCTTATTGTACAGCCTCTGATCTCAGCTCTGATCCCAGGTCACAAAATGCACAACAGGTTCAGCTGTGATAACTTAGCACAAGTGACTGTCAAAGCAAACAGGAAAAAGGCAATACGTTCTCTTAAAGAACTTTTATCAGAAAGATTTTTGGGGGGGTTTGGCCCTACAGAAAAACAAACAAACAAACAAACCACCAGAATTTAATTTAGTAGATGAGGAATAACATTTTGGGTCTGAACGGCAAGATTTGGGTGTGATAAGAACATTTTCATCAATCAGAGGTTGTACTGATATCACATCCTATTACAGACCGAGGTGTTGGACTCAATGATCCTCGTGGGTCCCTTCCAACTCAGGACTTTCTGACTATGATGTGTCATTTACCATTAAACCATCCCTTTTCTCTCTCTGACTTTTCATGTAGGTACTAAAAATGAACATGAAAGCTGGTTTGGTTTTTTTGCCCTAAGTAATTAAAATTAATTATCACTGTGAACTTACAAGAGCAGAAACACTGATTCCTCCTGCAGATTCTCCAACAATAGTGACGGATCCTGGATCTCCTCCAAAATATCTGATATTTTCCTGAATCCACCGAAGAGCTGCTACTTGATCCAAATAGCCCCAGTTACCTGGCGCGTGCTTATCACCAGTGCTGCAGAGAATAGATTTGTTTCAATGCTCAGTGCAAGAAAAAAGGCAGAGAAAAATATAATCTGTGCTATAAGAAATCAGCTGCCATTCTCTACACAACTAAAAAAATAAATGGCTCAGAAAGCATTGAGCTTAAAGTAGCAACCAAACAACAACAGAACGAAGCTCACTTGGGACATGTAAATTGTTCCCAACTGTTGCATATACAACTAAGAAACGTATAGTCTCTTTGCATAAGCAAGTGTCCTGCACGGCTCTTCACCGAGGCTCTGCACACGTAATTGAGGAAATCGCAAAAAACGGAAATAAGATGTCTTACCTAAAATATCCAACGATACCTAATCTGTACTGAATTGTTACCACCACCACATTGTCAAAGGCCGCTAATACTGAACCATCGTAGGTTGAAGCTGCTCCACAAACGAGTCCACCTCCGTGGATCCACACAAAGACCTGGGAAGACAAAACCAGAGACAACCCAGCACGGATAAGAGCTCCCAGTGATAAAAATTAAATAGAAGCCAAAATATTGTATGTAACTTGATCATCAAACTGCAGCTGTAAGTCTGCAGATAGTACAGCTTCTAGGTTTACTGTACAATAATTGTGCTAGAGGTTTTATAATAGTTTTGCTTACCGGCAGCTCCTGTTTTTCTGTAGCAACGGGTGTATACACGTTTAGGTATAAGCAATCTTCAGACACTTGGAGATGAACTTTTTCTTTTCTATTAGTAACAAGGTACGAAATTAAATTTCCTTTTTCTTTATCCTGTAGACACCTGAATAAATGAGAAATAAGTAACTAAAACCACAAAACTAGGAAGTGTAGCTTTTTTGTACTACCAGAGTAAAGTGCTAACCAGAAACCAATCTCTAGTACATTTCCAGATTGTTTGCAACAGAAAACATTTAATATTTTTTCACCTTCAAGCTACTTTCTTCCTTTGAGCTCACATTAAGGAGATGTGTAAAAATGAGTCACAATCTATGGCAGCACACAGGGACATGCAGATACAACTTTGTGTTTCAAAACGTTTCAGAAATATACCTGCAACTACCTGTGGCTATAAATTCCTTCAATGAAAATGCAAGTTAACTATTTTGCATCTTCAATGGCTTTTTGTATTGTAATGGTGGGTCTTGGGCTTGAGACACTAAACAAGGGCAGTAGCACAAATGCAGAAAAGATATTTACAACATAGACTAGAAATGCTCTGCAGTGCTTATGTGTCCTGTGAAGCATGTGACTCGCTCCACATTTTGTTCTTTGAATGTTTTATTCCAACATTTCCTCAGCTTCTTTCTGTTTCTGCTCCAAAGCTACACAGCTCTTATACATTGCTAAGCAATGATCAAATGCTCCAAAACATGAACATCATTAGCAAAGTGCTGGTCCACATTAGTTTGTCACTAATGCCCATCAGATAAGAGCTTTTCATAAAAAGAGCAGCTTATAGAGGTATCTTTAGGAATGCATTCATTGTAACAGTCACAGGTGGCAATGAGATGGCAGCAAGGAATGTATCTTTGTGGCTTGTGATTGCCCTACACATCAGTGTTCTGGACTTGCATACCATGTACGAGTCTTACAAAGATCCCTGGCTGTGTTGTTGTCTTACATTGGTGGGTAGGAAGTGGCATCTCTGACTCCTTTCCACGGCTCAGGTGGCTGGGGTTCAGAAAACCTCAGTGGCCCAACTGGCGGCTTAGCAAAAGGAAGCCCCAGGAAGACATTCACACTCCTCTCGGCTGCGTCCACTTGGAAGCGGTACCCTCGGACTCTCCCGTATTTGGTCTCCACTTCTGGTTGCTCTGCATTGTGTCCTGGGGGACGTGAGCACAAAATAATTGGTCTATTTGTAAGTAATTGCCAGATTTCTAAGAGCTTTAGCTGCTTAAATAAACACCTTTTGTTTCAACAAACTCAAATCAGTATAGCTGACGTCATTTCAGCCTTCATTCTGATTGTTTTCCATGTATAATCTCCCTCAGGTATATCAGATGAATTGTCTTACTATCCACACACATCAGTAATTGCATGTAGATCTTAACTCTTTTTGATCCATGTTGTTAGTTAAAAGTCCAGTTGGGTGGTCTCAATAAGAAAAGAGCTGTGAACACACAAAATACATTCCAGAACTTTGTATGTACAGCTAAAAGGAAAACCTTCTATCATTCCGAAAAATGCTCTGCCATGTACAAATACTGTTAGCATTTAGGTAACATTTGTTAAACATTAGTGTGAAAGTTCTCTATATCAAATTACAGACGTGGTGCAGTGGTCTGCGCTGCCCCAGCAGACAAGATGTTGAGACAGGAAGCTGATTTCTTTATTTGCACAATCAGTCAAGTAAGACAAATGAGTGAAAGCAGATCACAAAAAGAAATCGAGAATGTTTGCTCTTCAGACGTAATTTCCATTCAGCAAGGTTGTTTGCCCAGCTCCTCCGCTACAGCTGGGGTTCCCATAGGTGAACAAGCTGCCACGGGCTCTATTTCCTTACAGAAGGCAATAGGTAAAATCCCTTCCCAAGCTCACCGGTAGCTACAAGCGCCGTGACCCCAACAGTCAGAATCAGCGACAGCAGCAACGCGTCCTTTCCAGTTGCCATTTTCAAGCCAGTCACATATTTACCCCCGCAGCCTGTTGCCTTATATACCATGTTACATGTACGTGTTACGCAAGGCAACCGCTGATTAGCAAAAGCAATACTCAGGCTGTGAGACAAATCGATGCTTGCTTGGTAGCTAACAAAAGAATTAGAGAGCTTCTCAACACTAACGAGATGGTTCCTCAGCTTTTGTAGCATGGGAACAATATTAAAGTCTGTGGGTGGGAACTCTACATTTAATGCCTCTGAAAAATGAGGAGGGTTTATGGGCTTCACATCTATCAATGTTGCATGACATGAAAAAGAGGGAAGAGAAAGCTGAATAAAGGTCTTGTGTTAGTTCTACGTGAACTTTGGGCCTTTTTTTTTGGCACGCCTCAGTAGCTCTTGCCCCAGAAAGGCTGTTTTGCAATTTTATAATATATCACGAGAATTCTCAGATGTCAAAGACAGCACAGATTAATTTACTGCTTGCACCTTTGTTTTCACCTGAGTGGGCCATAAAGACCCACAGTCCTTGAATTAGTTCAGCACACATAGTATGCAGCTAGTAGCCCTGTGCACTAGGACTGTGCTTGTGACCTTTACTCCAACCTCCCTCAGTGTACCTGCACAGGTGTGCTTTACAGCCCTTGCAGGTAACCCCAGTCAACGTTAACCTGGGCTGCTCAGGGGGCAGAGTGTTGGCAGGTGGCCGAGGCTCCTGCCCTTTGTACAGAGCTGTGAGTTGTGGCACTACACTGTTGCCAATACCAACGCCCTTTATTTTTCCCCTTCATTTACTATCCTATTTTCCAAACATTTCTCTTCAATCCTCCTTTGTTCTACTCATTACTTGTTTTTCAAATACAGGATCTGCAAAATCTCTCAACTCGTGTCCCATCAAGAATCCCAAAGAAGCAGCTGCTTTGAAAATGTTACCAGTGCAAAACAGTTTCTGCCAACTCTGCCAATCTTAGTTAAAAGAAGAAAATAAACAAATGGGATTTGAGATCCCTACAGCCTTGCCTGTACACACTTGGTAGAGATGCACAATCATGACCTATACGTGGCAACACTTACTCCAGTTATATAGACAAACTTGTGGAATCTGGGGACACTGTTACATACCTGGTAAGTGGAATTCTTGAATGCTGTTTGGTATTTAATTTTAAGAGAGAACATGTGGCAGCTTACCCTCAATCAGTGAATAATGCAGAAGTCAGGGACCAATCAGACCCTTATTTGTCATACCCTTTATTTTTCAAAAAAAATCTACTCCTAAATGTAGCCTCTGGAATGCTTTGTAACAGGACACATTCCATCAGAAAGGATGAGCCTTTAGAGCAGCCGTCTTGAACACAAGCAGCCTCATTCAAGTCCAGGAGCAATGCCAGCAGCAGACTGTGTTTCACATTGCTGGGCTCTGGGCAGAGCCTTCAGGGGTGGCTCAAGGGCATCCACTGCTCTCAGTCTGCAGATACAGCAGCAGGAGCTCCCTGGGCCAAGCGGCCGTGCTGTGTGCGACAGGAACCCGCTGTGTGTTCGGGCCCACAGGCCAGCGCAGTCCCTGCACCTCGGGTTCCACCGCTGCACGTCCTCGGGCACGCGGGATGTGCCCACCAGCCCTGCTCCCTGGGAGGGCACAGACTGCTGCCCGGCCGCTGCTGGTGCTGCCGGAGCTGCCTGGCACCAGCATTGGAAACTGCTGAGAGCCGCTCAGCCCCAGTTCCTTGAGTAGCTGGGAAGCAGCTCAGCAGCTTTGTATCCAAACACACAACTGAACTGTCTGAGGAAGAACTTCACTCTGCAGTGATAAACACATACTGGTTGTTGGGGTGGTTGTAAACTCTGCTCTTCCAGCTTCATTCCACATGATCATCAGGGCTGCTGAGGAACTTTCCAGTTGTCTCATCAGCGCTGTTGCTTTTCAGCATCTTGTTGCAGTGCATTCAAGCTGCAGATACCAAGGCTGTTGTCCTTAGTACAGAAGTTAAGCCAGTCTCTGGTTCCTGCCATGAGCTCAGCTTCAACCCTTTGGGTTGAAGAAAGAAATGGGGCACATTTCTGGCTTCTTGGATGTGATCCAACCTCTTGGAATCAGCCTGTATCAGTTAACAGAAAGAAAATGAAGCTCCAAAAAATCAAAAAGCAACATTTATTTATAAGAGTTGACAAAACAAGAAAACAAGTAGAGATGTCAAGCTCATCTCACAGAGGTTTTTTGGTGGATGCTCTGCTTCCTACAAGCTATTTCCAATTAAAGGAAGTGGAAAGACCCTGTGAAAATAACACCTGACTATTTGCTTCTGAAAGAAGAGGGGAATAAACATATAACATCTTCAGATACTTCTGATATTTTCTGTATAGAACATTTCTTACAGATTTCAATAGATTTCCCAATTCCCTTCTCATTCCTGCCTCTGACAGGAGCATTATTCACTTTTGTTATGCACTGATGAGATATCATGCTCTTTTTGAGCCTGAAAGATTGTGCGTTTTCTCTCCTTGCTTCATTAAATAGTGATTTTCAGTCCTGCAAACATTCCAAATTTCCCCTGATTCTCTCCTTCCACTGTGATCATGACAACAAATTACATAATAAGGACTCAGAAGAGTTAATAAAATCTGCATCCTGACAAACTAATTTTGTTTGAGTTTACTCTGAGTTTTAAAAGCAAACTCTACCCACCCCCACTCTTATAATTCACTGTGTTCCCTCCTTTCATCCACTATTTCTTTTAAGAGCTGTGTCCAAAACTCCATTTTGCGTTCTTTCAGTTTCTTTGATGCCTTTTGCATGAGGTCTATTTCCAGGTATCCTTCGTCCAGATCGTACTGAGGCCAATGGACCAATCCTTCTCCGTTGGGATTTCTGGAAATAAGGTAATGAACAGTTAGCTTTTCATTTACCTGTCACTTGTGCTCTGACTGCCAAATTCTTAGGAACCAGCATGTAAGTATTGCTGTTATGGTTCAGGTGGCACAGACAAAACTTGAGCTGTAATTAGCATTGCAATTCTCACCCATTTCTAGCAAAGTTAGTCCAGTATCTCATAACATTTCTGCTAAGCTTATTTTCTTCTTCTGTAGCATTCCCTGCAAAGTGAGACATAATATGGCAACGTTAAAAACTAAATAATCAAAAAAGAAGCAGCTCTATCAAATCTAATGGACCGTATTCAGTTGTATTTGTCCCTCTGAGCTATGGGAATTTTAACCACCAGAGCTCTAGGAGAGAAGTGCAGATGGATGATTTCATGGAAAGTAACTACTGCTAAAGACAGAAAATGCTTATGTTGATTTCAATGATTCTAAGAAAGTCTATTCTAGCCCCGCCCCCCCCCGCCCATAAGTAAAATTAATAATAAGGATGTTTTAAAAGGACGACTTTAGTAAGCATGGATACATTACCAGCTAAGAATGGCTTTCCAAACACAAAGGCAATCTCAGCTCCGTGATCTGCTTTTACAAACTCTGGTACAACCCCTGTCGCTGAACTGGGTCGATGCTGAAACTCATAAAAGTAGACTGGGTTGCCAGCATCTGGTAGAAAATGTACAGAAGAGTGTTAGTTTGAGAGCTGAAACTACCTGCCGTCAAAGAGGATAAACTTTGATTACAAGCTATTTTGATAAAATGAAAACACAAGCCGTGTCCATAATCACACCTCAGGTGGAACTCTACATTTCTTCTAAGAGACTCACCTCTATGGTATCTGGCCACTTCAATGGATGGAAAAACAAACCAAGCATCTGCAACTGCATCAAGAAAACCATCTCGCACCTGAATACGGTTTGCTGCATTCCCTATGTATTCATTGTATACTCGATCAACAACTTCAGAAGTAACACCCTGAAATGAACAACAAAAATATAACAGTGATGAATATTATCAAGAGTAACAGCACTGAGTGTGTCACCTGTACAAATATACCCTATATATACAATATACAAACATAGAACCAGACAAGTGAAAAAGCAGCACTGGGTTGTTTTGAAAATGGCCTCTTACCTTAATAGTCACTGGTACGAATCTGTGTAAAAGCTGACGTGCAACATCTTCATCGAGACCATCTGCAGTAGCAGGAATTTTCAAAGTCTACATGATACAGAGAATCACATTTAGTAGAAAACCTTATGTTGAAATTATGTAGAAATAATGACATTACATGTCTCTTACCGTAGGCATCACCCATCCAAATTCACAGTTATTTACTCCTATTATATATGGGACTGGATTGATCAGTTTTTCAGATAGTAATTGGATGGGATTCTTTGGAAAAAATACCCCATCTACAGATGTAAAGGCAGATAGTAAAGACTGGAGAAAAAAAAAAGACCAAACAACAAACATGTTAGCTCTAGAAAAAACGTTCGGATTTTCAGTGCAGCTCCACAGCAAAACAAAACACAGTGCCATGTGAAAATATTGGAAACAATGTATTCAAGGCATCACTACACTTTCTCTGACAGATTTTCTGCACTAGGCAGAAGATTCTGTGCGGACCAGCATTATATTTTATTGTTAGTGAACCACGGGTCATGATGTTTAATTTGCATCTCTTCTTAGGGAGTTCAATCCTACTATGATGTGTGGAGCAGTAGTGGAAAAACTAACTTCTGTGTTGAAACTGGAAAGGAACATGGAAACCAGCACTGTGATAGGAACTTCTAAGTAGAATATAATATAGTATATTAATTAATTTTCAGGTTCTCCAGGAGAAACTGTGACATGTACACACTCTTCTCCTTCCCCTGGCAGAGCAAGGCAGCAAAACACAAGTAGCTCAAGGTGCACGCAGAATGAAAGGAGAGTCACCTGTTGACATTGTTCAGGTGAGTTACAGCACAGCTGCAATGCTGTCAAAGCCTGCAAAGGTCTAGAAAGTCACATCTTTCACTCACTTCAAGTTCCCCTAATATGCAACACGCAAATAGCATGCTCTGTTAGGACTAAATTGGAAAAGTCATTTAAACCCAGTAAGTATAGTTTCACCTACCAGTTTTTGTGCTATTTGTAGTATCTCTTCTTCTGTTTTTTCCCTTAAGCATTCAACGATTGCAGCTGAACTGGGTTTTTCACAGTCAGAGGCAGCAGCAACTCTCTGAAATCAAGGAAAACACTCACTCTTCACCTGCTCCCATAGAAGGCTCCGTGTGCCGCCAGCCTGAGAGCGCAGCAGGGGGAGTCTGAACTTCTGCACAAGGACCAGTGCAGCCGGACACGTTCCAGCTGCAGAGGCAGAGAGCAGGGAGCCCTCAGAACCCTCCACACTGGGGCTGAGCGGAAGGAAGGAAGTCAGCTCTTCGTTTGAAATATAAACAGAATGGATAAAGTCTTGTTTACTTGCACATAACAGGCATCAAAAAAGAGGGAAGGAGAAGAGTATTGAGAATCTGGTGCCATTTTCCTGCCAAAAATCCTAGCTCTACTTTTCCGGATGACAATACATGTTCTAGGATTGCTTTACATTTCACACTCCTTCCCTGCCTTCTCTCTTCACTTCCTTAGTTTTTTGCTTTCAGACATTTGACAATTTTTGGAAATATGAAAAGCAAAGCATCATTAAACATGTATTATTTGCATGCAGAAATACTGTCTTTAACGACAGTGGTGGTAGTTTCAGGAGAAAAAAACCCACAGGTGTTTCTACATTTTGGAATACACAGTTTAAGCTGTGCAAAACTATCTGGAAAAATAATCAAATTTACCACGAAGTACCCACTTTTGCTTCTTCTTCAGGATGGTCAGTGAACAAGAGCCTGCTTGCAGTACCGCTCTCTGAAATGGCTTTATGGAACAAACCCTTTGCCAGGGGAGATAAGATCTATAATAAAGCAAGAACAAGCATGACAAGCATTCTGTTCTGACCACTGACTTAGAATTTCACTCTCAGGAATTGCCATTTAAAACATTTTGAAAACAAATGCCATAACACTCTTATTGTACAGCCTCTGATCTCAGCTCTGATCCCAGGTCACAAAATGCACAACAGGTTCAGCTGTGATAACTTAGCACAAGTGACTGTCAAAGCAAACAGGAAAAAGGCAATACGTTCTCTTAAAGAACTTTTATCAGAAAGATTTTTGGGGGGGTTTGGCCCTACAGAAAAACAAACAAACAAACAAACCACCAGAATTTAATTTAGTAGATGAGGAATAACATTTTGGGTCTGAACGGCAAGATTTGGGTGTGATAAGAACATTTTCATCAATCAGAGGTTGTACTGATATCACATCCTATTACAGACCGAGGTGTTGGACTCAATGATCCTCGTGGGTCCCTTCCAACTCAGGACTTTCTGACTATGATGTGTCATTTACCATTAAACCATCCCTTTTCTCTCTCTGACTTTTCATGTAGGTACTAAAAATGAACATGAAAGCTGGTTTGGTTTTTTTGCCCTAAGTAATTAAAATTAATTATCGCTGTGAACTTACAAGAGCAGAAACACTGATTCCTCCTGCAGATTCTCCAACAATAGTGACGGATCCTGGATCTCCTCCAAAATACCTGATATTTTCCTGAATCCACCGAAGAGCTGCTACTTGATCCAAATAGCCCCAGTTACCTGGCGCGTGCTTATCACCAGTGCTGCAGAGAATAGATTTGTTTCAATGCTCAGTGCAAGAAAAAAGGCAGAGAAAAATATAATCTGTGCTATAAGAAATCAGCTGCCATTCTCTACACAACTAAAAACATAAATGGCTCAGAAAGCATTGAGCTTAAAGTAGCAACCAAACAACAACAGAACGAAGCTCACTTGGGACATGTAAATTGTTCCCAACTGTTGCATATGCAACTAAGAAACGTATAGTCTCTTTGCATAAGCAAGTGTCCTGCACGGCTCTTCACCGAGGCTCTGCACACGTAATTGAGGAAATCGCAAAAAACGGAAATAAGATGTCTTACCTAAAATATCCAACGATACCTAATCTGTACTGAATTGTTACCACCACCACATTGTCAAAGGCCGCTAATGCTGAACCATCGTAGGTTGAAGCTGCTCCACAAACGAGTCCACCTCCGTGGATCCACACAAAGACCTGGGAAGACAAAACCAGAGACAACCCAGCACGGATAAGAGCTCCCAGTGATAAAAATTAAATAGAAGCCAAAATATTGTATGTAACTTGATCATCAAACTGCAGCTGTAAGTCTGCAGATAGTACAGCTTCTAGGTTTACTGTACAATAATTGTGCTAGAGGTTTTATAATAGTTTTGCTTACCGGCAGCTCCTGTTTTTCTGTAGCAACGGGTGTATACACGTTTAGGTATAAGCAATCTTCAGACACTTGGAGATGAACTTTTTCTTTTCTATTAGTAACAAGGTACGAAATTAAATTTCCTTTTTCTTTATCCTGTAGACACCTGAATAAATGAGAAATAAGTAACTAAAACCACAAAACTAGGAAGTGTAGCTTTTTTGTACTACCAGAGTAAAGTGCTAACCAGAAACCAATCTCTAGTACATTTCCAGATTGTTTGCAACAGAAAACATTTAATATTTTTTCACCTTCAAGCTACGTTCTTCCTTTGAGCTCACATTAAGGAGATGTGTAAAAATGAGTCACAATCTATGGCAGCACACAGGGACATGCAGATACAACTTTGTGTTTCAAAACGTTTCAGAAATATACCTGCAACTACCTGTGGCTATAAATGCCTTCAATGAAAATGCAAGTTAACTATTTTGCATCTTCAATGGCTTTTTGTATTGTAATGGTGGTTCTCAGGCTTGAGACACTAAACAAGGGCAGTAGCACAAATGCAGAAAAGATATTTACAACATAGACTAGAAATGCTCTGCAGTGCTTATGTGTCCTGTGAAGCATGTGACTCGCTCCACATTTTGTTCTTTGAATGTTTTATTCCAACATTTCCTCAGCTTCTTTCTGTTTCTGCTCCAAAGCTACACAGTTCTTATACATTGCTAAGCAATGACCAAATGCTCCAAAACATGAACATCATTAGCAAAGTGCTGGTCCACATTAGTTTGTCACTAATGCCCATCAGATAAGAGCTTTTCATAAAAAGAGCAGCTTATAGAGGTATCTTTAGGAATGCATTCATTGTAACAGTCACAGGTGGCAATGAGATGGCAGCAAGGAATGTATCTTTGTGGCTTGTGATTGCCCTACACATCAGTGTCCTGGACTTGCATACCATGTACGAGTCTTACAAAGATCCCTGGCTGTGTTGTTGTCTTACATTGGTGGGTAGGAAGTGGCATCTCTGACTCCTTTCCACGGCTCAGGTGGCTGGGGTTCAGAAAACCTCAGTGGCCCAACTGGCGGCTTAGCAAAAGGAAGCCCCAGGAAGACATTCACACTCCTCTCGGCTGCGTCCACTTGGAAGCGGTACCCTCGGACTCTCCCGTATTTGGTCTCCACTTCTGGTTGCTCTGCATTGTGTCCTGGGGGACGTGAGCACAAAATAATTGGTCTATTTGTAAGTAATTGCCAGATTTCTAAGAACTTTAGCTGCTTAAATAAACACCTTTTGTTTCAACAAACTGAAATCAGAATTGCTGACGTCATTTCAGCCTTCATTCTGATTGTTTTCCATGTATAAACTCCCTCAGGTATATCAGATGAATTGTCTTACTATCCACACACATCAGTAATTGCATGTAGATCTTAACTCTTTTTGATCCATGTTGTTAGTTAAAAGTCCAGTTGGGTGGTCTCAATAAGAAAAGAGCTGTGAACACACAAAATACATTCCAGAACTTTGTATGTACAGCTAAAAGGAAAACCTTCTATCATTCCGAAAAATGCTCTGCCATGTACAAATACTGTTAGCATTTAGGTAACATTTGTTAAACATTAGTGTGAAAGTTCTCTATATCAAATTACAGACGTGGTGCAGTGGTCTGCGCTGCCCCAGCAGACAAGATGTTGAGACAGGAAGCTGATTTCTTTATTTGCACAATCAGTCAAGTAAGACAAATGAGTGAAAGCAGATCACAAAAAGAAATTGAGAAATGTTTGCTCTTCAGACGTAATTTCCATTCAGCAAGGTTGTTTGCCCAGCTCCTCCGCTACAGCTGGGGTTCCCATAGGTGAACAAGCTGCCACGGGCTCTATTTCCTTACAGAAGGCAATAGGTAAAATCCCTTCCCAAGCTCACCGGTAGCTACAAGCGCCGTGACCCTAACAGTCAGAATCAGCGACAGCAGCAACGCGTCCTTTCCAGTTGCCATTTTCAAGCCAGTCACATATTTATCCCCGCAGCCTGTTGCCTTATATACCCTGTTACGTGTATGTGTTACGCAAGGCAACTGCTGATTAGCAAAAGCAATACTCAGGCTGTGAGACAAATCGATGCTTGCTTGGTAGCTAACAAAAGAATTAGAGAGCTTCTCAACACTAACGAGATGGTTCCTCAGCTTTTGTAGCATGGGAACAATATTAAAGTCTGTGGGTGGGAACTCTACATTTAATGCCTCTGAAAAATGAGGAGGGTTTATGGGCTTCACATCTATCAATGTTGCATGACATGAAAAAGAGGGAAGAGAAAGCTGAATAAAGGTCTTGTGTTAGTTCTACGTGAACTTTGGGCCTTTTTTTTTGGCACGCCTCAGTAGCTCTTGCCCCAGAAAGGCTGTTTCGCAATTTTATAATATATCACGAGAATTCTCAGATGTCAAAGATAGCACAGATTAATTTACTGCTTGCACCTTTGTTTTCACCTGAGTGGGCCATAAAGACCCACAGTCCTTGAATTAGTTCAGCACACATAGTATGCAGCTAGTAGCCCTGTGCACTAGGACTGTGCTTGTGACCTTTACTCCAACCTCCCTCAGTGTACCTGCACAGGTGTGCTTTACAGCCCTTGCAGGTAACCCCAGTCAACGTTAACCTGGGCTGCTCAGGGGGCAGAGTGTTGGCAGGTGGCCGAGGCTCCTGCCCTTTGTACAGAGCTGTGAGTTGTGGCACTACACTGTTGCCAATACCAACGCCCTTTATTTTTCCCCTTCATTTACTATCCTATTTTCCAAACATTTCTCTTCAATCCTCCTTTGTTCTACTCACTACTTGTTTTTCAAATACAGGATCCGCAAAATCTCTCAACTCGTGTCCCATCAAGAATCCCAAAGAAGCAGTTGCTTTGAAAATGTTACCAGTGCAAAACAGTTTCTGCCAACTCTGCCAATCTTAGTTAAAACAAGAAAATAAACAAATGGGATTTGAGATCCCTACAGCCTTGCCTGTACACACTTGGTAGAGATGCACAATCATGACCTATACGTGGCAACACTTACTCCAGTTATATAGACAAACTTGTGGAATCTGGGGACACTGTTACATACCTGGTAAGTGGAATTCTTGAATCCTCTTTGGCATTTAATTTTAAGAGAGAACATGTGGCAGCTTACCCTCAATCAGTGAATAATGCAGAAGTCAGGCACCAATCAAAAACCAATCCTGACACCAGGATACATCCAGGGCGGTTGGTCCATGAGTGTTTAGTTTCCCCAGGTGAACGATGCGCAGAGCACGGTGGCGGTGGAGTTCACTCCCACCATTCCTCACTGCAGCATGGCGACCCTGATCGGCCTCTCCATAAAAGTAAAACTGATCAGATCGCTGCCTGAGAGGTTTAAGGTGAGTAATCAAATTGCTCCAAAAGCCAAGAAAAGGGATTGTATTTGAAAATTACAAAGAAAAAAAAAAAGGCACTACCTAACTGGTGGTGAAAACTGACTGGAGTGGTTTTGCTCTTGCGGGTGAGGGGAACGCTCTGGAAGCAGAGAGGGCCGTGCGCTGAAATGTGGATGCAGAGTGGCGGGTCCGTGACAGCGGTGTCAGGGCGAGTGGGGTCGCGGGGGCAGTGACCTGCAGTGCTCTGCAGCACGGGAGGAGGGGAGGCTGCTGCCCTGGCTCAGAGAGGCTTAAGCAGATGGGAATGCACAACAGTCTGCGAGTTTAGACTTCATTCTGCTCTATGCAGTAACTGCCGTTGGCAAGAATACTCTTTTTGCCCTCTTTTTGTTACGGTCTTATATTTATCATCAAATATCAAATAGTTTGAACCTGAGCTTCCAATGTACTGTTGACTTTGTCCTCTTTTTCTTTTGTGATGCCTTTTAAGCTGGATGTTCACATAACACCAGGAACACATGCCTCTGAGCATGCAAGTAAGATGTTTAATGCTCTGGTTTGTGGTTTTCTTTGGGTTTTTTAATTTTGAACATGAGAGGGGAGAGAGACTCCCACACCTGCAGAGCAGCTCTTGACTCTCTGGGACTTGACATGCATCAGCTTCTGGGGATGTAGCAGAACAGCAACATGTAATGATGACACTGGAATGTCCTGTACTGTACTGTTGCCATCTCCTCAGGCGGCCTGTGCTCTCAGCTGGTCATGGATCTGCCTGGGTTCTGGAGGACTCAGAAAATGGGGAGAGGCTGGGGGGAAATTTCCTCTTGCATTACAGCTACAGGTGCTGCTGGACCACAAACAGCTTTGTGGTTTAACCTTTCATAACACGCCAGCTGTGACTCGAGACTGCAACTCTGCAGCATCCCTGGCAGCTGTAGAATTACAGGTCTACCTGGGTGCCATAGCAGCGTCAGAAACTTCTGAGAGCTGCTCAGCCCCAGTTCCTTGAGTAGCAGGGAAGCAGCTCAGCAGCTTTGTACCCAAACACACAACTGAACTGTCTGAGGAAGAACTTCACTCTGCAGTGATAAACACATACTGGTTGTTGGGGTGGTTGTAAACTCTGCTCTTCCAGCTTCATTCCACATGATCATCAGGGTTGCTGAGGAACTTTCCAGTTGTCTCATCAGCGCTGTTGCTTTTCAGCATCTTGTTGCAGTGCATTCAAGCTGCAGATACCAAGGCTGTTGTCCTTAGTACAGAAGTTAAGCCAGTCTCTGGTTCCTGCCATGAGCTCAGCTTCAACCCTTTGGGTTGAAGAAAGAAACGGGGCACATTTCTGGCTTCTTGGATGTGATCTAACCTCTTGGAATCAGCCTGTATCAGTTAACAGAAAGAAAATGAAGCTCCAAAAAATCAAAAGCAACATTTATTTATAACAGTTGACAAAACAAGAAAACAAGTAGAGATGTCAAGCTCATCTCACAGAGCTTTTTGGTGGATGCTCTGCTCCCTACAAGCTATTTCCAATTAAAGGAAGTGGAAAGACCCTGTGAAAATAACACCTGACTATTTGCTTCTGAAAGAAGAGGGGAATAAACATGTAACATCTTCAGATACTTCTGATATTTTCTGTATAGAACATTTCTTACAGATTTCAATAGATTTCCCAATTCCCCTCTCATTCCTGCCTCTCACAGGAGCATTATTCACTTTTGCTATCCACTGATGAGATATCATGCTCTTTTTGAGCCTGAAAGATTGTGCGTTTTCTCTCCTTGCTTCATTAAATAGTGATTTTCAGTCCTGCAAACATTCCAAATTTCCCCTGATTCTCTCCTTCCACTGTGATCATGACAACAAATTACATAATAAGGACTCAGAAGAGTTAATAAAATCTGCATCCTGACAAACTAATTTTGTTTGAGTTTACTCTGAGTTTTAAAAGCAAACTCCACCCACCCCCACTCTTATAATTCACTGTGTTCCCTCCTTTCATCCACTATTTCTTTTAAGAGCTGTGTCCAAAACTCCATTTTGCGTTCTTTCAGTTTCTTTGATGCCTTTTGCATGAGGTCTATTTCCAGGTATCCTTCGTCCAGATCATACTGAGGCCAATGGACCAATCCTTCTCCGTTGGGATTTCTGGAAATAAGGTAATGAACAGTTAGCTTTTCATTTACCTGTCACTTGTGCTCTGACTGCCAAATTCTTAGGAACCAGCATGTAAGTATTGCCGTTATGGTTCAGGTGGCACAGACAAAACTTGAGCTGTAATTAGCATTGCAATTCTCACCCATTTCTAGCAAAGTTAGTCCAGTATCTCATAACACTTCTGCTAAGCTTATTTTCTTCTTCTGTAGCATTCCCTGCAAAGTGAGACATAATATGGGAACGTTAAAAACTAAATAATCAAAAAAGAAGCAGCTCTATCAAATCTAATAGACTGTATTCAGTTGTATTTGTCCCTCTGAGCTACGGGAATTTTAACCACCAGAGCTCTAGGAGAGAAGTGCAGATGGATGATTTCATGGAAAGTAACTACCGCTAAAGACAGAAAATGCTTATGTTGATTTCATTGATTCTAAGAAAGTCTATTCTAGCCCCGCCCCCCCCTCCCATAAGTAAAATTAATAATAAGGATGTTTTAAAAGGACGACTTTAGTAAGCATGGATACATTACCAGCTAAGAATGGCTTTCCAAACACAAAGGCAATCTCAGCTGTATGATCTGCTTTTACAAACTCTGGTACAACCCCTGTCGCTGAACTGGGTCGATGCTGAAACTCATAAAAGTAGACTGGGTTGCCAGCATCTGGTAGAAAATGTACAGAAGAGTGTTAGTTTGAGAGCTGAAACTACCTGCCGTCAAAGAGGATAAACTTTGATTACAAGCTATTTTGATAAAATGAAAACACAAGCCGTGTCCATAATCACACCTCAGGTGGAACTCTACATTTCTTCTAAGAGACTCACCTCTGTGGTATCTGGCCACTTCAGTGGATGGAAAACCAAACCAAGCATCTGCTACTGCATCAAGAAAACCATCTCGCACCTGAATACGGTTTGCTGCATTCCCTATGTATTCATTGTATACTCGATCAACAACTTCAGAAGTAACATCCTGAAATGAACAACAAAAATATAACAGTGATGAATATTATCAAGAGTAACAGCACTGAGTGTGTCACCTGCACATCCCTGGCTAAATAAACCCCAACCATTACCTTCTTTCACAAACATCCTCAGCTGTGCAGAATGTGGCTCAGAGCTCAGAATGGGGAATTACATGAGTGACTGGATAGAAATGTTCTTATGGAAAAAGGGGTTTGCAACAACTAAAGATCAAACTTCTTAAATAAACATCAGTCAGTGATTCTGATACATAGATATGGCAGTCTGTTCTCACTACTGTGGAAATAACCCTCGTAAGAGAAAAGGAATCCCGTTGGATTTCATAAAATTCACTTGTTTGTAGAAGGCCATAATTTTTGTCCTTTCAGAACAAACTGTGTCTCTGCATTTCTAGGTTCATGATGGATGTCTGTGACACTGAATGATCCCTTACAAATGCTGGCCATGCTCATGAAGTCCTTTATTCTTCCATAAGGAACCAGAAGGCTAAGAGGTTTGTAAATTACAGTGAAGCAAAACCTCCAGACAGCTAAACATGGGTCTCTCAGTCATCTCACGTTCTCCTGTCTGGATACCTACTGCTTCAGAACAGCATGTTCTACAGGGCTTGTGTCACACCTGCTGGTACCATGCATGCCTTGGATAACCTAGGGAATCTAAAATGTCACAAGACATCTGTGTTTAGGTACCTGAATCACTCCCAGATTTCCACAGAACTCGTTTTAAGGTAGAAGGGCATTTAAGATAGAAATTTAAAGTGTATTTTCAGTCATTAGTGGCAACAGGGACACAGTATCTGCTGCCTGATACTGGCCTGCAGTAGGAAGCTGTCAAACGGAATCAAGTTTACCTCTAAAATATACCCCATATATAGAATACACAAACATAGAACCAGAGCAGTGAAAAAGCAGCACTGGGTTGTTCTGAAAATGGTCTTTTACCTTAATACTCGTTGCTAAGAGGCCCTGTAAAAGTTCACGTGCAACATCTTCATCCAGACCATCTGCATAAGCAGGAACTTGCATTAACTGCATGATACAGAGAATCATATTTATTAGAAAGACATTAACAAAATGATATATTAATATTAACATTATAAATCTCTCACCTTAGGAAGCAGCCATCCAAATTCATAGTTATTTATTCCTATTATATATGAGACTGGATTGATCCGTTTTTCAGATAGTAGTTGCTGGGGACTCTTTGGAAGAAATACCCCATCTGCACTTGTTCTGATGTACGGGGGAGCCTGGAGGGAAAAACAAACAAACAAACAAACACCAGCTTCCTTGGCACAGAAATTTTGACTCCAGAAAGAATTTTCAGATTTTTACTGTAGTTCCAAAGCAAAACAAAAAGCAGCAAGAAAAAAGATAGGAAGAAACATATTCAAGCATCACTACGTTTTCTCTACAGATTTTCTACACCAGGCAGAAGATTCTGTGACGATCAGCATTATATTTTTAATGTGTGGGAAACACGGGTGATGATGTTCAATTTACATATCTTCTTAATTAGTTCAATGCTATTATCATTTATGAAGCAGTAGTGGAAAAACTAACTTCTGTGTTGAAACTGGAGAGGAACATAGAAGCCAGCACTGTGACAGGAATTTTAAAGTAGAATATAATATATTATACTAATTAATTTTCAGGTGCTCCAGGAGACACTGTGACATGTACACAAACTTTTCCTTCCCCTGGCATGCTCTGTTAGGATTAAATTAGAAAAGTCATTTAAACGCAGTAAGTATAGTTTCACCTACCAGTTTTTGTGCTATTTGTACTATCTCTTCTTCTGTTTTTTCCCTTAAGCATTCAACGATTGCAGCTGAACTGGGTTTTTCACAGTCAGAGGCAGCAGCAATTCTCTGAAATCAAGGAAAACACTCACTTTTCATCTGCTCCCTATAGAAGACTTCTTCTCTGCCTTCATTCTTCGCTTCCTTACTCTTTTGCTTTCAGACTTGTCTGAATACTTGAGTATTTGAAAAGCAAAACATAATTAAACATATAATTTGCACAAAGAAATTATTTAATAACTGTGGTTCTAGTTTCACAAGAAAAAAAGAAAAAGCACTGCTTCTATGTTTTGGGATAAACTGTACAAGACATGCAAAACTGAGAGGAAAAATAATCAAAATTACCACAAAATACCCACTTTTGCTTCCTCTTCAGGCTGGTCAGTGAGCAAAAGCCTGCTCGCAGTACCACTCTCTGAAATGGCTTTATGGAACAAACCCTTTGCCAAGGGAGATAAGATCTATAACAAAGCAAGAACAAGCATGACAAGCATTCTGTTCTGACCACTGACTTAGCATTCACATAAGGCTTCAAGCATTGCAAGCATCATTAACATATGTGGTGGTATTTTTTTTTCCCTTAAGTAATTCAAATTTATTATTACTGTGAACTTACAAGAGCAGAAACACTGATTCCTCCTGCAGATTCTCCAGCGATAGTGACGGATCCTGGATCTCCTCCAAAATATCTGATATTTTCCTGAATCCACTGAAGAGCTGCTACTTGATCCAAATACCCCCAGTTACCTGGCGCGTGCTTATCACCAGTGCTGCAGAGAATAGATTTGTTTCAATGCTCAGTGCAAGAAAAAAGGCAGAGAAAAAAATAATCTGTGCTATAAGAAATCAGCTGTAAATTGTTCCCAACTGTTGCATATGTAATTAAGAAACATATAGTCTCTTTGCATAAGCAAGTGTCCTGCACGTCTCATCACCAAGGCTCTGCACACATCATTGTGGAAATCACTGAGCAAAAACTGAGATAAAATATCTTACCTAAAATATCCAAGAATACCTAATCTGTACTGAATTGTTACCACCACCACATTGTCAAAGGCCGCTAATGCTGAACCATCATAGGATGAACCTGTTCCGAAAAATAATCCACCTCCATGGATCCACACAAAGACCTGGGAAGACAAAACCAGAGACAACCCAGCACGGATAAGAGCTCCCAGTGATAAAAATTAAATATAAACCAAAATACCTTATTTTGTGCTGTTTCACTCCTGACTCTTTCAGATTACATTTCACAGGTCGTAGAAGTCTTTCAAATATGAGGCCTGCAGTCTCCCAAAATGGCATTGGTTTAAATACTTATATTATACCAGTGCCCTATGACAGATTATTTAGAGGAAATCAAACATTACCTACTAAAATGGCAATACAATTTAACTGAAAAATAGGATTTTGTGTATCTTTTAAACCTGAGCAAATATTTACTGGGGCAAAGTATGTAACGCGATCATCAAACTGCAGCTGTAAGTCTGCAGATAGTACAGCTTCTAGGTTTACTGTACAATAACTGTGCTAGAGGTTTTATAATAGTTTTGCTTACAGGCAGCTCCTGTTTTTCTGTAGCAACGGGTGTATACACGTTTAGGTATAAGCAATCTTCAGCCATTTGGAGACGAACTTTCTCTTTTCTATTAGTAATAATATCTGAAAACGAATCTCCTGTTGCTTTATCCTGTAGACACCTGAATAAATAAAAAAATAACAAGTAACAGAGATAACTAAAAACCTCAAAGCTATGAAGTGTAGCTTTTTTGTACTACCACAATAAAGTGCTAACCAGAAACCAATCTCTAGTACATTTCCAGATTGTTTGCAACAGAAAACATAAATTTTTTTACCCTTTAGTATGTTTTATTCCTTTGAGTTCACATTAAGGAGATTTGTAAAAATGAATCACAATCTATGGCAGTACACAGTGACATGCAGATATAACATTGTGTGTTTTGAAATATTACAGAAATATACCTGCAAATACCTGTGGCTATAAATTCCTTCAATGAAAATGCAAGTTAACTATTTTGCATCTTCAATGGCTTTTTGTATTGTAATGGTGGTTCTCAGGCTTGAGACACTAAACAAGGGCAGTAGCACAAATGCAGTAGATATTTACAACATAGACTAGAAATGCTCTGCAGTGCTTATGTGTCCTGTGAAACATGTGACTCATTCTGCAATTTTTTCTTCTAACATTTTATTAAAAAAATTCCTCAGCTTCTTTCTCTTTCTGCTCCAAAGCTACACAGCTCTTATACATTGCTAAGCAATGACCAAACGCTCCAATACATGAACATCATTAGCAAAGTGCTGGTCCACATTAGTTTGTCACTAATACCCATCAGATAAGAGCTTTTCATAAAAAGAGCAGCTTATAGAGATATCTTTAGGAATGCATTCATTGTAACAGTTGCAGGTGGCAACGAGGTGGCAGCAAGGAAAGTATCTTTGTGGCTTGTGATTGCCCTACACATCAGTGTTCTGGACTTGCGTACCATGTACGAGTCTTACAAAGATCCCTGGCTGTGTTGTTGTCTTACATTGGTGGGTAAGAAGTGGCATCTCTGACTCCTTTCCACGGCTCAGGTGGCTGGGGTTCAGAAAACCTCAGTGGCCCAACTGGCGGCTTAGCAAAAGGAAGCCCCAGGAAGACATTCACACTCCTCTCGGCTGCGTCCACTTGGAAGCGGTACCCTCGGACTCTCCCGTATTTGGTCTCCACTTCTGGTTGCTCTGCATTGTGTCCTGGGGGACGTGAGCACAAAATAATTGGTCTATTTGTAAGTAATTCCAGATTTCTAAGAGCTTTATCTTCTTAAATATACACCTTTTGTTTCAACAAACTCAAATCAGTATAGCTGACATCATTTCAGCCTTCATTCTGATTGTTTTCCATGTATAAACTCCCTCAGGTATATCAGATGAATTGTCTTACTATCCACACACATCAGTAATTGCATGTAGATCTTAACTCTTTTTGATCCATGTTGTTAGTTAAAAGTCCAATCAGGTGCTCTCATTAAGAAAAGGCATTTTCTTTTGAAGAAAAGATCTGTGAATATACAAAACACGTTCCAGACCCTTGACAGCATGTGCAGCCGAGAGAAAAAGCTTCTAACATACCTGAAAATGCTCTGCCATATACAAATACTGTTAGCATTTAGGTAACATTTGTTTTAAGACTGGTGTGAAAGTTCTCTATATCAAATTACGGACGTGGTGCAGTGGTCTGCGCTGCCCCAGCA
This sequence comes from Nesoenas mayeri, assembly GCF_963082525.1. Lineage (NCBI taxonomy): Eukaryota > Metazoa > Chordata > Aves > Columbiformes > Columbidae > Nesoenas > Nesoenas mayeri. Next base: position 18,940,769 of record NC_137547.1, read on the forward strand.
GACAAGATGATGGGACAGGAAGCTGATTTCTCTATTTGCAAAATCAGTCAAATAAGACAAATGAGTGAAAGCAGATCACAAAAAGAAATTGAGAAATGTTTGCTCTTCAGACGTAATTTCCATTCAGCAAGGTTCTTTGCCCAGCTCCTCCGATACAGCTGGGGTTCCCATAGGTGAACAAGCTGCCACGGGCTCTATTTCCTTACAGAAGGCAATAGGTAAAATCCCTTCCCAAGCTCACCGGTAGCTACAAGCGCCGTGACCCCAACAGTCAGAATCAGCGACAGCAGCAACGCGTCCTTTCCAGTTGCCATTTTCAAGCCAGTCACATATTTACCCCCGCAGCCTGTTGCCTTATATACCCTGTTACATGTACGTGTTACGCAAGGCAACCGCTGATTAGCAATAGCAATACTCAAGCTGTGAGCCAACCGAGCGGGGCAGCCGGAGCAGCTGCCCGGCCCATGAGCCACTGTAAAATGCTCTGAAAAGAGTTGTCATTGTGACAGGATATTTGTCCTGCTGCTGGAACACCACCCGCTTCACAACGGTGTCAGGGTTTCCTCACACTACACAGTCAAGAGACCAGGAAGGGAACTCCACTTTTACCTTATCACACCTGTTTACTTTGTCTTGGTATTAACGACTCAAGGTAAGGAACACACCATATAGCCACCAAGAGCCACCCCCAAACAATACTCCTGAAAAATGTGCTTTGGCCGAAGAAAACGTTGAGGGATTTTTCTTCTTACAACACAATATTTGCTGACAAAAACACTACCAGAAAAATCTCACTTTTCCTGCAAGGTGGATGCTGCTCCACCTGCCATCAGTCCTGTGTGTTCAGGGATGTTTGCTTGGTAGCTAATAAAAGAGTTAGAGAGTTTCTCAACACTAACGAGATGATTCCTCAGCTTTTGTAGCATGGGAACGATATTAAGGTATTTGGGTGGGAACTGTACATTTGACACCTCTGAAAATCAGGACGTTTGTGGGCTTCTGTGTGAACTCACATCTATCGATGTTGCATGACATGAAAAAGAGGGAAGAGAGAGCTGAAGAGAAATAAAAGAGATTTTCTGCCATTAGAGTTAGGGTTTGGGCTCGTGTAACTAAGGACTTGTGTTAGCTCTACATGAACTTTGGGCTTTGCCTCTTTTTTTTGGCAAGGCTCAGTAGCTCTTGCCCCAGAAAGTCTGTTTTGCAATTTTATAATGTATCACAAGAATCCTCAGATGTCAAAGACAGCACAGATTAATTTACTGCTTGCACCTTTTTTTTCACCTGAGTGGGCCATAAAGACCTAGAGTCATGAAATTAGTTCAGCACACATAGTATGCAGCTAGTAGCCCTGTGCACTAGGACTGTGCTTGTGACCTTTACTCCAACCTCCCTCAGTGTACCTGCACAGGTGTGCTTTACAGCCCTTGCAGGTAACCCCAGTCAACGTTAACCTGGGCTGCTCAGGGAGAAAAGTGTTGGCAGGTGGCCTCAGGTGTACACAGTCAGTGCACACTGATTATCTCAGGCATTTTCTCTGGTCACCAGGAGGCTCCTGCCCTCTGTACAGAGCTGCGAGTTGCAGCACTACGCTGTAATCAATGCCAATGTACTGTTCCCAGTGTATGGCTGGTGCACAGTACACATTGGCAAAGGGGATAACATGGCAAGTTCGCGCTTCAAACAAGATAATGGGGACGATAACTTCATTGTAGAATTTTTATGGCTGCATAGACGCAGAGATGTTCACTGGGAGACATTTTCTTGTTTTCTGTTTTTTTCTCCACGCAGTGTGGAACAGCGAGAATCCCTGCTTGTGTCGCAGCTTCCATCCCATGGGCACACACACCTCAGCTCACTTGTGACCTGCAACCTGCAGGAGTCCTTTGCCACAAAACCAAACACTGGGCACTCTGCTTGCTGCTCTCTCCTTTTGCTGAAAAAAACTTTAATTCTCTCCATCAGCAATTTATTTTCTATATCCCGATCTTCACTCATTTTACTACACTCTGTCCTTTCCTATTTGCTTTTCCTTTATTTTTCCCCTTCATTTACTCTTCTATTTTCCAAGCCTTACTCTTCAATCTTCCTTTGTTCTGCTCACTACTTGTCTTTCAAATACACGATCTGCAAAATCTCTCAGCCCATGTTCCATCCAGAATCCCAAAGAAGCAGCCGCTCTGAAAATGTTACCAGTGCAAAACAGTTTCTGCCAACTCTGCCAATCTTAGTTAAAAGAAGAAAATATACAAATGGGATCTGAGATCCCTACAGCCTTGCCTGTAGATACTTGGTAGGGATCCACAATCATGCACAATCATGTGGAAACACTTAATCCAGTGATACAGACTAACCTGTGAACTCTAGAGACACTGTTACATAGATGGCAAGTAGAATTCTTGAATCCCATTTGGCATTTAATTTTAAGACAGAACATGTGGCAGCTTACCCTCAATCAGTGAACAATGCAGAAGTCAGGGATCAATCAAAAAACAATCATGCCACATGATTATATTTGCCTCTTTATACTTCAATACACTGTTACCTTTCTTGATTTCCATAGCTGAAAAATACACACAAGTATCGCACTTATAGACACACAATTTTATAACAGCTCACAATTACATTTTACCTCATGATTGTATGGTAGAAGCGTTGCAAGTCTGCAATTAAAGAGGGTCGGTTTGGCTTTCTACTCAGCCCCTGCTGAGCATTCAGTGAAGCTGGAATGTACAGAACATAAAGCCAGACATTATGAATCTAGTACCTGACAGCTATAACTCGCTGAGCCCAAGTGGAGTTCAGTTTAAACTGTGCAAGACCCGACCCGCTCCGCGCTGCCCCCACCCGCTCCTCGGAGCCCCCGACAAGCGAACCCGCGCTCCCCGGGTCCCGCCCGCCGGCGGCCCCGCGCCCGCACGAGCGCGCTGTCGCACGGGGAAGCGCCGGCCGGCCTAGCACCGCCCAGCACCCGCCTGCGCTCCCGGTGCGGCCCCGAACGGCGTCCGGGCTCCTTCCGCCCGGCAGCGCCGCCGCAGCCATGGTGGGCCCGGGCCCGGGCGGCGGGGCGCCGCTGGAGAACGCCAACCCGCTCATCTACCGCCGCTCGGGGGAGCGGCCGGTGACGGCGCGGGAGGAGGACGAGGAGCTGCCCGACTCCATCGACGACCGGGAGATCTTCGATATCCTGCCGGGAGGGGAGGGCCGGGGCCGCAGGGCAGGGCCGGGTCGGGTCGGGCCGTGCAGCTCCGCTCCGCTTTCCTTAACGCGGCACATCTCATCCGCTCCATTAACGACCCCGAGCACCCGCTCACCCTGGAGGAGCTGAACGTCGTGGAGCAAGTGCGAGTGAAAGTGAGAGCCCGGGGCGCCCGTCGAGCCGCCGGGGCCGCGGGGGTTAAACGCGGGCGGGGCCGCGGGCACAGCCCGCACTGACGGACTAAGCTGCTGCTCTCTAGCGCTGAGGGACGTTCGTACCGCGGTCTGCTGCAGCTCAACATGGTATCTGACAGTGTCAGTGAAGAAGACGATGAGCGGCAAGGTGCAGCTCCGAGCTGCGTTTCCCACAGGTGCCTGCAGCTGGGCTGGGTACGGCCGGGGCGGTTGGTCCATGAGTGTTTGGTTTCCCCAGGTGAACGACGCGCAGAGCACGGTGGCGGTGGAGTTCACTCCCACCATTCCTCACTGCAGCATGGCGACCCTGATCGGCCTCTCCATAAAAGTAAAACTGATCAGATCGCTGCCTGAGAGGTTTAAGGTGAGTAATCAAATTGCTCTAATGAAAATTACAAAGAAAAAAAGAAAGGCGCTACCTAACTCGTGAAAACTGACTGGAGTGGTTTTGCTCTTGCGGGTGAGGGGAACGCTCTGGAAGCAGAGAGGGCCGTGCGCTGAAATGTGGATGCAGAGTGGCGGGTCCGTGACAGCGGTGTCAGGGCGAGTGGGGTCGCGGGGGCAGTGACCTGCAGTGCTCTGCAGCACGGGAGGAGGGGAGGCTGCTGCCCTGGCTCAGAGAGGCTTAAGCAGATGGGAATGCACAACAGTCTGCGAGTTTAGACTTCATTCTGCTCTATGCAGTAACTGCCGTTGGCAAGAATACTCTTTTTGCCCTCTTTTTGATACTGTCTTATTTTTATCATCAAATAGCTTGAACCTGAGCTTCCAATGTACTGTTGACTTTGCCCTCTTTTTCTTTTGTGATGCCTTTTAAGCTGGATGTTCACATAACACCAGGAACACATGCCTCTGAGCATGCAGGTAAGGTGTTTAATGCTCTGGTTTGTGGTTTTCTTTGGGTTTTTTAATTTTGAAGATGAGAGGGGAGAGAGACTCCCACACTTGCAGAGCAGCTCTTGACTCTCTGGAACTTGACATGCATCAGCTTCTGGGGATGTAGCGGAACAGCAACATGTAATGATGACACTGGAATGTCCTGTACTGTACTGTTGCCATCTCCTCAGGCAGCCTGTGCTCTCAGCTGGTCATGGATCTGCCTGGGTTCTGGAGGACTCAGAAAATGGGGAGAGGCTGGGGGGAAATTTCCTCTTGCATTACAGCTACAGGTGCTGCTGGACCACAAACAGCTTTGTGGTTCAACCTGTGATAATGTGTCAGCTGTGACTCAAGACTGCAACTCTGCAGCATCCCTGGCAGCTGCAGAATTACAGGTCTACCTGGGTGACATAGCAACAGAGTGATATGTGTCTCCATGTAAAATGCTTTAACAAAGACCCTGCATAGCAAGGTTTTGACTGGTTTCTTGTGTTGCGTTTCTTTCTGCACAGTTAATAAACAGCTTGCTGATAAGGAACGTGTAGCAGCTGCTTTGGAGAACACTCACTTACTGGAAGTGGTGAATCAGTGTTTGTCTGCCAGATCATAATTGCCTGATGAGGAAATTATTGGTATTCTGCTCTGTTTAATGTAATTTTTCTTTTTATATATATATAGTGGTGATGCTAATGTTACTCTATACATATACCTATGAGCAAAATAAAATCACTTGGATTTTCTAAAAAAATGTTTCATTATTCCTACAAAAACTAGTATATGGGAAATCAGCTTACAGACAGCTACAAAAACATAATGAACATTTACTTTTACATTTTACTAGTCATTGCATAGGTGGGTGTGATATTGGTGAGATAGTAATAAAAAAAGTGAGGACCAACCGCAGTTAGTTTGCTGAAGCTCACGGCTCCTCTTGTCCAGGCTCCCTCAGCTTGGATACTCGCTGAGAGATACCGTACGGCCAGTTCTAGCAAAATCCTCTGTTCCCTGGTTTTAATGATTCTTAGCTGGCTCCTGCTCTATGGAGATAAAGTGGGAGAAGAAAACATTAATTTGTTACAAATATTTCTTGTCAGACTGTTTATTTTTCAAAAAAAAAGCTACTCCTAAAATGTAGCCTCTGGAATGCTTTGTAACAGGACACATTCCATGAGAAAGGATGAGCCTTTAGAGCAGCTCTCCTGATTACAAGCAGCCTCAAGTCCAGGAACAATGCTGGCCACAGCCGCCCCCCTGCCACACAGGTGACAAAAAGCCTTTGCTGTCCCACTGCAGGTGAGTCACAAACAGTAGGAGGATCAGGAGGACAATATCTACATAAACCCAACTCTTTAAGGTGACACAGGGCGACACACACTTTGCCAGATTGGAAATGCAGCGGCCACTGAGTTTGGGCAGCAGCTGTGTCCACTCTGAGCCAAGCAGGAAGACCTGAGTGACTGGCAAGTCATTGCTGCCAAACTCTCTCTGCTGGACCAGATCCCATTATTTTGATGTAACTTTGAGATGATGGTTTATCATAGCATTTTTGTTTCTTAATCTACCCCAATTAGTTTCATCTGAGTTCCCATCAGATGTGTCACACATGGCTTTGACTAAAATAACCTCACTAGATTGCGAGAAGCTTGCTTAACCCCAGGATGCCTGGCAGCTTGATTTCTCTACACTTTTGCTAATGGAAGAGCTGGCACGTGGTCTAAGGATTAAGAAGGTATCTAAGCAGCAGTACTTTCTATTTCCCATGCAAAACAACAAATAAATAAATAAATCATCCACATAGTCTGAAATCCTTGCAGAGAAAAACAAGAAATGCCAATAGATTCCATTTTCCCCCCAAAGTTTTAATAGAACAAAATTAGTTTTATAACTGAAAATCAGAAAATAGTTTCATTAACACTGTGGGCAACTTTTTGAAAAACACAAATACTTTTGAGGTAGACAGAAAATTATTAGGAATGAATCACATAAATTGCTTCTCTTCAAATTGGCACTGACTTATTTTCACAACAATGCATTTTAGACATTGTTTTTTGAAACAAAAGTCAATAATGTAAAGAGCCTGTCAAATTCTGCTTCATTATCGATTCTTACTAATGGCAAAATTGACCAGGAGCTTGAAACAGGAGCTGTTATTTAAACACTTTCTTCCTTTTCCCCTTCAAACTCACCATTTTGGGTCTGTTCCTACAAACTCAGAGCTTTAACTGAGGTTATACTCTGGATTTTATTTTTCGTATGGAAGTGACGAAGTCTTGTCACGTTTATTTTTGTTGGTAAGAAGAATACTGGGCCATTCCTAGTAAAACAACTGAGAGTTAATTTATTCTTTGAAACACAAAGTAAGCATTGTATCAGCTTTAACTTCAGTCATAACTACCTTACTTTAAATGCATATGCCATTTGCACGTACACACTTCAGTTAATCTGTAGTCTGAGTGCTTAACTCCACAGGAAATGTACTTACGCAGTTACCAAGTCATATAATAAACAGTTTTCTGTATTTTATGGCTCAATAGCTTAGATGCAAATTGTATATACATCAGTTAATGTATCATACTAGTTTAGCACTTGCAACATATTCTACTAATCCTTAAAACTGCAGGAACTTTGCTATGAATGGTATGAAGACAGTGTACCTACCTCTGACATGTTCCCGTGATCCAGTCTTCATGCTCTTAAAAGTTGCTTTCACTGGCTACAAATAAATTGTGTCTTTTTTTGGCCTGCATACCAATCTGGGCAATCCCTGCTTCGCCACAAAGAATGACAAGATGAAAGAGAAAATGTAGTATGAATCGTGCTTTGGTCAAGCTGGGAAGAATGGAAGCCATCCCACGGAACAGGCTCTGGAATACACAAATAAAAATAACATGCCAAAGAGAGGAAATACATACACGAAAGCTTCCAAGACTGTGATGTAATGTCTCTGATTAGCTAGGTTCAGGTCTATACCAGAAAAAACATATGCCACAGAAACTGCAATGTACAGAGCACGTCCTCTCGCAAACACGGACGACTGGCGAGGGACTGCCCTGCTCCAGGACAGATGTTCTCCCAGCGCCCTGCACAGTCTGTTCCAGCCACGCAGGCTGCACCCTGACTGGGAAACAAAATTTGAAAGCTCTGCAAGTTAAACACGTTTTTGCATGCATGGACAAATTGTCGAGTTAGCGACATGGAGGTGGGATAGCTGAAATAATGAGCTGAGGTCGTGAATCGCGGTGTGGCTTAGGGCTGGTAACTGCACCCCGGCAGATGGTGCTACAGTTTCATGCAGGTCAGCGGCTGTCCTGAGGCCTGGCCAGCACAAAACCAGGTGAGAAAGAAGGGAAGATGTCTTCATCCAGCATCGCAGAGCTCCTGCTGCCCTTCAAGACTGGAAAGAGTCCTGCCAAAGCCCAGAAGCTGGCTTGGCACCTCCATCATCCTCGGCTTGCTCGTCCAGGACACCAAGGCATCAGTGCCTATGCTGTACCTGCTAGTCCACGTCAGGTTTTCAGCTTACACTTAACCAAATCCCTTCACACCCATAAAATCAGCGTTCACCATTCACAACAGCTCTGTCCCTACATATAGTGAGGGACAGTACATACAACAAGATGGCTTTTCCACTCATAAAATCTCTTTTTTAAAGCTGACATGGTTTCAGCTGAACTGAGATTCAATTTATTTCAGCTCTCTTGATAATTATTGAAGCAGTCAATTTTAATTAGGATGACAGTTAATGAAATCTGCCATAAGAGCATTTATGGGTTTTAGTCTTTGCAAAAAACCTTACGAATACGTACTAGATACAGAGAAATAAATAGGCACAGTACACAATGTATTGTTATTTTCTTTCACAGTTAATCAAGGGAAGTCTATTTATCGATATGACTTGATGGTGACAGGATGACAGACTCATTTCTCCAATGAACTGTTTTCTTCTTATAAGGAAAAAAAAAAAGCACTGCATCTGCATGACATCATCTAGAAAAGTCCTCCTTCCTGAAAAATACTATATTCTTTTTTGTTGCCTAGCTACATGCTGCTGTTACCTTAGAAGGCTGTAGATTCATTTGAATGATTCTGGTGGTGCTGATGTGCTTCAGCAGAGGAGTAATGAAAATATATAACCCTCTCTTTGGTAAAGATTATGGAATAAAGGGGTCAGTGTGAACAGAAAGAGTCTTTACAGAAAAGCAATTCACTGTATTCATCATATGCTATTTGACATTAATAAAGACCATTTCCCCACACGGCCCTGGGTACATGAGCAGGCAGTGAAATCACAGACTTGATGCTTTTGACGTGAGAGTCTGATGCCAAGGAAGCGTTTGCTTGGTTCATGTTAATTACTGATATAAGTGTAGTAAAGGGGAAAGACTGTCAAGGCCTGATTCTCATCTCATTTCCAAACTGTAAACAGGGAAAAATGCCATGAAAGGCAAATAACTTGCTGAATTTTGTTACCTCCAGAGAACGGGATGATCACTCAGTCCTTCTTTGAATATAAGTAGCTTTGATGATTTGGAAAGTTAAGAAAGTCCACTTAAAATGCCAAAGGCCCAAAGACTTATATTGTGATGTTTGAGAGCCAAGCAACATTTCCGTGGCACTTCCCCACCATGATCAGCAGCTCAGCGTGCTGCTGCCTCACCGCTTTAGTCCTCTGGCCTTCAGTAAAGGTGGGCAAGTTGCTTGTGCAAGGAATGAGTGAATAGGGAAATAAAGTTATTTCTTACCTGCTTCACTGTAACTGATCTGGGTGTAGAATGTCCTTGATCCACATCAAGATTTTGTGGTTTTATCTTTGGGACTGAGAGACTTCTAGCACTGGAGTTCTGATGCGGGTTTTTTTATTTAGGGTTGCCGTTGAAATTAAGATCTGCATTTGCTTTCATAAAATATTTCAAGTCTACTGTCTATAACTCTCTTTATATAAGTACACACTTCATATCATTCTATTATATCCATCTATGCTTATGCCTGTTCTCTGTACTTTATCATAAGCCTAGATCCTGATAATTTCGTATGTTTTGGAGAGAAAGTGCTAGATAATGAAGTGTATTATGGTTAACATAATTACTATTACATTCTTTCTCAAGAATAAAATCGGAAAGAACTTCGACAATTTAAAGTGAAAATAATAGATTTTATTTGATTCTAGTATAATTTTACCATAAGAATTTTAAGTCTTCTTGCATAGCGGCAGAAGCAAAGCAGGAAATGCGACATTTAAAAGAAGCAGAGATGCCTGTTACTGCTGTGATGCAAAAGTGGGATTTGCCAAACGCAGCACATTCCAACTGGACAAATTCTGAGTTTCTCCCAGAACAGATGATAACATCTCTCACATCCAAATTCCTACACACTTCACGTGAACAACTCCATGACATCACTCACCACAGCAAAAGGCACCACAAATTCTCCACTGAGTTATAGAGAAGTGTGATGCCTTTCTGATTCAAATTCATAAGTCTCCCTTGTAACTGTGAGTTTTTGTCGCTGTTTCAAGCTTTCATTTGTTGAAATGAAAGAGAAATGGCCTTTTGCCCACAAGGAAAACAAGATCAGACTTTATCACCTATAGCAAAACAGCAGCTATGTTCTAATTCTGGTCACCACCAGTCCCCATCATGAGCCTTATATAAGGTGCAGCTATTCTAAGCATTATAAATGTACATCTGGACACAAAACTGAAGCTTCTGTGTTAGAAAAGATAGATTTAAAAATCCTTGTCCTTTCTTCATAGATAAGAAGCACACAGAAGAGGGCAGCATAGTTAAAGCTTTAGTTTATATTGCCACAAACATAACAAATTACATTTCTGTCTTACGTCCTTCCCCCAGTGATGGATCAATGCGACTCTGCACGCTGGAAGCTGTTGGTCGTCTCCTCAGCCCACAGGTCTGCTCCTGCTGATGGGTTTCCACTGCAAGGACACTTTTCCTTGTTTGCCTATCATATTCGTGGAAGCATCTACAATATGACGACTTTACCCAGATTTTCAGACCCCACATACTCAGGTCTTCTTTCATTTGGTATCTCCCTAATGTGTTGAAATGTAAGCAGTGCTTTGTCACTGGCGCAATGTGCTGTACTCCCAGCACCCTCACTGTAATCTCTTGCTACAGAGAAGTTTTCCCTTTTAACTATACTTTCATTCTGCAAGTTTCTGTGGGTTTTTTTCTGTAGTACTATGTGGAAGATGGCTGTTAACAGGCAGCTTTTGAAGACATTGTCCAGTAGATGTACAGAAGAAATGGGGTCTGTGGGTTAGCAAGGGCAGCTTTAGGCTGTTTTCTACCCAATTTCCTACCTCATTAAACCATTTGTTTCTCAAAAGAGAGTTACAGTAGCTCCATGAAAACGTTACTCACTGCTCAGTTGACAGTGTAAACAGATGCTGCTAATTCTCAGGATTAACAAAGAAAGCAGAAAGCATCACCGCCCACTGGGGAAGTCCATGGACACATGCAGTTTGAACAATCTGTGTTTCTAACCTGTGTGCTTCTTGTACCCTAACTTCCAAAAAGATGTGTTAGAAAAGATACGGGGAAGGACAAGTAGGGATCATGTTTATACAAGCAGTGATTGAATACTCTGGGTTCTTCAGCCAAGAGAGATAATTACTACAGAAAGCAATAAAATAATTTCATGTATGATAAAGATGAGGGAAACCTTATTCTCTGCTTCACAATATGGTAAATGCAGGTGTTGCATGACATTGAAAATCTACGTGGGTTAAAAAGCAATTAGAAAAATATGCAGAAAAACCACATCAAGTGCCTCTGAACAAAAGGAATATTTTGGCCTGGCAGTTGTACAGGGGGAGTTTTAACTGTGTCTATCGTGTCCTTGTTGTCCATTCTTCTTTAGATACCTGCTACTGACAGCTACTGGAAACTGGCTGTAAGTTGAGTCTGACCCAGTACAGCTCCTTTAATTTGTTATTGTAAATAGATTCATTCCTCTTGCCAAGAGCTACTGCTGGTAACCAATAAATCTTCCATTTGCAATTTTCTTCCTTACCACTATGAACTTCTTAGTAAGACAACTAGTCAGCCATTTACTTGCCCACTCCTTAAACCAACTGTCTGTTGCAAACTGTAAATTCAGAAACTTTTTAATGGTATCAGACTTCTAGATACTTCTTTTAGAGGGCCTCTGAAATCCACACTAAGGAGTATACATCCCACAGGAATTGTAACAGGATATCTAGCATTCCACTCATGGACAGAAGAGGTATGTCATGCACATTGGCCATGACAGGTTTCATGCTGAAAAAGAGGAATTGGGGGTGATGAAAGAAAATAATTATGGGAATATCTTAGGTCATGTTCTGATTTTACTCCAAACTTGAAATGCAATAGGACCAAACAGCTGATCACATATGGTACGTGCTAATGAGTCCGTTCTGCGGTAACTGAGGAAACTAAGGGGGTATCCGAACTCAGGCTCTTATAGCAGAGTGTAGCACAAGTGGTTACCATGTCAGTAAGAAGTAAACTTGAATCTGAAAAACTAAAAGTCAGTGCAAATTCAAAGTTACACTGAGAAAGAATGGTTTTCCCAAGTATATTTGAATGGGATAGTTTGCTAACCGGGTGGTGCACTCTGTGAAAAAGAAGTGGGGGAACTGCACAGGCCAAAATGAAATTAGATATGCCACTTGTGCAAGTTCTTTTTTTCAGAGCAATGATTCACCTGGTGCGGTTGCTCATAAGGTTATCTAGTGGGGGAATGTTTTTAGTTTACTCACAGCAGTGAGAAATTCAGAGCAGCAGGAAGATGAACCACATTTCCAGTTATTCTTATCCCAAGTTATTTTTTGCACTCTTGCATGAGTTTCAGAAAGACAGAAGCCTTTGCTTTATGTTAGAAGCAATGGACTTAAACCATATCTATTTTATAATTTTCTACCTGAAAAACGCAAACAGCACTACATTCTTTTGTGGTGTCTATCCTTTAGAATTTCTGGTCTGGAGCTGAGAGGAAGCACAGTAGCTGTGAGAGGAACATATGTGGGATTAATTTTGTAGATCTAATAATGGATTTAGTTAGGTTTCTGCTTGCATTTCCCCCCTGGCACCCTACATTAGCTTTCTAAACTATGTGGGTTCCTATTGACTCCAAAGCTCATACTTCTCACATGTTATTGTTGCAACCTCAATTCATGACTACCACTATTCAACCAAAAATATTCCCTGACATTAAATGCAAGTGTAGTTATAAGCAAAGGCATGGCTCCTTGGCCAAGGGGATGCGCCGCCTTCCCTTGGCAGTGTCCAAATGCAGGTGGATGTGACATTTATCAGGCTTTCCCACCAAGGAGTTAATGCTAAGACTGAAAGCTTCGCCATTGCTAGAGCTACTCACATAGTTCAAACTGTAGCCCACTTTTGCCTCCCTACACATTAACTGCAAGACACTGCAACATACCATGTGCTACACATGAAAAGGTCTAATGTGCCTTTGCATGCAGCTCACAAACTGAACCAATTAGCCCGGATCTGTTCTCCACACACTACCCTGTGGTTTGAAGGGTGACGGTGAGGAAAACTTGAAGCCACGTGTGCACTGTATCCTGCTTTTTGTGTGATAAGGACAAAATGTTGGTGTTTTTTTCTTCATTTCCCTGTACCTCTATCTCTCTTGCTTAGGTTAAAAAACCCAGCACATTTCATATTGCTGCCTCTGTCTCTTCTTCCACTGGCCTGAGTCTGTCAGTCCTGTAATTAAAATAATAATAAATGCTGCTATTTGTTTGTTAATCCAGGTATTTGGGAGGTAGCCAGACCCATGCTTCTGCAATAGTAATGCTTCATATAACTTGGCATGAACAGACCTTTTTGGATATCTCTGTAGCTCGCATAGAAATAACTTCACCCACATAATGGCTGATTAATTAGATGTGAGACAGTGCAGATAAGTTGAGAAGTAAGAAGAGGAGAAACCAATGACTTCCAGCATAGAGTCACACTGAGAACAACATTTTCTCCCAAACCTGACTGCTGCTAATCCAGCCTTTGGGCTGTTAAAATTATTTGTATTACTCCTAATGAAACGTGAAACAATGTGAGATAGCAGCAAAAGTAAACACTGGAATTCAGTAATAAAGTTAGTTTGATGTAAAAATATAAATGCTGTTCATAACATGTCATTTGACCTTGAACAAACGCAGATGGGACAGAATCACAAGTAGCTAATTTGGCCCCCCAAATTCTGCTTTTTTATCTGAAAATTCAGAGGGGAGAAGGTCAGGTGTTAGGTTATACATGTCAGTTATCACTGCACTCCCTGCGACGTCTGTGCTTGTCATTTACACCGCGAAAAGCATTCTACACCTAATATAGCATAAAGAAACTCCAGACACAAGCTTTATTACCCCAGGAATAAATCACTGGAAAACCAGGATTGTTCTGCATGTTTTTCATTTTCCATATGATGAAAAGTACTCAGGCCAAGAGAGAGCACTAGAAGTGAACACCGATACTTCTCCAAAGCTGGAGGAAAACTGAAAGGGAAAAAAAGGAGAGAGAGTAAGGAATGAATGAGATAACAGAAAAAAAAATCAACAGTAAAAATACCTAAATTATCTAAAAATTACTAAAAATATCAAGTCTACAGTATGTGTTTGAAGCACTCATTTAATTAAAACAAACCCTAGACCAGTAGAGGCTAGGAAAATAGAAAATAAGAGTAGAAAAGCAAGGCATGCATGTTTTTCAGATGGTCTGAAAAACCTTCAAAGAAACTAGAAGATCAGCATTTCAAGCCTGTGGTCTCATATGCACCCCACTGAAATCAGCAGGTGCCACGGTAATGTGTACAAGAATATATAGCAATAATTAACAGCAAACAGAATTACATGCTATGCGAAGAAGCACGTTATATGTCTTAAGTGATTAAACTGAATTATCTGTTAATTCCTCCGAACTTCACAAAATAGCTGGACCTACTGAGATCAAAGGAGATAAACCAGCTACATGACTCCTGTGAATTCCCCCTCTCTCTGGTTCCAGGCACAAATCCTGCGGCGGCTGGGAACAGACCCGACTGCCTTGGCACAGCGCTCCTCTCTGCAGCTGGTCCTCATCCCTGCAGGAACAAGCGAAGCCCCGGGGACCCAATCCAAGGACACCTCACTTTCCGTTAAAGGACAACTCACAGAACCCAGGGCCAGATCCCAAGTCGTATCCTGTAACCCTGGTGGAATTCCATATCCATTAATCCATTAATTGTACCTGGGTGCTGGCACAAAACAAGTATTTGCCACGGAGTCCCGAATTTTTTGCATGATTTCTATTAGGCATTATTTTATCTTCAGTCATTTTTCCTGCTGAAACACTGTTGTCTCAAATTCTTAATGTAACACTATTGCATATGCCTTTCCTATTACTTTCTGGCTAGCAATGGGTCTATCCTGCATTTACATCACTAAAATATTTATAATTCTCATGAGCAAAAGGCCCAGAATAAAATACGGCTTCTTTAGTGTCAGTGAAACTCCTCTTTTTAGTTTGGTTCCAGTCAGTAGTGCTATATGTGGCACAAATGTGGCACGGTATCTTTTATTCTGGTGCTTCTCAGATTTCCCTTCTTTCACAGAGAAAATAGTTAGAAATACCTCCACTTTATATGTCAACTTCTAAAGTCTGACCCTGAACCACGGTAAAGGCATGCAAGGAACACTGATCCAAAACACTTACAAACCCACTCAGAAACATGCACATTTTTAAAAAGTTAACAAAGAACTTCGATTTCTGGGAGTGTATTTACATAATTAGCTGTAAATAAATACAGATTAAGATTGTTTGGCAGATTCCAGTCCATCCAAGTTAAGTAACCAAGGCGTACTTCAAATGCTAACCATAATTTATTTAAATGTGACTTAAAATGCTAACCAGAGGTTTCTAATTCGGTTCATTTAAGTGAAGCACTCACTTCATTTCACCACCAAACTCTGACTATTTAAACTGACAAGGCTATTTTGGTTGCTGTTTTGTGAGACAGGCAGAGAGAACTTGCTGCAAGCACTTGATGATCTTTAACTGCCACATTAACACTTCAAACTGTAGTTATCAGGGTGGAGGGGCCAAAACCACCCCAAGAGCATGGACTGGAGAATTATAATTAGCTCCTGAAAATAAGGGAACATTCACTTACTTAATTTCACAGGAAAAAAAAAATATCCACTCCTTGTGGTCAGTCCCTTCAAAGTATTTTTCTGTCTATCTTTGCTGTAGTTAAGTAGCGTGAGGAGTTTAATATGTAAGAAAAAAGGTATTTCTGAGCCGGTATGCAGTGTTTTATTTGCTATGAAACCCCATAGCCAAATCCCACAGATTCTTTTCCTTCCCTTACTTTATTCCCTACATCTATAATTTCATTTCCATTACCTCCCTATCTCTTACCTTCTTTAGCCTTGTTTTTGTAGCTGATGTGTAAACCCTTAAACTTTCACGGATTTGATGGCAACTATCCCTATACAGAGTCACAGGGATTTTCCCCTACTGATCGGGCTGTAACCTTTCGGGAGCAGGAGCCAGAGTTATTTTGGCTGTAAAGTGTCTAACGTTTCGGTTGCTAGGTAAACAACAAACTGTATACACGATGCTTGGGTGAGCCATTCAGAATACAAGTATAGTTATCTGGTTAGTCGTTTCTTCACCCGATCACACGGTCATGACTGTGCCACTTATGAGATAAGCCTTTCACTGTCGCACTTTGCTGCTCAGGTGAAATCAAGAGAAGAATTTGACCTTTATGTTTTATATTTTCCTCTTAAACCGTTAACACTGCGTGTGGACACTCTGGCAAGCTTACTATGTAAGTGCAACACCTCGCAGAGGTGCTTTTCTCATAACCCAGTCCTGAACGTTAGGTCAAGCAAGCACAAAGTAATGCAAAGATTGCAAATACTGCAGATTTGCAACTGTTTTTCCTAACACTACTGTAGACATCACCTAAACTCCTGAACAATAACACGGAGCCTAACAAACCGAGGAAACCTGTTTGGGTCCGACACACGCTCTCTCGCACTGGGCTGCGAGTGGAACCAGGTGACATAGATAGCAAATGCTGTCTTCCATTTCCACCCGGGGGAGCACCAGGAAAGTACTCCGGCCCTGGCAGAAAGAGGGACGCGGGGCAGACCCCGTTAGCTTGATTGCACAGCCTGTCACTCGCTACACATGACGGTATTTCCCACTGAAACGCTCTGCTTCCAGTCCTCGCCTCCTCACAGCGCTCGCCATGCGCCGCCGTGCCGCGGCCCCGGCGGGAGGGGAGCCCCGCGGCCGGCAGGAGGGAAGCCCCACGGCCAGCTGTAGGGGAGCCCCGCGGCCAGCTGTAGGGGAGCCCCGCGGCCGCCCCCTTCGCTGCCGCCAGCACAGCGGGCCGTGCCGCCCCCGGCGGGACTCCCCGCGCCGGGCTCCCCGCCCCCGCCGCGCAGAGCGCAGCAGAGCGCAGCGGAGCGGAGCGGTGCCGTGGGCGGACAGCTCTGCCCACGGCCGCGCTGGCAGAGAGCCGTGCAGTGCGCGTCACGGCGGGGAGGGCCGAGCTGGCGGAGCCATAAATAGGGGCGAGGAGCGGGGTGGCGGCAGCAGTCGCTAAGGGAGCTCCAACGGCAGCGCAAGCGATTAACGGCGGGGAATCCCTTTCTGCTTCCCTCCCTCCGCGGGGCGCCCCGAGGTAAGCGCTGCTCCGCGGGCGGCGCGGCGGGACTGGCCCGTGCTGTAGCGGCTGGGGCACTGCCGGGGCACTGCCGGGGCGGCGGGTGCTGACAGCTCTGCTCTCCCCTCCGCCCGTAGCTCCATGACTCTGAACCGCGGCGACAAGCTGCGCTACCTGGACAAGCGGCGCGGCAGCATGCCCTTTTCCGTGCACCAGCACCTGCACCGGCGCAGCATGCCGGTGGACGAGCGGGACCTGCGGGCCGCCCTGCCGCAGGGCGAGCTCTCCGGCTTGGTGCGCTGCACCTCGTACAGCCCCGGCGAGGAGCACCGGGAGAGCTGGGCCTCCGATTCCTCCGACTCCGTCATCTCCTCGGGCAGCGACTCCGACAGCAACCTCTACAAGGTGATCCTGCTGGGCGAGCACGGCGTCGGCAAGACCAGCCTGGCCCGCATCTTCGGCGGCGTGGAGGACTGCGCGGACGCGGAAGAGGCCGGTGAGGGCGCGGGGCCCCCAGGGCAGCACCCCCAGGACAGCCCCCGGGCGGAGGGAGGCGGAATCCCGGTGCCGGAGACCCGCCGCTCCGAGCGGCAGAGGGCAGCGATGCCGCCGCCGGCCCCGGCTCCCCGGGCATCCCCTCCGGCCACCCCTCCCAGGGAGAAGAACTAATCTTTTTCTGAACTTTTTTTTTTGTTTTTCCGTAGGAAATACATATGACAGATCTATTATAGTTGACGGAGAAGAAGCATCTCTCGTGGTGTTTGATATATGGGAGCAGGTACTTACAGATTTATGATATTTTTTCTTTATGGTGTGGTCAGTGGTTCATCCTATAAAGTAGAAACGGCACAACTATGTCTGTTTCTTCTATCAGTAATATTGAAAAAGTGGCGTTAAAAATTAGAATTCATACTGCCTTTGTTCTCTCCTGCAAGTAATTTCTTGTAGCTAGGCAGGCAATTAGAAAACTTGAATAGGACTGGGGTGCAAATCCCTTAATGTTTTGAATGAGCAGCCCAGGGTGTTACTGTGAAATTAGACATTCATGATCTGATCAGTGCAGACCTGATATTATTTCTCAAAAAAAGATCATTTTGTTATGTGATTTTTTTTTTTTTTTAAAACAACAAAATCATTTTTTAAAAGGGAGGTTGGCTTACTTTTACTGACTCTTTAATAAAGCTATCAAAAATATCTTTAAGGTGGTTACAATAATTAAATCATTGATTGGTGTTGAATAGATTTTTCAGTGCAATAAATCTATTTCTTGCTTTTGTTTTAGGATGACAGCCAATGGCTTCAGAACCAGTGTATGAAAATGGGAGATGCCTATATTATTGTCTATTCGGTGACAGACAAAGTTAGTTTTGAAAAGGCCTCTGAGCTAAGAATCCAGCTAAGAAGAGCAAGGCAAACAGAAGACATTCCTATTATTCTTGTGGGCAATAAAAGCGACCTGGTCAGGTCCCGGGAAGTCTCAGTTGATGGTAAGAGACACTATTAATTTATACAATAACGTCTAAATCAGTAGCAAAGGCTATGGATGATCATAGTCAATAGAAATGGACTGGGTTTGATGTAGGAAAAACATATTATTTGAGGCACACCAGAGAAATCAAGCCAGCTGGTTCATGCTGAGGGACTTGGTACCGTGGAAACTGGTGGAGATGGTGGTGGGGGAAGATTTGTGACTGCACAGAGCAATGCTCTCAACTGCAGTACAAGAGAAATAAATGCTTCAGAGCTGCAGTTTAGCAGATTGTTTTGTGTAGCATTCAGGTTTGGTCCATATTAACTGAAGGAGTTCAATTGTATGTTACATATGCAACAGCACTTGCTCATCTCAAGATTTGATAGCCCGAGCTATGCTTTTTAAGGGACAGGAGTGCCATGTCGTAGAGCTCAGGCAGCCTTTGAAAAGGGTGATACCCTACAGCCTGTACAATCCTCTTTTCTTCTGGAAGTGATTCCATCACATTTGAGTTGAGCTGGTGGGACCAGGCTCACACAACTTGGTCTTTTTGTATATTCTGCCTTTGTGATCAGTGAGAATTTTCTCAGTTCCAGCTAGCATTTCTGGTAACAGTAACCACTGCCAACACCACAATATTAATTTCACTTAAGTAAACATTTTGTGGCATGTGGTGTGGTGGTGGTGTGTTTTTCATTGGGAAGAATACTCTGAAATATTGGTGCCTTGATGATGATGAGCCATCTCTTGCTATCTGGTCTTGCCACATTCCCTGTATTAAACGCCTGCACAGGGAATTGACTGTTCACCAGGAGATTATCAATTTTCAGGCTGGTGGCAGTGCATGGTTGACCTGTCCTAGTGGTAACATCAGTACTTTGCTCAGGTTTACAACTTTGCCATTATTTACCACAAATTAAGCATGGAAATTTACACTGCAGCAATGTTCCAGAGTTATGTGCTTATGTCTGGAACACTGAGCATCTTGTATTTTGAATGTAGTCCTAGTCAAATCCAGTGGTGTGCGTCTTCATGACCTCTACTGATCTGTTCAATGACTTGACCTTCATTTATAACTAATATGGAAAATTCTCACTTACTGCAGCAAGGCAGAGATGTGTAATTGCTCAACAGCTTTCAGAAGAAATAAGAACTATTTCTGTACCTCACTTTCCTATCAAGCAGTAAGCATGCATCCAGGTGCCACTCCTGTCTCATCTTTAGCTCTTAAACAGTACTGGGATGGTCTGTCTGCCTGTAGGACTATTGTTGTCTTACATTCAGTACCATTGGCCAAATGAGATTTCTGACTATATCACGACAAAACCAAGACAAGTAAGGGGACAAAACCACAAGCTCAAATTTGCACTTTCCCACTATGCAGTAAGGTTCTTCATGGCAGTGAAGGCACTCCCTCACTTAAAGTCAACTTCTGTTTTGTTTTTCTGACAGTATATATGGAGAGAAAATGTACATCTCCACTCATCTCCTTTTTTCTCTTTCCATCCAGAGGGACGGGCCTGTGCCGTTGTGTTTGACTGCAAATTTATCGAGACATCAGCTGCTCTTCATCATAATGTCAAGGACTTGTTTGAAGGTATCGTTCGGCAAATCAGGCTTCGAAAAGACAGTAAAGAAGACAATGCCAGGAGAATGGCTAACACAAAGAGAAGAGAAAGCATAGGCAAAAAGGCAAAGCGATTCCTTGGGAGAATTGTGGCAAAGAACAATAAGAAGATGGCTTTCAAAGCAAAATCCAAGTCTTGCCATGACTTATCTGTGCTTTAGGAGCTTCAGCAAGGCCAGATGTTATGTGTGTGTGATGAACAAGCATCTGACTGTTATGAGAAGCATATGGATGATCCTCATGGTGATAAGAAGAATGACTTGTCAGTTGAGACTCTTGTTAATGCCTTAAGGTGCACAAGGAAGTCCAGAAGTTACACGACAATGTCTGCTTCATTGATAAATGGTTTAAGTTTCAATGTGTGCAAGTAAATGAACTAACTGTAAATAGTGGCTTGCCATGGCCACATTTTCACTGTGTACATATGTTAAATATCCTCTTGTCCTGTGGATACCAGAGATGCAAAGATATGATGAGTATCACCATAGACTTGTCTCGTTTGCAGAGCAAAACTTAAATTTGTACGCAGGCTCGTACACTCTTTCTAGTATAAAGCAAGCAATGATAAATCTTTTTAAACAAATATGGGGAGAGGGGATTAGAACTACGTTAAAATGGGAGAAAACAAATTACATATAAATATATAGTTAAATACAGAACAGATATCATTTTATGAAGTTAATTTGCACTTGCATTAACCATTATTCAATTAATTTGTTACTTGTTTACATGCAGATTTTATAATAAAGTATTATTTCCTGTTATAATCAACTGTGCTTTTATCATCCTATGGATAAAGATTGGGAGAGCAGTATTTTTATACTGACTTTTTTCACTGTGCAAAACGTTACACACAAACTATGCAGATTTGCACATGCTGAAGATCTGGAACAAGATGAATCAGGAATATCCTGTGTTCTTCAACAGACTTTTTCTTTAGGAAGTAAAACCTGCTTTTATGAACACTACTTCTACAGTTCATATTGGAAAGAGGTGCCTTGACCCTTTTTTGTTTATCTTCAACCTGGTTCTCCTGTCAGCTCTGGCAGGAACAGGCCTCTTTATAATGCCATTAGTTAGATAAATTGAAGCCTGCAATGTTCTACTTTGTAAGTCCTCTCCTGGCTTGAAGGCCTTGTGTTACAGCCCATAAGCGAATGTGTGAGTTTGGTTTTGATTTTGGTTTTTCTTCTTTTCTGGGAGCAGTGTAACTTTCTAACCTACTTACAAGCCTGTAGACACCTCCCCATGGTTTCAAGAAGCTCAAAGCAGGGTGGCAAGGCCATTTGAAAGAATTGTGGGCCTCAGCTCCGGTATATGGTGGCGTTCAGTGCTGTTAAAGTCTTCATTTCACTGTGTTATAATTAATGTGTTTCTATTATTTTTCCCTATTTGCTATTCATGAAGAAGCAGTCATGTCTCAGTGAAAAACTTGCACTTGCTGCATTTGCTTTATACATTCCTTTTCATAGGACATATTCCATTTAAATTTGTCCACAAACTCACTCACTTCTTAAAAACAGTAAAACATACACTCTTCTGTCTCTTTCTACTGTCCTGCCCAAGTCCAGTTCTTCAGAGAGGTTGTTCCAGCTGCCTGGCAGCTGTTTGTCTGTGATTTTATAGGGGCTGACCTCTCCAAGCAGCAGGCAAATTGCATCTGCTGTTACACCTCACACTGAGCTTCCCTGAGCTCAGACTAGCAACTCTCCCTTGGGTGAGCCCAGTGCTTGGGCACTTGTCAGAGAACAGTTAGTACTGGGGGAAATGGCATCTGATTTGCGTAGGTAATGCTCTGTAGAATGAGTATTGCCTGGTGTTGCTGATGCTGGGTCTAAGTGGTTCGATGCACGGTTTAGCATATGTTGCTGGAAACAGAACATTCATTTTTAGGAAAAGAGGTGCTTACTTTGTGTCCTGAGTGAAGCCTAAAATGTGTAATTCTGTGCTGCTGCCAAAACTCACATTTATCTGATGATACATTTTAATTGAATTTGGCTTTTTTTCACTAGCCTTGCTTCCTGGCAAACTGTTATCTCTGGGATGTCCAACCACTGTCAGAGTACGACACCAGGGGTCTGTTTACATGGAAGCTTTTAGCTGTCAACACCAAAGCAATTGCTCTAGTCCTGAAAATTCTACAGCAAGAGCATCTAGGTTCATGTGCATAAATATCTGTTCATGCACACGCTGAAGTTACTGACAAAACTACATGGTGTTCCCTGGATGTCTGTCTTTCGGTTGCCTTGTGCTTTCAGAATGACCAGAGAGGACTGATATGTTTGATGGGCTTGCGAGATTTAATTCTGTCTGTAACAGACACAAGGAATGGGATGCAAACCCAGAGCTAAGGAAACGGCATTTCACAGAGTGCCAAGTGGTACAAAGATGTGTCACTGAATGCTGCAACATAACTGCAGCTGCAGAGACTCTCCAAGGTCATGGTTAACAGCTCTGCTTTTTGCATACTCTGACCTACAAATCAGATGTTTGACTGTCGTCATGAATTCAAACGTTAGGTTTGGAAAACTCAAGCCTAAAACATTTCTGAGGTGCTCTAGTGCATTGCTAGAGGTCCATTTAAACTGTGGAAAATAATATATATTTTGAAAGCGTATCATACAGGACACTGTGAGGCAACAAACTGCGAGTCACTCTAAAGAAGCTTGGGCTAATCTAGAATGTATTCTATCAGTTAATATTGTACAATAAAATATTGATTCAAATCCTCATTACATTGTTTTTTTTCATTCGTTTGTCCAGGGGTTAGCATAATTCAGCCATGGTTCATGAAAAGGAGGAGGGTTTGTTTTGTAGTAATACTTCTATAGCAGAGATTTTGTAGCTTCTGCAAGATTTTCTACTTGATAAAAATTCTTGGGTGTCATTTAGTGGAATTTTTGGAAGTACATGTGCAACATCAGCTAAAAGTCTGTAACAGGTACCTGACTGACAAAAGCCTCTAAAAATCAACCTTCTTCAAAACGTTATTTGTACCCTCAAGCATTCAAAAGTCATCTATATGTTTTTTGTAATTTGAGGTGTTTTACTGGTATGGATGCTCAGATTCTTGTCATTAACATGGTGAATCTATGTAATGTTAAAATCAGTGTGTTCCAGTATTTTCTCTAAGTATTACCCAGGCAGAAATGAGTGTAAGGGGTAAGAGTTGTGTGAGTTTTCTTATTTCATGCCAACGTACATCTGTTTTAATTTGGAGGGACAGTTCACACAGTCATTTAATCTTTACTGCCTTCGCTGCTGCTGCCAGCTGAAGTTCCTACTACTGCTAATTGTGGTGGTGGATTTTGTGTTGGCACAAATCCATTTGGAACAGCTAGTTATTAACAACTACAGTGGAAGGACATTGCCTTTTATATGTGATACATATGTTAGGTAAACAAATCAAAGCCTCCTCTGCTTGCTACAGCTAAACTAGCTCCTGTAAATTCTTCACCATATGAAAAATGTGAAGAAAATCATGCCTCCATCTGCCCAAACCACAAAGCATAAAGTCATGTCACATAAATATAACGAAATGTTAACTGCTGGAGGAAGACTCAGCATCACTAAAAATGTGGGTTTACTCAGATGCATTTTCTCAAAATACGACTAGAAAAAACAGGGCATGATCTACATAGTAACATTGCATAACTTCACTTTTCTTTACTGAAAAGGAAAGCATAGCGAGTTGACAGTGATGAATAATCCAGTGTATGATAAAAGGTTGCTCAGACATAGTCTACAGTAAGTGGAGTAATATTTATGTTGAAATTTGCTTTAATACTCTTAATTTTATCAGAGGCAATGTTCAGGTTCAACTGCATGTACATCACAGAGACCTCACTGAATCTGCAGTTGCACTCAAAGGTGATCTCTGTGCATTCTGGGACCACCATCTAATTTATATTTTAACAGATGGTATCTAGCATTCTAACAATTTGATTCCCTCTTTGCATAATGGAACATCTGAACTCCAATACTATTGAAGTTATTCATTTCTAAAAATTGAAACAGTAAATTATGTCAACTGCCCTTGCGCTCTATGGCTTGGACGTTGAACAGAGAAGTAAAATATAAAAAGAGAGAGCAAACGCGCATTGCTTATCTCCAAATAAGATTTCTCTAACCCACTGTTTAGAATCGAAGAGGAAACAACATTGTTTAACTTAAAAATACACTAAGGATTCTAGCACTAGAAGGTAGGAAGGAGACGAAGAAATTTACTTCAACACCAAGTTCTTCACCAACGAAATAATATAAATTATATGTCACAAAAATGTTCTGGCAACTGGGTAAAACGGACAGCGTACATTCTAAAGATTGTCCTCTTTCTTCTTCTCCTTTTTTTTTGCTGCCCGCTCCCACCCCCCCCCCCCCCCCACTTATAAATGTGCTGCCTGAATGAATCATTGGAAACCAATTAAGAGCCTACAGATGTTTTTTCTAGTTCTTCCCGTATTTATCACAGGAGCTGAAGAAAATATTAATCTGAACTATAATTTAGCAGATTCAGAGACTGAGAGAAATAGACCATATTTGAAAATACTATTTTTTTTTTTTTTTTCCCTTCCTAAAATATCTTCTCTAAGGTCCAAAACAGGGGCTGGACAATGGATGGGATTTGGAGAGCAGGTGTTCCTGCTCAGAATAGTCTAGTCAGACCCATAAAAACCTCCTCAGCTTGTTTCTGGCAGTAAGTCCCACTTTCATCAGCCTCATTACACTAGGATAAATAATTACACTACTGTTAGGCTTGCAGTCCCACTAAAGGTTGTGACCCTTACTTTGGGAATGACAGTTTCAGTTCAGTAGATGCCTTGGCAGAAGAACAGTGATTTTTGTCATGTCTAAATTGGATTATTGTAATGCTTTATGCTTAACAAAGAGCTTTGGGGAGCTTCATATGGTAGGAAATGCAGCCACATTAATTAAGCTGGCTAGGTCAAAACGAGCACATAACTTGTGTGGTCAGGTCTGGGTTCCCATACATTTTTAGGTGAAGTGATGATCTAGAGAAGCTGTAAATAGCATTGGACGTGACTAATGTTGAAACTGCTTCACTTTGTTGCATGTTTCTTGGCTGGCTACAAAGCTTGTTGAACTCAGTACAAAGTCAGCAACATTGCTTGATTTTGGACTGCCCAACAAGGACAATCTTTGCATTTTTAATTGCAGGTTTTCAGGTACCTCATTACAGGTAACCAGGCCAGAACAGTTCAGTGCATTTGATACTGCAATGATCAAGATCATTGCAAGGCATGACTTAGAATGACAAGAGATCATGCCCTATTTGTTACTCTTGCAGATCAAGGATGCAAAAAGCATAAAGCAACAGAAATGCGTCTTATCTGAACTAGAATATATAGTGAATTTTAAAACTGTGCCAACTTGCATCAGCTCCACTTCATTACAGGCCTGTCCTTGGAATTTATTGAGTGTTCACCAATGCTCTTTAATGAAAAGAATAAAGTAGCGCTCTTTGGGTATCAGCCGGGTGCCAAACAACTTTCTCACAGATTTTTAATCTATGGGTATCTCAGTCACACGCTTTTCACGTCAACTTCGCTTTTATCTTTCCACCCTCCATGGTTACACATTGTCACCCTTGCAGCAGCGGCTCAGCGCTGCGCTGGGGGTGGGAAAGCGGCCCCGCTCTGCTGCTGCGGGACTTACTGAGAAACAGCAGCTGTCAACAGTCGTAACACGAACCTGGTCCCCCAGCTCGTTGCTTTACATAATATAGTCTAGATAAAAATGTCAGATTTTGCTGCACATAAGTCTCTGATTAAGACAGCATAGCAAATTAAATTACTTTCTCCTTGAATGCAAGGGGGTACTGTTGCATTTGCAAGACAAAAGGGAATGGAAGATTTTTAGCTAACTAAGCATGGAGAAAACTAAAAAAAACAACTTATGCCATCGGTCATCCACTTCTAATTTTCACTCTAAAGTAATTTTTTCAATGGAAATCTTTTCAGCCGTGGAGTATTGTTCCATATGCTCTTCTGCCATCTGATCATTCACTATATCTCTGTCCAAGTCTCATATGGAAAACCTTCTTAGAATCTGACACACAAGAGCAATGGAAAAGTTCCCATGATTTTGAAATGGAAACATTTAATTCAAATTAACATTCCTGTGCAGGGTTTACAGCTGACAGTCCACGGCACTGTGCTAGTCCATTACATTCAAGAAGAAAAAACTGGCTAGAGAAACAAAGAAAACACAGAACTCTTTAGTCTTTTTCAATAAGAAGTATTTCTGTGCTTATCTTGATACTCTGGAGCAGATCTAAAGTCACTGTAATAAACTGCAAAGAAGCAGACAAAACAGAAACTACAAGACCAGGCTGTTTTTACTGTACGTTTTTATCGTTACCAATAATAAGCTTTCATTTGTGTAAGTAAAGACACTCAATTCATATGTATGAGAAATACACAATGAACGCACCTACATGCATCCATTACCTGCAGAATGTTTTTTCCCTTACGCAGTAATTCAAAAGATAATACTAAAAATCTGAGTTACAGCATAGAGGGGATATAAGGCTACACATAAAGCAGTAGACAGCACTGAGTAAGCAAATAATGCTTCCTGCAGATCTATCTCTTATTCATCTTTTATTTTTACAAGCTACTGGAGAGCTGAAGTATCTGTGCATGTCTGTGCAACATTTATTCTAAAGCTGAGCTATTCAAGTATCGGAGCAAAGCTCTGAATGGCCAAGTCCTCAAGAACAAAGATTTAGGATGCAAATATGCACCAATGTACCTTCTGCCTTCCCAGAGATTTCATTAGCAGAATGTCCAAGTCTTTCTAGATCAGTTTCAAGGGTTCTAGGAAACAGCACATGTTCTTTTCTAAAAACATATTCAAAACCAAAAAAGTGCTATGGGCGTTTTAATGAACAATTTCATACCCAGCCTTTAGAAAATGAGTTGTAAATTAAATTCTTAGTTAAATTCTACAGATCCTGACTTGGTTAATAATTGGTTCATTTTTAATTACCAGGTACATAATTAACTAACATGTCTTTATTATTTCGCCCCCAAAGTTACATTTTGCTGTTCAGGAGCAAGATGGATTAAGGAGCGTTTTCATTGTAGCCAGAGAAATGGGGAGCTGGTTGACTTTCTTTTCAGCTGGCTCGGACGGTGACCCCTTTAAACGGGGGCTGCTCTCACCTGTCCCTCCCACCAACGTGAGGAGCTCTCCAGCCTTGGAACTGAGCCCTGCAGTCGTGAGCATTTCACCTGCTTTTCAATCTCTTTTGAATGACTATGCTCAAATATCTGCTAGTACACTATTCATTCGAGGAGTATGATGTAGAGCAGGTGACAAGCCCTAAAGAACAAACCACAGACAAATTTTGACAGGAGTTTGGATGTCGTGAATATCGTAAAGGCAAATTAGTATTCCAGGTGGTAATTTCAGGTTTTCTTGGCTGGACAAAGATTTTTAATATTCTCCTTATTAACAAATGTCAGTATTTTGTAGGCTGGTTTTTAAGACTTTTTGAAGCATTCGTGCACTCTAAACTTTCAGTTACATACTGGACGGGGTATATTTGGTGGAAAGTATGAAAGATGAAATTATGTCTATAAAATGATATTTGTTCTACACTAGCATTTTTTACTTTAGGTATCACAGAAAGACTGGCTCTACATTGGCACCTGCAGCTGTTACCTAAAAGACTGAGCAAGAAGGGAAACATTGAAAAGAAATCTATACGCAACTTTATATTTCTATTCAAGGGAAATATTTCTGAAGCAAACCGCTTCTGACTTCACTGCCAAAACTGCAGATGGGGGATGGAGTGGATCAACAGGCCAGAGAAGACCTGTAGGTCCAAATGTAGAATGAACTTTTTGATTACCTCCTGCTGCCAGGTGTTCTCTTCCCAAACTCTACAGCCAAATGCAGGCGTTCTTGGGCTGAAGCAGAGGAACAAAAACATCACGTGTACTAACTTCTTGGCTCTGAGGTGCTTCAAGAAGAGAGCGCAGCATGGGGATTGCAGAGCTCAGCGAGGAGCTGTGCCTGAGGCAGACTGGGTGAGAAGTCGCTCAGCTGCTCAAGCAGGAGTTTGTTCTTCTATGCCGGGCCAGGTGGGAAACTTCCTGCATCTCAGAGCATCATCACCTCCTCCCTGGCTCCTTCACACACACACACTCCCACCCCCACCAAAGGAAAGGCTATTTTCAATTCTCTGATTGTAAAGCTTGCTTTCCCAACAGCAGGATAGAGGTTTAATTAAAACTCCACCTGGTACTAACGTAATCCAGCAAAATCCTATCCATTTCAGGAAATAAATCCTTGCTGAGGTTGGTTAACCAAAGTGATATATTTTAAGCAGTTTTCTGTTCTCTTCCTTGAACTTAACCATATTTCTGTGGTAAAACCTGCCAAAACCATTCAAATCTCTAAAACATCACATTTTACATGACATTGAAAATGGCTTATTAAGGCCACTTGGTGAAAAATGGATGAAGAAAACTAGCTGCATTTCAATATCTGTGTTTCACTTATCCTTTGTAATTTCCAGAAGGATTAATAGAAAAACCAACAAACAACAATGGACACACAGAAACCACTCAACACAGCTGAAATTTCCAATATACGTTACTTGCATCCCTAGATATATGTCAGAGAATGCACAGCACCTTCATTGCTAAATGTACACCCAGCTTTATAATTCCTTATTCAACTGAATACTATTTATGCAAATAATGTTATTAAGACCACAGGACAAATCCTGCTCATTTCTGGAGAGTCAGCAGATTTAGGCCCTGTTTTTGGAAATATTACCACATGCTTAATGTCAGCAGGGTGCACTGAGCGTGTAAAAATGAATATGTAAGAGGCTGTTAGTTTGGAATTGTGTTCTCGCTACACTATGGGGAAAACAAAAATAGAATTTGGCGTTGTGAGAGCATCTACATGATGTCAGGAAAATGTATTGGCACATCTGTAGGATCAGGACTACATACTGAAAACGAAATAATTGCAGGGCAATTTCTGAGAGACACAATCACACTGTGGCAAAAACATCAACAAGCACCCAATAGGTTCTTTGAAACAAAGGAAAACAAAAGCAAACCGTTCCTGCACTGATTTGTTTTACTACATTTCAGGAGCCATAACAATAAGACAAATCAGGTATTCACTGCCAGAATAAGAATGAGGGATTACATTAATTACTAATAAATTCAACCCTACTTTGGAATGATCTCAGCACTTACAGTTCAGCGGTTAAGAAATTAAAATAATAAACTTAATGTCACATAGACATAGAACTTTCACAGAGCAGAACAGAGCTAAGAATTCGTTTTCCAAAGAAAATGATATCATTCTAACATATTATTCTAAGTCCTGCAAATTTATCAAAGGAATAGCTGAAATTTTGCTGAACATACTACCCA
The DNA here is from genome assembly GCF_963082525.1 of Nesoenas mayeri. Lineage (NCBI taxonomy): Eukaryota > Metazoa > Chordata > Aves > Columbiformes > Columbidae > Nesoenas > Nesoenas mayeri. The sequence goes on from NC_137547.1 coordinate 18,970,242, forward strand.
TTCTACCTTTTGGAGAGTAATTATGTTGGAATCTCACTTTGTTTAGAAGTTAAAGATCTAGCTATTTATTATATTTCATATAATGTCAAATCCTGTCTTGTGAATTTGTGATAAAATTTCAGACTGGCAGTATCACGGATCTCTGTCAGCTGTGGAAAACATCCATTTGCAATTTAGAGAACCAGTATGAACTTCTGAGCCAATAAGGCTTCTGAATTACAGCAGAATAAATGAAGAAATAGTTACACGGATTTTGGAAGAGAACTGGATTTAGGGGGTTTTGTAGTTGGTGTTTTTTGGGTTTTGTTTTGGGTTTTGTTTGTTTCTGTTTTTATGTTTGTTTGGCTTTTGTTTTGTTTTTTTAGCCACTCTTCATTTCCTCTTCAATAAGAATATCTTGTGAAACGAACCGTTCATTTCATATCCATCCACTGGCTCTTGGAGAAACAGCAACTCATTTTAGACCTAAGTTTAACTGTGTGACATCTTTAATATTCTCATTAGAAGTATGATTACTTAAAGAAAGAAAAGATTCTATAAATTTGCAGCACAGCACACTCTTCCCCTATGTCAAGCTCTGCCTATAGTAACTAGCTTTTTAAAAATTTATTTTAATTTAAACCTTGTTTGCCATCTTAGATGTGGAATTCTTAAAAAGATGAATAGACAGATTTACAGTGTAATGTAATCCCACGTTATCTGGAGTTTCTTTGCCTTCTCTGTGTCTACATACGCTCTTTCTTTGAGTGCTGAAACATCAGGTACCATTCCTGTACACATTCTGCAACACAGGAGAAGAAACCCAAGTACATCTCAGATATTTTTAAGGCTCAAAAGCAAATCATCCTACAGTGCCCACTACTTGGATGGTTGGAGTACTGAGCTTAAATGCGAGCATTATGTTTTTGCATTTGTCTTTCCTAATTCAGACCCATTCCAGTTTAGTTGCACACGTGTATCTTGGAGCACAGATGGATCAGGATCCAGTTGCTCTAGCTTCCAGAATCAATGCCTGTGGAGATTCCTTTTCATTGCCTCCCTCCCTAATGAAAACAGAGAGTACTTTGAGTCCTGAGAATAAGAAAATAATTGAATGCTTCCAAGAATCTTGTGGTAGGAAAATGGTTTCCTTCCCAGTCTTGCTGGCAAATACAGCAGGTTAAATGTTAACCCTGAGGCAGCCAATAAGTTTTCCCTTAGACCCAGCTATAGCCAAGAGCTGTATTTCCTCTGTCATTAAAGATGTAGTAACTTGAAAAAGCACAAAAAAATTAGTTCTGTTTTTAAGTGGATTTTGTACAAATTAGCAAGATATGCACAGAATGAATTCAAAACCTGTACCTCATGTGTTTTGCACAAGAATGTTTTGACAGATGGATGCATTCAGACAGAGAAATTAAGAAAATGAACCCAGTAAAGGTTTTCTGATTATTTTTGTTTCCAACATCTCAAATATTTGAATGACTAAATGCAAAACTATGTTTCTATGTCTGGGAGGCAATTCACAACAAAACTGCAGAAAAGTCTTTCATTTTATTGGATTAAAAATCAAGCGAAGGTCAGGCTCCTACAAATGCATAGGCTCCTGCCACGCTTTAAGCTACAGAAGAGCTTTCTTGAGTTCAAAGGGACAACTTTAATGTGAGGAATTCAACATATGCGCAGCCCGCTGTCCACCCGTGTTTGGCAGCGAGTGCGTGTCCCGCAGCCCACCCGGCTGAGTGGGCTCAGGGCAGGGCTGTGGCCACACCTGGTCAATCCTCACCCGACGGGTCCCATCCATATCAAGAACAGCGTTTTAAAGATCCACAGCAGAATGTAGCAAAGCTCTTCTATCACAGCTGTGAATTATTACAGCCTTCCTGTACAAGCTGATGTGTATTAAAGAACGGATCTGCTAGAACTCAAGCTGATTGACCGCTTTAATGAAGGCAACTTTAATATTGCTCCTTCTCTTATCTGCTGACATTTAAACATGTGCTTGATGCTACTTGAATAAAATTCAGGGTAACGTGCACATGTATTTGCAGACCTACTGCTCTAATGAGTAACTGTGCTACCAGGACATCCATTGCAGTATTACGCTTCTTTTTGTGTAAACCAATGCTTTTTTCCTCAGAATAACTTATTCAAAAGACATCAGGGTAATACTGATAGATTAAAATAGTGTCCAGTACTTGCACAAAACAAGGAGAAATCAAAAACATTCATCCACTGTTTGATTTTGTTGCTTTATATCATGGGAACGGTCAATTAAATTTAGTCAATTGTTTTAATTTACTTTACATGAGGGATGCAATAAGCCAATTTTCCAACACTTAACCAGACAGCAGGCATAGCTGGCTTTAAAATTATTTTTCCACATGTTGTTCTTTCATCATTCACCTTTCAGTAAACAGGCATTTCCATACAGCCCTAATAATTAGACTTATATTGTCAAAACCCAGTATTCACAATGTTTTTTCTTCTTTAATGTTCTGTTTTGATAAAACTGCTACTTCCAGTTTTCTAATATAAATAAATGAACTTCTCTGTCACCCCAAAATCCTTTTACCTTTCACACGGATATTTAAATATCAGGCTTCAATTATCTAGGTTGTGCCTACAGAACTATCATCAGTCTAGTTTATGACTGAAATGTTACAAGGACTATTCTATTCACTACAGCACAAATGACATTAGCGAGCACATTTAATGAGTATGTGTTAGCTGAGGTTCCTCATAAATGTCTATACCTTTCAGATATATCTGTTTAAGGCTACTGAAGGCTTGACTGCTTTAAAACATTAATGTGGAGTCTTAAGAGAAACAACATTTTATTTGAAATTGTAAATAACGAAAAATAATCAGAAACCATGGTAGGTTAGAGTTAGGCCTTTTAGAAAGAAGTCAGTGTTTTGGGTCTTTTTCCTTTTCCTTTTGACTTAAGGGTCCAAGAGTAACTTTATGTGAGCACACATACCATTTGAGAAGTATCGAGCTTGTACGAGGCAATATTTTCTGGAAATCAATTAGCCTAGCACAGTAGGATACCTATTACCAGCTAAGGAAAATAAAAATAAATAATAATAGATTTTAAAACCACACAAAAAGTCCACACCACTCTATAGTAGTATTAGGTGATGTTATGGGCAGTTCTAAATATTCTAAGTGGTATTCTGCACTAAAATCTGTAGGTATAACTCTAATCTACAAAACAGGTCACCTGCAAAAGTTGTCCCTTCCCAGGCATAAGCACCATCTGCCATTTAATAGGCACTTCAGTGACTCGTTAGGGTGTACTTAAATTGACTTTGGACAGAATGCTGCCATTTTATTGCTGCTGTGCTCAGCACCACTAACCAGGACCCTTCAAGTCCATACTGATAATGCCAATATCTTTGAAAAGAGTCTCAGGGCTTGTGTAGCCAGTGCTGGAACTTTATTTTCAGTCTTAGTGTTTTCTTCACCTGGCACTTTCTGAATTCCCCAGCATGCAACATGGTCCAAATACAAGTGTACAACTTTTCATAGAGTACAATTGCAGCACATATTTTCAAAGGGGATTTTAAAATGTTTTGCATGTGTTAAAAAGATGTTTGAGAGGCACAACTGCCCAACTCTGTGATAGATAGATATTACACGAATGCAAAAAAGTATTTCTAGACATTTTTGATATTGTTTGAAAAACTACTCAGAAAATATTACTGGAACCTCTTTAAGTAACAAACTACCTTGTATTTTCATGCCAATTTACCTCGTCCTTAAAATTACTTCTACATGTATCTATTTCTGCAAATAGTCTAGCTATTTGAATACAAACTAAGTCCTTAAAGCCATATTGCTAAAAAAACCAACAGTTATTATTAAAAGCAATGTACAATTTGCCCAAGTCTATAAAAAAATTGGTATTTACAAACCTCTTTTCTTTTGTATTTTTAATGTGTTTGCTTGTCGGGTCAGATCTTAAGCACTGTGCCTGGAGACCACTGAATAGAAAAACTAAGTAGCCTTGATGCTATATAGACTGCTCGAGCAGCTGTTGATATGTAAATGTCCAAATAGAAAATAATTAGCAAATACTACTAGTTAAAGGAAGGAGGATAAAAGAATTATTAACTGAAAACTAAGCTCACGTTATCAGCTACTATCACCCGACCAAGTAAGAATTTGCAAATTAAAGAACCTGGATTAGTCTTACACGGTTTTTATCTTACACCTTCTATCCTCCCAAATACAGTAAATGCCCCTACATACTAGTTAATAAGGGCTACAAACTTCAAGAAAAAACAGCAGGGGCTTAACTGTCTCATGGTGACAACTTCACAGACACTGGTTTTATTTCCTGAACCCTTTTCATGACAGAACCTCATCTTATAGTCCCATAAGTAGCCTGTGCTTAGAACGGGTACTTATCCTGAGTCATTTGCCTTCCCTGACACTAATTCAGGCCACACTTAGTAATAAAGTCGCTTTCACCCCAGGGAGTTTCAGTATGAGGTGAAGTCAATTAAAAATCCACAGCAGAAGTATTTGGCTATGATCAGATGTATGCACTGCAGCCTCCAAATTAGGAGACGTTTCTCTGAAGACAGAAAACGTGCATGGATCTGGTTACATTAATGTATATTGGTGACAAGCTGAGAAGAAGCGAGAGACTCAAACATCCAAAAGCCAACTGCTGCTGCAGTGGCAATAGTAATAAAGCAATAACCAAGTGCTGGATTCTCTTCGTATTGTTTCTTTTTGGATATTTCCTAAGCAAGTTGCAGTGTGGCCATAGCAAGATAACTAAAAACCTGCCAAAAATATCATCACCCCTTTGTTACCTGTAGGCAAAGCAAGCTGTAACCCCTTGCTGTAATCCCTTGTCCCTGTGAAATGACTAGCAGCAATGGTAGAACCTGGAGATCTCAATAGGGGCCTGTCTTTTGCCTCCTCATTACCTTTTTCTATGGCAGATATGAGGGACAGAAATTCAGCCAGGAGAAACAGAAGCAGCTGATCTCCACACCTCAGTTCATTTCTTTCCCCTGTATTTTAAATATATAAAATTGTAATAGATTTTACATCTAAACATCACATGCCCTTTATTAGTAACAACTCACAGAGGTTTTCCTACAGCTCCAGTAGTATCATGTGTGCTACAAAACACGCTTTGGAAAATGGCATTTGTAAAAGATGAAGGTGAGCAGCCAGAACTGAATTCCATGACCACAATCACAGCAGGTAAAGATGAAAATAAGACATTATACCAGTGTTGGCTGAATATGTCTTCTCTGCAGTTCTTAGCAAACATAGCAAGGTAACATCAACCTCCCCAGCTCCTTTCTAAAAATGCACATTTCTTTGTCTCCTCATACATTCAAAACCAAACAGATCACATATACCAATATCTGTAAATTTAGTAAAACATTTTGTTAAAATAATCAAATTTATATAAATAATACATTTATATAACTTATATAGTTTTCATATGAAAAAGTTCAGAAGTTATTTGCTCTCGCAGAGAGAAGACTAGAACTGAATATAAAAAGAACAAGTATAAAATACCTTCCCTCCCCAAAGATAATCACAGCTATCCGTGTGGGGAGGAGAAATACCATGCCTTACTCTTTGGGATTAGGGCATTCTTTTAATTTGCCATTTGGCATTATGAACACAGTAAACAAAGAGAGAAAATATAGAAACCATGTGACTGCTTGTTCCATAGCCTTTTGCACACTGCTGCCGCAGACTTGCTTTCAGATGTCAGTACAAAGCTGCCTGCTCACTGATGCTCAGTAAGAAATGTCAGGGAAGAGATAAGCAGGCTAAACAGAGACTATTTTAGAAACATGGACTGTTCTATCATTAGTTCTATAGATAAACTCCCCAACATATTTTTGAACAGCAAATGTTATTGCTTAGCCAGACATAAAGTCAGGAGGAGGCAGTATTTTAATATTTTAATATGGAGCTCGGGCTTATTTCAGGAGCTTCATACAGGGTGAGATAGTTTAACCTTGTTAGGCTGTTGTTTAAGGCTGCTAGTGTACTGAAGTCTTTATGTTAAAATGATTCTTCTTGACATAAAAATGGGGAAAACATAAGTGTAAATCTTCAGGATGCAAGCCAGAAATAGAAAGAAAATTACCTGTCTTCAGGTGATCATTAGGTTGTCATGGAATGGTAAATAAGGGCCAAATTCTTGATAAATCTCAGTTTTGTGATAGAAGGAATTCATAGAATCATAGAACAGTTTGGGTTGGGAGGGACCTTCAAAGGTCATCTAGTCCAACCCCGCTGCCATCAGCAGGGACACCTTCACCCAGATCAGGTTGCTCAGAGCCCTGTCCAACCTGGCCTTGATGGGGCATCCACCACCTCTCTGGGCAACCTGGGCCAGTGTTTCACCACCCTCATCATAAAACATTTCCTTATATCTACTCTAAATCTACCCTCATTTAGTGTAAAACCACTGCCCTTTGTCTTGTCCTGGCTCAGAATACAATTGGCTTTCTTGGCTGCAAGCCCATATTGCTGGCTCATGTCCAATCTTTCATCCCCATTACCCCCAAGTCTTTCTCCACAGGGCTGCTCTCAATCCCTTCATCCCTCAGCCTGTGTTGATATCAGGGGTTTCCCCAACCCCGGTGCAGGACCTTCCACTTGGTTCATGTGGGCCCACTTCTTGAGCTTGTGCATTGTTCTGCAATACCTCATAACCGAGACTTGTGATACCTGGTGAGGCATTTCGTGATCACCTTTCCAACACACAAGCCCTAATGTTTCAAACAGTAAGCAAAGTGTTTGTCAATCATCTTTTGGAAACATTCTGGAAACTTAAACTGAAGGCATCTACCCAGCTTCCCACCAAAAGCGTCTATTAAATTAACTCTTTATTTGCTTGTCTTCTACTGATGCCAAAAAGGAGCAAAATCGGGCGCATCATGTTTTACTTGTCAACAGGGTTTACAATGCAGAAGAATGTGTGTGGACCACAAAGGAAAAGAAGAGTGCTTAGACCACCTACAAACACATTATGGAAATCGCCAAAGACTGGAGTGGTAACAGGCAAGATAATACTGTTTTCCAGAAGTGATCCTGTAAAGGCACACTCAATCTATAGATCACCTTTACCTGCAAACATATATTAAAATGTTCTTTGTTCACAATATACTTTTAAAGCATGTTAGTTAACATATTTTTAGAAGTCCTTTTAGTCATATCTAAATGCATCCCAAAGGGATTTAATTTAGATTGCGATTAATTTTCCTCTCCCCTACAGAGCAAGTACAAATGGTATAAAAAGCTCCAACATGAAACAGGAAGCATTTTTAAGCCGGCACAGATGTCAGACAGTCACGATGCAGAGCAAAAAATCAGCAGAGAATATGACCTATGTGGTATTGTGTTCCTCTCTTATTGTTATAAATCAGGGGTATGTGCACTGAACTCAGGCTTATTATACTGATGAAAATGAGGTGTAAGCCAGAGAACAAGATCCTTGATTAATCACAAGAAGTTTTTTCCATCTGAAATACTTGTCTTCAGTATGGTGGTTTCCTCAATGTATTCATTTGACTTGCATTGGTCATGCCGTTTTGCGTCACGTCTCAGAAGGCGGCTTTTAACAGCAATATTCGTTATATTGTAGACGTTATAAAAGGTTTGCCGTGCATTTCCATATGTTTGTAAGAGAGGCGAAAGTCACTTCAAGTCACAGCAGTAGAAGGATTCACAGCGTGAAGGCTAAATGAGTTTTAATGGGTACTTGTCATTTTCTCTAACCTATAACAAAATTTCTTGAGAACAAAGGAAAAAATGGGTGGAGAAATGTAGTGCTACAATTTATAGTGCTACATTAATGGCATTTAACGTAACAGTGCTTTCCTAATGTTATTTTCTAAATACTACTACTGTTCCAAATACTAACTTCTACACGGCCTGTCTCTGCTTTCATATTAATGGGAATACATCGTACTGATTAGATGCTTTCTTAACGCTTACTCCTCAGAACAATCTTGCAAAACATTGTTGGACCTCTACTATCCCCCATGAGAAGACACACATTTTTGACCAGGTAATTAGCAGGCCCTTTGGGATTTCCCATGCATGTCAAACCATTTGATCTTGACAGCACCATTCAATCTGCGTTTAGCAAATGCCACCTGGTTGCATAAACTACAAACACACAGCAATTATCTACCACATCTAGAAAATCCCACTAATATTGTCATATAAACAAAGCTAGAGTTTGACTATGTTTTGACTATAAGATAGCTACCTCTAGTGTGGAATACAAAAGCTATTTAACCGCTGTTTAATGTGTACACAAATGTAAAAACTGGACTATTTACTTCCAAGTAACGTTTTTGTGTTTGTGTTTTGTTTTGTTTTCCAAATGAAACAAAGCAACACTGCATTAAAATATAGAAAAAGAACGGACATGGAAGCTTCCCATCATGGAAACTTGCTGAGTTAGGCCAACAAGGCCATAACCTCTCTAAGCAATATATCACTTTATTGCCTACTTCACACTCTTGCTAAAGAGACAAGAGAATTTGGTTTCATTCACAGCAGGTGTTAAAATAATATTTCAGAAATACTGCCACCCCTGAGTAAAACCCTAGTGAGAGGCTTAGGCCTCAACTCGTGTTTGATCTATTGCTGCATCTCTTGGGCCGTAACTAATCTCAATGCAAAGTAAAAGGAAACACCATCAATCCAGGAGGAAGTACTCACCCCTTTTGGAGTGGTACAGATGACCACAGAAGACCAGGCAAACAGTATCTGGGCCCTGCATTTCTACCATATGTACAAAACATTGTATTATCTTTTGTTTCAGTTTTGTAACCTTAGCAAGACTATCACCAGGAGATTTAGCTGACATGGCAGTGTCAAGTACCTCTCACTCAGCGTATGTTCTTACTGTTGACTTCCACACTTGGCACAAATAAACGTAACATACACCCTTATTAAGTTCTCTTACCCCAAATTCTCAGGTCAAGCTTTCTTTCTGATGGTTTTAGAACAAAACCAGCAAGGACCTGTCTGTGCCGTCTCCACGTGTTGCCAAGTGAGACGTAATGCAAGACACATACAGTCTGTAAAAACAAGTAGAAAGAACCACCTGTGCCTGAAGCCTCACATCTACTTTGAACATCTTCTGTGCAATCAAAAAAATGCATTGTTCCACTACTAGCCTAATCAAAACTGTCAGCAGATGGGTTAGAAAGAGATACAAATGTTATGAGAGCTGGCAAGTTTGAGCCTACAAAACTGGGCTGATAAGAAATACTGTAAGGCCCTTGAATGCCTCAGAGAAAAGTTGCTATAAATTTACTCTTGCTAGTGTATCTCATTTACAGTTGGTATTTGAAGCAGCCCTAACATTTAAAAACTTACAGGATATAACGTTAAAAAATAAACTATTAAACAGGCAGCAAATGCAGCATCAGCTTGAACACAGTCACGATTGGAAGGTACACACTGCTGTATTTTCCACCTGATAAAACACCAGACTCTCATACATGATGCCTATAAGTATGATGTATTTGATGTTGTCAGGATAGGTAGGTGATCACTAGGAAAACAAACATGTCTATAAAAGGTATTTGTCATGTTGAGCTCCACTGTGTTTTAGATAAATTAATGTGCCACTAAAACTACTTTGCAGTCTTTAAACCCGGAGTATCCTTTGTGCTTGGCTGTGTCACTGACACGGATGACTCTTCCTCACCAAATGCTGGGTTACAATATAAAATCCTCAGACAGGCTCCAAGTCAACCTTGGAGCATGTGTTCCAGGTGGACTCAAGGATATGGGCTATTTCTTTACCTGTAGAAAGTGAGATACAACTGGGTGGTTCTCCCTTGTTTTGTATTGAAGTGTTTGAACAAATACAGACCTTAAGCCTTAGGAAACAGAAGTCAGTTATCTATTTTGAGACCATGCAGAATGCAGACAAGCATGTGAACTAAACAAAGGAAGGTTTTCAGAGGTTCATAGATGTACTGTCCTTTTTAGAGCTAGGAATAAGCTCTGGGTCTGGAGAGCTGTTTAGGTGCTGTTACCACAAGAATCTTCAACTCCCTACATAATTCCAGTGGTAAAATTCTGAATAACCAAATGAATACATAGCAGAGAAACAAAACGCAGCAGCTGTCATATCCTGGAATTCCTTGTTTCTATATGAAAAAAAAGGCCCTTCAGTAATACCTGATGTAAGATTTTCTATCAGCTTTACAGTTCTGATTTAAGTTACCTAAGCAGTAGAAATGCAATACCTTGGCATTCCTCATTCTGACTAGCACTCCATCATGATCTCAGCAATGCTGAGATTTTCTGTGAAGCCAGGCAGAAAGCTTTCAATGAGATTGTATCCCAGTGCACCTACCACCAGAGGATGCTGCCCCTCATGACTCCTATCCTCACGTTTTGTGAATAAAATCCAACATGCAAAGTTTTATTTTATAGCAGATTTTTTTCTGAATCTGCAGATTATAAAGTACAGCTGAGAACATGAAAATTGCTGTCTTTGAAAACCACTGCCTGATGCTTTGTGTACACCCACACAATGCATCACCAATAATGACAGGTTGGATTAGGTTTTCTGAAGTGCAGTGAAAGGTCTTTTTGCAGTTCATTTTGTGTGCCTGCACTCATTGTGTACTGGATGAAAGATTCTCAAAAGACCAAGTCCATACTAATGTAACCGCCGTCAAAAATTTTGGAAAGTGCAGCTAAAAGTAGTCAATGCATATGGGTAGGAGTTTAAACAAATCCATCAAGATTTTTTTAAAACCATAACTTGGAATCATGTCAAACTTTGTGCATTATTTTGCATCAGTAGGAAAGAAAAGAGGAAGGCAAAGGGAGCAAAAAAGACTTTGGGAAAAAGTACTTTCCTTTAAAAAACTACAAAAAAGTTAATAATGTCAAATGTTGCGAAAGAGAACTACAAACACTATATGTCTGCCCCCTCAAACAAAATATCCAGCCTGAGAGGTTTTTAATCACATGCTATATTGACTGAAGAATGAATGTCTTGGCTTAGGCTTCAATGGGCTGGCTCTGCAGCAGTCTCCTGCCACAGACATTCTGCAAATGGCATTTTGTACAGAGAAAAACCTCCTGGAGATATAACAGTAGAACATGACAACTCAAAAGCAATAACGGAACAAACTGGAAAGATAGAGCGATCTCATCTTTTAAGAAGCGAACACAGGTTACAATACTCTGTTGAAATGTACATTGCTGCGTTGTGTTACAACGGCGCACAGAGCTGCATTCCTGGTCACCTCTTGATGTTCTTAATGCAATAATATGGAAAACACCTATTATTTAATTACAAAATAAAAAATTCAAAACTACTCCTCAATATATTTTTTCACTTATTTTTACATTTCTAAATATCATGTAAGGCTGACCACCATAATGGGAAGGGCACTTAAAAACAAACCCAAGGCTGAAACAGTAATTTTAACTGTTTTCATGAAACTGGGAAAAGAATGTTTTCCCCTGGAAAAACAGCTGGTGGCCATCACTGAAGATCCTTGTTCATGTTTTAGATAAAGGCTAAGGTCAGGATAACAGTCTGGAACAACGACCAATCTAGACAGCTAGTTTCTAGGATTATATGAAGGTTGTTTTAACTGAGTTATCACTGAAAATGTGTGTCAGATTAACCAACAAACTACAAAAAGAAAGGTTCAGATAAATTGGTTTTTTTCCAGTCTTCTAGTCTAGCATTGCACCTCTTTTATCTAAAATACAGCTCTCACCCACTTGATTTCTTTTTCTCCAGGAACAGTTTAACATTGAAATGCATTGTCCACATAACTGTGTTTTGGGTGAACAGATGACTGGAAAATACCAGGCTTTCCTAACTTCTCTCTGCTGGCTGCTACTGCTTTTGTACTGACACAGCAACCTGATGTAAATCTCACCCTCTGATACAAAAGCAAAAACATCCTCTGTCTCCCTCAAGATAACAGAAGAGCACGCCTTCTCTCATTCAAGAGTTCAGAGAAATTTCTATGGCTTTTAGGTATTAGTCACTACAAAATCATTACAGAAAGCTGCATCACCAGCTCAACAGAAATGTAGGAGGGAAGAACATTCAAAGATAAATCTACACCCTCCTGACAGGCTCCTTTAACACAAGCTTAAGCCCTACATCCCCTCCCTCTCCTGACAGTCCCGACTCCAGTCAATGAGGTTATTCATACAGAAGCAGCAGGAAGGTAACCCAGCAAAGGTCTGGAATGAGAGAAAAGGTCCTTACAGGGCAGTTTGGAAGGGCTGCATTCTGCTCACAGAGAGGCCAGGCAGGGCAAAAGGTAACACACAGCCTGTAACTCAGCGACGAATTGCTGGAGTTCTCAGGGCTCTGAGACTGTCCTCATCAAGGAAACACTGGTCACCAGGAGTCAGCTTGACATCATCTCTGTCCAGCTTTAGACAGTAATGGCCATCACATTGGTGTGCCAGGCAGATAGGGATGCCCAGTGCCTAAGGATTTAGGAGCTATATTAACTTGTCTGAATGGCCCCCTCCACTGGAAAAGAGAAGGAGGACTTGCCTAAATCTGAGTTCTGAAAGCTCTTCCCCCAACTGCCTGCAGTAGCAAAGGAGCGTGTCATGGTGTATGCTAAGCAGTCATATTGTCATGAAAACAAACGCCACCTCAGACAAGTGATAGTGAACACAGGTCACAGTATGGCCTAGAACAAGATCAGTAAGTGGCTGTCTCTCATTTGCCCACGTTTGCCCGCAGCAGAGCAGCTCTCTCAGAGCCCCAAAGCTGCGCTCCTCTCTCCCGGCATCTCTCGTTCAGGGTTACTTGAAGGCCTTTTCCTAGCAACACTTCACTCCCTTTCCAGTGGTAGATGCTGCAGTCACCTTAAAGTGAAGATTTAGCAGCCAGTAACCCAGGATTACCAGCAGCAAGTGATCAATACAATCATTACAAGCCTCTGAAAGACACATCGGTATCATGGAAAATATGGTAAAGAACTGTCCCATGAGCAACCCAAACTCTTCCCTTCTAGCAGGCTCTGCAAAAGTCTCACATCCACCACCTTACTACAGCTGGCAGTAACAAAACTGATTTGAACCGTCAGTAAATAACTATAGGAAAATACACAAAATCAAAACCACAGAAATATCCGTGTAGCAAAGTGTTTGCTCTAATTATTTAGCAGTAGTTAACAAGAAAGGGAGCTTAATTTCATGTTGCTATACCAGCTGTCATGCTTTTGCAAAATAATTATAAATGTCTTCAATAAGTTTCTCTTATTTGTAGACAGGTCTGTGCTAGACACATCCCAGGTCAGCGATGATCATCTAGTTGTGCAAGCCGAAGATTTGGGGAATGGGTCTCTAGGATATTGTGCCTTAGCAACAGTGGAAATTGCAATTGTGGGAAACACCCAGGTAGCTCCAAGGTACCATTTTCCTTCCAGAACTCCTAAATGCGAATTATCCTCAGGTCATTTCGCGGGTAACTCAGGAGATCCCGATTTTCAAAATAATTCAACTCAGATGAGATGGGATTCTCCTGCAATCTTATATCTACTCTGGGTAATCCCTTTGGATTAGGAACATTGGCTTTGCTACTGCAAACCCCTGATTAATTTAGGTTTATGAATAATCCAATTAAATTCAGCCTCCTCTTGTGCATTTACAGAAATGCTGCCACGTGCACAGGTTCATTTTGAAAGGCAGATTTGCTGTGTGTTGCGCATTGGAAAGCAAAAGGGAAACGTGTATGGCAACAGGCCAGTTTCAATTAGATTAGGAAATGGATCTCAGGTATATGATCTTCAAGTGGCAACTGATGAAAATGTGTTTCATACGCATGACAGTGTTTAAAATAATTTATAGGCCTGTGTTTTGTACTGAAAGTCTCGGTTCTCTCCCCAAAAGGCTAAACTCCACACTTTTGCATTCTTACCCCTACATTCTGGGAAATACCTGAAATCAGTGCTGCGTTTTCCCACTTCTTCCTTACAACCCTGACTGCCTGTTCAGCTCCCATTGTCTGAGCAATAACAGAAACGCAGGGCTGTCTAATACACAGAGTGAAGCCTGCTGTTGTTCTGTTTATTGGAACTCCAAAGGGAATCCCTCAGGCACACAAAGATGCAAATGGTCGCTTAAAATAACAATCTTATTTTAAACATGGATTAGAGATTGCACTGTCTTTCCTCATAGCAAAGCAAGTAATGCAGTGAAGGAACCGAGTCGCAGGACTGTATCCACATACTTTGGGAATACAGTCATATGGGCTAAGAGGCACAAAATCTAAACAAAATCACCCAAGAAACACATTAATTCTAGCATAAACAAATGGATGTTTAAATTAGAATGAGGTCTCCATAATGGCTTTGCTTTATTATTTTGAGGACTGATGAGGCACTGCACACATCCCATTTATAACAGTCACCTTCTCATTTCTCCTTGTTAGGAACTGTTCTGCATCCATGGAGTTGAAAGGGTTTATGTCTTATAAAAACAACCGACAAGCTGTATTTCATGAGGACTGTACAGTCTAAACACAAGTGTTTGTAGCTACATTTCCATGGTAACAGCAAAAAAAAAGGTTATAATTTTCTCAGAGTTTCCTGTCCACTCTTCCTTAGACTATCTAGCATTAAAGTGTTCTTTGTTTTTCACCAGTGCAGTACTGAAGAAATATTTTTAGCTCTGCTAATTCAATTTCATATTTAAATCAATCTGAAAATGAGTTAACTTTCAGTCTGCCAAAGGATGTCAGGCAAAGCTTTCACTGATTTGATTTTGCTTTGGTTTGTGATGATGGAAAGATTACACCATGTAGCAACAAGGAAATGAGTCCCGAAATTCTAGAAGAAATTAATTATTTCATTATTCAATTTCAATTTCCTTATTACCCTTTTGAATTCATTTGATATAAAATGCTGCTACTTGTGGAGCTGCAGAGGTTTGCACTATCTCATCAGAAGTCTGAATCATGACAATTATATATTCAAAGGATCTCAAAGCAGATTAAAAAACTAGGGTATACAAGTCCTACAATATTGCAGGAGGCGGGTATAAATCATTATATTTTACAATAACTGATGCAGAGATTAGTAATGGCTGCGTATTTAGACATTCATTCATAAATCCAGTTGAACTCAAGAGAAACTGGTTATCTTCAGAGTCACAAATAGCTTGCCTACTCAAACACAGAATGAGTCTGGCAGAAATGAAGATCCAAGCCCAGCATTTCTGGATGCCCAGATACCTTATATAGTTAGTAGACCACATCTCAACATTTTTCGATCATATAAATTGTTGAAGAAACCTCTTATGGCAAAACACATTGGCAGAGTCTTCAACCTTAGCTGCTTTAACAGCAGACACTGCACTGCAGCTAGATGCAAAAGCAATGTTGTCTCCAGCTTCATCCTGAGGTTTGTTACCTCTCTAAGAAGAATAACCGATAAAAAGGATTAAGTTCTTTTGATAAGAGCAAATTTTGGGCTGCTAACATGAGAGACAAGCTTCTTGGTTCATACTCAGGATAGTATGGAGATGGAATGATAACACAAGAACTTGTTAATATCCACTCAAAGTGCCTGGACTGTGCCTTGAGTAGATGATTTTTACAGGGCAGTTTCATTTCTATGCCTGTTTATTTTAATAGCCATCTTCTGTAGCTGCCAGCAAAAATTTAATGGTGTTTTTGAGGGACCCTGTGTCCTTGAGACTGAACCATCCCAATGTTTTGGGGTTTTTTGAGTAGAGAGGTCCTTTACTCTTTGAAGGAGAGCTCCCCTCAGGGCTTTTATTTTCCAATTGATCCAGACAGAAACATTTATCCAACATGAGAGCTTAACAGAGAAAGTCAAGCAGCAGTAAGTATAAATATAAGGAGCAATCAGTCTGATGTTGTGGTACAACTTCTTCAACTAGTGCTCAGAAGATTCAAGTACACAGCGGGCTTTGTTAATATGGATTAAGGAAACTTCACCTACGTGAAACAATAGGATTCTTTAAGATAAGGCCAGGGAAACAATCATCTGCCTGCTAAGAACTCCCTGTCTCACAACACTAGGATTTATGTCCCTGCATGCCGCCTTGCCATTCTTAACGGATAGCACTTCAGCATTTCCGAGCAGTGGAAAATGTTATTATCTCCTCCTGCAGAAGACAAGACACAAGGTAGAGTCATTTGCCCAAACGCATAGATGCAGCCTGTGACTAACCCAGGAATGATGCTCTGTTCAGTGCCTTATCCATTAAGCTCCTCCCTTGAGGAATAAGCTGCTGATATCAATTGCAGAATGCAGTTCTGTTTTCCAGTACAGAAAGACTGGAGTGGATTAGGAGAAGGATTTGACACTTGACTATAAAAACAATGCTTTCCAAAATATGATTAACTTGGACTTTCATTCTTATTTGATTTGAAGTATTAGCTCTGTTTGGATTTTTACACCAGTATTGCATTCCTTTGTACTTCCACCACAGTTATTTTAATGGGAGTAAATCTCATGATCTTTTGCTATGTAATCAGTCATAATTCCTGCAAAATATGAGGGAAACAAACTGTAATTTACCTGAAAACAGTTAGAAGGAAAATCCCAGCATCTGGCCCAATGAGGACAAGCAGATGATGGGCTAAAGGTGCTGCACAGGGCTCTCCAAAGGAATGACGAGCACAGAAAGCAGTTGAGCATCCCAACAGCAAGGCAGATCTGGCAGCAGCACTGTTATTAACCACATCTGTGCTTTAAATACTGTTTCATGTCCATCTAAACTTGATCCCAGAATCCATCAACCCATAAAAACATTATTAAGAAAGAATACTGTGCCAAATGTTGAGCTGTGAAGACATACGGTATAGATCTTGTTGTCTACACTCTCTTGCCTTGGATATTTCAGATGTCCCTATTATCATGCTACTGTCCCACTTGTCCAAAAGGGATGTAATAGAAAAGAGATTACTGATGTTTCAGTAATGTGGGAACATATGGTCCTACATATTTATAGAAAGAGCCTTGGGACTTCCAAGTAGTAGGAAAGCCTGCAAGCTGCCATCTGGGATTCTGAAGTCTATTTTCTGTCAGTAATAACACATTTTACCTTTAGGTTTTAGATTTTTCTCTGGAAAATATAAAGCTGAGAATAGTGCATACGATGAAGTCCTGTTTGCAGATCTCTGTAGACAAACTCTTATTTGGAATACTGTCATTTGAAATGTGATCAATACTTGTCAGAAAAAATTAAAAAGATGAAGTAATTTTAGCTCTTTGTAGTCCAGCTCATGGCATAAATTCTCAGCTTCTGGATAAGACTGACTACTTAGCTTGTTTTGGTGATGCATCTCTTCCAAATTAGATAGGGTAGCAGCTCAAATGTTTAGGGTATCTACCAGCACAGTCCACATGCTGCATGAAGTAGCGTAAGAGTAACATTTATGCCAGAAGCTAAAGCCATAATCAAAGTACCAGTTCTCAGAAGACTTGCAATAGGAGTATGAGCATTGGGCATATTGACTTGGATGTCTACACAGCTGTAGGAACTCTTCAAAATACCAAAAGCCTCTTGAAATTTCTACAGCGGGTCAGAGTTTTGACCTACTCTTCTAGGTTTGACACAATCTCCTTTCCTTAGGTTAGAAAAATGCTCCAATAAATGGAGACAAACTTCAATAGGATATTTTTTCTCGCAATCTCAATATTTCTTTGTTGTTTTTAGAGCAGCACGTGAAGGCTTAAAGCTGAGATAAACACAGCACAAAACATGGCAGTGATTCCAAACATCTTTGATAACTATCTGGCCTGTTAAGATGTTGTCATTCTTATTATAGAAGGTGCAATGTTTGATCTCAGCAGGGACAGATTAACACACCAGACTTGGAAACTTTACTCGAATAGCTAGCTGTCGAAGGAGTGCTGACACCTTAGAGAATTGCACTCTGGAGTATTGAATAATGTTCAGTTACTCAGCAGCTGAATCACTTCCATATGTAGACAGCTATGACAAAGGTTAAGGGTGGACCTAACTTTGTCCCCACTACAGTCAGTGATAACGTTTTCACTCATTTCACTAGGAGAAGAATAGGGCTAATTGTAGTCTAATATTCTGTCACAAAGATCAGTTCATTGTTTTGAAATGTAACTACACTTGCATAAATAGTGCTGGAAGGGAAAAAGTGATGTATTGCACAGTTTATTTATTAATCTCAGATACAGAACATTAGTTTCTCCACATAAAATACTTTTGTCACCATTACTCCCTACGGTGCTTTTTTTTTTCTCCTTAATTCACATGGTCGATTTACCCAAAACTGAGATTCAGAGATTACTAAGACAGGCATAATATACACAAAAATAGAGCTCAGAGCACAGCTGGACTTTGACTACTTGAGCTCCTAGATGTTACAATAATGCTACCAAAATAATATAATACTAAATTAACTAATTCTAAACCAAAAAGTGTTAGGGGGAAATGTCTATCAGGCACCATATATAAACACTATAGCAATTATAAATAGATTGTACCAACTTCTTTCCTGTTACTATACCTAAAAGTAACATATTTCAAGTTATAAACCAGAAGCACAGTCAGCACTACTATTTTGATCATCTTTTTCAATGTGAAACAGACAACTCATTTTTCATGAGAATACAGAAGTAGGGATAGTGAGAACAGCTACGACTGGAATAGATAAAACTGTGACATTCAAGTTCATTCACTTCTCTGAATATGGAACCTTCACAAGTCTAAACGACCCACAGACCAAAAAAGAAAGGCAGTTAGAAGAACTCTACTCAAACTTTTCCTATAGATTCTTCTGCAATCAACTATTTACTGGAGTATTTCCCTCCTCTTATCACAGTGCAAGTACCAGTTTCGCTAATTATTTTTAATGTAGTACCACCTAGAAACGTGCTCCTCACACAAGACATTATTATGCCAATACTCTGCAAAGACAGAATGGGACAAAATCTCCCTGTTCCACACAACTTAGTCTACCAAGGTAAATAGATTCCTACAACATGGAGATAAGAGCTGGGTGAAACTCCAGGTTGCAGCTCTGCATTTACTCCCAGTCCTTACACCATGCCTACCGTGCCACAGCAGTGTTTACTGCCATCACAGGCAACCATTATCACTTTCCATGGAACTGAAACAGTATTAAAATGAAAAAACCCCTTCAGTTTGCTGTAATCTAGTTTCCAGCTAACTCCAATTTTCTATGAAAAACACACATTTCCCTCTTTTCCTGTCTGGAAAAGCTCAGCATAATGCAATATAAAGCTACAGAAGAAAAAAGTAGATACAAACTTTTCTCTTTTTTTTAATTAGAATTAAATTATCTCCTTCCTAAAATATACCCTTAAGCTGGAAATTAGTGCTTTGTTTTTCCTTGACTTTAACTAAGCAATTTGGCTGTAATTGAAGTGGCAAGTGACACTACAGAATAAGTAAACAATTAAGTCATCGCACTTGTAAAAAGAATATGAATTATTTCTATGGTCATCTCCATTAGTAGAAGACAGGGCTGTCAACACCTGGTCTTACATTTTCCCTACTCTGGTGCAAATCCTGCTTGGTAAGGGCTATGACAGGGATCCATTTTTCTTCAGGTTGAAGAGGCAACAATAGAAGTCATTAAAACACAGTGTGAATTTTGTGCTGGGACCATATGAGTCACTAATAAATAAAGGCAATGGGAAAAAAAAGATATTATCTTTTAGTAATTGTATAATGTAGTACATCCTTATTGGTTTACTTGTGTGTAAACCAGCCTTACCTTTCTACTGACGTCAATGAAACAGTAAAACCTGGGCTTTTTAGTGTCATCAATGAAAGTGTTAATGCTCTTAAGCAGACAGCCGTGTAAGTGACAATATCCTTTCAGTGAGGTCAGCTGGAACAGTAACGTTTTAGTCACTGCATGTCACTTACAAGGAAATTTTAGCTTCTGACAAAAGTGGTGAAAGGCAAAATGGAATATTCAAAACTAGGTACCCAGCAGGCTCTCAGTCAATAAGGTAATATATGTATAGACAGCAAGCTCTCAGTCAATAAGCTAATATATGTATAGACATGGACAATGCTGGCCACAACCAGCAAACATCAATTTCAGTTCACACTCCGTCCAAAACAGAAGTGGAAGATGTTAACTCAGAACTGGGTTTTTAAATGATTTGTTGAAATGTGAAAGGTTCAGTGTTTTATCCAGTTTTCAGATGATGACAGCATGGTGTTGCCATCTAAAAAGACGTTTTATCTTTAACACATAATACAACCTATTGCATCCCAGCACAGACTTGAAAAAATACTCTGATGTGAAACAAGAGGAAAATAGCAACATTATGTTTGAGAAACACAGGTTGAACTCTGAAAACCTTGTGGGGAAAAAGTGCAAATCTGTTTTTACTCAGTGGTTCTGGTTCCTCGGAAGCTGGTACTCTTCAGAGTCCTTAGAAATAGGGGTTACCTGTACTTTGTAGGGCTTTTCAGGCTTTAACCAGCTTGAGTACAGGTGCCACTCCTGGCTGCCATCTTCCCTTGGGGGTTCTCTCCCTTTCACTCGGTGAGCACATCTGGGAGCAGTAAGCAGCACAGCTCAGTTCCACCCCACACAAAAGCACCTAGAGAAAACAGAGCAGAGATCACACTGGCAGGTGGTGTCTGGACACATTGAGTCTGAAAGGTACATGTGTGGCCAGATTCTGGAAACCTGGAAACAAAGGGAAAAGAATAACCTGGTTTTAAAACTAACAAAACATTTATAATGTAACAATGATACAGAAAATGCTGGCTTTGAATTAGGCAAATTCCTGAATGGAATTTAGATAGTTAGAACCCAAAGTCTGAGGAACAAATCCATAGCCCTCTCCCAAACTAAACTAATTTCGTCTTGCTCTCCAGAGTGCTTAATTCCTCCAATTTCCATAAGCCTGGCTCAGATTTCTTAAGTGCAATATTTGAAAGGCAAACCCTTAACTTCCTAAGAAAGAAACAGCCACTTCCCTCCCTCTGGTTCAACACATCAGTCACATTTCTGGAAAGAAGTTCCATAGGGGAAATGCATTCAGCTCATCCTGCCACTGAATGCTACAAAAATTAATTCCTGTATGTCTGGACATGCAGTGCAGTGTTGTAAACAAGGATGACGCAAGTTCTCACACTGGCTGCAACAGGGATTCCCAGCACTGTGCTGTCTGTTCTCCTCAAGTCTGTGCGCCCATCACTGTTACCTTGTGAGACTGCAGAACTTAAAATAAAGAGGCACACAGAAATCACAAGTGCTCATGTAACTGCTATTAAAACTATGGCCAAACTAAATAGGGAAGTAAGTAATTGTTTTCTACTTCTTATAAATCTGTTTTCCAGAGAGATACAAAACCAGAGGTGAGTGCAGGTAATCACGAATGCAATCACTCAGGACAGACCACAGATACTAAGAGTAGCAGAGGATACTTCTTCAGAACATACATGTGTTTGTTTGATCTGTGTTTATATAGCAGTCCTTAAAGAGTGATGATGATTACGTTATTATAATCTCATTTAAAATCATTGAGATAAATGCTGACTTTGTTTCAGTTCTTGGTAAGCGATCAAACTTACTAATAACTTTACTGTGTCTCCACAATTTACCATGGTTTGTGTCTGAAAGTAAATCACCCACTCAAGACAGTCAGAAATTTAAGTGTCCATCAAATTATAGCAGTGGTCAGAGAAGTCGTCCTTACTGTTACTGATCTGGATCCATCATTTGTAGCCAAACTTTTGCTTAAGTGGGAGATACTAATACAATTGCTTTACTTTTCTTTGTCTTCTTCATAGGAATATTTATCCAGGGGGGACACAGGCTAGATGGAGGGAATGAAGGTATTTAACTTAGTCTGAAGTTCCGAATCCTTCATTGTGATACATTATCTAAAAACATTGAGTTATTGAAAGTGTAATCTACAATACCAAGAACCACAAACATCAAGAGGTAGAAGAAAAAAAGGCACCAAGAAATGGGCTTGTGCCCAGATGGATTTAAGGCAGGATTTGGATTTGGCCAAGAAAGCAGGAATCTCACTAAATCTTCATGATAACATCTATTTCTGAGAGCTTTAATGAGAGAACATCAAATTTAAGCAAAGAAAAATATTTGTAAATTCTAGATGAAGCCTAAAGCAAAAACCCTAAGGGTTTTGAATGTGAAACCTCAAATTATTCCATTAGAAAATTCAAAGAAAACTGACAGATGTTGTCAGTTTTTGTGCAAGTTCGTTCTCAAACACATCTTATAACTGAAGTGGGTGCTGGCTGAAATTTGTCAGCTTGATATCACTTGTCCATTAATATTTCTAGTCAAAGCTGCATATCTATAACTCTTGGAAAGTTTCAGCATTGTATCAAGTAGAGAAGTAAAAAAAAATACAGTAAAATTAAAAATATTCTTCATAAAGTTTGTCCTGGCAAGAATTGTAATAAAATTCTCATATTCATAAATTGTAGCTGGTATCATTGATGTATTATTTACTCTTTCTTAATTATAGCCATATTTACATGCTTCACTGTCAAATAAATAGAATAGCCAAAATTTATAAGGAACACTAATTGAGAGATAATTTTGTTCAGAAGGACATGTGGACTTTGTTTCCTTAATGATGCTGGAGAGATTGCCAAATTAACAGAAATTGCATATAATAGCATCTGAATGCTACCATTTGAGGAAAGATGATGAAAAAGATGTGGATGCTTTGAAAATGCTTAAGTCATTTGTGGTCAACCTTAAGACCTGCAGGTTTTTTGATAGCACAGCAGATTGGTATTTCGCTTTTTTATTCAAAATCTAAAATGGACATTGCAATTGTTTAAGGAACATCCAGAGTAAGACGAAAATATTGTCCATGTCGTAAATGCACGAGTCTAGACTAAAACCAAGGCAGTAAATAAGTTCTAGATGCTTTGGCACCCCACCAGCAAGCACAACAAGCACTAATGAGCTAATTCACAATTTCTTTCAAAGCACAGTCTGCAATTCAAATTATTTTTTGTTTGCTTCAGTAAAGTGTATCCAAACAAGACTAACACAAGAGCACAGGTTCTTTTCAAAGTAGATCAACCACTGGTTAATAAGACTGAATACAAGGGATACTTCTGTTTTCTGCCAACACTCCCAGTACATCTTTTCAAGTGGGTTTTGCCATGTCTGTAACCTATCTCAGACTCAAAGTTTGTTAGCATTGATGTCTCGTTTCCTGGACTGGTTAGTACAGCTCCTTCCTTTTCAAGCCTCCTAATTCAACTTCCTGCTGCCTAAGGCACTCATTTATTTTTCTCTTCCATTTCAGACATCCTGGGCATCTGAGTTCCAGGTAAAGGGGTGGGCATCACAGCATCACAGAATCCCTCCAACACAGCACAGCTATCTGCTACAATGGAACTGCTGTAGTCCTTTACGGTCATTTCCCAGTGCAAAAAATCCCAAGAACTTTAAAAGTTATTAAATCTGCAAACCATCAAATTGTAAGATTGTTTAAAAGCATGTATTACACACAACCATCCAGCTTTCAACATCACAATATTCAGAGTGCAAAAGTATTTCAAAACCTAGGACATTAAAACATAAAAATACTAAAAACCAACAGCCAAGAATGTTATTCTGCCCTGACAGTCCAACACCGCCCAAGTCCTCTCCCAGTGTGCCCTGTTCACAAGCTCCTGCTCCATTTCAGTTGACATGGCTTCAAAGTACAAAAGCCCAAATATAATTCAAGCAAAAGGTAACTGGAATTTCTTAAACAAGGCCCAAACATTGTGATTGGCTTCATTGGCTAGATGTATACCTGGACATGATTATAAAGATTAAAACAAAACCAAGATATTAACTGCTTTCATGTAGACAATGAAGATGGAGTTTTTCTTAAAATTAAGGCAAAATAATTAGCAGCTGAAAAATCACATCTTACAAGTGGAAAACATCAGGAAGCCCTAACAGGCACATCCCTTTATGACTTTTTTACTACTTCTCTTTGGCATGTCAGCCCTAGGTGGGTCATATCCCTACATTCCTCTCAATAAAATCATTACATTTCACTGAGGAGTGATCAGTCTTGAATCACTTTGCAAACATTGTGGAATCAAAGCATATACAGTGACCATTAGTGCTTGATGACAACCGATGACTTGAAAGTAGCCTAACTTGACTCTTTCATTCACCTGATCATTATCCTACAGGGGAATTAAACTTGGCTTTGCCCATTATGAACCTCTAAATGATGGTACAGAAGCAAATCTGAATGGAGGTGGTGGTGGACTCACCGTCCCTGGAGGTTTTTAAACTCAGATTGGACATGGCACTTAGTGCCATGATCTAATAAATGGACTAGAGTTGGACCAAGGGTTGGACTCGATGATCTCTGAGGTCTTTTCCAGCCCAGTCAATTCTGTGATTTATTTTTAATTTCTGAAAATGCTAAATGAAGTTCAGTATAATTCACCACTACATTTCACTTGGCAGCAGGGGGGAGTTGCTGAAGCGGTTTGCGACTGATGGGCACTGTGGACAGTTTGAGTCACCAAGAGCCTGGACAGGGCAGCTCCACAACACAGGTCACTGCTCACGATCGAGGTGAGAATGGATTTGGGGTTTGCAACAGCATACAGCATCTTCCCATCCGTCTCTCTTTAGGACCAGCAGAGAATACCACACACCAAATTCTGAGGTAGCACACATGAATATGAATTGTACATTGGTAAATGAGCACAAAGGATAAAGGACTGGCAGAACACATATTGCCGTATTTAAGGTAATCTCCAGTCCCACGCTTGCCCATGGAAACTGTTTACATTAAAAGAGAGTGCAGCTATGAAACTCCCATCATTCTGTTAGCTTTGAAGGCAACATGAAGATAGAGATTTCTGGCCTCAAATTCCTGTCTTTAGACTCAATTGTCAACATTGGTAGTTCCCTAATATGAAATACTCTATCAATATAACTCTTTCCTTTGTGGGTCATTTATTACTGGAAAGGCAGATTCTCCGCACACTTGGACCTGTGGAGGGGATTCTGTGGCATGGAGTGGATACTGCGAGGATTATTAGAAACCTATGAAATAGTGGTTTATTCCTGCAAAATTCTTTTGCTGATTTCAACAGAGTTTACTGCAACCTATTACAGCAATATAACAAAATTCATTTTCCTTCACACAAAACAAGTATCTTCCCGCAAGTCCTTTCCTTTGTTTTAAAAATAAAGTCAGCTGTTTCATAAGGATATTGAGAAAGTATCCCTTATTGTCACAATATCATATAAATAAAACAATGTGAATGCACCTAAAGAAAAGCTAAACAGTTCTTGCTGGGCTTAATGCCTTAATAGCAATACACCCTGCTTTCAAAATGCATACATGGTGGCTTTTTTGGACCAGCTAGCCTTAAAAATTATCTCAGTTCTGTATGCGTCAAGGGGGATGGCAACCAGATAATCCAGTTTACACCGAGAGTCACAAATATTAAAACTTCATTGTGACTTTTCTTCCTCAAAACTACTTTGAAATCAGCAGACACTGGCAAGCAATCTAATTGTAAAAAATAGAAGGCTATTTCTAATGACCGGAGCTGTTAACTCAAGAACAGCAGCAGAGGCATCAGCCGTTTATTGCTCTAGAAGCTACTTTTCTGCAGTGATTCACACTTCGGCGACGTCACCAACCAATTTACCCAAAAAAACCCTTCAAGTAAGTTTGACACGAATGTTTCTTTTGCAGCCTCTGTCTGAATCACACCTAACTGTGACAGCAGATGGGGAAAGCTACTTTTGTCATTGTGAATGAAAGAACCATATGTGAAAGCAAGTGCTGTCATTTAAACATTCATCTGTGTCACACCAGGCTGTAGTGGATAAAGGTTGGCATTCACATCGCCTTGAGCCAGCGACAACTGCTGGATGGTAAATCACCAAATGTATCAAAGAGGGCAAGGTCAACAAGATAAATGTGATCGCATCTCTTTATAGACAATTACAGTGAGAAGCAAATGGGATGATTCATTCCTAAATATAAATAGTATCGAGCACTCCAAAAGCCCAATCCTGAACAGTTTCAAAATCAGGACTGGAAGGAGCTTAGCCTCTCATAAGAGAAACTGAATAGCTTCTACTATTAGGCTTTCATGTCTTAGCTTCAGGCTCAGTGCTGTCAGGGAGGCTGCATTCCCAGCTTGGCTCCAAGAACTCACTCACAATTTTGGGTGCTGGGAGCAAGATTAGACACATGTGCCTAACAGGTATTAGCTTGCTACTTTTACTAATCCGCAACTGTTTACTTGAAAGATGAACTGCAGTCTGAGATTCAAAGGTAAGCAGTACATTACTCCTTCCATCGTTTGTTCATGTTGTCAAGTAAGAAGAATTCACAGCTTGATTTTCTAGCTCCGTAATTTATATTTGTAATTTGAGAAATACTAACATGATTCACACATGCTGATTGAATCACTTGGAATTCATGGACTGACGTGACTCTTGTAATCCTCTGATCATCCTTTCTATGCCTTTCTTTCTAAATTCCAATTTAATAAAGCTGTTTTGTTTGTTTGTTTCCTTTGGTTTTTTTTGGTGGGAGGCCAAAATGATGCATATTTCTTTAAATGAAGTCGAATCAATGCGACACAAAAAGGAATTGTATTGCTTCTGCTTCAAAAATCTGTTTTCCAGACATCACGTGATATCACCTGAGACATGAGTCATATAGACATTGTAAGATTTCTTTTTAGCAATGTTGTAATGACACAGCAGAGACTGCATTTTCAGCTGCTGCCTCTAATCTGTGCTTACAAAGTATCAGGCATTTGTGCATGCAAGTAAGCATGCTTTCTTGCAAGCTTGGTGTCCTGTAAAAGACTACCGCAGTATTTTGCTTGGGTGCACATGATCTACAGCTTAAAGTAATTAGAGAAGAGTTGAAAATCTCACTCTGGGAAGTCTTCACTGATTCCACGTAAGGAAAGGGATGAAGACTTTTTGAATACAGAACTTCAAATTCGTAGAATAATTGAGGCTGGAAGGGTTCTCAGGAGATCATCTCCTGGCTGGGTCCAATACCTGCTCAATGCAAGGCTAATTCCAAAGTTGAATCCAGTTTCTTAGGGCCTTATCTGGTTCAGTTCTGAATATCTTCAGGAGTGGAGATGCTACAAAGTTCCATGTACTCTGTATAATAAAGATATACTGTTTCCTACCATTACTGGGATCCTTTGAGACAGAACGACTTGAATTGTTTTCCAACTTTATGGCAGTTTTACGCGGACCAAAGACTTCTTATAATACCTATTGGCTTCTAGTGTGAAACATTATAGTAGACATGTTCCCTATGAACCTAATTTCTTCCACATCATTGCATGTCTGCCCATTACTTTAAACTATGCCACTTTATCACATTAGAGTTTATCACTGGTTGCAGACCAAAATGGGGCACCCCATTCCCGCACCCCATGACCTCAATGCAAGTAAAACACACTTTCCCACTTAATTCCCAAAAAGCCGAGGAATATTTAGGTATATGCTTATATATTTAGGAGAAAATAAATCACTACATTTTTCAGAGAATTTTCATGGTACTGAATTCCTAGCAGCCTTATGTTAAGGTTGCTCCACGCATTCTCACTGATGCTATTTTTGCTGCCTTACTCTAAACAGTTCTTCATGCCAACATACAGTTTTAAGAAAAGAAGCTTTGTTAATCCCACACCATGTAGGTGACAGATATCTTTTGCCTTGTGCCAACAACAAAAACACTTAAGATCCTGTCTTGCTGCTAAACAGTTGCCTCTACATTTGGTAAGTTACCTGCAACTTCAGCAGGATATAGACAGTAAATTATGGTTTTGTCCTCATTTCTGTCTTATTACCTGTAATGCACAAAACAACTGAAGAGAAGAAAGATTGCCCAAGATGATTTTCCCTTGCATCTTCAATCTGAATGTCCCAACAGTACACCATTCTAATCAACTGTTCAGATACTGTATTTTAATTGAAAAACATTTTAATAATGAAAGCCATCTATGGCATTTATCTGCTCAATCACTCTGTTAGCAAGCAGTATCCTAAAACTTTTTTCCGTACTATAGACTCAGGTACATATGGTGATAACTGAGTTGAAAAACAGCTCAAGTACATTTGGAAGAAATTGCTGGCATAATGGCAAGGGTTGCCAACAGTGGCACTCACTTTCAGAGAGGACTATAGAAGAAAAGGGAGTGATTAAATCAGCAGAGAAGGAGTAGTTAAGAGTCAGCTTTCTGTTGTTGGCTAGATCCTTGACATGTGAATAAGAGATGAAATCACAGACCTAAGAAATATCAGCTGTTAAAAACAAGTCTATGTAAATAGTTCATCTTGTTTGACAGACTTAGTGAAATTTATCTAAGGGATAATGCAGAGGACATAGGAGGCCAACCAAGGCAGGAAATAACATAATGTACCTTCACAAAAAGACACCTGCTGCCTTGCAGCCTAGTGGGCTGCTCAGTGAAAGCAGCAACAGTGACAATACTGAGCAAATAACACTAAAATGTGAAAAAGGAGTCGTAGGAGGAGTATGGAATGGGTCATCATCTGGACCTGCACCACAATACTTTTCAGCATTTGTGTCATATGAGTCTGAGGAGAACAGCTTTCATTTTATACTGTATACTGGTCTTTGCCTCTGGCTTGAAGGACTAAGTTGTTGTACCTGCTATTGAAGAAGTCATGGCATTTTAAAATAGAATTAAATACAGATTGCCAACATGTTTTTTTTCCTGCTGTTGTCAGTGACCTACAAGATCCATTTATAAATATTGCTCACAGGTTTCTCCAGGCCCTTACTCACCAGTGCGGAAAGGCCAAGGACTGTTACTGCTGCAGCACAGCTGAAGACAATTATTTCCACCCAGAGAAGAGGGCAGTGACCTGCTTTGCTCCTATATTAGCCAGCTGGCATCTGTGCAGAGCTTCCTTGATTGTCCTTGATTAAGACCTCAGATCTGCTTCTATTAAAGGTAAGATTAAAGTGTAAAATTAAGCAGCACTGCCAGAGAAGCCCATTTCACTTCAAAGCTGGAGAAGGGGATAGTACCTAGCCATGACAACTGACAGGACTCAGTCTGCCCTGAAAATTGAAAAATGTAATTTCCTACATTATTTCCATGTTTGCCTTATTTCCAAAATATTGCTTATTAATGCTTCATGGTTTTCCTGTTCAGTTAAGGTGTTATGGCCACTGTTTTTAACTGCAGTAACCAGAACTGGTGCCTTTTAGGTTATATCAAATTCCCGCTTCAGATTGGGCACAATCTGGTACCTTTACTCAGTGAGTATGTAACATGCCAAAAACAAAGCTTCTCTTCAACTCCCATGCTTGCACCAGACTAATTGTACATCGTTTGAATAGTGGGTTCTCTTAAGTGCCTGAGCTTTCAATACCTCCTTGAAAATCAGCCCAATAATATTAAACAGCAAATATGACAAGAGGTAAATAAGCATGACCCAGTAATATGTGCCTTAAGGAGCACATCTCTTTTTATTAAGTGGGACATTGCATCAGATGTCGACTGTTTGTTGGCAAACCTGAACATGGGAAAGCAATTTACATACCAGGTCTTGGCTGACAGAGCTATGGAGTGATCAGACAGTATTGGTGTGGATGTCAATGGACAAAGACACTAAAGTGAGTGCAAAACACTTACAGAAGGCACAGTAATTACTCAAAGCCCGATCTACAGTAAAGACACATTAGCTCTTGTGACAGTATTTCTCATGAAATGTCTTTATGTGATGATATTTCTACCACATTAGAGTCCTAACCCTGTTCCCAGGTTCTACATGAACTGGAAACAGATGAAGTTGAATGATGGTCTAATACACAATGTGCTAGTTTAATGAGTGGGGTTTTTTCAATAGCTAATGCACTGCTGCGTATTTTGGCCAAGTCCCCAAGATGTTTCAAAAGTCCAATTATATAAGGTCAATAGGCACTTATTTTTAAGAACCCATGATTCAGTATATGCTTGGGTTCGATGCTCCCTGTAATGTTTTAATGTTTGTTATAAAAATTGCCACCGTGATTCATTTGCATGTATTTCTCCTCTGTTTGCAAGGTAATAGAGTGGCTATTTTAAGGGTTGTTAAGTGGAACATCCTAACTGTGAACACTCTGAAAAGATAAATGGAAACATGTAATATTTATGCTATGCTATATTACTGTGTTTCAGTCACATAAAATCCGATCAATATCCTACAGCTCATTTTAAAAAGAAAGTGCTAAAAGTAATAAAAGGTAGCAATAACTGACTTGTTAACACAGGTAATAATTTAAAGATAAAAAATTCAGAGGCACAATTGTAGCACACTTACAATGTTGAAAGTCTGCTGAAACAATGCCGAAATAGAGGAACACAAAAGAAAATATTATTCTATCTTCAGACAACTATTTAGAGTGTGTTTGCTTCAGCCATAGCTGAATCTAAAGTGATTTTGGGTTGCTTCAACCTCTTGCTCCTATTTCTAGTACACCCTGAAGGCATACTTCATATGTTCTGGCAGTGACATTACAGAGTTACCGTAAGTCTTGCTTCCCCCAATATTATGCCTACACAACTGCTTGTGGAGTTACAGGACAAACCCAATCATTGATCCTGGTGTTAACATAAAGGGATAGTGAAATACAGCAGAAAATCATAGACATGAATATGCATATTTTACCAAATCAGAGCTGTACTTCATCCAGTACCAACTCAGGAACTGACTGGTACTGCTGTCCATGGGGTCCCCGCACAGTGGTATAAAGACCCTACAACAGCAACCCTGTGTGGTAATCACAGCTTCATGGTAGATGTCATTATCCCTGGTAGAGATTTCCTCAAGCCTTGAACTATGAGACTGAACGCTCTAATTGAAATTGTCTTGGTGTCAACGCTTAAATCTTCTTGCCCATAGAGAGTCTAGTCCCTTTTTTAATCTAAGTCTCAATCCTTAAATTTCAAGGATCAGGCTCCACTGTGCTAGCTGGCTAAAGGGATTCTTTGTTAGTGGTATTTCGGATGTGGTTCACTCAGACTGATCAGTGCATTTGTAAAATTTATAATAAGTGTTCGACTTCTGGCATAACTTGGCTCTCTGAATTCTGAAAGACTACTTGGATGCTTAGAATTGAAGTTAACAGATATTAATAATTTCCTTATAGATTTTGAGAAGAGTAACAGAGCAATTTTTTCCTCCTACAAAACATTTGCCAAGCTGCTTTGACTGACAGCAAGTTTGTATAAGTGCAGACTTTTGCTGACAATATACAAGTCAAAATTCACCATTTGATTGTTTCAAGTCATTCACCTGCTTCTAGTTGTGTCCCATATTAGGGTTAAACCTTCATTCTCAGAACTGAAACTTGGCTGCTGAATATAAACTTGAGCCTAATCTAAGCTCTTGCTTCAAAAATGTTAGTTTGTACAGCTGACCGTGCTAAGTGGGGGTGGAAAGTTTTTATTGCTGAAGAAGTTCCTTACTATTTTAAAGCAACTTTGCCAGCTATTTCTTTGCTGTACCTCTTACAGTCACATTGCTGGTCATAGCTAAAAATACATGAAATATTTTTTTTCCTTTCACCCCAGTAGGTGAGAGCAGTGAAATGTTTACGGGTTTTCATAGTTGACATTCTGTATGTCCATCCACATATTCAGCTGGGAACACGGTTGGGTAAAGAAACATGGGCAAAAATAATGCACAAATATTAAGCTAAAGGTAAAACAAACTCTTACATTGCTAATAAAGGACTCTTAGAGCACTGAGAAGACTGTACGTACTTCCAAAAGAGGGAGATGCACCCACATCATCTGCTGTGAGACTCAGTCATATGGCAACTGCTTTCCTCATCCTGCACTAGGATGGAACTTGATCCAGCCTCACCTGCCCTTGAGTTCAATCCATCTTCAGCTGTCGCTACTCACATCTTCACTTGTGCTTGGTTATCCTTCCCATGCATTTCCAAAATTCAGAGAAAGCAAAGCTGAATTTATCTGCCACCTCAGGATTTCTTACTCTTTGAATATTTAGAAACACTTCCACACATTTTCTTCCACTCTATTCCCAAAATTGGTGAAGGAGGTATAAATAGCTATCTTGCTGCACATTAGTAGTGAGCAAAAAGAGCAACTGGGATGAGAGAAGGCAAGCCTATAGTGATTCCTGCAGTAATTTTAGCATCATTTTTGGTACCATTGGAACTACAGGTCTGTAACTGTCCATAAAGCCAGAAAACTGAATCTATTTTTCCATCAGAAAACCTACATCCCTTATTTTACAGCTAATAACATTTCACTGCTGATAATCCCTACGTCAAGTTCTGTTTATTTCCCCTTTACTTCCTTAATTTTAAAAAAATATTTAGATTAAAAACGAGGACTTTTACAAATTATTCTGGTTAAAATTTGTAAGTGTCTTTAAATATTTTTTCTTTCCATTTTTTCGCTCCAGCAGGTTTTCCTTGTGCTAATTATCTTTGTTCATTTGGTTTTCTTAGGAGTAAATCTAAAAGCTCATGAGACAACACTGTCATAGTCTCGAGTATCCTCTGACAGAATGAGATAGTTTGTTTTACAAGAATGCTTGTGAATGGGTGGACCAGCAAAACTGTGCTATATTGACTTAAGTGCATGTATTACTGGGACATGCAAAACTGAAAAGCCAAACTCAAAGTTAGATATCATCAGGAAATTTCTTTAAGCTAGTAGAACAGTGATTAGAACTGTAATTACTTGTCATCCCAGCCTGAAAGTTTGGGTTGGTTTTAAAATTAAGGTAAGAGCTCAAAAAAGCTAGAGTAATGTTTCACTCTGCTCACATTTAAGTGAAAAGTAAGACTCCTGACTCCTCTCAAGCTGGAGGAAAGAATACTCAGGCCAGAGAGAAGCAGCACACAGTAGAAGTTAGTCTGGTCTCCATAGCAGTTAATTAGGTAGAATTTGTTCCCCCTTTTCCCACATAAGGTGCCTATTATTAGAAAATAGCTTTGTGCCCCGATGAGAAAAGTAGCATTACTGTGTGTGGTAGTACAATAGAACATCCTGATCACATTGTCTCTGGATAATTCACTGTATTTCTCCATTGTATGACTGGCTGTATTTTTAAACAACCATTACTGCTAAAAAAAAGTTTTCATCTCTGTTTCTTCAAACAGGAATTTCTCCTCCTTGCTCCAGCTTCTTGCTCCTAGTTACTCCTAGTTACCCACTGCCAAGATCAAAAGCTTAAAAAAATACTGTTCTGCTCTTTATGCTCCGTACTCCAGTACGTGTGGGAAATGAGGACATTTGCTCTATTAAAGAACAACATTAAAGTGCTACAGATTTGTCTGGGGAGCTTTTTAGTAATTTTGCACCCACCGTGAATTTATGGGACACAAAGGAATTCAACAGTAACTCGTGATTAGAGCTCATGAGTTTTATTGTTCTATCAAGTGCATAAATCAAAGTTCATGCAATATTGCAATTAAATAACCCTTTGGTTTGATCTGATAAGCTAGGTGATCTGTGAGCTAAACTGTTCACTAAAGAATTTCCCTAGTTATTCCTAAACTGTACCCATGGCATTTCAGACTATGAATAAGCATCATAATAGATTAAGGCAGTAGCATCAGCACTCATTTCATATCCCCATTCTTCATAATGAAATTCAGTATGATTAAAGTACTACTGTTCTATATTGTTCTCTACAGCTATAAAATATCAACAAAACACCAATAAGAATGAAAATGCGAATTTACTGGGGCCATATACTCATCCAAATATTTAAATGGCCAAAGAATCTCTTCTGTAATTGAAACCGCTGTGTTGGTGCCAGACTTCTACAGGTTTGTTCACACTTCATCTGTTTAACTTCATCTGCAACTGTTTCACTGAATCCTATACACCTAAGCTATCAGAAGGGAGCAATTCTCCTCCAAAGTTTTATAAGTGCTTTTAACAAAGTGCGATTTCACTGTTACTCACACTGCAGGTGCCAAAGGATCCTAAGGATCTCTGGATCCAAGGAAAACTCATGTTTTGGTGGGAAAGGTAAGTGTATCTGTTTCTGAAACAGCTCTAACAAGTACAGCTACATGTACAGGAACCAGGCTTTTCAAAGGGGACAGTTTCCTAAAACAGCAAGATTTAACATTCTTCTTTTAAGAGTCACACCTAGAGATCCTTATACACTTTCTATTGTGAAGGGAAGAGGTGAACTGGTTTACCTGTCAGTCTTCCTGTTTCCTTCCACTCTGAGCAACTGTGAACTGTTTTGTTCAGTTATACTCTGTCAACCACATCTTGGATCCACTGAAAATAGAGTGCTTTTATCACATGGTACTTAGGACTTTATTAATCGAATAAGAACCTGTTATCTTACTAGTTCAAGGTAGGAAATATTTTGTATGACCATTTAGAGTGCCACAAACCAGCAACTACATACTCACAGTATGAAGGAAGTGAACACTGAGAACTCATCTTGAGTCAAGCAGCAGCAATTCAAACACCGTTTTTTCCCCCCTCTGGTCATAGTGAGTCATTAGCTAATCCTGAAGCTGAACACTATCCACAGCTTTCTGTAAAACTGTGATCTATAGATTTGATCAGCAGAAAAGTTAGCTTTACTGCCTGATGGAAATTACTTTAAATAACTCTCTATGCTTACAGTGGCACTTAAGACTAGTGGAATGAAACTTCAGCTTCTTTTTACCAGGTCGCTATTTGGTTGTGAAGTCAAGTCAAGATCCTTTCTAGACAAGATGTACAGGACCGTACCACAGGGGTCCTCAATTGATGAATTTGATGAAACGGAGATGATATTATTTAATGATAGATAATCCCATGGCTCTAGATTTAAGTATACCAATTAATCCTATGACATTTGCTTTGGGCAGCCAGGTGTTTTTATTCAAATGTAACAAAAGTTGTGTAGATTGCTTTACCAACCTGTCTCCAGGACATTGGCATTCTACTGCGGTCATTAGATGAACTTGCTATTTTTAGCAGCCCAGAAAGCATATTCTGCCAGAGTTGCCTTTACATTCAAGCAGCAGGCAGTTAAGGGAGCTGAAATTGCATTTGTTAAAACTCTAAAGCCTGACAGTTCAAATGTCAGATGTTTATAGTGACAGGCTGATGATTTTGACAAGTCCTCAATCTCTGATACATAATTTTTGCTTTCATGATGGAAATGTGCAATACTTACTCAGACCCAGAAATAACACCAGCTAAAAAGAGACCAAATGAGACAAGTTTCCAGTCCAAAAGCAGCTTAAAAAGGAGCAATGAATGATTAAACAAACGAACCAAAAATGAGAATAGAGCCACTAGTGTACAAGGAATGTAAACATTAAGTATATTTTTAAACTTTTTTCCATCCTCAGACTGGTGCAACACCTTAAATAAGGCAAATGTTTGCTCCAGAAATGAAACAGAGGTTTGTAAGAACCATCTTGATCTTTTCAATTGATGCACAAATGCATTTATATTGACAAAGTTCTGCTGGCCTAATCTGCTCAGTAAAGCAGTAATGATCCATTAGTATCTGATTTGCTGCTTAGTATTTGCTGCTTTGCTGGAGTGTGGGAGCTGTTATGCTGCAGTTACCTGATTGTTCATGTGAGCCATAACACTGCAGAAGGGCTTCAAACAGTGGAAGACACAGTGAGAAAGAGATGAAGGACTTGGGTCTGAGGTTACCCGTGTACAAATGACCACAAATGGGGTGTTAACTCTTGAGGCTTGAGAAACAGCATAAGGATTGAAGGTATAACTTACCCTGTAGAACCACCACGTAACATCAGACCTTGCTCTTTGGTAAAAAGAAACAGCTTATTTGAAGTAATATATAGACTGGTTTCTTGAAGAACTGAAGCTTATGCTTCTATGCACTTATGTTTTTATGTATAATCACTTGTGAATCTGTCAGTTTCAAAACAAATTTTTAATCCAGTGGATAATTTCACATAATTTGCAGGGTTGTTACAGAAATGTGATACTATTAATAAGCTACATTTATGAGGCCTGTGTCCAACAGAATAAAAAACATGCAACCTCTGGGCAGGAGACTGTTCAGGCACCATGTGAATGGCTTCAGATCAGCTACAGTACATACTGTGTGTAACACAGCCAGCTGGCCAAAGAAAGACAGGTGGAAAACTTGGGATGGCTGAGTACACTGCAGTGAAAAGCTAGTGAAGGGGAGCAGAGAGCCCTAGGAAATACAGGAAGGATCTGGGGAATTGCAGTGAAGGTTATGGGAGATGGGGGAGAGCTGGAGATGATGTGGTGAGACGACTCGGCTTTGTGTTTATAAACTGATGCCTTTTTGGCCTCCCCAAGTGTAATTCAGCACATGTCCTGCAGGTTTCATGAGAACAGAGAGCAGAGAAGTAGAGAAAGGACGAAAGAGACTGAAGAGACTGCCACTCTCTTTTTTTTTTAATTTTTTAAAATTAAAAAAAAGCCTATGGAGGAGGGATTGATGAGCAACTACAAGCACAGGAGACATATCAGTTAAAACTCACTCTTTTTTTCAGCACCAAATAAACCCTAGTCTAGGTTAATCTCCTGTGTCCATCTGCTCATGTCTAATAAGTACACGCTCCAAATGCAGCTTTTCTAAGTGCACATTCAGCTTTTCCCAAGTCATTCCCCTACCATGTAATACAGATGCAAGTTTCAGCCTTCTATAATTCACTTCAAAAGTCCATCAACCACAAGAAGAAAATCCTTAGACAACCAAGTTACATTAATGTCTGCCAGCGAGAGTGGCACTACATTTTTCTCTTGAAGATCTTTTAGATGATCTGCATTACTTTTTATTCAGTCTAATATTATCTTTCAAGTACAAAGTGCATTCGTTACAATCTTGTCTGCATATCTTGTGCTTGGGAAGATGAACATTTTGCAAATACTTAGTTTATCTGAAAACAAAGAGCACTCACTATTGATTTCAATGAAAAGAATTACATTCATTATGTGCATCCTAAAGCTGTAGGTTCACGGTCATTTTAGATTTCAATAAAATTGCATTGCCACTGAAAGAACTGATCTTCCAAACATCTCCCCTTTCTAGTGCGGAGCAAGCACTCACAGACAAGCAGTGAGCAAGATTTGCAGCACTGTTTGTCAGTCTGCTTCAGGAAAAGGATCTTTGCCACCTAGACTTGAACTTCCTCTGTTTCCTGAGGCCCCACAGTCTCTGTCAACCACACATCCCACCCTTTGACTGCTTCCCATCCCCTGCTTGCCTTACTAGACACAGCCAACTGTTTCAAGCATCCAGATAGGGCCCACATACCCTAATTGGGTTCCTCATGCTCTTTTCTTGCAAAGATTGCCAACTTAAACAGTTCCTATTCTCAGCTGGATCCACATCGCTCCTTCCACTGTGCCAGCACAACTGATGTGCCAAACGCGTGGTGAAAAAGATCAGGGAACCAATTCATCTTAAAATAACATTAAAAATACACGCTTAAGTGTTTTAGATGGTCACAGTTTATTCCAAAGGAGTCCTTCACTGCTGTCTACATAAGGTGGTGACAATTAACAGGTTTTAAGAGATGAAACATTTCCCTAGATTAAGCGTGATGCATGAGTCAGTAGCTCTACTTGCACTAAGTGAATATCGCACATGGGATCAGAGCCCAGGAATTCTTGACTAAAAAGCTTAGTAAAAAGCCCATGTTTAGTAACCAAAGTAGAAGTAGAAAGAGTAAGAATATACAAAAATAGTAATAAAAAGGAATCCAGTAAAGTGAACAGCAAAGTCAATAAGATACCTTGCACTTTGAGGCTGGGAATGTATTTTAATTCTGTGCCTGGCACAGTGGGAATTCTGGATCATAAATGTGGTCCTAACCGGTACAACACAAATGGAAATAGCACAGGAATAAAGAGTGACCCCTCCCCTTACATCCTCAATAATACTACATCCTCATGAGAACAAAGTCACCTTTTTGAAAGAAAATTACAACACACACAAACAAACAAACCGCCACATTGAAACACATCCTCAGGCAAAGTATTAGTTTCACAGCACTTTGCAACTACAAACCTAACTGGTGAAATTTGTCCTTTCCTTTGGTCGGGCCACTGAGCTTTTTATTTTGGAATTCATCTGAAGAAGCCTTAAGAAGCAGACACTGCTATGGGGAATAGTCCGAATGCTTAGTAGGAAAAATAGTTATATAAGTATTATGTGCAAGACACCAAAGGAGAGGCAGAATTAGTATAGAAGCCCATGCAAGCAATCCCTAAGATAGACCATTGATATCTTTGCATATCATCTGCATGACAGTTCAATTAAAAAAAAAAAAGGCAGTGTCTACATTGTGTGCTTTCAACTGTTTACATACAAGTCCTAGGACCACTGCTACAGGAACTGAAACCTGAATTGCCTTATATATTCAAACTTAGAAAAAATCCTCAAAGATTAAGGAAAAACCTGCATGTGTGTTTGAAGTTAGCAACTGAGCGGTGTCTCTCAAACTGGGAAATCACTGGCTTGAGTAGCCTCCTTTTTTTTAATAAAAAGAGCAGGCTCACAGATAACGCCATTAGCATTAGTAGGAAAAACTACCCTTATTCATTTTCTTTGTCCTGTCCTTCGGCCAAGTACATATAGAGCATACATTTTAAAAAGAAAGCTAAATTGGGAAGGCATTGAAAGGTAACTGTGAGATTCCCTTCCCTGCTGGCCAGGGCTCTCTGTCACCCACACAGGGCACCAGAACTACAGAAAAACAGAGGCATGGACGTCCAGCATCACAGCAGCTGAGCTGCAATGCCAGTTAATGTTCAGGTATCGGGGCTTTATAAGCTATTCCATGGCATTTCTAGTGAGCAGCTTCAAACTAAGAGACCTGAAGGGAAGGAAATCCCAGCAACAAAAGAAAAAAGCAGTCAAAAGCAAATAATCAGACATCAAATTACAGATACGTGGATCCCCAGTGTAAAATCAGGTTTACCTGATTGCTTTTCTTATCAATGCAGCTGGTTTTCTCTTCACAATAGGATTAACAAGAAAGAAATGATTTGAACATGAAGGTTCAAAACTGAGTAAACTTTAAATTGTAATCAGTAAAGCCCCCAACTCACCCATTGCATTTTATAAATAGCAGTTTCAATTTGTTATTTGGGATTTGTTATTCAAACGGGAAAGGAAGAAGGGCTTTAAAAACCAATGTAAATGGGCAGATGAAAAATTTAAAGATAGTACTTTGGAAATGTTATATAAGCCTTAATTTAAAAAGTAAAATAAAATAGAGCAGTCATCACTTCAAAATACCTTCATCTGTTTAGTTTGTGATGCAAGCCTGCAGTAATAGCAACAAATTATTTAATCTACTCTAAAATATCCCAAACCAAGGCAAAGAGGTTACCCACATCTCTTAGTCATTAGGATAGAGAGATATTGTTTTGTTGACCCATTTACAAAAATAAAAAGATTAATTTTGGTTTACATTTCAGGACAAAGATGGGATGATAACAAGCAAAGGCTGGTTAATGTCATCAGGCTCTGCTAGTACGGGTTCGAATTTGCAAAGGGTGTGACAGAAGCCAGTTGAGCCGCCCACAGCTTGTGTCTCAGCTTTTCTGCCTGTTGGCTCTGAATTCCCCCACGTAGGTGGGAGTTCCCCTGTGAGTCACAGCGTGCCCTGGCAGCCTTCCCGATTTCATCCCACCCGCAGCTCCGCTCCAAGTGAGCGCTCCCCAGCAGCCTCCTTCACCGAGCACAGACACACAGCTCTTCTGCCAACGTGCCGTCCCTCCGTGGCTGTAAGACCTTGCTCAGGAGATGCTCTAGTGTCTGACTGCCTGCAGTTGTTCAGCTGTCCTCGCAAGGCCCTTATAGATTATATAGACTTATGGACCATAGCCGTGGTTAAACTTCCCGTACTGTGGAGGAAAGGAGTACACGTTAAAAAATCCCAGGTTACTAACTTCAAAAGACGGTTCTTAATATCCACACACAAGAGCTTTGTGTCTCCAGCTGGGAATGCGTCTCAGTGGAAAGCAGCATTTTGTACTTTATGCTTTTCTATGCGGTGCACTGGGCGCCTCATTCCAGACCACATCACCCATCCCCAGGAGCTGGTGGGAGTTGGACATGGCACTTAGTGTCATGATCTAGTAAACAGACTAGAGCTGGACCAAGGGTTGGACTCTATGAACTCTGAGGTCTTTTCCAACCCAGTCGATTCTGTGATTCTGTGTGTGAATGGCCTTGCCATCTTAGCGGAGATGGCAGCAACTAAGGAGCTGCAGGACTGTGACAGAGGCAGCTGGGTACAGCACACGGGCTGCGCTGTCCTTAGCAGCGATATGGGAGCTCTTAATCTCTAGAGCCCTCCTTACAACACCTTTAACCAAAAGCCACTGATGTCAGTGCTTCTGTGTAAAAAATACATCAATCAAATGTTTGGATGCTCCAGGTCTTTGGTCAAGATGTTTCTAAGCAGTATTCCAGAAATAGCCCTAGCTTTTATTTACTCTGTAACAGGTCACATTAATTTGCCAAGTGCCATTACATAACACCAATTAGTTACATTATTTCTTCATTACTAGCTGTGAGCATAGATGTTTCCACAACGTGCTGAAATGTGTTTCTGAAGCTCTCCTCAGTAGCTCTGAAGGGAAGATAAATGAGGACAAGCAGAGTGCCTAGATTACCAACCAATGATAAATCCAGGCTCCTTCATTGAAGCCAAATTAAATATTCTGTTGTAGGCCTTGACCTAATTCCAGCTACTCATTATTTTTCTCATACTTTTTCATTAAACAGATTTTGCATGATCTCTGTCTCTGCCATATGAATAGGCTATACACTTCTTTTAGACACATATACCTTCAGAAATTATTCTTGCAAGTTATGGATCATTTCAGATGGCCTCAAAAGTTGCCACTAATTTTGCTGGAACCAGAATTTAATTCTCTATCAAAATAGGAAAACTCATGTTGCTAAGAATAACATTTTATCTACCATGTTTTAAATACTACAAGCTATATCTGCTTGCAAACAACTCCAAATGTTACTGTTAGGACATGATTCTTAGTTTTAATCTTAAAAAATTACTTCCTTTGCTTTCTTCCTTTTTTAACTTTTATTTGGTTGTTCCTAAATTTTAGAATACTAATGTGTCCAGAAGAAGTGTGTAAGCTAGTGGTCAGTGTGTTGTACACTATGCTATCATATATGTTATATACTGTACTATACTATTTCACTGGAATTGTCCTGCCTTGCAAGCACTTGTAAATAGCAGCCAACACTGTATGGAATTACTTAGAAGTATTTCATTCATTTAATCTTGTCTGGTTTTCTAGAGCTCTCATATGTGTCTGCATCTTCCCTGTAATAACTGATCTCACTGTCTCCAGGATTCAGTTTCCTATATTAGAAAAGTCTCCTGTGTCTCCTATCTCACAGATTGAAAAGCAACCATGAATTACACTGACCTATTTTACCACTGTATCACTGTCAGAGACAAGATTTGTCAGATGACTTAGATGTCTCATTATTCTCTCAAGGAATCTGACCTACCCTAGAA
Source organism: Nesoenas mayeri (assembly GCF_963082525.1). Lineage (NCBI taxonomy): Eukaryota > Metazoa > Chordata > Aves > Columbiformes > Columbidae > Nesoenas > Nesoenas mayeri. Next base: position 19,011,779 of record NC_137547.1, read on the forward strand.
TAAAACTGAGATTGCACAGGAAGGACCAAATTGTGATTTCAGGGACAATTAATTTACTGGACATAACCATTCAGGGTCTTGGAAACTCATCTATATTCACATTGGTGGAGATGATGTTAGAATCTGGCTAAAGATCTCAAACTAGAAGCTTTGCCAGCTGGTTACTAAACTATGTCCCCGTATGTTAAGCTCCTATGCTCTTAAGGTGCTTTTTGGTCCAGGTAGGCTCCAGATATGTCTGTTCATGACACCTCTAGAGCATTTGCTGAACAAAAGCTTGTTATTCAAACATAGTGTCAGTTCTGCTCTACTAGAGCCAAAATTCCAACCATGAGAGAACATAATCACGGAAGTAAATAGGTCCACACATATGCTTGTTAAGTCACTGAACAATACAGTTCTAAAAGAGCCCAGAATGACTGATTCTTGCATGCTCTTTGGGTTTAGGTTAGGGTCCACTAGGCCCTGATGAAGCTCTCAGTCATTCCTGACCATCCCAGGGATGTCTCCAACATGCCTTTGCTCTGCTTTGCTGTGTCTGCTGCCTCCACACATGCTGCGCAGCTCAGTGATAAAACAATTCTACAGCTGGAGACAGTGCACAAAGAAGTTTCAGACCGTCCCAATATAACTTACCGCTCTGTTGTTTTTCAGTATTTTTCCTCAGTTCAACTCAAAAAAAAAGAATGATGCACACAGAAAGAAAAGAAAGTGCATTTTTAATCCTCCGTACCATCTGTAGGCTTCTAAGAATATATTCACTTCTTTTGCTTTTTTTTTTAATAAGAGAAGATATACAGATAAGCTAGTCCTATACTCAGTATTATAAACACCAAGATCTACTATCATACTTCCTGCTGTGAAAAATATATTTTGTAATAGACCTTTTAAAACAGGAATTAAACTGGCTGCATATGTTGGGTGTGTGCAAGAGTACACAAAGAACTGTATCTGCATAACTTCAAACAACTGTCTCTGTCTCAAACTGCCACTCGGAGTTTACGTTTTAGAACTTTCTACCGGTTCGTGATAGAGATAATTGAAATATGTGTCTATTCTGATGAAATCCAAACCATACTCCGTACTGCAGTTCCTTTTTCCAAAAACGATGTTGCAGTTGACAAACAGGAACTTATATTGAGCTATTTTGGTAGAATGGGCAGTGACAGGACAGGCTTGAAGGCAGAATAACCTGATCTTTCTCCAACATGGCATCTCTAGCAAAGCTTTTTGCATAGGGGCTGACAACAAAGGGAAGCTTACCCTGATTCTTCTTCTGTCATACAAGTTATTAATCTGACACCAAATACAATTTACCCATCTAAACTAAGGAAAAACAAAAAATCAGTTCATGGATATCAGCAAATTTTTAGGCATGCTTACATTAAACAGCTTTACAAGGTGTTAATTGGATTTCCAGACTTGAAGTAAATATAATCAGATCAGAGTTTGTAGGTCCAGACCCCAGTCAGAACAGATACTGCAATCTCTAACTATTCCCTATGGAAAAATTTCGGGTGTCTTAATTTGACATGTCAGTATTGAAAGGAAAAATCCTCAGACTTATGACAGCAATGAATGCATAGTCCATAGTCATAAGGTCTGGAAAATCTGTCCACTGCTCGAGGGGAAAGGAGACAGTGAAATCACATACACTGTGAAGATCCATACAAATTAGATAAGCAAATTCTTATTTTTAGCATTTGCCCAACAGCAAAGACAAGGGAACAGTACATAAACAACTCAGAAGGGAACAAGTAACCTAGGCTGATCCAGGGCACATCGAAACAGTCAAGTTTCAGATGCAGGGTGTTCTCATATAACTGAAGAACATGTAACTCATTCAATTGAAGAAAAATTGTAATGGGCAATCAAATTGGGAAGACAAAACACCTATTTCTGTCCCTACCTTGCCACTCCAGGAGTGACCTTGCAAAAAGCCAAGTGTCTTTTGCTTGAAACTGAGGGCCAGAGCAAATCAAAGACTTCACTTGCCCGGTTTTATGAGACTATCTTGGCACTTAACTCTCATTAAACTCCCACAGAAGTCAAATGAGTTTTAGGAAGATAAATCTCTGAAGATCCAGGCCTTTGGTACCTAAAATAAAACTTGAGCTTAATTTGAAACCCAGCACCGAAACAGTGAGTTTGAATTTTTTTTTAACCATCTGGTGGGGCCTGACATTTTTAGTTGTAATTTTCTCTGCTTTTCTGACAGGGGCACAAAGATAGAACAGCTCTGTAGTATAGGGAATATGGAAATCAGTCTTGAGCTCTTTCACTCTGTCATATTTTAAGAAAAAGCATGAATAACACACATTTCCACACCTCCTTTCTGAGCAACCGCCTTTGCCAGAAAAGGAGATGGCACCAATACATTTCCTTAGGAGAAAAAAGGAAGCCCTACTCTGTTCTGTGAGTTGTATCATTCCAAAGAGGAATCAGAGCTGTGGGATCTGAATGGACAGAAGATTCTCCCTGACTGCAGAGAATAAAACTGTTTGCAATGCAGGGTGTAAGATCCAGCTTCTCTCCACTGCTTCCCTAGAAAACAGCACACGGCTTGCTGCTCAGCATGCACTCTCCAGATCCCTTCCGCTTGCGTTTCCAAAATCTCTGGTAGCACTGGATTATGAAGTCTGTTCCTGAGATCAAGTGCCTAAACTTTAGCAATAGATCTGTTAATCTGGCCTTGAAGGCCAGTCATTCCACACAGGCTGAAGATCTGCTGGGATATCTGATAACATAGTGTCATTTGATAACTTGCTCACACGTTTACATAAGACTTGATAACAAGCTGGATAAGTCTTGGTAGAAATAAGCAGTGGCTCAGGTTGTGTTATAACCCCACCATTTCTGCTGCTACTGGTTTGCAGATGTCAGGTAGAAATGGAGTTGTTGGAGCAAAGTTAATGTTTCTTTGATCGCTCATATGCTAAACCCATAATGCTGCATGTATGTAGAAGGCAAAGGTCATAGATCCAAATGAGACTTTCCCTGTCTCAGGTAGAATATAATTGTAGTTTACACTCTGCAATATGTAAGTGAATATAGGATATATCTCCTAGGAATTTATCTTGTTTAAAATAACTAAAATATGACCAGGATTTGTTCATGCTATAAACCAAATTGTAATCCTCTCCACTGATTCAATTTTGTTTGTAAGTAAGGACAGCAATTAAAAATACCATTAGCCTACTGATGAGTATGTTTCCATCCTCCACGTGACTCTTACTTGAGCATCTGTGTTCTTGTGAGCAATGCTGTGATTAAATCCGTGATCTCTGTAAAGATAATCTCCCGATTTCTACTCACTTATTTTCTCTGAAAAATTATGTTTGTCTGTAACCTGAAGGCCATACAATTAAATGTATGCAGCTTAAAGTAAAGCCACTTTTTCAAATTTATATAAATAGTGGTTATTGAATGATGTTCTCAGTTCAAGATAAAGATCTTCCTTAGGATGGGCCAAAGAGGTTTTCAAAATGTTATTGCTCTGGGCTCTGTAGGACAAAAGAAAATGCGTTGTGTATCTGCATTGTAAGAAATCCAAACAATAGTAGCCAAACTGAGCATTAAAAACCTTTTTCAGAACAGCATCTCCTGGAATAGGATCCGTTCTTTCTATGGGTGTGCGGCAGTATACCCACACACTGCTTGTAAAAAACATCGAAGGAAAGTCTCAGTACTCGGAACAAATGGTAGTTCTGTGAGCCTGAAGTGTTTACTAGCTGTTTTCATCACCCTTTTAAAAAAAGATGAGTTGCAATAGCATGAGTCTAGCATAATTAGTACCAGTAAGGGAGCGATAAGATCTTAATCCAAAAGAAGAAAAATACATATTAGGGAGTTTTCATATCAGCTGGGTCTGATGAACTTTGTCATCCTAGGATATTTTAAAAAGTAACAGAAGCAGTTCCACAAGTCATAATAGTTCGATTTAAAAACTGGTACACAAGGGTGCTAAGAGAAAAAAGAAACTTAGTTCCTATTCTAAGAAAAAGTGAAGCAGTTAGCAGCTGGGGAATTATAAACCACGCATGCTAATTAAAATTCCTGGAAAAATACTGAAGTATTTTCCAACACATTATATACAAGCACATGGGAAAACTCAAAGATTCACAGACACCATGAATTTATTGAGAACAAATTCTGTCAAGGCAATCTAATTTCCTTCCGTCAAAGGTAACTGGCTGTGTGAATGGAGAAGCAGCAGCAGGAGTCAAATGTCTTGACTCCAGGAAAACTTGCACTATTGTCTCCTATAACAACATATGCAGAAGGAAGTGTCCTCGAGCCGAAGCTGCTGCAGAATGAGCGCAGGACTGTTTGAAAACTAGGTTGAGATTGCAATCTTCAATGATTTCTGGTGAAACTGAAGGGCTTCCCACGCTGGATTCTGCAGCAGTCTGTCTCAAACACTGCTCACTGTTCTCAGCAGGGATTTGGAAGATGGAACTAGAGACTGCGCTTATTAAATTTGCAAATGCTAGCAAGCTGGGAGAGACTGCAAGTGCGTAGCATAAATTTGGAAAGTGATCTGAAAAGAAATGCAGGTCAATAGGAATAAGTGCTGTACTCTTCCAAAGAGAAACAGTCAATTATGAAAATAAAAGATGCGAAATAAGTGACAAGCCAAATGATAATGGTGAACCTGGGAGTCTCAGTGACTCACAAGACGGACATGAGTCAGCACTGTTAATGCAGTCACAAAAAATGGAACCCAGCATGCTGAGAGGTTTAAATGGAAGTGTAATCTAGAAGACACGTGAAGTAACCTTTTACTCTACATTGCAATGGTGCAGCTTTGGAATACATTTTGGGCCCCAGTTTTGGGGGCCATTCTTCAAGAAAGCTGTTGCTGAGATTAAGAAAATTCGGAGGAGGGCTATATGAGGGATCTTTTAATTTCTATGCAAGAAATTGTTCCTGCTTCATGCGGTAAATCTCTCTCGTAGTTACCGCAACCAACTGACCTTCTTTGAAAAACCATATGCATGATAAAATAGAAAACGATATGCTCTAGTTAGATACCAGCCTGTTGTCAGCCATATGCTATTTTGGGAATCGCACTTCCAATACTGAAAGTCAAGCCAAGATATTGGCTTCTGTCAAGGATACAGCTTTATATGAGTTTATAAGGACTTCAGGTTTTCTACCAAGATCTTAAAAAAGCTATTACTTTAAAGGAACTTGAATCAAGATTATAGTAATTTGGGGGATTAATTATTCTGTAGTGAAGAATATTACATGCACCTTTTAATAGTATTTGGATGTAATTCAGCAAGGCACTTAAACAATTGTTTACTGCTAGCATATACTTCAGGACATATATATATATGCGCCTTGCTGAAGTAAAACATAAATTGCTGAGGATAAACTTCTGGGTCAAATTTTCAAAAGCAGCCTTTGATTTTATTGCTGGACCAAATTTGCTTATTGCTGAGAGTCAAAGCATAACACTTTGGAAGAATTCCAGCGTCTTTGCAGGTCTCTGAATTTCTAAAGACTCTGCTGCTGGAAAAGTTCTTCTGTGAGTACTGGGAATAATGAGAGGCCTGCTTTCTATCAGTTTGTACTCTTTATCACCACAAATGCTCACCTACACCGTTGTATTAACACATTTTCTCTCGCCGTCTGTTCTAAAGCGTCCTCAGACAGCACGTGCCTGTAGATTGCCCAGCTGGCCTCTGCTGAACGGAGCGTGTGACACTCAGGTTGTACCTCTGATTCCTTCAGTGATGACACCAGCACAGACTTTCTCTTCTGAACAGCCTTCAGTTTTATTGAAACTTAATTATGTATTAGACTTCCATATATATTGTCAAATTTGGCTAAAATTATACTGTGGGTATAAAACGTCTTCAGGGAGACGGGACTATGTTATTGATAATAATATGATAGTATAAATCTCATTTTCATAAGAAGCTAAGCTGTAAAGAAAATTACTATCAGCATTAAAGAAATGAGCTTTTAGGGGAAAGTCCTTTCCCAGAATAAATCTGAGACTGCATTTCAGAAGTTAGCAATGCTTATACCAATGACCTGCAAGCATAGACCTTCCGTACTATCAAAAAGTAAGAATCTGCTTTAGCATGGAGCTCCAAGGAAATAAACAGAAAATATGCAATCACAGAGTTCCTGTGACAAGAAGGAGAAAACAGGGGTGTGGGTAAAGCATATAGGACGCAGGCAAAGGCAGTAGTTATCACCATTTTGATTGATTGATTGATTGGGTATTTGATTATGGAGACTATTTTCTCTATGGACCCAACCTGCTGTGCTAATAACTTCTCTGAGTTCAGTGGAGTCCTCCCAGAACTTCAGCTGATTCCTCCCTAAAGATCTAAAGATTAGAGCTGACAGCTGAGGCTGAAGGGCTCAGGACATTTGACCTGTGCTAATAATGGCTCTACAAATGTTTCTTGGGGCTTACAAACTTTCAAAGTAGTGAAGTATTTCTTTTATTTATTTTTTAAAATTGTAAATCATATTCGCTTAAGAGGCAAACTTTTACACTTCTTTTACTCTAATAACTGTTTCCTGGTAGCTTAGAATTGTGTTTTCCATACAAGCTCTCCTTTCTAGAGGTGGGATTTTTACAGGACTCATTTGAAATTGGTGATTGATTCTCTTTGCATGTGATCAAAACAACACTGAGCTGTGAAAAACACCAAAATTCCTCCCAGTCACAACCACGTGTCTGGAAACTGTTTCCAAACATATTGCTGGAGTTTCCACGTACCTTGCACCATTGTTGTAGTCTAGCTCACATCTGAGCAGTTTTGCAGAAGAGGTCCCATGTTCCCTCTTGAGTTGGACATGTGCCCAAACGCACCCAAGCAGAGGGTGCTATAGGATAAGCTCTGCTTTCGGCAATACCAACTGCCAGTAAACTCCAGAGGCCTGTTAAAAATAGAAATAGTTAAGACGAGTGGCATAGCCACACAAAATTTTCCTGGCAGGAAGGAAAAGGGGTGCAATGGAGCTGTGACATCAATTTCAGGCTCATGGGGATTCCTTCTGCTGTGATGATCTCACCATAAGTCATCAAGAAGAGCTGCTTTGTAGTAACGGTATAGCTACAAAGTACCATTTTACCCGGTTCAGTGAGGATAACAAAAACCCAAAATGACCTTCTGCTCTTTTCTTAGTTTCAAAATTCGGTCATTTTAGTGACACATTCAGAAAGCCAGGATATGGGAATGAGTTTCTGTTTGTCTACCTCCCTGTCATCCTCCAATTTGATTTATACTTCAGCAATGTTTGAGATTAGGCCTTTTGATGCATTGGAGTTTTGGAGAAATTAGATAAGAAAGATTGATTTTTTTCATTTCAGCTTGTTGGGAATGAAGGCTTTGCAATTATTTGATGGTCTGACCGATGAGCATTCACAGAAGAGAATGAGAAGAAGGAATTGACTTTCACAGACAAGGTGAGTAGAAAGACACAGAACAGATTTGTATTTCAGAGCTTTCCATAGCGACAGCAAAAGCAAGTTCTTCATACAGGTTCAGAAAGATTCAAAAGAACGGACCTAAGGAATACACAAAACATGGTGAGATCACAGGCCTGAGAAAGTGAAAAGGAGCCACCTTCTTCCTCCAAAATGCCCTTCAGACATTGGCATGTAATCAATAAAAAAGTAACCAAGCAAGCAACGGCAGACAGAAACACGATGAAGGTGCAGCTGCTCACTTGTGTCCTGCTTTTGTTAAAAACAAGTTTCTCTTTCAGTGAATTTGCCTGTCAGCTAAAGCTTCATATTAACTGCGTTTTCCTGGAGAAGCAGACACATGTTTTGGTAAACCTAGCAATGGAATGCAAACTTATTGATAAGCATGGATGGACATCTCGCGAGAGGGGCGACGAGAAACAAGTGACCAAGAAACTGACCAACTGTGTATAACATTCCATTCATGTGAATACTTCATATCAAAGTGCGAGATCACGAGGATCTTGTCCCTTTTCCCTATGGCCGACATTAGGAGAGGACCTTGCTAATCGTCCCTGCCAACTGAGGCCTAGAGAGAGACTGAATCCAGCTCCGGTTGGCTGCAGAGTCCAGTCCAGGACTTCGGGTGCCGGCTCTGCAGTTGCTGAGACTTTCAAGATTGGTTTTGTATATTTTGTATTATTTTCCTCTATTCTTATTAGTAGCATTAGTAAAACATCTTTAATTTTTCCAACTCTCTTCTCTCTGTCCTTCTTTCCCTCCCAATCGCCTGTCCTGAGTGGGAAGGGGGGAGAGGGAGGGGCAAAAAGGGGAAATGGGGGGGAGAGGGGGTTAACAATACATCTGCCAGGGTTTTATTGTCACCCCGCAATCTTAACCCTCGACAACTTGTTATGTCCTCGTTACTCTATGTGTTGCAAAGGTTCGGCTCTTTTCAGTGTTGGTACCAACAGGGACCCAATAGAGCCCATACCTCCAGACAGTGTCTCACAGATGTTCTTGAACAGTAAATCTGGTCTTACTGTGGAAGAGTATCTCAAACTGAAGATATAAAAAGCCCAGCAAAAGGACTGAAAGCAGTTACTCAGCAGAAGGGAAACCTCCTTCCTCCCCCGCTGCCTTCAGTCTGAAAAGTCACCTTGCACATTGCAAGAGCTTTCTCTGCCCAACTGACGACTTGGCAGCCCTGACAAGAGCAATCTGACTTTGGATGAAGCTGGATCTGTGGGAAGCATATAGTTAGAAAATAAGTCACGCTTCCCTTCCATTGAGTGCATGTTCTATTTATAGCACATTCCAGATTATGCAAGGATTCCCAGAACACTGCAGACTCTAGTTGAAAATTATATCTGCATAGCATGTAGTATATCAAGCAATATTTTTTTAAATCCCATTGTTAGCAGAATGAGCATCTTGCAGTTATATCTACAGAAAAGCTGGGGTAAATTTGGAAAGATACTGTGTAGTAATGAAGAGCAGTTATGGTTCGTTTTAGTTTGTTTGCCAAATCATTTGGTAAGTTGTATCTTTTAAAAAAGCAAACCAGTAATTGCAAACCAGTAAAAGCCAAGGTAAAAAGCTCATTTGATTGAAAAATTCTATTTTTCCTGATCTTTAAGAGAGTATGTACTTTAGAAAATACGAGGGATTGTTTTAGAACGTGAATGACTGAGTACAATAATATCTAAATTCTACCACTTTAATGTAAATTTCCTCTCAAAGTTGTGACAAAATACAGTATCTTGCTATCCATTCAGCCATGGGATAGGAACTTTCAGTGAAGGTTTGTTTGGTGATGCAAACATCACAAATTTCTTACATTTTCATGTTGAGAATACCAAATAATAAAGCTTGAAATATTTCAATGACATTCAAGAACTTCTAAACCCTCAAGGAAAACAACATGGCAGGAGAGTCGTGCAGATATAAAAGTCAAGTACATATAGCACCAAACATACCTGTTTTCAGTGCAAACACACTTTAAACACCTGCATCTACTGCATTTCCCCCAACTCTTACATCATGTAAAACCGAACTACTCTTATGCTTTGAAACAGGCCAATTGGCAAAGCTTATTCTGAATTTTCAAGTGACTTATCACTCCTTAAATGTGAGGCAGGAATTTCTGAAAGCCAGCCTCAATAACAGCCATTTTAAAAGTCTGGCTGAGTTTAGTCAAAAACAAAGAACATCTGTAATTCTATTACAAAGCTTATTATCACTGAGTCATCACAGGTTCTTACTGAAACATCAAATACAGACACAGCTTTGGGTCAAGCTTATTCAAAAATATGAACAACAATGACCATTTTCATGCCAGCGCATTCTGTCAGACTTCACATTCTCGACTTATTTTTTAAAATGGATGTACTCATTGGATGTCCCAGTCTATTTTAGTCAGCAGATTCACTCTAAACTCTGTTAACAGTTTACTAGCTAGCTAATCAATCCAAGAATAAATTGTACTCTTTCGATATATTTCTCAGTTTACTATACAACTGCCAAGCCCTGTTATGAAGTGAACTTTGCAGTCTAACAATAAATTACACCTACAGAGAAAGCCTGCCAAGTTATCTTCAAGAATAGATTAAATTAGTAATATACCTGGGCTCACCTGTAAAATTTTATTGAGTGCGTTTAATGTGTCACACAGCAGAATTTATACAACTAGATTTAAATAGTTTACTCACAAAACCACCTTTTGTGCTGGATTTAGAAACTGGGGGTTGACAAGTTTTCTTAATAAACTAATACTGCTGATCCCACTGTTAACAAAGCATTCAGGCCTCTGTGCCCACATCTCAGATTCTGCAGTGTTTCAGTCCATTACAAATAAATGGGAATAATATAAATGGAATGGGAAATGGGGAAATGAAATGGGAATAATATAAAAATAAAATAAATGGGAAGAGGGGACAGAAGAAAGGGGGCTATTTCTAGATGCCAACATAAGGTGGAAGGGCATTTTTGTGGTATTTTTATTTAATGATATCACCTATAACTTTCGTGTCACTCTAATTTTAATCTCTGAGGTGCTATTTTTCCATCAACTAACTATGGAAAAAAGTGATGTGAGCTCCTCAGTTATCTATCCAATTATTCATCATTAATGAGCTGAGTCGCAATGTAAACCTTCATGCGTAACTTTAGAGTCAGAAAAGAGCCAGATTAGACAGTTTTAATTACCCAAGAGTCATCATTTGAGCTCTCTCTTCTCATACTCTTTCATTTTTAAATCAAACCTCACATCTCACACGTTAGTTCTCGCACATCATCCATAGATACTGGAATAATTTACACAAGGTGTGAAGTAGTCTGTTTTTAGCTATCTGTTACGAAGTTAGCAATGTTACTATTCTTACTGGGCACAGTGTGTAAGATGTATTCCCACACTAGGAGAGTATTCAGTAAGGTCACAAGGATGCCCGGTCCTTATCAAACACATTCCCTGGAAACTTGGCAGGGGTTTAGTTTTACAAGAATTCAGGGGCAAATTAATGGTATTGGGTTTTGACTTATTTAAATTTTCCAGTGTTTGTACAGAAAGAGATTTTTATTACCAACCTGTAACAGAAAATTTGTTGTCAGTGATACTCAAAGTCTAATTTTGCTTCGCGTAAATTGATTCTGAATTCATTTAATTCACTAACTTTTGTAGACTTGCTTCATGTTTGCAGTAGAAGCAGGCTGTGTTTACACTACTAAGATTAATTTTAGTCTATTTAATCATTTTATAAGGAAGAAAACTGAGCTTTTTACATAATTTTAAAGATAATATCAAGGCCAGAGGCAAACATAGAGTAATATATGCAAGGACTGGATGCAAACATTTTGCATGTTTAAAAAGGATTTTATGTAAGCCAGAGAAACAGAAGCAATAGCAGTGTGGTTCTAAAGGGAAACAGAACCCTGCAGAAAAGAGGGACTGGGTCAGAGTGCTGTGTTTCTGCTTCTCATAATCTGCGGGCAAGTGGCAAGACCCCACACTCTTTGTTTCTTGACATTTTTCTGACATCTTCCTGAGTCTCTATCCTGTAAAAAGTATCTGTGCATGATAGGAATGTTGCCAGAAGCAGCGAGGTGGAAATTGAACGCAACCAACCATTGAAGATCTTCACAGAACTTCTAGGCAGGAGGCTCTTCACATTCTGCTGTCAAGCCAGACCAAGCTATATATCCTGAAAAGATCTATTAAATAACGCATCACAGTATATCCAATGGGAAAAGATGTGATCTTCTGTGCTCATGGGGATCAGAAAAGAATGGTGAGCAGGGAAAGCCTTATTTTAGGGAAGAGTGTTTTTAAAAAGCTTATTAAGGGGGGAAAAAAAGCATAGGAGCAGAGTTAGTTATTACCATCTGCAAAAGCTGAAAATAGCCTCAATAAATGAATGAGGGGACTCAGATCCCTCTGAGAATCTAAGAAAGTCTATAAAACTAAGTTATGAAACTTAGCAAATATAATATTCAACTATGTATCCTGAAAGCAAATCTATACAGATAATAATAATAACACACGATACAAAATATTTGCTGTGGCATCAGCTGTCTTTCCCTATCTGCTACGCATTGAGGCCTACCCAACTTTCTCAGTCTCAGTGAGAAACTGGATAATTCATTAGTTTCACTTAATAGGAAAAGGACTAAGGCCCAGTTCTTTCCTCATCCTATAGCTGCGCAAATGAGAAACGAGGGGTCACCACACGTCCTTTCCTGCCCAGGCACACGCTGCCGGGCAGCGGGCGCTTTACAGCTGGCTGAACTGCCAGCCCGCTCCCTGCTCTCTGTGTTATGTCTTCTTCTCCAGCACACTGGGGTGGCAGCTTGCCATCCGCAGCACGTTCTGGCCAGAAGACGGCATTTGGATACAACTGCACTCCAGAAGTCCAGGAAAATAAATTGACTCAGCCTATCTGTCAGAATAAGGTCTTCTACCAAAGGATACCCTTTGTTAGGAGCTGGCAGGCCTGCAGAGGAAACTTGCTTTCACATTCTTCTCCAGTAGAGATTTCTTCTGTGACCTTGAACAAATCATTGTCTTGTCTATGCCTGGGTTTGCTCTCTGAAAATATTTGCAGGGGTTCTTGAGGGTAAGATTGCAAAGCCCTCAAATACAATGATACTGAGGTCTAGAAAAGTGGGCAGATACAAACTTTTTTTGGAAACACAGCTTTCTACTTCAACTATCGAAAAGCCTCAGCTGTACCAAAGTTCAAGTATGGAGGTCAAAAAAGGCTGTGATAGCAGAGAGCCTTCAAACTCTGCTCTTGGGTAATGAACGTGTCTTCCAACACTTAAACAACCACTACTGACTGATAAACAATGCAGCATCTTGCCCTTCTGGCCTGCAGAAAGGGTCACCACATGTAGGGCCTTTGAGCTGTTCTGGGAAATGCAGATCTTGGAAGACTTCACCAAGAATGATATAGTTCTGTGTTATATAATTATCATTTCTTCTCTAAGAGACAAAGCTCTCAGACAGTAGCGTTCCCTGGCTTTCCTCACGTGAGAGTCACAGTGCTCTTTGTGCAGCATTGCTCCTGCAGCTTACGGTTCAGTAACTTTCTATCTGCCTTGATTGTAAGTGGCAGTGTCAACACTCACGCCAAAAATAAAGCCTCCTGACGAATGACACGGATACTCCGCAGGCTTAAAGGCATCTTTTTATAGCAACCCTTTGATTTCAGATACCGAACTTTTGCTATTTTTGGCACAGAGGCTTGGAGAAACTTTCGTGATCTTTAGCCTACATGACTACTTTTGCACACAGCTCAGGTGCTGTCAGAGTATTTGTGGCCTTGCTTAAAGATAGCGAAATACGTTTATTCTGTTGGATATTTGTACTCACTAGAGAAACAGCTGACCTAGAAAACTGAAATTGTGCTATCACATGAGGTTTTCCAAATTGTTGCTTGTCACTTCAAGAAGTTCTAAGGTTTCCTACTTAATGTAACTGAAAAGATTAACTTTGAATTGAGTTAACTAGAAGTCAAGTGTAACCACGGGATTACTTTGATGTATTTCCACATTTAATAACCTGGAGAGGATATCTATATATTTACTTATTTAAATAGGAGATTGTGGTACAAATGGCAGATGCCAAATTCACCCTCTAGCAGATAGAAGTTCACTATTTATGCATAGTGCAGACTGAAGAAGTCCTTATCCAAACTTCTAAGTCATAATATACCTCTAATACAACTCTATCAACCCTAAACAGCACCAGAAGCCACTGTGTGGGCAGAGCTCCTGTTCTTTTACATCTGTTCAGTTCAACTGGATAACAGGACAGTAAAATGTTGGCAGTGCCAACTGATTTAGTCATTGCTATCGACATTCTAGAGAATTATATTTCTGATATTTACTATTGTAGTCAGAGCCAAGTCTTAAGGAAATGTGTATTGCAACTAAATGTCCTGTGGCTTAAGAAATGCTTGCCAGATTAGACCTAGTTTACCATAGTACATACAGAATCTGGAAGGTAATTTAATTTTCCAGCTCCCATTTTAATGCTTTTTTTCATGTTCCCTTTCTGATCAATACGACTTAAAAAGCCCATCTAGGTAATAAAAGTACAAGGAAATAAAAAGTGTTATAGACATTTTACCAATATTGGAAATAGTTTCACAATAAGTCTGTGACTAGGACCTTATTTCTTCTGTAAGTAAATATGGTCCTAAATACCAGTGTATTAAGGCTGCTTAAGCCTGAAAGTAGGATGATTCCAACTTGTCCTATTTTAGCAGGGTAAACTCAAGGTATACTTTTTAAGACTACTGAATGCAATTAATTTCACAATTACTTTGAAAGGATTGGAAACCTGACCAGATTAGATTCAAAGCCTGGGCAGCAATTGCTACAGCTGAATACAGAGCATCGTATACCTATTCATTTTAGCTGTTCACTAATGTTAATATCCACTGGTCATTAAGTAAAAATTCAGTCCTTTAGACTTTCCCCCTAAGGCATGCTAATGAATTTATTCATGGATGTTAATCCAACTAGTAAATTGTTCCTCTCTCTGTATATAATCTTCCTCTCCTTTAGCATTTGACCATTTCAAATGCTGACTATAACCTCCCATAGAAAGCTTTTCTTGTAAACACTAAAATGAAAAGTAGAAAAAAAAAGGATCAAAAAGATTCTTTTTATTTCTAAAAGCTGGTGTACAATGTGTTGGTTTGCTTTTGGCTTTTTTTGTTTTGTTTTAAAATTGGTGTCAAATGCGAGCATCATCATTTGAGTACATCCCATGCAAATTGTCAAGCACATTATCTCGAGGGAGGCTTTTCTCATCCCCAGTTTGATGTGCTAGGTGGAAACGAGGACTGTGCTGACAGCAGGCCAGATAACTAATAAAGTACACATCTAGCATTGAGTCAAATGCTCCACAATCCAAACATACACACTTGACAGAGAGACAGACATTTGTGTAATTAACATTTGGCAAGCAAGAGGCAGATAAGTAGTCAGTAGGTGTTTACCAAGAACTGAATAGTTCTAGTCATCTGTGTAATACGTGCACCAGCTGTCAGTCAGAGCTGGGGGTTTTCTCTAGGCTGACAGTGTCATTTGTATTCACCTTTTCTTAGCTCCCTTTCCAGAAACAGATATAAATAGACTTTTCAGCAGATGTGAATGCAGTGTAGATTAGCAAATTTCTAAATGCACAGAACAAGGGTTGGAATCACAGGAGATTACCTAAGGTATTTCCATAATAAGAGCTGTAGAAGTCTAAAGAATACGTACTAAAACCCAGATGCACTAGATACACATTTTTGGTACAAGTTCTCATTAAGGCTCCCTCCTTGTTTTCCACTGCTGGAAATCAAGAGGAGTCCTGCAGGTAAAGCCCTATCCACTACAGCAAAGACTGCGAAACCAGACCATCTTAACCTCTTCTTGAAGACAAGTATCTCCGAATACAGTACCTCTGCTCCTCTTGACTCCAGATTTGCACAGCAGATTTACCGCCTCTTTTCTGGAAGAGCTGGGATATTTTTACTGTAAAGCAGACAATGCTGAGCATCATATTTCAAACCAGTTCTCTTGCCCACATGCTCTGAGCTGTCAGGCATCAGCAAAGCAACCTGTTTGTTTCCTAAAGCAAAAATCTGGAGAGAAGCCTTTGTTCCCAGACACTGAGACTTTTATATTATTTTCTTCCTTTGATTAACAAGAGTCTAGAAATGGTGCTCACAATGGACATGGATCCTTCTTGTATTTAGTTCAACTCTTCTGTTTCCTACATATACTTGGGGAAAAAAGAAGTGTAAGGTGACTGATGCCAATCTGTCTTTTGCCTAAGCAGAACTGTAAAATGGAATACATTCCTGCTTCTAAAACACATTTGTTGAAACACAGGCTGTCAGCCTATTAAATGCAGAACAGGCACAAAAAGTTAGCAAAACAGATACATAAATATTGGTGCTGCATTTCATTTTGATTGTAATGAAATGAGCTACCTACTTTGCTTTCATATACAGCCACATCGCTAAAACAGAATTGTTCTATTTAGATCAGTTGCTTGAGCATTCTAGCCACATTTTGAGAGTCTTAAATCTGAACAGCTACTATTTCTACTCTATTCTGCCCGGTGTTTGGGTTACACTATAGCCTGAATCTGTTCTTGCAGTGGGTGACAGAGGTGGCCCAAGGGGACACAGCCGAATGCTGTTTCTGTAACTTGTTTTTCACCACCTGAACAAACTGCTTGTGTGTTTATACACCTCCAGTCCCAACACTGCTCTCTGGGGTGGATCAGTCTCATTAATACCCCCTTTCCATGTCTAGAAGGAACTGCAATGCTTGCTCTTCACCTGGCAAGTTTTGGATATGGTTAGTCAGAAATGTGCCTTTATGTTACACCACCACAACCTGGTGTTGTAAACGCAAGACATAGTTTTGCTTCTACTGTAGAGATGGCAAAACGTGCTGTACAGAAAGTAACTCCAGAACCAGAATTCTCTTTGGACATATCCCATAGCCCAGATGTTAGCTACCTTAAAACTTCATACAACAAGTGCTGTTTCATACTGTGGATATGACTTAATGAATTTGAGTCTTTAAAGAACTCTTTGGGAATCTTGGTTAACAGGTTCAGAGTACTGAAGCACTTCTACTTTTATACTCAGAAGGAGATACTTCCAGACTATCTACAGATCAAAAAACCCTTTCAGTCCTCAAGATTGAAGGCAGAAAAATATCTTTGTTTTTCAAAAACATGGGAACCTTTTAACATAAAATTAGTTTAAAAAATAGTCTATATTAGGCATAGAGTCTATTCAAGTCATCCTTGCTTTAAGAGGGCAAGGTGACCTTCTATAAGATGATTTATGGACTTACATAGAATTTCAGACACTTATGATGGTAGAGAATTTGGCTTTTTTCTTCAAATGGTGAAGTCAATGCAAATATGGGTAAGAGGAAATTCACACTGAAATGAAAGTATGCGTTCTGCTCAGAGTCATTCTAGGTTTTATACTATCTCAGTGGTTTTCAGTTACAATTTTGAAAACATATGCAAGAAAATCATTATGAAAAATGATCATTGACAAATGTATCTTTCTACTATTGTCTGAAGTAGATAGAACTTTAACTGGTACTTTTCCATGCAAAGACTCCCCCCCCACCAACTTCCAGAATAGAAATACTTAGATGCAGCTACAATAAAGAAAAATTCCCAGTGACACGGATGTATAGCCATTAGCAACAGAGATTTCCAAAGTGTCAAAAAGCATGTCGTCATTGGTCTTTTCAGAAAGATGTGCAAGTAAACTCAAAATAGCAGCCCCAGACAATACTCCTCAGTTCACCAGAAGAGCAGAGGTAATCTCGGATACCAGACAAAAGCCCTTTTGAGCAAGTAAGTGAAATGCTTAAACTCATGTCCTTGGCTAAGACTTCACCCCTCTTCTCCTGGCAGACCCAAAGTACCAAGTGGAATTGCTGAGGCAGAGTAAGCGGTACAGTGTAGTTATTTGACAAGTGTGTGTTAATACAAGTTTCTATACACTCAGTTTTGTTTTTAACTGAAAACATGCCTTCTAAACTGTAAACAAATTATAATCTATTTGTTCCATTTCCCTGTCTTTTTCTGGACAACTGCTGGATTGAAACTGAGTTCTGAGTGAAATATAATGACAACAAAACCTATCACAGAATTAAGGTTTAAAATCCTTTGTACTTTAGGTTAAAGGTGGTATTAGTACATCTTATTACTTTGCCATTTCCAGTGCCTTGGAAAAGATAATCTCATTAATCCTGTTGTGCTCCCTCTACAGCGGTGAAACACTAGGTAAAGGAACACAGAAAGAAAGCAGTTGATAAGCGGTATGTGATACTAGAGTATCAGAGCAAATCTATGCAAACTGCCAAATCATCTCAAGAAGTACAATTTAAAATCTGAGATCTTCACATTCTGTAGTCCCCGGCTAGACACAAACATACAATCAGTTCTGTTTGCCTCAAGTGTGGTAGAAAAGAGTCATGTTTCATTCACTGCTGCAGTTACTCTCTAACTCTGCCTGTAAAAATTTCACAGTCCTCAGAGGAAACAGTGCCAAAAGAGAGCATTTTTTTCCTCAATTCAAAGAAATACAACAATAAAAAGAGATCTTAAAATATATTTTTGTATATAAACAGCCTGTTTCATTTCCCACCCTCCCTACTTTCATCTTGACAGCAATTACTATTTCTTAAGACAATAACAAAAGGTAAAACATCTCATATCACTCAGCTCTTTTTATATGAAAAAATAAATGCGTAAAGGATTGTGGAAAAAGCAAATAAAGTCAGAAGTACGTAGACTACATTTTCACAACTACCATTAAGGTAGTGGGAGCTGTGCAAAGTTGGAAAGCGCTGTATTTTAGTTGGGTTTTCAGCAATAAGAGGGCAATAATGTGAAGAGTTTCAGTAGTATTTTGGATGTTTAGAGGTCTTCAGTTGATTTCTGTTCATGTAAATATAACTTTCATCAGTTATATCTCCTGGACATAGCTCATAGAAAAGTTTTACTCCCAGTTTTGTGCTTTAAAAAACAAAACCAAAAAAGCCCCAACCAACCAACAGCCCTTCTTCATATTGAATGAACTTTTTACTTAAGAAACTTGAATGATAATCATGAGAAAAAAAATAACGAGCCCTGAAGAGTAAAAGGAAACACGTGAAATAAAAATAGACTTGTTGTCAGAATTGTAAAAAAACACATTACAAAAATCAAGTGTCCCAAATGTTTATGGATCTGAGGATTAAGTGTCAGAGATGGAAGCTTCAGAGAGAACCTAGGGAAGGTGACAGACATAAAGCTTCCACACCAGACGTAATGCTGGAGACCATAATCCTTAGCTGATAGAAGCATTTATTCAGCTAGTTAAAGCCTTCTTCAGATACTCAGTGGTATAAGAACAGACTTTATAGTTGAAAAGTGAGATCAGAGTCACATAGGTACATCAAAGAATCATTTGTCTTGAAGACTCCTCCGTTTTCTTGAAGTTTACAGTCAGTACCTTTTTAAGCCTTAGTGTGTGGCCTTTGGACAGAAACAGATCTTGAAGACAGGGTATCTGAAAGCTTGTCATGGATTTACTTTTACCCATAAAAACTCAAGGTTTTAATGTCATGTTTTCACCCACTCCCTATATATGTTGCAACTAAGAAGGAACAGACATTTCTAATAATCATTTCATAACAGGGAAAGCTTTCTGCCTTAGTGGCCAGGATAGATCTTTTCTCAGCTAATTACTTTACAGTGTCATGGGCATAAACTCCATCAGTTCAAACACATGGTAACTTGTGCAAAGTTGCTGACATCCTGTCTCTGAACTAGACATGTTCAGTAAGGGAGAACTAACAGTCACTGCTTGCCAAAGACTATCTGAAAGCTAAACAAAGAATTTTGGACCAAATTACAGGAATAATAAGTGCTAAGTGTCAGATTTGCTTTTCCTATTATTTTTCTTATTAGGAATAAAAGTATCCCCAAATGAGTCAATGTCTTCAATCTTGAGACCACATCTGGAATACTGTGTCCAGTTGTGGCCCCTCAGTTCCAGCAGGACAGGGAACTGCTGGAGAGAGTCCAGCGCAGGGCAACAAAGATGCTGAAGGGAGTGGAGCATCTCCTGTGTGAGGAAAGGCTGAGGGAGCTGGGGCTCTGGAGCTGGACAAGAGGAGACTGAGGGGTGACCTCATTCATGTTTACACATATCTAAAGGGTGAGTGTCAGGAGGATGGAGCCAGGCTCTTCTCGGTGACAACCAATGATAGGACAAGGGGTAATGGGTTCAAACTGGAACACAAGAGGTTCCACTTAAATGTGAGAAGAACCTTCTTCCTAGTGAGGGTGGCAGAGCCTGGCCCAGGCTGCCCAGGGGGGTTGTGGAGTCTCCTCCTCTGCAGACATTCCAACCCGTCTGGACACCTTCCTGTGTAACCTCATCTGGGTGTTCCTGCTCCATGGGGGGATTGCACTGGATGAGCTTTCCAGGTCCCTTCCAATCCCTGACATTCTGTGATTCTGTGAGATACCAAAGAACATTCACAATCTGGTGCCATTAGTCAGCCCAGCTCTCCTGGCAGTGTGCTGGACCCCTGGAAATCCCAGGCAATTCGGTAAAACGTGCACCAACAGTAAAAATAATTAAAACAAACAAACAAACAAGCACCACCCACACACCAAAACACAACCCACAACACAAAACACCGTGCCATACGATTGCAATACAAGTCAGCCTCCAGCTAGTGACCATTCATAAAGAGAATGAAACAAGCAAGCTGTCAATAAGGAATAAGCCAAATTTCTGCTGTGTAGGAAGCAGCATGTTTCAAATCCCGTAACAACACAAGTATCAAGTTTCTTCACAAGGTCAGATGAAACAAACGTGGCCTTAAAGTCTAATGGCACTGTATTGTCATGATTCAATCGGAATCAGTCTGCTCAAGTTACAGACACTGAGGCTTTAAAAATTAATACTTCATTTCACCTAAGCTGTTCCTGACAAAAGCCATATAACTTTAAAAAGTGCTGGCAAATGTTCTGACTCACCATTTCCTAAAAAATTAGAGGTTTCTCATCCTTTCCTTAAGGAAAAAAATAAAATAACTGCAGGGTTTATTTCCCTGTAATATTTTGTTGATTACTTGTAAATATTGCAGTTTTTATCCTGTGAAAATCAGTATGTGAGCCTGTAGAACCTGTGACTATAAAACATTTCCTTTTAGCTAAACTAACAGAAAATTACTGCATTTCTTCATCTTTACATGAAAATTAGAGTTCTATGTGCTACTGAAAAGGTTGTGAATGCTTTGAAACTTTTTTTTTTAAAGAAAAACCTTTTCATAATTTAAAAATGACCACTTCAAATCACTTCCTGCTAGAGATTGCTCTAATGCTATAGCTTGGCAGGTTGAAAGTTTTACAGACAAGCTGTAAATCCTCCAAATAGACACCAATAATAGGAATAATTGCACAGTCTTTATAAAGCAGTATGAACAATTATACTGCAATATAAAAATCTATTTCCACTATAACCAATGATGAATCGGATGCCCATTAATGAATAAAGGTTGTGAATCATCATCTTTGAAAGATTTAAGACCATGAAATGTAACACCTTCTTAAAACTGGCTCCCTAGCTTGTCTGTGTTAACAATTGCCTGGCCGAATATGGTTAAGAAATAACTGGAGTTTGGGTTCAGTGACCAAATCTCAGTATCTGTCTGATGTGCACCACCCTTTTTTCTGTATGGCTTGGAAATTCAGGCTTTTGAAATCAGCCAACTCCAAGGATACAGTGCTTCTTGTACATTGGGAGAGTACTGAGCTCTCACCTGGACTACACAGGATCACACCTGTTAACAAGGCATTTTCCCAAAGCAAAAGGGCCTAGTTTAAAACAACAACATTTGTAAACAGTCTCTTATTATATCTGAATTTTTATTTGCTCGTCTGTCAGTATCCAGTTAAACATGGAATGAGTTGATGGTGCCATCCTATATTGGCTGCTGCTGACTAAAAGGGCAGGTCAACATCTATTCATAGAACTGCTTAGTGAAGTAATGATGATGGGCAGCTCTGACCAGAAACAGTGACCATGAGCACAGTATATCTATTTTAAAGATGTGCATTATTATATTTAATTTGTTAACATAAGAAGGCAAGATACACCATTAAGACTCTCATGTTTAATAATCCCAATTTAGCATTGCTTGCTAAAGTTTTGTACTTCGTGATTTTTTTCGCACTCTATCAAATAAACCCTTTCCTCACATAAGTGCAAGTCTTAACAAAATGAGTATCTAGAGCATATACCTTAAAAAAAATTAGGCAATACATTATTTTTAACCTCATGCTTTCATAAGCATTGTATACAATGTAAATCAACACACCCTTTGCAAGAAGGAACATAAGGTTTACAAATCCACAGAGACTAAAGGAAAAAGACCAGCATGCAAAAAATACTTCAGAAATTTTTAAATGAGCATAGCATTTTTTTTTTTTTCAGATCAGCACACAATTTTCTGTTACTTTGTTTTCCTGAATCCACCCTGGCTTACCCTACCCCTAGTATAATTAAGATCACTAATTTAATCTAAAAACAAAACAGATTTTTAAAATTTAGTTATGCTTTCAGCTCAGATACTACAGCAAAACAGCTAAATGTGAGCATGGTAGTCCTGAACTATGCAGGTTTTGCTACAGTCTGAGTCCTCTGAGCTTCACCAACACTAAAAATCGGCATAGACAGACTGCCCATTTTTTGAGAGGATAGTATTTCCTTTCATGGAGCTTGGGCGTTTTCTTTAGTTTTTGGAAAACAGACAAACACTTGTAACAAGACACAACTTAAAGGAGGATACAGCGATCTTTGAGCCTTAGTTCTCCTTCTTCTGGCTTCTGAATGCACTCATTACCTTGTCTAATAGCTCTAATTTTGCCACAAAATGTTTAGTCAAAGAAATATATCTACACAGCTACATCAGACATTTCCTTTTGTAGGGAAGTGAATGATTTTTAAAATGCAGGAGGAGACATCACTTTGAGGTTACATGTATTACCAATAGAAATGACAAGAACAAGAAGAGACGACAGGTTTAATGCATTCATTCTTGTCATTTAAATTAAGATTAAACAGAATAAGAACATGACTTCCTTTTTTTTTTTTTTTCTTAATCCCTGTTCTTGCTTACTGGAAAAGAGACTTCTTATAGTTATCTGTCAGTTATATAGAACCACTTGCAGAGACTTTAAATAGAGTGAGTTAAGTGTCAGCCTTGCCTTTAGGTCTAAGAACTGGCTTCCATCTAAACCACAGCTCCACGTTCCAGTCCCATCCATGACAGCAGCACTGTGCTATCAATAGCAGCTCCAGAGCAACAACATGCATCTACAGCTTAGCAAGCAGAGAAGAGGATGTACAAACATATACTACACATTGTGCAGCTGCAGTCGACTCTGAGTATCCAAGCGAATTTGCCTCTTTTAGTGAGGCAAATTAATCCTGCAAAGTGCCAAATTACTACTATCTAGCTCTGGAGTCAGCTCAGGTAGCTCTGTGCTGTACTGCATGCTCTCCAGCATCGCTGAGAGTGGTCAGGGATTTAAATTGCTGGTGAGAGAGCATCCCATATTCTATTAAATCCTATAAGCCATGCAGGCTATGAATACCGAGACAGACAATGCTTTGTGTTTCTCTAATAACTCTGCATTGTGTAAGAAAAGGCAGCTTGTCAAGTCACAAACACAAAATCCAGCTGTAATTTCGGACACTTCACATGTCCTTCCCGTTAAGTTCGTGTGAGTGAGTCTACAAAAACACTCAGTTCTTTCCATAAGCTCAGTGATCACCCTAATCACCCAAAAGACATGAAAAAAAGCACTGGAAAAATTAATCACATGCCCTGCCATTATCACCACTTCTTAACGCATTACTCTCAACACAGCAGTCTTAATCTTTCGGATACAAATGTCAAGTGTTGTTTTATTTCAATAAAGCATTTGTAGTCAATACAATTTTTCAAAGTTAAAACTATCTCTTTAAATGGTCCTCTCAAAAGATCAAGTTCTTGGTATAACTAGATTAATTTTGCAGTTCTGGATGTGAGCAAGAAAATACCTTATGTCAAAGAAATGTCATTATTCCATACTCAGGAAAAGGAAGCAAGACCTTGGTAAGGCCTGTCCGTGCCATGCGGCAGAGTCTGAGCTCAGAGCTGTGACGGAGCAGCAGGGGACAGCCCACTGTCAGTCCTCCCACATTCTGTACGCCTGTAAGACGTTAGGGAATAGACTGCCATTAGCTTATTGAATTATTGGTATACTGCTTCTTACAGAACTTGTTTAGAAACTGCTTATAGAGAATTTTCCTAGCATAACTTCTGCAAGCTGTGAACCTTTGTCCTTTCTGTTTTGTTAAGCAAAAAAGGCTTTGGAGTCTTCAAGCTGGAAGATAAGGGGATCTGCATCCCTGGAGACAAGTGAAGGAACAGAACAGTGTCTTACAGAAAAATGTTTGGGCTGTTGTCAATAACTTATTTTCTCCAGCTGCGAGTGCAAAATAGCAACTGAAGGTCAGAACTTTGACAGCCCACCTGATGAAAATGAAGAGATCCAATGAAGAAAAAGGGAGACCTCCGACTCTAATTTTGCAGTTGGCCCAGAGTGACTCACAGGGAGTGGGGGCTTGGATTGGGAGGCTATAATTATCCAAGGTTTTTTCCACTGGGGGTCCCTCTTCAGGAGGTACCAACCTCATGCTGCTCTACACTATATCTTGCAAATAAATTACTGATTTTAGAAGAATTTCACGTCTGAGTCTGTTACAGAAATCCTAGGGAAAAGGAACTTCTCCAACATAGGATGACCTGATTTCAGCAAATTTTCTTACTTCTTCAGTTTCCCTTTCTACTCTTTATTCCTTTTTAGGTATTTACAGTGCCTGTACTTTCTTGCACATTGCATATAGGGGACAGCAGGACAACCATGACAAGAGTTTCCAAGCTGCACACTTCCATAACTGTGAAATGATTCTTAACAGCTGATTTTCCCTGACTTTCAGATTACCAAAGCTGCCACTCAAAGATCCCATCCCTTACCTGCATGGGTTTTATCTCACTCAGATTTCACAGACCATTATTTAAAGCACAATAATTTTAACTATACAAGTTATAAAGAATTTCATGCCATTAGCTTCTCCTGTAAGCTGTTGGTTCTAGAGGCAACACATGAACTCACCTGGTTTCAGTACACAGTAAAAAAGCTAAAGTTAAGATGTCTTAGGAAGGCAATAGAAAACAGTGAGCTAATGTAATTCTTAAAAAGCAAATGTACATACCCTGGAAAAATGGTCTACAGCTCCCCCTCAGTGACTTGCTGTGCCTTAAGATTACAGGGTCTTCACTCTGCACACTGTGCTTTATTTCTCAGTAAGGAAAGAGGAAGTAAAGACATTAGTTAGGTTATTATTTCATGATAATAAAACTGACTTAGTTTGGCATCCTGACATGTTTGAAGCCTGCCAGTAAGGGAAGAATTAGGGCAAAGTCTTCATGCATGCCCCAACACCAGAATTTCAACTTCTAGAAGGCACCTTATGCCAGACACTTATTGAGAGCAGAATGTGCACACAGTTACCCAGGCTGTTCCCACAGGACATATTTCTGGGCTGATGCAGTAAGCCTTTGTCTTCCATGAGACTAGATAGCTTAGAGGATTCATGCATTTTCCATTAGTAATCCTACTTGAGATATTGAAATAGAGTCACATATCCATAAATTTACTTCACTACTTCAGCACCAAGTGTTGATAGAGGAGACTTATCTGCCTCTTACACACGAGGAAGACAGGCAGAGGTTAATAGGATTGTAATTCTGTACAAGTCTCACCTGAAGAAGACAGCTCAGAATACCAGAAGTCATTTTTTAGCCCACTGTAAACACTCCATACATTTTCTTAACTGCCCTAGTCTTTTCTCCTTTCTCTCCTTACAATATATGCTGCCTCAAATCTATTTTCCAGATGGTTTCTATCACTCTCAACAGTAATACAAAAATAGCCCATTTGTAATTTAAAGGTTTAGAACCAATTATCTCAGTCTTCGCTTGCATTTCATCAGCTCAAAACTTCTGTATATCAGATCACATTGTTCCAGCTGAGATACTAACGAGATAGAATTTCTCATTTTGGTGGCCCGTAAATTCTATTTATAGAGTCCTTTCCAACAATGAATTCATTTGTTCAGAAAACAAGGTCTGACTGTGCTCAAAAATAAGTTATAATGAGCCATGTCAGCAAATACTAGATAAAGGTACTGCTGAAAGAGGGAAATGAATACTTCAAGCTCATTTATGATTTATGAGTTCAGGGTTGAAATGGAAGTGACACATAATAATGAACAATGGAAATACCTCATTTGGAGAGTGAGGATGAATAGAAATTTGGGCTTGAATAGGTTATTAATTGATTATTGATCTATTTCTGCTACCAAAAAAAAGGAAAGTTCAAGTACTGGTCAGCAATAAACAAAAATACACAATAGCTAAAATACTTTTGTATGGCCATAAGCATATAGACCTATAACTGGAGTCATGGGTATTGCACATCTAAACCGTCTCTTTTGCAGTTTGAATGTAAACATCCAGGAGTTTCACGGTCTTCTTCCAGGTTTTTCAAGTAGAGGTCAATTGGCTCTGAACAGAGTCGCAGGATGTTGTGGCAGTGAAATCTTACGTGGTCTCAAGGGAGAGCACAACAGTTCATTTTCTACTCCAGGCCAGGGAATCCAAAATCTCACGCTTTTTTTAGAGGTGGACATTTGTTTATTTTCTACTCTACCGGTTTCATCCACTGCCACAGCTCAGAGGGTGGAGCTCCCATTGACCAGGGCCTCAAGAGCCCTGACTTCAGAGGCAACGCCCCCATCACTGGCATGTTTTAATTCAACACCATCTTGAAAATCAAAGCCAAGCTTTGACATGCTCCTGAAGAACGTGGCAGAAACACACAGTTATGCCTCTAGGGTGATAGGCTCAAAGTAGCTAAGATTTCACCTAATCAAGCACAGAAAACCTCTTTAGAAAAAAACAATAGTTTAACTGGGTGTACATTCATACCTCTCCTTTCTCTTCACAAAGCATAAAAATCATGTTTTCCTATTACGAAGATGCATTTAAAGCAGTAAAATCCTTGTACTCATGACAGTCTAGGATACTAGCTTGCCTACAGTTCTCGCTTTTCATCGGCAGATCAAATGGGGTTTAGATACACATATATGTAATATATAGAGCTGCATAAATCAGTTGGTCTGGTGAATACTACAACCTGTTTCAAACGCATTTAGTAATTGTTACATTTTTATCTAGATATGTAAACTCCTGCAATAATTCACAGTTTTTACAATAGCTGTTTGATCACAGCTGTCATTTGCTAGTTTTTAACAGAGAGGTATCAGCAATTAAGCTGGGATTCTGCTACCAATAGTTTGCATAAATTAGCAATTTCAGCTCTACTAAGAAAGCTCTACTGGCTTGTTGCAATAAGAATATAAAGTTCAAGTTCACCTGTTGCTACGTTTACTAGGTTGCATTATTTCTGTTGCCCTAGTTAAACAACAGAACCTTACAATTCCTAATTTATTTTTTAAAATGTGTAACAAAGTAACAGAAAATTCTTACACTAAGGTGAAAAGGATCTGTTACATCTGTAATGGGAAAGTTTTTGAACTCTTTCAGCAACAGAGGTTTCACAGGAGATGGTTTTCATCAGCAGGATGAATAAAAGATGAGTTGGCAGGTGAATAAGGTAGAAATATTTATTAGCAGCATTCACTGAAAATGACACTAGAATGCCTCTAGAAGCCAGACTGGAAGAGGAAAAAAACAATCATGCACACACATTTAAAAAATTACCCAGCACTCCAGAAAAGGAAATAAGGATAACCAGGTGTGCCTACTTCTGGGTCAGGTGCTTGGAAAGCCAGGCAGACATTGAATTCAAAATGAAACTGAGTCCCATTTTTCTTTTTGTAACGTACATAAAAGGGCAGCAATGTCACCCTGGGTTTGTCTGTTTGTGGGATTTTGTTTTGGTTTGTCAGTTTTGTTGTTCTGCTTTTATTTTTCCCAAGAAGTTCTATACTCTTTTCTTCATCATGTCACCACAGAGAAACTTTCAGATTATTGACCAGTGCAATCTGTTCTACTGTAGCCAAATATTTCAAACATACAGAGCTTACTTTACGCATAGGCATAATAAAAATAACTAACCTTTTCAACCGTGTTAGGCACATTTTTTGAAAAAAAGATCAGGGTCCTTCGGGAATTTACTGTCTACTATTATCATTATTTTAAAAATACAGCAATTATCTCTTATTCATAAACACAGCTGTGCAAAGGAGAGAAAGGTCCTATGTACATGCTTCGGGAATTCAGAGGGGATACCACAGCAAAGAAAACCACTGGCAAGCAGTACGTTTCTTAAGGAGTGTTGGGACATGAAAAGAGCAACAACAAGAATACGCAATAGATGCAAGTTTTGTTTAAGCTGCGTCCAGTGCAGGCAACTTTGTTCAGAAGAAAGAACTGCAGATAAACGCAAGAATTTTAAAAACAGGAAAAGAGGCAAAACCTCTCAACCGCAAAACAAACCAAACACTGATTTATTTCTCGGACCCTCATCTCATTTAAGAATTCCAGCTAACTATGAATTTGAACCAAGATCTATGAACACCTACACTGAACAGCAGATCTCAGGCTCCTCACAGTAGCAAGTTCCTCCAGGAACATTTCAATGTGATTTCCAGATTAGACATTTGTCCAAACCAAAACACCCTCACCTAAGCCACAGTGTAGCCATGGGGCAGCTGTGACCACCTGCAGCTTCTGAGCTGCACGACAGCAGGAGCCAGACACAGGTAATGGCTGGGAAAAGACTTCCTCAGCTAAGAAGGCAACTGTGCAATTCTTGTGCTATTGAAGACTCTTCAGGAAATTCAGACAAGTGCCTCGTGGCCTCACTTGCATGTCTGTGAACCCAGCAGTGCCAGGACAAGGAGACTTACCCACAAAGATTTACCACTTAGGGTACATGGGCCATTAAAACTTGGTTTTGGCAAAGAATCAAACTCTTGCTCCGGTTACCCAATTCATAAGTTGGAAGTACTAATAAATCATATACAATTTTAAAGATGTGTGTAGGTGATTGGTGGTGGGGGTTTTCTCCTCCATTTTTCAATAGCACCTGAAATTTCTGTTATGAACATGTATCTATAATAGGAAAGAGAGACAGAATTCATAACACCGACCTCCTTTTGCAAAACCCAGATGACATCTTCTGGCCAACCTCGGCTCTGCAGGTACAAAAATCAAAGATTATTCAGTAAAGCACTAAAATTGAAATCCTTTCTGTTAAGAAAAACGCCACAGAACTGCAGAACATGACGTAGCAATGCAAGAGCCATCTCAGCGTTATGAAGACCATTTCAGAGAGCACAAAGCAAGCACGCTGAACAAAAATAGAAAAGAGCATGTCAAAGGCTTCACCATCAGAGCCCAGAACCGCCCTGAGCTGACAACAAAGTGCCCTTCCAGCAGCCACAGCCAGGAACAGCTCCTGCCACCACCATCTGAGAGAAGTACGGTCTGAACTAACCAACCCGCTCTGGAACAAGTTGCTGTAGGACTGGCTCCAAACTTTCAGCAGGGAGGCAGGAGAAGTACACTTTGTGACCCACTTATCTGCTGCCTATGATTCCAGTACCTTGTTAAGCATTGCTTGCTCATTGACCACATTTTACCCCCTGCATTGTTTCTAATTCAAAAAAGCTCACCATAAGGCAAAAAGGTTTTTTTTTTTTCTCTTTAAGAAATTAAAATTGCCCAGTTAAGTTTTCTTAACTCAAATAGAAACCATAACTCTGCTTCCTTTCTGCAATTCCTTGGCTCCCAGTCACCTCTTCCCTTTGAGCTGTTAACAACCTTCAGTCAAAGCATTCCAGGAGTCTCGAGAGCACAGGCTCAAAGCCCAACTCCAGCAGACATCCACCACTTGTCAGCAGGTGCTGCAGCGCAGGCCAATGGGCTGTAACGTCTCTAAGCAGCACTTAACCCCATGCAATAAGAAACAAGACTTGTACCTGACTGACAACTGGGGAGAGATCTGACCGTAGCAGTTTGAACCAGTTCTTCAGGATAAAGACAAAGATATAGTAAAATTCCAAATGTTCTATTTGACAATAATACTACTTTGATGGTTAACCTCTCCGAGCAGATATAAGGAAGGAAAAACTTTTTCATGTCATACCCGTGCTTTGTAACCCCATGGGGAACACATGCCTCAGTCTTACTTCTCTGCTGAAGCATTAAGCCTGTGGTAGTGAAGAGCACACAACACCCCACAAGGTGTGCACAGTTCTCTTTCAGTTCTTACTACAATTATATCTCTGAACAGAGCCTCTGTTCAATTAAAACAATACCAAAAAACTCTTCCTCAAAGTTTAGACAGATACCTTCTTTTAAAATAAATAAATAAATAAATCTGTCCCAAATAATTATCTTCTATCTTAATATCACACCTTCCCCCCCCCAAAAAAATACAAACACTTATAATTAATATAGATAAAGTTAAGCCTAAGTACATGAATGCTTGTCTTGCTACTGGCCTCTTGTAATTCAAGGATTTAATCAGTATTTCTATAGATGTTGCATTTGTAGGGATTTTTGCATTATTTTAAGACAGCTACAACACACACTTGATATGAATGTTACATATGTGCATGTGAGCCTATCAAATTAAAATATTTTCATGTAGATTTTCAAATTAACTAAAGCACATTTTGGATACTTTGGCCAGAGAACTAGTGCTCCCTCTGCTGACTAGATAATTTAGTGGAACCTCACTACTATCAAGATGTCCTTACTTTTACATCTTAATGGTTATTTCCATTGTGGGAAAACCACAGAGCTACAAACACTTTAGAAAACTTACAACACCTACTCCGACTATTTACTTTTACACCAGCTTGAACATTTATGATTTCTGACCTGGAATGTAGCATCTTTTCATATGAGTATTTAGCAGAAAGAATGTCAGTCAGATTCCAGTACGGCAACCAAAACATTACTTCTTTCATCCACTTAATAAAGATTAGGTTTAAGTGTTAAATGAATATTTTTACTTACAGTGATTCCCCCTCACTGTTTAGAATGACGTTACAAAACAAACAAACAAACAAAACAACAAAAAACCACCAAAAGCAAACACCTCTCCACCCCCCTGCCCCCAGACTCCAAATACATTATGGAGCCCTGAATACTTAAATTTAAATAAGCATCGTAATTTAGGAACATGGAAAAAGAGTTCTGGAGGAAAACAAAACAAAAACAAAACAACAAACAAAAAACACAACAAGAAGTGGCAAAGTTGTATTTCAACTGAAAGTTTAAGTTTTAGGGAAAAAAATAATATTTTTTTCTATTATTTAAATTAGTGCTTAACCTCAGATATTTTACTTAAAAGTCATAATGCCCATAATACCACATTTTGAGACACAGAGTTTGAGTGACTGTGATTTTGACTGTTGCTTCTCTGAACCACTATGGAAATTAAAAAATGCACAAAACACAAATGCAAAGCAGAACTATCTAAACTAAACCAGATACACTGTCTGCAAAGATGTTTATTCCAACGTATTTGCAATATTGCAGAACCTGCATCTAAGTGTGCTATCAAATCTTTACATCACTGTGCTTGCAGGAGCAGACTAATGCATTTAATTCACTCATTTAAGCATTGATTTTCCAAGTCACAAAACACTACTTTCATTAATGCCTATTAGCTGTGTTTGTAGTTAGAGAGGAAAACATCTACGATCCAATTCAAACAGGTAGAATCATTATTTTCCTTACCACAAGTATGAATAGTTTGGTTTCATTGGCCTGTAACCAATTTCAAGGAGCACGCAGCGAAAGCCATGACCCCAACAAACCTCTAACTAGTTTAATGTTACCCTCTTCCACTGTAGGATAATTATAGTATTACATGTTAAACTGAGCAAAACTAACATTAAATTACTAAGGGTACCTTTCTTACTGTCACACACGTTCCCCAAAACAATCATTATCGATTTGCAGTTACAACAACCTACATACAATATCGTATCCAGGAGTAACACTTAGATGACATAGTGCCACAATCACTCTTTTAAAATGACTCAGATTTCATCACTGGGTGGTGAAAAAGACAAAACAGTTATTTTTATTTTATTACTATGTATTTAGCAGGTTTGCTATATTTCTTTTGCAGTTGCAGGTTTGCTCTATATCAAAGGTTTTCTAGATTATCTTCATAAAATGTATCACTTCATATCAGCTCTAATAAGGTTTAGCCCCTTTGTTCCTCCAGCTAATTTCTCTATTAAGAGGTAGTCTAGAAATGCATTCTTTTACTGCTAAATGTCTAAATTTCAAGCAATGATGCATGTAACTAATCACACAAAAGGATTTGTAAAAGCCCACTCAAAGGCAAAAGGGCTCAGGAACACTGCTGAAGAGCTCTCCGCTCCTCACCCTTGGAGGCAAAACACACCCCTCCTGCTGTTAACACGGGCCAAGCCTTCATCATTGACCTTTTTCTAGCAGATGGAATCTCAGTTTGCACAGGACCAGCCTCATGGATGAGGGCACACTTTAAACCCAGGCAACAAGGACTGCAGCAACCTCTGTGACATCTTGCATGTACCTGAAGTCTTCCTGCAGTCCCTGTCATCAAGATCTAAGTGTCAGATTTCTTGAGCTAATCCTGTTTTGTTGATATCAAGGGGAATAGATCTACTCGTTTTATCTGAAAAACAAGGTTAGCAGCCTCCAGGTTGAGTTGCTGGATGTGCTGCACTGTGTACCAGATGAAACAACTTACAGGGTAAACTGCTCTTCCAGAACAGAGGGTTCTTAACGATGCATTTGGTGACTGCAACTGTAGCACTGAATTACAGGCCAATTCTGAATATTCAAAAGCATTAATATTTTTTTTTTAACATATCTATTAACAATTTCCTTCTAATCAGTCTTCAAGACATGTTATTTAAATGCCTGAAAAAAGCACTGAGAATTTTTATCTGGAGGAAAAGTATTTTAAAAAAAGCCCCAAATCCACAATTGCTACTGGTTCATGCCTCAAGATCTCATCTACTTAAGATCTTGAGAAAAAAAATTAAATACTTTTTCATCTACTAAACTGCAGATGGATAATGAAATTCAGGAAAAGCAATATTTTTATCTGCTCTGCTGTACCCACACAAGTTCTTCGTAGCAACAGCAGTAAACAGAACTATATTCCCAGTACGCACATTCATGTAAGCAACAGTTACTGCTGTACTTAAACAAGGAAAAGAATCACTAGAAAACACCATATGTGAAATTTAAGAAAATAGAGCTAATTTGCAAGCTTAGATTGGCACGTTAGAGAGTATAAAGAAAAACCACTCTAAAACACACAAAAGTATATGTTCAGAGATGAGAACATACATTCATTAGAGAAAATAACTCCCCACCTATAAGTAAAACCTGACATCCATAGGCAACAATAAGAGTAAAATAAAGATTAAACATATTTTGGTGAAATATCAGCACTGTTATTTCTTGCTACTAAGTCAAATCTGAAACGTGACCTCTTTTCCTGTATTTACATTTAGATGAATTTTTGAACTTCTGGATCTGTCAAACTTCCATTAAATTATTGTTGGTGGATTTGATGCACAGCACTTCACAGAAAAATACTTAACAAAAGGGTATAATTTCTAAGCAACTTAGACGCTTAAATGCTTAAGGCTAGCATTGTTAATTCCTGCATAGAGAACCATGAAGTCCCTCATGTGTGTTTGAACTGAAAGCTGTCACTCAAGTCCACACATAGTTAAGAGAACATGCATTCACATTTGAAAATAATTTCAGAAGAAAATATTACTTTGATTCCTAGCTTAAAAAAAAAAAAAGTATTGAGAAAAAAACATCTGACAACTCCAGAGGGGTTTGAACAGCTTTCTAAAGTGCTATCTTCACATATACAAGGCAATTTGTTAAAGTATTTGACACTGTTACATCAAATAAAGGTTTGGTAGTTTGTTTATTTAATTCAATTCCAGTGCTTCAATAGGGTGCTACTCACTTTCCATAAGAGTGGAGCCTTTCCTACACTCCATGCAGCTACAGGTATTATCCATCTCTCTATTAAATCGCATCAGTCTCAGAGAAATTTGTCCTGTTTGTTCATTTGGAAAGTTTTACCAGTAGTTCCCATAGAATCAGAACTGGGTCAGCATTCATTAGTTCAGTTACATTTCAGTGAACATTTATCAAGACATTATTCTTCGTTGCGTACAGATCTGGAAACTCAGACAACTTTCACCAAACTTGCTTATATAAAGTTATTTTCAAGACTAGTAAGTAATCAAATGATTTAGGAACTTCCAGACCATAACACTAGGAACAGCTTGACTATCAGAGAAAAAACAATAATGGTTTCAGTATCAAAGCTGGCTAGTGGTACAGAATAGCAGCAGTGCAAGTCTCTATTCATTGTTTCTGTGGTAATTTTCAATTGTTTCTGAATTAAAATAGATCACAGTAACTGTGATATCATCTCTGTACATTCTTGCAAGGTCTTCAGGCAGTGTCAGCATCGCAGTAAGTTTCTCTTGATCCACCTCCCCATACTCGTTACTTCCAATTGCATGCCGTATTAAATGAGTAGCTACATTTTGGTCAAGTGAGGCAACGCCTCTGTTTTTCCTCTGAAGTAACAAGCTGTGCATATAACCCAAATTAACTGGTTTCTCAAAAGCCAGTTGTGGTTTCTGCACATTAAGCTCTGTAAGGTGTCCGGCAACAAGTTCTACAACCTTCTCATTACTTAGCATCTCCCATAGACCATCCGAAGCAATAACTAGAAATTTATCCTTGCCTCTTAATTTGTGGTATGTGACTTCAGGCTCTGCAGTTAAATAAGGAGGTGTATGGTAGCTTGGAGGAACATACTGATAAATATTTAAAGCCTCAACATCACAGCTATTCTCCAGAACGCTGTGTTGCAACTCTTTACTCCATTTTAATTGCACATCTCCAAAAGCTCTAGATGGTATGAGAATTCCAAGTAATCTGTCATTCACAAATAGCGTTTTCTCCTCAGATCTAGGATGCTCTCTCTTCAGTCTTCTGATCTCAAATTCATTGAAGGCATTGTGGTCTCGAGTTAGAGGGAGAGTAGACCATGTTCCATCTTCTTCATGAACCCCTAAAATTGCTCTGCAGTCACCAGTATTTGCAACATGTAAGTGAACACCATCAATGTGAGCTACACAGGCTGTTGCACCAGAAAAAGCTACTTGAAGGGCAATATTTCTCATCAGTTCCTTTTCCTGAGGAGCCTGAACTTCCAACGATATGTCTGAGTCTAACCTTTTGAATGCACATATCATGGCTTCTTCTAAACTAAATGCTGGCTCAGCATCCAGGTCCAGCAAGTGTTGCCAGTAAACCCGGAGGTTTTCAAAATACTGTGAAGTTATTTCTTGATATTCTGTATCATTTAGATGCTTGTGCCACTGCAGAATAGGTGGAACTGGTTTCAAGCACTCCGCAGCAAGCTCCATCTCTTCCAAGGTTTGCCGAGACATGAGAGAAACCGCTATATAATGAAGCAGTCTCTCACTTACTGCCTGGGCACACGCAGAACCTGCATGACCATCGAAGACTCCAAACATCATCCCTTTGGTCTGCAAGCAGGTGGCTGCACTTCTGCGGTCTTCAACAGGGGTGTTGGATGCCAACTGGTTACTTTCAAACCTCAACACAGAATTTGCATTTTTACCATTCAAATCCAGTATTCTATGGGATAGTTCACCTGCTCTGAGTATATCGTTGATTTGTGATGGAGACAACTGGAAAGAGAATTGTTCTTCTTCAGTGGAAGTGTGTCGAAATGCTTTTTTTAAGGAGAAAGTATTGTCTAAACTGCAGTTCCCAGCAGGGTAGAGATGCGTTTTGGAGAAAACAAGCTTCCATTTTATCTTGTTTCTGTTTGGGACACAGATGGAGTACAGACGTCCTTTTCCTTGTAAAACAATGCTGTTTCTTGCTGAGCTTAAGATCCAGGATGATACAGTTCTTGACATGATAAGTCACTCCACAAAGAGTAGCACCTTCCTTCAGTAACACAGAATGTCCTTGCAGCCTGGAATATAAAAATAGAAAAGGTACAAAATTTAGAAGGTTCACAAGAAGCTTTATAGACGGTAATACAAAAGGAAGTCTAGAGCCTACAGAAATATCCAGAACCTTTCTCCCCAAAAGACTACTGTAAATACAGGCATCTTAAAAATGATAAAATTTCCATCACTTAATTATAACCTGGGTGAATTTGGCTTAGGATATGACTGCCACTCTTCAGTTAACTAATCAGAAAACATAAATTTTACTTTCCAAGCATGTTTTCCTTCATTGTGGCAAGGCTAAGAAGAAATTCCAACATTACAAGAAATGTAATCATCAGCTGTTCAGTGAAAAGCCTCATCTAACATGACACACAACAAACAGATCCAACAAGTTAGAAAATAGGAGTTTAAGTGACAATGCACAACTTTTAAAAGCCTGCTAGAGTAAAACTCTATTAATGCACTCTAAATAGCAAAAACAAGAGAAGATCACTACTCAAACCCTATAGAAAATATGAAAGATACGGCAAATTAATGATTTGTGTGAATTGCCATGACCCTCACATCTAGAATAAGTTAGTCTACCTTTCCAACTCAAGCTTATAAGGTCAGTGGGTTTGGGTTTTGTTGTTGGGGGGGTTGTTTATTTGGTTTTTTTGTTTTTTAATCTTCAAGGTCTTAACCAGCCTTCACACAGGCAGGATTTTTTTGCACAGTTGAAGGCAGATTCTACTGCTGCTTAATTAATGCATTTATCACAGCACTGTGCACTTTGAAGAAGTGAAAGTTAAAGCACAGTTGCATTGACAACTTATACAGGTTTATATCTAGAGAGCTAGAACAAGCAGCTGTGAAGAGCTCTGCTGCCAACAGCACTAAAACCTAGGGCACCCGAATAGCTGATGTTCTTCAGGTGTCATGGGAGTGGTCCCTCATATTGTCTCCTACTTTAAATAAGGCATTCGAGCTGTGGGTAATTGCTACATACTACCAGATGCTTACTCCACAACAGTATTTCAGGATTTCAAAGCTAACTGTGTAGTAGCATTGTAAGTACAATTACTCCCAAAATATCATACCAGCAGCCAGTTAGAACAATACAGTTTTATGTGAGCTCTGAACAACATGCTCTAGGTCTCAAGCCAAAGACACTGCATGCTACTGCAATATTGTCTTTTTAGCAAGGCACTTCGTGAGAAATAACAAGAAGCCAGCCAGTTGTACAAACATAGTTTTAAGAAATCAGC
The DNA here is from genome assembly GCF_963082525.1 of Nesoenas mayeri. Taxonomy (NCBI): domain Eukaryota; kingdom Metazoa; phylum Chordata; class Aves; order Columbiformes; family Columbidae; genus Nesoenas; species Nesoenas mayeri. The sequence continues at coordinate 19,048,687 of NC_137547.1, forward strand.
AGGAGGTAAAACCAAACTTGAACTATTATAAACAGAAGGCCTACTGATAAAACCCAAGGACTTTACCAAAATCCCATTTGGAAAAGAGAAGCAATGTGTCACAAAACATTTCTGAAGGGCACCACTCATGCTTAACAAAAGAAGAGAGTAGACAAGCCCCCACCAACAAGGACCCCATTACTGTAATTCTGAGGGTCCTATGAAGACAGGCAAAGACACAGCATAATTTTCCTGCTGATGATAGGAGAGCAGATGGAAAGGGCGATACCAGTTCATTGCTCAAGGCTGGCCTGCAGTCTCCTGGGACACAGGCAACACAATCAATGCCTTTTATTGTACTGCAGAGAGAATACAAGCAAAATAAAGCTAATAGGAAGACAGCTGATACTGCTAACTCCAGCACCCATTAAACCCCAAAAGCACCAACAGTGCAAGACAACCCTTCATGTTTGCCAACCTTTCCCAGGCAATTCTCCATCCTGTTATTTCTTTTTCCACTTCTCATCTCTCTAAGCCACATAAGATTAAAACAATGACAACTTTAATGTCATTGACTCAAAACTCAACAGAAATGGTATTTTAAACAAACTTACCCATTCACATCAGCTGGCTAACAGACATAGCAAAGTGATTTTTTATTTTTTTTTTTTTAGAAGCAGAACAGCCAAATACCATTTAGACGTGTTTGCCTAAGGTCAGGTAGCACTGATCAATCCTAGAGCATATTTCTGAACCACTCCTACTCACAGTCCATAACTGTACAATTTTCACATCCTCAGGTCCCCCCTAGCTGTAGTGTGCAGACTCCACTGCTCTGCACAGGACACCCACCCACATCCATGAGCCACATTAGAGCACAGTACCAGTGCTAATAAAAGCAATGTGCGCTGAAGATCTTTATGTAAGAGCCAATTACATAAATCTTACGCGCCCTGCTCGGCACACCTATCACTTCAGCACTGAACATGGCACTTCCTTGTCAGGCGAACCAGTGTGATCATTGAAACACAAACTGCCCCACAACCCAGCTGCTCGCTGCTGGGCAGCCAGAGCTCACAGAAAAGGAACGCCCAATAAAACAGATACCCGTTACATTTTGCTTTACAACCCTCCCCAAGCCCCATTTTCCCCTCACGCTCGCTCCCGGCACTGCCCACACACCCTCCGCACCCCCAGCCCTTCACTCGCACACACCGGCCGACACCCCACAAGCTCCCCCGCTCCGCCCCTCACTGACCCCGCACCCCAGCGCGCACAGCCCCTACCGCACACACAGCCCCTACCGCACACACAGCCCCTACCGCACACACACAGCCCCTACCCCGCACACACAGCCCCTACCCCGCACACACAGCCCCTACCCCGCACACACAGCCCCTACCCCGCACACACACAGCCCCTACCCCGCACACACACAGCCCCTACCCCGCACACACACAGCCCCTACCCCGCACACACAGCCCCTACCCCGCACACACAGCCCCTACCCCGCACACACACAGCCCCTACCCCGCACACACAGCCCCTACCCCGCACACACAGCCCCTACCCCGCACACCCCGCGGCCCTTTCACGCAGAGCCGTCCCGCGGCCTTCCGGCCCCCGCGGCTCCGTCCTCCCGTCAAGGCCCAGCTCCGTTCTCTCTGCCCCACGGCATCGCCCCCAGCCCACCTCAGCCGGTGCCACAGCGGAAGGGCCGACGGCCACCGCCCAGGCGAGCCCCCGCGGCGCCGCCCGCACGACTCACCCAGAGCGGCTGAGGCGCCTCTGGCAGCCGCGGCTCCTCCCGCCCGCCCCGCTGAGGCGATTGCCCGCCCCCCGCCGCGCGACGCTCCCGGCCGCGCCCACCGCAGCCGCCACGCGACCCCCGCCGCCCGCAGGTTCCGGGCTCGCCGGCGCGGCGCGGGAGGTGGGCTCTGACTGACAGCGCCGCCGCCCAATCCGCGCCTCCGACGCCGGCACCGCCCCCCGCGCCCCGCCCCGAGCAACTGCGCGCGGGTTCCTGTCAGGACACGGCGGGACGGGCGGAGCGCGCGGAGCCGAGCGGGTCCCCCCCGCCATGTTCTCCTCAGCGCCCGATTTACCGCAGCAGCGGCTCCGCTCGGACACAGCTGCGGGCGGGCGAGGCGAAGCGCGGTGCGTGCTGCCGCCAGGCCCGGCGTTGAGGGGAGATCCCCGAGGGCAAGGCCTCAGAGCCCCCGTCACCTCAGCTGCCCGCGCTCCGGCAGCAGAGCCGCGGCTGCCCCGCAGCTGGGGAGGGGCGGAGGGGCCGCCAGGGAGCGCGGCCCTGCGCGTTTTTAAACAGGAAAGGAACGTGAGACAATAAAAGCAAGAAGAATGTGATGCGTTAGAAAATAAAGCATCAGCAAATCTTCCTTTCCACATTAATAAAGTTTAAAAAACCATTATTCTCTTTGCGGAGGGCCATTAGGATTTTTCTTTGTTTTCTAAATACAATTTTACACTCTTCAGTGCTGAGGCTGCCAGCTGATGAGGCTCAAAACTGCAAGGCCCTTTTGAAAATTTTAGGCCATATAAATTATGGAGAACAACTATTAAAAGCTTATTTTGCTGGCTTCCCTTTTTTATTTATTTTGCTTCACTTGTCTTAGTTAAAATTTCTACTGAGTGGTTTTATACCACATATCAACACAAGGAATGAGCCCAAAGTGCATGGTGGTTAATAAGTAGTTATTGTGTATTATGGATTGGTTACTAAGTAGTCCTTGCTTTAACCTGTAACGGTGATTTTGTAAGAACAGAGGCTCACAAGTCACAAGAGGATAATGCAGAGCATTTTTTATTCTCCTGGCTTCTTGTACTGAAGCATTTTTTCATTGAAATAATGTGTTGCAGGTACCCTAGACGAGAGAAAGGGTTTCCCAGATTATCTCAAGTGGAAGGATGTGTGATCATCTTCGTGAGTCCGAGCTTTCATTTGTTTCCTGTTTTTGCTAATACAATGAAACATAGTTTCATGTTAAATGGAAGACCAAGCCATGGGGGGAAAAGGTCACCTTAAAGAAAAACGTCAGGACATTATTTTAGCACACATGAAAACAATTATTTTAAGTTTCACATAATTATTTGTCTGGCAAATCTACTGAACAGAAAGAGATCACCCACAGTAGACCTTACCTGTACCTCTCTGCTTTGCTCCGCTGCTGGGGTATACTGACAGGAGTTTCTGGATCTCAAGGTGCTTCTCGTTCTGACCTACCAATTCTTTCATCCTCTGTGCCATTTACAACAGTGGTGAAACCTCACCCAGCAGCCTGAAAGCTAACTTGACTCTTCTGGGTTTCCTGTACTCCTGGCATGTTTAAATGCTTCTCTTCAATGGAAAGCTAGTATTTATTGCTCACATGTACAGGTAGTAATTTCATAAACTCGTAAGCAAAAGCTGAAGTGATTTAGGGAGCGTGCAAATGGAGGTGAAACAATTGACCTGCAGAAGAAGGTGTTGCTTTCATTCCATATTTTCTAAACACAAGAATGAATACCATATTGAAGGCTTCTAAGAAACTTAATAGTTTTCAGTGTTAATAAGTTGAATTGCAATTTAGATTCTGCTTTGGAGTGTTCGGCTATGCTGATACACAAGAGTGATATATAATTCAAGTTTAAAGAAGTAGAAATGCTACTCTTTGGCATGATTTGAGAAAAGGAGCAGTACTGCTCAGGCTTGCAGTATTTTTGCCTTCAGGAATATCTAATTAAAATGGCAAATTTCTGCAGCAACACTGGCTTGGTTGCCATAGTGCTCTGTCTTAAAAAATTTTAGTTCAAGTTTCTTTAAATAAAACTAAGATTTGTTTTTGACTCCCCTGTTTATATGTGAACTAAAGCTCAGTATCAAATGTCATGTGCCAGGATAAAGTTCTTATCAGTATTTAGAAGTAAACAAGTGTAATTCCAGGGGCATTGTACTAAGGTGCAGTGACAGGTTAAAAATATAGCAAATGCTATATTTAGATTTTTTCAAGGTATAATTTTATCTGTTGACTTGTACAGTCAGCAACTCTGATTTTCTTTGCAAATGAATTTTTCTGTGCTGTTGCTTGTTTGGGCCATGATCCAGCTCCCGTTAAAGTCAATGGCAGTTTCAGCAAGCTTTAATAGATTTCAGATAAAGCGGAATGTTTATTTGAGCCTATAAGGTTGGTTTGAGAAAGGTCATTGCATGAAACAAGATAAGAAAAACTGAGTTATTGGGAGAGAGTGCAGGGAGGCATCTCCTCAGTCATAAACCTTGCTTGAGGGTTTTATCACTTAGTATTCTCCCTTGAAAAGCGCAGCAGCCAACCCAACTCCAGAAGCTTCTATGTTGCTAAAAGAATTCTAGTTAACTGAAGCTCAGGTAATTGTGATTCCACAGACACTGGACTCCTAACTGCACTGTATCACTTTCTCTCTGACAACCCCAGACTGTCTAGAAGAACTGAAAACTTCAGGAGGCAAAAGAGGTCATATATATGTGTCACTTGAAAATGGCATATGAAGGTATACTTGGTATAACTCTGAGAGTTTGGGATGATGAGCTTTTTAGCTGAAGTTAAAAAACAGGCAGAATGTACCTATAAGGTGAAAAAACAGCCATTTCTAATCTTTCATGTCCTTTTAGAAGAGAAGGCTAAAACTGTGACTAACGGGACAGGAAACTTAAAAGATTTCTATCTGACTTCTCTTACCAAAAAAAAAAGGCACAACAATCAAGCTAACCAGCTTTTCAAAGGAAACAAGAACAACACCAGTTCACAAAAATATTTGGATACCTTCTTGCTCAGACCCTTAAAAATGTCAGCTGTTTACTCTATGTATTTTGCCTGCAAATAGTGAAATACATTTCAGTTCCCGTATATCATATTTTGAATTTTCACAAAAGGCAAATTAGTACATTGGACGCAGAGATCAAACAAACAGAAAAGAGGAATGAGACTAGGAAAAATAAATTTCCTCTAGGTCTGTTAGAGCAACTGCATTTTCCTAGTTTGTTTACAGAAAATTCCAGTCTTTGATCTTGCTATATAATCTAAAACAAATACTCAAATGCTAGGAAAGCAAACAAGCTGCAAGAAATGTCAATGAACAGAGGTAAACACCATGAACTGTAGGAAAAAGGCCATTCCAGTTCTCCAACTTCACTTAACCTCTGCTGTTACAGCATTCTAAGAGTGTCTCTATATATGAAGATGCAGGCTTAAACTGAAGATTCAGTTTAGGTTAATGTAATTAGGCTGGTGCAAAGGCCTGCCTAGTTGCTGCAATTGGATCTAAACTCCACAAATAAAAGTTTTACCAGTTGTTGCTCACAAAACTGGTTCAAGTTAAACTGAAATGCTTATTCAGTTAAGATTCTGCACCACTGTTAAAGTGAATGTATTGCAGACACCTTACAAGTGCAAGGTAGTCTTTTTGCTCAGTATCAAGTGCTTATGTGTAGAAAAGTAATTATACACATTTCCTCTCTCCTCCTTCCACCTTCTTCTCCTCCAACAGATGAACGGTCTGAGTTTACTCCTGAATTGATGCATTTAAAATTCCACTAGATTAGTGCGAAATGAAATTAAATGATGGTTTGTATTAATTTGTTGCTGTTCACAACTTGAGGTGACGGGCCAAAATTTTAGTAAAATTCAAATATAATGCAAGTAGCACTATAAATGGCACACCAGAGGTATAAGCATGCTCTGCCTTACAGCCAGGCAAATGGGGAATAGTTCTGTTAGAGTCAGTCAGGTTCCATCAGTATGCTGTAGTTGTCAGGGTGAGAAAAACTTGACACTCCCCTTCTTACAGGCAGTATAGAGCAACATGGTTCGATACTTGGTGTCTTTACTAAATGATCACTCTTTCACGCAGAAGGAAATCAGAGAGGAAAACAGCTAATCTGAGGTATAAGATAACATCTCATTTTTTTCAGGCTTATCTCTGTTTTTTTTTTCCTGAAATGCTCCTTTCTTTATCTTTTTGACCTTTGAACACCACCAAAAGCACCATCTGGTGACAAGGTACCTTGCAATGCTTTTTCCCTGATGCTTGTATTTGAGTTCATTTGCAGCCATCACAAAATGTATCATTACAAATCACTGCTAGATCATATCAACTATATCCCTGAAACTGCCTAAAAAATCTTTGTTTGCAGAGAGATGAGAAAAAAAAACCCTTAAGCTGAACCTTAACTATAGCTATCAAAGCTAAAAAGTTCAAGTTAACACAGTGTGCAGTTTACCTGGTGGAGGATATCTCCACTCTGTCAGTGAAAGGAGAAACAAAATTCTGATTTAATGACTTTGTTTTGTAAAATTGATTTTTATCTGATAAAGGATTTTCAAGGACTGTGTAAGCAGAACCAGCACAGAGATACCAATTACACTCACCTATACCTTAAGAAAATAATTATCCTTAAAGTTAAATTCTTTCATGTGTTGTATTTTGACTGAATTTGCCTTAAAAAAAATGTGTTGTTTAAGTGTTCAGTTGTTTTAGGCATTGTGTTAAGAAGTGGGAACAGCCGGCCACTAGATGGCATTTTTAGTCTAGTTTTTGTAGCTGTGCTGTGTCGGTCACTGTCCTAAACAGAAGGCCTCATGTTCTCTCAGTTATGAGAACTGTGATCCTATTAATTCTTGCTGGACTAGTTATATTAAACTGCTATTTTTTCCTTCAACATAGTTGGTAGGAGATAAGGATAGCACATATTCTAGAATTTGAATGACCCTGATGGAGGAGTTTTGCTGAGTAATGTTTGTATGCAGAGGAAGACAGAAAAAATGAAGTTTCTACAAATCCTTAAAAGATACTGCTGGTATTTGGCCCTATGAATTGCCTTTGAGGGGCACATTTGTTTTAGAGGCACTAGCTAGAATACCACTAGGAGCTCAGACAAGCAAATTAGTAACAGGGGCTTGATTCCCATGGTCTTACGAAATGTAGCACCTCTGTAAATTGAGGGTCATGCCTATATATGCAAACACCAAAACATAGCTCTGAAAGTCTCAAAGCACATTATAGATACAGTACGCAGTCCTGCTGTTTCATTATCCTCATCTCATGGATGACTTGAGAGCCTTATAGCAAGAAATCCTTTATTTCTTTTATCAACACTATTTTATCTTGTTAACTATATTTCAACCAGCATATTAACAAGTCAAGAATCCGTATAAACAAAACAAATTAGTATGGTCCCTTATACCCCTTACTTTGCTAAATGAGAAAGAATCATCAGTGAAGCTCTTCATGCTACCCCTTCTGAAAAGTAACTTAGATTGCTGATTTTAAGTCTTTTAGCATGAAATAAAAAGTTTTATTGCTATTAGTTTTGCTACATTTTCCTGGTAGACTATATTTTCAGTTACAGGAAAAAGACAGTACAGCAAAGCTTAATCTAATGGAATACCATACATTCATCATACTGATTGCATTGTTCATTGAGTATACAATAAAATTCATTATGTAATATATTTGATATTTCTTCTTGCACTTCGCTTTCATAATATCAAAATAAAGTGCATTAAGCTGTAGAATGTAGTTTATAGCTTTAAAACCATACAAAATGAAATATTTGGGTTTTTATGGGATGACCAGGGTTTCAAGAAACAACAACAAATATAAAAGGCTTCCTTTTCCATTTTGCTTCACTGTGGTAAAAAGATATAACATTCTTTAAACCAGCAACTGAAAGAAATTGTAAAATTAGACAAAATTTATTCTTAAAGAAAGGTGTACATTCAGTTTCTCCTGGAAACTGAACACCTGGGGGATTCAGCATTTAAAGCTCTTTACAGTAGCTAAGCTTTTACAATAACCTAAACATTATCCCTGTGCTGTTCACAAGTAAACCACCCTTAAAGAAGCTTAAGTATTGTGTTCAAGGTCACAGAATGGACACATTCAGTAGATCAATAAGATTTATTTTATTAGTCTGAGTGGTTGTGTGGGGAAAAAACTGGAGAAAGTTTGATATACAATCCTTACCTTTTAGGAGAAACCGAGTGATCAGAAACCAACTTGTATGCCTAGAATGAGAGAAAACACTGAAAATATTGACCAATGACCTTCTCTGTGAAGGTGTGTGCTGGTACTAATGCAGCAGTACTTTGGTTGCTTAATTAAGATATTTATGGTAAGTAAAGATTAAATTTTAAATCAGGAAGGTATTTTAATTTACCCCAATAAAATGTATTTGGGCTAGCAAATGAGGTTCTTTTGAAAGACATTGAATATTTTAAGATTAAAACCTACATTAAGAGACTGATTTTAACAGGAACATAAGATCCATGACAATAAGAATTTAACTCTGAGCAAGAAGTCATCCAAAATGCAAAAAATATCAGAATTTTCTTGAGTGGAAGGATTAAAAAGAAATAGAAACTGATGGGAAGAATTGTGGTATAGGCTAAAAATAGCTTTTGAACATGAGTAAGCTTTCTAGATTTTTTTCCTCTAAAAAGAAGCAGCCCAGAAACTTCGAAGGGATAACTCTTACCTGCATTTAGATTCTACTATAATAACCAAGGTTTCTGTGAAGCTGAAGGTAAATAATCAAATCATTCTTTGATCTAAAATAAATGCATCAGTTGAAGATATCAAACAGCATTTCTGTTAACAAAAGTCCAAGAAAAACAGTGCTGTAAGTAGGGAGAGGTAGGTCTGTTCCAAACAAAGGACAAAGAGGTGCACACTTGATTTTCAAGTCTCATTTAATTTGTTAAAGAAATATACATTAAATAGATTTTCTGCAATACTAGTTTGCATTACTAGCAAAGTTACATTCATTATAGCTAAAAACATTGTATTCTGTAATGATTTTCTGTTTCCTTTAGCATCTGCTATATTAAGAATGTCACATCTAAAACAATGCTGAATTAGCCCTCACAATGTCCCTGTGAGGTAGGTTAGTGTTACCCTCATTTTATGTAAGGGGAAAGTAGAAGAATGTACCAGAAAAACTGTTGAAGAGTTAGGTCTAGAATTCTAGTGTTCCATGGCTTCACATCTAGTGCCTTTCACCCTTTCTGAAAATGGAGAACAGCCCATAGTAGCTGTTATTCTCCTTTCCCCCCTGCTTTCCTTTACATTCTACATATTTGATTTCTCCAACTAAGCTGATTAAAATTGATAAACATCAGCAATTTTTATTTGAACTATACAGATGAAGTAGAACATTTGAAGCCCAGAGTTAAAGCAATTGAAAATAGACTGTGGGTATTTACAGATAACATCACTGAATTTAGTGCCAAAGACACAAGTCTGCATTTTGCCACCAAGCTGCAGAAGCAGTAATACTACCACACGGCTTTTCTAAAGCAGCTTTCTTTTGAAGAGGTGAAAGGGCTCAGGACTGGTGAGCCTCTCATCTGCAGGGAGTATCCTAACAGACTGCCAGAGGGAGGGCATGATTCGTGCAGCAGTGCACATTCAGTGCAATCCATGTCTACCCATGTTAGTTCCCCAAAATAAACAAAATAGCTACTTTACTTAGGGCAGCAATGAAAGAGGTTGTATTGCAGAGCAAACCACTTAGCTGAGGTAGAATTTGAAAAACTGAGAACCACAAAACACATACCTGAGTTGCTACAGATGTTCTTTTCAACAAAATGGACAAGGGCATTACAGTTATATATGCCACATGGGCTAAAAGAGCTAGTGTCTGAACAACACTGGGCAATAAAATGGCCTGCTTTTAAACACAGCATTTACATTGTTATTTCAAATTAGTTACAAAACAGCATTTTAGAACAGTAACTTAATATAGATGTAGTTTTCATACCAGTGCCTACCTGATATAAGAACTCTTTCCTAGTGCTAGTCATGTGCATGGTATGTGACAGACAGCAAGAATACAATGAAAGCAATCTTTAAATCAGAGCTCAGCAAATGCTAACAAGAGATTGGTAAAGAAAATTTAAGTCCAATGTGTCCAAAATTTTTGACTACTGTTTCATCACATATTATGAGACAATTAGAAATTGTAGCCACCAGTACTAGTAGATCACTACATAATTTCCCATTTTATATTAAGTAGGGTTTTCATTTCATCTTAAGTTTTAGAGTGTCAGGTCTTGAAGAACACTCTAGATTACTCAGCTATCCCTTACATTAAAAAATACCCGTTAAAAAGATCCTATTTCTCAAAAGAATGAGCAATCCAAATAAAATAAAAATCAAAAGATTGTTCCCCTCCAAGTAGAGTGTTCACAGTAGTGGGTATCTGGTGTGTTCCACAAGTGATCTGAAGACCAGGGTTTCTATCTATAGTAGCTCAGATGTGGAAGCTCTTTGTTATCTCAGGGCCACTATCAGTTTTCTTCAGGCCTTGAAGGAAGCTCGAACTACTCTCCCTTTAAGAGGCTGAGGGGGTCGAAAATTATTCACCATTTGGATCCTCTGATCTTCCTCAGTGGTGAAGAGAAGCATGCGGAACTTCTCCAGCTGTAAATTCAGTGAAAATTTACTGCTTAAAATGGCAACCAGTATTACAGCTTTTAATAAAAGGACCAAAGCAAAGTATTCAGTACATCACAATCTGTTAATGGAACAGGTTCAAGCAAAGATCTTAAAGAGTATTAGCAGAATAAACAGAAGCCCTAATTACTGAACAGGGTAATGGTCTTTTAACTTAGCCCTGTTGTAAATCAAAACAGTCACTGTCTGTGTCGAATCCTACAAGACCTGTGAGAGTACCAAAAGCTTACCTGCTTCTCAGAAATCCTGATAGGTTCCTTCAGCACTATCCATGTTACACTCTCATTAAGGGGTGGTGTTGTCAAAGAACCAAGGTATGTCCAATAATCTAGACTCAAAGGCAAGAGACATTTGGGGTTGAAGCTTCTAAATTGAGCTTTCGTTCCCTGGAAAAAAATAAAATTGATACTTGAAGTATAGCTTTTTACTTTTAAGTGCAGGTTAAAGAAGTCTTTTTGAAGGATAAAGAAATGCTGAAGTAATATTAAAGATTAGGGGAAAGGAATAATCTATGAAGGTTTGGCTCCTTTGTAACAACTGTTATCTAAGAGCAGCATAGCAAGAGTGACACCTGCTGCTGGTTTACTGGACTTTGAGTTCTTGCCTCATTGCCTCTGCCAAAGTTCAGCTCTTGTCACAGAAAGTCCAAGAATAATGCAGGAAGTACATTCTATATATAGCATTCAGTGTGAGCTACAGATAATATAATGGCAGAATTCCTTGTCTCGTTACTTGCTATTTTCTATGCTCCCCATCTACTTCAGTAGGAAATTTGAAACCTTCAAAAACTTGGCCCCAAAGAGTCATCATCTGCTAAGACAAATATTGACTTAAAAAAAATCAAATGTTCAAGTCTAAAATTAGACTAAGATGGATCAGCCAAAAGACCAGTAGAAACAGGAGGTGCCACTTAAACTAGTGATTGCCTTAACTAACACAGTCTAGGGCTTGTAGGAGTATCTGAAAGGTATTTAGTCACTCAGAAAGCACCATTCAATTGTCTGTAAAATTGCTCATAAGGAACAGAATGAGTAGTTTACCCCCAGTGGCAAACCTGCAGACCTTCAGTCACTACTACTGAGGGATAATTATTTCTTTCCTGCAAGTGGAAGAAATTACTTAAAAATATCATTTAGCATGTCTACCGACTACATATTGCTGCATAACTGCCTTCATTCCTTGTCTTTCACAAGCTTATATAGAGGAGCAAGAATAATATGCCTACTCAATTTTATTTTGCATATTAGAACTTATGCATGCTATAGAATGCATTAACCTCATGAAAATCCAGAAAGGTGAACACTTGTGGTCTAATCAGTTCACATTTGAGAAAGTGCAGCAGGTATCAACCTTCAAAGCTCTCAGATACAATACATCTGGGTGAAGACCACCTTGAAGTATCACTGTAAGAACAGACTAGCTCAGGACCTCATGAAGACTGGCTGCCAACAGAGCTTTGCAGCAGAAGACAGATACCCAGCTTTGACTTGTTCAAGGCCAGGCACAATGGAAAAGTCTTATTTTGCTGAGTGTAAGAGCTGAGCCTAAAGGATCATGGAGCTTTAGATTTTCGATACTCCGGGAAAAGCAGAACCTCTGAATAACCAGTGGGGTCAGCATAGCCTTGGGAGGCACCTTAGACTGAGCAAATAATATGAGCTTTGGAGAGGAAGAGGAGAATACAACTACAGTGATGTTCTAATGATGGGAGGGTTTGTGGTGGGTAATTTTCCATTTTTGTCTTAAACATGTACATGAGCTTGATTTGTAAAGGATATTCCAGAAACAGTAAAATTTAAAGAGATTAAAACTTACTTTAAATTTTACCATGTACAAAGCATCAGTGAGTCTGTTCATATTGGCATGTTCTCTCCCAATCTAAAATAACAAAATAGACAGGTTAAATAAGAATGACTATAATTATGCTTTGAATAGGTGGTGTTTTTTTCCTCTAAATCTCAACATTCCTACTAAAGTAAGTTTAACAGCAATTTGCATTGAGTTACTGCTTCCAATAAGTCATCTGTTTTCCTTAAGCACTTCTGAAATACGTGGTTTGGTTCTCAAACACTTGACAGCATAATACTTTTTATCATGTAAACATGCTATTTTTGTTATTCTTACCTCCAAGAAAACACCAACTACTGCCAAGCCATCTGGAGCTGCTGCTGCTTCTCCAAATGTTGCATATTTTCTGGCATTCCAGTGAACCAAGTGGAGCTTTAAAGAAAAATAAATAATAATTAAACAAATCGGTGATAGAAGCTGTGAACATAGGTTGTCTCACGTTAATGGTTGTTCATAAAAGAATGTAGGTTTTGCTCTGAAGCATCTTTGGAAACATGAGCAAGTTTAGCCTTTTGGACCAGTCCATAAGCATGGACAAACACTAAAAGTTCCTATATATCCGCTTTAATTTGAAACAAAGCAAGCATTAACCTGTGACCTAACTTCCCTGGTATGGGCCCTCATCCCACGAAGCAGTATGCTCCGGTACTTACTAGGAGACTGCAGAATTCTATGCTACTGTAGTGTTTGAGGAAGATTGTACTGGGAAAGGCCTGTGCTCGTCCTAGGCTTTGCAGAACTGTCTCAAGCCCCCACATGAAGCCACTTCTAAGCTATGGAAAGCACCAGCATTTCACAGGTGGTGACCATCAGCTGAAGCCTAAGCTAACTGTGCCAGGTACTGGAGCTACACATGGCTTCTCAGCATCATGTTTGTCAGTATAGCCTTCCACCTGTGTAAATAAAAGGATGCAATCAATGGTGTGCAGCAGGCTAAACTAGACAGCAAAGGACTCTCCGAGATGCTGTGTGAGCACAGCAACTAAACTGTGGGGCTGTGTCCTGTTAAATAGAATAAGATGACTGAGAATCTTGGAAAAAGGGCTGGACCGGGGGGAGATAAGTGTGCACTCTAAAAACCAGAGTAATCAATAGATAACTTCAGTGTAAGGAATAAAGTTCTCATTAAAGTTTGTGCTGACCTAAGCCTGGTGAGTAAGCAATCGGAATCCTGAGGGAAACCTAGTCCCCACTGCAGACAAAGTCATTTGTCAACAGCGTTTGCATGAATTCATCCCATCTGTAAAAATACATATTACCTCACATGGAAAAGGTTTGCCATCAATTGTGTGCTCCGATCCTTGGTCATGCTTTGTCCCCCAGTGAAAGTGAAACTGCTTTAGCCGAAATGGATTCTCAAAGGGACCACCACTGATTGCTAAGCAGAAAAAAGTAAGAGAAAAAGCTTAAGCATTCCAGCTTCTTAGCTTCCTGTTAGTAAAAACTAATGTAGTGGAAAAAAGCCAGCAGCATCCCCCAGTTGCCAATATCAAATATATGCACCATCCAGATATTTGTAAGGGTTGAACTTCTTAACAGGAAGCACCTGAATTTATGTTAAAATTTCAATTTAAAAACATTGAGTGGCTGTTTGTACAGAATATTGTGGCTTCTTTGAAAAAGAGTATATTTGACATACAAAGAGGGGATAGCTTTATAATTATGCCTTTCTTATTCAACACAATAAATCCAAATTGAATGTTAAAAAATAAATAACAATTTAAACTCGTATATCCAAAATATTTTTGACAGTGCTACTTGACATTTCATGCAAAAGAGTGTAGATACCTTGAGCATCAGGTAGACAATTTCCTGTTTAGAGTGTCTTCCCTTCCTCTGGGGTTATCTATATTCTGTTTCCTTTAAATACCTGATCCCACAAAACGAGGTAATACAATAGCTCGTTCTTTACATGACACCATTCAGAATCTCAGATCACCTTAAAAATGTGAGGTAGTGCTACAGAGAAACTTCATACATCATTTAGAAATAACACTTAAGAGCAGGTGAATGTGTAAGCTGCCACCTCTAGAAGATACTTTATCAACTGCATTAGTAGTCCTCCTGTTCTTTTATATGGCACTAAATCAAATAAATTTTGCCAAACAGACATGAAAACTTGTCTAAAAAAATAAAAGCTGGGACTTTCACAGTGCTACCACATGTGCACAGTTCCAGCTGGCCTTTATGCAGGAAATTGGCTTTACCAAAGCAAAGGTTTCAGTATTAAGAGTATAATTATCTCCTCGTGTGTTTTTCTGAACTTAGCAATGGAATGCATCACCTGTCTCAACCATTATTTTAACAAATCTAGCTATTATGGCTTACTGTCAAAATTCTCTTGTGCCCTTTATGCAGAATTATGAGTCACCAGATCTATTTCAACACAACTAAAACACTTTAAACCATGCTTTCCACCCCTCACAGTCTTCTTCCTTGAAAATGTTATTAAAGCAAGGCTTGTGCTTAGTGTAGAAAGGGCAGAGGTGTTCATTCCTGTATGTGCTCTGAGTCCATATTTCTAAATGCAGAGTAATAGGCAACGCTTTTTAAACCTGGATAACATTATCTGTTATATGCAGTTCAGCTGAGAACAGCACAACAGTAGTTAGCAAGCTAAGATAACACTTTCAGAGATATTTTACAAATTCTCTTTGTAGGGTGACATGCTTAATGCATCTGTGTAGTAAGATTTTGGTAAATGCATGTCCAGCCTTCTCTTCAAATTCAGTAAAGACACTTGAAAAATGGCTGGACTTGTAACCCCCAGCCCCTATTTCAAAGGGTTACGAGCACACACAAGTAACTTCACAGAAAAAGTGACTTGTTCTGAGTATCCAGGTTATCCTATTTAGCTAGAACCAAACAACACGTCCAAATGGAAGATTAAATCAGCTGTTTGACATGTTTAAAAATTGTTTATAATTTTTTAAAATGCACTCAGCTATTTCATCATCTCCATTTGAATACTCTTCCCTCCCCCCTCAGATATAAAAACAAGGTTTAGCATGGCAGTAGAATTAACAGAAGTAATCAATCACTTAAAGCATTTATTCTTGTCTCTTAGCTCTTGGCAGAGAATATGCAACTGCAGATAGCCCAACATCCACAGCAGCTACCAACTCAGAATTAACTGAAGATTCTATAATTTCTGAAGAAACTGAACTGCTGTGAGGCAGGGAGGAAAGAAGAAAATAGTGCAGGGTCACAGTTAGTGACTGGTCCAGATACAACTTAAATGTAGTGGATTATGATGATGATGACTATGCTGTATCACCTGATCTCTGCTAATCCTCTTCTCTTCCCTACCCCTGGGGATGGAAACTGGGCAGTGAGCCACACAGAGCTGGCACGTGTGTTGGTACCTTCGATTTGGATGATCATGGACACAGGGCAGTGAGGACTGTACATACCTACTCCATGTGTCTAGAACGGCTGGAAAGATGCAAGGATTCCCTGGCTAGCAAACTGACAATTGCCATTTGAAAGGGATGTCCTGCAAACAAACTTCTGATTCTCCTGATGCAAGAGCTTCTCCTAATGTAGAAACACTATTCCACTAGCAATTGTATTGCTAGAGAGATTCAAGTGAAGACAAATGTGGGGCTCAGGAAGACAAAATATAAAGGGCTCTGGTTATACACCTTGTTCTAAACTGAAATCATAAATCATAAGAAATACACTATACAGGATGTACTTGTTTCCATCACTAACAAATTGTATTCTGAGTTAGTTGGCTGTGCGTTAGTCTCACCTGTCTTGTCATCAGTATCTTCAAACTCAACCATAACTGAATGGCCATTGTTGGAGATGCTGAGAGATGTACATGATTCATAGGAGATAATAAGTGGCTTCAGATTAGGGTCATAAACTGCTCTTGCAGAAACTATATCAATAGGTGACTGGCGGTTCCCTTGGGCAATAGGATAAGATTTGTGCCACTCTGAAGGTCCTTCAAAAGGAAAGAAAGGAAAGCACCATTATTTTCTTCCTACTATACACAAAATAATCATTACAGGTTTTAATGAGCCTTGAAGTAAAGCTTGCTGAGCAGGAGTGACTTGAAAATCTTGTATCCAAGAGGTTCACTTCAATTCTAAGCTGGTGTATTTTTATGAGCACAAACAGACTGCAACAAGATGAGGAAGGCAAATGTCTTGTACAAAAGACACTGAGGAAATCATAGCACATCAGAGTGCTGTATCTTCAGTTACTTGTGACAGTGATTTTCTGCAGAGTGTGTAATTTCATTGCTAAGGAATCTGAAGACCTTCCAAGGTGGGTGCAGGTGTGAACACATGCATATGCACATACACACTCCCCCAAAGAAACAGCATTTAATTCTTCCTGGGAAAGACAGTGTAAAAGCTCCAGTGATTCAAATTAGATGCAGATGACTCAATCTCTTAGCTACTGACTATGCAGTTATTTTTAAAGCCATTTTATGACTGCAGTAAATCTTTGAGGCAGCTCCATTCTTCACTCATGCCCATTATGGTATCTCTCTACCCTGAGTGAAGGGTACAGTGTGATGATTAGTATTTTTGGACTTTCTGACTGCAATAAAGTGGGGAGAAAGAGCAATTTAATAACACAGCTCTCTACTGCCAGAGCTGGAACATTCATTTGCTATTTGAGATAACACAACTGTATCTATATCAAAGAATTACTTACTCTTAACACTACTTTCTCTACTTTGGTATGGTAGAGCAAGAAGCAATTAAATTCTTCTACTGCTTATGTTCAGAAAGCATTAACAGTAACAACTTTAAGGTTCCCAATAAGCACATTTTCAAATGTGGCATTCTCACATACTTTCACAAGTAGAAACCTTTTTCTTTTTATTTAAATCAAGCACAGCTATTTACCCTCCTTGAGTTTATGTAACAAAAACAGTGATTTGTCTTTGGCATTTTCTGAAAAGCTAAGCTTATAAAATAGCATATTTTCTCAGCTTGCCTGTAAAGCAGATTTAAGATTTCAACACTGTTACACAAGCTTAGGCAATATAATTTGTTTCTTACAAGCTTTGCAAGAAACATGGCTTTATTACTGCTACCTATATGCCAAATACGTAACACAAGCTACTAGCACTAACCAGCTTCACTTAGCATTTAAATGTGCTTTTTGACTTGGTGAAACTCACACAACTGCTGTTGAGAGGGAGAGAGAGAGAGGCTGGCTTCTGAAGGTTATACAAAAGACTCTTGTTGGACACTCAGCAGCTAGAACAGTTGCTGCCAAAAGAGAGAGACTCCTGAAGGTTATGCAGAACATTGTCTTGTTGGACAACACCAGTCACTCATCCACCCTCCTCTGTAAAGCATATAGGTGCTATAACACACTGTTGTAGGAATCTTTCAGTAGCATCAGAAATCCTCTCACTCTGTGACACACGTTCTGGGAGGTGGGAAGCAAAGGAGGATGACTAAATTAAAAGCTGTCAAATCAGAAAGCGTAACTTGTTCTTTAAGAGATTTCTGATACTGATCTGTACAATTTATTGATGTTGGAGGAATATACAACATATACCTTATTTTATTCACTTCTGTGGAAGCCTAGATATCACATTTTAGCAACTGCACAGGATCAGAAGCCCTATTACTGCTCTGCCAAATCTTTACTTAAAAGAATTAACCCTTTTCATAACAGCTTTTTGGAACAGGACCTATCTGTAATATCTGCAGCCTGGGGGGGGGAAAAACCCAACCTCAGTACCTCTTCTCTCAGTTTTGGAACATTGATTACAACAATGAAAGGCAGCAGGCATAGGTTTGTGCCGCTTTATGGGTGCTACTTATTATCAATAAAGTAATTAATTACCTGCTGTGTATACTTGATGCTTGCAGGCAGCTCTGCAGGGCTCAGGAAACAATTCTAGAAAGAAAATGAGTGGGGGAAGACCGAGAGATGCAGCGCAGCAGTGCTATAACCTACCGTCATCCCGCCCATAGCCCCAACCGCGCTGGCCGGTCATTACCGAGAGCTGCGCCCGCTCCGCTCAGCCCTGTGCGGGAGCGCTGCTGCTCACCTGCTTTATAGCGGCTCACCGCGGGGGGGCGGCCCTTAAAGATACAGAGCGAGCCCTGCGGGAGGGGCAGCACCGCCTGCCTCCCGCTCCCGGCTTTGCCGCTCCTCACCCTGTTTGCTAACGCAGCACAGACGAGCGAAAGTAAAACTGAGGAGCCCAGGCTGTCCAGGTCGCATCGGGGTCAAACTTAGGAAAAGAGGGTAGTATTTTCCCATTTTACACCATATAGAAGCAAGAGCCATAACCTGCTCTGAGCAACAGGGCACAGTAACTCTATAATGGGAACTGTCCTACTCACTTTATGTTCTGCAGGGGGAAACATCATCAAGTTACTGCCTCTCTTTTCTCAAACACTCTCTCCATCTGCAAACAAACAAACAAACGAAGAATGATGCTTCCACCTGATTTGTAATTAAAACTTCAGAATCAGTGCTTAGGTCAGAGGGAGAACATTCTCATATCAGAAAAAAAATACTTGTGCTACATTCAAACAAGGTAAAAATCGCAACAATTAAGGATAAATTGGCAATCTCTTGTAGGGTTTTTTGGTTTATTTTGTTTGGATTTTGGTTGTTTTTTTCTTTGTAAGTCTAAAGAAGCTGTAAAAACAAAAAAGTGGTTATATTAGGGAATAGAACACAGCAGACTCTAGAGAAAGAAGGTGATCTGTGAAGCCTCAGTTATCTGTTATGGTGCAGTAGTTGCCTGCACCCTGCTAAGCCCATGAAGAGGCTACAAGGAGGCACCAAATCTGCAGATGTAAAATGCCTTAAGACATCTCTGTGGCAAGAAAAATGGCTCCTCAGTAGTAATTTTGTTAGATCTGAGGAAAAGCTGCCTGTCAAGGCTACGTTTTATAAATACATTGATTTTCGCAAAGACAATGGGACATAGGAATAGGGATTCTTCTATTATGCAATCAGGAAAATGGAAGAAAAAAATCAATGGAAGCGTTTAATGCATCTTTTATGTTGTGATACTGCATTGTAAGAATTCATTTCCTTTTTCGGGACCTCTCCATAGGATTCAGCTGTAAAACCTTTGAGATTCACTGATGCAAGCTAAATCGCTCAATAAGGGATGTAAACTGCTGTAAAGGTGTCCACAGAGTAGTTCTGCAATGACTTACTCAGGTCATCTTCTCAATTTGGTGCTGTTAAACTTCCCAGATCTTCTCAGGTCCCTGCACAGGCACTGACCCTGTTGGGGTGTCTGTGGTCAGTCTGCACACCCAGGTCCTCGTGTGACTCAAATAGTGGGATCAGCACAGCAGCGCTGCCTTTGCGTTCAAATGCTTTGCTGCTTAGTAGCACAAATGAGCTGTGAGAAGCTGTGATGCTTTGGTTCTTATTCTTGTGTGGCTCTTTGCTGTGTTTTTAGACAGGGAAACCAGCTGTAGATAGAGTCAGCCAGATGCGAATAGTCAGGAAAGCTGTTCTAGACCATGGGGAAAAGTACAAAAATACCAACTTATCAGAGAAAAGAATAAAAAGAAGAGGAATTTTCTGTATTGAAAAAGCCAACTATAGACTGGGGAAAACCATATGCAAGACAGAAAATACTGAGCAACTTTTCAAGTGAAACTTTAAACCTGAGACTCAGATCTTGCTGACAGAGTATAGTGCCCATGAAGTGGCCCAATGTCTACATGCATTTGACACCATTCACCATTTCAGCTTTTATCTTCTCACATTCAAAACACAACCTATGTATGTGGACTACAAAAGCAGGCGCAGGAAGACATCTGAGACAAGAGAAACCTGCTGGAGACGTGGTGGGAAGTCGACTCCTCAAAATGGAGATTTAAATGGTTTGATTTAGAAAACATAAAAGAGGCAGTGAAAGTGCCCAAGAGGAAAGACCAAAATAGCTTGAATACAGTTTTTGCTATAAGTGATAGCCAGTGTGTACATGACAGGAAAGCGGGGTAGAAAAAGAGGAATGGGATACCTGGCTCCCTCAGGGCTTCCCAACCTCCACATACCATTTTTTATTATTATTTGTCTTTGACTTTTAAAGCTATAAACACTTGGTTGCTTTATACCAGAAATGGGCACTATATTTTGGAACTAAGTCTGAAATAATCCTATAATTTATGGTTTGTCCAGTTGAAACTGTATAATTGCAGCAGATAGCAGGAACAGAACAAGACACCTTGTGATTTTGGTAAACAGAACATTCCTACGAACATTGCAACAGTCCCTGAAATTTAAACAGAAGGAAGGATTTACTGTGACATGGCAAACACAAAGCCTGAGAAAAATGAACTTTGGAGGAGATAATGTATATGGGAAAACAAAAGAGGAAGCACTATACTGTATTATAACATCATCTACAAGATATAAACCACTAGATTGCACCATTGTATAATTTATGCTAGCAGATATCTAGCAAATTAAATATACTAAAGAGAAGCAGATTGAAAGGATCACAATACTCTTTTATGGGCTAACAAATGGGAACAATGCACACATTTTGGGACCTCTCTTTTGTTGTTGAAGTTTTTAAAGGTGTGAAGCTTTGCTTTTTTAGTGCACTTCATAGGACAAGCTGTATTGATGCCGTATGGAAAGATTTTCATAACAGAAGTGCGTAGATACAAAAGATTTCAGATTTTTTGGTCTCAATACTGAATAGAAATAATTGTAATAATGTACACCAAGTCTGCAAGTGTATCTAACCTGATTTTTCTGAGTGCGGGTACCTGCAGGGCTTCTGACTCAAATTGCTGTAAAACGCCTCAAAACTTCACACCAGAAAGCGGGTTGAGGCATGAAGAGAAATACCTTTTTTGAACATGAGTTTTCGGAATGGGACTTTATTTTTAGAAATGTATTCCTGAAGGAAACCGCATCCTGTGTTTCTGTGCTTGTGATTCCCGTCAGTGTCCCCAAAGACACCACGACCTCGCTCGGCGCGGGTTTTTCCCACCGTTTTCCAAACTGCCGTCTCGATCTCACTGAGCAATGGCGGCATCGACCGGATCCCGAGCGGGTCTGCTCAAATCTCCGCGTCAACACGAATGCTCCCGCTTCTTGCCACGGCGCGCAGCACCACCCGTGTCCCACGCAGGGAGCCCGGGACGCGTCCCGCCGAGGAGGAGGAGCCGAGTGCGCCCCTCCCGCGACGCTCCCCCTCGCCCCGCCCACAGCCCCGCCCCGCCCACAGCCCCGCCCCCCGGTGGGCTCCCGCTCCGCCGGCCCCGCGCATGCGCCCGCCCGCGCCTGCGCAGCGGTGCCGGGGGAGCGTGGGGCAATGGCGCAGGCGGGCAGGGCCAGCCTCAAGGAGCAGAGATACGACCGGCAGCTGAGGTAGCGCGGCGGGGCTGCTGCCGGGTTCCGCGGGGCTGTCGCCGGCCGCAGCCCGCGCTCCTGCGGCTCTGGCTGCCCGTCCCATCGCCGGGCTCCTCCGCGGCCGCTCGCAGGGAGGGATGCGGCGGGCGGCCCGGCTGCGGCTGCGCTGTGCGGGCCGGGCTGCGCTGCCCGCGCTGAGCCCCCGGGGAGCGGCGGTGCCGGCTGCGGCGGAGCCCGGGGCGCGGGGAGGCCGTGGCCCGGCTGTTGGGCCGCTCGGCTCCGCCGGGCAGCGGCGCGTCCGTGCCTGCGTAGGGGAAAAGGCGCCAGGTGAAGTGAGACGGGGGCGGCGTGTACCGGAGCCAGCCTGTATGTGGAGTGTGGCTTGGGTTCGTTTGCACATGCTTGGACACATTTGAGTCTTAGTTATTATGCTTTGCCGTGCCTGGGCATTAACGTTCTTCTCTGCAGCTGCGCTGAGTAAAGTTCCTGCCCGTGTGTGGGTTTGTGCCCGAGTGCTGTGCTGTCCCCACTGCAGCCTGTGTTATCATAGACGTAGTGGATACAAGAGTCATTTCCATCTGCTTGTGCGTTTCAGTGTCTTGCATTATAAATTGTAAAAAAATATTAAACCCCATAAAAATGTATTATAATAAAACTTACAAAACCCAGAACATTCAGTTTTAGGACAACGGTTGTGTCGGGTGTGTTGTGACCCATGCTGATTTTTAAAAAGTTAAATATGTTGCGACAGAAAGCGTGTGTGTTCAGATGGTGCAGAGTATAATAGATGTCAGTAAAATTGGGTTGCTCTTCAGAAAGTTTTGTGTTTGTCACACTAAGTTTTCTTAAGGAAAGCTCATCTTGGTTAGTGCGATATAGCCACCCAGTTGAATGGAGAGCGGTATGCTCGCCTCCATTTGGGATTGCTTAAATGTTTTAAAAAGTCTTTATATTTGCATTATTATCTGAAACGAAATAACGCCAGAATGTTTCTGTTTCCATCCCAATGTAGATTGTGGGGTGACCATGGACAAGAAGCTTTAGAATCTGCCCATGTTTGTGTGATAAATGCAACAGCGACGGGAACTGAAATACTCAAAAACTTAGTCCTACCAGGTAAGTAGATACTTCTTGTGCATTTTGTAGTGATGTATCTGATAATTTCCTAATGCCTAGTTATTTATTGTAACTTTTTTTTTCCCCAAGGTATTGGTTCATTTACAATTGTCGATGGGAATTGGGTCTCTGGAGAAGATGTTGGAAATAAGTAGGTTTCTTACTAGTTTCCGCTAAAAATTGAGAAGTAACAGGGTTTCATAAGTAGTTCTGTTAGTGTACTTGTTAAGGAATTCTATAAGATTCTTAATAACTTTAAAACCCCAGATGTATTTCTCCAAGTCTTTTGTGCTTTTGGATATTTGTGGCATACACAGCATGCATGATAGTTTTGAAATTAGCTCCTAAATTTTACATGGTTTTTTAGTTGCTGTTTTTCTGTCTTACAGGTCTGTTTGCTTCACAAATCAAGTTTATAAAGACAGTAGTTTGCTCAATATAAAAACATTCAAAAATAACTTGTTTGCTGTAGTCTTGATACACGATAATACAAGATTTCCTTGTGTTCCAGCATGGCTAAATGTATTTTCCAAAATTTTCATTGTGCAAATAACTTATTTTTAGTTTATCATTGTGAAATTAGGTTGATAGCCACCTATTAGCTTTCACAGCTTTAAAGGCTCTGTGCAGCAGGGGAAAGGATAAGAAACTCTTTATAAATCCTATAGAAACAATCTCTTTGCTAATTCTAGATCCCATTCTCTTATGATTCAGGTAGATACCTACAAATATCTGTCTACTTACAAGGGTTATGCGTGGGCGGAGGGTATTCCATTACATGAAGAAATGAGTACTAATGGATCTTTAATTAGCCTAGTGAAAACGAATCCGCAGTGTGATCCTGGCTTCTCGAGGAGTTTGGTGTGTCTTATCTTTCAGATTTGTGGTCCAGGCATTGGAAAGTTTCCTTAAGAAACTGATCATGAGGAAAATACTACAGTGCAGAAAGGCATATTTGAGGGGAATTAGTTTGTGTATGGGAGTCAGCAACATACTCTGCACTACAAATGTAGCTATAAGGTTGTTTTTCTTCAAAATACAACCTCACATGTAACTCTTGTCTCCTTTTCAGTTTCTTCCTACAAAAAAGCCATATTGGTCAGGTAAGGACATAACAAACGTTAATTTAGGTGTGTTGAAAGCATGAAAGTATTGAGTTAATAGTCAAATGTAGTATTACGAGTAATGCTAAAAACATGTATGGATAGGTTAAAATCTATGTATTCTTTGTCAAAATACCCCATGCTTGCTTTTTAGTTGCTCATAAGTGAGAAGATAAGTTCAATTCTGGTAAGATTTAATGGAAGAATGAACAGGACAAGGTTAAGAGAATATTTGGAAGGTTAAGATGAAAGAGAATTGTGGTTGAAGGAGTAAAACTAAGAGTAGAGAGGTGAATGGTGGGTAAAAAGAATCACAAAAATGGGAGAGTCCAAAGGCATTGGTAACTCTTGGAAAGGAATAAATAGCTGTCACATAACTCTTGTTTTTAAAATGATATTACTGAAGATGGACTCAAACAAGTGCCTGCTGGAAAGGGGTTTATTTTTTCTCCAGATAAGCAAGGCTTGGAATAAGAAATCCTACCTCATGTATTTTTTTTAGCATGCTGCATATGTAGTGCTGATATACTATATAAATTGCAGTTCAGGAGGTTAAACATTGGTTTGGTTTTTGTGAAACAGAATCGTGCCCAGAGTGCTACTGAGCTCTTGCAAGAACTGAACAATGATGTTTCTGGAAACTTTGTCGAAGAGGTTTGTTTTCTGCAATCAGTCGAATGTTTCTTGTTACACAATGTGATTAAAGTATGAAATAATACCTGTGTGTTTCCTGACATTTTTTTTTTTCCCCAACTATTTAGAGTCCAGAAAAACTTCTAGAGAATGACCCTTCCTTTTTTAATCGGTTTAACTTGGTGGTTGCGACCCAACTACCAGAAAGGTAAAGAGTAACCTGAAGTTGTTTTTTGTTTGTTTTCATGCAGTTGTAAAAGCAGGTTTCCATTGCAGGAAGATGTTTGCAGGAAAACTTATGCAAAATGGAACTCTGTCATTGTGAAGAAAAGTTACAGTAAATTATGGCATTTTTTCTACACTTTTAATATGTTAATACATAGTTTAAAACCTTCTTCAGACCCCTGTCTGACTCATAGTTGCTATCTCCAGATATATTCTTCTATGTCAACTACTCTTGTAGTGGAAGTTGTTTCTGGTCCAAAATCACTATAACAAGTGTACTTATGTAAAACCTGACAGATCATAGGAGCTGTGATACCTTTAGATTTTTGCAAATCTGTTTTGTGTAGGTCTTTCCATTTTACCCGTGTATATAATTATTTTGCCTGTAGAAACTTTGTCAAGACCAGAAGTTCTTGGGTTTTTTTTAACCTCTTGCTGCTGAGAGGTGTCTCCAGTGCTGCCTTTCAGTGAACAGTGCACATGAAATATGACAATTCTCAGAATATTGAGAAACTGGCGGAGAAGAGGATGTTCCTGTTTCAGTAGCAAAGCTGCCTCCACAGAGGCAAGAAGTTGCTGGATAGATGAATAGTTAAATCTTGGTTTTGTGAGGAAGAAGCTGTTGTTCATACTTCATATATATCTCCCTCCCTCTACTTATAGAGGAGCTGGATATACTGTCTCTTAGAGAAATAAGAGTCAACTTGCCTCTTTGAAGTGGTGATTTTCCTGCAGACATCTGTGAATAAAGAGTATTTATATGCTATGCAAAACCTGTGATTGGAATTGCCCCTGCTGGAAGTTATGTTTGTGCAACATACCAATCTCGTTGGAATTTTTTGTTTAATTGATAGTTGGAACATTTGGGAGAATAGAGTTAAATATAAGTAAGCTAATGGATAAATATATTTCTAACCTAGTGTAAATTCACATATAGAATTAATGACCTGGTATGTGCTTAAAATCATGATAATATTAGAGTTCTCCCATAGAAAAATTACCTTCCACAAGCAACTTGTGTAAGAGTTAACTTTGTAGTTAACTATTGTCCTCTTGTATATCTGACAAAAAAAGGTGTTTTTCTTTATAGTACGTTGCTGCGCTTGGCTGAACTTCTCTGGAATTCCAACATTCCTCTGCTGGTCTGCAGGACTTATGGACTGGTTGGTTATATGAGAATCGTTATGAAAGAACACACAGGTTAGAGGGTTTCCTGAGATAAAGACTCTTCTAAAAGCCTTAAGGGTTCCATATGTGATGTCACTTTTTATTTCCATCTTTATCTTGTGTTGTATTTAGTATTTGTTAAGTCTTATGTAGTTTGCAGTTTGTCACTAGGAGCACTCTTTGAGGAATGCATAGAAATTATGGACTGCAACAAGTAAAATTGAGATTATCTCAACATTAAAATTAATTACACAAACCACTTACTCTGAAAATCAAGCAGCATAAGGAGCAGATGATGTGTGTATTTGGTGTATAGCGCTGTTTTGAAGGTCGAACGTGAGTGTGACATGCATTGTGTAACTTTTTCTCACAGTTGTTGAATCCCATCCTGACAATACGTTAGAAGATCTGAGACTGGACAAACCATTTCCAGAACTGAGGGAACACATTCAGTCGTATGACTTGGATCATATGGACAAAAAGGTTGGTATGTGGTTTACATTATGTGCTCTACGACAGACGCAGACACAGAACAGGGGTTATATGAAGATGACTCTTCACATGTAGTGCTGCTGAGCCTCATCTGACCAGCAGCAACTGCACTATCAGTCACAAAGTACTATTTTTTACCTTTGCCCCGCATATTACTGTCTGTATTTATATCTTAAGCAAATGGGGGTGTTGGCAAGTGATGAATATTGTTGGACAACTTGGATATTTTATTAGATTTATTTCCTCATGCCTCCCATTTTTAAAAGAACATTTATGATTGCCTACTGCTGCAGGGCTTTGCAGTGTGGATATTTTTGCATAACATAAGTTCCACTTTGGAAAAATATTGGAGAACTTGGCTCAACCACTCTTCTTTTAAGTAAGGGAATAGTGATTTGGTTTATAGTAGTTTGGGAATGTTATTTCTGAGCTGAAATGTGGAACGTGTCCTGCGTTTTTACAATAGTGGAAGGGATGTTAGATATGTACATTTAAAATAGATTTGTAATTTGCGTCCCATTTTTATCTTTTCTCAACTTGACAAATATTTCTCTGCTCTTCAATTACAGGACCACAGCCACACTCCGTGGATTGTGATTGTAGCCAAATATCTAACAAAATGGTTCAACGAGGTATATTGCAAAACTTCATAAATCATTATTGTTACTACCTCTTTAATTATTTCTTTTCTAAACTAGATTATTATGTTTGCAATGCGTAACAAATAAAGAAAACAGAGTGAAACCATTAAAAAATTTACTAGTTGAAATAGAAGTGAATATGTGTGGACAGTGACAGACTTCTGGAGTTCAGCAGTCAGGGCACAATGAAATTAGCAATAGCTGTTTTAAATAGAAATATTTTTGTGTTTTTCAATGTAGAACAGTGACCAGTTGCCTAAGAGTTACAAAGAAAAAGAAGCTTTCAGACAACTGATTCGGCAAGGTAATATATGTTGTAGAATCGCTTATTCATACTGGCAGAAATATGTAAGGCAATATCTGGAAAAGAATCAGAAGTTCTCTCAGGGTTGGTTTATGAAAGTCTGCTGGCACATACAGTACAATTCTTTTGCGCAGTGACTGTCTTACACAGGTGCTTGCAGATGCTAAAATCAGTGAGGGGTTTCTAAGATCTAGAAATATGTTGTCATAAATTATTGTAGAAGAAAACCAGTAACTGAATTGTTGGTGTTCTCTCATTTAAAGCTGGCCCACATGCAAATCGCGGAGTGTTCTGTCATCTTCATCCCCGGGCTGCGCTAGGGAGCCGATCTGTAGTGATTACCTTTGGTTAAATGAGGTTTTTAGTGCAGTCCATTTCTTGGTCTGGCTTGTTGTGTGGGTTCGTAAGTGTTGACAGATTTGACCGAAAAAACACAAGAAGACATGACTGGGGATGGGAAGGAGAGTTGAATTGCCTTTTTACCTCCATCTGCATTAATTCAGTGATTATGAAACTCTACTCTTTCTCACACAAATAAACTGATATTTTTGTGATAAGCAACTTGTACGTAACATCACAGGAAAATTAATCTTATGCAGAATGTACATGTAGCTGATGTTATCAGTACGTCTTACTAGTAATCCAGTTTTTTACTGTTTAGTTATTATGCCCCAAATGCATTCAAAGCCAGTCTGCTCTGTTGGTAAGACCCACATGATGAATTGTAACTCAGAACATGAGTTTTGGTTTATTTGTTTTCAATAAGGTATCTTAAAGAATGAAAGTGGGACCCCAGAAGATGAGGAAAACTTTGAAGAAGCTATAAAAAATGTGAACACCGCATTAAATACTACAGAGGTAAAATAAACATTTATGGGACAAAACTGAAGAGACTTCAACGACCTCATTTTTTCAGAACATATTATGCACTTTTAGGACAGAAATTCCATTTGCAACGTTTATATTTAGGTAAAACGGGATTATTACAATTTTAAAAATTGAAATAATGTGTAGTAAAATAGACCTAGACTAGGTGGCACTGTAGCTTATGGAAACTTTTATTTCCTTGCTCATGCAGGGAAGCTGCACTTCTGTCCTGAAGACATGAATTCAAGTATAGAAAGAATCAGTAACCAGAGTTGATTAGCAATGCATGCCTGGCTTAGACTTTACTAGATTTCTTTTACAGATCAAACTGTGAAGTGCGTGGTAAATTAGCAGCCACTAGTGTGGATGATGTTTGATTTAAATACATTGCTAGGAGAGAAAGCGTTTGTTGAAATGATGCTATATTGAAGCTACTTGCTGCAGTATTGATTCTGTATAGAAGTGAAGTGCTGCAAGGGACCTTTGACTCAGCAAATTCAGTACTTTCCTCTCGAAGAAACATGTTACGGAATTCCTTTCATAAACTGATCAAGCTAAAACGTGTTAAAAGTGACGTTTTTGTTGTTTTAAAATAATCCTGAAGTAGTAACTCATGGTTTAGAATTGACATCTGATTTCTTTCATTTCTCATCCATAGTAAATTGCAAAAGTTACATGGGGTAAAAACACATTTTGTGATTCTTTGTGGATGACATTCAGTTTTGATTTGAACCGTTCTGATCCTTGCTTGCACAGTCATATTAAGTCTCCCAAAAAAGCAACAGGTGAAACTTAGTGCTCACATCTGGGCCACTACAAGCTGTGTCCCAGGTTATTAGTGATTTATTTCGGTTTATGTGTCAGACTGAACTCTGGCAGTTAAGGGGTCAAAACACACTCACTTCTGCAGCCCCTCTTTACTTCCCTGGCTTTTTTGCTGCTCCACGTCTGGCCGGTAGGATGGACAGCTGATACCAGTGGTACCTTTTGCTGATACTGGTGGTACCTTTTGCGGATAGTGCTGCCAGTTTTTTAAATCTTCCTTGTGGAAGATGGAAATGAGGTGAGATTTTGTTTGTAATGTTTATCTAGATCAGAAGCACGTGCCTTGTTTTCAGGCGGGGCTACTATTTGAAATATGACTGAAAAGCACTAAGTATGCAAGATTCAGCAGAGATTTTGGTGTGAAACTCTGAGGTCACTTAGAGTTGGCTCATTTATGTAGTGAGTGTTGAGATAGTTCAGGAAATCCCAAGTCAAGTAAATACAAACCCATTTTATTTTTTTCACAGATTCCAAGATGCATTGAAGAGATTTTTAATGATGATTGCTGCATAAACCTCACAGAGCAGGTAATGAGTAATTAAGGGTAAGGCTTAAATGTAGCAGAAGCGTCATAAATAACATTTGTATACGTGACTATCTCTTGTGCATTTGTAGTCACCCTCCTTCTGGGTTTTGGCTCGAGCTGTGAAGGAATTTGTGGCAAATGAGGGCCAAGGAAGCTTGCCGGTCCGGGGCACTATTCCTGACATGATCGCAGACTCCAATAAATTCATCAAATTGCAAAATGTGTAAGTATACGGTTTTTACTTTAATAGTTACTATTGGTAGTAAATGGTGATGACTTCAGACCTCACAAAGTGCATGAATTCCTGTATTTAAAAAGAAAAGTGTATGTGGGAGTGGAGTGAGGAGGGTGTGAGGAGCACGGCAGCCTGGGGCTGTGTGGAGCCAGGGCCTCAGGCTCCAGTGCACCCCAGTTTCCTAAGGCTGGGCCGTAAGTGATCACTTTTCTTGGTTTTGGATCTAGTAAAGACGGTCCTATAGTGGATCCCATAGCCCAGCTACTGCTGTCCAAAGCAAATTGTTGCTTAAACGCAGCCTTTGTTTTTTCTCCTCAGTATGTATGTCAACCAGGTTACAGAAATTCTAGTTTCTTAGGTATTTAATTCTAAATAGAACACTTACAGTTCCTTAAAATGAGCTCATAAATTGAATTCTATTAAATACCGTATTGTAGAGATGTTTGCATTGTCATAGGTCGTAACAGAACTAATATGCTATGGCCACAAATACTGAAATAGAGAAATTAATGACATCCTTCAAGCCAAATCAAGGACACATAGCTGTTGTTCTGAAACTACTTAATGTTCTTCCTCTGTCTTTTTGTAGTTACATTTATTTTAACTGTTTTCTAGACCACATGTTTAGTGAACAGCTCAGCCATGCCCAGCAGTCAGACAGGGAAGTAACAGGTGCATTCCCAGCCTTGAGGTGGCTCACTTCATTCACATGGCGTGTATTTTGTCTGTATAATATAAACCACAAAGAAATGGTCTTCACTGTGAAGTTGATGGCTTTTTCTTGTAATTAATAAGACTTCTTTATTATTCACAGATACCGTGAAAAAGCAAAGAAGGATATTGCTGCTGTGGGTAACCATGCTGCTAAACTGTTACAGTCCTTAGGCAAGGTAATGAAAAATCTACCCTCATTCTGACAAGATAGAAATATTTTTACCCTGACTTTCTATACAGACATAAGTCACAGCAGACAGATAGAGAAGGCTTAGTTACCTTATTTTTTCAAAAGGTTTAAATAAGTTCTAATGAAATGTTTTATCCAGGGTCTGTTTTATTTATCACTTTTGATTTGGTCATATAAAAGCAAAAGGAGTACAGAGATATATTATTTACAATTTAAGTTTTGCTTGTTTGTTAGTTTGTTTATTTTATTTTAACAAAATTACTAGTTAGTTCACAATGAATGTGTGAATATATCTGAAAACATAAATTTGTTGGTCATTGTATGTACTGGAATGAGAGTATATTCTCTCTTTTAGGCACCCGAATCTATTTCAGAGAGAGAATTAAAATTATTTTGTAAGTATGCTTGAATTCTGTCCCTGTGTTTATGGAAATGATCAAAGAATAAAAAACTTTTGACTGCTAATGTAGTTATTACCCAGTAACTCAATATTTGAATTTTTCATGGAATCATAGTAGATGTAGTGGAAAAGAACCCTTGTTCGTTTGCAGTATGGGAGGGGAGAATGTGAAGTTGATGGCTGTGATTGATGAATTGCTATGGAAGAGCTACATGTTTTGTGCGCTTTTACATTAACATGGCAGATACATGGAGATTCTACAAGTAAATAAGCACAAAATACTTCCTTAAAATACTTGTGATCATAGACCTAAATGTAGTTCAATAGATTTTATTGCTGCAAGAAACTGGAAGAAACATGAAAGTGTTAAATGAAATTATTATAACTTTTAGTGTTTCATGTTTAACTCATCAAAGATACAGACTTGCAAAGATTTCCTAGGTGGTGATGCATTCAGGTAGGTGATGCTCTCCTTTCTGCACCCTCTGCTTAGGCAGCAACTCGGCTTTTCTCCGAGTAGTACGGTGTAGGTCTCTGGCTGAAGAATATGGCTTGAACACTTTTAACAAGGATGAAATCAGTAAGTACTCCAGTTTTGCACATACTTCAATTGCATTTTCAACTTGAAATGGTTTTGTGATCAAAAAGAATTGTATGTTACACATTCTGTTTTATTATGCAGTTTTATAATTTGGCATCAACTACAAGTATCTTTTCCACATCTAGAATGTTGAATTAAATTTGATTTTTGAAAGTTAAAAAAATGACCTTACAGATTGATACATGTTTCAGGTGTTTTTTCATGGAGATTTTATTTTTGATAGCACATAAATAAAACATTTTCTTCAAATTTCTATTTTCTGTACCTCAGTTTTCTCTGACAGAGTTGGAAAGGTGCTTTCACCTGACCAAAGTTACAAGACTAATTGCCTTGACCCTCTCTAAGCTTATATTTTCAGTATGTGAACTAGCAAACTAGTTACTTGATGTTGCATTTTGTTTTTTTTTGAACCTGGATAAATTAAAAAAAGAAAAAAAAGCTCAATTATTTTTATTGAAGGCATAATAAGGGGTAATGGGTTTAAGCTGGAACATAAGAGGTTCCAGTTAAACTTGAGAAGAAACTTCCCAGTGAGGGTGGCAGAGCCTGGCCCAGGCTGCCCAGGGGGGTTGTGGAGTCTCCTTCTCTGCAGACATTCCAACCCGCCTGGACACCTTCCTGTGTAACCTCATCTGGGTGTTCCTGCTCCATGGGGGGATTGCACTGGATGAGCTTTCCAGGTCCCTTCCAATCCCTGATGTTCTATGATTCTATAATTTAATGTTACAGCAGGTGTCAGAGCTGAAATGTGAATATCTTCACTGACCAGTTTGTATCAAATACATTCAATATGTTTGATCATACACTGGAGTCAAACTCATGTATCTGACAGCTGACTCATCGAGATTCTCAGCTGCAGGTTGTTTTCATTAAAATATATTTTCAGTGCAGAGTTTCCAGTTTAAGCACATTGGAAATACTTGATTTCAAGTAATTAAAACCCCCCCTTTTTTTTTTTCTCCATTTTGTGTGCGCCAGTTAAACTGTTCTCTTCCTGTTTTCAGTTTCCCATATGGATAATCCAGACAGTGAACTAGTGCTGTACCTGATGCTGCGGGCTGTAGATAGATTTTATAAGCAGCATGGTAGATATCCAGGTATGTTAATGCCAGAGTTACTTAATGTCATAAAAAACCTCACAACTAATAGCTACTATAATACTATAAACTATTAATATAGTGTTAGTTGTAGTTTTGCTTCCATATTAATATAGCTTTAGGAATGTGAAAGTTAAAGTGAGAATTTTTTCTCATTAGGAAATTATGGAATTTATCTGAATTGATAACACTGAAATGGGTTGTGCGGATTATGAATCGGTTCAGCTATTCAGTATTTGTCACTACCACGTGTAGCACCAACAGAATATGCAATTATTAGTCTAATAATAATATGTTAACTGCCTTAGAAACTTTTCAGAAAGCAAAATTCTTTCGCTGCAATGTAAACCCATGAACTTTGACTATGTTGTTATGGTTCTGTGATGAAACAGTTAACTGATTTTCCAGGTGTCTACAACTACCAGGTAGAAGATGATATTGGAAAACTAAAATCATGCCTCACTGGTTTCTTACAAGAACATGGGTTGTCTGTAGTGGTGAAAGATGACTATGTTCATGAGTTGTAAGTATTATATCGTAAGTGTTGCTTTATTGGTAGAACTACCTGAAAACACTAAGTGTTACTTTGCTCTCCAGTTGTCGCTACGGAGCTGCTGAGCCACATGCTGTTGCTGCCTTCATGGGAGGTAAGAATGTCACCGTATGTTCAGTGACCATACAAATAAACCCGACTACTGCAGTACATGCTTGGGTCAGAATCTCCTCTGTTTTAATTACTTTGTATTGTCAGAGCAAAGGCTGTGATCACAGACTGTAGTTTAAATAGTGTTAGGACAAAATCTGCCCCCTTCATTCTCCAGATGTAACTTTCTATGGTGTATAGAGAAGGTGGACACAGCAAGGGTTTCAAGTCAGTAAAAGAAACCAAATAAACTTAAAAATTAATCTCAGTAGATCAATTCTAGTAGCTTTATAATGTGTTTTGAAATAAAATGCTTGAAAGAAGCTTTGAGGTTTATTTTTAAAGGAAAAATTGTACTAATATTACAATTAACACGGTACACATCTTCCTTTAACTCAATAACACTTATGTTAAGTATCTATTAAATATAAATAGCCTTGATTGGTTACCTTAATTCAACCTGTGGGTATTATCAAGACTGAATATGTTTTAATGGATGCTCAAAATTTATATATCCAGTTAAGTTCTTTATTTGGCTTCATGCAGTGCTGAAGATAATTATGTATTAAGTAGTCTGTGGATTTGGGAATTTTTTTCTGCTTAAGTGAAACCTGGTATGTGCAGTGCTTTAGAAAAATTAATGTAAAGGTACTTCTGAAGAAATTACAGAATATTTCATGCTACAGGAGAACACAAAGGGATTACAGTGCAGTGACCCTTCAATTTATTTTATATTTTAAATGTATATGATTTTTTTTTTTAATTGAACTTCTCAGTTTCATTTAGAGGTCACAGTTTATATGGGTCTGTCTGCTTGCATGTTTTTACTGTGTTTGTGTGGATACGTACATGGAGAGAGCAAGCGTATACAGCAGAGTGGATGTGAAGTTGCCTTTCAGAGTAACAGCTTTCTGACTAGAACGTCCTGAAAGGCATTTTTACCTCCTAGGAGCTGTATCAGGCGCTTCCCGAATAATTCCAGTGTAGTGAGTTCTAGATAAATAACATTCTTTTACTAGTTTTTAAGTATCACCTGCTAACTACCTTTTTGCTTGGTTTTGTTCTGTTTGTTTTTTCCTTCTCAGGAGCTGCTGCACAGGAGGTTATCAAAGTCATTACAGGGCAGTTTGTAATTTTTAATAACACCTACATTTACAGCGGAATGTCACAGACTTCAGCGACTTTCCAGCTGTAGGATAACGATCTCCCACTGCTGCTTGTTCTGTAAATACCGTGCCACTGACTGGACTCTTCTGTTTTACCTGCAAATTAAAGTTCCTTTATTTGTAACAATTTTATCATTTTTTTCCTCTGGGGACAAATAAAATCATACCCAATCCCGACATTTTTTTAAATCTAGAATTTTCTGATTCGCCCTTGAGAGAAGAAGGTGGCAGCTGTTCTTTGGCACGGTGAGTTGTGTTTACAGATGGACTTGCCTGGTTTGCAGTAGAGCTGAACTTCACAACAGCTGCTTTTCAGTTTGGGGGGAGAACTTACAAAAGGTTAGAGAAGGCCTGTGTGACTTTGGTCTGAGGATTTAACTGTGAGGAGAGCTGGGGGAAGCTGTACTCCCTTTTATTGAGTTCAAGGACACTGGGGAAAGGGATCGTGTTCCTGAAAGCCTGGTTCTTTCAGCTGTATTGATCCAGCGAAGGATTCTCTTACCTGTACCCGTTGTGTCTGGTACATGTCAGGTGCTGGCACAGTGTGTTGTGCTGGCGTCGTGTCCAAAATACGGGGAATGGAAACTGAGTTGCATTGAAAACCAAAACGTTTCCCCCTGGCCTGGGGCTGGAGCCGCGCCAAGTGTCGGGCAGCGCTCGGTGTGGCCGAGGGGCTCTGTCTGTCTCCCGCAGCCCGAGCGGACCGCGGCTGCGGCGCCTCCGTGCCCGAGGGGCCGCCGCTTCCCCCCCGCGGCTGCGGCTGAGGGGACGGGAAGCGCGAGCGGCCGCGCGCGCCGCGGCGGGGCGGGAAAGGCGCGCGGCTGAGGGCGGCTGCGCGGAGGGGCCTTCTCCTCAGGGCCCGGGCCGCGGGGTCACCCGGTGCGGCGGTGCTGAGCCGGTGCGGCGGTGCTGAGCCGGCGCGGCGGGGCTGAGCCGGCACGGCGGTGCTGAGCCGGTACGGCGGTGCTGAGCCAGTACGGCGGTGCCGGCCGGGCACACCAGGGGGTGCCCGCGTGGTCCTCCGCGGCTGAGCTGAACCACTCCCGCTGCCAGATCGACAGGTAATCCGTGCCCTATTTCCCGTCCTCTTGATGTTCCACACTCCTCCCGGAAGCTGGCAGAAGGAGGATTTTGCCGTTTCATCTTGAGACTGTTGGCCTTTTTTTATTTTTAAATCTTTTATGCGTTCTTCCCTTTTTATGTTTGGAATGATCCGGAGTACTTCTTAACACTTCAAAGCCTAACTGTAATAATGAGCTATAAATGATACATGGCTCATTGGAGCGGGCGGCGGGATGGGATGAACGCTGAAATAGCACGGGAAGACTTCAAAGGCCTGTCAGGCTGAGCAGCGTTTCTCAAGTCAGCAGTTGCACCCTCAGCTGCTGCTGGTTTTGTTTCAATAGGACACCAGCAACCCAAACTTCTGACGCACAGGATTTGACCATTGGATTTTAAAAAGAACAAATACCCCTGAGACTGACGGTTTCTACCCTGGTGTGTCCTCACAGGGCTGAGTCCAGTAGCCCAGGCCCTGACTGGGCACCTTCCCGTCAGCCTCCTGAGCTCCACAACTGTGTCCGTCTGTCTGAGCGTTCAAGCTCTGTGCTCTAATGCTGCTGAACAGACACATCCATTAATCTCAGTAGATCAATTCTAGTAGCTTTATAATGTGTTTTGAAATAAAATGCTTGAAAGAAGCTTCGAGGCTTATTTTTAAAGGAATAATTGTACTAATATTAAAATTAACACAGTACACATCTTCCTTTAACTCAATAACACTTATGTTAAGTATCTGTTAAATATAAATAGCCTTGATTGGTTACCTTAATTCAACCTGTGGGTATTATCAAGACTGAATATGTTTTAATGGATGCTCAAAATTTATATATCCAGTTAAGTTCTTTATTTGGCTTCATGCAGTGCTGAAGATAATTATGTATTAAGTAGTCTGTGGATTTGGGAATTTTTTTCTGCTTAAGTGAAACCTGGTATGTGCAGTGCTTTAGAAAAATTAATGTAAAGGTAACTTGTGAAGAAATTACAGAATATTTCATGCTACAGGAGAACACAAAGGGATTACAGTGCAGTGACTCTTCAATTTATTTTACAGTTTAAATGTACATGATTTTTTTTTTTAATTGAACTCAGTTTTCTGAACTACACTTTTTTAAGAGTGTAGTTTTGAAGTCTGAGGAGATGTTACTAGGTTGTTTCCCATAACTGATGGGGAAGAGGGAACGTATTTTATAGGCAATGTTTACCAGAAGTCTGTAGCAAATACTGTAATTTATCTTTTCATCTTTGCCCTTTGATGCAACATCAGAATTGAGCTATTTGCATTTTAATGGCGGCTGTCTTATAAATACGATTTTGTGTGCCTTCTGTATGTTGCGAAAAAAGATCCGGTTGGGGTCAAGACCTATCTTTCTATAGCATTAAAAAAAAACTTGTGCTGCTTATATTTAAGGTTCCTTAATTGTATAAATGTAATTTTAATTAAACTTTGAAACTAGCTCTGAAATGAGCTCATTTTACAGCCTTTCTTTTGTTAAGGAATACGTAGGTAGTTTTTGTTTTCTCTTAGACTAGTAGGGTGCTATCAGTAGGGGTAAAAAGACGTGAGGAAGACCTGAAACTTTTCTGCTATTGTGGCAGGATTAGATTTGCAACAAGATGAAATGCATATACATTATCATTCCTGAAAGGGTAAAGGAAGATAAACTCTTTTCAAATTTTGTCTCCAAGGGACTGTCTGTCTGCTGCCAAACCTGAATTTCCCTGTCAGTACTGCTTGACTAACTTGGATGCTGGCACGAGGTTTATGCAGAATCAATGCTGTGGGGTTTTCTGGTTCACGTGGTTCATGTAATGTGATTTCTTTGGTGAACAAAAATAAATTCTTACTTTAAGAAAGAATGTCTCCATTTACGCTCATTGTCTTTGGTTTTGGTCAATTCTGATCAAACAACATAGTTATGTTTTAGTGGCTCACTGAGTAGCTGTAGTAGAATGAATGTTTTATAGTGGATGTCAGACACACTTGATCGTCTACATAACATTACTTGGTGGCCTTACTGCCACTTGTTGGCTGATGACAAAGTTGTAGGGAAAACTGGATCAGATTTGTTGTGATAAATGACACAGAGATTGGTATATTTTTATTGATGGGTGTTTTCTGTGCCCCACGATAGTAACGTGGAATCACCTGATTTTTGCAAAATGTTAACTTTCAAAACATAATAACAAAATAGTTACAAATGCAGTGTTACTATAAAAATACTGTATTTCCAAAGGAAGTCTTTGCCATTCGAGAGCATATTAAACTGTGTGTCAAATGATAGTGTAAAACCAAAAAAAATGGGGTGTATTTTAAGAAAAAATTTTTAATTGATACTGCGTATGATATTACAAACACTGCTAATCTAAACAGAAAATAAACCACTTTTTCCTTGCCATTGTAGAACAAGAACAGGGCTACAACCAAAAATGGAAAATCAGAAGGTGCAGAAAAAACTGTGTGGTAAGGGCAAATCTAATGGCAAATCTTGCAAGTGTTTAAAATACACAATATCTGCTGTTACTGTTGCAAATAATTAGGAAATAAGTCTTTTTATTATACCCAAGAGACTAAGAAACAGATTTGCAAAGTGGTTTACCTACCTAGAGTTGTATGTAGGTGCCCAGAAAATGCTTTGTGTTAGCTTACTAACCTGACAACTTATTAAAGATTCTAGATGGTATGGTGATTAAGTCTACTGTAACTAAATATCATATAGCAAGCCTTGCTTTGTTGGATTCTTTCTCTATTCACTCTGTAGATTTTCATTTGCATTTTCACTCTGAATATTTTTATGGTTCTAGATTATTAACTTAAATACACTTAATGTATTATACCTTGCAGTTGTGACTTCAGTATTCAGTAATTTACATCACATTTACTAACAGTTACTGATAGTTAAAGGCCAGAAATATTAAAAGGGAGCTGTTACTTTAGCAAAGGAATCATACTCAAATAACATACTATGGAGAAGAATATTTTTATGTTAGGTATGTTTGTCATTTATAGATGGATAGAAGTGGTGTAGCTCTGTTTTGCTCACTGTATTTTTTTTTCTTTAAAAAGTGTATACGTACTACATTTTTGGTCAAATTTATTGTAATACTAAATGGATCAGTATAAAGAAAATATAACAATTTGCATGAAGTTTTTTTTGTGTTTGCTCTTAGATATGAAAACAGATCTGAACTTACTGCTTGAATGCCTTAAATATCAGATGGACTGCCCTGCATCTCAGAAAGAGGCTTTGATCACTATTTATTCAATTTGTCAACAAAACAGTAAGAAGCATTTTTCATTAGAAGCAACGCAAATTTATGATCACAATAAATGCTAAGAATCTGGTTGCCACTGTAAAAAATATCTAAAGGATGTAAGGCTTGAGAAGTTATAGAGTCTTGGACCATTTTCATTTTACAGAGAAACAAAAGCAAAAGTTTAATTTTTGTTCATTTTTTCTGTTGTAGGTGAAGCAAGTGAATATTTTCGAGAAATTGGTGGTTTGATGTTTATAAATGATCTTGCAAAGTCAAGTGTTCATTGCATAGTGAAGGAAGCGGCTTTGTTTACCTTAGGAATTATAATAGAGAGTAATGGTAATGATAAGTAATATTATTTGTCAGTTATGAGACAGTTATGATCCCACGTTATTGCTTGTGCTTTGTCTCTGTTACTTTTTTGGTCTCAAAAAATCAGATTACAAGATTACTGCCCATGACTCGAGCTGATAAAGTTGCTACCGTTTCCCTTGTCTGTCCCCAGATTTGGAGAAATACCTTGTTGATTGGTGCAGACAGCATGTCTGTATATCTGTCAGCTGCACCACTCTTCCTCAGCAAGCATTCAGTGACTTGTAGATTGTTCCAAAGTTTGCCAAGGTCCTGATTGCATTAAAACTAACTATGGGAGGAAGCCCTCAGTCACTTTATAGTGGTGTTCTGTCTCCACTCACCACATACTGGATGCAACTGAGACTGTAGTTACTGTATTACAAAAATAATGTAGGATTTTGAATGGCTTGCTTTAGGACTTAATGGTTTTTATTTTCTGGTTTCAGTTTATTGTCAACAAACCTTGTGTACTTCTGCATTGTTTGAAGACCTCATTTTATTTTTAGTTAATAAGGATTCTGGTGTGAACTTGAAAAGGATGTCTGTCTATGTCATCTTAGTACTGGTTTCAAATAATAGTAAGTTGCGGTTTTTTTCTGTTTTATAACTCCTATTTTTTTTTTCTATCTGCCAACCTGCAGTACAGACATTTGTAACATTCAGTAACTAATGTTTTGGTAAATTTAATTTATAAAGATGGATGGTTGATGTAACTGAACCTGAAGTGCGTAAGTAGATCGTTGCTTACTGGGATTTCCTTAAATAGCAGAAAGTGTTGTAGTCCAAAAACTGAAATCATAGTTAAGAAAAAAAAATGCAAACCAGTAGTTTCTGACAACATATAGAAAAAAATAGACATAGAAAGAAATGGAACATTTTTGCCAAATTGTTGCTGTGATTTTTGTTTTGTGTTTATGGGCCATATATGCTTAGGAAATGGAAATAGAATGCACATAAGTAAATTAAATGTGACATTAAGAATTTTGTCTCAAGTTGCATGTGTCTTCGGAGTCTTGTATATGTTCTTTCTTAGAAAGTGGGCAAACCTATGTCAGAGATACAGGCTGCATTGGTCTTCTGCTACAGTTATTCAGGTAAACAAACAGTTGCAATTCAAACAGAAAAATTATAGACTATTTGAGACTTATATTTGCTTGCCGATTTGGGACTGGTTTGCATTGTTCTTAACAGAACAACTCTTTCCACATCTGAGATGAATCTGTCAGATGAAAATACGAATCAGTGCTATCAGCTGTGGTCTTCAGTATGCAGTACTCTCTGTGCCTGTGTTAACAATCCTCAGAATGGTAAGTGTTGCTGTTAAAATTGTGGAGAAAGTTTAAAGTATTTTTCCAAGGTGACAACAGTTAGTTTTCATTTTTACTGTTCAACTGAAATTTCAGATTTTGATTTGGGTTTATTTGTTTTTATTTTTCCAGAAGATAATCAAAATATTTGCTGTTCAGTCTTTCCGTATGCCAAAGAGTGGCTCGAAAGTTGCACAGAACCTGAGATAGTTCGTCCTATTTGTTCGTTTGTTGGTCTCACAGTTGCAAATAACTGTAAGTGCAGCTCAAGCTTTAAATAGTTTTTCTTTTCCGAAAGTAAAGTTAATTCAACTGTTAAATGTTTGATTTATTTTTGTCAATCTTTACAAATTCTTTTGCTGTTCTTCCAGCTTTTACTCTGAAAACTAAATTCTACCATCTTTACTTGTGCTGTGTTGTGTTTAAGTCCACAAATAGCTACAAACTGACTGCATTTAGTAAAGTCAGTAAAAACTATTTGGAAGCTATTTTGATTAGAAGTATTTTACAAATGTAAGTCATTATTACACCTCTGAAAACCATAACTTAGGTAGAATTCAGGCATAATGTTTGCTGTTTGTATGCATATTTTAGGGCTATGTGTTTCTTGTAACTATTTTAAAAGGCGATGACTAAATTTCTTGAGATTTATATATATCCAGCTTCATTTCTGTTGTATGGGTGGAAAGGTAATGATTAATACATGCACAGAAAAATTGTGATGACCTGAATTGATAAAATGCTAAAACAATTTGAAACTTATATTATTTAAGACACATTTTTCTTTTTTTTTTCCCACTAAGCATATGTGCAGAAATATTTTGTTTCTGTTGGAGGACTGGATACGTTAGCTAAAGTTCTCATCAAGCTGATGCGTGATTCCTGTATGAGTCACTCTAGCACAAAACTTGCAGTAGTAGTAACAAAGACTCTGGATGCCTGCATTGCTAACGACTGTGAGTGAAAAGCCTCCTACCATTTTTTACATATGGTAATTTTAAAATGCAATTTTTAAAGTCTCATTTTGGTAGAGAAGTGCTATGAGTGGATGCTAAAAGGCAATTAAATTATATACATATCAGTTTATATTACGGATTTTTTAAAATTCAAACATGTCTGTGGGGAATGATTCAGTTCATCTGAGGTTGGTTGTTTTCCCCTTGTTGCTAAAATAAACATAGTGAAGCTTAACCTATACCGAAAATGAAAAATAAGATCCCGGAGCTAGTTTTGTGTAAATAAAGCTGAGAACTGGCTATGGCGGTCAACTTGGATCCCGGAGTTAAGCCTTGTGTTTCTGTAAACCTATGTGTGAGCTAATAAGTTCTGGAAGCTCTAGTAACTGGGTCATGGAGCTGAAAATGTGATATATCTGTATAACACGTCTTCACCCTGATTTACTCTCTGGATAGTCCTGTCCTAATGAGCTCTTTGTATATTCCATCAGAAGATTTTGAGAAACCTGTGAGCCTGATGAGCCAGTGGTGCTGGCCATGATTATTTTATATGATGCTACTGCCGTAAGTGCTCGCTACCAGAAGTTCAAAGAAGTTTAAAACTGTATACCTGCACTGGTTTTGAGCCTAGTTTCAGAGAAGTTGTTATGTGACAGGGTTAGGTTTCAGCATGTAATTACCAGCAGTGGTGTTCCCAGTTCCAGTAAAAGATTGCACTCTACCAGAAAATTTCTTGGCTCTTTTTGCGGCAGATAGACCATGTGTCAAACCTTTTTCTACTCTTTCTTGCTCTGTTCTGGAGCTGATAAAGGATATTGAGAAACTCAGCAGAGGTCTACAAAACTTGCACGTTGCAAAGCCCTTGTTTATCTGATCTTCTACTACACCTCCATACAGCACGATCGGGGAGAAAGGGCAGTGTTGGATTTGGGGAGCAGCACGGGCAGAATTACTGCACTGCAAGGGATGTCACAATTTGAATTGTTAAAATGAGAGAGAAGGACTGTGCAGGTCCAAAGCTTGCAGAGGTCTGCAGAGTTCCCATGAAAAACAGTGGTTTATGCTTGGATGATGCCTGCATTCTGTCTAGCTTATTTTTCTCCAAATTATTTTTAACATAATAGCTACCACGGGTGTTGTCTTGACAAAGTATCACACTGTGTCAGAGCTACTGAAGCTGCTGTCCAATGACACTCTGGATACAGGAGAAAAAATCAGTATTATTCTAACAATTGGACACTGCACTGAAGTTTGTGGTAAGATCTTTTTTTTAATTTTTCCTGTCAGTTTCTGCTGAATTCTCATACATTACTTCAATGATGTCATTTCATCAAGATGGGAACATGAGGGAAAGTTCTATTCACAGAATCACAGAATGTCAGGAATTGGAAAGAACCTTGAAAGCTCATCCAGTGCAATCCCCCCATGGAGCAGGAACACCCAGATGAGGTTACACAGGAAGGTGTCCAGGCGGGTTGGAATGTCTGCACAGAAGGCGACTCCACAACCTCCCTGGGCAGCCTGTTCCAGGCTCTGCCACCCTCACTGGGAAGAAGTTTCTTCTCAAATTTAAGTGGAACCTTTTGTGTTCCAGTTTGAACCCATTATCCCTTGTCCTATCATTGGTTGTCACCGAGAAGAGCCTGGCTCCATCCTCCTGACACTCACCCTTTATATATTTGTCAACATTAATGAGATGTAATATTAATACTCAGAAAAAAAAGTTTGCTATAATGTTTCATTTTTTAATTTTAAAACCTGTTAACAGATAGCATCTTCAAGAGCTTAGAAGTAGTAGACTATTATACAAGAATTCAGAGCTGGGCTTTGGTATCTCAGGGGAAAATTCATCCAGACCTGAAAACTACTACAGTACATATACCAAATAAATCTTTTTGAACTCTGTTTTTAATGGCCCTTGATATATACAGCTTCTGTCCACTTTACATAGCTATTAATTTTTTTAAAAAGCTATGTAACAGTATTGTTTTTGAAGTAGCATAACCAGAAGATAACTCTGAAATGTTTTGCTAGGCTCCTCAGGGCTTTCCCAAGCATATGTGGTGAAAATATAACACTTTTTTCTTTACAATGTCCTATTTTAGAAGAAAACCAGTGTGAACTGCTCCAGAACAATGGTCTTCCACTTATGATTCAGGTATTAACTGAGTCTCAGGATGAAGAACTAAACAAAGCTGCTACTTTTGTGCTGCAAAACTGCAAACAAATGAGTAAGCTTACTGTTACTGCTTTAAAAATTACAGAGATTACTTCCATCTTTAAGTTCTGTTGACTTTCGAAATGATTTTACCTGTCGTGGCTTTGTTATTCTGTGTACTCCAAGAGACGTTTGTATTCTGCAGAAAAGTTGTATATTGGTCACCATGGACTGATTATGGGATTTAAGTAGAAAAAATAAAAGTAAAAATTAACAATGTTGCA
Source organism: Nesoenas mayeri (assembly GCF_963082525.1). NCBI lineage: Eukaryota > Metazoa > Chordata > Aves > Columbiformes > Columbidae > Nesoenas > Nesoenas mayeri. The sequence continues at coordinate 19,092,647 of NC_137547.1, forward strand.
ATAATGCATTTGTGAATCCAATAAATTGAGGCCTAGTTCTTAAAAGCTTTCCCATCTATAAATCATATGCAAGATATTAACATTGTCATTTAAGACTTAGTTGGCACTCTATTCCTGGGTGTGTGCTGTTGTACATAGAGATGAAACCAGTAGATAATCAAACCCAAATCACTATGAATACAATTATATTGCAATATTAAAAAACCTTGATCTTTATTTTTAAAGTAGAGTGTGTTTTGAAGTGTCTCGTTTGTTTGTTTTGTTTTAATTAACAGTATAATACTACCAATGAAACAGAAAGACACCTTGTCCTTTAGTCTCTAAAGCATGAAAGGTATTATGCAATTGATAATTAGTAAAAAGCATGTATCTGTGTTTTTGTACTGAAAACTTAACTGAGAGTTTTGTTTAAGATTGGAGGTGTGTAGTGATTTTCACTGTCCATTAATATGGAGTTGTTTTTTAAAAAAAGTAACCGGACCCACACTTGTAAGGGACCTGTAAAGTTAAGATTAAGTCCATGATAAAGTTACTTTTTAGAGTACAGCATCATTGTGTGAACAACTTATAGTAACTACAATTGCAAGCTCACCTCTTGTAACTGTAGTTTATATTAGAAGTGTATTAACATTTATATGTAAATTTCAATTAACAGTAATACAAAATTACTAAGAGGTCATATTTTGCATTAAATTATTTGGGCCATCCCTCAGCATGCTAAAATATAATAAATACTTATTAGCATGTTAATTGGTAGAATTTGCAATATTAATTTTGATTTATATTCTATAAAGCTGAACAATTGTCTCTGCAAATAAATGATAATTCATTAAATGTGGACAATGCAGAAGAGTTGGATGTGCGAGACAGAAAAAGAAGTCTACAAGACTACTGGAAGAAAGCCAAAGAAATTTTACACAGAATACAGTTGATTGAAAAAGAGCATAATGAGGTGGGCCTATTTACTAAAGTAGGATCAAACTTAAGCAAATCTTTCTGGAGTTTAGGGAGAAATAGAAAGTAAACCCTTAAGATAATGTCAGTGTGAGCTAGAGAAGTGAGGAAAACATTGGATATGTGTGAAACTATGACCTGCAACTTTTACCATTACTGTGGATCATACAAAGTTACAAGTATGCAGGGCAATCAGAGAATGCAGGCATCTGTATTTCTTTGAAGCATTTTAGTTTATTATAAACCCAGATTTTCTACAAAACTGAGATCACTTAGGTTGGAGAAACAAGAGTTGGATTTGGTTTTACTTTGCCAGTCATTTGAACCAATAATTTTAATATTTGTATGCATGAAATTCCCATTATTGTGCAGCTGTGATGGGAAAGATGATAATGAACAAATGCGAATATAAACTGAAATAAAATTGTTTCCTGTTTTCCTTGTGCCGTATAGCTACTTAGTAACTCTGGGTGTGGAACAGCAAGTTTTTGAGTTATTTAGCTGGATCTAAGTTAATTAATTTTTTTTCCTTTCTCTAAGTGCCTTGTATGTTAACAAATCCATTGCTTCAGCCCGGAATCGTCACGTAGTAACTACCCCTTGAACACCTTCAGCAGCATTGCTGTCTTGTTTGCTTTAGATCAGGGGGTTTTGAAGCTTCTCTGGAATTTGTTTTACCTTCAGAGTTAGACTGGTCTATTTTACTTAGTCTTGTTGCTAGATTTATTTCCTATTTTTAAAGAGCTTGTGTAGTTGCTAACTAGTATTTTTTGATACAGGAGAGAGTGCAAGGAAGAGTATTGGTAGACAGGTCTTCAGAAGCCAATACTGAAGCATCAAAATACTATGAAGTGAATCCTGCTGATCCAAAAATTTACATAGGAAGAACACATAAAGAAGTACATTGTCCACCGTTGACCTCTAGGTTGGATGATCGTGTTCTTGCTCCATCTTCTCCACTGAAAAATGGAATAGTGAGCACTGTGGCCCCAGTCAATGCTTCTACTAGACAAAATGAACAGAGTAATATACCACATTCGCTTAATGAACTGCAAGCAGGCATAGTACTTCAGAGGCACGGTATAAATGAAAAAACTGCTTGTGTCAAAAATCAGTCTGTTCCTCAAGTGAGGTAAGTATCTTACACCTAAGCAGAAATACCAAGTTGCTTTTCTTTAGTAATTTCCAAATGGAATGTTAGCCTTTCAAATTATCTGTTACTAATTATGTGTTTTTCTGCTAGTGAAAAGGCATAGGCTTTCAGTGGCTCACTAGTGAGTATTCTGTAGAAGTGTTTTTGACAAAACAGATCAAAGGTTGTGGGCATTGTAGTAATAAAAGCTTCTGATCTTTATCTCTGAATGGCGGGCTTCTGTCAGATTGTATAGAGAGCTGTGCTCTAACGCCTTCAACATAGTGTTGAAAAGCATCTGTACTTTTTGCCTCAATTCTCACTGATTCAATGGATCAAGATTGGACCCACTTGTTTGCATGAAACCACAGAGACTTCTGTGGTATGCACTTACTAGGAAAACAGCACTGACGGAACTGCTCCACAAAAAAATTGAAATTGGAATGCCAACAAACTAAGGAAAACTCTCCGCCCACTTTTCTCCCCTCGTGTTCGATTGCTTCCCTGCATGGCAAGAAAAAGCGTCTTGTTCAGTCATTTACTGTTCCCTTGCTCGTTGCTCTCACATGAATACTTATTTTCTTTTTTTTTTTTTTCCCTTCTTATGACTGTCTTTCCTATTGATAAACAAAAAATTGATTATAGGCAACTTGCAAGAATAAATACAGATTCCATTATCTTGAGTTTATATCTGGAATATCCCTCAAGGCAAGCAATGAGAGAATATGAACAAAACTATGTTTCTCCTTTTTTTGAGCTCCACATTTTTGTTGTGCTTTTTACGTGGCTGGCTGGATCCAGCTCCTCTGCAGTTTCCTTGCATGCTTTACATTGTAACTTTGCAACTACTGCAGAAATTATCAAAAGCCTAGGATATTTTCTGTGGTACATTCAGGTAAATTTTGCTTTGCTGCTGAATTTCACACAGCTTCTTTATTTGTTGTTCTCATCTCTGAAGCACAAAACTGTTAAGGAACTCATTTGGAGTGGGGAGTGCTCTCCTTGCATATGTATTTGTGTGAAAACAGTGGTTACCAAAGCATAACTATGCATGAGGCTCCTTGCTCCTGCAGCAGTTGGAGGTAGTCAAGGACACAGAAAAATGCATGATCACCATATCATAGGAGCATGTTGGTTGCAAAAATGTCAATCAGTATAAGAAAAAAATAAAATCGGTTACCTTTGAGAACAATTGCTACATCTGGTGAAAGCTAAACTATTGTGAAGACTTTGTGAAGGTTTTAGGTGCGCTGAGTAATCCTTATGTGAACCAGGATTGCAAATTATTCTGGAAACCAGCATCCCCTGAAAGCACTGCATTCCAAATGCTGGCACAGATGTGCTGAAGAGCACAGCAGGGAATGCTCATCAGATCTCTGGTAAACAGATTCCTATCACACAGTGATTACATGCTGGATACCACGAGCCCAGTAGCTTGGGATAATCAAATTATTTTTTTGTATGTTTTACATATTTAATGTGCTCCTTGTTTTGCCTTTGGAATGTGTGTAGTCATTCTACAGGTAAATGTATGTTATGAAGTTTGATTATTTTTTTTTTAATTGTTCACATTTTGATCTTCCCAGCGAACACGCATTTAATCAACCAGCAGGGATTGCTAAAAATATGAAACAGACATGCACATCAGGTACAAATAGCTAAGCATGCTCCTTTCTTGAATAATTTTGTTCTTAATGAGATTTTAATTAGTTTTGTCTACTATTACCAGTGCTTTTTATCCAATATTATATATTATTAGATTATAGAGTACATTATGTATAATATCCTTTATTCGCATTGGTTTGGAATTCTTTATCATACACAATTTTGCTAGAAGAATAGTTATTCTGCTTCTCTTCTAAGACATATGTTAGCTTTTTTTTTTTTTGAGTTTAGCTATTCAAATGAATGTATAACAGACAGATGTTTTAAGCTTAGTCTGAATACAATCCGTACTGCACAGTGAAAGCCATTAATAAAAAATGTGTAAGGATGCTGGTTTTGTTCTGTACTTATAAGACTGAGGATAGAGCCTACCTGTGAGAAGGACTTTAGCCTGGAGCTATTCCTGCATGTCGAACATGTGTTTAAGATAAACGTTTTTCAGATTTGCATTGATCTTCTCCATCTGATATACTTATTTCAGAATTGGGATCTGTTCAATCAAGTTTAGTTTCCTGTTGATTTATAAAATTTATGCTTATTCATTAGGTTAATATTTAGCAGAATGGTAGCTCTGCAGGTAACAAAGCTGATCTCTAGGTTGAGAATAAATAATATTCCAGTACATCACATTTTTCAGCATCTGATTCCAAATAGGAATAAAGTCTATAGAACATAGTTAAGCAATTTAAGTTTATAGAGTTATTTTGCTGTGTTCAAATTGAAGTAATATGCTTTGGGAGAGTGATGAAAAAGTACTATATTAAATGTAATTAATTTGGATTTACAAAAATGTAAATGTGATCCATTTAAATGGTATCCTAATGCATGATTACCACAGCAAGAGACAGATTGCACTTTCTTTCTGGTTTTATTTCCTTCCTAATTTAGATCAGCTTGCATTCTACCCAGAGATAACCAAGGAAGAAAAATCTACTTCAGCGACATCCGCATCCCATAAGATGGCAAATTTAAGGTGTTTAGGTAAATATTATCTTAGGTCTTTCTTTCCCGAGTCCATGAAAGGAGGCTTAATGAGACAGCAATGCAGTAAGTGAACTGACTTTACAGAAATTTTAAGACCTATGAGAAGTGTGACCTCTTTTGAGATGTGTATTTGGAAAACTGGAGGTCAAATTATTGATCATAGCGAGCAAAAGAAAATGCTGGACTTTATGATAGGTGCTTTAGCAGTCCTGCTTGAAATATCCTTTTATTTATCTTCCAGGTTGTACAGCAGGACTGCCCTTCAATAGCAGAACCTTTACCAAGGTGTTGCAAAGTTGTCCATACCAGTGTGACCATCACAAAGTCATTCAGGAAGCTGAAGAAAGATATAAAAAGGAACTTCGCAAACTGGCTGTTTGCAACAACAGTAGATATGCAACTTATGAGAGTAATTCTGATATTTTTTGTCGTTGTAACTATTGTTTTAAATTGCATTTAAAATTCTGAACTTTATTTGCTGTGAATCTGATTGTCTTGCTCTTGTAAATACACTCACTTTAATTTACTAATGATTTGTAGTAAATGAGATCAGAACTAGCCACTTTTGTTTTGAGGATCTTGTGTATTTCTTTGCAGTAGTGATGTATCCTCATTGTGGGCTTTGATGAGGCTCTGTCCTGTTTACCAGAGTTAGTTGAGTACTATAATAATAGAAGGGAATATATTAAGTTGAAATAAATGTGAATGGATCTATGACATCATAACACGGTCATTTTATTCTAATATTGCATACTTACAGATATAAGAGCCTTATAATTCTTGATGAATTAAAAGCGCATCCTATATTTTTTCTGGTTTAAAGGAGGCATTTTGAAAAGTAAACGGTTACTGCTTACTATCATTTGTACTGATGTCCATTTTATATTTTCCAGAAATAGTGCTGACCCCAGTGAAGAAAGACAGACTGCATACAGAAATATCAACTTTTAGGAGCAAAAAGGATAGTTTCCAAAGTAAGGGCTCAGTTTGGAAATTAATGCAAAAAGCCTTACTGTTTAAGAAGTTCTTTAGCAGGACTTTACCATGGGATGCTGTAGATAGGGAATTATGTTTGGTTTTTTTCCTGTAGATTCTATGAAAAAATCTGTGTATTAATAGGCCAGAAAATGCATATTCTATAATCACAAAATTGTGTTATGCACATTACCTCACAATGAAGTTATCTAGTGCTTTCTTTGTAGATACTACTTTGAATCCTGTCAGGGTTACTTCCATGCCATCTGGTATTTTTCAGTTTTGTGGCATTAATTTTTAAAAGGGAGAGGTATAGTTGGGATCAGAAAATGGTACAGTTGCCTGTTCCTGGATTCAGCATCACTCTATTACACAGTTACAGCCATGTTATCCTATGATACCTGTTTCTGTTCCTGCTTGGAGCTCTGCTAAGGACTTGGGTCTCCGTGTGCTAAACAGATAAAGGGTAAACCTTAACATATACAACAATACTAGAGCAAGTAACTGAAAACAGAAAATTAACTACAGGAGATCTGTCTACCTGTCCTGTATTATGTGGTGTTGAATAAGATGTTATTAGCATCTTATTCTTAAGGTAGAGATGGAAAAGTGAATATAAGATCTGTCACTTTCTGCAGTGCCCTTTAGGAACTCTCTGAACCATCAGCTGCCTGTGAAATCTGGTATTCCTTATAATGCGCAATAACTGTCCATTGGTAAATAGCAGAGTACATATCTTTTACAGTATTTTATTCTGTACTGTGGCAAAAAAGTTAATGGTTATAATTTTTTTCTTACTCTGCATATATATATATATTTTTTTTACATAATTCACAAGGAATTTTCTTCAGAATATGGTGTCTGTGGGTACATGTTGCAGAGCTCCAACTACAGCCATACTTTACTACATTCATCAACTAGTAAAAGCTGGTAGATTTTTTTAAATTGTCTTTTCCCGTCCAGATTCAGAAATTCATTAATTTGGCTATGATAGCTATGGAGGTCTTCTCATTTTTTTAAAAAAACAAAACAAAACAAACAGCTTTATTTAATCTCAAGAGCTCATTACACTAGTACATTATTACCTTTAGCAAGTAGACATTTTCTGAAGTAAACTGAATTTTCAAGTCTTTCATCCAAGACCAGATAGTAGTATGGCTCAAAAGATGGTTCTCTCTTAAATTTTAATTCCTAAAACACTACCTGTGTTTTGTGTGTGGTTTTTTATTTTTAAGAAAGATGCATAATATTTTATTCTTTGGGTTTCTTTAAGGTATTCTTTTGACTCCAATTAGAAAAAATAAATCTAATACTTCAAATAGAGATGAACATAGTGAAAATACTAAGCTGACTGACAACTATAACTTGATACCTACGTATAAAAAGTGTGAGTATTACCAGAAAATTAGTTCTTTAGTAAGTATAACTTAAAGATCAGGTTTTGCATTTAGGTCATCAGGGCATTTAGAAAAGCACCTGTGCTTGCTATTGGAGAGAAATGGCTGACAAGCTAAGTACCTGTGTTCTTGTACCTTCAGTCATAGTATTACTGATGTTTGAGTTAATTCCTGTAATTTGCCAGTTGCTTCCAATGCATAAATAATCCTCAAGTGTTAATGTCAATTATGAGAACAAGATTGAATGAAAATGAGGTATTACTAATAAAGCAATATTTACATATTCAAGTTCATTAGAAGAAATGTTCCTTTACAACACCATATTCAGTTTTACAGTAGATTTCAGTTAGTTTCGAGTAACTAAGAGGTTCCTTGTTCACAATTTCATAGCTTTCAAAAAACCCCAAGATGCTAACTTGAAGAGACAAAGAGTCAAAGAAATGTGCAACCAGGAATGTCAGCGCTTAAAAGAAAATTGCATATATTCACTTGACAAGGGTGAGGTTAGTTATGCAAAGCCTAATCATACACTCACATATTTATAAATGTCCAAATAACATCATGATGAATTGCATAAGTTCTTTTAAAGTCACCTTTAACAGGAGCCCAGTAGCAAAGTGAACTTTATTGAAAGGAGATTCTACTCCAATCCTACTGATTTATCCCTGGAATAAGTTAAGTGTTTTTCAACTGACAGTCCTTTCTGAATAATGGCTATGGAGGTACGCTTTTTCCTGCACTTGTAACATTTGCGTAGTATAACAGAAACCTCAAGAAAAAAACATAGTAAAGGTATAAACTATGTAGGCAGGACAGAAATGGTCATGGGAAAACACTGTATGTCAGTAAGCAGGTGACAGTGAAGAAATCTTGAAGAACCATTGTTATCTTGACAAAGCAATAATTTCTTCAGAATTACGTAAGATCGTATTATCAGTAATAATACGTTACTTCCAAATATGCAATAGCATTTGAATTTACATAATTTTTAATTGCAGAAAAATACATATTTGTGGAACAATGAAATGTGTTCCCTGGACACGAAGACAAGAACTTTACAAAAGAGAAGAACCCGAAAAGATTTCACAACTGAAGAAATTAACTATCTTTGTAGCGGAGTAAAAAAAATGGGTAATCACTGGAATTTAATTTTGTGGTCTTATCCATTTCAGAAAGGACGGACAAATGTTGATCTTGCCAAGAAATACTACAGGTTACAATTGCAAGTAATCCTAATTTTATTTTCTACTAATCATATATGTGGTCAGCTCGGTTTTCAGCTTTTGCCCCTGAACTGACTTGCAAAAAAAAGTCAGACCATCAGAATTTGCAACCCGTGGGATTGTACTTTGTGTCAGTTCAATGCCATGCACGCTGAGCATTAGAATGGTCCCCGAGGTAATTCAGGTGGGCTTGTGCTTGGAAGGAGAACTAAGCTGGGAAAATATCAGAGAACCTTTGAATCTGCCAGTGCCACCTGACAGGGTACAAAGAGAATTGGAATTTCAGTTAAGGACCCTAAATTAATCCCTATGTTTATCAGGAAGGTAGTATTTTCTCTGTTCGGTATCTTTTTTTGATGATGATTTGTGAAAATTCTGGTGGTTTTCACCATGTTTAATGTGCGCTCCTCACACAGCGATGCTCTGTGTGGATGGAGTGGGCAGCATTTCTGCTGTGCTTTGGAAATGAGTGGGAGTGTTTAGTGGCAAGCGATTTTCTACTGAAATGTTTTCTAAAATTGTGCAGTGTTTTGTGTCAACATTTGTCTCTTTTATCTCTATTTTACAGAGGCAAGAAAAAAACAAAGATAGTCAATAACATCTTTCAAGAGCATTTTGGATTTTGTTGCCGAATGTCAAAGAACAGCTTTATTAACCATGAGGTATTGGCACAACAGTATGAGCCCTGAGAGAATTTAGATTGTCTTGGACTCATGGTTTTCACGGTAACATTTATGGCCCAGTTGTTATGCTTTGTACATTTCAATCACATGTAATTTGATAAGGTGGTGTTTGTTTTCTTTTTTTTTTTTTTAATAATGCTAGCATAGCTAAAAAAATCTTTATCAGTAAAATTTAATGTTCTTAGACATTTCATTTATGTAACGTTCAGTTTGGCTTCCTGTTTGAATCTTTGTATCGTTTGCTTTATACCTTTGGTAAGAAAAGGCTGCATTGCTAAAATGAGTGTTTTATGTCAGAAACTGATAAGCGTTAATGTTTTTGTGTCTGAATTTGTTTCCTCTCAATCAGTGAAACATTTAAAACAGGTAAAATATTTTGTCATGCACTTAATGTGCTGTATGAGCAGAAAAATGTATCTCTGACAGAAAACGCCAACTTGCGCGTAGCAGGGAAAGTTTACATTGGTAGAGTAAGTAAATTGAAATGGAAAGCCTATGGAAATGTCAACTTCTGGGTAGAAGATTTAATGTGTGGTTCCACTGCAATATTTCTTGACTGATATTAATGACTGGGAAAACATTCCTGGACCTATGTAAAGTACTTCAGTGTTGAACTAAGTAGAATGCAGGTACTGATTAGATTTGCCTTCTGTTTACAGTTGGACATTTTTGGTGTATTATTCAAGTGAGCAGAACTGCTGTTTCTGCTAATTATACAATTTTTGTACAAAGCTTCAGTGAAAGCCGTAGTAACTTGATTTTTCAATGATAACCTTAGATAAAAAATACAAATTAAATAATATTCTGATAAAGGAATGATTATTTATTAGTTAATTTCTTATGGAAAAAGTTTAGTTATCTTATTAGCACTAGGTTTTCACTACAATGTAGCTTAAATGCTTAAAAAGAAGCACCATAACAAAAACTGAACGTCTTGCAGTAAAGATGATGCCAATGAGATAATAAATGGGTCTTCTGATACTCTCAGCTGTTGCACTTTGGTTTTTATATGATTAGAATATACAAGCTTCTATAAAAGATCCTGCTTGGAATAGCTCCATTCAAAGATATAGTCAGATATTGGCACGCATATTTCCAGAATATGAGTCAAAAGAGCTACCGAGAGCCGTATGCACAGCGGGGAGATTTTGGTCTGCTACACACTCTACAGTATTTTTCCAAGGGCTCGGAAGCTGGTCTGGATAAGCTGCTACTTTGTTGACGGCATGTACATCGTTAATCTGTATTATCACCGTCTAAATATATTTCAAGTGGAGAAAATATGCAAAGCATAAATCTTTAGTTGACACAAAGTCAGAATACTGGCAATTTACCTAATATTAGGCATGAGTTAGGTTGGGGAGGGCCTCTGGAGTCCCTGATCTCATCCCCTCAGGGCAAGGCGCATTTCAAAGTTAGGCTGCTCGGGGCCTCCTCAGATTCTGAAGGTCTTCGAGGATTAAATTCCCACAACCTCTATTGGTGCTTCAGCTGCTGAACAGGCATCATTAGAACATTCTGTGTAATCCAAAAGAGAAGAGTCATGGACTAGCAGCAGGCAGAAACCTCTTGTGCCAATCTTTTTTTTCGCTCCTTTTCAGTCATTGCACAATCTTGATAATCTTACTAGTTTTCTTGCATAAAATAGTTTGAAATCCACGCATAAGGAGCATCGTAAAAATGGAATTGCATAAGAATAATCATCATCCTTAGGCTGCTGAAGCATGGTATTTTTCGTTTTGAAAGGCTGAATTGGTTACAAATCACATAGGAAAACGTGTTTTTAAGACAACTTGAATTTGCATTGTAGTTCTATTGGAAGAGCAGCAGTTATTGGCGGGGTGTGAGGACGTGGGCGGCAGTTAAAGCTTGCTTCGGGAGCAGTAACGTACAACAGGCCCTTTCCTGCAGGTGCGCTCAGCCGGTCCCGGGCTCACCGGGGGCGCCCCGCGGGCACCAGGGGGCGCTGCCGGCGGCGGCCACACCCGCCGCGGAAGACACCGCCCAGGGCGGGGAGCGCTGCCGGGGCTGCCCGGGCGCCGCCTGAACGGAAAGCGGCGCGGCCGGGAGCGGCGGGACGGCCGCGAGGGGCGGGGGACGGCGGCGTTGAGCCGCGGCGGGGCCGGCAGCGCGGGCTGCCCGCACAGCCGGGCCGGGGAGAGGGAGGAGCGGGGTCCTCGGCGGGCCCGGGTGAGGTCACTCTTTGTGGCTGCAGTCGGCAAGATGGCGCCGGTGCTGGTGGAGAAGAAGCTGCTGGGGCCGGACGGGCCCGGCGGCGCCGAGCTCCCCAGCGAGGAGGAGGAGGGGCAGAACCTCTGGTGAGCGGCCGCGCCGGGCGGGGGGCGCCTCCCGGGCCGCGGCACCCCGGCGGCGGAGCCGAGCGGCTGCTCTCGGCGGTCCCGCGCTGTCACCGCGGCTTCTCCTGCTCCGCCGAGCCGCCTCAGCCCTCCCGCGGCGGGCGGCAGTCCTGGGCCGGGCTGGAGCGGAGCGTGCGCCCCGCCGGGCCGGGCAGCGGGGGGCGCGGGCTGCGGGGCCGCGCTGACAGGAGGGTGGCGGCGGCGGGGCCGGCCCGCCCGGCGGCTGAGGCGGCGGGGCCGGCGGGGAGCGGAACGGGCGGGGAGCGGGGCCCTTGCCGCGTGTGGAGGGGCTGGGGGTGCGTGAGGGGAGCCTCGCGCACCCCGGTGCGAGGGCAGCATCGCTGCGGGGGGCGGGAGGGCGGGGGCGTGGAGCCCGGGACTCGGCTCTGCCGGAGATGTGCGGGCTGGGCTCCGGGAGACGCCATCGCTTGGTTTTTCGTCTCTTATTTCTGAGGAATGCGTAAAAGAATACTAATAATGGCCAAAAAAATTGTGCGTGAAGTACAGTAGTGGATTGTGGGAAGAGTTAGTCATCAGTTCAAAAGTAATGTTTGCAGTTATGTGACGTTTTATAAGGGAGAAAAACTTCAGAAAATGGCACGGCGTGAGTTTTATAAATGATAAAAGCTTTTCTCAAAAAGGTGGCATGCTTCTGGTCTTTTGAAATGAACCTGAATCTCTGACTGTAGCATCATATCTGGTTTGTAAATAGAACGGATGTGAATGGATTGGTCTGCGCAGATCTGCTGAGCTCACGGGTGCTGTCACTGGGCAGCGTGCGCTGTGTCTGTGTGTCTGTGCGCGCTGTGTCTGTGTGTCTGTGCGCGCTGTGTCTGTGTGTCTGTGCGCGCACCGCCCTGCCTGTCAGCCTGACAAGGGGGTTGCTGTTTTTCTAGGTCCTCGATACTGAGTGAAGTTTCTACCCGGTCAAGATCTAAATTGCCATCGGGCAAGAATATTCTTGTTTTTGGTAAGTAGTATATGAAAGCATTTGGGTGGTTGTTTTTGTTTTTGTAGAAAGTGTGTTTAAAACGATGTGAACAAACTGAGACATCAGTTTGTTAAAATTAGGTTATGTGATATGATCTACGGTATTATTGTCTTCAGGCTGATAGTTTTACTTTCTTTTTGGTTTATTATGCTGTTAGATTTATAGTATATATTTTAACAAAAGGATTGCAATACAGAATAATTAAATGCTTCATTCTTGTCATAGTATAAGCTGTTGGATTTAGCTGGAATAATTGAAAGGAAACAGCAGAGAAGTAGTGTCAAAAAATGTACAAAGATATTTCTGATTGCTTAAGTGTGTTTTGAAAAAAATGTTTCTGCAAAGTTAAAATTAATTCTGAAAGTGTCTTTTTATCCTGTAAAAACTTACTGGCAGGTGATGATGGTTCAGGTAAAACCACGCTTATGGCTAAAATACAGGGAGCTGAGCATGGCAAGAAAGGAAGAGGACTGGAATACTTATATCTAAATATTCACGATGAAGACAGAGATGGTAGGTTCATTTTATGTGTAATCTCTTTACTGTAATTAAGTAGCTGACATGCCTTTTTTTATAACTGTGGTTTCACCAGTGTATTTTGGGTTACACCCAGGTAACTGGTTCTAGCGTTGTTCTCTGTATTTTAGAAGCTATATTAATTTCTTGTAAGTTAAATGAATTTTACATTCAGTGTTCATTCTCCCACTTGCCCTTCTTACAGCTTGACCTGTGTATGAGAAAAAGTACACTTGAGCAGCTCTCTGGATCAGTTTACTTTTAGGGTAGATAGATTTGCTGATGTTGACTTACTAGCAGATATAGTGTAATTTGGTATGACTACTTGATAATGATAGAAAGCGATACATCCATGAGAATTTAATTCTCAGTATGGATTTCTGGGCATAGGGTTTTGGTGTTTCCTTGCAGGGGCTGTGTGCAGTATTTTGGTTAACTATAACTGGGATATTTTGCTAGGGTTGAGTGAGTGAAGAACAGATCTTTAAGTTAGAATTAGTATTTCTTTTTTCTCAGATTGGATCTTGTGTCTTTGCCTCTTGTCTTTCTCTTTGTTGTTGTTGATGATTGTTATTCTCTACTATATGGGAAGGGGATGATGGCGAAAGATCGTGTAAAAGCAGGTCTAATTAACAGAATACTCCTATTTTTAGGAAGGTTAGCGGCAGGAAGAGATGGGGAGTGAGTTTATTATCCTTGCTCCTAAGTCTGCCTCTGCTTCTCTCATTTTGAGCAAAACGCTGGACCTCTTTCTGTTAGTTTCCCTCTTCAAAAATGGGAAATGACAGTCTTCCTGTTCATGACTTCGTTCTGAGTTGTCAGTTCAGAAGGGTGGAAGCAATGATGATGCTTTATCCATGTTTCTGAAAAGAAATGAACTAGGAAGATCCTATAATATTGTTTTGGAAATGGAAATGTACTAAAGACTTGCACGAGTGATTAAGTACCATATGTCACTGGTTGTTATGGAGATTGGTCCTGCGCTCACATGTTAATAAACTGTCTTTGGATATTAAATTAGGCACAATTAAAGGATGAGTACATTGCCTGTGTCTTCAGTGGCCACCTAATCTTGCAGTTCCTAAACATCTTTTGTGCTGTAATTTGAAATGCTGAGCCATTCTTGGCTTCTTGAAGTTCTTGGTATAAGTGCTTTCTCATGCACAGTCTTCTTTAGTACTGCATAAATACTTCATGGGAGAAAAAAACACTGTGATTAGGAGTGTTAGGACAGCCTGTGACATAAGGCTTCTTGCAGCATCAAAGGATATGGTATTATAAGCAGAAAAATGTTTGGTGTGCCTTTTTTTTCCTGGTGCTCTTTATCAAACCTCAAGTATGTCCCTACTTTGGAAATATTTTGCAGGTATTCCTGAGTATCTGGAAGTGATGAGTATTTAAGGTGATTAGGAGAAGCCTGTCATAAGAACTCTGACATCACAAGCAGGAAAAAGAGACCCTTTTGACTGCCAGACTCAGCTGGAGAATTCATATGTCCCTTTAATGGATGTGTTAGGATCTAATAATACATGCCTTTTTCTTTTCTGTCTCGTTAGTGTCATCAGTGAGCAAAATAAATAGCAAAGTGGGTCAGGACCTCCCAGCAGAGAAAGATAATGCTCGTCCTTCTCTAGGACAGGTTTGGGTTAGTTTCCTTAAACTCTTTGCATGCTTTAAGTCTGTGTATGCTCAGATACAGGTTTAGGAACAAAGCCTTTATGACTGAGCCACAATTCTTGGAAGCCCTGAAGAAACTGAAGATAGGCATTCAGGAGCTTACTATCACATATTCAGGTATCTGCTTTTTGTTACACCCCAACCTATTCAAGACCAGCAAAGCACAAAGATTTCCAGGGGTGTCAGATCAGCACTGGTAACTGAAACTTCATAGTGGAGTGAGAACATGTTTTCAACTTCTTTCCCAGGTGCTGAAAGATTTCTTTGCTCTCTCTGTATTTTTCTTCATTTTGGAAGAGTTTACTCTGTCCAGGAGAAATATTTTGGTCATAGTGCTGAGTCATTATCTACCTCCCACCACCCTTTGAAAATCTTAAGGAAAATCTTCTGTTTTGCTTCTTATCCCCACCCCCCTTCCTCCTTAAGGAATATTTGAATCTGACTCTTCCTACAGTTGAAGTAAGATTACTCTAGATTTCTAGGTGCATACCTTAGTTTACAGTTACTTTTTCTTTTCCCCTAAAGATTAGATCAGTGATTAAAGTGTTCTCTTTCTTAGCAGGAAAATTAAGCAAATACACAGAAAACACTTCTCTTTTGAAGAACCCCCGTGGCTAATACAGGTAGCCACTAACTTTTTGATTTTCACAGTCATCAGCTTTTTTCTTGGCAGTGACTGGACACCCAGCTTGGATGGCAAGATACAGGTCCCCACTACATGGGTTGTTTGCTGGTTCAGTTCTGTTACATGTTAGTTGTACAATGTAACACTCAATACTCTGGTCCCTAGGTCTCAGGATAGCGTAGAATAAGTCCACTACTCAATCTCTGTGTGAAAAATCTCTGTCCTTGGCTATTATGCCAAATTCTGCCTCGGCTAAGGCATTTGTTCAAGAGGTTTAGGGATGCCTGAGAAGTAATCCCGAGAGAGAGGATTCTCTTAGATTGTTAGCCCCAGGTACAATATCCTTGGAGGGTATGGCTTCTGCATACATGACACCATAGTTCATCTGGATGAAAGCACACACTGCACTAGCTCTAAAGTTAGCTCAGGATATTAAACAACCTTGGAGCTCAGGCCCAAGAGTCCTTTCTTAGTGGAATTTCTCAAGGAGCATGGCCAGTTTTAATGTTTTGCCTTTCTTTGTGATGAATAGGTGTTTTGTGACGATGCTGGCTAGTCTGCTTTCAAGAGCTGGGAAGCTTAATTCGTAGGAGGTAGAAGAGAGGCTCTGCATAATTTTGCTAAAGGATATGTATTTCTGGAGTATCCTTCAGAGTCTCTTGCAGTGACGGGGCAGAGTTAAAGTGAGGATGTACAAGAAGACAATGTGACGAACTACCTCCCCTGGTTTTGCAGCGATACTCTGTGGCAGGCATGTCAAACTCATTGTCACCACATCAGCCTCATGGTTGCCTTCAAAGGACTGAATGTAGTTTTAGGACTGTATAAATGTAGGAGTAGTTTGACACCCCTGCCTTATGGGTGAGTTGGCAATTATGAACACCAAAGAGGACTTACAGTTGAACTGCCTCAGATTACAGTTGCAACACAGTTGTCCCGACTTTGCCCAATGTGCCAATGAAGTAGAGCCATTCTGTTGTTGCGTTCTTACCTGTAACAAAATCAAGTAGTCTTGTTTTTTTGCCTCAGGTTTGGACTGGCCTCAGTCATATAAATGCATATTGCAGTGGAACTGGTTATTCCAGATTGAGCCAAGCGCTGCTGCTACACTGGTTTCTAATGGGAATTTTTTTTTGGAAACATCTTTAAAGTAGTTCTCTTGAAAATTGTTTTTCCCTGTTTTCCTTCTCTTCACAGCTTGAAGGAGGGATTTCTAGTTACCACTGATACCTTCTGAGTAAATGCAGGAGGTGTAGTTGCAGGTTGCAGAATCAACCATCTGCAGTAAAATTCATCGAAGCTGGAAAATATTCTTTATGGCTAAAGGGATAATGAAATATTGACAAGATTTAGAAATTTAGTTTTTGGCTAATATTTTAATAGTCCTTAATAAGTAGCACCTCCTTTTCCAACAGAATCTGGTAATTGCTCTGTTTTGGTGTCTAATGTTGTAGCCGCTACGGAAGGTCTAGTTAACGTTGACATCATATGACTAACTAGGAGCTTGACGTGGTGCTGACAAGGCTGAATTTGCCTTCAAGTCCTTGCCAAATTGTGAACAACCAGGACTGTATTTTAAAGTGTGTTTTGTATTTGTAGCAAATGTAAATCATGAGCCATAGCGCTTCATTGTAAGAAAGGAGGAAAACCTTTCATTTTCATGCAGTGTTTTATTTATATATATATATATATATATATATATATATATATATGTTTTGTTTTGTTTTCAAAAAAGTACATTTTTAGGTCAGTGCTGGACTTCCAGTATTCCTGGCAGATTGGTTTCATTTGAGTGATAGTTCCAACTGCATTCTAGTTCCTGGCTGTATTCTAAATGCAAAGCAGAAACTTAAATCCTTAAGTAGGACAGAGTGGTTTAGCAAAGAAAACCTTTGTAGCTTTTAGGTATTACCTTAAAAAAGCAGCTTAGCAGCAGTGAATTAGATATTTATTAATATTTGTTACTTGATAAGGTGTGAAAGTCTTTTCTGTGATCACAGCACTCTCCACAGGAGAAACTGTGAAAGTGCTGATGGGAATTGTAAACTTCCATAGACTATAGGTAGACTTAAGTTGGGTTTTTAACACTTTAGTATTTGCTTCAAGGAGGAAGTCAATGTCTATCAATAACCTTTCGCTCATGGAAAGCTCCCAGGGTTTTTATTCACTGGTAGATTTCTGCTTTTGGGAATATAAAAAGGATGCTTCTGCGCTGCAGAGAATAATAGAGTCCTGCACTGATGTTTCATTTGCTGTTGTGAAATAGTAAATGTGTTCACATGATGTCCTAGCTTCCTTTCTGTTTTTCCAAACTTTTATCAGGATGAGGGAAACAAGGAATATGCAAAGATTCATTTCTTATATACACAACGATTACTGTAACTGTTTACTGTAAAGGATAGATCTGAGATGAGCACTTGGAAGATCTTTTAAGTTAAAAGCGTAACTGTTGGCCTATTTGTGTCATGACTGATGTTTCAATGTCTTATGACAGCCTAACAGTACATAAGTAGGAGCATAACAAATGCTAAATGAAGACTGCCCACGTATAGCATCTTGCTATAATCTGTCTGTAGATTGGCTGTTCAGTAATTTTATCCAAGACCTGATTAGAAGGGTGGTATGTATATCTCTGTGCTCTTTTTTTCTTCCGATTTCCTTAGTCAAGTTTCTGCCTTTTTGTAGAGCCAGTGGGTTTTTTATCCTGATTGATTATTTCTTAAAGTTATCATAACTCCAGGGATGGGATTTATTTTGTGAAGTTAAACGATTTGGAGCGCAGGGCATGGAAACATAATGAGGCAGAGTAATTGTGAAGAACTGTGAATTTTGAAAATCTGGGCTCTGCAGTGGTTGTTTTCCTGATCTGTGTATTTCAGAATTCACGTATCTTACATGTAATACCTATGGAGACCCATCGTTCCCTCTGGACAGCTGTAGTGGAACAGGGAATGTATTGAAAGAGTCTAGAAGATAGTTGTTCCTGTTCAGGGGGAAGTTCCAAGGATAATGTTGTTATTATTGTTGTTATTATTAATAATAATAATTTGGATAGATTTTGTTGTTTGGAGTACCTGATAAATCATTCCTGGATGATGTTCCATTTTCAGTGTCTGCTGCTCTTGGCAAAGTTCACGTTTTGGGTTAAACTTCTCATGCCAGCTTTCTGGGGAGAAACACAAAACTAAAATACCAGCTCTTTTGTCCAGTACTCATTCTATAAGGAGCCTACCAGTAGGAGCCAATGCTAAGTCCATGTGAATTAAGAGCAGGTAGCACAACTTTACAGTTTGGTAGGTTGTGAGTTTATCCTGTGGTTGCTCCTCCTCCTGTGCTAGAAACCTAAGCTGCTTATTGCCTGTATCTTGTTTGCAGCTTATTTCTGTTGTGAGATGTCTTTAGTATGTTAAACCAGCTAATGTGTCAGAGGGACACCTCAGGCTTCCCTGCTGGCCTCAGCTAGAACCACCCCCTTTTGAACTTGGAGTTAACATGTGTCACATGTATTCTGGTTTTACTTGGAATATACATATTTCAAATTCAGGAATGCTGTGCAGTATCTAAAAAATGTTGTGTCAGCTGTCCTTAGCGAAAGCCAAATAACATAAATTATTTTTTAAAAGATCCTGAACCTAGAAAAAATCCTGTTAAATGAAAGCATCTACTGAGTAATGTAGGCATTTACATGCACACCTGTGTTGAAAATAAACAGACAAGATCTGCTGGTAGTTGGGGTTTGGTCTTCCATTTAACACCAATGTACTCATCTGCTTACTTGTGGACTAGCAAAGCAAGAGAGTTGGTATCTGTTGAGTTACAACTGTACCTTTTCTTTTCAGATCATACTCGCTGTAATGTTTGGATTCTGGACGGAGACTTATACCATAAGGGGCTATTGAAGTTTGCAGTTTCTGCAGAATCTCTGCAAGACACCCTTGTAGTGTTTGTTGCAGATATGTCTAGACCTTGGACTGTTATGGAGTCTTTACAGAAATGGGCCAGTGTCTTGCAAGAACATATTGATAAAATGAAAATTCCTCCAGAAGATATAAGAGACATGGAACAGAAGTGTAAGTTTTTGTGCATCCATATATTCTGGTCCCTTTTTTTTGGTTGTTGTTTTGAACTAACTCTTGCAGCTGTCTGTTGTAATGATAAATTTCTTCAGAGTAGTGTTTTAAGAATGGGTTGGATAAGAATTACTTTGAAATTGTGATTACAACTCAAATTCAAAAAGACTATTAGGCTTTAAAACAACTCTTCCAGTTTTGCTGTGCTAACAAAACATCAGGTGAATTAATGGTCTAAATCCCTTGCAGTAATGAGATTTTGATAATGAAATTATTTTTTAAGAATGACTTTTTAAAAATATTGACAAAATTCAGTACTGAAATGAGCTGTCTGCTCTCCTGTGGTATCTAAGCCAGGTCCAATTTCCACCCTGTGTTTATCTTCCAGTAGGTCTCTTTGTCTTTGTTTTTCACGAGGCTTAGGCTGTGATCCTGGTACATCCAATTGTCTCTGACTGCAGCCATTCCTACCTTATGACTTTAGGAATGTTGTATAAATTAACTGTCTTTCCTGGCATATCTGTGGCAGGAAAGAATCTGGCACTGGCAAGCAGTCACCACGGCACTGTTGTTTCCTGCAGCTTCTTTTCTTTCCTAAAATAGTTTTGAATGTTTCTTGAGTTTTTTCTGTTTCCCTATTGAATTACTCTAAAATAAATTCCTTCAGTGGAAAAGGCCTTAGCTGCAGTGTAGATTCAGACTGATCTTTGCTGGTTGCTGCTTTTGTTCAGGGCTGGTGGCTCGCTGTACTGGGGCGTTTAAACCTTGCAAATACTGTCTGGGAGCTTCCTTAGATTCACTTTAGGCAGCAGTGTAATCTGTTTGGCATGTGAGCATTCACATGTATTTCTATAGCTGATCTCCTTTCCCAAAAGGCTTGTGCCTACAGCATACTAACTAGAGTTTAAACTTAATGACAGAAACCACCTGGATTTGATCACCAGCTTATATGTACTTTTAAAAAAAGAGTAAAATCTGACATTTTTTAAGGGGAAAAAGCTTTTTGTGTGTGTGTGTATGAGAGATTTTTGGGAATGGGAGATGAAAAGGCAGGTCTAGTCTCAGAATACAACAGCTAACCCAATTTGCACTTTTCTGAGGCACACTGAATTTTAGGGAAGTCCAAATAAATGCAGAGTTTGTGCACTTAAATTTTACTTTTGGGAAGAGAAGTATTTTAAACCTCCCTTAAGAGTCTACTGTGTGGAGGAGCTACTTAGAGCTATGGCAAAGCTTTAGCACAGTGTTTAGGGAACTTGAAATGGTATTGTCTTAAGAGACTTCAAAATTAAAGTCTTGTAGAAATTCCCTGTTACTCTTGTACTTTAATAGAGTCGAGGGCAAAGGAAAATTAGAGAGCTGCCTAGCTTCACAGGCTTGCAGGACTCTGCTGCCATGCGATGGCTGAGCAGTGAACTTCAGTATCAGTGTGCGGGTGAAACGGGCCCTACTATCTGCACCCCCAAACTTCCATCTCTCTCCTTTTCTCAGTCTCTGTGTAGGACACTTGTTTCACCTCAAATGTGTGTCTTCCATATTGTTGCGAGCTGGCCCTGGGGCAAGACCTGTGCTCAAAACTTTCCCCACCATAGCTTGTAATTCTCTTAACAGCACATTTTGCTAAAAGAAATTCCTGTTGTAGCTGTGGGTATATTAGTGTAGCTGCTCAGACCATGTAGAGCACACATGCCTGAAGAATGCCTTTTGACTGCAGTCCATTAATAAAGCTACACCAGCAAAGTTTACTTACTGAGATCCAGCTGTGTATGCTTCCTAAGATAAGCTGCCACTGTGTTGCAGTAGCCCGGATATAAAAAAAAATGGGATAACAAAGCACAGATGTAAAGCAGGCAGTCAGAATATAGAAATGGGGTGCAGAGTGAAGGGATGTGCTAAATTCATTCTGGTAAAGCCCCCCTGCAGCATCTCCCCACAGGGAGGTGCATGTTTGAGTTCAGCTTGCAGAGCTGCATTCCCGTACATTTGCTTCTAGGTAGAACCTGTGGCATGCGGGCCGGACTCAGTGTCCACAGGGCTTTCCCCAGCGATTACACTCGGTACCAGCGCCTGTAGTTCTTGTTGACTCTGGGGAAACATTTTCTAGTATTATGCCGATAGCATCCCTTTAAAGTGCTGCTAGGTTGTTCCTTCTCCATTACTAAGATCTTATGACCAGTTTCCAGAAATCCTTTTGTTAGCTTACCCTTCTCAGTGGAATTGAACTTTGGACTGCTTGTCTTTGATTTCAAGGGTTTTGTGGCCTTTCTCCACCCAGTCTTTTGTCTCGTGTTTGCTATTGGAGATACTGACTCTTGGCTTGGCTGGGTGGATGACGCTGGGCTCCATCTGGTGTACGAGCTTTCCTTTTGTGTTAAGGAGCTTCCAGAGTGGGAGGCAGGACACACATACGGAAGCAACAGGCTGCCTTGAAAGAAACTGAATTATTCAGAGTATACCGAGAGCGTTGTTTGTCTGCACTCGCTGCTAGCACTGAGCTGCTCTGGAAATTCCTTGCTAAAAGCTTGGCCAGTGTGGGTTCAGATATATAACGTCAGTTCAAGTGTTCTAATTTAATTCAGGCTCAATTATGATAAATAATTGTTTAAATAACACACATTGGATTAATTATTTTGAGGAAGATCTAAATTTTGCCTACCTCTTTATAACAGCGAAGCAGAAGACTGTCAATAATCAAGAAATGCAGAAAGGAAATATACTGCTAAAATGGCTATTATATTAATGTCCTCTGGAGCATTTGAAGCTGAACACTTGAAACATAATAATACATTTTTCTGAAAATGAAGCAGTGTCCCATTTAGGCTGAACTGGTTTCAGATTCTCTGCCTTTTTTTTTTTTTGTCTTACTCACAGCTCCAATAATTCTTAAGCTAAAGAATAGAATAAACTTAATTTGACCAGATGTTTTTTGTCTAGGAATTCTTTTCACAAGACTAAAATTTATGGTCAGTAAAGATAGTGCTCAAAAAAAAAGCTGCATGAATTGGTTGTGAAATTTAATAGAGTGTAAATATGGAACGATTGTCTCTGGAAAATTTTCTGTGTTTTTCTCGTTCCGCTGTTCAGTGCCTTTGTGATCTAAGTAGTTAAGTTGTAGTGTTTGTCTGCCGTTTCCATATTGCAGTTAAACAGTGCTTCAAGACTGAGTTTATTGTTACTAGAACAATCAAACATAAGAATAATTGTGGACTGCTTTCTTGGTGGTACTTCTGTTCTTGTTACAGTCAGCTTTCAGTAGCTTGTGGAAATAAGCAATAAGGTGAGAACCAAAGGGTTAACCATAAACTTGCGTTCATTTGCTGTGTCAAACGCAAAAGTCTCAATAAAAGGCTTTTTTACCTAGATAAGCCCCAAGTCCGGCAGATAAATGAGTAGCAGAGGTGTCATTTTTATGGCATATCATCACCAGGTGATCATTTGTCAAATGTAATAGACTGTTCCTAATACTCAACCTTACTGATAGGTAGCAGAATATTACTGATTTGTCAGATGAACTTTTGCTTTTCTGGCTTCCTATTTTATGTGCATCATCTTACTTCCTGTTAAAAAAAAAGCCAAAGTTTTTTTCTTCTACTTTTTAATCAAGAAAAGAGTTATTTCCCATACCATAGAGAATGTGATTCCTTAACATGAAGTATGTGGAGGAGAAAATATTCATAGCTCATTAGGAAAAAAAAAGAGAGAGATTTATACAAGCTGTTTGGGTGTATGATGAACTTTATGGCCATTAAAAGTTTAAGAATGGAGGTCAAGTGAGAAACAGATATTGGAAGTAAAGAAAGAGTATTGAATTGCCGTGTGGCACTTTAACTGAAGCGAGCTTCTTTATTAGCCGCCTGGGCTGCAGTTTGTTGGTAAGAGGTAAATCTGACAGCCCTTGTGGTATAACTTTACTGGGATTTAATGGCTGAAGTTTGAATGATAATGGGGGTTCAGTGAGAGTCTTTTGAAAAGTTTTTAAGAGCCTATTGCTAGCAGGCACTTAAACCCCTTTAATTCAGAAACAAGCGTATTTGTGTTCAAGATATAGCAGTTCGAGGTTCTTACTAGAGCTTCTTTTGCCCTCTTTTAACTCCGATAGTTGCTTGTTCAGCAGCCACCCTTGTTAACTGAAGCTGAGTGTTTTCTGTGTTATTTCTCAGTCTCTAGTCAGGGATTAATGCCAGACCATGTGCATTATTAACAATCTTCAACAACAACAGTCTCCAGTTTGTTTCTTCCTCCATGCACGGATGAGGCAGAGTGAGGTACGGCCAGGCGGTCGCAGGGCTGTGCAGTGCAGGTTTGGTTCTGCCTGCTCTTGGGGGGTCTTGGCTCTCGAGGATCATGATCTTCATTCCCATTCAGCAGAAACTCATCAGGATGTCCATCAGATTTCTGAAGTTTCTATGTTGCATTTGCTCTTCTTTATATTAGTAAAATTCTTGGGGAATCTTAAATAATGGTTTGTGTCATGTTGTCAAGAGTCTTACTATTTTCAAGAGAGGCTCTCCTTTCTCGATTTTGAGGGGTTTTATACTAACAGATAACTCAGTAAAGAAAATCTTTTCTGCTCTGATATGGCCAAAGCCTAGGAAACTAATATTGTCTGATTATAATGCTGTAGTAAATTGAGAGCAGTATTGTCAAATATGCTTTTACATCCGATTAAGTCAGAGAGGCTTATCTGAATGTTTGTGGTGGGTGTAAGTGGTATTTTTAACTGTTGTGATCTACTTGTCTTCAATAGTTTTTTTTTTCTATCAAGTACTTACCAAAAACCCTTCGGTAGTTAATTGCTCTGGAATTAATTTGCTTTCTGTGAGATAGTCAGTAAACATATTTAATCTGCAGAATGTGCAATGGAATTTTGATTTCCAGTTGCTGAATATGGAACAACTAGAGGAAAGGATCTCTTTGAAAGCACGGTTGTTTTCTCTCCACCAGAAGGCACTGCCTCCCCAAGTTTAAAAGCAACTGCATTTGAATATTTTTAGTGATTAGAAGTCTTCTTGTCTATATTTATTGTGTGTTTTTTAAGCTTTTCTCTGGACTAGACCTTCCTTGTTTTCCACAGGAATCACACAATTTTATATTTTAAATAAAAATTGCAGATTGTGCAGCTTTGAACAGAAGTGTTCTTCTGATTTGATCTTCCTTGCACATGCCCATTCTGTTGCAAGAATGGTTCCTATTTTGAAAAGGTACAGTGACTTCATTTTGCAAGATTTGTATTTTTAACTATTCTGAGGTTTTTTTCCACTTCCTAAACCTCAGCAGTATCCCATGGCCTGCAGTAGAATTGCATTTCCTTCCCTGTCACATGGATGGATGGATGTGCTGAACAACACTGTCTTTGTGACTGTGCTGGAAATTGGGAGCTTTTACAGAGCGTTTTCCGTACTGTGAGTACGGTCAGCCTGCTCCCAAATTTCTAACGTAAAGATGCTTTCAGGGGAGCAGCTGGTGGAGCTTTGCTTGGCTCTTTCCGAGTGCTCCTCATGGGGAGCAGGCACATCCCGTAGGCAGATGGATCTGCTCTGGGCGTTCATCCTGCAAAAAGACAGAGAAGCTGTGAGTTGCAGCCCACTTTTGATTAAGCTTGCCTGGGGTCACAGTGCGCTTCCAAAATGGGGTTAATACTATTTCTTAGGCACTTCAGTATTTCATAGTATTCAATATTATTGGAACATGCGTCATTACCATAAAATTAAAACAGTGAAAATGTAGAAGACATCTAGGTTCCTCTGGACTCCATTATAGTTTTCCAGAATATAACAGAATCTCTTCAGATAACATTTAGAAGTCGTTGAGTTTGTATTTATGCAGTGTATTTTTTGTGTTTCTAACGTTCAACCCCTGCAACAGAAATTCACAGTCATAGAAACTTCAATTGAGTCATAGTTTATAAGTCAGAGTGGCTGTTTCAGCTTGGTGTGTCCTGTGCCCATGTACATTTTCACCATGCTTTCTGCCAAAACTAGGTACAAATTGCGCCAAGTACTGGTGACATTGCTAAACTATATTTATGTTTTCTGTTATCAGCTCCCTTATAATGAAATGCATTGAGTTGAAGAACGTGCATTTGTGCATACTGTAGCTCTTGGAGATAGTTTTGATTGCTTGTTCTGGATACAAAACGCACTTGATTTAACTCACTGTAAATGTTGGTGGAGAATTATTGTGTTTGAAGGGGGCAACAAGGCTTAAGCTTGCATTCTGTTCTCATATAGTGCCTCGTTATAAAAGCAAAAAAGAAAAGGTGAGTTCTAGTTATTCGTTGATTGGTTATGGCTTATAAAGAACTAGTTCCTTTGTATCTTAAGAAGATCTCTCTCTTAATAGTTATAAAGGAGTTTCAAGAGTATGTGGAACCTGAAGAAGGCTACCAAGGATCACCGCAGAGGAGAGGCCCTTCTGGCCAAGAGGATGAACACGTTTCTTTGCCACTTGGAGAAAACGTGCTGACCCATAACCTTGGTATTCCAGTGCTGGTAGTTTGTACAAAAGTGAGTTTCTGGTGCTGTTTGCCACTATGGAAAAGTGTAATTACTTTTGTTTAATTTTGCAGAAGGATATAACCTTATCAATTAAATGTGAATTACTTTATCTTACGATGTATTGGTGGCACTTTAAAACCAAAGGCTCAAAGTAAATGCGATGTGTTTGTAATATTAAGGAAGATGTTTCAAGATGTGCTGGGAGTGACTGGGTTTTTCTGGTTTTGGTTGTTTCCCTTTCTTGCAGTGCGATGCAGTGAGTGTACTAGAGAAGGAACACGATTACAGAGAAGAACACTTCGACTTCATTCAGTCACACATTCGTAGATTCTGCTTACAGTGTATCCTTTCCTGCACTGAAGCGATTTGCTGTAATGTGGAAGCAAGAAAATATGTTTTAGCGTTGAATTGCACATAAAGTTAATCTGAGAAATTGCACTTCAAGATTGCTTGGTATTTAGTTATTTACTACTTGGTATTTTTTGTTTTGAAAATGTTGAGAGGTGTATAGCAATGGTTTTTAAATTCTGCATGGAATTTGGAGCTTTTGTTCCTTTACAAAGGATTTGCCTTGCACTTTGTGAGGGGCTTTTTCTTGTTTTTTCCCCTCAAAACTTGCAATTTCCACATAAACCCGAGATTTTGGCAGTTTCTTTAGTTTTTGACTTTTTCAAAATTAGGTGCCTGGGAGAGTAGGTAACTTATGTGTATGTCGAGAAAAGTACCATGAGTCTGCTCCTGTTATACCCCCTTCCTCTCCTGGGTACTAAATGGCTATAGCTTTTGCCTTAAACTACTTCTCAAAATGAGGTGTAGTAAATATATATCCATTAGGTCCTGTTTTGAAATTCTTACTACAATTTAAAAGCTATATCTTACATGTTTTCCTTAAATAAATAATCAGATGGGGCTGCCTTGATTTATACATCAGTTAAGGAGGAAAAGAACCTTGATCTGTTGTATAAGTACATTGTACATAAAACATACGGTTTTCAGTTTACCACACCTGCCTTAGTGGTAGAAAAGGATGCAGTTTTTATGTAAGTCAGTTGGATAAGCAGCATGGTTTCAGATCATTTTATATTAAGCATTACACTTCATATAACTATATATAAAAAGAACTTGAATGATTTGTGTCATTCAGAAGCTCAGTATGTGAGTCTTCTGAAGTCTTGAACTGAAAAACAACTTAGTGTGTATTATTTGGGTTACTGGACTCAGAGTCTACCATTCCAGCTTTGTACTGTCTTTGGAATTTAACTGAGAATGAGGACAGACCTGTAACAGAATTGCTTTATTCAGGTAGAGGGCAGTAAATAAATGGTCTCTGTAGAAGTGCTTTTTGTGACCGAAAAGGAAAAGCTTTCCTTCTTTTTGTAGACCTGCTGGTTGGGACAATGAAAAGAAAATTGCCATTTTACATGAAAACTTCACAACAGTGAAACCAGAAGATGCATATGAGGACTTCATTGTGAAACCTCCTGTAAGAAAGGTAAAAAGGGGTAAACTCTTCCCTGGCCCCTGACAAATAAGCAGTTTGAATGGCTACTAATAACTACTAATATTGAAGAGCTCCAAATCTAAATGTATTTATTTTTTTAATCAAAATGTGTGAAACATCAGGCTTTCATTTTAAAACTTCTATTAACAAAACACTTTTTCAACAGTTAGTCCATGATAAAGAGCTGGCAGCAGAAGATGAACAAGTATTTCTTATGAAGCAGCAGGTAAGAATGGAAGAATGAAACCAAAGCTCTCCATTGTTATTGCCTACAGTTTGTAATTCCTCCTTTAAATCACTAGATAGCCACTGTTCAGTTTTGCAAATTCACATGTAGTTGTGACATAAGACTATTTTAACAAAGGCAAATAGAAAATATGGCCACTTATGTTGGCGAGTTGAAGGAAAATATGCTGAGAACAGAAATAATTTACATTTCAAAGGAGAAGAATGAGAAGAAGATCGGAAATTTCACAGCATAGATATATTGATGTGTAAAATATAAATACTTTTAAAACATCTTAGTGTTGCAGTTTTCTTACAGCCAGAGGCTTGAAAGACTTTAAGATGTCAAATCTGGCTGTGCCGTGTCATCTTATTTTCTTTACTGCTCTGTTGTTTTAAAAAAATAAAACCCAAACCAAACCCAAAACTTTCCTGTATAGTTGATTATAAATATAGTGGTTACAGACTTGGGTGGCTGTGGTTCTGTCTTTTTTATAGTTCTGGACCGGCTGCCTAAGACAAAGGGCTGAAGCTTATTTATTCGTTTTAACACTGTCCTCTAGTGGTAAAGTCTGGAAGTATATAAATATCAAAGGAAGCCCGTAAATATCAGAAAAAAAAATCAAATAAGTTAAAGAAATAAACTACAGTGAAGCTAACACTGACATTATTCTGAAATATGTTTAATTTTCTTAATATGTTGTTTTTGCAGTCATTCCTTGCCAAACAGCCAGCAACGCCTACAAGAGCATCAGTAAGTAGATCCAAGAGAAGAGTAGAGGAGGTGTTTTCTTTCCTTCTAGGAAAGAGGGAGCAATTCTAACCTGTAGAGATTCATTTTGTAAATGTAAAATACATAATCTCCAACTGCAGAAAGTAAATAATAAAAAAGGCATTATTTTAAAATGTTGATTGTAAATTGCTTAATTGTAATTCACTGTGGTAACATAGAAATATCTGATGATTATTGAACTAAAAAATTACTACAGTGATTCATCCTTTCTTTCAGTGGAGGCACATGCCCAAAATAACTAGTGGTGTTTTCTTTGAGGTTTTTTTTTTTCCTAGTGTGCATACACTACAGAGGTTTAAAAAGTAATTAGTATGTGATGTTACATTTGCTTTCTTCTCTAATTTGTGTGATTTGGACTTTTTTACAGGAATCTCCTGCAAGAGGCCCTGCAGGATCCCCAAGAACTCAAGGCAGAGCTGGTCCTGCCAATGTACCCAGTGCCTCACCAATAACATCAGTTAAGAAACCAGATCCAAATATTAAAAGTAAGAATAAGCATTTTATTGTTTTTATCATGTGTTACTTCCCTTAAAAAGAAATCATGTTTTGTAGAAGGATTTTGCAGTTTATTCACTAATGGTATCGTTAGTTTAATAACAGGAATGAACTGATGACAGCTTCAGGTTTGATTTTCTTTTTTCTTTCTTTTGTCATTCATATGATTTGAAGTAGATTTCTGTGACTGCCAAGCAGGGTCAGAGCTCAAATGCATTGTTTCCTTAGGTTGCCTAAATACATCTATTATGCATCAGTTCGATTATTAGACTGGGGATTGCTTTAAACTACATGCAATTTTATACTTCACATCACTTATTCTGGAATCCACAATGAAACCCATTCTACTAAACCTTCTCTAGAGTGCAATTTTTTATAGTAGATGAAGAAGCTTGGGAATTACACCCTTTCCCCGCACCTCCTCAGCCCTAACACAGAGCTTGGCGGTGTGGGCTGGTTTCTTTCCTCCCTGAGCATTGAACAAGTTGGTGGGGCCAGCGTTGTTTAGATGGTGACTGGTGCCAAACCTCACCCACAGTGGGTACCCTCCTTGTGCAGTTCTGAATCGTGTCTCATTGCTGCGCATCCCCGTCCTGATTTATGAAGGGTAGTGCGGCGTGAGAGACAGCAGTAAAATGTCTACGCAGTTTGTTAATGGACTTAGAAATCTTCACACATCCACAATGAATACATTGTTTCTTGGATTCTACATGTAGAGAAAACAAAAGCATACAAATATTTACATTAAAATCACCTCCCTGCCGCCACTCCAGAAGAGCAGTAATACACTCTCGGTCATTTCTGACTTTGCCAAAGAATTGAAAGGACTCGTGTCTTTAAATTGAGCAAGGAAAGACTCTCATATTTTAGGTTTATTTCACTGATTGGTAAGAGAGTTATATATGTATGTAAAAAATAAGTTCTGTTGTTTACCAGTACTAACTATTCTGTGATATATATATTTTTTATTTAGATAATGCTGCAAGTGAAGGTGTCTTGGCAAGTTTCTTTAACAGTCTCTTGAGCAAAAAGACTGGCTCTCCTGGGAGTCCTGGTGCTGGAGGAGTGCAAAGTACAGCCAAGAAATCAGGTATTGGACTTGTGATTTGCAGGCTGGTTTGCGTGTTTTCAGTATTTTATTTGGCCCACGTTGGTCTAACAGTGTGCATCTTTTCAACTGGACACTAAAGTGCCAGACCCTGACAGATGACAGTGCCAAAATGTGCAGTCTTTAAGAACTAAACTACTGCAGCTTCGCAACTCCAGGGCTTCTAGTAAGCCTGTTATAACTTGACTATGTGAGTGAAGTTATACTGCTGAGATATAAATAATATTTGAGTCTTGATCATATTCAGGAAGTGTTAATTTCTTTTTTTTTTCCTTCCATGGTATTTCAAAGAACTTCATTTGGTGGTTTCTGTGGTGTATTATTTTTCTTGGCATGGACTTCTAGACTTAAAAGTTATTTATATTCACAAGAAGATTCTTGTAGATTCCAAGATTTGCCTTCACCTTTCCATTCCTGTGCAACAGATAAAGAACTAGGGTTCCCTGCTCTCACTGGAGTCTAGGAAGGAGAATACGTAACAATTGTATAAAGCTCATCTCATTGACTAAGGCCATTACCATCCTTGACAATATTTTTGTAGGGAAACTGAAAGTGAGTTACCAGTTTAACTTATAATGTAGGGGAAAACTTTGTTCTCTTAAAACAGCTTCTTATCTGTCTCCTTCTTTGAAAGGTGCTCACCTATGATGGTGGTAAAGGGGAGTGTGTAAACTTGCCTGTCGTTGAACGGCTTGGCCATGTTTCTTGTGTCCAGTATGAGGTAGTTGCAGGACACAGCTGCTTGGTGTTCTTTGGAGGCTTAAGGTTCCAGTCTATCTAGCGTTAAAAAAGCCAGAGTTTTTGTTTAGATCTACTTTTGTCTGAGCAAGAATTTTGCGTGTTTTTTATTGTTTTAGCATTTAGATTTTTTTAACTCCAAGGTACCATTAGTTTACATGTTAAGTGTTTTGTATTGTAAGTTATATTAGTTAATGTACTCATTTTTAAATTTAGTTTAAATACTCATGCTTTGAATAGATGCTGTTAAGAGTACTGTGGCTTACAACTAGTGCTTGAATCTAAAACCTTTGTAGTGATTAAAGGTAACCTTTTAACTTGGTTATGTCTTTGTACTTTGGAAAAAACACTTAAATCTCCAACAGTTAAATCTTGCCTTCTTAATGTTTTCAGCATGTACCCTGGAAAAAATCCACCTAATATTTCACACACATTTGAGCTGGAAAACAGATGCTTGTTAAATTCTTTGGCTATGTAAGGAAGCTGTACATGGTTATATAATCTACTTTTTGTCTAAAAATATAGCTTTTTAATCTTAAATGCTTGTATGTATTAGGCATATAGAATATTTAGTTCCAATTTTAGTGTTCAGTTTGTGGGTTTATAATTTTCAGAGTGAGAGGATTAAACTGATGGTTCAGTTAGAGAATTGTTAAAAAGTTGAGTCTAATATAAAAATGTAAGATATGCTTTTCCATTAAATACTTCAGCATGTCTGTTTCCAATTGAAGAAGTCCTTTGAAATGACTGCTCTGAGATATTACATGAATATGCAATTCGTGTCCCCTTTTTTAAGGCAAAAACTGTCTGCAGACATAAAAGAGTTCTTCCTGTTAGTTGTTTAATATTAAAACACAGCAAGTGTAAGTGTGACCAAACAAATGTGATTTTTGTAGCAGGTGTCCTATGTACCCTGGAAAACTTGTAGCTAAAATCTGGGTTTAAAGTCAGTCGTTGCTATCAGTTCTAATAACAGACCTGTGTATAGTTGTTTTTAATAGAAAATTCTAAATGTGATTGTTTTCAAAATGTTAATTGCTGTAAAATATATCACAGTTTTCCTTTGCTTTATGCTGGTGTATAATTCAGCATTTCATCTCTTTAAAGTCAATAAAATCTGAGTATTTATCAGTCTTTATGTAGATGTTACCTTGCGTTGTGTCAGGGCCTGTGTTCTTGGGTAGGTGGTGAAATAATGAGAAAATAAATGACACATTGTCATATGAAAGCGATTTCATGAATACTTGTACTCATTGGTTAAAACATTTAGTTGAAATTAAATTGTTTTAACCTTGTCCTTTCTCTTTTTAGGACAAAAAACAGTTTTGACGAATGTTCAAGAGGAATTGGATAGGATGACTCGCAAGCCAGACTCTATGGTAACAACAAACTCTCCTCCAACAGAGAACGAAGCTTGATAGCGCATAAAAACGCATATGTAAATGACCAAATAACTATGTAAATTGATCTGATAAGACCAGGAATTTTCTGCTATGGCAGATGCTATCAGTTTTCTTGGGGCAGGGGAAATGAGCTTACTCCATCATTGCCTTGTCCCAGTAAAAAGTGCACATTCAGGAAGTTTGCATATAAAATCCCTCTGTATAAGATAACCATTTAGAGTTTATATAGGGCAATTCTTTTGGTTTTGGAGGTAAGCAGGTGCAGCTGCATTTCCTGTTGGGAAGAACACAGAGAAGCAAAAATGGAGAATTCTTATTAAAATATTACTACTGACTGCACACAAGGCAAGAAAGAGAAATTAAATCCTCTTTCAGAGTTACTGGAATTGGCTACTTGTATGTTTGCAAATGCATTATATTATTGGAAAGGTGGTGGTGGTGTAACAGAGCATTAATTAGGTGAAAGGAGCCTAGGGAGGGAGTGAAGCCCTGAAAGGGGAAACAGACTTGGGACAGTGAGAAACTAGAACGTTGGATTGACTGGAGAGGAGCAATGTTGTTAAATCCTGTGTTTCACATAGGGTAAATAATCACTGTTTTCAAAAGACTACTTTACATCGGAGAATTCCAGGCCAAACACTAAGTGTCATGGGAATTTATTCTTGTTATAAATCTTGTTTTAGTTTTTAAAAAAGTCTAAGAGTGTGGATGCCCTTTCTGGTGTAGCTGACAAAGGGAGAAACTATAACTTGTTTAGATCCAAGTGCCTGGCACAGTGTGTGATGTGTCTTTAGGAGGTGCTTGAATTTATTGTGCACTGTAGTACAAACAGTCACTGTTTGGTTTTATTTTAAAATGGGTAGTTTGGCAATTTGTATTTAATTTTAAATCCTGTTTTCTGATAGCTTCTGCCTTTTTTTTACGCCAAGAGGCTAGCCTATGAAGAATGGTGGGTGACGTATCATTTTCCCATAATGAAATATGCTACAGAACGCTCTCGGTATTTTTTTTTCTTACTTTTTGTAACTAAATATTAGCTACCAAGCTAAAATTGATTCCTGCCTTACACCTATGGAGGTTTTTAGAAAAGACTTTCAAAGGCCCTAGTTCCAACCGCATCCGCTGCAGGTGCAGCCAACTCCAATTCTGAAGGTAACCTAAACGTATGAATGTGTACATGGTGAACACACTTAATAACTTGTATTTTCTCTAATGTAGCATTTCATTTGGAAAGATGGCTTGTGGTTGTCCCCGTTGCTCTAGCGGAGCTGTGCCCACGGTCACATAAAACCATCATTCTGTAAAAACAAACAAAACTGCTATCGTTACTGAAATGGCACTTTGATTTTATATACAGTATGCTTGTTTTACATGTACACACTACCATAAATTAAAGCTACCAAGCATATTCTGTGCTCTTAAATGTTGAAGGGAAAAACCACAATTTGAATTTTGCAGAGTTTACTTTTTATTGATATGAACTTGTACTAAATCTGATGTCTGGATATAACTTCCCTAATATATATTGTTACTTAAATATACAGAATTAGATTGACCACTAACACAGTACTGGATGTTAACTTCAAATCCTATGTTACATCAAGAGGCTGTTCTTGTAAGTCTGTCTAAACATTATCTAGAAAGCTAAGAGTATTTACTTGCCTCTCCGACAAACATTAACATGAGTATGTTACTTGTGCCAGTTTTTTTGTTGAAAATACTATGTTTTTCTCTTTTTTTTTTTTTTTTACTTTTTTAAAAAATAAGCGGTATGACCTGAAGTGATACAGTTGTGTCAATAACAGTTAGCCTAAGGCTGCGGACAGCTGGTGGGGCGTGTGGATGTGCTTCCTGGTGTCCTGGGCGCCAGCTGCAAGTTACCGCACCAGAAGTAATTACACACTGTCCTCCTGACACCGAGAGTTGAGATCGGAGATTTAAACATCCAAAACTTGACAGGAAAATTGAAAAAGTGGGTGATCATAATGGGATATAGTTTGAAAACCTCAGTCTGAAGCTGCATTTTTTGTCATCTAACCTGATAAGCACTTTCTCTAGTAATACGGCTAAAACTTAAAATCGAAGTACTTTCCGGTTCTACAGAAATGTTAAATACACTAAAATCAATTAAAACTGATAACGTATGATAACTTAGCAGTGTTGCAGAAAGCTGCTTCTGACAAAACAGGAACGGATTTCCGGTTTCTAATTGCAAGTGAATGCTCCTAGTTTATGGAAGAAAGTCGTAAGTAATGTTGCATCCTGTGATTGCCGAACTCTGTCAGCTTGGGTGAGCTGCACGGTTGCTAATTCTGGTGTCTTCAGGCATTGGAACCAAAGGCCAAATTGCAAACAGCCTTTACGTTTTCAAGTGAAACTTCATTTTATTTGCAGATACACTTGTATGGTAGACTGTTTAAACTATTATATGACTATATTTATATGCATTATAGTGACTGCATCTACTGTTCACGTTTAAACTAAGAAAACAAAAGATGAAAGCATTCAACTTGAAGCAAATAGAAAAGTTTAAAGATTGGCCCTTCGTAAAAATGCTGTGGTTATGCTGCTTGATTTTAAGTTTGCACTTTTTTTTTATTGGCATTTGAAAAACCTGTTTAAACTGAACAGAATTTCGTATTTTATTTAATTTAACTACGTTGAAAGTGACTGCTCTGTACATCATGAACTTAACAATATACATGCTGTAAATGAAAGTTCACTGTCCTGTATACTAAGTTTATTGGGTTTTTTTCCAACTTACAATTAGGACTGCAAATGTATGAAACAAACCTTAGTCCATTTGTATGGCTTTAACCAGGTGCAGTATGCAGTCATGTGGAATCTTGCTTTCTAGTGCTGGCAAAATGAGGACGTCTTTAATTACTGGCTTCAATAAACACGAATCCAGACTGCTTTATGCTGTGCTTTTTTGTTGTTTTTAAGATCCCCCCTTAGAGCTCTTTCTCTGGAAGCAGAATATTAGTGTGTTCTCTGAACAGGAGAAGTTGGCTTAGACCATTGTGCACCTTGATGACAGCTTTCTTGGGAGTTCTTGTACCAGCCTTTGCTAATGCAGCTCTCCCGGAGTTTAGAGCATGTACCTCGTGTAAGTAAAGCAGAGTTGCTGTAGCCTCGTTTGCAGAGAGAGGAGCGCTCGTGGTAGTTTACACATAAACAGTTATGTCAGCAGAACCGGGTTGGATGCAAAGTAATATATTTCATGAGGATGGGGAAACC
Source organism: Nesoenas mayeri (assembly GCF_963082525.1). Taxonomy (NCBI): domain Eukaryota; kingdom Metazoa; phylum Chordata; class Aves; order Columbiformes; family Columbidae; genus Nesoenas; species Nesoenas mayeri. Next base: position 19,127,896 of record NC_137547.1, read on the forward strand.
ACATGTTGAAGCACCTGGATGCTTTTCCAGGTGAAGATGTATACTTTATAATATATTTTGTGGAATACTGTTTTCAAGCAGAGCACTGCTCCTAAATTTGCTGGATTAAAGGCCAGATGATGAGAAATGTAAGGAGTAAATTGTTTGAGTGGTGCAAATGCCTCTGCTCTGCCAATAGCATTTTCTCCCTTTTGTGGGTGTAGCATTTTCTTCCTAGTAAGCACAGGAAGAGTACATGGATTTAATTAGTATTCTACTTGTTTGCTTCATTTTTATTTTACCTGGATGCTTATGTATCCCCCTGCATCGACTGAAGTTCTAGTGGTTAATGCTTCTTGAGTCACTCTGCCTCTGAAATAGAAATGAAATAAGCTTTTGGTTTCTGAAATACATAGTTTCTCTAGAAGTGAATCTTTCTGAGGCCATGAAACAAGTATAATTTTTGAATTGCCATAATGCTTTATGTTTTCATAAGTTCATTAATGTAAGGAATTAATTTTCATCCTTCAAGATGAGATTTAGAAAGTATTTTTTGAGTATATGAAGAGAATTATTGGTTATGTTAACTGGGGAGGGGGGAACTAACTGAAGATTTCCTCTTCAGACATGCTTAAGTTGAAAGTTACTTTCTTCAGAAAGAGCATAACAGTGGATCGAAATGGAATAACACTCTTGTAACTCTTACATTTGCTTTCCTGTTGTTTAACTGCGTGTCGTAGGAGGGTAATGTACGCTGGGACAGAGGCCTGGTAATTAAAGTCTGGATCCCAACACAGGCTTGACACACATTTTTGCTGCAGAGCAAACTTGGATGTTGCACCCAAGTTTAAATGACCATACTGATCATGTATGTCTTCAATGGTAGCATAAAGGTGGAGATGAGTGTTACTTGCTGTGGTTGGTTAATAAAAACTGGTTTACATTGGTAATGAATCACTAAGTACTATCAAATTAAAACCTCTCTTTTTAAGAGGAATCAAATTACTCTCCGTGAAGGACTTGGTGTACCAACTATGCTTCAGGGATTATTAGAAAGTGAAGAGGTTCAAATGTTTCAGATGGTTTGAAAGACTTGAGTTACTGTGCCCATAGGCACAGAGGGAGGGAGAAGAAAAAAATGCCATTTTATTAAAGATCAGTCACTGACTACACAGAAAATCTCTTAAATCCAGAACAAAGGCACAAGGCAAGGGGGAGAGACCTTGGTACTTCAGCCAAACCCTGAACTGGATTATCTAGCTCAGGTGCAGAGGTCAGTAAGGAGGGCAATGGAGACTTTTATCACCTGTGCTGTAATCTCACTGTGGGACTCCACTCACAAATGCTCAACAGCTTTCAGCTGACGATATCTTTTGCTAATAACTCTTAGTTCTTGTTGCAATGGGCTGGTTTTGAAACAAGAAAGTGGTATATTAGCCTTAGATATGTGTGAGAGATTGGGGTAACTGCATTAATACTGAAATTTGTGTATGTTATAAACCTAAATTGTTACACACAGGTTTATTTTCCTGGGAAACGCACCCGTGCCCCAGAAAAATACTGGATTGTCAGTAGGCAACTATAATTAGCAACTGTTTAGCTGGCTTGGACTGGTACCTTGCAATGCTGTTTTGCTGGGCTGAGAAATTGCCAGTGAAACTGGCAGAATCTGAGGTACTTCACATTTCACAAAATCCTGTCAAAATCTCTCCAAGTCACCTTTTAGCTGAACAACTCCGGAGAGGATGCTGTCATATTTAAAATACGTTACGCACAGTCTCCTCTGCTGTTGCATTTGTGCTCTGCCCTATTCTACCCCCTCGTCAAAAAGAACGTAAATCCTTTGGCCAGCTTCAGTGACAAGAACGATCTTGCAGACAGCTGACTTAATACCAGTTGCATGAAAATTAGTGGCTTGGTGGAGACGATAAATCCAAAGATTTCCTCTGCTTGAGGTAGGGATTGCCAAGTAAGTTTGGCTAGTTCATCGGCGAGACGGGCCAAACAACAGTCGGTCTGCGCACACGGAACCTGGCATAGCACTTGCTTCCTTTTGCTCAAGCAGTAGTTTGAGGACATAAATAGGAGCTAAGCCTGCGGTGTGTAAAAAGGGACCCTGGGGAGGGTGCTGGGTCAGGGGAAGGTGGGAAGAGAAGACCTAAGTCTGCAAGGAATCAGGATGTATTAGTTCCGCTGTGTATGGCTTTGTAGAGTTGGGACCATCTGCCTGCATTGAGTTTACAGCCAGTGATGGAAGAGTCGACATTATTTTTCCTGTTTAAAGAAAGGAAAAAAAGCCAAAACTTTCCCTTACATGTAGAAGATGGATGTAACTAAAGAAATGCTCTGCAAGGGAATGAGCCAGATTAGCTGAACATAAAGTTCTGTTGTATGGGGGGAATTAAGTGCTGTTGAAAAAAAAAGGAATATTCTTTGAACTGTTGACAAGTTAGCAATAAGCTGTAGTTTAGCTATAAGTAAAGCAAATTCAGAAGGATAATTCAAAATGAACTTTCTTAACATTTACAGTTCCCCACCAGAAGCGCAGGGGCTGATTGGTTACGTAACAGCAAACACAGTATTAAAACAGTTGAGGTCAGTTGTTTTCACTGGCCCATTTCGTCCATGGAAAGAAAGAATGCAGTGAGTGTACTTCATCTTTTTTTTTTAAAAGCTTGCTAAGGGACCTTTAAAACTTAGCGTATAAAACATGGTTTATACAATGTTTTTCATCCTCCCCTTCAGCTTCCCACCTCCTCAAAACATAAAACCCAGCTCTTTCCCTCCCAAGGCCTGCGGTACCCTGCACGCCCCATCTCTTGCTATCAAAATACTATCACAGGGGGAACATGACCATGCCCAGGCAGTCATGGGGAACTAGTGTTTTCTGACCTTCTGTTCTAAGACTCTATGTTTTTATGGTATTATTGGAAGAAGACTACCTTTTTTCTTGATTCAGGGCTTTTTTCCCCCACTCTGTTCTCTGAATAAATGTAGTGCCCTGAATAAAATAAACACCGCTGTCAGTCTCCCTGCATATTTTTCAGTGTGCTTCATTATACAGGATTCTTTCAAAAGAAACATAACCCACAGTCTTGGCTGGTTCCCAGCACCATTAAAGGTCTGCTGGCACTTTTCTTAAGAATATGACGTTCTGCTTCTATTTTTTTATAGAAATTAAGTTCACCTCCCTGCTATGTGGAGTGTCTGCTGCCCTTCAGCCCAGCCATGGCTGCAAGGTAACCCCTCTCTGGCACTTGTGGATTGCAGATGTCCTTACAAGTTTTTGGAGGTGAAAGGAGTCAGTGACTACTTCATCAGTGATGAAGGCAGGGGAGAAAAGTACCTGGCCCAGCAGACAATACTGAAGATGTTAATCTCTAATCCTAGATTGAAGAAAAAAAGTTGCTCTGTGAATGGCTCATTGTTAATAACATATAAAGTTGTAAGTCTGCAAAGTAAGGGTCTAATTAATTTTATTGGTGATGTTGCCTTTCTAGGCTTTGTTTTTTTGGCAGACTTTTTGTTTTGATGGTTTGTTTTTGAAGGGAAAATACTGTTTCCTGATAGCGATGGTGAAATTCCAGTAGTGATGTGTTTACCTGTCCCGTTAAACATGAAACCAGCCCCGCGGAGCTCCGTGGGACAGGTTCGTGCTGACTCCAGCCACCGCCTCCCGGTCCCAGCTGCGGGACCCGGTGGCCGCCCCGCGGGGCTCGTGTTGGAGGAACCTGTCGCACCAGCACACGCGGCCTGCAGGGATTCCAGGGCTGCTCTGTTTATTTTCCAGAGCGTAAGGGCTGGAATACAGGTGAGGGTGTTGGCAGTGTGCGTGGGCTGATGTTACAACTGCAGGCAGGAACAGGATTCACTAACACTTTCTGTTCCTAGAGCTGCCCTTTTTTAACCAGACAAAAAGCCCGGAGTCGCTTGCTGTGCTGTGTCAGTGTGTGCCTGAAGCACCCCGACCAAACGGTCAGATTTGAGAAGCCGGCACTATGCTGTCAGCTGGGAAAGGTTTCTGGATATTCAGCAAAAGAAACTTTGATAGGTTGCCCTTCAAAGTAGTTTCTTTCTGTCCTCCTCTCTGCTTCTCTTTGTACTTCCCTCAGTTGCTATGACTGTGTTTTGACTCCTAGCTGAGGAATTTGGTTCTCGTTATTGTTCCTGAGGTGCCTTTGTGCTGAGCGGTCGGACCCGAGGAGGTTGCACAGCGTTACTTCAGCGTGGCTGGACACGGAATCAGCAGCAGTTATCCTCCACCGGTTAGAGATAACCGGCTCCCCACCATTCTGTCCAGTTTTCCTTCTGCTTAAAGTCCATGTCAGAACTTGCAGCTTATTCCTGTTGTATTAATTCCTGAGTCTGACTCAGCAAAGTTACTTGCCTGCTTCCCATGCTGCTCATGGCTACAGAATCACGATGTGCATGCCACACTCCCACCCTCTGAAAAAGGACGACTTACTGAACTAAGGCACTTAAAACCACCAGATGTTTTCTTTAAGCAAGTTCTTTAGTAGCTTCTTAGGGTGGGGTTTGTGGTGGTTTGGTTTTTTCTCTTTTTTTTTTTTACCCAACTGAAAAGTTGAGGAAAAGCTTCGGGATTTTTACATTGAGAAATTCAAGGGGAAAAAAGCCTCCTCTCTGATGCCAGAGTTAAACTCTAATCACTGCTCAGCTCTCTTGGAATTTGGCAGCATCCCAGCGCTCCTTCCCTTTGGTAGGTCATGTGGAAATACCGGAGCGTTTTCTTAAAGAACCGCTCAGCTCTTTCCAGGTACTTGCACAGATGTAACTTTCCCATTAGGATTCTAATTCCTTTCGCACTCTTAACTACGTTTAAGCACCATTCATAATAAGCACCATTCCGATCTACAAAATGTTATGTATAAACATTAAAATACTTCTAAGTGTGTTAAAACTACATAAATGCAGCTTTAAAGATCTGATTTAAAGTTGGTATTCCTATTAAGTTGAAATAGAATCACGTGCTTCGATCTTGAAAATAAAACTTCAATGTGCTTAATGCAATGAATCCACAGCTGATTAAAGGCTGTGTGAATAGTTGAGGTGGAAGTTGAGAGGTGAGGGTTGTTCGTTCAGTTTGATCAGTGATAATATTTAAGATTCTCTTCCTACTGCTTTTTACAGCTAAATCACCAGTTGGTTTTACTTTATCACCGCTGTCCTGGAGATTGTTTCTGATGCCAAATGTTCAATTCTGTCAAAACTGGCTTAACTGTTCTGCAAAAATACAGATCTTTGCTCAAGTAATTATAGTGTCTATGAATAGCATACTTGGATTTCCTCCTCTCTGTGCTCTTTCTTCCTTGTTTTCACTGTTCAGTCATCTTTCAGCTGCATATGAAGTCCTCCCTCATGAATTCCATCAGCGTTGATACTGTGGTGGTGTTTTGGGTGCGGAGCATTGACCTGTTTCCCCATTTTCCTGGTCTTGGTATGCAGGCCCGCGATGAAGTGGCAATCGATGCTTGAAAAGCATCTGAACTTGTAGAAACAAGAGTTATCTGAAAGCAATGTGATCTGCCTTGAATTAATGCAGTTACCATTTACTGGATCAATACTTTTATTTACATATTAAATGTAGACTTTTTTTTAACTTCAAGTGCTACAGAGCGCGCTGCAAAGGTGCCGTATCAGGCAAGAATGTGTGTAAAGGATTCCTTTGTTAAATGTTGGCAGCAGCCTCAGAAGCCCTTGCCAAGTCTGTCCAGCCCACCCACCGGTCCAGGAGGACGCCAGAAAATCCTCTGGTATGGCTTGGGATTGGCGCTGTGCCATTTACCATGGGGGGACGCCGGCTGTACAGCCGCGGTGCCGAAAGGGGCAGCGTGGCTATGGACGGCGGTGCCGATACCCCGCTGCCCTGGGAGCTTCCCCAACGCCTGTGAAACCGCCGTCAGCGACACTGTCAACGCGCCGGCTGAAAACATGGCTCGCCATTGCTCTAATAACACTTGGGATGGAGCAGAGCGAACTCATGCTGTGCTTTCGCTACCTAGGTAATTAGCTCACTGAAGAACAGAGGGGTTTTGGAGTGTCTATACTTCACAGCGTTCTCAAAACGCTCTGATGATTTTAAGTACATTTAAACTTTGTGTCGTCCACTTGAAAGGAAAAACTAAGCTATTAAGTTTGCTGAAGGCTGCACAGGAGGCAGGGGCTGTGCCAAAAAACAATCAAGATCTCTTATCACCTAGCCTTTTTATTAACCATCTCTCCTTTTGTCCTTCATTTGCCTTCTGCAATAACACCTTTTGATTCTCCTTCAACATACTGATACGCTTTGGTTACAACTGCAAAAGAATAATGTTCACTGGGTGTTTCAAAAATGTTTTCATTATTTTGCTCAGGATGGTTTTCTAGAACCATCACAGCAAGTGTTAAATGTCTCTGCAGGTAAATGGGGAAATCCTGTGTTCCTGGAACAGCTGTGGAGCCTTAAGTCAAAAAATCCAGAGAAGCTCTTAAAGGGGCAACTGCCTACCCATCATATTCCCTGCAAGAAAAAGCTCGATGATACTACTATGATTTCCCTGGAGTTACACAAAAGTAGAAAGAAGAGACTATAAAAACCTATTAGTCCATCATGGCCAGCCCTGTGCCAGTGCAGGATTTCCCCCCTTACATTTATGATTTCATATTGTTACCCTAGTTTCATGTGCCCCAAGCAACACGGTTTCCATGCTTCTCCATGCCTTGCCCCTGTTTTCTTCTCATTTTTCCCCTTTTCCTGCCATTTGCCCTTCACCAAAGGGCAATGTTTTTGTCTTCTTAAGCATGCCCTCTAACACTTCATCTTGCTGGAGAATATCAGCCTCTTCCAGTACCAATGTGTACCAGAGAGGTTATGAAAAGACACCTATTGCCTGTATACTGCCAGCAATGCCTCAGTTAACCAAACGATGACTGCTAATGGTAGACAAAACCCCGAGTCTCTGTCCATGCAAGGTTCCTGGTGAGTCTGAACACTTCCATTTCGGCTCGGTCTGCGGTACACAGCACTGTGTCTGTCTCCGTGTTAAAAAATCCTCCCCAAACCTTCAGCTGCATTTGATACACCTGTTTTTTTGCCAGATTATGTTGAAATTTCTCCTTATTTATGGTGACACAGAAAACGTGTCTCCAAAAAGTGATTCAGAGCCTGTCAAAACCAACTGTTTACTTGGAAAACTTCGCTATTTAAAATGACACTTTAAAATGTTTCTAGCACTGGTGGAAGAACACCCCGAAGGTTCCCAGTGTTCCAGCTACTGTGGGTACAGTATCGTAACGACAGCTCCAAGTGTAATTCTGAGCAGCGTGAACTACTTTATGTATCTCGAAGGATTAACTCTTGAGTTACGAATACAATTCAAAACGCCATTATCCTTGACTTTCTCAGTGTTACCATCAACATCGCTGCATTTAAAACACTCCAAAGTCAAACAGCCATTAACGCAGCAGGACGCTAAAACCTCCTGAAGCGCCAGGACGCGACACCCGCGATCTCCGACCGGCTCCAGCCGAGCAAGGTGACCCGCGGCCGCGCCAGGCTCGGCTCGGCTCGGCTCGGCTCGGCTCGGCGCCGGCGCAGCCGGGGGCAGGTCCTTGCCCTGCCCTGCTCTGCCCCGGCGGGCACGCCAGCGCGGTGCCGGCGCCGGGCGGCGGCGTGGGGCAGGTGCCGGCCGCGGGGGCGGAGCGGACGGGGGCCGGTGGAGGCACCGCCCGGCCGCGGCGCAGCCCTCCGGGGCGGGCTCTCTCCGCCCTTTCCGCTGAGCGCAGGGGGAGGAGCGGCGGCAGCGTCCGCGGTGGGAGCTGAGCGCCGTGCCGGGAGCGGGGCAGGGCTCCGAGCCGGGGGACTGAGGGAGCCCCGGCGGCCCCGCCGCAGTCGCAGCCCGGCCCGGGCGGCTCCTCGCGTACCCTGCGGGGCGAGGGCGCCCCCGGGCGGCGGGGCTGAGGGCTGCCCGCACAGCGCTCTCCTCCTCCCGCGCGGGGCCGGGGCGGCGGCAGCGGCGGCCGGTTCGGGGCACAGCGCGATGCTGCCCCCGCTCTGCCCGCGCCGCTCCGCCTGACGGGGCGCGGGGGCGGCCATGCAGCCGGCGTTCCGTTAGCTCCGCGGCCAGCCCCTCAGCAGCGCGGCGGCACCATGAGGAACGGCGATGACCTGGAGGGCTTCGACGGCGAGGCGTCCAGCACCTCCATGATCTCGGGGGCCAGCAGTCCCTACCAGCCCACCACGGAGCCCGTCAGCCAGCGCCGCGGGCTGGGCGGCCTCCGCTGCGACCTGGACTACCTGCGGGGCACCTTCGGCAGGATCAAGCTGGCCGAGGTGGTACGTACCGCCGGCGGGGAGCGGGCCCGCGCTCGGGAGAGCCCCCCGCGGGCTCCTTCCCCCGTGGCGGGGCGGGCGGGAGCGCGGAGGGCAGCACGCGGCGGCGGGGCCGCGCCGCTCGCCCTGCCGGCCCGGCGGTGAGGTGCGTACCTGCGGGCGCGGCGCCTGGCGGCGGCCCAACCGGCCTCCATTTCAGGCGGCCGGGAAGCCGCCGCGGGCCGGGAGCGCCGTGCCACCCGCGCTGCCCAGCTCGGCGCCGGGGCGAGCGCCGGTGGCCGGGCCGTTGCCGCCGGGTGCGGGGGCTCCGTTCGGCCCGGAGCGGTGCGAGCTGCCCGCCCGGTCCCGCCCGCTGCCGGCCCCGGCGATGGACGAGGCGCCGCTGGGTTTCGGGTGGCCCGGGGTAGGTCCGGGCGGGCCCCCTCAGCTGGGGCGGCTTCCCCTCGCAGCGGAGACCGGCCCGGGGCCGGCCTCCGTGCCGGTGGGTTTTCAGGAGTTTGCCGCTGTGCCGGTTGATTTCGGTCGTTTTTCCCTCGGTGTGCGTGCGGGGCCTGCCTGTGCGCTGGGAGCGCGGGGCTGTTCGAGACCTGCACAGCTGCACGATTTCTATAGGTTAAAAAAAAGGGGCGACTTCCCGGTACATAGGTTGAAACGTTCTTTCACTCTGGTGGACTTGCCGTCGAGAGCGGCGGTGGCTCCGGTCTGCCCGGGACCTGCCCGGCGGCGCGGGGTCCGCCCCGGTCCCGCTCTGAGCCGCTGCCGGGGGTCCGTGCGGGCCGGGTCAGCGGCTGCCGGCCGCGCTGCCCCTCAGCTTCCCGCGGAGTGTTCGCAGGAGTAGCAGTAGCTACATTTATACGCTCCTAAAATGATAATTCGGCCCTTCGAAGGCAACCGCGAGGCTGCTGTGGCCGCCGATGACAATGAGTTTGACACCCCTGTCTGAAGTGTGCAGAGTCGAAGAAAAGAAACGCTGGGCACCCGCCCTCCGCTGCCAAACTCTTGTTTTTCCATTCTGAAATACAACGTCAGCCGTGTTGGTTCATGTGCTTTGAACAGCTGAACTGTTTGATGGAGTCTGTGCGAGTCTTAGAGCACCATCGCAGCTAAATGTGTCATCACATCTAAGCGTTTTGTCAGTTTTTCTGTTGATGATGCTGGTATTTGTCTTTTCTGATCTGCTTTCAAAGCCACTTTAAAATTAGCATTTTTTTAAATCAACAAATGTGTTTGTCAGGATAATTTGAAGTAGGTGTTTTATGAAAATAGTAAGCTTGAAATAACTTTTAAAGTAGTTTCTTGTAGGGTAGTACAAATTGTTTTCCCTTAAAATGGATTAGTTCCTTGAGGACTGTGATGGCAGAAACATTTTGGTATTTCATATGTATAACTTCATGTAAAACCACTGCTGGTTAACATAAGGCAAAGGTGGCGTGTACAGGTTTCATGTAAAATACAGTCAAAGTATCCCGGGTTCAACAGTGATACAAGTTTGTAGAGGACTGCAGTGATGAATCTATGATCATTTTTTATGAACACAGAGCAAAATCCAGGATTTGGAAGTTCAATTTGTTGTTTTCTCATCTCCTCAGTTTAGAACAGAAGTGGTAGCAATGAGCTTGGTACCTGAGTCGTCCTAACGAGTGCAGCTGGATTTGCATTATGTGTTCTCAGGACTGAAGCCAAAGAATCTGTCATTGCTGTGCAACATCTACCTGCCTTTGAACTGTTAAACGCTACCCGTGTGGTAGAAATCCTGGGGTGGCGCTGCCTGATACGCTGAAATAATCTGCCCTCGGGATTTTTGTTTCTGTTCCTACTGCCGATCCTTTCTGTAGTACGTTAATAACTGTGGCGAGCTGCGTTAAAAGCTTGTAATTAAAATGAGTGATTACCGATCATGAGGAAGTGAATCTGTTATTATTAAGCTTTGATTTGGTTGGATCAATTTCCAAAGTTATATGGGGTACACCTGTTAGTTTTTAAGTCTTGTAAAGAAAGATGGGGAAAGCCACACTGTGCTGGAGTTAAAGATAGGGGAGTTTTCTTGTCTGTTGAACAAAGACGTCGCTACTTCCAGTACATCGTTAGGAAGATGTATATGTGCAGATTAGTATCTTCAGGGGCACAGAGTGATGTTTTGTGTCTTTTTAACAAGAGTCATCTGAGCTGTTGCACATGCTTCCTACGCAGTGCATTAATCCAGTGGGTCAGAAGTTAATGAGAATTTAAATTGGCAATATCAGGTGGAAGCCTGCGTACCATCTCAACACCTTTAGTTCCTGCACAACTGTACTCAAAAGGAGCTCTATCTAATTCATGGTAATGACTGGTAGAGCAGACTACAGAATTTTGCAAACTGATAGAAAACTGAGCCATTTTGGAAAGGAAAAAAAGAACACATTCCATAGCGCACTTAATTTGCCTATTTGCTAAGTATAATGATTTTAATTATAATGTTTAGTAATACTGTTACATTTTAGTTTCTACAGTATTTTTGTATCAAACTCCATAGTATAGAACTCTAGCTCTTAAAAGCAAAGAGGAACTTCCTTTATTGCATACAAGAAAACTTAACCAATACTTGTATTTTGCATTTTTTAAGATAAAAAGGTCTCTCTGGTAAAAAGAACGCCACAGGAAAGATTACAAGGCATATGCCTCATTTAGCATCAGGATTTGTCTTAAATTACATATATGATTGGCAGACAAAAGTATCAGGTCAGGACAAGCAGTGCTGTTTTTTCTAATCATCAGTTGAAGGACTTTCCGCAAGTCAGTTTGTAGCTCTGTCTGTGCAGGATAAGTGTTGGGCTTTGTGCCTTAACTGGCTCTTCTTCCAGATGCCCATATATGATTGTCAGAAGCAGAATAAATAGGGAGTAGGTTAAAAAAAGAAGTGACTGAAAATAGGTGATTGTAGGGCTCTGTTATTTTGTTGTAGATTTGTCTTTATTGATTCAAAATGTTGTTACAGGAGTTGTTACAAGATGGAAAGCAGTATGACATTTTAGGCGTATGGAGTAATTTAAGTACTGCTAGAAGGGTGAATAGCTTTAAGTCATTAATATTTCAAGAGAATATGCCCTCAAATATCCTTAAAAGGTGCACAGACATAGTGGGTTATGATAATGATTCCTGTATGGCTTTGTGCAGCTTATTTCTGAGTCTTATTCTGGCTTGCTTTCTCTTGACTCCCAGAAAAGGCTGAATAGCGTTATGTTTTTTTGTTAATCTTAAATTTGGTATGTGAACTAAGACGACTGTATTTTACTCTTTAGGGTTACATTGAACAGTCAGGTAGTAAATATATCTATCTGCCTGCTAGTGGTCAGTAATATTCAATATGAGGAAGTAATAAAAAGAACCCATGTGGAACAGCTTAGTTTTGAACCGATGTTCCTCTTTTTCAAAGTTCTATTGATAGGTAGGTGAGCTTTTTGGAAAGCAGCTCATTAGCCTATAGGTTATTGTTCTGTTGAAATAGTTGTACGTGTGTTTACTTGGATCCGTGAGGAAACATCTGCTGCAGCTGGGGCCGGAGCTGCGGGCCTGTGGTAAAGAAGCTTGAAGGAAGGTGGTGAGTGGTGGATCGTATCAGCAAAGGAGTTTCCAGGGCTACTGGGGTGGCTGAGACACCTGATGGGGTGTCACCAGGCGGATGGAAGGTGAACGGGGTGAAGGGACATGAATGCGGGGGGGGGACTTGCAGTAGTATGGAATTCTCATGTTTGATTTTGTGCCTTTTTTTATTTTTTAAATGGGAATTTGAGCTTGAAATGCAAGTCAGGGAGAAGCCAGTACACAGAAATGCTTTTCCCTTGGGGAAATTGAAGCCTAGGTGGAAATTGTCTCAGCTGACTTGCCGGCATTTAGATGGAGCAGTGTCTTGCCATACGGCAGATGTGAGCTGTTAGATAGCTGTCCTTGGAGACCAGAGCAGAAAAGCTCTTTGGAGTTTATTTTCATTACTCTCTGGCATGATTTAATGTTTCTCATGCTTTGGGGGGCTTTAATACTTCCCATGGAGATTATTGTACAATAATCAAACAGATATCCCTGTAAAACTTTCCTGTGGATATCCTCAAGTGATTTTTTTCATTTCACTACTCCTTCCCCATTCCCTTGAATTTCCTAATTAGAGTCTCTCCTTTTCCTGAGCGTGCTTGTGGAAGACAAGTGTTCACTATGTGAGCAATCGGGAGGGGCCCGTTGCTGTGATCCAGAAGAGATGGGCTGGTTAGCAGGTGCCACCTCTTCACTAGAAACTGTTTTGCTTTGGCTTGCCTGCGTGTGTCTGTGTTTTGTTTTGGGTGTTTTGTGTGTGTCTGTTGTTGTTTTTCTTCTCCTCACTTTATTTTTCGGTTCAGCTTTTTGAAATGCATGATTGTATTTCCTTGATTGTTTTAGTACCGCACCTTCAAGGATCTTAGTGTTGTTAAAGCTGGGTGTAGATATATATTTCCCACAGAAGTTTTGATGGTGAATCCTGAGTGCCTGTCGTCTGCTTCTGTTTCTTTGGCATTGCAGCTGTTCATTGGGCCAGCAGGTGAATTATGAGGAGCCTGGTTGGTTCTCACCAGCATCCCACTAGGTTTTAACAGGCACTTGGTTTAAAGTAACATATGTTACCTTTAACAACTGGGACAACTGATAAGAAGAATTGTGCCTGGCCAGCTCCTGTGACCTTCTGATGGAGGTCGAGTCAGGAAACCCTTATCCCATGCTTAGCTCAAAAGAGGATGGCATTTGTGATGGTTAGTGGTGGCTTCTGCGGCTTGGACAGCCCTAGGCTTTAGTTTCTTCATGTGTCTGTTCCAAATACTACAAAACTCCACCAGAGATGCATTTTAAAGAAGATAATACTTCTGCTTGGGAGGTCTCTGAGCTACAAGTTGCTGATGAGCGTACTGGGAAGCATCACTGCGTGCTGCTCTTGTCTTCTTCTCTATAGCATATACTATTGCTCGTCAGTGGAGTCAAGATTTTAAGCTAAATGAAATCTGGTGGGAATAGCAGTTCATATGTTCACAATTTTCAGAATAAGAAGTTCCATCCTCACTAGTGGAGAGTAGCTGAATGTTGGAAATAGTTGTTTTGTGGCTTACTGTCATTATACATTTCCAGATCCAGAAATTGTTTAAGGCCAGAACTACAGTAAAATTCTTTGCTATCAAGATCTGTTGAAATGAAGAAAACAATTCAAAAAGCCAGTAATACATGCCTAAATGGGACTATAGAGAATTCCTGTTGTTCATTACATTAAAAAAAAAAAAAAGTAATAGCGTTTATGTTAGAAGGAATAAGCTAATTGCTGACTATTAGAATCCAGTTGAAAACTGTTATGAGGTGTTCGGTAATCTCATATTTAATTATCGCTGCCTTCTTGTGCCTTCAGCTCGGCATCCCATTCCGATCACTGCTGGAGGGGAGGATTAGATGAGTCCCCAGTCTGGTGTGTCACATCTCAGGGCATATCTAATTCTTCCCCGTTCCTTTCTCCCTGTCTCCCTGTCTCTCTTGTGATTCCTGATCTGCTTCATTTATGGCTGGTTAGAGTGAGGAGCTGGGTGCTTTACAGGCAGCTGTCATTCTGTAAATCATAGAGGTTACCAGTTGGCCACTGAATACAGTGTGAATATATCAAGATTTCTTTCATATTAGTTACTGTAAAGTTTGGTTTTATGTAAATGGGGTGTTAATTAAGGTACAGAAAATGAGACTGTGCCCAGTAGAGGTCAGTAGGTGATGTTCTCTGCATGGCTCAACCCGAGCAGTAGGTGACCCCTTTCAAGGGTGTTTTACCAATGCGTATGAAATCACTTTTCAAGCCTCTGTTGCAAATACCTCTCCTGTTCCATCCTAGGATTGCACTGGTAATTTATAGTCATTCCGTGATTAACTCTATCCTCCATCTTTTATGCTCTTATAATTTACAAACAATAAATATGCGTTTATATAAGAAATACTTGTGTCTTTTTGTGATGTATGCTGTTGATTCCCAGTGGTATTTGTAGCTGCTTGTTCGGAAGATGTTTAGTATGACATTGGATACTGGTGATCTTTGGCATCGGGTCTTAAGATTGCTGTAATATTGTATCAAAATGATCAAATTTATCATCACAAATATGCTTAGAAATTGTCTTTAGATAAACTATGTCTCTTCAGTATCTCTGAAACTCTTGATTTCTCTTTGGAAAGGTTTATCTTTAATGGCTGTAGATCTTCATTGCTGACATTTACCATAGAGGGAAAAAGGATGAGAGAACTCTGTTTAGCTTTCTTTTTTATTGTTCCTGTGTGTAACTAAAGACAAGACTGTGGTTGTCTCCCCACAGAAAGGTGAGTGGGTTTTAGTCTCTTCCATGGTGTCTCTTAAGCACAGGCTGGTGTCCTACTGTCAGTAAACTCCAAATTCCTCTTACAAATTTCTCTCTAAGATGGTGGATAGCTTTAAATTCTGCTTTCAGAAGAGATTTCTGTAATCTCTGTAATAAGTACCCTCTATTTTTTCTCACCCATTATGAACCAGTGTAATTGTAATAGATACACTATGCTAATTGTTGATACTACAGTAAGAAATTATTATTTGTAAAACTACCTTATTTTCTTGTAGTTTTTCCAGTGATGTCTTTTGTTGATGAGTCTCCCTAGCGATTTAATTATGATCTGGAGATAACACAAGGAGAAGGACTAGAAATGTAAGAGGTTGTGGTTTTCTTATAACCAGTATAGGAGCAATCTGTTATTTCTGATGTGAGTTAATGCATCATTTTGTCAATCATCTTGCACACTCTTTGGTTGTCACCATCATGTGCTCAAAATTGTATTTCAGTAATACCTGTCTTGCTTCTAGACCTCAACAAATAACTTTGTACAGAAATTTTGCATATGAAGAGGACTGGATGCACAATGAATAGACACCTTGACAGTGGGTCAGCTGCTGTTACGCTGTACTGGTAGTAGTTGCTATTTCTAAATTAGAGCTGGACAGAACGTCACCTAATTCTCAGGTGATTTGTGTGGTCATTTGCTTCTAAAACATGGAAGTAATGTTTAGGTTATTCTGGAAGTTGTATGGTCAACTCTTCAGAGTATGGGAGTAGGAAAGCAAAAGCTGGATAATACCAACCTGATGTAGAATTGGTGTAAGAATGTACAACCATGAGTAGAGGGAGGATGGGTCAAAGATGGGCAGAGAAGTCTTGGAGCTGCTGCAGCACTCACCTGAACTGAGAAGCCTGAGCGCTGTGCAACAGCCCAAATCCAGTAATGCCGTCTTTACAGTGACAAGTCTGAAGCATTGTTTTATTTAGTAGGTGTCCAGGATGAAGTCTGCCCTGGTGCTGCAGTCTGTTCTTAGGGTGGCTTAATGCCTGAAACGTAATTGCAGGCGAGCAGAGCCACTTTCAATGTTTCAATCTCACTGTGTGCAAATTGAGCTGGGAACTGTGAGTATCACATTTCTGCCTATTGTATTTAGCTAATTGTAATTAAGGCTCTGATATTTAATGCCTTAGCTTGTGGAAGACTATAATGCATTTTTCCCCAAACAAGTGTCTGTGGCATCGTCTGCAGTTAAACTTCTTCTGATGTATAACTTGATATTCAGATGTTGATGCTTGAGTAATGTCTTGTTCAAGGGACTTGTTTAAGTTTTCTTTAGCTTGTATGTACATTCACAAAGTGCTCAGCTTGTAACTGAGCTGAATTTGTCCACGATAGTCCCCTTCGTTACGGCATAGTTTAAAAACCCGGCAGCCGTGTGCCCGGTATGTAGAAATACATCCTGTACTTGCATCTGGAGTTGCATATGGTGACACTTCTGCCGTAACCGTCACTTAAGCTAAACATTGTTGTTTTCAAATGCTATAAACCTTCTGGTGATGCAGTACTACTCATAACAGGCTCTTGGGGTGTTCTGGCAACTTTTTGCAAAATTATTTTATGAATCAACTGCAAACATTTCTGTATTAGTAATTTTCTGTACTTTTGTACGTTTTAAACTGAAATGTTCATGGAAGAAAGCAACAAGTGCGGTTGTGAGTGTTGTGAAACACTTAAGTTCTGCAAGTCTTTTAATAACCTTCAGTCGCTTTTTGTCTTATGAAGTTATTTTCATGCTAGGAACTGATGTTGTTATTTGAATGCGATGAATAAATTATTTAGTTTTTTGATCATATACTCTTCTAGAAGCAAGTAATTGTTGCACTCATTGCTTAGAAACTTTTTCTTTAATATAAATGAAACATTTTATTAAACATTGGGGTCTTCTAAGTTTGAATGCTGTTGTCACTTAGTAACATCTTTAAAGAATGTTGGGAAGAGTCTCTTCCATAATTATAGGATAGTGTCCTAAGTCTTTGGGATGTTCACTATGTTTAGTTTGCGGTGGCAGTGCACAGTACAGTAAGAATCATGACGGAGAAGCCAAAAGCACTGTTGCCAGAGCCTTAGGGCTTTTGTGTTAACAATATTTTGTAGTCCTCTCTTTGCAGTGTCCCAAGTTTCTTTACGGTCCTCAGGCAGATCTGTTCTTCGGTTATAAAATCACGAGTAGGTGGATTTGCAGTTACGCAACGACAATTTGTGGGCTCTTTTCTATTTTGGATGAGACACTACCGTATAATGCCTCTAAGACAGTCTGAGCAGCAAGATGGGCTTGAAGGTTTCGTGCATTCCCCAGTACAGCTGGCAGTGCTCTTTAATGTTCTGGCCTACATCTATTTTTTTAATGTTCTGTTTTACCAGTATGTCTAGACTCTTTTTGCCTTTTAAGGCATGGCATCTAAGGGGGCCTTCAGATTGCAATCTTGGGAACGTTGGGATTGCAAGGACATTTTGCACCATTTCCTTTAAACAAAAACAACCCCAAAAAAACTTTAATGGATTCCTTAGGACTACTTCAAGTTCTTGAATGTTTTCTCATTAAAATTCCTTTCTTGTTTTAGTATTTGTGGGATGTTTGATGTTTACTCATAATCGGGATTAAATGGGGTTTTAAAGGATACAGACTGATTCTGATAGTCTTAAAACAGAACTTTCACTTTTAAAAATAGCCTGACAGGCTAGTTAAACAGGAGGCCGTGCAGATCAAATACTTGACAAATTTTATGAGTACACCTTTACTTCTTAAACCCAATTAATCTATCCTACTGTTTGTTACAGCTTTACAGTACTGTGTTTTAATACGGTTTTGACTAGCCTGGTTTCCAACACAGGTTGGCTCATGAGTGTGAATGGGAACATGAAGCCAGGTCAAAAGTGTTGAATTTTAATACATTTTTAAAGAGCTGAGTAGAGAATTCTTGTAAGTGAAGCAATAGCCATTTTTTCACGTTGTTTAAAAATCATACAAACAAAGTCTCGGTAGCTTACTGTGTTCCAGCAAAGAGCATGTGGATGTACCATACAAAACATGTGTGCGCAGCCTGAAGACAAAAATAGGTTAACTATATTTATCCCTTTGGTTTAAATAGCAAAGATATGATAAGTTATGAGTTCTTACAGCTTGACTTAATAGAAACTACTGGGAAACGGACCGGAGAGGATACTGTACCATTGCTGGAAGATGGGAACTTGGACAGTGTGCTGGGATGTACCTCTCCGGGACGTGTTCTCTTGAGCATCCTGCATGGTTGTTACTAACAAACCAGTAAATGCTGATACAAAACTAGTGATTGCAGTGGCAGTGTTAAATTAGTCCTTAAGACAAACAAGAGTTGCCAATGATTTTTAAGGAAGTTAAGTTATAACTTCCCCTGCCTTGGTGACAGAGTTACTAAACTTTTATTGAACTTGGCTGTTGAACTAGATCTTTTTTTTTCCCTTTTGTTTCCTGTAGTCAGTTTTTACTGTGTGTCACTATTGTAGTAAAGCCTGCATAAATAGGACTAGCAGCAAATCGGACTAGTGGAAGATGACTTTCTTCTCCCCCCTCACACCCTTCTGCCCCAACCACGTGCAGCTGGAAGTGGCTGAGGAAGATGGAGAGGACCTCTGTGGTCCTTTGGTATAGGTGTGGGAAGGCAGGGCTGCTCGGGGGCTGCTGAGAGGATTTGGCTGCCTGACCTCCGAGCCGCGGCTCCTGCTGAGGAACCGGCTGTGTCTTGCACCAAGCGGTACTGGTGGCGTTTGGGAACGAGAGAGAGATGGTTACAAAGCACCGTGCTTGCAAATGTGTGTCAAAATGAACATGAGACAATGAATGGGAAAATTAAGCCTCAAATATCAGGAAATTGAGAAAAAACCCTGCCTCCTATAGTTTACTGGTTTATGTGCGCTTGCCGAAGCCGTTGGTACAATCCAGTGTGCTGTAGATACAGAATAAGCCTTCCTGTTTATGGGTTGTTCATTTCACTGAGTTGCACAGGAATTAAGTGATTAATACATATAAATGGGAAATTTAGAAATATATAACTCTGGAAGTTTGTTAAATATTGTCTTGCAAAACCTGTTGCTTATGAAAATATTTTGAATTATGGTGCACATGAATTGTAGTTTCTGGGGGCTGGAGGCACAGGTTCCTGTGGAGTAACCGATGGCGTTTTGTGTGTGGTGTTTGCCCTTGTTTAAAGCGTCAACATGAAGCTTCAAATGAGTGTTCTGATAGGATGGGATTGCTACAGAACAACTGGTGGGCTTTTGTTTATGGGACAGGTGGCACGTTACATTCCTTTTTTGTCTGATCTGGAAGGCATCGAACCTCATTCAGGCTTCTGTGAGGAAATGCAATATGCCTAAACCAAATAACCTCGTCGCAATGTGCCTTAGCTTCAGATTTTGTTCCCTGCCATCTGCTTGGCTGGATAAAAACTGCAACATACCTAAATCAGAGTGATGCAGGGTTTTGTGTTGTTAGGAAGATGGTTGTGTTTTGGTTGGGTGCGAGTAAATGAATAAAGTCGCAGTCAGGTCTGTAGAGTGTGCGAAGTGTGGATGAGCAGCTTGTTACAGGTCCAGAATAACGGTGGGCCAGGTACTGATGGTGACCGCATGGGAGCTGTGCAAACCAGGGCCTCTCTCTGCGTGTTCACTTATTACTTTGAATGCCAAGATGGCTTTATTCTGGAGGCAATATAAATGTGTGACATGAAAAAGGTCTTAAATTATTGAGCAGTAACAGGAAGGAGTATGTTGTTTGTTTGTAATATTTCCATACTGTGAAATCCTATTTGTTTAATGGTGTTTGTACTGGAATTGGTTTTGCATTTATCTAGCAGATAAGCATGTTTGTTGTATAGGTGTGTCCAAGCTGTACTAATGCCTGGTTAGCAGGAAATAAGTCACTGTGTCATGTCTGCAGCTTTTTTTTTTTCTTCTAGACAATGTGATTAATATAACTTTTAAAATGGATGCATTTCTGTTTTAGCCAGTTCAGAATCTCTTCTGTTCATCTTAGTTCAGTCCAGTTAATTTTCAGTTAATTCCAGTTCTTCTGGCGTGTTAGTTTTCAGTTATTTCCAGGGTTTTTTTACATGTTAGTTTTAATGTACTTGGTGTTTCAAAACAACTGTCATTCTGTTGTTAACTTAAAGCTGATTACTCTTGTTCTTAAATGTGACCCTTTTCCATAATATTTCCAAAATATTTCTGACATCAAAAATATGTTCTGTGTGTAGGATCCATCTTTTGCCTACGTTGGGGAAGGGAAGTCAGCAGTAGCTGGATCTTTCCAGGATTATTGTAAACTATTGGACGTGGCAAACGATAATCTGATTTAATAAAGATGGCGTAATATTCAATGCTCTGAAGTCTTGCCACGTTGTGTTCAAAAGTGAACTAAGAAATAATGAAAACTTAAGGATTGCAGCTACATGTAAAACCCTAGAGGCGCACTGAAGATCTGAAATGTGAATATTCTGCTGTTATTTCTAGTGTCACCACCAAAACCAAATCAGAGTTGAATTCAGAGGTCTGGTTGAGTTTCTCTGGGTTTTGTTCAGTGTTGTATTTTGTGCCATTAGAACACAATTTGGTTCCTCCAGAGTGCTGAATCTCTGGTGTTTCTTAAGCTTTCTTCTCTCGCCAGCGTAGTTTTCCTAAGTTTTCTGTGTTGTCAAGAAAGTTTAATACTCATTTGTGATTTAAGGCTCCTTGCAGTCCAATTACCAGAGTTAGTAACACATTTCTTTTAGTCTTAAGGATGCAGACTAGGAACAGGCGGGAAATCAGTCATTCTGCTTCGGGTAAAAGATGGTTTCCTGCTGGAGAAGCAGGGCTGTGTTTAAGCCATACGATCCCAAATATTCATATCTGTGTCAGCTGGTTTAGATGTGGGAAATGCATGTGTTTTGCAAGGAATGAGACCCACTTGGTTTCATACATTAAGTTGAGACTGCTGGGCCAAGTAAATGAGAACAATAAATCTAGATTTTAATTCAGAAACGTTTAATGTCTTCAGATACTTTAAGTGGTGTAAAAGCAATTTATTTCTTCTCTGTTTTGTGCGTATGTATTGTGCCGTGCCATTAATTTAAACAGTCTGGATGTAAAAACGTCTTGGTAGTGTGACATTCTTACGTAAATTCTGTGGGTATTTTTCAGGCAGAAAAAATGCTGACCATTTTGTGGCTTTTTGGAAATCATGCGTAATTATGTCATTTAACCACACAATAAGGCTTTCTGTGGTGACTTTTTAGATAAACAGGAAAACTAATTTTTTTACTTTGTTTTCATTGCAGAACTGTCTTTTTTTTTTTTATATTGTTAGTGCAAAACTGCTTGATTATTTTCTTCAAAAACAAAACACAATGTGTTCTGACAGGAAAAATACACCATTAGCAACCCCCTGAAAGCTCTCTTTCAGCACTGGTGCCTGTCATAGCACATTTTCTCCATTTTGGGGAAATACAGTGCATGCCTGTGTTGCCAAGAAAGTGATGTAAATATAAGCCATTTACATAGCCCTAAGGCAGATGATTTCTTCATTAAGGGCCCTTCTCCAGGGGAGTTTACATGAAAGTTGAGATGAATACAATGATGGTAGGAGGCTAATGTGGTAAATTAAAGGACACGGGATCCCGGTGTAGAGGCTCTTTTTCAGGAATTAAATAGCCCTAAATTGTGGTCACTTCATCCCCTTCCAGTGAGGGCTCCTTCCCTCTGAATAGAGCCTTTATTTGGGGGTTCAGTGGAAGTGCAATAGCCTCACACTGTGTGTGAGTTATCTTAGCAGCCCCCAGCGTCCCGTGCTATCGAATTGGACGGCAGTTGGCCAGTTTATTTAAGATGAAAAGCAAAAAATATAATCATTGGGAAATGGATCTCATATTTAATCCTGTTCTTGGATAATTTTTCTTCTGCCTGTGCATGGTGTTGGTGGTGGGAGATGAGGGACGAAGGTCATGGAGTTGGACCTGTATTGTACACATTGGGCTGTATTGTACACATTGGGCAGACCCAGACCTGTTCATCAGTTTATGCTGAAACTCTGGTTTGTTGACCCTGCTTTGTTGACCAGATGCTCGCGTCTCCTTTGTTCAAGAAAACATTGCACAAAGCCTAGGCTATCTCTGCATAGACCTGAGCATCCAGTAGAATAAGCAGATGTTTCCACGGTGACAAAGTTGCGTATCAGCACAGTATCTACCGTACTTACTTCAAGAAGAGTGCAAGTAGAAGGGATGCTAAAAGCGACTGTTAAAAAAAAAGAAAGGTAGTAATAGATTTATACAAATCTTATGATATGGAGGAAATGGGGTGGAACAGGAAACTGTCCAAAGTACTCAGTGCAGAGAAAAACAGATGACAAAGTTTGTTTCACCCATTAGAGGAAACTTTCTCTCTTGACTCTGCCCGAGAAAGCTGTAGCTGTGTCATTTGTGGGAGGGAGCAGTAATTCTTGTAAGAGGAGATCTCCACCGCATTCAACTTGTCATTTTGCCTCGGTAAACCAAGCTCAAAGTTCTGCTTGTGGAAAAACTTGCCAAAACTCATCACCCTAAACCATGAGACTCAAGAGCAAGGGTCGCCTTCTGCGTTGGCTAAATGGCAGCGTGCATTTTGTTGGCAGAGACCTGTAGTCTGATATGATACTGTTTTTTTTGTGTTGGTGGGTTGTGTTTTTTTGGTTTGTGTTTTTAGCTAGTCCTGTAATGGCAGTCAATGGGAGACAGACACAGGCTTTGATAGATCCTGTCTCCTGGTTTTCTGAGGTAGCATTGGTGACTTATCTCACAAGAGCGAAGCTTCAGCAGCTGGGGAATGAGCGTTTTCTCTGCTCCGGCTTTGGGTCTCAGTCATTTGGGGCAGTGTGAGTCTTTGCACCCTCAGATGGTGTCTGCACGGAGGCTTCCCAGGAGGGCTGGAGGGTCTTTGTCCTTCCTCCCTCTTCCCAAGACACTGTGTATAATGAATGTGGTAAGGCAAGGCACCAGTTTTATCTTGGATGTGTGGTGTGGCAGAGGGAAGATGGTAGGAAGCTTTGGAGAAGTGACATTTTGGGTCTCTGAGCATTGGTGAGCTGTGTGTTGATTAGCTAATTCAGTAGGCAGTGATGGGGGTAGTCAGGCAATGGAGAGAAATGTAGGTTAGAAAGATGTTTTCATTGTAGTTACAGAGTGTGGGAGAACAGGAGAAAAGGGTTATTACTAAACCTGTGCTGAAGTCCCTCAGAAAATAAGCTGGGGTAGCTGAGAGCAAGCCTGACTGTGTTTGCGGTGGGACGCTCTGGGGGCACGTGTGTGATCACCTCACTCTGCTTTATGGCCATGTCAACCAAGTGATATTCCGGCTGGGAAAATCGTAACCTAACTTATATAGACTGTCTCATAAATGATTTATTTTGTAAATGTAAAAATGCAGAGAAAATGAAGCATTTTTCTTACGGTGTTAATACTTTTTTTTCTTTTGGTTTGTTTTTGTGTTGTGTTTTTGTTTTTTAATGAACTTGGTCACTGGCTGAACCATGGCCTTTGGCTGCTTTGGCTCATACTGCAGCATTTATACACCACTTTTGAGTAATGTAGCCGAGTAAGTAATGGGTTTGATTCTATAATGTATTTCACTTTCATTTCATGTGTTCAGAGTAGTTAGCTTTCTTTTTTTATTAGAAACGAAATTGGATTCATCTCTGAGTGGAATGTCCAGTGAAAGCAGCGCTAGTGTGTTTTTATAGAAGATTCACATTACTTGTAGTTAATTGGAAAGAAGCTCCTGGCAAGTTTGTAAATGTGTGGGAGGACAAGATTACCCTGATGTTTCAAAGAGAAAATATTTTGTGTTAAAGACTGAGATTTTTATTGTGCTTATGCAAACGGAAGTTTCCGTGGGAGGATAGCTTTTTCTGATGCGGTGATTAATTCAGATCGCATTTTTTTGTTATGGCGTTCATTGCGAGACAAAGAATGGGCAGTTAACAATAAAGTATTATCTGTAGCACTAGCAGGGTGGATAATCTTAGAGAAGGGTGAAATAAGTTTTTATTGCAAGAAAAATAGTGACACATTTAGTTGGAATCTTCCTTGAAGTACAAAAGTTTTACAAATAAATTGTATGGATGGGAATGTTCTCCTTTCCCCATACCCAGCACCACCAAGTATTCAGATGGCCCGACCCACTCTGTGATGATAACGTTCCTGTTAATAGTCAGCTATTGTGCATGTTTCCAAAACGCAGCCTCCAATTTGTGGCCAGAGTCTCTATCATGAACTGAAGCAATTGAGGTTTTCCCCCAACCTTTCTGATAAACATGTCAATAGACTTGGGCTGCCACAGCCCAGACAAGTGCTCCATGCCTCACTTGAACTGGTTTGGGTTAAGTCAAACCTAAGTGTACACAACTAATACTTTTCTTACAAGGGTGCGTTACAGGGAAATGTATTTTATAATTTCTTAAGGGGTAAAATGAAGTCTTAAGGTACAATTGCTCTGAAGATTATTAATTATTAATTCTGCAAAATTAATGATGCAAAAAAAGGTGAATTCTTTCTGAAAAATATAAGTGACTGGGTAGGGGAGTTGTTGTCTTGAAAACCAAAGCAAAACACTCCTAGGGCCTTCCTTGCTTGCTATGGAAAATTAAAAAACAAGCAACATACAAATAAACACAGAGCAGAAGAAAACCATCCATGCAACTGTTTTCCTTTTACCAGTTATACACCAGCGTTTGTAAGTTGTATACTTTGTGGTGTCTGATGGTATCCAAGTGGTTGCTATCAGTGGGAGCTGATGTTGATGTGTGGTTTTTATATATTTTAGTTTTGTCCGTTGGGCAGATTTTTTTTTAAATTATAGTGAGTTTCACTGTTTTATCCTAAACGGTAAATTAAACTCTCATCTTGCAAAAGTCTGTGTTTGTGTTAACTCTACCAAGACATCATCTGAATTTAGTGTGACTAACTATTATCCCAGTTAGATATATGAATTTGCAGCACCAGGAGTTTTTCCTTCGTCTATTAGCTGCTTGTTTTAATGTATTATATGAGAACTATAAAATATTTTTATCCGAAATATAGCATATTGATGATTAAAAGCATGGAAAGGGGCAGGTATTTTTGGATGCTGGTAGAGATCTTGAATCTATTCTATTCTGTGTTGGTTTAGATATCAAGTTGATAGTGAATTTTTAATAATAGCTTTATTGAAATGTGACCTACATAATCACACTGTTCCTATTATGTAATTGAGCTTGAGGTTGGCCCAATAAACAAATGCATTCCACCTTCAAGTTTTGGAATAGCATATCATGACAGAAAAATGAAATAAAATGTCTGAGGTGCCATTTGCACGTTAAGCCAGTGGCGCGAAGGGGTTTCATGCCTTTTTGGGTGTCTCCGTCATTTTGATGTCAGGCTCCTTGTAACTTTGCTAAAATACACTTTGTTGAACAGGAGATATCCAGAAAGTCTTGCATTAATTTGCCCTTGTTTTTGCTCTTTAGACAGTGCCCTGTTATAAACTAAAATCACACATTCCTGAGTGTAAACTGATCATGTTCCCAATGGAAATTTCAGGAATACTTGTGGCTACTTTCAAAATGTGGAAATCTATTTATATTTTTTCCCCTTGTTTTTCTTCCTAGGTTTTGGCACTGATTGCATTCATCTGCATAGAGACCATCATGGAATGCTCCCCTTGCGAAGGCCTTTATTTCTTCGAGTTTGTGAGCTGTAGTGCATTAGTGGTTACTGGAGTTCTGTTGCTTATGTTCAGTCTAAATCTTCACACAAGAATACCGCAGATCAACTGGAATCTTACTGTAAGTTCATACAAATCCTCGCTCTGTTAAAAATAGCTGCAAGTCTGGTTTTAAGTTTGGTCTTTGAACTGTACTTTCTAGTCTTGTTTAAGATTGCGTGCGGGTGTTCTTTGTGCTGAGTAAAGTATACATTTACTTACGTATATTTTTGAATACTAACAGCAGAATGGGCTTTGAAAAGTAGCAAGATTAAACAACATTAAGTAGAATTAAAGTTGTCTTCTAGCAGATTCTCTTTGGAAGGAAGAAACTTCCTGCTAATGGCAGCAATTGCTGTTTGTGGATGAAGTGGATAAAAATGCAGCCTGTAGTTACTTAACTTTGACAGATGCTGTTTGTACAGTAGCCTGTTGTTCTCTCTTAAGCTGTTTCTTATATTAGGACAGCCGTGCTACATATATTTTCTTATACAGATTAATGCAATCATCGGGTAGCAGTGTAAAAAGTTATGTGCTGTCTGTGAAATTCAGGTGTTTTGAATTGCTTACACACACAGCTATTAAACATTGACTGGCCATGCTTGATGTATTCTCAAATACGAGGAGTTTTAGGGAACTGCTGGCAGCGCACATTCCTTTTGTTCAAGTCTCTATTTCCATCCTGCACTATGAGTTAAACTTTCAGATTGGGTTGCATAAACACAGGTCACAAAATCAGCGTTAGTCACTCTAGCAAAGGGTCTGTCGAGATTTATATTAACTTCTTGGGACAGTACAGATACATATGTGCCTACATTCTGTTTTAACTTATAACAGTAATTTTGTAAGTAGAGTTGGAGACCAGTCCCAGAGGTTTTTTTAGGCTTCTGTGTGGTTTTTAAAAGCTTGCTTTTAATGTAATTTATGTTGTAATTTGTACATTTTCAGTAACAGCTTAGAAGCCTAAATGACTAAAATGAGACTGGGATGTGGAATTGAATGATCCTTTGTATGCTGGGGATGCATGATTTATTGAGGAACTCTTCCTAAGAGTACTTGGTAGATAGATTAGATGGACCGTCAGCTGTGAGTGGTACCTGTACGTGGAGGAGATCCAGGAGCCTTGCAGAACAAAACCAGTGGAACCACTGGAGTATTTCTAGGTTGTCTTGCCTTTGCTTCTTTTGTCTTTGTTCTGCCAGTATTGTCACCACTTGCCTTTGCTGAAAAGCGGCAACTGCAGAGAGAAGGTGGTATCTGTTTCTGTTGCCAGCCTAGTTGTTTAATGAGCATCACAACAGCCTGACAGCTCATAACAGCAATCGAAGACCATCTTTTTATACACACAGTTCTATACATGCTAGTAGGATATACAAGAGCATGATAACAACCGTGTGTAAGTGCATCAGTGTCACATAAAATACATTATGGTTTTGCTGGTGTGGTGCAAGTGCTTTCACAGTGAATACCAGATCTAGCTTATGTTCAAAGGAAGTTTGACCAGGACATTTTATCAGGAGACCACAGAGTGGTTGTGTGGTGACCATAGCTGAGCTGAAGTTGTGTCTCTGGAAGAGTCAGTTCAATGATTTTGCATACCCTTGTTTCTGTATATCTGTCCCTTTCATTCTGTTGTTAAGCACTGTGGCACACTTTTACTGCCTGCCAGAACACTTTGACAATATGTTTAACATACCTAAGCACAGAAGCTGAACTGCAGCTCTCTGCCTTTCCCCCAAGTAATGCCGTGGTTGTCAGTGTGTAGCTGGTAGATCCTTTCAGCCACTCTGACCTCCTATGGTATTTGAGTGACAAGAGTGGTTGCTTTGCGTGCAGCATTACTTGTCTCTGCATGGCACTCTGCTAGAGATCTTTACAGAAAAGAGGGCTTAAACATCCAACCAGTTGTGGTGTAGGGCTTTTTTGTTTGATTTTTTTAAAAAAAGCATTTTAGGTTTTAGGGCAATGACCACACTCCGAACCCCCCACCTAAATGACATGGTTGGAGTTCAGCCTGAAGGGCCGATGAAATACACTGCAAATGCTTTTTGCTTTAGTTCATATTGCCAAATCAGCAGAGGTGAATTATCATGATCTCACAAGTCTCATTTTTTTGGTCTTGTTCTGAAGATGAAATGGTTCTTCAATTATTATACCAAAGATCTGTGACATTAGTGAGAACTGGAAGCTTCTGACTTCCATTAACCAAGACCTTCCTTCTTCCTAGTGTTGCTTATTGAGTTTAGCAACCATGAGTTTGATAGGACTGGTACTCTGAGAGCAGCACGGGGGTATGTTCATTATTCAGATACAGCTGTAGTCTGCTGGTGCACCCATGGAGTGGGGGATCGAAGGCTGCTGATAAAACACCTCTGGGAGATTACTACAGCAAAGTTAGTAGAGTTGTGGCTGAATGTGGTGGTTTTGGCTTATTTTGGCATTTTATTCTTCAGTTTAGATGTGTATTCAAACATTATTTGCCTCTTCCAATATTTAGTACTTTCTTGTGTTTCGATGGCTGTTTTGCAGGCTCTCTGTATGACAGAATCACAGGAGCTGCTTTCTGGCAATAGTTTCACACTCCTGAATGCTTTAGGATTACTCCTGCTTATGTATAAATTCATTAGTATACTTAGTATGCTTTAAAAATATATGTATATGACTTCATAATGGGTATTTCCCTTGTGAAAAGTCTGAAACTTTGCTGTTTAGAAGCTGCATGAGAAGAAGAGGCTGTTAGAGTGCTTGAAAGAATTTAATAGTCTTAAATTTAGGAAGAATTCTCCCTTTAAACACAGCACTCACACTTCTTAGGAAGCATTTGAAACCATTTGCTTTCAAATGATCCTGCCTATTAGAAAGCACCAGACCAGTGACTGCTGTTGTCCAACACAGGTTTGTTTCCTTTAGCACTTTACTAAAATTAAATTTCTTTCTAATGTGTTGTGGATATTGCCTGATGTCCACTATCCCCAGTTGGAATGAAAACGTGGATCAGTGTATACTAGCATCTAATAGATACGCAAATGTACAGTTTTTTAAATACATATCTTTAGCCATTTAGGAAAAAGAGCTTTGTTTTGATCCTAATTAGAAACTTGGCGACCATTTTCACATTTTCCTGAGGTAAACCTGGAAGAAACATGGAGCTGGTGAGGCAGGAAAGCAGCTCGCTTGCATGTTTTGGGAAGAGGCAGATCAGTTACATGATGAAAGAGCAGTCACTTGTCTGTGTTGTGCAGCACTATCAATATTATGCAAAAATGCAGAAGCTGGGGAAGATGTCAGTGGAAATTTCCATTTCATTTATGCTTCACAGCTCAAAGGGAGCCTGTTCTGCAAGGACACCAGCAAGTGGCACAGGGGGATCCCTGCTTAACTAAGGAGCTGCTGCTTTGAAATGTTTGTTTTCAGAGTTAACTAAGACCTGAATGTTTGTGTTTGGCTAAATTATAGTTTGTTTTTTTTTCTTAAATTCATTTTTTGAATCTAATGTGATCTACTGAGAGAGCTTAAGATCTTGCAGCCGAACTGTGGATGAGCTGGCCCTCTAGAAGCAGAGGTGGGGTAGGAAAGGTAACAAGCATTTGTCATTCCCTCCAGTGTTTGGGTGAACTGGCACGTGGTTTGCCAGCCTTTCCGACTGTCACTGTCACCGCAGAGTGGATCCACTGTGATGCTGCTGTACCCGTTTTTCAGGGCTGAGAACTGAGATGACTTAGGAAGGGGGAAAAGTGATGGCCAATAGCTGAGAATACTGGAATTTGATAGCGTCTCTTGGATGAAAGTTTGTATGATGTGAGAAATCCGAGTCATTACAGATGTAAATTGTTGCTTAATCTGCTGGTGGAATGGACTGTTCATGTCTGTGTGTAGGGAAAAAAAATCACAGAATCACACAGAATCACAGAATCGACTGGGCTGGAAAAGACCTCAGAGATCATCCAGTCCAACCCTTGGTCCAACTCCAGTCCATTGACTAGATCATGGCACTAAGTGCCATGTCCAATCTCAGTTTAAAAACCTCCAGGGACGGCGAGTCCAGCACCTCCCTGGGCAGCCATTCCAATGCCTGACCACTCTCTCTTTGCTTTCTAATATCCAGCCTAAATTTCCCCTGGCAGAGTTGAAGCCCATGGCCCCTTGTCCTATTGCTGATGCCTGGGAGAAGAGCCCAATCCCCACCTGGCTAGAACTGCCCTTCAGGTAGTTCTAGAGAGTGCTGAGCTCAGCTCTGAGCCTCCTCTTCTCCAGACTAAACAAGCCCAGCTCCCTCAGCCTCTCCCCATAGGTCTTGTGTTCAAGTCCCTTCACCAGTCTTGTTGCTCCTCTCTGGACCCGCTCCAGCACTTGAATGTCTTTCCTGACCTGAGGGGGCCAGAACTGAACACAAACTCCAGGTGTGGCCTCACCAATGCTGATTTTTATTTTCTTTTTAAGCATGAACTGGAACTCTGGTAGTGTATTTTCTGTGCATGCAGCTCCGAATATAGAGTTTTTCAGCCTAGAGCAGCTTCAGAGACAAGACACAGAACTGAGCGCAGCACAACTAATTAGAGTTGAGCCGGGCTCGTTAGCCTGGGTTCGGTCCCGGGGAGGCAGGGCTGCAGGGAGCAGACGCCGCCGGTCCGGTGCGGCTCTGAGGACGCACAGCAGCGGTTGTATTTTGTGCTGCCTGAAGACTCATTTCATCATCTTTGCAGGGATGGGGTTTTATCAGCTGTTACAGAGATGAATCTTTGTGTGCGAGCAACTGACACTGAATTGACTGGCAGAAAATCTGATGTGGTGCCAGAATGTCAAACTGTCTTATGCCAACCCAGGCTCTGAAGAGCGTGATTACAGAGCTGCACTGCAAAGACCTTCAGGGGGCAATCTTATTTTTCTTTTCTTTTTTCTTTTATTTTTTAATTTTTTTTTGAAAAAACACCTTGATTTTTCTTTGGCTTGCAAAGCTCTTGAATGAGAAATAAAGTCATCCTTCACTTTTCTGTTTACTGCTGTCAAAATAGCAATACCTATTAAGGATAAAAATGAACATTTTACAAATTTAAAGAAATTGTCAGAATTAATTTCCACCGGGTTAGTGCTGTTGGTGAACGGTTCTCGTTTGGTGGAGCATGGTGTAAACAATTACACATTATTGCTATGAAATACAAACACGCGTTTTGAATACAAGAAATATTACATGGTTTGGTAGTAAGGACTGTTGCTTTGTGATGACGGCTGGTCCTGTCTGTGCAGGAAAAACATGCTGTTGGAAAAACATGCAGGAGGAGCAGCTGAGAAAGAACTGAGAGGGAAATAGGCAGGTGATCGTCAAGAAACCAAAATGAAATGAGGCTCGTGGAAGCATTCATTCAGGAGCTTCACTACATCTAACAGACCTTGTATTCCAACTCAAAAATAGTTAGAAATGAGAATAAAATCATACGAATCTTGGTTTTGAGGCCACTACTTGCACTTCTTCAAGATCATAGCTTGTCCCTGACCTTTCAGAGAGTTGGCTGAGGCTTTTGAAAGTCACATGTGTTAATTCAGGGTGGTTTTTTTTACATAGTTTGCTTGAGATGCTGTAGCTAGAACTGATTTACAGCAATGCCAGACACCTGGGGCCGGATGGAAGCTCCTGTTCAGGAGCACCTGCAGGCGAATGCCCTTTGGGGGCTGTTGCGTGTGACGAGGGACCCACGGGGTCCATCAGCCCTGTGCTGTGAGACAGGAACTTGGGTGTTGTCAAGGGTTTAGATTGCGGGGTGACAATAAAACCCTGGCAGATGTACTGTTAACCTCCTCTCCCCCCCACTTCCCCCTTTTTCCCCTCCCTCTCCCCCCTTCCCACTCAGGACAGGCGATCGGGAGGGAAAGAAGGACAGAGAGAAGAGAGCTGGAAAAAATAACAATGTTTTACTAATGCTACTAATAAGAATAGAGAAAATAATACAAAATATACAAAACCAATCTTGAAAGTCTCAGCAACTGCAGAGCCGGCACCCGAAGTCCTGGACTGGACTCTGCAGCCAACCGGAGCTGGATTCAGTCTCTCACTAGGCCTCAGTTCGCAGGGACTAGCAAGGTCCTCTCCTAATGTCGGCCATAGGGAAAAGGGACAAGATCCTCGTGATCTCGCACTTTGATATGAAGTATTCACGTGAA
Organism: Nesoenas mayeri; assembly: GCF_963082525.1. Classification (NCBI taxonomy): domain Eukaryota; kingdom Metazoa; phylum Chordata; class Aves; order Columbiformes; family Columbidae; genus Nesoenas; species Nesoenas mayeri. Next base: position 19,159,478 of record NC_137547.1, read on the forward strand.
TGGAATGTTATACACAGTTGGTCAGTTTCTTGGTCACTTGTTTCTCGTCGTCCCTCTCGCGAGATGTCCATCCATGCTTATCAATAACCTCGCATTCCATTGCTAGGTTTACCAAAACATGTGTCTGGTTCTCCAGGAAAATGCAGTTAATATGAAGCTTTAGCTGACAGGCAAATTCACTGAAAGAGAAACTTGTTTTTAACAAAAGCAGGACAGGTGTCTGTGCACAGCGGAATCCAGCCCTGTGGTCACGGACAGATTGCTGAAATCATCAGTCATGAGCTGTTCCATCGGGGGAAGCGATGCTGATGTCAACCTTGGAGTAGCAGACTATAGTGTCTGAATAAGGCTCCTGTCCTTGTGTGAGCCTAAATAAATAAGAAAAAGAGGTGAAATTCAGTGCTCAGATAGTTAATTCTATTCCTTCTACCTGTGATTTATTTTTACTTGAGAAACCATGTTTCCATTTTTAATTGCGGTGCAAAATGCTGATACAATGTTTAATAGTATGATTGTAGGGTAAAATTATGGGAGTTTGAGCAGTGTACTTGTCTTAGAGGACTAACCGCTATGTTTGTAATATTCAAATTGATAGTGTCATATAGAAACAAGGGACGAAGTCCCCAAACCTTGCAAGTGAAGTGCTGGTTGGAGGAAAAATTAGAGACAATGTACCAACAAAAGGCAGATAAAACCAAAACAACAAAAAGCCAATAACCACACTTCCCCTCCCTTCCCCTGCCAACTGGGAAACAAGCTGCCAAAACCCAGGCAGCCAAAAGGAATCCTTACTCCGAGCTCTCTCTTTTGTGGAAAATGACCTGGACAACAGCAGGCCATTAACTTCTGTCACTTCTTGTGACAAAGTCAAGCTGTTGAAATGTGCAGGCTTCTTTTCCAGATTGCATTCATTTAGCTACTTTAAACTCCATTTAAATGGAAACTCTTGGATTTCAGAAAGCAAATGACAAAAGCAACCGCCAGTTTAAACGTCATATTTCTGTTTATACAAATTACAACTGCAAGGTGGTACTGTCTCCCTTTTAAATGGTACCTGGTCGTTTGTGCAGTCTCTTACTTTGCCACAAAATATGGCATAAAAAGGCAGAGCGTGTGTGTTGATTGAATGTCTCTTAAAAGCATGGATGTGTGAAGTCATGGAGAGAGGGATGGATAAAGCCGTGTGGATATTCCAGATGTGCCTCTGAGCGTCCGAGCCGCCTCCTGGTAATGTGCAAACAGGAGGATGTAACAGCAGCTTTCAGGAGTTACTTCATGGGGGTTTCCAGGCCTGTTAGCAGAGTTCATAGCACCAGTCCAGCTTCTCTGTCCTCATTAATCCAGGTGGATAAATGGTTATGGTATGGTATGGTTATACCTGCCCAGACCCTTACAAATGAAAGACTGCAGGATGCTGTCCACTTTTCTAGAGTTCCCAGCCTTTACGGCAGAATTAGCAGAACAAAAGCCTCACCCTGTTTTAGTATAAAATGCTGTCTTGGCATAAACCCACCTTCCTCCACAAGTGAAGATTCCTCTTCTGCTCCTTCAGAGTGGGCGGATGGCTGGGGATGGCAGTAGAAAGTGTGTCCTTGGATACTCTCCTTTGGACTAATGGGAGCATTGGTGACTGATCAGGGTGACTTGAGCACAATGAGCAAGGGACAAGAAGTCAGTCTTTCATTTTAAATCCTTTTGGGAAGGAAAAAGGGAGCAGCAGCAGTCTAGAGTGGATTTGCTTCAGCTCATAGATTTTATTCTCTGTTATGGATGGCAGTTTGTACAGTATTTTATGGCACAGCATACTGTCTCATGAGGTTGCTGTAATTTCAGCAGAAATTCTTCTATCTGTGTGATGTGGTTTTTACTTTGTCTATAAATATAATAGCAAGAACTTCAGCTCCATCATGGCCAGATTTGAAACGGCTCATCTTTTTTCAATTAGTTTATTCTTTTTATTGCCACGATTATTCATTTTCTCTTACGTGGAAAAAAGTAACATTACTTTAGGGAGTGTCCTTTACTTCTTGAATTCTTGCTGTAATTAATTCCCTTTTGCTTCTTCTCTGACTTTGTCCAAAACCATTGTGTTTTGTTTTGCCTTTTTTCTTATATTTCTGCTCTAAATAGTAAGTACCAAATTTTGGATTAAAAACAAACCTCCACTGATACTTCCATCTGTGATGTTACCATTATATATTGGTGTGTGTGTATATATATATATATATATATATAAAATATATATAATATTTTTAACTGTGTGAGTCTGAATCAAGTATTGATCGCATTAAAAAGTTTTGACCTAAACAGGAAAAATGGAACTGGACAAACATATAAATTGGAACCTCAAGATGGAATCAGTTCTTTGGATTTGACTTGTTGGATTCTTTGCAAGGATAAATTTGATATCCTTTGTAAAGGAGAACAATGAAATAAAATGCCAGTGATGACGACAAAGTTTCTAACATATCTTTGGTTTCCTGGAAAAATTATGATAAAGGCAACCAGAGTGGCAGATTCAAACAAACAGAGGTCAGTAAGTTTAACTAATAAGCACATCTGACCCCATAAATCATAGAGCATTGTGTGTCATTCATTTAGGTTTTTAGTACGGCACTAAGGAAGAAGAGAATGTGTGTCTGAAAAACCATAATCTGGATTATAAGAAGCGAAAAGGTGGAATATTAAGGACATTTTTGGCTGTTTGTTCTGGTGGTTGCCTCCTTTACAGTTACATTTACTTCATGTTGAATATGACTTTGGTCTTAACTTTGCAGCTGTTAATTTTGTTCTATTATTAATTTTGTTGTGGTTTTTCTATGTTAACCTTTCAAAGCGCTGCTGTGTTTTGATTATTGGGACACCGGAGTCTTCATGTACACAGCTCAATCTTTTTGATATTCAAAGCAGTTTAGGTTCTTTGATTCATACTGTGAGAAATTTCCTCCTCCTTTCAAATAACTTCTGTGGCTCTTCTCTGTACCTTGTCCAATTTTCAACTTACTTTTAAAAATGTGGCTACCGGAACAGGATGCAGCATTCCAGTATCCCTTGCAAAGGTAAGATTACCACCTTACACCTATTCTGTCCATATGTCCAAAGGAATGTATAATTGCTTTTTCGCGCCCCTCTCCCCCCCTTTTTTTTGTCATGGCATCACATTTCGAGATGCTTACCTACTGCAGTTACCATGTTCTTCAGAGTTATTTCTTCTAGGATTTTATTTCCATTCTGTAGGTCATTCCTATAGGTGGCAAATTTACTCTGGTAATAAAATACACAACTTGACCATGGGTTGAACTAAATTTTTAATTTTTGTCTTTAAATTATTCAAGCATATAGCTGCCAAATCTACTGTGGTAGTGAAATATACAACTTGACCTTGGGTTGAACTAAATTTTTAAAATTTTTTACTTAAATTATTCAAGAACATAGCTGCCCTCTCTTCTATTTAGTTTCAGCATCCTTGGTGTGGTATCTGTTGTCATATATAGTGAGATTTCCCCTGTGGTGAGGAAAGGTTTGTGCCGATGGGAACCACAGCCCTTGTTGAACCCCAGGAGCACAGTTCAAACCACTGAACTCAAAGTTGGAGAGGAGGATACTTGGAGAACTTGTGAAATGCCGTGTATTTTCTAGTATCTCTATTATCTCAGCAAAGTAAAAAGTTACAAGATTAAAACTGTAATAACTATTTCATAGAATTCCAATTTTGTTTGATGCCGTAAGTACCAGTAAGATTGAATAGAGCTGAGAAAGTGTATCTCTGACGATACACTAGCAGGTGGAAAGATGGTAGGAGATGCTGAAGCCTGCAGTTTGCTTTTGTTTCTTCAGTATTTGGTAAGACCGTTTGAGTCTTACTGGGCTCATGAAATGTGAATATGTGGGTGGAAATAGCAATGGAAACCTCTCAGAATTGGGCCGCAGTGCTAAGTCATACAGTTTATCCCCAGATACACTGCATTTTGACAACCAGCTGTTGCTGAGTCAGGGCCCCCAAAACACAGGTAGTTTTCCCTGTGAATAACAAAGCGCCCGAAACCTTCAGTTTTTACAATTGCTTTCTAAAGCATTCTCCAATCACTGCTAGACAAACAGATGTTTTGGGGGCGGCTGGATGACAATGGTCTTTTCCAAGTCTTTGTGCTGTGTAGCTGGAACAGAGTCATGGGATTCATACCCAGGGAATAAGTTTAAATTTATGTCTTCAGTGTTCCAAGCCTAAATTCTTACAGCGCTTTACAAGATGATCTCGACAACGAAAAGAGTGTAGTAGGTGGAGGAGCAGGAACAAGCTTGTGAAAGAAGAGGGTCAAGTAAAACAAATTTGTCCTTCAATTCTACTTAGAGAGTGGTGTTGGGATGCTTTTTTATGGTGGCAGTTGGCATGTTCAGTATGCTCTCTTTTTCTTCTTTTGTTTTCTCCCCTCCTCTTTAACTCAGGACCGTGAGTCGCACACCAAACTTGTGTGCAGGTTTTCTCCTGTCCCTTTTGGCTGTGACAGTATTTGCCTCCCGCTGATTTCATGTTCCTTCAGGATATTTGTGCTGAGCTGCCATTCCCTGACTCCTCCTCACCTCTCCTTGCTCCCTGACTTCAGCTGTTTGTTCATTTATTGCGATAGTCTGTTATTTCCTGCATCTCTGTAGGGTGCATACAGTGCAGTATACATATGCATCGAATGCTTTAAGAAAATCTTCAAAGATGCCACAAATAACATACTGAACAGCTAGTCCCTAATGAATCTTGCACTTTATTCCTTCTGTTCAAGTCCCAACTCTTTTTTTTCCCCCTTGAGTCTGATCAGGTATTCGTTTATTGACATAATTGTGCTAATAGCTGACATTCAGAATTCTTACTTGCCTTATGTTAATGGCCCTGCTTTATTTAAGGCATGGCAGCATAGTCGTCTGAAGTGACATATGCGGCATACGTATAACTGAATTGCATGTTGCCTGTCATTTTTCTGTGCTTGGAGCAATGCAGGAGTTTTCCCATCACTGAGGTGCGTGTGTTCTAAAATGCCTGCTTGAAGCATCAATTTTATGCAATAAGTGTGTAAATAAAGAAATAAATCTGTGCGTTGTCGCAATACAGGCAGCTGCTACTCATAGAAATAGCATAGGACATGCAGTTTTCTGCAATAAAAGCCTCAAAGAACTTGTAGGACTGCTATCTGGGCAGTGCATGGAGCACTGTTGTGATGCAAAAGAGAACAAGGGGTTCCCGAAGCGCTAAAGCTGGATATTCAGGTTACTTTGGCGTCACTGAGGCAGAGCTTTGCTCGTTGTTTATGCTGGCAGTACGTTTCTTATAAACCCAGCAGAAATGGAGGTGATGCATCCAGAACCTGTGCTGGTGCTTCATGTGTACGTGCTCTTTGACTCCAGTTCACAGACTAATGCGCACACGTGCTACGTTTCCTGCGTAATAATCTTTGCCTTCTTTTGGATAAGAGAGAAACTGCACAGAATGTGGGGATGTGTTGCTATAGTTCTTGTTCGACGCTTCTTCTATTTCATCACTTCTAATAAAAGTGAGCAAAGAATCATTGTTTAGTAATGCTAATGAATTTTTCTTTTTAGGATCTGGTCAACACTGGACTCAGCACTTTCTTCTTTTTCATTGCCTCTGTAGTACTTGCTGCTTTAAACCATAAAACTGGAGCAGAAATTGCTGCTGTGGTAAGAATTTGAACTTCTTTGTATATGACACTTATCTTCTATTAAAACTAAGAGTAACTTTTCCATCATGTTCAATGAATACTCCTGTTGCCTTTGACATCTCAATTTACTTGTAATTTTATGACTGGTATAAGCTAATTTTCATTTAAAAATATTGGCATCCTTTGGGTTGTTTGTCTTAAGGCTTGAGGGAAGAACAAACAAAAATGACTCACAGAGAACACTTTGAGCAGTTGAACTCGCCTTGCTTCTTTCTCTATAGCTAGTTTAGGTGATAATGCTCTGTATTGCAAGTCTATGGAAAAGATAGAGCCAAAAATTCACAAGCAATTACAGCTGCTTATACAGGAAGAACTGCAGATGAGCTCCTTCTCCAGGCTGATGTCTGGACTGGTTCTCTTGTCATTCATTTACTACCATGTGCACCCTGAGGAGTGAACTGTTGGATGAAGGGCTGTATTCTTCTTTACAAGCGGTTCTTCCATTGAAGTTGCATTGCAGGATTTAATTGCCATGATTGCAGACAGAGAACTTTGTTTTCTGGGATCATTTATCTTAGTCACTTCTGCAGATTCTGCAGTTCATTGAAGAAGAAAAACATCATTTTCACAAAACATGATGATTTCTCAGTGCAAATAAAGTAGAACACGAAGTTTCTGAGGAATTTGTTGTGAAACTACTATTGTTCTTGTTTTCAAAAATTGTCTTTGACAATTCTTTCTACTTCTTGTAGATATTTGGTTTCTTGGCAATGGCAGTGTACGCTGTGAACACATATTTAGCTATTAAAAAGTGGCGAATGAACAGCAGACAACAAAGTAGTCGGCAGACCAGTGATTACATACGTGCTCGGACAGAATCCAGAGAAGTAGATCATCGTCCTGAGATTCAGCGTCTGGATGCGTGAAAGCGACATTCGTACGGGACTGCAAAGGGAAAAGAAGTGCTTTACTCCCTCACACAATAAAGGGGCTTTGCTTTTTTTGGGGAAGAAAAGGAAGATCAGATGGTGGCAAAGAATGCCCGGCGCTGCATTGCGCAGAGGTGCATTGAGTCAGAAGCTGTTGTCATGAAGGCAGTCAATGTTGGTCATTCAAAAGCAAGATCAGTTTAAGACGTCCACATGTATATATACGTATATTATATATTTTATATAATATATAGTATATATATGTTTTGAAGTATGCTATTGTTTTGAATTAACTGCATGATATTTTCCTTCCGTCTCTCAAGTGCAAGCTCTGAATATACCTGTTCTGCCAGTGTTTCTTTGTCTGTCATGAACACTAAGACCAGCACTGCATTGCTTGGTTAATATAAGAAAGAAATCAACCAAAAGTAAATTTAATACATGCAAAAAGGAAGTGAGGGGCAAATAGCAATAACTTTAGCCACGTATCGTGTCCAAGAAACTCTCTGTATCCGTCCTCATGCAGCCCTGGCAGTGCAGCTCAATTCTTACCTGTAATATCTCCTGCGGTTTCACTGTTGGTGCACTTACATAGCTGAATGGACAATCATTTGACAGTTTTGATTGATGGATATATAGTGTTGAGATAGTTACTCTATGGGTTACTCTGAAATGGCTGTATTCAGTTCATGCATGGCGTTGGTCTGAATTTGTGGAAAATGAGCATGCTTACTGAATGATCACCATAATGCATCAAGTGCAAGCATGTGGTTTCTGAGAATGTTGGGATACATTCTGTTTTTCATTCTGAAATGAGGAATCAGGTTGGGAGGCTGGATGGAGAAAAGGAGGTTGAAGGGGCACGATAGAGAAGGAAGGGGCCGTGATCCAATAGACTTGCTCTCCAGTCACGGCTTCGTTCTTTCTCCTGATGTGGGTGATGGTTTGGTTTGGTTTAAGGTTCAACCTTTCTGAGAAGCCTTGGGTAAGCAAGAACTAGCAGAAAATTCTGTGTTTATTAAGTGTTGCTACGGTTGCAATATTGTGATTCATGTAAGAGAAATATTTTCTTGTCTTGGTGGGTGGTTTGTTTTTTTCTAAAATCTGTTGGTACTAGATAACATTGATTTTTTTATTTTTTTTTTAAATCTATTTTTTAATTGGGTGTTTCTGCATCTTTTCCCCCTAGTATTTATTTGAAAAATTAGTTTAGATAATTGGAGGATAATACGACTGTACTGATTTGTTTCGAAATAGCTTTACCTAACTGAAGTTTTCTTATTATAATTGTACTTCCACTGAAGAGGATATTTTCTCTACTCAAAACTTGAATTCTGCAGTGATCAGTTAGACTATGTCATAATGTTATTAGGAAGATGCTCCTTGATTTTTTGATGGGTGATTCACGTGTGTAATCTGTTATCTGGCATATGCATGCCTGCGTGTTACGTGAAGAAAATGTGTGGGGCGGAAGATCTCTAGAGCCGTGGAAGCAGCTCCTCATCTTCTACTTAAAAGATCTCTCACATGTGAATTTAAATAAAACCAGTAACGTGGGGAGCTTCTTCATAGGCTTTGTCACATGTGTTTCACTGTGTGTCTGCTGATACAACCTATAATTGTTCTATGTGATTGTATTTCATTGTTGACTCTAGAAGGAAGAGAGGAGAACTGGGGGAAGTTTCCAGTCTTCCTTCCCCAAGATCATTTTGTACCATGCGATGATTGCCCCTTCCGAGCACAGCAAACTGGCTGGTTCTTAAAGTGCTGCGGAGCACAGCGGGAGAATTGATCTGCTACAGGCTGCATGTGGACCGTTTCGAGTGAATTAACCACTAGTTTCCCATGAACGTCCCTAAGCAAATGTGGTATTTATCACCCTTGCTATTTTGGGGATGTGCAGGCTCAGCAAATGCTTATCTAATATGTGGTTTTATTAATGCAACCCTTCCTTCCCCCCCTTCCTTAGTCCCTGTCTGTATATCTGTTATTTTCACGTCTCATGACAACTTTGTAAATGTTCCCACTTGTTCCCTTCTGTGAAAAACAAACCAACCTCCCAAATCCCCCCCTAACCAGCCAACCAGGAAAAGGAAACTAAAACCAAACCACTGCAAACCAACCCAACAACCCCAAATAAGTAAGAATAATGTTTTTAGGGCATAATTTTAAAAGCCCCGAATGTAATAGCAATTCAAATAGCGTAGAAAATAATACTCTCTCTTCTGCTCAGATGACATACTGAACAGCTTTGTATTGAAAATTGGTGCATAAATAACAGGTCTTAATTTGGAAATCTCTGGAGCCAAACATCTTCAGCAGGTATTTAGGGTAAATAAATAATCCTAATCATGAATTTGAGATGCATCAAAGGGTGCAAAGGAGAGTGGAACCCAAATGTGACACTTAATTATCCAGTACTTTCAGAATGATACACGAACATGAATAATCCACAGCTGCAGAAGGAATGATTGATTCTGCGCCTCATGGCGAAGAGACACCCATGGAATGAGCAGTAAGCCGGGTGTAGGATCGATCCTCTGTCCTGACCCCGCGGCCGTGCTGGCTGGTGACATGGTGCGGAGATTCTACCCCCATGGTGTTTATGGTGCCTCTTAAAGCCTGAGGTATATTGACAAATCCATGTGATTACCAGAGAACCGCTGCTCGGCTGAAATGCAGTGGTTGGTTCGCAGAGACCTGCAGAATGTAGGTGTTTGCATCCGAAGGGCTCTGCGGGTCTAGCAGAAAGTCTTCTCACCAAAAAGACCAGAGCTCTTGTGTAGCGTTTCTGTAAATTGGGTACTTAGTTCTTGTTGTTTACAGCATAAAATAATGGGTTGTTTTGGAGGGCCAACAAAGCTCAAGAAGACTGTGCAGCTAGAGATGTGTATTTGAGTTTTAATGGCAACAAAAGTAATACTATAAAATGAAGCTGAAATAGGTACATAAAACAGTGGAATGTTTGAAAACGGTTTGTAGAAAATATACCGTACTTCTCACTTTATTTTAACAGAGGGAGACTGTTAAAATGCGTTGATGCAGATATTGAGGAAATCTCTGAATGCCACTTCAGAGTTTGTCCTGGTGTGTTGTTTTCCTTGTTGGCCACTTGGCCACCTGGATAAGTGTGTTCAACAGAGCCAGAGCAGTGCTGTCCAACCTCAAAGGGGTCCTTTGTTGTTTTGGTCTTATTTTTACGTTGTCTTTTAAAAATCTCTTTATAATTTAACCATTTGTATTCTAAAAATATTCTTTAAAAAAATCTGCTTACACTATGATTTTTGATAGCCTTTAATTTAGAGTATACAGTACAATGTCATTTTCTTTTGGGATATACAGCTTTCAAAAGTGTTCTTCTGCCCCAAAACTATTTATGATGCAAATGTGATGAGATGAAGTTGCCTATTCAGAATCCCAGTGCAACTCTTGTAAGCATGCTGGATGGATGAGTTAGTGAAATTGCCTTTTAATCTCTATGGGTTAATAATTGTTTTTAATAACTAGCCACAGGTATTCCTTTTTAAATTATACTTGGCAAACAGAAGATATTTAATTTTATATACAATATACATAGTTACCTTGATTGACATATTTATAACAGAGCTTTGTGTTTACTATGAAGGTTTTATCTGTATACCGTGGACTTAATCGGTACAATTTTAAAAAGCCAGTGAGCGTATATGGAAGGATATGGAAACGATCTTCATGAATTCAGAATGAGGACATAGGAGCATTTTAAAAAGCAATAGCCAGATCACACTAATGGAGTATCTGGGGTTTTTCTTATTTTTTGACTGGGGCTGGTCCCTGCAGCTGTTTTAATAACATCTGGATGCGAGTAACAGAATGAAACATGACCATCTGCCTGTTCTGACTGCCACAGCCTATTGTTTAGAATATGGGAAATTTCAGGGTATTGTATTTGTTTTGCTTTGGACAAATGTCTCAATAGACATATTTAATTAAAACCTTCATTTGTTTGAAAGAAAATACCCTCTCAACTAGGCTGATTTATCACCTTTTAATCCCAGAAGCATTATTGTCTAAATATTTTTAGTAATGTTAGATTGATCCTGATGTCTACAGGTTACAGTGGTTCTGGTTAGCACCCTTTATTACAACAATTGCTACCTTCATTTTTCTACTGTTTATACTTTAGTCTTGAATGTTTACCGGTTTCTACTCATTGGATATTGAGGAGGGAGAGTGTATCTTAGCACTACAGTTCATCAGCTTTAATTCATACATCACAGTTCTGGAGTAAGAAAATATTTTGATTTATATATTGTGGCCAATTTATTGCATTTTCAAATGATTTCTATACTTAAGACATAACATTTATGGTATAATATAACAAATGACTTGGCTAATCATTATATCTGTCTAGACTTACTCTCTTCTGTGTTAGTGTCATTTTGAAACTATTTGTATATGTTGAAGTTTGTAAGGGTTCAGGAACCCACAATAAAATAGTAAAGTATGTATTTATTTCTCAATATAATGCTCAATTTTGATTTGAAAGTTGACACTTTGTATGTCTTTTCACGGAATTGTAAGCAAATACTGAAAAACTGCTTCACCTAGGGTGCCTTCCATGTGTGGTATAAACACTTGTCATTCACAAAAATAGAGATGTAAATTTATTAAAGCAGTAAACACTATTTTTGTAATATGAGTCACTAACGCATCTCTGGTTTCGTTGTGCTTTGTTCGCAGTAATACCAGTTTTATGGCTGCTGTAGTCATTGCTTTCCCGTTGTGCACTAAACAGTAAATCTGATTTCATGGTGAATCCAAAGATTGTCTCACTTTTGCTCTGCCTGATGGAGATACAGCCCGTTGCTGTCAGCTGGAAGGTACTCCAGACTCCTTTCCTGGAGTCTTGTGTTAGGAGATGCTCAGCGTGGGATGTCTGCATCCTCTAGAAATACCAGTGGGTGTAATCTAAGCATTCTGCTTCTAGCTCGTAATTTATAGTGTCTGAGGAAGGAGCATCCAGGCCTGACTGAAAGACTTTATCCCTCGGGGATGTAGGTCCGATACTGTCAGATTGTAATTGCGAACAGCTCTGAATATTAGTTGAATAGCGGGTTAGAATTCCATCTCGGGCTGAGCAAAAGGGATGCAATTTTCCTTTTATCACATGAGCACAAGTCTGCTGTGTCATACCCTTGGTATTTTGCTTTTGAAGTAAGAAAATAATGTAACATTTTGCCAAGGAAAATCTTACAAGTGCACTCTATGTGTGAATGCAGAACCTGACTCTGTTGTCCTTACTCAGGCAAAATCCCTGTTGACTTAGGGGACTGCAGATCAGGTTCTCATTTATCACCAAATCCTGATGGAGGATTTGGAGAACATGACAAGCTAGCAAACATGCATGTAGAGACAATTCACAGCCCTGAAGCAATTTCACGTTATTTGGTAAGTGTTGCTGAAGTTCCCCAACCGCACACAGGGCCGGCTAATAGAACAGGTGTGTTCTGTAGCGGTACCTGCCAGCTGTGAGCACTGGCTCCTCCATATCGACAGCTGGAACTCACATGTGGACGTGTAGCATCTCCCAGCTCCGTATGTGAAATTTGTGCTCTTAATGCTTGACCAATTTCAAAAGCAAAGTAACTCTACAAGAAAATGTAACCTCCAACTTGTTTTTACACCAATATGTTGTGCACTTCGTTTCTGTTGGGTTTTGTGCTGAACAAAAAATGCAAGCTGAAGAATTGTCATGTCTTGCAATCCAGAAAGCAGTCTTGTTTTTAAAATTCATACTGTTATAGCATAATTTAAATTATGTATTTATCAGTTTTAAATGTCATTTTGCTTCTTCCCATCTTTTGTATATGGGCACGATATTTTTTGTAATTGTTTTTTATTTAGTTGTCTTTCTGTCTCTTTTTCTTACTGATATTTGAGGATTTGAGCTCTACAGATTTTCATGGTACTCTTCTGATCATGTCTTCATAGTGTAAAAGTCTGTATTTTTGTATGTAGGGAAAATGGTAGTTTTCTAACACTTATCTTGATCAATATAGTATGGAATAATTTGTGAAGGACTTCCTGTTTAATAAATGGGCATATTAAAGTACTAAAACATTGTCTTCATCTGTAAAGGCAACATAGAAACTTGGTATCCCAAGCGTCATGGTTGATCAGTTGATAACCCAGTGAGCGCAGTTGCCAAATGCATTTCCTATACAAGAGAATAGAGCCTAGAGGTTAACACTCAAAACAACCCAGTCGGGAGTTCTTGTGTGACTGTGCCTCTGATAAGACAAACTTCATAGATGCGGGAGTTAATGGAAACCCATGTATAAGCCGTCCTTGATGAGAGGTTATATGTAGCAGAAAGCACATGGAACTGCTTTAATGCTGAAGTGGTTGTGGTGGGATTGTACATGGGGAGGTTTCTCTGTCTGGTGTGCTGCAATGGGCCAAAATGCTCTATGTTGTGGTTGGCAGCACTGTGTTCTGGACTGAAAAGGAATTTTGGGGCTGAAATGCCAGAGCGAGTGGGTAATGCCCAGCTGCCTCATGGCTATGGGCTGCAAGTCCTACCTTGATGCAGTTGGGATTTTTGGTATCCAGGTGCGAGGTGGGAACACTGAGTTAATACAGGTAAGAACCGTGGAATTGCACAGATGGTTGAATGAGTGGTGTGGACAGATTTGGGAATATGGATGACGTTCTTAAAACGCTGCTTAGGGGTGACGTGTGTGGGGAGGTGGACAAAGGGTACGACTGAGCTTGTACAGATGGATTCGCTAAGGAGAGGCGTGTGTTGTACAACTTCCCTGCTAGAACATGGGCCAGTTCATTTTACCTGTGTGTGGTTGTCAGCAAAAGCAGATTCTTGTCGGTTGTGGTGTTGCATCCATCGGACCTGTTTGGAGATCAGGCTTTAATGTAATTGATGCTGTTTAAGAAAACAAAGTGCTGGACTTAATGGCATATTGGCACTGGTGTTCTCATCCATGGCGTTCCTTGGTCAAGAGAAGCTTTGTCAGCTCTTGAATTTAAAAAAACGGTTGATTCTGTGTGACTTAAATACTGAATCTTCCTTCAGTCTCCTGGGAAGACTATAATTGATTTCTTATTTAATGGATCTAGCAAAATGGGATGGGCAGCATCCAAAATATATCAAATAAACCCACAAGTATTAACTGGTGAAAATTAACACTGGAATCGCTCTGTGGTTGGATGTTGTGGGGTTGTTTTTCTTGTTTGTTGTTTTTTTTTCCTAAGTAGATTGAAAAATTGATATAAAAACCCAAACCAAACCCTTTAATTTTCTAAGTGGCGTTATTTGCCTTCTGACCCAGAAGTTCTACAAAACATTAAGAGTACTGTGAATTCTTCCAGTAAAGCAAGAATCTGTGTTGCATTAAGGATTTTTTGATGCAGTCCTGTTTGTTTAGAAGAAAAACGAGATGGTGTCTCGATCCTGACTTCTAAATCCATACTCCATGCAGAAAGGTGTCTCAAGCATCTTGTAACAAGAGCCACATTCTCAGTGCTTATCTAAATTTCTCCTGCTTCCTTGATGTGTTCTCTTTTCCCCCATGCTTAAAAAAGATGAAAGGATGGCTTTGTGGAGCTTCTTCATGCATATGTAAAAATACAAGCTGATACTTGTTTATAATTTGCTCTTTGGAGGCAGTTTGTATCCTGGTCTTTGGAATGAAGTTGCTTATTTACTTTTAATCTCCTATGAGGTTGATGACAAGCTGCATGCTATGATGTTTAGCAAAAATATGTATGTTTTCTCATTTATTTATGTGTTTTAGAAGTACAGGTGTCAGAAACATGCACTGTTAGTGTTTGGTTACAAGTACATGCCCACTTAATGATACAGGCTGCTGGTCTCCTAGCAGGGGATGATGCAGCTATAAAATTCAGGCTTAGAAACTTGCACAATGAACACTTACCAGAAGCGTAATGAATGAAAAACATCTGCTTGCTATGCAGAGCATTAAATTGTCTTCTGCTTCCAACATAGCAGGCTGGTGGAAGCATTCTTCTCAGGCACCACATAGGCTGAGATACACCCCTTTTCACTTAGTAGCCTGGAAATTACTTTGTCAGTTGGAAATTTAAGACTTGCGGAACTTTGAACAGTATCAGGTGAAAAGCAAAACCAAGCGGAATAATGGGCAAAGTGTTAAAAGGCCAGTTGTGCCTCCTGTGTCAGTGAGAATGTAGAAAGGCTGTTTGGAAAGGTCTTTTCAATTATTTAACATCACCTGTCCAAAATCACCGCACAGGACTCAACAAAACCTCCGCAGATCAGTATAAAAACTTCTTGATAGCAGGTGGGAGGAGGAGGAGAGACCCTCAGGCCGTGTGAGGGTTGTATGGAGTCATTCAGCCCTGATGCCAGCTCATTGTTTTTGCTTCCTGTTGGTGGCTTTGATTCAGAGTCGTGTATCATAAGATTTCTTGTGTTGTTTCTACTGAGCTTTGTTCTACACTTGGTGCTGGAAACTCTCATCAGCGCTCGGGTTTGTCCATTGCTGAGTGCTGTTCAACAGGCCGGGGAAGCAAAATGGCAGTAGTTGTGTTCTATTTGAAATGAAGGCACATATTGGCCTGTACATGTTTTGGAAATGGTTTCTCTTTGGAACAAGAAAGTATTGTGATTGGAAAGAGGTGTTTGATTATGACCCTCCTGGTACACTGAAATAAGAACTGCAGGGCAGCCTCAATATTCATTAAGCTTGTGTCACGGGTCCTGAATTGCAGAGGAACCGCTGCTCCCACTACTTGGGTCTTGGCAGTTGAGGAAAAACAAGCAAACAAACAAAAAATGCCAAAAAACCCCCCAAGCAGACTTTTCCTCCTCCCTACACCAGCCTCTGAGCTTGGTGCAATATTACTGGCAGCACCCCCGCCTTCCCAATCAGAATTGGCTTTAATGCATTGATTTTTAATTGGATTCTCTTTCCTGAAATGATACTCATAAAATACAGAAGTGTATTTTATTTCAATCATGGGAACATATCTTTTCAAATAAAAAGCTGGAATCTTACCAAAGCGCTTGACCCTGGGAGCAAACTGCTTAGAAATAAATGAAATCATCAGGTACTTGAATGCTAATTCACGAAATTCTCTGGACAGGCGATTCACTGCATGCCTGCTAAAGTAATCCTGAAGCTGCTAATGAGCAATATTGTTTGCCTCTTCTGTTGATTTTAAGAGTATTCCAATGTGAAAAAAAGCTACTAGAAAACCTTAGCAGATTTGAGGTTGTAACAGGTCTGTGAAGGGTAAACCCAAGGGGGTTGTTGTTTAGAGTGTTATTAGTTGCCAAGTAAGAGCACTGTATCTCCCATGTCTGCCAAATACACTAAAACTGATTCTTGGTTAAATTCTTTCATGCTTTAGGATGAAGTTTCTCCCTGCAGGACGTGTAGGTGTGAGGGATGGGTCTCCAGCGCTGCCTCTGTGCTGTCATCGCCCCCAAAGCACCTGATGGGTTTTCTTGAAACACCGTTAATCTTGCTGGGCAGAGGCAAGGCAGTAAAACCAGGTCTTAATTAAGTAAAGGCACCAAACACTTCTATTAAAAGAGGTTTAATCCAGCATGGTTTCTGAGTATTAACCATGTACTAGTTTCCAGCTGTGACATGCAGTACGTTTTTTAATTAAAAAAAGAGCAATACAAAACAATTGAATATAAAAACGAGCTCAGGTCCCCTGAAGTCACAGTACACGCCAGTAAAATATGACAATAGAAAAGGAAGAAACGTGGAGTTTCATACAGGAGAAGGTCCAACGAGCCCTTTCTCTTAAAAGCAAAGATTATTTGTCACATTTGGAAGCAACCGCTTGTTTTGCTTTTGCTTCAGTGGTCTGGAAACTGGAGATGCAGGAGCTGCCCGTCGGACAACGGCGGGTCTGGGCGGCACCTCCAGCTCCCGCGCTGCCGGGTACCGCGGGTGTGCCCCCAGCCCGCTGCCAGCAGGGCTGCGCACCCGACGGCTCGTTGTGCTCCAAAATCTGCCTTTATTGCTTTATCCCTGGTTTTCATTTCGCTTTAGTACCATCTGCTCTCATATCAATTATTTTTAAGGCCACCTGTTCTGGTATTATATTAGGTTTTTTTTTTAATGTATACAGGTTTCATTGGAATAGACTGATCTGATGCCATATCTAAGGAGTGAGACGTGCTTTTTCCAAGCACTGTGTATTTATAGGTGGATGCAAGTATTGCAGGGTAGGTTGTGCTGCTCATTAAAACACCTTTGTGAATTCTGGAGGCTTTTCTCAAAGAATAGAAAACTATGAGATAAATCATGTCCTTTCTGTGGAAAAAAACCAAATCAACTAACCAAAACCCACACACACCAAGAGAAGGGGTTTGGGCAAATGAATTGCATTGCGGACATTTGTTACTTTGGAGATTGTTTTTTTGTTGTGTGTTGTTTGGGTTTTATTTCTCCTTTTCACAGTGGGAACAACGTATTGCCCTCCTGGGGCCTGCGTACCCCGACTTTGACAGAACAGTTGTGTGTTTTGCAAACCCAGCGGACTAAGTCCAGTGCTACTTCTCATGGGAGGACCAGCGTTCACAACACAGCGCGTGGGATCAGACGGTGACGTCTTGCACACAAAACTTTGCAGGCAGATGGTGGTGGATGGTATTTGACAAGCCTTCCTTACCTGGCCGTGCCAGCGCCTACAAGGGCTTTCACACAAGTGGTAAGAAGGAGCTGGTAAGAATGATGCCTCGTCTGTTCTACCTCCTATCTCCTATTGCAGAAGATGTGGTGTGACCCCATCCAAGCAGCTTATAAAAGTGATATGGAATGTCTGGTGAGCCGGTGGCACAACTCTGCTTTGAGGTTTGTTCTTGCTGCAGATTTATGGTTGTCGCTTTTCTTGTCGCAGACAGGCAGTAGATAGAAATGTATTGAAACCAACATGTTAACGATAATCTATGCCTTCAGTGCTTGAGACAGTGGAATATTCAGATTTCAGACAGAGACATAATGTTAGTTAAGAAAGAAAAATACAAATAACGTAGAGGCTTTCTCAGCCTTTCTTCTTTGGCACAGCAAGAAGTATAAAAGCTATAAGTGTTAAAGATTTGGAATTAAGAAATCACATTAAAAGCACCACCTATACATTTAAAATACTGTGTTCCCATTTACTGAGTACGTTGTAGTGCTGAGTAAGGAGGGGCAGTGGAGAACTGAGATGTGCTGTTTGGATACAGATGTCTGGCGGGTTGAGAATCCCTAGTTCTGAAGGAGCGTCTAATGGCATTGGGAATAGTCTCCTTTTCCACATCTGTGCTTTGGTGATTCCTTAAACAGGGAGGTGGAAAGAGGATACCGAGGCTGAAGTAAGGGAGATATTTCAATTGGCAGTGCACTCAGCTGAGGAAAGTGCTTGATCATCTTCCCTTCGCGCTTGCTTGGTGTTTGGTTCTTCAGTCCGAGTCGGAATCTGAGTCTTCATCTGAAATGTAAGCCAAAAAACAACAGTGAAAATGAAAACTGGAAATGTCCATGTATTTTAAGACTAAGCAGCTTCATAATTCATCATAGTTGTGGCATCCAAAATCAAGGTAGCAAAGAACAGAAACTGTTCTTACCGAGTCAGTGCTCTTGTTCCCCTGAGAAGGGTGAAATGGAGAAGAAAATCTCACGTTACCTGCTCACATAACCAAAATGGAGAATTTCACCCACCTTCCGACTTGCGCCCTTCAGGGGAATCAGAACTGCCTTCCTTCAGAAAAGTAACCAGGTCGTTGAAGGTTATGTAGAAATCAATGGCAAACACTATTGTGGCTATAAATCCAAACACCTAAAACAGCAAAATAATCATCTGTTACTGGTTTGCAGGGAGGCAGCTCTACTGCAGAGTGGGTTCTGGGGTTACCTGTTCGGTGTCAAAGCAGCAGCAGCGGGGCAAGAACAGGCTGGTTTTCAGCCTGAGAACCAGGGTTAATGCTCCATGTCTAAACGGACTGACAAAGATTAAAACTAGGGCTGTGTTTTGAGATGATGCATGGCTTGGGATGGTTTGGTAAGGGTTGCTGGCTAAGGCTACTAGGTATTGTTCTTCCCTGTCTTTTAAGATTATGCAGATTTTATTTATGTTACATACATTATTGATGCTTAGAGTCAAGTTACACAGGGACAGGTTGTATCTCATTTCTGAACACAGAATGCTGACGGCGAAGGTTCTCTCCCAGGTAGTCCATATACTGCAGGGTGAAAGGACACTGCTCTTCTTTCAACCCATCCAGGTAGAATTAAGCAGTAGAGGCAGGAGGCTGAAATTACTTAATACAGACTGTCTTTAGTAGTAAGAGGTTTGATTTCTTTATTATTATTATTATTCCCTTCATTCAAGATCTTGATGTTCTTTGTAGGAACAGAGAAGTTTATCTTCCCTGTACAGCCGGTGAAATTGAAAAGCAGAATAGGTGTCCCTAAGCAGTACAGCTAACACTGAGCAGCGCTGTCGGGAGGAAAACAACATTTGTTCAAAACCCATTCTTCTAAATAACCGACCACTTATCGCTTGCTTTAGGCAAATCTGATTCTCAGTGAGTTAACTGAAGAAACTTCTGCTACTTGCAATGGCTTCAAAACTGAATTGCTTCTGAAGTGTGTCCACACGCAGTTCACCAAAATACCTAAGTGGAAAGCTCACGTCTACTTACTCCTGCCGCTTTAGATGCTCCGTCACCGTATTTTGAGACAGCGGCAATTGAAATGGCAAAGTAAATAATGGCAGCAGTGACGCACCGCAAGAAATCCTGTAAAATAAGCAACGTTGCATCCTCAGATTAGTCACGTCATTCCAACATACAAATTCCTCTGAAAATGGTTTCAGAAATGACCACTAAAAACTTCTGTTGTTGCACTGCTGCTGGCGTGTGCCTACAGCCTGCTGGTTTGTAGCCGATGAATCGCTCATCTGGGAAATATTTTTAAATGTGAGATGACCAGAATGTTGGCATTAGCTTCTGTTCCTGCAGATGTTAGTATAAATCCTGCTCTTAAGATGCGTGTGTCGGGCAGACCTTCAGGCTGAGAAGGGCTGTCTGTTGTGATGTGGGGCTTGGAGCGCAGCAAGGGCTGATGGCAAACCATTGGAAATGCTGCCAAAGTCCCATCTTTAAGCAGAGCTGCAGGACCACAGGCTCCAGCTCCCCTGGGAACACGCATGTGCTGGGCAACAAAGATGCTGAAGGGAGTGGAGCATCTCCCGTGTGAGGAAAGGCTGAGGGAGCTGGGGCTCTGGAGCTGGACAAGAGGAGACTGAGGGGTGACCTCATTAATGTTCACAGATATCTAAAGGGTGAGTGTCAGGAGGATGGAGCCAGGCTCTTCTCGGTGACAACCAATGATAGGACAAGGGGTAATGGGTTCAAACTGGAACACAAAAGGTTCCACTTAAACTTGAGAAGAAACTTCTTCTCAGTGAGGGTGGCAGAGCCTGGCCCAGGCTGCCCAGGGGGGTTGTGGAGTCTCCTTCTCTGCAGACATTCCAACCCGCCTGGACACCTTCCTGTGTAACCTCATCTGGGTGTTCCTGCTCCATGGGGGGATTGCACTGGATGAGCTTTGCAGGGCCCTTCCAATCCCTGACATTCTGGGATTCTGCTTTCTGTGAAGGAGGCCTGTCTGTACCGAATATTCATTTAGGAACTAGATACTTGGTTTAGCTTTAAAACTATGATTTTTTACTCAGCATGTACACTCGTAACTCCGGCAGCTGAACATCCCCACTGGTGTCACTGGAACACGTGCTGCCGTGGCCGAGACTGCAGCTCTGCAGGGCAGCGGCCGTGCCCGGTAACACCAGCAGGGATGTGCTGGAGCAACAGCCTCTCTGAACTGGCTGTTAAATGAAGAGCTGTGATTCCCAGGGCATATGTACATCATGTGAGCTGGAATAATGGTATTTTGACCTCTGTTCACAATTAGATCTTCTGCCTTTTCAGAACAGATGGATGAATAAGATACTGTCTCAAAACACTAATCCTGTAAGAAACTTGACTCCTCTGAAATCAGGATGAGGTCAATTATCTACATTCTGCGGCTGGAGTATATTATGGTAATGGATATAATAAACATACAAGTGCCTTTTCTGTCTTAGTTCTGGAGTCAGACGCATGTAGAAAATGGGAAAACGATGGAATTGAAATTACCATCAGAAAACCATACACACTTTGACAGTCAAAGTCACTGGTTTTGTTTTATCCAGTGGCCTTGCTAATGTTTGTTTTTTTATACATTGAGAGCTGTAACTCAAATCTCACTATTACAAACTATTGCAAATTTGCGCCAAAAGATTGGATTAGCGTTTTCTTTAAGTACTGCTGGACAAATGCTCGGTTTACAATGTATGTCTGAAGCAACAGAGACATCCAGTGGCTGGTGTGCACTGGGCACCGGCAGCTGGAACAGCTGGTGGGTTCCCTCTGTGAATGCACCTACCTGAGAACTTTAAAACGTTTTATAGCGCATATGCATTACTATACAGCATGCCTCTGTTTCCCTGTTTGTAAGGATGGCAATATTAAGGAGACTCCAGCAGCGGTTAGACTGACTTAGGCTGATGTTGCCTGCTTCTGATAAGCCATTTGTTTGGAATCAGGCATAAATTCTGTGCTTTAATAAAATCATGCTTGGTGTCAGCATCAAGAAATTTATAGTCTGTAGTATAGCATAGCTTAAAGAGTGCTTTGAGACCTCTGAATGAGAGGCAATATGGGGAGGTTTCTAATAAGGAGGTGAAGCTGCTAACAGCCTGAACTCCCACATAGTCCCTTTTACCCACGTTATACTGTACAATTACACCTGCGTTTTTACATTGCACATTTCACTTACCGCCAAAGGCCAGTAGAGTCCTTTAAACTTCTCATTAAGTTTGGAGGCATAGGCAAAAAACAGAAACAGCGCCAGCAGAAACTCTAGCAGTGGCGCCATCATGAAAGAGGCAGCTAGAGACGCTATGTAGCAGATAAAGATGATAAATGACAGCACCTAGAGTGAAGGGAAAACACTGGTTATTCGCATGGCAGAGCAGAGCCCGGGGCAGCTGCTTGGCTTTGAAGCGTTATTCTCCCTGTGTATTTGTGGCAGCGCTGCTGGTGATGGTGTATCTTGTTTCCTACTTGTTTTTTTGCCTTGGGCCAAATGAATTTTCTTGCTTAGCATGGAATGTATCTAAAGTAGAGGCATTTATTTCAATGTGTGTGAAATCGGCTTTCCAGAGAGCTCGGTGGATTTGCACCTCCCCGAGTCAGTAATTGCTCCGGCTTGTAAACAGCTCTGGCAACAAAACTCTGAAAATAGAAGGGGGCATTGCCAGGCAAATGGAGCTTTAAGCTTTGAACTGTGATGGTTCTCCTTTGACATCCAAATCATTGCTCAGACAGCCCTCGGTAACGCAGCATTTATCATCTCAGAGTTGAAAGGAAAAAGTCTGATGGATATAAAAGAGCTGAGACTTAATGATTCTGTGTTTTCTGGAAGTCTCCGGTTCTAGTTTTCCAGCTATTTTAGAGAGTAATAGGATAGATAACTCCCACAGATTTGTTTCATCTCCATGACATTTCCTACCTTTACAAAATAGTAAAAATGACATTTATTTTCCCATTCAATTAAAATACCTTTAGAATATAGTTTATGGCCCAAAATAGAAAATTTCACAATGGAAAAATGGCTAAAGAAAATGCATTTTCACCTAAGCCACGCAGTGCTCAAGTGCTGGGCTACTTCTGGACTTTCAGCTTCTGTATTTGTATGTGAAAGTGGAAGGTGAGGGAACCACGAAGAAACTTAATTCTTCAATGGTGTACTGGGAGCTGGTCACCTGCAAGAAGAGGCTCTGGCCCTACTGCTTTACTGCCTCACGTCAACTGCTCACTGTTTTCCTCAAATTAGCTTAACATTTCACAAGTAGCTGAATGGAAGGTTTTGTGCAGGTGTGAGGATTGTGCGCCAGGTGACACCCCAGCTGCTCTTTCAGCCTTTCCCAGCGATGCTCTTGGGCAGCGTGGCAGTAGGTAGTTTGAGCACCAGATTACAAAGACGGTTTCAACTTGTAATTGGGATGCTGAGGTTCTTTGAGACAAACATATGGCAACCTGAAAGTTGTTCTAAAACTGACAAACTCAAAAGCAACTTTCAGAACATAGCCTGACCCCCCTAAAGGCTCTCAAATGATCCACTGCACATCATACTTGTTCTGCACCTTTCTCCTGAAGCTGTGTATTTAAACATGATTTCAGAGAAAGGTCAAGCAATGCGATCGTGCTCTTTTTTCTAACAGCTGTGTCTATGCTTAAAAAAAAGGGCAGAGAGGAAGTTGTGAGGCTCAATGCAGTTGCAAGATGATTTCTAGCACTTTATGACTCAGAAAGCAATGCTGCTTCTCTGAGGAAAAAAAAATGTAGTGTTTTATCCATTTGTATTTACATAGGTGAGTTTCTTTTTCCTTTGGGATGACACCCTTGGCACGGAGAGCAGCCCCGAGCCTTGAGTTGTTCCTGCACCGCTGTGGAAAGGTTGGTGTGATTGTTGCCAGCTTCGCTGTGGAGGAATAAATATGTGGATGTAGAAGCTCTAGTGCAGCAAAGAACAGAGCAGGATCCTTTCACAGTCTGGCAGTGGCAAGATTATAAAATCTTGGCAAAACGAGAGGCCAAATTCTTCATTTAGCACCTTTTTTTTTGCAAGAATGGGAATGTGCATAAAAGAGACAGAACTATTACATTTTACTTGTCCTTTTTTAAAGGAACTTCTTTGGTATTGCATTTCAAAAAGTAACTTTCTCACATGTAATTATTACTTAATATTGTGTTGCTGGTCGTCTTAAATTGGCCAGATGCTATGAAGTTAAGCATCATCCTATAACCAGGGCTCATCTTGCACAAAGGCTTTGCACAGAGCAGCTCAACTTTGTTCTGAAGCTCAGAGAAGACTGAAAGACAGAATTAAGACAGGAAAAGAGGAGAAAAACACAATCATTTCTACATCCTTTGTGTCGCTACAAACCTGACACAGCCTTATACAGGACAGCCTTACATATTCATACTATATTTGTGTTAAAAGAAAAGTAGTGCCAGTGCATACTGGCTTTGCGGGATGCTAATGAAGTATTCACCAGGACAAACACAAAAGCTGGACTGAAATAGCCGGGCTGAGCAGCAGAATGTGTCACTGTGGGTCTTGTCTGGACAAGCTCTGGTGGCAGGTACGAGAGTGGCTGCTAAATGGTTCCAACACAGGACAGGAGGAACTGGAAAATGCATCTCTTAAGGGGGAAAAAGCACGGATGAGATGTTGACCTTCAAGATAGCAATTGGAGTATTTAGGAAAAAGAAGTAGCTGAAGAGGAGTAGTATAGGGAGAAAATAGAGAAAAAACATTAACCTGGTAGATGCAGAATGGTGATTAGAAAGTGGAGGAGCAAGGCAGTGAGAATAAATAGGCTCAGGAGAGACAGCAAAGTTTATACATGTACTTGATGTTGCTCCTTCTTTGTGGCTGTGTAGCTATCCCAGGTGGAATAAAAAATTAATAAGGCAGGAAGATCAAAAGGAAAAGGAGTGGGGAGGAACTTCCTTCTCTGAATAAAATTTGAGATTATAATTAAGCTTCTCGCAGTAATCAGCTTCATCACCAGCCTGACTTGCTCTAGAGGAAGCACCAGATTGCCCAGACCTGGAAGCCCACAGAGCAGTTCACATGCTGACCTGAACAATCCACCCAAAGGCTGTGAAGATCCATACTACACGTGCAAATGTGCGTAAAGGTATTTTTACAAAGCGGCTACAGCAGTTTGGGTCAGTCTGCACACAGCAACACCCGGCGGCAGCGCTGTGCTCCCCCCCGCAGCTGTGTGACACCAGCGCTGCCGCTGCCCGCGCAGGGCAGGGACAGGCAGCTGTGTGAGCTGACAGTCGGAGGTGGACCACTATAGCTTATGACAGCTGAACCCACCATTTGCCAGCCGCTTCTGAGCAAAACAAGACTTTTTAATGGGGTTACTTCCACCAAGTACACAACCAGCACGGTCACTGGGCTGAGGGAATTTCCTAAAGCCAACTCCTGTTCCCTTTCTGCCACAGACCGAAAAAGAGAAGCATAGTCATCTGCCCCAGTCAGGATATGTTTGCAAGTTGCTGCTTGGCTTTGATGGCAATATGTTTTTCAGTATATGGTGGTTTGCCTTTTGAATATTGAAAAACCTGACTCGGCATTTGCTGTAGCTGAACAGAACCTGCAGAGGTGCCAGGTTTTGCTTGACTTCAAGGACAGAGAAATAAAGTGCATTTCTCATGACTTGCCAAGCCACTGAATAATAATGTGACAGAGGTATTCAGTAACAATTATGAGAACCCCATTTAGTTTCTAAACAAAAGACACTATTCAAAATCTGTATCCCATGAATATTATTTACATATATTTATGCAGGACCCAGCCCCACCCCCCATTAGTACTACGTCAAAGAGGAAAAATCAAACATTCAAGACAAGAAGTACAAAGCTAATGATGAAACACAGATTTAAACTGCGATAGATTTAGCTCGGACTCAACTTCAGTTATTTGGCACTGCATTTCTCTAATTGCATACAGACTGGATTTGTTCTGGGGTCTGCGTGTCTTCAAGGATTTCTTCTGGCAAAGCTGAGACAACTGGAGGGAAGCTCCGGCTGCATCCCCTCTGCCAGGGACCCGCAGCCCCGCCAGATGGGGTTTTAGGGCTGCTTCAGCCAGCCAAACCCTCGGGAAGCCCCGAGTGGCCTTACAAAGGATAAATCCCTGTTTGTCAAGACACAGCAGCTTTTATTCCTCTGAGGAGGTACAGTCAGCACTTCTCTATGACAACAAAAGGGTGAGTCTGATCCCATGACCAAAACAGTATTCCTCAAATATGTCATCATTCCAAGATGTTAAAAAGCCAGGCCCTCTGCAGGTCCTGATGTACTGGCTGTAAGCTTCTATAGAAATTCCAATATAGGTTACAGTATGTAACAAGAACATGGGCCAAAGGAGCAAAGTGAATTGGGTTTGGTATCTTTTAAATGTGTGTTTTTGTAAACTACACATGCTGTATGAGTGATGGGTTGGCACCTGGAATTTCTGCATTTTTGGTGGAGCTAATAGAACCTCTGGCCTTCTACTACCCAGCCCGAGGCCCGTGATCCCCACCACAGAAGTCATCCTCATCTCCTGAATGGATGGCTTTTCCTCTCAAAGGCAGGCTCCTTGCTCTCTGCCGCAGGGCAGTGCCCACGGCCTCAGACTCGCAGGCTGGTACAGAGTCGCTGCCTCCTCCTGCCCATTCCTTCCCTTCCTCTTACTTGGATTCCCTCGTTTCCCTCTGAGCCAGCACAGTGGGCAGCCAGAGGCACCCTACACATCAACACTGCTCCATGAACTTGACTGCTAGTTTGGGCTGTCCCAATATTTGATTACCTGCTGTCAAAACTCCAGCTAAAATTACAGAGAACTTAGTGTTTAACCTTCTCATTACTAGTGTGAATGATGTTGAAGGAGTAATTTCTATCAACTATCTTCCTCTTGAATTTTAACTTTTGATTGCTGAAATACCCACTACCCACGGGGTAAGTTTTCTCCCTCCTACCAGGTGGGTACTCTTTGAGCTGTCAGCCTTTAAGCCTTTGTAGGTAAAATACCAGAAAGTGTTGCACCAAAAATCAAAGGCCTCTAATCACCACCAGCCCAGATCTCAGAACTGCAGTGTAATTCTGGGGGACCAATGTTTCCATCGCCAGACTAAGTTAGTTTCTAATGATTCTTATTTGGTACTTTCACAGTAAGCTCACTGGCTCCACAGCAGGAACAAGTGTGTCCCTCTGAGGGGACTTTTGGAGCATTCAGGATAAAAGTTGAGAGATCATGATGCCACATATAATGCCAAACGTTATAAATTAATGAGTAAGATCTGTCCTGACATCCTGAGGAGAAGCTCTCTTGTAAACCATGCATGGCACTAGGAGATAACGCAAATCTGGTCAGGAGTGGTCACACTGCAAATAGGTTAAAATAAACGGGAACACACTTAAGGCACTGGAAGCTTAACGTGACCGATTTTTTTGTTTCCTACCGTGCTCTGCCTGAGCACAACCAACTAAACTTTCAGTCCCGAAGTTTCCCCCGTATTAGTGGGGCTGTTCCCCTGTTTTTCCCGTCGGTTGAGCTCTCGGCCACCATCACGCTGCAGTCAGACGAACGACACCGAGAAGGGTCTCTCAGCCTAGAAACGGGGTGAGCCCGCTCCCCTTCGCACCGCCCGTCTCTAGAGGGAACGGGCGCCTTACCGGGAGACACGCACGGAGCCCCCGGGGGCGGCGGTCCGCCCCCCCCCCCCCCGCATCCGTCCGAACCCCCACCCCGGGGTCCGCGCTTCCCGGCCGCCCCTGCCCTTACCGACTCGGCGAGGAGGAGCTGCCCCTTGCGGGAGCACAGGAACTCCCGGGGGGGCAGGAGCGAGCGCAGCCCGGGCGGCGGGGCGGCCCCCGCGGGCTCGGGCTCCTCCATGGCTGCGGGCGGGAGCGCGGGCGGGAGCGCGGGCGGATCGGGCGCTGTGCGGTGCCTGCTTTTTTTTTTTTGAAGGAGGGAAGCGGAAATCGTGACACTGCGGAAACGTGAAAAAAAGTTTCAGCATCCCCAAATCTGGGGGGTGGCGGCCGAGCGCTCGGGGCGGCTCCGCCGGGGCGCGTCCGCTGCCCCAGCCCATTGCTGCCGGGGTCCCGCAGGGCAGCGCGGCGCCGGGCAGCCCCCGGAGCGCCAGGCCGGCTCCGCTCCCGCTGCGGGGCCCGGCGGAGCCGGGGGGCAGCCGGCGGTGGCCGCTCCCGGTCGGGGGCCCCTTCCCTTGTTCACTTCGGTCCCTTGCGCCGGATCAGCCTCGAAGCGCCGTTCCGCTGGGACACCCGGCGCAACCGCCAGGGCACCGAACCGCAGCGCTGGCTCCGAGCGGGGCAGCGGCTGTAGCAGCAGCGCTCACACACTTTATCTGGCTTCTAACAATAACTTGATTTGATCTACTATGTGAATCGCACTGCAGTACAGTCGTGATTGCATTACAGTAGGGAGGCACCGCGGTTATTTCCAGCACTATTCCGAACATAAAAATGAGAATTCAGGGATCAAAATGCCTCGGCAATAACGTGTTCGCATGGCACGACACGGTCGTCAGCCAGGAGGCTGGTCTGTGGAGTGAGGAACACAATGAAGGGTGGAAAAAATAATAATTAATAAAAAATCTGTTCCTACACATGTTACTTGTACCTTAAATTTTTAAGTACACTTAATAATAAATACCTTAAATTACCTTAAATACCTTAAATTTTTAAGTACACTTAATAATAAATACAACCGACGGGAAAATAAATAAATCATGCACTTAGACCATTTGTATTTTCTTTTTATTACAGAAAGACAACAATAATGAAATTGATTTTCCAACAGCTAAAAATGTATTTAAGTTTAGAAAAACAAGGTAGTTTTCTGTGAGGCTTACACTGGTGAAATTGTAACACTGAAACTACATTTGTAAATGCAAGAAAACTTATGAATGACACTTCCAAAAATGTACATAAATGCACGAGAAATTCAACGAGAACAGTAGAACAATAATCAATGGCGAAATAATTCTTTTGCTAAAATGTTAATTTATTTCGCAGGAGTATTACTTCCTCTTGGTTCACCAAAGCTAATCTTCTGGAAAAGAATAACCGCGTCGAGAACACAGAGAACAAGCAATATAAGACCAAATACCTATAAAAATAACAATAATGTTAGTTCCTCCATAGAATCTCTATCTTTTACTGTAGCGATTCATCTATTGTCCCTCAAAGAAGCAGTAAACATATCTTCCTAAGTTGGTTCTGGCCTTCTAAATATGTGTGATGTGAGACAGCTGATAAATTCAATAACATCTGTATTTATATCCCCTCAGCCTTTCACAGAGCAGTGTACACCCTGGCTTTGTTTCATGTTTGTCTGAAGCCTTAGAGATGATGTGTTCTCCTTGCAACCTGAGCTAATTAATGCTGCATTATGCCAGACAATGCTTTCATCCTAAATGAAGACCCTCCCGTCTCTTTAGGGACTGCCTAATTAATAGTACTGCCTCAGAAAAAAGGCAGCATTTGTAGAAACAAGCCGAGCGAGAAAAACATAGTGCTCCTCTCCTCTGAAGCTCTGAACAGAAAGCATACTCCAAATTGAAGAAAAGGTATGTTAAGTATTTAAAAACCATACAACTTCAGGCAGGCAACAGGAAAAACGTGTTTGCAGAACAGCACCTGAGATAACTGGCGTAGCTCTCGCCCTTCAGCCCGGTCCCACATACATGCAATTTTTTGGGTGCAACCATGTGCTACAATGGAATTATCTCATGAGCAGGAGCAAGGCTGTGGCAGCGGCTCAGGAGAGCGCGGCCCAGGCGCTTTGTGCCCTGGGACAACAGGCCTGGGGCAACTCTGGTTCTCCCAACTTTGAAGATCTCCCACATTCTGCCCAAACTTGTTTTCCAAGCTACGTACTTAGTCTCCTGCATCCAACCTTGATTTCTATTTAATTCACGACAGAGAGTGTAAATTATATTCTAGCATAGCCAGTCACTTCATCAGAAAGTCTTTTTGCTGAGGTTGTCATTGCCGGCACCAGCAAAGACAACAGCTCTGCACCTCCTGGGCTCTTCTCCTGTGGCAAGTTCTGTGTTTCTTTTGATTTGTTGTCACATTTTAGCTTATCTTGTATTTCAGGAGCCTGGAATACTTTCAAAACTGAGTTCCTCCCCACCTTATGGTTTATTAATATTAGTTATATTAGTTTTAATTTGAATTTAGAATGACAGTTGCTTAGATTACTAAACTGGTTTGATCTTAAGTGCACAAAGACCTTTATATTCATGGTATGAAAAAAACCCCTCTTTAACTGTCATAATTTGTCAGTTTGTGTCCAAAAAAATTATATATATGTCAGGAGGGAAGTACCGACATATTTGTTGAAAAAGTTTCATCTCCATTTAGCAGAATCACAGGCATTTCTTCTTAAATACTGTCACCAAACTAGATAGTCCTGAAAGAACTATGGATTGTCCCACCTGGGATTTTAAGCTATGGAAGCAAATGCAGGTTATTTAAATGAGTTAAACTCCAGGCGCTTCCACTGTTGCTGCTTCCCCATAGCAATTCCAAAGTCTACCAATAACTTTAAATTACTAGTGATTTGAGTTTTGTTTGTTTTTGAGTGAGATACAGTGAATGTGTATTCACTTTTGTTTGTGACTGCTGAGTATGTTCTTCCATGACAAGAGTTATTTTCATGGTCTTACCACAACGTGAGCACACCAAGAGCTTCAAATCACCTGTACTTTAAGAACTGAAATTCGTTCATAATGTTCCTACTTACTCCTCCAGTCAGTGTCCCTTTGTTGGTCTTGATTGTTACGGCAAACAGGCACACGACGAGGAGGAACAACGCGGCAATCACCGAGTTGAACAAATCCTGAAACAGCCGAGCAAAGCAACATATTTATTCTCAAATACAAGCCTGAAGAAGAATGTGAACAGCTCCCAATATTGCGTGAATCGCTAAAAATTGCTGGTTTGCTATGAAAGTGGAATTTCACTAATACCCACGCAGGATCGATAGTGACACCCAGTGGTTTGATGTTAAAAAGAGCGTTTGTGATAAAACTTCCTCATTTTATATTTTGTTTTTCCAGTCAAATTTGTGCAGCTTGGCTACGCTTGGTAGGCTAAAGCAGGACATAACTTCTTGAAAAGGGAGGTAAGAGGAGAACTCGTTAATATTTGAGCGAATGTGTGTTTAATTTGTGCTGAGGAAGATGACAAGCGCAGTTTGATCGCGTTGAGCAAGTGCTGCTCCTCACGGGAGGGGCTGCTGGGGACACAAGCCAGCTGCTCAGAAAGCGGTGCAGAAATACGCGCTCTGTTAGGAAAAACTGGCTCAAAAAATGCAATACTGTTTTTTTTTTCTTTACAGAAACAGCCAAACCGGTTGGCAACGGCCCCTCTGGACACAAACCGGGTGAAACGCCGCCGCTGGGGCAAATACTCACGGCCAGGGGCCAGCACAGCCAGCTCAGCTTCTTGTCCAGCTGCAGCAGGTACAGCGCGAAGAACAGCGCGGTGACCGCCACCTCCATGGCGGCCAGCGCCGAGTACGCCTCGTGCGCGCGGGACGCCACGAAGCACAGGAACGTTACAAACGCCACCACCTGCGGGACAGACACGGCGGAACGGGGTCAGCGCCAACGCCGGCCCCGCCCGCCCGCCCCGCTGCCCCCAGGCCGCACCGTGCGGGCGATCTTCACGGCGCCCCGCGCCGAGCTGGCGAAGCCGCTGTCCAGCGCCATGGCCCGGGCGGCCCCGCTCCCCTCGGCCGGCGCTGCCACCGGACCGGACCCGCCGCGGCCCCTCCCCGGCAGCGGAAGCGCGGGCGCCGCGGCCGGAAGTGGGCGGGGCGGCGGGGATGGGCCATGTGGCGGCTGGGGGTGGCCTGGGCGCGGCCCGCGGCGCTGCGCGGGGCCTGGGGCCGGCGGGGCCTGGCGGCGGGAGCGGCCGCGGGCTCCTCGGCGGGCGGACTGGCGCTGCGCTCCCGGCCCGGCCCGGCCGGCGCTGGCGGCTGTAAGTGCGGGGCGGCGGGGGCGCGGGGCAGCGCTGGGAGGTGAGGGGAGGTGAGGTGAGGTGAGGTGAGGTGACCGCCGGCCCCGGGCGCGTTTCGGGGGCAGCGCGGAGCGTCGCTCTGTGAGGACACCCCAGCCCCTCACGGTGGAGCAGACCTGCTGCTTCTCATTGTGTGTCGTGGTCGCTCACTGGTTGTGCTGGGCTACCGGAGTGGCTTCTTTGCTTTGATTTGTTAAGGGTGCGGTGCTCCTGGCGTTGCTTGCAGAAGTTTGGTGTAGGTAGTTTTGAGATGTAAGAATCTAAAGTGCTTCTGCTGGAGCTGCCGTGTAACTAGGCCTGTGAAGGCATCACACAGAAACTGCCCTTCCCAAAGCTCGTTTTTTCTCCCGATGGAAGCGCAGAGCAGCGGGTGTATCAGAAATCTGCCGAAGGAGTGTAGGCGCTCACCGTTTGACTCTTTGTGGCGTCAGGGACCATGGGGAGCCAAAGCCACAGCTGCGTCAGCCTGTGCCACAACATGCCTGTTGTGTGACCCCATGGTGACCGAAGACCTTAAAGACTGATAATTTATCAAATATTCGTGTTAAGCAATAGACAACCTAAGAACTTCATGGAGGGGCTCACATTAAGAAGCTCAGTACAGCGGGACGTTATGAAGACATCCTTAGTTGTAACTGCTGTTTATTTCCATTCTAGATAAACATCTGGTAAAAGAAGATGATAGAAAAACGGTTGTAAGTATTTGCATTTTGTTTGGAAAACTATGTGAAAGGTGCAGCATCTTATTTTAAGATAATCTGAGCGTTTCTATATTTGCAAGCATTGGTTGTGGCTGTTTTCCTGAGGGGTGTCCGGGTGGTGAGTCCATTACTGGGGAAGAGACTGTTGGTGTGGGGGTGTGGGGGTGTGTGTCAGGCAGAGAAAAAGTGGTTGTCTGCAAGGAGTCACCACATCCAAACTGATCCCCAATGTCTTCTCTAAAATGATGTATTTACATTGTAAGGAAACAGTATGCTTTATATAGGAAGAGTGTATTTTTACATACCACTGTGCAATAGCATGCTGCTTAAGAGTTGATACTGTTTTCCATCAGATATGTATCGAGGGGAACATTGCAAGTGGAAAAACAACATGCCTGGATTACTTTGCGCAAACTACCAGCATTGAGGTACTGGATGTACATGTCTTTGTCTTGATTTACGTCATTAAGCAGTTGCTTGTCTTGACAAAAACTGACAGTTAAGTTAGAAGTGTTGTCCTTTCCTAGGCTGATGAGAAAGGAGCAGCGGGTTGTGAGCCAGTGCGCTTCTTAGAGCACACATTTCACCCTCTCTTCCCCCAACCCTTACAGTCAAATTGTAGAAGAGAAGTTTAGATCATACATAGTATAGTACTGGATGCTAAACTATCAGTAAAACCTGTGGATTAGAGTTTGTATCGCTGTAAAATAACAGCAGCCCATGTGGGTTGGGCATGTTTGGGCTTGTTTGCTATTTCATGTCACAATTGCTTTTGTGTACGTCAGATATTAGGACCTTGGAACAGGTTTGCTAAGTTGCAGGATTCCTTATAGAAATGCTGGGTAACCAGATGTTATTTGGTAATTTAACAGGAATGATCCATATGGACTAAACTCTTAACTCAAAGGATAGCAAACTTTAATTTGCATGTAGTGCAACATTTTTTAAAATGCTCGTTAACTTCCCAGCCTTATCGGATTTGCTTAGACCTGGCTCTTCAGTTTCATTGGAGTTGTAGACCATGTTTGAACCAGATAAGTCTCCTGTGATTTTTATGTATTTAGGGTAGTAGCTTTTCTGATTAATTTTGTGAGAGTTTTGAATATATTTTGTTTGTTAGATCACAAAAACAAAATGAAAAGTAATATGATAGCATTCTGACCCTGTGTTCCTTTGCAGACAAGTGTTGCGCTCTAGGAAATTAATTTGTGAGGGATTGAGCAGGTCACTGATACGCAGTCAGTGCTCAGCTAAGCCATTCTTTCCCTTGCATCGTACTGATTTTGACGCAAACAAAGTGAAATTATATCCAGGCCCTTTAAGTAACTGATCCTGAGTTTTATTTTGGCTGTTTAAGCATGCTAAAAAGATGTTATATAATCATATTTCTTTAATTTTTCAACAGTGTTCATTATTACTGTTTACATTACATAATTCAGTTTGTTTTTTGAAGAGGGCTGAGCTTTCCAATGCAAGTCCTGACTGCTCCCACTTACTGAACGAGTGTTCATTGAAAAGAGTTGTAGACTTGTAGGGTCAAATTAAGTATTTAGAATCTAACCCATGTTTAACACTGAGTAATTATTTTTAACAAGGTTTTGACAGAACCAGTGACCAAGTGGAGGAATGTTCGTGGTCATAATATCCTGGTAAGTGGCAGAAATTAATTCTACAATTACTATTGTTTTAGAAAGACAGGCATGAGGACTTCATACCAGTCAGCAAAACTGTTACAAAAGGTGTGCTCATAGTCTCATACAGCAAAAAAATAAAACTCCATGATGCAGAAGATATTTTACTGTGATTAAGACATGCATATAATAGAAACATTGCATATAAAATGTGGTTTTGGCAAGGAGTGGGTCTTTTATTTGGTACGAGCTAAAGCAGTTCACAGAAAGGTAAACCTGAGTGTGACAGTTGTTTCTGTATCTAGTTGTGCGTATTGCAAAGAAGGGAAGAATGTCACTCAGAAAGTGAGCGGTGGGTCTGGTCAGTTAATGTTGTCTGACTGCAGAAGATAGGGAAAATTTAGTCCTGTGAGGTGCTGAGAGCTTCTGTTGTGTTTTGGGTAGGCGTTGCTTCTTGTAACCATTCCCCACAAGTGTGTCCCTTTGGCACAGCCATGCTGGGAGACAGCAGTGAGGGCTGTGACTGCACCAGTCTGGCAGTGGCGTCTGGTGGCAGTGGCGTCTGGTGGCAGTGTCCCTGCCTGTGGCATCACCTCCATTGCAAAGATCTGCTGGTTCAGGTGGGGATCGGTGCTCAAGCTGCTGTGGAATTCGCAGCGTGGGTACATGCCAAACCGTGCGTGCCCAGACAGGTGTTGGATGGCGTTACTGCCAGTGTAGGTCCTCTGGAAAAGGAGTTGCTGATGCTTTACTTCCTTATCGTTAGTAAAGGGATGGGGTGTGCTTGGCGGTGTGGCACATCACCCCAGCAATCTGTGCACTTCAGAATGCTTTCTCGTTCTGATCTTGGGCAGGGAGAAAAGCAGGTCAGATCTGTGCACAGAAGCCACGCTGCTGTCTTAAAGCTTGTCACCTCAGCAGATAGACGCTGAATGACATTTTATTTCAAGTCAGATCTCAGCTTTGCAGGGTAAACCGTTGCTTGTAAGTGTGTGTGAGGGGGGAATTGCAGCAAGCAGAGAGTGAAGGATCTAAGAACTGCTTTGAGGAGGATCCTTTGGGAAGAACAGTTGTCTCTGTTAAAAGACAACTTTTCTGAGGTTCAGAACCTACTTACTGGAACCCTGTACACATTTCTGGGTGGACTAGGTATACTGAGAGTCTGTCAGTGCACAAAAATAGCATAGCAGATCCATTATTTTAATTAAGAAACATATTTGAACTGTCTCAAATGAGCTGTGCCTTGGTCCTGACTGTTCAAGGTGCAGGGTAACTAAGTCCTGTTGACTTTAGCAAGTGCCCTGCTCAGTGTCTGTGTGCCCCAGGACTGTAAATCTGCATTGTGGAGAGCAAGTGATCACTCAATTCTTGTCAAACCTGGTGTAGGCTGTTTTAGTGCACTTCTTTTAGCAATTCTGTGGTAGTGCAGAAGCTTAAGAAATACCCAACTTCACTTCTTTTGCTGTTGGAGCTAACTGAAATGTCTGTCTGTCTTGCTTCCATCTCTAACCGCAGGGCTTAATGTACCAAGATGCATCAAGATGGGGGATAACGTTACAGACTTACATACAGCTTACAATGTTGGAGCAGCATACCAGACCGATGGTAAATAACATGTTTTTATTTTAATTTAAAAAAGAATTAGATGTGGTTATGAGTAATAAATAATTTAAACCATGTATCCAAAAGTTAAGATGCTATTTGCGTTCTTTCTTTGTTCCTGCAGTGAGTATGAGTTTTTATGATGCGGGGATGTTGTTGATATGCTCAGCATGTGTTCCAGGAGGGGCGAAACATCTGCTTCCTACCTGCGCAGAACTTTTACTTCCTAAAACTAGTACTGCTTTCTTTTGCCCGTCCTTATGAGCTAGACTTGCACATAATCTCTTCATCGTTGTACATTGGTGACTTCTCTGTAATTGATCTCCATGTAAATGTAGCTATTTCAAACCTTTCGCACACGTCAGGTAATCTTAAGAGATACTGTTGGCATTCATTCTACTGCTCCATGCTGTTTAGCTCAAATTTAGTCATCGCTTCTTGTGTTTATCCAAAATACTTCCACTAAAATTTTCTAATGCTTGTTTTCGGATGTTTTGCATCCTTTTTTTTCTTACATGTTTTTCTTTCTCAATTCACATATTGTACATTTTTCATCAGATCTACTAATTTCTCTTTCCGTCAAACACCTTTTGATACCTTCTGTGCTAAGCCTTCTGCTCCCTGATCACCAGATCAGATCTTAGGTGGCACACTTGTATCTTAATGATTGTTCTTGTGTCGTCTTCTGACTTTGTGTGAGGGCAAACTTTCCAAAGTACCACACACGACAGTGATACTGCACATACAACCACTAGCTCTTCGGAAGAGGTGTTTTTTCAAGATGAGAAATCTCCCATTGCAGAAAAAGCCCATTCAGAAGCTCCTGAGGATTGCCCTGTGTTTCACTCTGAGCTTTGCTGTCATTTGCCAGCTGAGCCTAATGCTGGAACAGTCGTTGCTTCTGTGGTCATTAACGTGCAGAGAATACCTGGTTGGGAAGAGCTCTGCCAGGGCTGCCTTGCTCTGCAGGGGCCAGAGACTGTCCGAGAATGTCCCTTCTCCAAAATGAAGCGCTGTTTTCTCGTTAGAGTTGTTCTGGTGTTAAGACCTGTGCTGCTGGCACAGTAACACAGCGAAGGTGCCAGCAGTTCAGATAGCAATAGTTCCTGTTGCTCTGCACATCCTGATCGGATCGCTGCTTTTTTGTCCCTCTGGTGAACTTCAGATGCTCAGCTGAATCCTTTTGCTGTGACCTTTGGAACTCGTGTATGAGTAACAGTTTAGTTCTGTTGGTGGTTAATAACGCAGTGACCATCCATAAGGTGAAGAATACGTGTTTGTGGGTGCCACCCTCCCAGTAAATCTGCTTATCACAA
Organism: Nesoenas mayeri; assembly: GCF_963082525.1. Taxonomy (NCBI): domain Eukaryota; kingdom Metazoa; phylum Chordata; class Aves; order Columbiformes; family Columbidae; genus Nesoenas; species Nesoenas mayeri. The sequence continues at coordinate 19,196,026 of NC_137547.1, forward strand.
AATCTGGAAGAATTAGGTATTTCATAATGGGAAGGACATGATATGCAATATAAGCTTGAAAAGAAGAAAATTGTGTTGAAAAATGTAAACTAGTCAGTGATTGTCATGTTTTAATTTGTAGATTTCCCCCATACGAATGATGGAGCGATCAATTCACAGTGCAAAATACATTTTTGTGGAAAATTTGTATCGGAGGTATGGTATATGTTTTTTTACTTTAATTTCTTGACTTAATTAGATTTAAAAAAACAACCAATGATTTCTTTGGTAATTTGCATCTAAGTGGTCTGTGAAAGGTGTCGGTTGTGTGCGGGGGCGGCAGTGTGTCTCATATGGGACATGCTGGCCATGGGTAGAATGGAACCCATGGGACATGGGCCGGGCAAGAGCCTTTTGCACAAGTACTCTCGTGTATTTACAACACCGATTTATTGAAGTTATCTGCTCTCCAGCTGAATACAAAAGTCCTAAAGCAAACGCGTTCTGAACAGGTAAAAAACCCATGACACTGTAGGAGGGAGAGAGCTAGAAGGCGTTATCCAGCCTAGCATCCAGGATTGGCATTGCTCGCAAGCAGGAACGGGAATCTGGTGCTGTCGCTCAGAACCGGGATTCATAGGATCAAAATAGACTGCAGACCTTGGTAGGCTGGTGAGTAGGGAAAGAACAAGAGCTGTTTGTAAGTGTCACGTTCTGAATCTGGTCCCCACCCCCAATTGTGCTTGGGCTGGGGACAGAGCACTCGGGCCTAACCCAGGTTATTTTGTTTTGGGGGGATAAGATTGTGGCCTGAAACAGAAAAAGGATGCATTATGTGGGTGACGGATAGTTCATCCACCCCATGCTAACAAAAATAGTGCACTGATATTTGTTTGAATGCTGACCTTATATTGAGAAGTATATGTAACAGATTGTTGTTTTAATGGGTATTTCAGTGGTCTTAAGGGACAAAACCAGTTTCTTGCTCGTCTGCAGGGAGAAGGGCTGTGTGCCACCAGGTGGCATCCATGCTACATAAGCGGCGGGTCTGTTACTGGAACTGCTTTAAAAGTTGAGAGAAACACAGTAAGATGTGCGACAAACAGAGAGAGACATTATTTGTTTACAATGGAAATGTACTGGAATGTCTTTCTGGTTTTAGGTACTTGCTTTTTTTCATTGTAGCCAAGGTGCTTCTGTCCCAAAGCCTGGGAACTTTGTTGCTAGAAGGCCAAGTCTGCTTATGTCAACTCTATGTATTGATTTTGTAGTAACGTTTTTAAGGGCATCTAAGATGTCTCGTGGCTTAAGCACTTTTTAATTTGGACAGAAGGCATTTGCTTTGTTTTGTTACTGCAAGCCAGAAGTCAGCTGATGTTACCAATAGCAAACCAAAATATGATATAAAGGTGTGTGAAAGGCTTATAAATAACACAAGGAAAAATTTGGACCGCATTAAAATAGCTGTTTGAATCACATTAAAAAAAAAGTAAATCTGTCCTCTCTCATACCGTGTCTCCAATGGTGGTCAAAAGTACTTGGAAGGAGTGTAAGAACAGGGTAAGCAGATATGATAATTTCTGAGTATATCAATGTACAGTTCCGGGGCTTCCTCATTCAGCAGTGGTTTCTCTGTATTTAGTAACCCAGAGGGAATTTATTTTCCGTGAAACTGTCTGGAAAACAAAACTGACCTGACATATCTTTAAATTTTGCTCAAAATTTTATCAAAACCCTCCTCAGGCTCCAGCTATTCAACAGGTATCTTCAGCAAAGGGATTGTTAAATAAGCTGCATGCAAGGCATGTTCCCATTAAAAGTGTGTAAAAATGCCATAGACCTTTTTTATTCCAAACAAGACTCGGAGTGAATGGGGTAGAAGAGCAGAGGTTATTTTCTGCTTTCTTTAAGAGAAGATGTTGCTTTGGGTCCCAGTCTTAAAGATGGAGAAGGATGCCTTGTTATCTGTAGTCCACACAAGCTCCTCTTCTTTAGGAGAATGATTCATTTAAGTAAGGGTTGAAGAGCTTTGAGAATATCAGGAATACCAGCTCTTCTTTGATCTGGTGTCGCTCAGTATCTGTGTTTTGGCTTTGCAGGGTTTTTCCCAGAGAAACAGGGTAGGATTTGCAGCGATGATGGAAAGCTTAAATTGCGAGCAGTTGCTGTGAGTTCTCCGGCAGGCACAGATACGCACAGGTGTCCCAGGTCTTGCTGCCTTTACACAGCTGAGTTTAGCACTGAGAGACGTGCTCATGTTAGGTGTAAAACTGTAGAAGAGCTTTAATGTGTGCACGTGAGTATGCATGATATGTTACAGGGTAAGCACTAGCAATTCCCATTTGAATCTGTAGTTAGTTATGATATAAAGCTCGTTCCATTCGTATTTAACTTTACTTGGCAGGAGCAAATGTCAGCAAACTTTGGAGATGAAAACACCCTTTAGTGCCTTTTATGACACATGTACTGATGGATACATTAGAAGAATAGCAGAGAGTTGTGATATCCCATTTCTTAGGTGCTTTGGGAGGCAAGATATTCAGCTGGACGGCAGATAAAGAAGGGAGGTGGTACGAATATTGGGTTTGCTTTCGTGCATGCTTAAATGGAAATACCTTTCTGGATTATTATTACTTGGTTTTGCCTGTGATCAAAGCGTGTCGCCAGGATGGTTGGGAAATCTGTGGCATCTTTCTCTTAATCATTATGTAAAATGTTGCAACTGGTCTCAATCATTTTGCTGGGCAGGACAGGAGCCTCTCAGCCACATCTCTGTTTTATATTGCAGAGGCATTTAGGAAAGAGTGTGGAGTATGTGTTACTGTCACCAGTTTTGAAGACAGAATAATGTTAAACTAGTAATATTTGACTGCTTAGGAATATGGAAATAGGTGAAAATTCCAGCACTAGTAAAAACATAATATGTGATTCTTAATGTGTCATCTGCGTCGTTTGATATTTTATTATTCTTACTGACAGAACTTTGGAACAGTTGTCTCCAATATTGTCTGTGCTCTCTGAAATCAGAGTTCAGATTAAGCGTGTTGAATGTTTCAGTACTCTTTCCACAGATATTTCTTACAGTGGGAGTACTGTTTATTTACATGGTGCCATTATATTTTTAATTCTCTTTAGTATGGCTTCTGTAATGAGTTGTTGGTGCTACTCAGTCAAGCCTCTCTGGTAATGTGCACTGCAGTAGTTTAGGTAAATTTGAAATGATCCTGAAATAAAGAACCTGAGCAATGAATACCATTGGCACTAATTTGTTGTTACTGTTTGTGTTATAAGTACTTAAAAAAGAAAAGAAAAGCATTTGGTCTTTCTATTGTATAAACAACGAGACCTTCAATTTGTGTGGGCATAATATTGGTCTTGTTTTAATTTCATGGATGCTGGAGTAAATTTGGAGTAATTCTAGTCAGGCAAAAAAATCTGAGTTTAGAGTTGATCTGTGCATGCTGTTCAATGAGTGATGACTTCTGTGTCTATTCAGCGGAAAAATGCCAGAAGTGGATTATGTTGTCCTGACTGAATGGTTTGACTGGATCCAGAACAACACGGATGTTTCGGTTGATTTGATAGGTAAAGTTTTGATGGTATCTGGAGGGACGTGTTTGTGGGTGGGTGTCCTTATTGGAAAAAAAATCTTGTTTCTTGGGTCATAAATAATCATATTATTCAAATACGATAGTGGGTGCAATGTGTAGCATTGGACAGCATGAATTTGTGGGTGGTTCATGGATTAACAGTCACACCAAAGGGGAGGTTGAGTGGTGGTACTGAAGTCAGGATTCTTTCCTCCTACAGTTTGTGAAGTGAGGTTCTTTGCTTTAAAAACCGATCCTTGAACATAACCATAATAATTTTTCTTATGGCAGTTTATCTGCAGACTTCTCCCAAAGTTTGTTATGAGAGGTTAAAGAGGAGATGCAGAGAAGAGGAAAAGATCATTCCTCTGGTAAGGCGTTCCTTCAATACATGTGGTTACAATGAGCTTTCAAAACATAATGATTCCAATCTAAATACTAAAATCATATCCTGAGTGTATTGCCAAAATGTGCTGCAGCTGTTTCCACTGCAAACTAAAACTTTAGTGTTTTAGTAATCAGTGTGCGATAGCTGGCTGTTAAGGTGGAGTATTAATCAACTGTTAATCTTCTCTAAGATGTAAAAAGGCAGTTGCTTTTGTGTCATTAAACAGCATAAGGGCACCCAGTTGAAGCACAAATACATGTGCATGCAGGTGCTGAAGATTTATGTGGGCACTTTGTGTTGTCTGCTATTACAGGATGTTTATGCATGAAAAGTGTCTGTGTCTGAAAACAAGCAACTTCTTGAAAATTGTTAGCATGGGAATCTGCTTAAAAATAAACGGTAGTAATTGAATGATCAGCTTCTGTGTCACAGTTTACTGAATGTCCCGTCATTAAACACATTTTCTCCTGATGAAGGCCTAACCAGAAATAAATGTAGTTACAGAAGGCATCCTGTACACTGCAAAGGTATCTCTAGTGTTGGCCAGTTCAGCAGAAGCAACTGTCAGGTGAAGATAGATGCAAAGAGCTAAATTTTGGGCCAATGAGAAATTTTGCCTTGGAGAATTAATCCTTGCTCTAATGGATTTGAAGAGACATTGTGTTACTTCACAGCTCTGCTGAGGGGTGGCAGGGAGCAATTATGAATGAAAAATGTTAAGTGGTCTCCATGGAAAAAAAACCCCTAATAATGGATGACAGGCAGAAGTGCTTTTAGAGGAAATGGAGTCAGTTAGGAGAAAGTGAATTGGGAATTCTAGGAAAACGTATTGACACAGAAGTGCCTTCAATACATATTCTTTGCAGTCTTGCCCTTTTTCTTCTTCTCTTTGGTGTATTTTCCTCTGTAAAATCTTGAGCCAGATTATCCCTGTGGGAGAGAAATGTGGTTCTTGATCTTAAGCGGAGCCGAGCATCCTGTGCTCCGGTAAGCCCTGTGTCTTTGAGGGTCTTTGTGGAGTAAAACCTTATACTGGGAATTATTTTTTCTCAGAAACCTGATGCTTTTTTGTTGGTGGGAATATCCAATGCTGGCTTTTATATGTACTTCTTAACTACCTAACAAATATATAAAAATTGCAATGTTTGTTTCGTCCCTGGGCATATGTGTTATTTGAGTGCCTCTTTTCTAGGAATATTTAGAAGCTATTCATCAGCTCTACGAGGAGTGGCTCATTAAACATACACTGTTTAAAGTTTCCTGCCCAGTGCTTGTGAGTATTATTTTATTTATAACCAATTAAGCATATGGAGGATTGCACTCTTCAGATATTAGAGAGTGTTGTTTAAGGGTAAAAGTAAATAAATCTGCTTTTCTTATAACCTTTGGAGAAGGAAAACCTCAGACTGTTTTATGCTATGCACTATGGATAGCTGGAAAGTCTGGTCTTCCATCTCTTCCATGGAATTTGAGGGTCTGTTCCTTGTGGTTAGAGGATCAGATGTAGCTTTTCAATGAACGCCAGACTGTGAACAGAAAGCTGATTGGACTGATCTCTAGGAGGACATTGGTTTGCCTTTAGCGCTAGTCCTGTTCTATTTTGCTCAAAAGCGACCATGTTTTATGGTGTCAGTTATTTCTAATGTTCGTGTTGTTTTTTTCAAGGTTATTGGAGCTGACCATGACATGCAGAAAATGATAGAAAAGTATGAAGAAAACCGAGACCAAATACTAAATCCATGTAATATGCAACACCATTTATAGAAGTCTGCAGTTGTATTTAAACACACACGTTTATGAAGTCTGATGTGGGGGAAATTTTGAGTATTTTTAATATATCTATGTTTTTTGCTTTTGAATTATGCTTTGTAGAATGTTGTGAACTTACTGCTATGAAACATTCAGAAACAATTCATAAATGGAATATAGGTCAATTCCCTTTCAAGTTTTTAGGTTCTCCATCAGCTTTACCATGTCAGTTCTATGCAGCTAAAAGACAATTATTTGTCCCATTTCCAACCTCACTGCTGCTTCCTATAAGTAACCTAAGTTTCCTTTTTTTCCCTCTGGACTACCCTATTTTTTGTAATTTGTAAGAAATCGTTCCATACAAGAGGTGGGATGTGTATTTTTAGTATTAGAGGAGGCAAATTACATGTTAAAGTAGCTTTGTTAAGTAAGGTTGAAATAGGGAGGTCTTACTCTAATCATACCTAAACTAGTGCAATATCATTGAATTCAGTACGTTTATTCTGCTTTACGTGAACTTGCAATATATCTGTAGTTCTGAAGGTAACTATGCACTAGCACAGCCCCACTGAATTTGGTGGCAAAAAAAAAGAGTAACAACTTTAATGAGTGATTGCAGAATGGCTGGGAGGCTTTTTTCTCTCAATGTTCGTGAAATCACTGCCTGTATCATGGCTTGGTTGACAACTAGTGAATATACAGGGTGCACGGAACAGTATTTGTTGTTCCTTTCAAATGGTTATAAAAACCCTAGAATTAATTTCTTAACTGTTATGGATTCTTCAATTGCACTTTTTTTTTATAAAGATGGTTCTTTGGGTTTATATCTTGATCAGTTTATTTTGACTTATAGGTACTTGGACAGTAGGGAAACATAGTGGGGGGTTCATTCTTGCACTTGTGAGCTACGATGTTGAATTGCTTTTAATTTTCTGCTTTACCCTCTTGAGTATTGTCTTCAAGATAATCCTTTTGATGCAGCAGGTCTGACTTTCTCACATTATTTTTTCTGTTTAAGTTGAAAGGAATGATTCCTGAGCTATGGTGTATATATATTTTTTTCCCATAATAGTTTTGGTTGGTTTAATTGGAGCAGGCGAGGTTAACAGTGCTTTAAAGCATGCTTACATTAATGAAGTTGAGCATCTGTTATAGCTTTGTAGTGAACACTCCTAAAAATGGCTCCAAGACTTCAGTTAGTACTTTGTTTGCTACACACATTTATCTGTAACTTGTCAGAGGATGTAAATTTTCAGTTACTTGGCTTTTCCATGTTTGACCTGATTTTGAACAATATCTGATAGTACTACCTTTGGAGATCACTGCTTTTATTTAGTAGTTTTGTGGTAGCTGGTTTTGTTTTATTCCTAAAAGTCACTGTATGGAAGTGAGTGTGCAGTTTTCCAAGTAGGAAATACAATGAATTTCTTGTTATTTCCCGCTGGTGGGATATTTTTGTTCCAAATCAGTATCAGTGCACTGAGAGAGCATTTCCTAGTGATGTACTATATTAGTATATTAAAGCTTGTGAGCCCAATATCGCCATTCTTCTGTTGTAAAGCTATAGAATTCTAGCTTAAGAACAAGATTTTGCATGTTAAGTAAATTCTGCTACTTATTGCTGCCTATTTGTAGGGGGATAGTAGTCATTCTTGAAACCTTCTGTTAAACTTTCAAAGCTTTTTCTTCTGTAAGAGACCAAAAGAACTGTTTATTTGGAAATAGTTTTACACATTCGAAGTTCAGTCATGTGCAGTTTATTCTTAATTCTAATTTCGTTACGGATTGTAGAAGCCAAGGATGTATATTTTGCACAGAGTCTAGAAAAGAGCACTTCCGTGTTTTGTACAGAGGATCTTACAGTACAAAGGATCTCACTGTTGTCTTTTGGCTTTGTATGTTTTTTGGTCATTTAAAAAAAATTCTTCAATATATCAACACAGTAGTTTGGATGTGGGTTATTGATATTAATAATTCCAATGGACTATAAAGATTCATTTATATAACTTATTAAAAATTACAGATGTACTAGCTACGGGGAACATGTTTATTTTATGTTTTGCTATCTGTTAATTTTCATGTATAGATTTTTGTATACAGGAATTTTGGGGTATTTAATGAGAACTGGAAATAAAACCAAACAGGTTGCTTGTTACGTGTCATAAATGTAAAATGTTTGCAGTCTGCTTAAGATGTGGAGATAAAAATACTGTAGTAATCATGAATAACTCTTTTTTTTAAGCCTGGAATTTGCTTTTGTTTCCTGAAGTCTTGATGAGAGGAGGGAAAAAAGGGCAATCAAGATTATTCTGATAAATATTTTGTTCCTTTTATGATTGTCTAAGCAGCGGTGATTGGGTGGCAAGTTGCAAAATACCACAGGACACACAGTTTCTGTGGGCAAACTGAACTGCAGGAGTAGTGGAGGGATCACACAAACAAGCTGCCACTTCTCTTGGCTTTTCAGATTTGGTCTGTAAGTTGGATGTAGCCTATAGAGTGAAACATACATAACTGGTCTTGCATACATTTTGGCTGTTCTAGAATAAATGGCAGGAATACATGAGGTGAGTAAAAATCACGTTTTTTAATTACTTGTGTCACAATGAATTCCATATCTACGCGGCAATACATGTGAAAAGTGATTACTTCATTCTGTTTTGCCTTTACTGCACACTTAGTTTGTACAATGTCTTCTCCAGACTTTGTATATACTTTGTCCTGGTGAAGGTGTTTAGTAAAGTAACATCTGGGAGCAGCATATAAATTGAAGTAAGATGGATTTGCAAAAACTAAAATGTTAAACAGTTGCATTATCTTAGCCTGGCCTTTAATGTGTTTCTTGGGGCATGGGAAATGTGTTTAGGAGATCTTCCTTGCTTGATCAAACATTTCAGAGGTGACTGTCCAAAATGGTAGATCTTAAGAAACATTTAAAATTGTTTTCACCAGAGCAATGAGCACACAAAACCACTGCCAACACCAGGATGTCATCCAGCATCTCTCTTGAGTTCCTTGCCTCTGCAGATTGTGGGTATTGTGCCATCAGTTGCTATTAAATTGTTCAGACCTGAAGGTCTGTCCCGCTCCTGAATAATGGCCCTGCTAGCAAGTGCCTGTCCCGTGTCAGGACTTGGAGAATCCAGCCCTTCCTGTAGCATGTGGAGGTTTAAGGAAACATCGTGCATTTCTAAAGCAGGATGAAGTCAGGTGAGAAGTCCGGTGGTGTTCCCCCCAGCAGGCATTTGTAGGCGGCTGACAAAAAACTCGTGAGCTTTTTTTGAATGAAAAGTTTAGTTTCAGAACAAAAACTACAGGTTAATAGATTAATTTCCATGTAAGAGAAATTTAGTCTTCTATCTAGTCCAGACTGATTTTTTATATTGATCATTTATCACTTTTTAAAGAGGCTGGAATGGGATATTTGTTTGTGCTGTATTGAGACCGGGGCACCATTGTGCTAAGTGTTGTGTAAACCACACACCTGCAAGAGGGACCTCTGAACACAGACTGAGGTGTGTTTGTTACCTGTGTATTGAATTCATAGCACTTGATTTTACTTATTTTTATGCCAGAAGCCTTTGAGTTGAATCCTCTGCTCTACCCTAGAGCCCTCCGCCTGGTAACAGTGCCACATTCCTCCCATCTATCCCCTAGAAAAAGCTGTGAGGACGTTCCCTGTGAGTGTGCAGATGTCACTATATTCCATCCCATTCCTAATTCCAATTTTTTACTATTTAATGCTGTGAAATGACCCCATGAGATTAATTAACCTTTAGCTGTGGTTTGGCTTACTGGTTGTTGTTTTCCTAGTATTTAGGTACATTTATCAAAAATGATAAAGCAGTGTTTCAGAAATTGTCTTTTTGTGGTGAGATGGCTCTGAACAGTAGACATGTATATTCATCAGTGCTTTGCAAGCCCTTGCCAGTCCCTCTCAGGTATGCTTTGTTTGTCTCAGGGAATTTCTGTTATTTAATTCTGAAGAAAATTGTAATTTTTTAAAATTTGGTATATGATGCTTTTTTTTTTGTATTAACACTGAAATTTGATAGTCATTCTTAGCTTTAAAAACAACAAAGTTTGTTGTAAAATCAAGCTATGCTTCATGAGCAGCTTAGCTCCAGACAGGGCAGGGGTGTATGCGTGACACGAATGTTAAGAGACCCAGTGGGGAGAGGTTGTGCAAGTGAATGTCACCCAGCTACCAGGTGTGCTGCCTGAGCTTGGTGTCTGCACTGATCAAAAGAAATTTTCTCTAATCCAAGGCTTGGGAGAGCTGAGCCATTCAAAGTGGTTGTGTGTAGCATATAAATTTGGGAACAGAATTGGCCTTAGGTTTGTATGATGGAAAAACATCCAATCAGTCAGTAAATCCCCATTCAATTCCTAGGCAATCAGGACCAGCTGTAGCGCAATTGAAGCTGACAGCCCACCGAAGGGTAGGCATACATTTTACAAACAGATAACCTTCCTTTTAGAAAGGTGCCCAGGCAGCCCTCTAGCTGGCTAGCAGTGCTGCTTGACTGGCTGCTCTTATTTAAGTTGATTAGTCAAGGAGTGGTGCAGTGGCTACTACCAACAGTGGCAGGAGGATACTGGCAGATGGGGTGAGAAATCTTATGGTCCCTTTTATCTGTCCCTTGTCTCAAGTCTTGACTGTATTTACAACTAACATTTTAAATCCAGTTCTATCTTACTGATGTGGAAGCAGTTGCACAAAGGACTACTGCCTAAGGCCTCTTAAATACGACTTACATTTTATTTCAGCAGGTTTTCAAATCCCATCTTTTCACAAGCATCTAACTGTAAAGCACTTGTCTCTTGAGATGCTGGAAATTTGAAAATATAAAAGTAGTTTCTGGTACAACACCTCAAACCTCTGCCATTTTTACAGGAAGGGAAGTTAAAGGTGTTCCCATGGCAATAAGAAGCTCAGATGAAAATATCTCTAAGACTTTAAGTGCACAGTAGCTCTCCCTACAAAGGCAGACAGAACACTTACCAGTCCTGGCCAGTCTGTCATAAAGAAGAGACTCTTCTTCAATCCGGGTACTCAAACATTAACAAAAAGTAGACTCAAAACATGGCTATTTTGTATTCAATAAATTTTGTGCAGTTTAACTGTTTGGTGGGCACTGTTCAAAACCAAAACCCATATTCATTATAATATTGTTGCTATCTCCACCAGTGTTCCGGTGACGCGGCAGAGCTGTGGACTATGGTGCACTGTTAGCAAGTTTGTGCTATGCTTCCTCACTTCTCAAAGAACCTCTGAGTTATTATGTGGGATTGTTCATAAGGTCCTGGACATGCTGGTCCAAAACTCTGCTCAGACAGGGGAAGAGTTAAGAAATTTGTCTCCTCTATGCCAGGTAACTTGAAGACTGAAGCAATTGTGTACAGCCCCATCAGAGGAAGTTTAGAAATGACTTAAAAATGTTTCTCACAGTAGATGTTAATGAGTTTAATGAAGGGTAGGAGTATGGCATTAATGGAGTTAGATGTCTGAGTTGGTGTCTTTCAAGTGGTAGCCTTAGTTTTCTTTTGTATTGGTTTTCATGTGTAAGTAAGTTGCTGTTAAGTACAGCTACAGTAAAGATAAAAATGGGATGTTAGGTTTATGAATCATGTAGTACTGGTGGTCATCTGAATGCTTTGGAGACATCTTCTTTTTTGAGTTTTGGGTTTTGAGGTTTTAAATTAGAGTTCCTGAGTAACAGACACAATATGAGTTTTAAAACACATAATTTTAATAACCCCCACAGGGGGAAAAATACAGCTTATAAAAACCAAAATGGTTAGGAAGAACAGATGGGTACTTGAAGAGCAAGGAGGCTGTGTTAAGTTGACCCAGGTAGCAGCTACACACCTACAGAGCTGCTTGCTGCCCCCTTCCCCACCAGGGCAGGGGAGAATGGGAAGAGCAAAATGCAGAGAGCTTTTGGGTCAATATAGAGGTTTAATAAGTGAAGAGCAAGGGGGAAAAAGTGATGCAATGACAGTAACTGGCCACCTCCCACAAGCAGACGGATGACCAGACAGTCTCTGAGCAATTGACAGCTTGGTAAATAAAACCCCACCTTCTGCTGCTGCTGGTAGCAGTAGCAAAACTAAAAATAAAAGTGTTCACAGGGCCATTTCCTTCTTTAAACGTAAAGGAATGTTATAAAACTTTCTAAACTTATTTTCAACTGAAAACAGGAGAAAGATTAGCTCAGAGCACAGCTTCATAGGAATGTGAGGAGTTAACAGAAGTACACTCCAGTATAGTATTTGTCAAGCTATAAAATTGGGTCTTCCAGTTTAGAAATATTTACCTGTTTCTGCCATTGTGTAGCATGCTATACTTGAAGAATACTCCAGGAACAGGTCTGTAAAGCAAAAAAAAAGGGGGGGAGGGAAGTAGAAGCATGCTTAACTGAAGAAACCTGGCTCACATTAAGTACTGCCAGAAGGACTCTTGCTAATGAATTAAATGGACTTAAATTTATGGAAGTTGCCTATGCTTTAGAAAGATGACCATTCAGTTTTCAGTGCCAAAGGTTCCAGATGAGAAGGGGCCATTAAGAATTTGCTCAACTACTTCCCCTTTTTACTGTGCAAAACTGGTGGTGGTTTTTTTGGTTTTGTTTTGTTTTTTTAAACTGCTTACAAAGCCAACCATCTGTTTGAAAAGATGATCAAGGCCACAAGCAAGAGGAAAAAACCCAGGCAAATTACAAATAAAACACTGGTGCAATCAAGTGTAATGGCATAACATTCCTTGGTCAGTTTTGTCAATAATAACATAAGGCTCCTGGATTTCACTTGCTTTTGAATCATAGTTCTCCAGCTTTACTTGACTGGATTCAGGAGAGTCACGTTCAGGCTGCAAGAGGTTCCTTCTGCCCTGTGCACTGATCCTTCTGATGCACGAAGCCCGAACATCAATACTTTGTGGTGGAATGTAGGTGAGGTTAGGGGGCTCTCGAATGTGTCTGAAGCACTCAGCAGCTGTATGTGCATTAGCAGTATCCATCAGCAGCCTCTTGCTATCAGAACCAGTAGTGGGATCCTCTGTGTTCTCAGGTGTGCAGCATAGATGTGAAGATGGCTCAATATGTGCCGCTGCTCTGTTGTGCATCTGAGTGTTAGTCAGATGTGTACATTTTGTTTTGAAATTATTAAATTCTGGTACATTCCTGTCACTTGCACATGATACTGACTCAGGCTGACCAGTTTCCTCTACTGGATACCTAAGGTCTTCTTCAGTGTCTTTGATTTGTAGTTTTGTGAAGGTTAAAGAGAGCTCACAAACTTCATTTTCCCTGGGGACACTGCAGTTTTGGACAGGTGCGATGTCCTCATACGGCAGAGACTTCAGCTCATTGGGTTCATCTGCAGGATCCAGGTCTATGCAATTTATGGCATCATTAATTTCTGCTTCAATTGATTCTTCAGGGACTTCTTGAGCTTTGTACTCCGAAGTGTTTTTGATGTCACAAGAGCTGTCAGCAAATATTGCAAATGCTGGCGGACCACTTGCTCCTGGTGAGAGTGGCACAGGCCTCATCTCATTTGCAGTTGACTCTGCAGTGACTGCCAAAACACATTCTTCACTTAGACTGGCTCTTGGCTTTTTTTCAAAAGCTTTTGGAGAAAGATTCTCATTGAAAATAGGGGTTTGTCTTATGACAATGTCACTATATTTGATCAAGAAGTCCTCACTGTCTGAGCATTTGCCCGGAAAATGTGCAGTGTTAATGACTTGCCTTTGGTGTTCCTGAAGCCTGTTAGCGGATTGAGAAACTGCTAACTGAGGCACGTCATCTTTGATCTTCAGATTCCCAGCAGCTTCAAAGGATATATTGCTCTTAGTTGAGGATTTCTGTTGAGTAGTAAGGCACAAAGATGTCTCACTGTTTTCTTTATTTTCTATATTTTCAGCATCTTCTCTCTGGGTTGTCTGATCCTCTTTGTCCTTATCTCCATGATGCTGGTGCGTTTGTGTTCTCTTCTGCAGAGTCTTCTCCAAATTGCCATGTTTTTCTTCATTTGTCATTTCAAGGATGGTTTCACACTCATTTCTTGCCAGGAATATTTCAAATGCAGTCTGCTTTGTTTCCTCATTGTTTCTCTGTTTGACAAGTGAAAACTCCGTTGCTGTTGTTGCAATGTAACCTATTTTCTCCAGTACTGTTTTTACAATGTCATCTGGGAGCACAGATTGAATATAGTAGACAAAATTACCGGTGAATGTCTGAAACAGAATGCAACATTGAAAAACAGATGAACACTGAGGGGATGGGGTAGAGGGAAGTGTGAAAGACTTCTGAAAAAAATCAAAAGTACTTCAAAAATTATTTAAATCTTTTAAAAAACTATGTTCCTAAAAGTCTGAATTTTGAATCATAGTGAGGCTTTTCTAACAGCATTATTTTGTCAGCCCCTCAAGCATTATAACTTTGCTATAGCACGTTCATTTCAGTGAAGTTATGCCAATTTAAACCTGCTGAGATACTGGCGAAGACCATCAATATTGAAAAAGGAAGAGAGTAAAAAATCATTTTAGTCAAACTAGAGAAACTCAGCAATAAAACTTATGTGCTTTCCTGAAGAACAGAAATTATTTAAACAAAGATTCATAGAATAAATCACTGAGGTCTAATATTTTCCTAAAAAAACAGACATGATGCACTCACTGTTAATCATATTTCTTAATTGTTTACAAGACTGAAACATTTTATTTTTCCATGGTTCAGACTTCTGCTGTAACTTTACTACCCCCAAATTAAGTTGTTATTGCTCTGAAAGCACTTTTTTTGAAGGGAAACTATTCTAGCAGAAATATCGCCAGAACATACTCTTTGCACAAGCTGTCTGCAAAACATGACTTGAATAAAATGCTGCTGCTTGTAACAACTTAAATTGTTCAGCATTTGCTCAGTTTTGGAGTTACTCCGGCATGAAGCCTAGTTTGTAAACTGGAAGTGGTTTTTGGTTTTGTCTGAAATGTTATGATAGGAGAGACTATACTGACCTAAGCATGACCAACCCCACATGGGGCAGAACAGAATGGAGGTAGGAATGCCAAGTCAGCACTTCCACAATCAGCGTACCTTATTTTCAGGCTGCTTTGCTTGAGACTAACTTAACTGCTTCTCATTCTGAGACCTAAGCACTGGTCTCACAAGCACAAGCTTGGAGGAGAACAAAACTGACTCCCAAAAAAGCCATTAACCTAAAAGGCTACACTATAATGTAGGACTGAGCCTCAGTCCATTCTCAATAGTTGTCAACTGTGCCTTTTACTCCCCAGCTTCTGTTCTTTCTAGAGGGGAAGTGGGGAGCAGGCACTGCAGGGGGTGACATCAGCGCGGGTGAGAGGCAGGAAATACATGAAGTAGTATTCTGCATACAGCCAGTAACTTCTTATCAAACCTTTACATACACAAGGTGGTTCTCCAACTTCTGCCTTGCAGTAGAATTATTTCAGGCCTTGAGCAGGCTGTTTTGCACTTTGGATTACCTGCAGCGGTCTTCAAAAATTCTTTATTAATGAAGCCTAAGATTCTTGCATTACGAAAAGCTAAACTTGCTAATTGCAGACCTTATTATCTTATACTTTGCCCTGTTTTAAGTAGACAAATGGGGAGAATAAGAATCTAGAGCTGTTTGAGAATACGCAGATGAGACTTAATGGTAGGAAGAAGGAAAGAAATGGCTTTACGTCAGCAGCACCTGTTGCTGTAGGAAGGGAAATAAGTTTTGGGTGTTCAGGGATTTTGATTAACTACAAGTAGATTTTGCCTGTGTTGAAGATTGCTGTCTCTTCTGGGCAATGAGATGTGTTCAGCATGCTAGGGAAAAGGGGTAACCTTGACCTCCTTGCTGTAAAAAGCAGCAGTATTTCCTCTTTTGAAGGGTTTTTACCTACCCCGATAACGAGCTGCAGTCACCAGCGCCAGGACATGTTGGTGATATCACTGGACAGGAGAGACACTGTCCCACCTGCCTTTGGCATCAAACCATTAGCAAAAGGGATAACTAATGCTAGAAAGCGTCCTCTCCTTACAGGCAAATCAAGGTGAACACACTGAATAATGACAGTCTAAGCATTTCATCGCACCTTATAACTTCTTTGCGGTCTCACAATAACCGAAGGTCTCCGTGTCCAAACCCCTGAACTCGCACTCCTGGGAAGGCCCCTGGAGGCCTCGGCCTGCAAAGGCCAACGGGCACCTCCAGGCTCCCCTCACCGTGCACGACGGGCTCGCAAAGGCTGCTTCCCAGCCCCCGGGACAGCTGCCGGCCCTCCTGCGCCACAGCCCGGGGACGCGGCCGCAAATCCCCGCGGCCGCCGGGCCGGACGAGCCCTCCGGGCTGGCTGAGCCCCCGCCCGAGCTCCGCGGCGCCTCCCTACCTTTAGCGACCTGATCTCTTTCCGCCACGGGGAGAGGAGCAGGTTGACGCAGAGTAGCTCCAGCACCTCCAGCGCCTTCAGCAGGGCCCGGAGGACGTTGCCGCCCCGCTCGCCCCGGTGCCGCCGGCACTGCTCCGCCAGGCCGCACACGTCCAGGGCGCCGCGCCGCCGCGGGCCCAGCAGCCGGCGCGCCCTCGCCTTCAGGGAGGCCTCGTCGCACACCGCCAGCGTCCCCCCCGCCCCCTGGGCCGCATAGTACGCCAGGTAGTCCCGCAGCAGCTCCTCCTCGGCCGCCGCCGCCAGCTCCTTCATGGCGGCGCCAGACCGGCCGGGCCGCCCGGCCGCGGAGCCGCTCGGCCCCCCCATTGGCCACTCCGCCGGCGCGCCGGGCGGTCAGTGGTGGCCCGCGGTGTCAGTCATGGCCGGGGGGCGGGTGCCCCGGCGAACTGAAAGTGAAAGGCGGGAGGGCGGAGGGGGCGGTGCACGCGCGGGGTGGCGCGTGGGCTGGCGTCGCCTCGGTACAGCCGCGTGGCAGCGCCGCGCGAGGCGTCGTGTGGCGGCGGCAGCAGCGCTGAGGTGAGAGCGGCGCGACCCGACCCGACCCGCCGCCCCGGGCCTGCTCCTGCTCCTGCTCCTGCTCCTGCTCCTGCTCCTGCTCCTGCTCCTGCTCCTGCTCCTGCTCCTGCTCCTGCTCCTGCTCCTGCTCCTGCTCCTGCTCCCGCTCCCGCTCCCGCTCCCGCGTGTTTCATCCGCCGTGGCCCCGACTGCTCTCCCGGCAGACCACGAGCCCCGCGGAGGGGCTGCCCAGGCAGGTGAGACGCGGTGCTCAAGCGCTGGTGTGAGGGTGAAAGCTGCCCTGGTGGTAATTGTGCTGTGGAGTGAAATGAGAGCACCTGTAACAGCGCGTTCCTTCTGTCTGCGTTGTTACTGTTTTTATTGTATGTTGCCTCTGAATTCCCGGACTAGGTTTGGGCAACAATCAGCTGAAAGAGACTCGTGTCTTCTGCTGTGGGGCGTGAGGAGTTTCCCTGGATGGGTTTGAAATGGAAATCGGGTCCAGCGGCTGGAAGGCCAGCCTGACTTTGATCCAGCTGATTTTGCTGATCTTGATTTCTGGAATCTGCATTTTAGACTTGTTTCCTATGGCTGCCATGATGTTGTGGGCTTGTGTGATTTCTTAAATTAATGCTGGCATCGGCTTCCCATAACGTTAATTTTTGCTGCAGACCAGCTGGGCTGGTGTCTTCAGTGGTGTCTCCACTGACTTGACTTGCTGGAAGTGTGACTTCGACTTGATGTTTTTTTAATGGCTCATCTTATTATAGGTTGTTTTCATTACATTATAGATTTTAAAATTAATATCTGTCTCACAGTTAACCACTGGGAATGTATGAGTTGTCCTGATTAAGGGAAATCTCAGGCTTACTTGACAGCAGTCCTGGATTGGTTTGTTTGTTTGTTTTTTCCTTGTTTTGTTTGGGTTTTTTTGGTGGAAAGTGGCTGTGTGGTTTTGCAAACAAACTGGTTTTCTCTCTGACTTTGCAGGCAAGGGGGCTTTCCAAAAACATATGCTTTTGATTGTCATTCCAAGTGAAATGTTGTTAGGAAATACTTTTGTAGAATTCGTGTATGGATAATTGCTATATAAAAATGGCTGATCTAGCCAAGAGGGAAGGGAAGACAAATCCCCGTACTAGCACCACATGTTAAAACGAGGCCATCTGGCCATCTGCTGCAATGTCTGAGTTTCCTCCCCTACCATATGTGCCCGCGCACCCTGCGGGCTGGGCTGTGCTCTCAGCCGGGTGCCTGCAGGGGCTCAGCTCTCCTCTCACCATATGCAAAACTTTATTGACCCAAATGAAAGGGGTGGATTTCATGTTTCTGCACATCTGCTCCCATGGGGGCAAGATTGGATTCTTTAAACTTTTTAGTTCTCGTTAATATATTGAATAGCTGCCTTTTTTAAAGCCTGATGTGTTTTAGTAGAGTGATACAGAGAATCTTGCTTTGTTGCTGGTTCTTTTCAGTGTTTCACTTTTCAATAAAGCATATTTGTGTAATACAGTAAACACTGAGTTGTCTCATCAGTCTAGCTATCATTGCATTGTTATTCTCTGAGTTAGTCTCCTAGTACAGCCTCCAAGGATGGGGCTTATGTTCTGTGTTTGGGAGGTCCTAATACTTTAAAACCCTGCTCTCTAGAAGAGAAGCTTAATTGTTTCTGTGGGGTGTGTGTGGTACCAATCCCATCACTGCCAACAGTGACCCAGACACTTCCCTTCCTGTTCTTGCTGAGCTGGGCTGATCCTGGCTGGGCACATGCTGACTTGTTGTCCTGAGCAGGAGAGACCAGGCTGCTCCAATGCCTGCTTATTCCTGTCATCTCTGACAAATGTAAAATCCAAATGCAAGTGGCGGAACCACAACGTTGCTCAGTCAACAGTTGCACAGTTGCCTGATTAACAGGCAGCTAAAGGCTGTGGATAGTCCCAAAGTGATACGGATGAAATAAAAAGCACAGAAGATTTATTGAATACATAAATGTTCTTTACTAAAAGTTTTGTGTAAAGATCAGTATACTAAAAATTGAAGCAAAAGAGATGACTACAGAAATACAGTATTGTTATAGCAAGAAACACCATGTCTAAACAACATCCTTTCAGATATTGTGTAATAAACGAAAGGCCTGTGTTAAGTCTGTTCTAGGATTGGTGTTAAAATTATGTGAGAGTTTAGAATAAAATCTGATAGGAGGATGTGAATTTCTTAATAGGAGCATCAGGAGACACTGTCAGTTTTTCCGAGCTTTATCTGGGATCTTAAATATTCTCCAAAAAGTGAAAACATATTCTTACTGCATCATTACAAGGAATCTCAACAGTGTTCCAGTAGTAGCAGCAGAGGCTGTTAGAGCAGCTTTAGAGCTATAAATTTCTCTGTCTAGTATTGTCTGTTTGTAGCAGTATATGGTTGGATTTATATGCTTTTCTCCCACAACTTTGTTTGGTATCACCTGGCTAAAAAGATTAACAAGAGTAGAAAATATTAAGCCACTCTTGCAAGTGAGCGTGGTATCACTGAAGGTAGCATACTTTACTTTTAATTCACAGTTTGTTTTGTAAAGGTACTTGTTCATGATAAATGACATAACTATGCATTCAATGGTAACTTAGAAAAATGCTGCAGTTTCGAAGTGTATGTTTTGGTGGGTTTCCGTAGCTGTGTGACAAAGCAGCTGGGATTATTTTGATGGACAATTCCCTCATTATGAACCCTGTGTAGCGTAACCATATGACTGGACTTTATAAAATGGTATGCCACAAGAGGGAGTAGACAGCTATTTGGAAGCAATGCTGCTACATACAATCCAGATCATAATGTTAAGGATGTGTAACTGTTATCAACAAAGAAAGACTTTGATTAGTGTTTTATAATCTTAGTAATGCATTTCTACCATGAGGTAAAATACAAATTTCCCATTTTCATCAGAGGCCTACTAACAATTAGTTTGTTACTCACAGATAGAAAGTTAGTGGAAGGTCATGAAAACCCTGTCATGTTAAAAGCCAAGAAGATTGAAAGGATTTCCCCAAATGTTCAGAAACTGTAAGCATCTATAACAGAGTAGAGGTTTGACTGCCAGATGTGAGAAGCTCTCTGTGCTTGTCTTCAGAACAACCTTCAGGTTTGCCATGTTATAAGTAAAAGAGGGACTCACTTTGCGGGGAGTGGTGGTGGGGAGGGGGGGCGGGAAGCCCATTTGTCTCCTAATACTTGTTTCTTAGATTTCCCCCTCCATCTCCTCCAATAGCAGGCTGAAGTAAGAAGGGTCTGATCCCAGTGCCTTACCCTGTTCTAGGCAGGTCTCCAAGAGCTGCAGGAAGACATTGCTATGAAAGCATGTCCTACTCTGCATAAATAAACCTCTCTGCTTTCCTTCAGTTTTTATTTCCCTGCCAATAAAACTGACAGATATGTTTCTTTCTACCTTGGTTTTAATTTCTGGTCCCCAATACATGGTGTAGAGTTTTGTCTCTCTTATTGCAGGATACCTTGCATATGATAAAACTGTTTACACTAGTACTTTATATAGAGGGATAGGTCCATCTGTTAAAAACACAAATGTGAAATATAGCCTACATTCTGGCAATGCCTGCCAGCAGTTTTGCAATGCAAAATTGCGAAACTTTGTTTTGGGTATCATATACTGAGAATATTGAAAATCTTGCTGAACTGCAAAATAATTCTGTTATTTTAGCAAAATACATATTTACTCTCATCTAATTAGCAAAAAATGCATACTTACCTTATCTCATCATGTGCATATGACTCAGTGATGATATAATTTATACAGCAGTAAGAACCATATCATTACTTCCCATCTAAGTATTAATTATAATTGTGTCAATCTTTGTAGTGTTGAATGATGATTACAGTTGAAAATCATTTAGTATTTACAGAAAATCTAAGTGCAGTTTTAATAATTTGGATGATGCTTTCTTTTAAATACAATTATATATTTACTATACTCATTTTTACATATCCTTCAGTGAGGGTAGCAAACTGAAGTCCATTTTATCAGTCTAAAGTGTTTTTTCAGTGAAGGTACCTCTAAGAGACTTAGTGGAGATCAGCCTCTGATAACTCGGCTAACTAGTACTGGTTGAATGTGTAACTTAGTCCTTAAGTGGAGATAGGGTGCGTGTGTACCATGCAAGATTAAACTCTCGCATCTGCAGTTTAGTGCTGCTGTTCCTGTTAGTGCGCATCTCCAACTTGTATGCTTTTATCCAATGATTGTGTGAGAAGCCCGGCTCTATGAACAAACACTAGATTTGTGGGTAGCAAAATTTCAGTGAAAAGGATCATGCCTAATAAAAGAGATTTCTGCACAAAGTGAGGTTCTCTGTTACTGTGCATACCAAGTCCAGCATCTATTATTCATATCATACTAATTGCTAGAGGTTAAGGTCCTTTCTAACCCTATGGGGTCTTTACTGACAAAGGAGACCAGTTAGTGCCTGAAAATGCAGTCGTGTGTGGGAATCAGCATGAAGCATCTTCTGGGATTCCAGAGATGGCCCTTCCCTTGGCTACATCAAATCCCTGTGAAGGGCTTGTAGCTCTCAGGCCTGCACAGCTGCAGTACAGCTGCCATAGGTAAAGCCAATTGGGCTTTGAGGATCCATTGCCACCTCTCCATCCCTTGCTGTTGGTTTCTTTTGAGGAAGCCTTAGCAGCAGGCTTCGCAGTGGTCTGGAAAACCTGGTACTGGCCAGGCTTTCCAAAGGGAAAACGTGACTATCAAAATATTGTACTGATAGTCATGTTTTGCACACAGTGTTCTATCTCCATCTACTGAAATACGTATTTAGACAAAGAATTATTTTAAAATGCTTTGTTACCAAGATACTGAATGAAATGTACTACTGATACCTACAAAGACAACAAAATGCTCTTCTTTTTCCTTCTGCTCTAAAACATGCAAAGTTTCATAAATCAACATGTAGGCTTGACTGGATAACATGTATCTACATTAAGAGTGGCTGATTTCAATGTGTTTTGAAATGCTTCAAAAAGGTCAAATGCGCTTCCTGTCACTGCTGCTCTTTTATACTGTGTGATGTCATGGAACGCTTTGAAACACAAAAGAGGGAAGTTTAGGTAAGTTTAGGAAGTTTAGGTTTCAAAAATCAGTGTAAAAAAAAAAAAAAGAAAAAGAAAAATCCCATTAATCCCATTGCATCCCTGCTTAAAGATACAAAATATGTAAAACATTCAGAGGTTTTATTCTTCCAAAAGTTTTTGTCAGTCTGAGTTCTTCAGAAGAATTGAAGGAAAGAGCCGCTTTTATTCACATGATTTGGTTCAAAAGGGTCTGGTAGTCAGTGGAAGAATTTTTCAGTACTTCCATTGGAACAAGTGGGATGGGGATATTCTGTTCACACACCACTGTCTCGTACAGCGGAGCAGCCTCCAGAGCGAGCGATGACAGAGAGATGGATGAAATTGGCTGCTGCAAGTCCTGCAGCGTGACTGCATAATTTGCACCCTGTCCTGTAGCCCCAGATGCTGCTGCTTCTTCCAGGCTAATGTTTATAGATATTTCATTTCTTTGACAAGGGTCCGTAAGAGAATATGGGGGGGGATCATCTGTGGGAATGTATATTTGTGTTGCTCCTGGCCCAACACATTCATCGTAGCTGAAAGAAAAAAAAAATCTCATTAGATTCCTGTGAAAAATGCCACAGTACATTATTTTCAGCATAACAAGAGCAGGTAAAGTGAGAAGAAAAGGATCTTCTGGTGTTTTGTCACTCAGCCCACATCTTTGCTTATCCTGCTATGTGAGACCTTGAGAGCATAGTACTTAAAAGCACATCTCCAAATACCTCAAGATAACCCCAGAGGTCTCGGTGAAAGTTCAGACCCCATCCTCCTGCATGAAAGTAATATCTGTGGCAGCACTGTTATGCCGAGGTGCCTGGGGATAAGCCCAGCTCCCTACGGTGGGTCACACAGGAGCAGGAGCACTAATGCTGCTGGCTCACACAAAGCTGTGCACGCTGCACCAGTTGCTGTAGGTGTGACACAGCAGGGGCTCATTCCTGCTCTCAGTAGCTTGTGAGCAGCTACGTTAAAAAATGGCTGGGGAAAAAGGAAGTGGTGTTGCCATTTGACAGTTATGAAATAAGGTAGAGAGCAATAGATGGAGGCTAGACTGATGCATCAAATGCTGTCCTTCTGGCTCACAGGCCTCTGGTGGTCAGCCAGCAGTTACATGCGGTGGGTCATCTGGGTTGCAGATCTGTGCTGGCAGAGGCAGCAGGATTTGTTGCTAAAGTGTAGAGCTGCAATGAATAATATTGACAGACTCATGCTGGTAATTCTGGGGCTTATCAGATTCCCTGTCAAGTTCCTCCTGAAAAGGAGGAATGCAAGACAGATTGATTTGTGGGATTTCCATGAGGAACCAGCTCGGCTCTATCCAGGCTTCGTAGTTCTGCCTGTGCCACCAAGCTAGAGGCAGGGGAAACCATTACCTCCACGCTGCATTGCTGCGCTCAGTGTTTGCTGTCCTGGTGTAAGGGCAGACTGACACTTCAGATTGCAGCTTGGACTGCACAGCCTAGGGAGGCCCCAGAAGAGTAAATAATGAGCCTGGATAGACCAGCATGTCTTTGTGTGTGTGTTCTCCCATGTTCTGTGTTGCACAAATGGGATGGAATGGACATGAGCAGGCTCCACGTTTTTGTACTGTACTGTGCTGGTGCTGCCCAGTGCGTTGAGCCTAAGGGCTTGCACAGATTGTGCTGTGGCCCCAAGGACCAGGAGGTGATCTGGCAGGCTTGGCGCTGAACCAGAAGTGGCGAATCTGGTCTGTTATCTGGGTGGCCCATTGTCTGGCCATCCCAGCGTCACCTGTTAGCCTATGAACTAAAGCTGACTCCACTTGTGCTATCAAACCAGCCCAGGTCTAGTGGTCTGAAGGAAAGTCCTGTTTTCCTGGCTTATTGGCTACAAGCAAAAGTGAGAAAGAGTCATAACATCATGATCTTAAATGTTGGACTTACTTTGTTTGTGGCTATGTTTTTCAACTGTATCAGGATCATTATAAATCCAATTCTGAAGGGGGGAATGTCTCCTATAAAAATCTTTGCCTGAAAAACAACTCAGCTGGAGCCAGACAAATTAAGAACCCATTTTCTCAGCCACTGTAACTGCAGAGCTATTAAGATCTAGGATATTTCCTGAAACTTAGGATATTTAGTGTATGTCTTCCCGTAGATGGCAGGCAGTCTTTCTGACCCCTGTAATTGCATTACTGCCAGGCTAAACCCAAGCTAATAAACCCTACTTATAGATTGCAAGTGGCTTGCAGCAGAGCAGCTTCCACTGGCTAGAGTGAGCTCAAATCTACTGTGATCGCCCATGGAGGCCCTGCCTTAGAAAAATACTTGATTCTGCTGCACTCGTTCATACCTTTCCCTGAGAGCTCCTGTTGATTTTGATGGTATTGTTCCTAGTCTGGGTGATGGAAGTGGATTTTGGGGAAGGGATAAGAAAGTAAAATCTTAGTATTAGATTATTAAGTAACTCAAATATCCACGGGTGTTTTTATTTTTATCTCCTTTTTATCTTTTATGTTTGTGAGGACAATGGTTTTAAATTCAGACTAGAAAATGTTGATTTCCCCATCAGAAAGAATGGTATTTAAAGACGTAACTGTTCTGAAGATCCTGAATACGGCTTCTAGATACTTCAGAAACAAGTCCCAGCACACAGAAGGTTGACTTGGTTTTGTATCGCACATGGAAAAGATTTCAGTCCAGCCCCTACTAAACCCACTGAAGCTTTCAAGCATACCTGATACTCTTTTAAAAGATCTCAGACCTCAGTCGGAGATCAGTGACCTGATGTCCCCAACTCTGTGAACTCAGTGAGAGTAAAGGAAGAGCTGCTCTTTGCAGGATTACTTACTATGAGCTGCATCTTTACTTAATTTACGTTTTGCTAAACCAAAGCCTAATGAATTGATTTAAAATCTTTCCACAGATTTTGACTGACTTAATCAGGCTAATGAAGAGCACCTACTGGGTCCTGTTACCATAGTAAAAGAGTTTCAGTTTTGAAAAGCCCACAGTAATGTGAGTTTCGAGGTGGAAAATTTTAAATCCTTTTGAGGAGATACAAAAGGGAAAAAGCTTTTCAGTCTCCTGATGCTGAGTCTGGGCCCAGCACAAGGGAAGTCTGCCACTCATCTAAAGAGAAATGGGCACAGCATGGACCTTCTACTTACTGTTATCTGATCATCTGCATTTCTTTCCCTTGGATTTAATTTAATATCTTTCATGGACTGTAGCTAAATGCTTGTTGGGATAAATAGCAATATGATGTTTTGTGAAGGAGACTTTTAAGCACTAAGGCAAATGGGTAGCAACTATGGTATTTAAGACCTGGCATTTTAGTGTTTAGTTCCAAATATCAATATATTAGTGTTAGGGCACTCTTTTCATATGTATGACAGGTAAAAAATAATTATTTTTCTCCAAATTCCAATGCAAGTAATGTTCCCTCTCTCATTTTTGGCAGTTGAGTTCACATTTTAAAAATTGAATAGGGCAGTAAAGAACACATGCCAGATTTTCAATTAAGTGACTTTTTGGCACCTTCAAAGCTGTAGTAGTTTGCTATGGCCAAGGAAGCAACTACAAATTGTTCAAAGATTATAGCTTCTTTTTTTTATGATCTTGATACTCAGTTTCCCATACTTTCTTCTAAGCATGGTATCTTTATAATGCTGATATTGTAAAGAGCTATTTCTGTGATACTAGTAGCAGAAGCTACAGATAAGGTTCCTGATGTTTTCTGTTGAGGACAGAAAGCAGATTAATTAAGGTCATACAAGCCACTTTGACTTTGTATTTTTTCCCTAGCCTCTGATTGTTTTTTGTTATGGTTTTGTTTGTTTGTTTTTCCCCCTCTGTTTAACAGCCTCAGTAATTTGGTTGTGCTTTCAGCGTGCTGTTAGAGAGGTGTTCCTGTAGTATAACTAATGAATTATCAACACTACAAGCATGAATTTTATTCTGCAGACAGGAAAGCAGTCTCTTCTTCAAAGAGACCTGAATACGTTACCTTATGCATCTAGTCTTTACCCCATCTTTTATGATTAGAGGATTCTAAGGAAATACAAAAGAAGTAATACACAGTTTGACAGGCACCCACTGTACCTGTATGTTGGTGGTTGGAAAATCGTTCCTCAAAAGTTTTAAAGGATTACTTATAAAATATTGTAATAGCAATCATTTCTTGCAGTTGATTACCGTTTGTATTGGACTTTCTACTGGAGAGTCAAGAGTGGGCAGTCCTGAATAGTTAGCTCTCCCTCAGCCAAAGAAATGGGAGCTCTTTGATTCTTTGTTTCATCAGCCTTCCCCTAAAACTCTTTTTCCACTCATTTAATGGTTTAAAGTCCAGCTGTAAAATCTCATATAAGCATTCTAGACTGATTATAATCACTAGAGGTGTTGTTCTTTCTACAGATATCTTTCCAGAAAGTGTAATTTAGCAAAAATGGTATGTTTTTGAAGACTTGGCTCCACAGCACCTGTCCGCAGCGGACTGCTGTTGCCTCTTGCGGGCTGTATTGGAACAATGCGGTTGCATGAAGCTCGGTGTCTGCCTGTAGCAGCAAGACACGAATTTTCGCTCTCTGAACTCTTTCACTTCAAATATGTGTTGAGAGTTATTTGCCAATGCAGCTGCCTTCCTTGCTGCTCTTCATTTCTGTTCTGTTTATGCTACAGTTGCGTTATTAGCTTTTGGGCATGCTAGTTTAGCTTTAAATTACATCTTGCGTTGCATTAATTAGAGGGAGGAATTGCATTAATTTAGCCAGTGCTACATTTCAGTAAACCTACTCCTCAAAACCTTATCATATGTAACAAGATTGATCCTAGTGAGTTAATATTTTAAATGGACAAGGTCAAGCATGTCTTGTTTATGCTTCAAGGCCACGTCTGACAGTCAGTTTTCCTGCTGTTAGCACCCATCAGTCCAAATAAACTCCACGCTCTACTAATTAGATAAAAATGCACTTTAATGTTATGCCAGAGAGGAGAGTGTAAAGGTAGCTATACAGAAATTTTTTTGACTTTTACATAATGCAATGTATTCATACAATACTTCCCATCCAGTGCTGTCCTGAACAGTCAGTTACAATGGACTATATAATGTATTAATAGTAAGTTTAATGTCTCTCTATGTAGCATTGTTTTCAGCCATCTGCTAAGCTCTACTTTCCCTGAAGTTTTCTCCAAGTTGTGTTGCTAAAATGTAAAATTTAGGGTTTTGATGATTTGCCAAAGCTACCTTTTCTAAAATATTTAACTATGGTAGCAGTGAGAAAACAGCAAAACCATTAACAATAATCTTTACTTTTGACCTGTGATGGAGAACCTTGTGCATATTGAGTTGGGTCTTGGGCCCCTCAGGGATGCAGTCCACTCAGCCCAGAAGGGAATCTTGAGGAGGCAGTGGTTGGACACCTTTGTCTCTCTGATCCTAGTACTGATGGCCCAGAATAGTTTCTTAAGGCAAGGTAAGACACAAGACAGTTACCTTGTGCCGGGCTTATTACAGAAGTAGCTGGAGAATTTACAGGAAAGCACAGATCATCTAGTGCTCGTGTACCTCCTTCCAGAGAACTCCATAGAGGTGGAAAATCTTTCTTTGGAGCTGTTTCAAACTCAGAATGGAAGCAACCTTTGGGTAGAATCTTAGGAGATCTGTCTGCTAAAGAAATATATTCTCAGAGCTTGATCACAGGAGTCTGAGCTTGTTCTTGGAAACGTGGCCAACTGTCCACTCAAGCTATTGCTTGGGTGTCATCTGGATGGCTTCTGTTAGTAAAGATTTGTGGGTGTGGGTCCAAAAACCAGTCTAAATTTTTAAGTGGATTTATATGAAGTTCTTCAAATTTAGATACTAGGCTCAGAATAATTTTTCACATGTGAGCTTTCTGCTAAAATATTTACACCATCTCTAAAAGCCCATTTATCATGTAGTAGTATGCCTTCGTAATATGTAAAGGATTGCTTGTAGAACATGCACAGAACAGAAAAAGCAAAGATCTATATGTTTTATTTTCTTACTGCTGACTTGCTGTATAATGCAAATGTATATAAGCAGTCAGAAAAGGGCTGGTTGGTTTAACTCAAACCAGAGTCTGCTTAAAAGGAAGAAAAAACCCACAACAGGAGAAGGGGGCACGTCTGTTCAGCTGTTACTTGCTGTTTATAAGATACAGCGCTACAGAAAGCCTGAAGTGATGTTCTGTTTAAAATGATTTCTGTTGGTTCATTGGAGGGAGTAACTGAATTCCTTCTTTTATTAACCTCAAGGTGCAGGAGGCACACAGAGGAGAAACAGATGGTCTAAAATATGACTCCTACCACTCATGTTCTTGCGTTCTGTGAATGCAGGCACACGAATGTGGAAGGAGCTGCTGTATTATTTCTGGAATAACTGTCTTTGGAAAGAGCCTCTTCTGCCAATGTGACCTTCCCAGGTTGTAGGAACTGCCTGATGTTTGAAGGACATTCTTCTCCAAAGATACTACTACAATCCAGGCAGCTATGGCTCTCCAGAGTAGATTTTGGTTAAACAGCTAAAATGGTAGTTGTTCTCCTCCTCCACAGACTACTGATATAAGCTGAACAATCCCAAACAGGAGGTTAAATACAATTACTAGGTATGTCAGAATGGTATGTTTTCTTCAGTTCTGCTTTCTGATAGAATACCAGGGTTAAAAAAGCTGAGAAGTGAGATTTGCTGAAAAATACGGAAATAGTTAAAGGTTGCTTGGACTTCCTTCCCCCAGGCTCCCTTTTTTCTTTTTTATTTCTTCTGATTTAGAAAGTCTCAAGGTCAGTAATAAATGTAACCTGAAAGTTCTTGAAAAAAGTATGTGTTTTTCATCTGGAAGTGAAACTTTGACTTGTGAAATTATTACTTTCAAAGAAAGATGTTGATGACTAATTTTGCTTCTGTGTTTCATTAGTATGCCATCAATATGATAAATCTTAATATGAATGCTCGTAAATGAGAATGACTGTACACATGCCCTTATTTAGTAAAGATATATCTGCTACGGAAAACTGTAACTAAACAGTCTGTCTGTCTTTAGAGTTTGTGTGACGTGCACTTTTGTAGTGAGTATAGGTCTAGCAGTTTTATTTTCTATTTTTAACAGGCTTTGCAAGTGCAGGACTGTAACACCCAGAATCTTAGAAAAGGGCTTACCGTGGAGGTGAATCAGGATACATGAAGTTGACCTGAGAAAGTGTAGTCAGATAGGACCCAAAATCAAAAGCTGGGGGAAGCTCTTCCATGCAGGTAGATCTCAGCTCTCCAAAAGAGTCACCATAAGAGAAGCCATCTGGAGCTGGAAAACAAGCAATTAATACTTGGTGCTCTTTTCCTCCATGGTGGATTCTCTGAGACAATATCACTGTTTATATACACTGCCATAAATCAGAAAACCAAACCTATCCGAGGCAGAGGGATTACTGGTATTCTGCAACAGTCGGGTTTCACAGGACATTTCTATTCCTTTAAAAGCACGTTAGCATCATCTGTAGATGAACTGTGGTGTTTCAGGCTATGGCACAGGGACTGTATATTGAGTGCTGCCCTGCAAGATATGAGTGTCTAAAACTTTTCTTGTGCCTCAAAGGTTGAAAAGGTGCGTCAGTTCTGCATGCAGCTTCAAACATCAGCAGGATTGCTGAAGTTCCATGGAGCTGCATACACTGAAACCTTGTCAGTTCTGTGAAGGGTTTTAAAAGGAGGCTTGTGCGTTTGATTGTAGGTATGTGTCTTGAGAAAATGCTATTCTCAATAAAAACACTCAGGAAACTAGAAAAACTGGAAAATAGTAGAGAAAAATCATCCTGCCGCCTGCTTCATGGCTTTCTTAATGCTTTCATAGCCCCAGAAACACCAAGAAGTTAGTGCTGTTTTCTGTCTTTGAGCTTAGTTAGTTAAAGTTCAGTATTCCAGGGTAAATTTCTGTAAGAATGCCCCAAGTTGTGGAAATTGCAGCAATCTCTGCTCCCCCTCTTCCCCCGTTGTCTTCCAAATAAAGTGATCCCTCCTTTTCACTCAATGCATTCAAATCCTACCTGGAGAGAAGGGCCAGCTTTTAAAGGGACATCAAAGTAGTGGCTCTCTCAAGTGAGGATTGAGGGCAGGACTCACTTGAACTGCCTGTTCTTCCTTCTGGCAGTTTTCACCTCTGCCAGTTGATTCTCGAGGAATTCACCAGGACTAATCCAGTCTATCATGCACTGAGCTTTCCTTTGGCTTGGGCAGGGACAGCAGCCAACTTCCCAGTGACTCCTGCTGCTCCCATGCTGGCCAGTGGAAGCATGCTGAGGTATTCTATTAGGATGGCATGTGCTAAAGTAAAATTTCCACTTATATAGAATTGCACAATTTAGTTTAAGATTATTCTTTTTAATTTCTCTGACAATATCACCGTGCTTTTTCCATTTCTCTGGCATTGTTACTTCTAACGAGCAGTTTGAAATTTGTCCTTTATGTTTTTGCCTGGCTTTAGGATTTGGAAAGGAGCTGAAATTAACATGGAATTAGATTTGAACACAGTGATTGAAGCTTAATGGTCAGTATTTTATCGTGCCAAAATATTGCTGTTCATGGGTAAAACAGTAGCTCCAATTTGGGTTTAACTATTTAATCTAAATCTTAGCTTCTGGAAAGTAGGAAAAATAGATGTTAGAATAATAATATAAATTAGTTGTTTGGATTTTTTTTTTCCCCTTTTCCCCCTCTGTATGTTACCATGGGAGTTTGCATTTCACCTATTCTAAAGTCTAAAATTTATTCCCCAAACATAGATGTTATTCACTTATCTGGATAAATGCTTCTGGAAAAGCCAAAACTAACTATTCCTGGATCCAGGTGGACAAAGTGATCCTAGGAAATGTGCTTCTTTTAGACTTGAACATTTCTGGTCCAAATAATTAAATGAAGGAAAATTGACTTCAGTGGATACTTGTTTTACCTCTGTTAAATCAATATTTGAGACAATGCACTGTTATATGGCTCGCTATTAATATCTTTTCTATATAAAGAAAAAAACCTCAACAATATGCAAAGAACTGTACTGTCATAACAAACTGCAGATACAGAAGCCTAACCACAGATGGCAGAAATTGTTGATGTTCCACTCAATTCATTAATCCATTTATAATTTGCAGTTTTACTAGCCAAAGACTTAAAAAGTAACTTTTGGTAACTGTTTTTTCTATAAATATAGAATTAGTCGGATACTGTAATTTCCTTTACCAAGTGGCTTTTAACTCCTGGTCAGCAAGCCCCAAATTGCCCGAAAATATAATTCTACAATTCACTTCTTCATATTCCTGAATCTTTTTAAAGCATGAGGGATTTTTTGTTAGGTGGAATAGGAATTGGTATTTTTTTGATAGCAAACAAGTCTCTTCAATGATGTCAGGTGTAATGACATTTATGTCATTAATGACTATGACAGTTGTAATGACATTTTGCTGCCCTGTTCTGTTTATATCCAGTTATTAACTTTTGTGGTCAGAAAAGAAGTAATTGCCTAGTCATTGTTGTAGGTTGGTGCACACTGCAGTAGTTCTTGGCTTTCCAACAGATCACAATTCTGTTTTATGTTATATCAAGGCTATAATGGGATAGGAAAATAAACTATCAGGAGTCTAGTGATGGAGAAGAAATCTTATACCATATGAAGGGAAAATAAGCTGTTCAAGAAATGCTGTCGTCATTACCCTTGTTTATGTTAACCATTAACTATAGAGCTTGCCCCATGTGAATTCAGTGCCAGCACAAAGATGCTATTAAACTACAAAGCTGCCTGTAAACTGGTCACCCAGTTTTTAAAATGATTTTAACTTTGAACTCTTGCACAGAGGTCAGATAGCACCACATATTAATAAAGTTAAGCATTGTCTTGGTATAACTATCTATCTTACCATAAACAGCATCTCTCCTCAGATGTGGGTGTCTTAACCGTCCATCCTTTCGCAGACTGCCAATGATGATTGTAACACAGGATAGAAATAGTACAAGTCCGATGACTACGCCGGCCACCAGAAGTGGTGAAACGAGTAGACTGGTGTCATTTCCGTTTTCACCATAGCTGGGGAATTCACTGGTTGGGCTGCTCTGGTTCAAGTGAACTTCTGTATGGCAGAGAGAGAAAGGTCGTGTCAGTTGTGAAGAGACATTTACACTCACCCAAATTAAAAAGAAATCACCCATTAGCTGCTAAGGATCAGATTATATAAAGATCAGAGTAAACAAGAATTTTATTGATGCAAGAGATTACTGGAGATGTGTATATGTATATATATGCACACCAAGACTAACTTTCAAATATGGCATGGAAGATACATTTTTGTATCTGTCTCCAAGCCAGTTGAACAGATAAATAATTTGTTTCCTACAGAAACTAAGGCTAACAAAATTTTGCTCTTTTGAATGTTCTGTGAAGTGAGTATGAGCTTTTGGAAGTGCAAGGGCTTTTTACATGCATAGATGCTAGCAGATATTTTTCAGCAATGTTTTCCTCACTCTCTTCCCTTGGGATATACCACTTAGTGTCTTGCAGTCACAATAAGCTTAAAAAGATGATGATGGCTTCAAGCCAATGTACATTATCATTGGCTAACGCTTGACATTGAGAGAACCGACTAGAAATATTAAAAAATGGGGAATTAGCAAGTAGTCGAATTTTTTTTATTATTATTATTTTAGAAGCACTTGACTGTTGGCTGAGAATCTGTATGAGCAATTGACAGCCAAGAAATGTGCTGAGTTTTTACAAAGCATTTTATGCCAAAAGAGAACTGAATTTTCTGAAAATTAAACTGATTCTGTAGTGTTAAATCAAAGGGGTATGGAAAACCGTCCTATACTCAGCGCAAAGAGTTTTTGGTTATGGGATATGCTTGAGGGGTAGATCTTGCTGATCTTATGGCCCTTGCACTTGTATAGTTTTCTTTACTATCTCTGTTGGTAATAATGTCCAACACGTGTGTACTCCTGCTGGCTTTCCATAGCTTTGTTTATTCAGATTTTTGCAAATTGTGTGTTTGAAAGATACAAATATCCCAGCAGTGCCAATTAGTTTAAATCACAATTGCAAGGAATTGACACCAGAACTGAAAGTACTGGTGGAGAAATTATTGGTAATTTTGGCTGACATACTAAGATAAAAGGGAAGAATTAACTTTGCGATCATGATGAGAACATGAGCCTGGGGTGTGAGGCTGCTCCACGCACTATCAGACTTGTGCTCTTCAAACTGCAGTCAAATAGTTCTGAAACTGGACTTGGGGATTAGTTTCCTGGTGAGTTCAGTGGGAAAGAAATGAGGCAGCAGTGAGTGCTTTTGGGTCTTTCAAAACTTGGATAACTCCTAAACTCTAAACAGGAAGGGACTGTCTAAAGAAGAGAAGAGTAGGCTTGACTTATTTATTTACTTACCGGTTGGGTACGGAAGCTAACTGGTATCTTAACAGATTGACTATTTTGGACATTCCTGTGGTGCTTCCCAGTGTGAGCACTAATATTTGGTCCTATTTTGCTTTATAGCAATCTAACAGATTAGCAGTGACTGCAAACAGAACTTACTGTCTCATACTCTGCACTTGTACTTGAGGTGTTATTTTTTTTATTTCAAGACAGCCCATTTATCTTGCATGTTCTCAGGGCCTCCTCAGCTGTGCCAAATCTTGTCTATTTTCTCTCTTGTTTCTCACTATCATGATTTTTATTTTTTAATCTAATCTACCCAGTCTCTGGTAAAGACAAGATATATTGCAGTACTGCTCTTATGAGAAGGAATGAGTAACTCCCCTTAGCCTAGCTCCTAAAACAATATGCAGTTGATAAACTTCTCTTATTTTCAACTTGATGCTGTGAGTCTAGTACTCCAGATTTTACAGAGCGAGTTACTACTATGGGAATTGCTCAGGTGACTAACAACTACAGAATGAGACACTATGTTGATATAAAGTCCTTGGCTTTAAATTTTTTGGAGGCAAAAGATGTTTACATTACTTTTGGCAAAGGAACATCTTATAAATTTTTCTCCTCTTATCCAAACACATCTTCTGTTGACAAACTATACATTTCTGCAAATAAAAGTGCTGTGTTTTTTTATTCAGAGTAGAAGTATCTGAAAATGTATGTAAAGCCCATAAATACAAAAGCAACAGCAGTGCTAACATTTTTTTGAGGTAAGTTGTATTTTTTTTCTATGAGACTGCAAATTGTAAACAATACATGCATAAATATTTTATATCTAATTCTCTAAATATCACTTATATTGGATGCACAAACCATTGCTTTTATCCAGTGATGGGAGTTGAGTAACTAACCAGACATGCAGAAATGGAACATGCTGGCTGTTGCAGCTGTGAATACAATGCAAGGGGCACATATGACTGAGCGAACCCTTAATTTAGAATGAGAGTACTAGTGGAAAATTACCTACACTATTCATTCAGTGTTAGACAATAATTTATCAGTCTGCAAAGTCCCTTAAATATCCCATTAAATATCGCATTATTATTTTACCCAGTGCTGCTGAATCTCAACAGACCAACTGGTGAAGTAACTCTACATAACTGAAGGAGGTGTAGTACAACTCAACTCTTCTGGCTTAGGTTGCGCTTTCTTCTTCTCATTAACCAGTCTTTGAAGGAAGGGACTCCTTGTATCCCTTTCTAACTTGACAGTAAGTAATGTTGAGGCTTCAGTTGGGTCAGATCCTGTCAGAGTGAAATGTCTTGGTGTACACGTGTCACGGGAGCTTGGTTCATCCGAGATACAGCCCTTTATTAGGAATGGCTTCTCCCTTCACTGGCTTTTACCTGCTTGTAGCCCAGATGAGACAGAAAGGAAGCACTGCATATAAATGAAAATCAGCTCTCTATATTGTAATAGTTTGCCTTTCTTGCTACCCGCAAAGGTCCATCAGCTCTAGTGAAGCTGCCGTGGTCTTTGTAATTGATAGGCTTTTCTTTGTTCCCTTTAACAATCAGAGCTGATTTTAAGGCTGGATCTTAGTAAGATAACCAAATCTCTACCCCAGTTTAACATCTCTCTATCATCTCAATGAAGAGGATAATTCCTGTTATCACTGGTGGAAAGGATAAGACACGGAGTGGTTTTGTTTCACAGACACTTAGTAGTTATTTGACAAAGTCGATGAATAAATAGATGTTTTCTGTCAGTTGCTGCAACTGTGACATTTAAACAATTACCCAAACCAGATGAAATTAATTATTTTAAAATGTGAGGTAAAAATCTTTCTCTACAAATGGTTAACTAGTCTTGCCTGGTTATTACTGCTGTGGGAGATACTTCAGCATAATCCAAACCCATGTGAATGCCATTAACCAAGGTGGACCCATACATTTAGTCTAAGTTTCTCTGCAGCTCATGTTGCCCCTTTGATCTTTCTCACTGCATATGTATGTTCTAATAATAATTAAAAATTTTCACTGATTAATAGTAAAAAAATCAAAACCTTATTCAGACATGAGACTGTGATAGAGACATTTCAGTTTTATCTGAGGCACTCCACTTAAAGTGAATTTGGAGCATACTTACAGGTACAAAAGCTGCTCATGACCTTGAGAAGCTCATCCAAGGTAGAAAGGGTGGCCTTTCCCCTGAGATATCTAACTCTGCCTTTTTATCATGTCTCCTGGCTATCAGATAATGACTTTTCTCTTCTTGCATTGACATCCTTATTATAGAGCCAGAATGAATAAGATTGGATCACCAGCAGCCTGCAAATTGAGAATGTCAGGAGCAAAGAGAATGTGGCTGCATAAGGGCTCAGGAAATAAATCTTCTCAGATGCTGTGGCTGTAGGACATTATGTTGATGTCACAGCAGTATGTATAGGTGCTGTTTCAAATTAACAGGAAAAATCTTCCAATTTTCAGATCCATGGTCTGTTTTATCAACATGATAAACACCACTGCAGTGAAACAAATCACTCTGAGAGTGTAACAGCCCACTTTGTGATGGACAATATATTTCTTCCTCTATTTTCTCATATACAAACAACTTTGAACTAATAAAATTTTATAAGCAGGACCTGAACCTATTACTTTTTTCAGAAACTCTGTATTAGGCCTTGGAAATAAGTAAGTATGATGAGAATCCTGTTTTACCCATTAAAGTTACGTTACATTCATAAGCTCGTATCCAACTTAGGTTGCTAGTGACTTGACCAGGGCAAAAGCAATTTTTTTTTTATTGTGAGAAACTCTGCTATTTTGGCACATAAGCTTCTTATATAGAATTTGGGAAAAAAAGGTAGCAATACATATTTTTTTTTTGTCCTGAGAAGGAAAGGTTTGAAAAAAGGTAATTGGCAAATAATTCTATATTTCATCGTAGCAGTCTGTCTGGTTGAACTGTGATAGAGATGTCTCGTATCTCCTCTTCAGGGGGTTGAGCTCTGTCTGAACTACATCTAATATGACCTAAAGAGGTAGCTACAGGGCAGGTGACAGTTCGTGGAAGATGTAGCTTGTCTATGTGGTGTTAGCTGAATGAGTGAACCACAGGAAGGCTAAAACAATAAGGAAGCCTTGAACTTCAGTTGCTTAGAGCAAGAGTCATGCAATGAATGATTAATTTGCTGAAATTGAACAAAAATCAGCTTGGAAAAGGTGGCTGTTTTCTCTTTAAAGCTTCTGATGGTGATTGTAACTGGGAAGTCAAATATGTAAAAAGCCGAGATGAGCCTTGTATTAATTATTAAAAAGATTAACAGTAAGTTTTTGATCTGCTGTAGAGACAAGATGTTAACTCAGAATTTCCCTACTGCCTCAAAGCAATTTTGAAATACTACATTACCTTGGAATAGCAGGTGAACAGCTATTTCTCAGAATTATAAAAGCATGAACTTCACAGCATATCCTAAATACAACTGTGCTGGTGAAATGCCCAGTTACAATGGCAAAGGGAAGTGGATACCATTTTTTTTTTTTAAAATCCAAAGTACTCACTGTCCTGAAACTTCAGGAGAAAACATTAAATGGGAAAGGTTTGACATCTCTGCATGTACCAAATAGTTCCTTTAACTCCTCATTCTTGTCTTGCACATCACAAGGTATCTTTTGAGAGGCCCTAATCAGGAGTGGTAGGGGTTTCTTGAAACTATACTACGGTGGGATGATGTTCATGACTCCAAGATGGGAGAGCTCCTCCCTTCCATTGTAAATTGGTAAGGGAATGTGGTTTGAAGTTAGGTGTGGCTTTCTGGTTTAGTGGTTTGTGTGGGGATTTTGGGTTGTAAGTAGGTTTTTGTTTGTGTGTATGGTTTAGGGTTTTTTGTGTGTGGTGGTCAGTGTTGTGCTTTTCTTTTTTTACTGGTGATAAAGGGACAGATTGCAATTCTTTAACAAGAACGCTACGCAAAAATAAAATCCTGTTTGAACCCCTGCCGCCTTCTAGGTAGCTTATGCATTGGTATTAATTGGGAGAAATGTGCTAGAAATGTTAACAAGGATAACCACTGTGTGTTATGGAGCTACACCTACACATTTATAATGTTCAGTCTGTGCATGTTGTCCTACTACAATTTGTTCTAAAGGCCATACTGAATATCATATAGTACAGGGACTTTAAATTTAAATCCTGTCTCTGATCTCCCTTGTGCTGACAGCGTATGATAGAAGAAATATCATGCTGTTTGGATTATTAAAATAATTAATGTATTCATATTTACTGTGTCACTTGTTAATACTATCTTGTTAAGTCCTTCTGGCAATGAGATCACAGATTTTTTTTTCTAACTAGCAGCTGCTGCATAGTTTCCAAAAATACCAGATTTTAGGGTTGGGCTAAGGAAGACAGGGCTGATGATAAAAACAGATGGCCTCATTGCTAACAATATACCTGAGCCTGCAAGCATTGAATACTTGTGAAGGTGTGGGCAACTTTGTTGATTCAAGAAGTGCTATGACTGTTCTGTGAGCTTTTTGGTTCTGAAAGGAAAGTCACTGCTCCAGTTCATCTCCTGTGATACTTGGAGATAAACCCTGTCTGTGAAGAAAGATTAGAGATAGCCAAATAATGCATACGTTTATTTCTCGTATTGCCTTTTATCAGTGTTAGATTACCCAAAAACTCTGCAAAGAGAAACATATGCATATCAACCTTAGAAAATGATGATGACTGAGATAAAAAGTAATGAATAATGTATAATTAATTAATTTACAATATTGGTCAAGATGATTACTGACTATGAATTATGGTCCTCTGATTAATTTAGCACAAGCTTTCTTTTTTTACTCTCTCACTGACTATGTGGTAGATATCACTGATGAATCACACCTAACCTGTGATTTCTTTTGCACTACTACTGCTCCTCCATCTGAACAAGTCTTCATCACCACCAGTTCCTGAATCAGTATAGGAGGAATCAATAGTGTCCAGTTAAATTATCTTGTGCACTGGCTCACTTATCTGCTCATCTCTTAATTATTCCCAAACACGAAATTACAAAGAAGCAGACACTTTTCCAAGGTAGGATTTCAAATGAGCAGCATGTCAATAAGACGTGCTGGAGGAATGCTTTATTTTTCAGAACTGCATTCATACCAGTTTTACATGTGCAGGTTTAATGTACATGCATAGTGATCACAGGATGAGATGAGATTATTCATCCATGAAAGCATCTATAAGTTAGGAACATAACGATAATCATTATTTGCAAGCAAATTGAATTAGATTTGAAATATACTTTATGGTTGTATTTTTTCAATTAAGATTTTATTTTTTTCTACTGGAACTTTGGCAAACTGTTTTTGAATTTAGTAATTCTTTTGTAAACTCTACAAGCAATCCTAAGCAGAGAAATCTAACTTCAAGGTTTTGCCTTGTCTTGAATTAACAAATCTTTATTCGAATTAATATGTTCCTTTAAAGACAATATACTTAATTATTGGTATTTAATTACAAGAATAAATGTGGGAGAAGGTTGAAACCTTGAAATAACCTTTAGCTGATCCTGTCACATTTGCTTTAGATGTGGCTTCTTTAGGGTGACAATACCTTCCTAGGTGGAAGGAGGGGATGGTAAGGAAACCCCTGTCTGCCAGAACAGAATTTTTCTTTTCAAAGACGACTTGCATGTGTTGTTCCATTGCCAAAATACATTTAATTTATTTGTCCTAGTAGTTAACGCCAAAGAGCCAATGAAAACAAGAACACCTCTTTGTTCCGTTCCAGCGCTCTGTCTCTGCCCCTTGCACAAAACAGCTTGGTCAGCGTGATAGGAGAAAGGTGCAGCGAGTTCAGGCACGAGCCTGTTCAGTTTGAGCAAGCCCAGGTTCCAAGGATCAGGTGCCAAATCACTAAAAGTGGCAGTGGGGGCTCAGAGGCCTGGGACAGGAATGGACTGCATCATGGGCCCCATCAGCCTGGACATACCCTTTGTGTGAACTGCTCTATGGTGGGGATGTGGTGACATTTGTGATGGATGTCTCTCCATCAATGGAATATTTCGCTAGCCTCATATACTCTATAAACATTGTCCTTTGGATTCTTACTCAAGATAATGTAATACAAATACATCAAACCCATAAAACCTGTGTCTGCCTCCTGTGAATGTGTATATACATGTATTATCACAAATAGTTGCTGTGTTATGATCCCAAAACAAGATTAATATGAAATCAGTTTGCCTAATGTCAGTCTTAATCTCAGCTTTCACTTATCATCCTTTAATAAAGAACTCTTCTCTTTCTTGTTGGCAATTTCTACTGAAAAAATTAGGCTATTTTCACTGCAAGTTAGCAGGCTGAAGCAAGGTTTTCATGTTTTTGTGGAAAGTGGAAAGGAGTGGAGAGTGGTAGGAGAAATGCTGACTTTCAGACGTGTTTTGTTTCCATTTGGTGAATGCCGGTTTGCTTGTCCTTCCTGACTGCGGAGCAGACAGAGGCGGCAGCTTTCTCACCCATCTCCTCCCTTCTGACTTGGCAGAAACACGTGCTGAAGCGAGCGGATTGGGAGCAGAACTATGCCCAGGTGACTCTGAGCCTGCAGGTGCTCCATTTGTCTAAGCAACATGTGGCAGGGCGTTGTGGTTACCTGTACAACAGGTCACATGGTGTTTGGTGGACTAC
Source organism: Nesoenas mayeri (assembly GCF_963082525.1). Lineage (NCBI taxonomy): Eukaryota > Metazoa > Chordata > Aves > Columbiformes > Columbidae > Nesoenas > Nesoenas mayeri. Next base: position 19,235,875 of record NC_137547.1, read on the forward strand.
AGAAGGAAAATCTGGGGACTTATTTTGCATCGTGTTAACTCCCTCTTAGGTAAAATAGTGTCCTACACAGTGGAGAGGATGTGGTGCCTGCTGGACTTCACAGTGCAACAGACAGCTACCTGACTGAAACCTACCACCTATATATCCAACACTATTTTTTCTCTCCCAGTAGAAGAGGTGATGTATCAGGAACTCGGCATCCAAAGTCGAAGCGTTTGCTCCTTTTCAAAGGGAGGGCATGGCGTTAGTGGTAAAGAGCAGCATGTTACCCAACACCATATCATTGGGATGGTAGCGTCTCCCATGAGACGGGTCAATTTCTCAAGCCCCAAACGATAAACTAAATGCGCACAATTTTAACATATCCAGACTGTGACCTCTTTTTTTGGCTTGTTCAGTCATGAAATCCCATGCTGACCTCTATTAATGCAAGTATAGATACCATTTTGTCAGAAGAATACTTCGTTGTGTGCCTACTGAAAGGGCCGGCAGTGTTCAAATTGCATCGCGGTCTTCTGAGGACAGATGGTTGCACTGAGGCTCTGAAGTAACACACCAATGCATTTCAGTAGAGAGCCACTTTAACTAAACGTGTTCCCTAAGTCAAAAACCAAAAGAGCAATACCTTAACTCTGCTTCTCTTTAAATTGACTTGTGATTTAAATGAAAGCAAATTGACACTTTCTACAGCACGTGATCTACGTCTTATGCTCTGTGCTAAGTCATGTTCTAATTCTGCATGTTTTTCCTGCACTTTCTGTGACCCGTGGAAGAGGGATGAATTACCAGCACACTATTTCCTTAAGCTAAGCAATTACTTCTAATGAATGTTACGTGGGTTATGTGGCAATAGAAAATAGGAAAAAAAAGAGACTTGCCATGGAAACATGGAGTGTGGGTTTTTTTTCTCAATGCTTTAATCTCTCCTGCAGTGGGGATTACTGTGCTATTTATTCTTTATGGTGAAAGTATGGCATTTATGCCTGTTAGATTTGTAATATTTTGCTTTATATTACTTTAAAAGTGGGAAGTGTACTGTACTATCTTGGCATATTTTGTTTTTATCCTGATGATGTTTCCTTTCTCCAGACAACAAAATGAACATGTTGTATTATACCTGTCTTGCTCATGCATTTTTATCATCAGGTAAATTTCTGCCCTTCTTGTTAACTCATGTTCCATGGAGTATTTCCAGAATGAGGTTTCTCAAGTATTTTGCAAAGCCTGTGCTGACTACTATTTCCAGCCTAATACTCAGGGCAAGAAAACATTCGAAGCCCAACAAAAGCCTGTGGACTGACCTCACTGTATCTTACCGAAGTGATGAATCTGTCTTGCATTTTCATTGACCAACCTCCTTTTTTCCTGTTCTAATTATGTACTTCTACATGTTTCTGGTGTGCTGTATCATATACTATATTCCTAGTATTGAGAATCAGGATTCCTGCAGCAAATTATGTGTGAAAAATAGCTAGCTGCCTAGCACAGGGATACACACTTTATTCTCTTGTTATTAAACTGGCTTCAAGAAAGAGAATTGCTTCTCTGCACTGCTGACACTGAGCCAACAGTTTGAGAGGAGGAGAGAGAACAATGACACTTGTAATCCCCTGCTAAATGCAAATAAGTTCTGTGTCTCTTTCTTCTGGAGATTGCTTCCCTGAGTCAGTGGAGTTCATTTACATTTTGGTGACTTCTACAAGAATTTTGCCAACACAGCTTATTTCTGCAAACACTGTCAGTTCTGACATTTCTCTTTCCTGGGAGAATCCCCAGAATGGCTGTTTCTCTTCCCAGTAGCAGACTTGCAGCTTTGCTAGCAGAGGCACTCAGAAAGCACCGCCAGCCTCGACCATCCCTGTCCCTCATCTGGTAGAGCACCATCCCCTCAGTTAAGCCACCACAACTTTTTACGGCCATGGTGCAAATCACACCACGTGAATAAAAACTTCCCCCGCAACAAGTGCATCCTGGATGCAGAATCGGCACCCTGACCTCACTCCTTGGGCAGGCGCAGGGTTGGTCCCCAGGCACAGATGCACAGCAGTTGTGGAGACACAGCTCAGGAGAACCACACTACACCCCCAAGCAGATCCAGCTTCCACACAGGCATGTAATTCAACTTCCAATTAATCCAGCACTCCTGGGGCCAGGCTACTGAATCTACACAAGACAAAGGCTATCTCTGTAACTCCACTAAAGGTTGTTATAAAAGGATGCTTAATTCTTTTTCTTTTCCTGTGTAAATCTTTTCGCGTGTAACTGTTACGGCAAGTGCAGTGTTACAAAGATGGTGAGGTATTTATCAGCGCTTTAGGCTAGAAGCATCATCTAAGTTAGACTGAACTCTTCAGTCTGCCTTTCACATATCACTGGTTTGTACCTTTCCCTGGCTCAGAGGAGGATGTCATCAGGGTTTCATTCATTTATGAACACCATTTACTAGTTTTGTGAATTACTGTTGTTTTTGAGAGTCTCAATGATGCTCAGTAAAATAGAGCAGGAGAATATTTTTTTGTCTACCATTATTATTTTTTTTTTAACCTTGCTTATGGATTTATATCTAGAATATGCATTTATTTGCCACTTTTGTCTCTCGATCAAAGCCTGGCAGCTATAAACACATCTCTTGCAATGTAATGATATGAACAAGCCTCTTCTGTTAGCCGCTCAGATGAAACCAACCCAATTATTTGTCATGACTTAAGGCATATTTGAATTTAGGATTTCAAGGAGGCTTTATGCCCCCTGGCCCTGCTGACTCTTTTCTATTTGCTCTTTATTTTTCATCTTATTCTCAATTGTACTGCATATAGTGTTTCCCACTAACACGTTTTGTAAAGTTAATGTGTCAAAAAGCTGGATTTTGCTATTTGTTTATAGAGACTGTGGACAAAGAAATTAGGCCTCAATTCAGGAAAGTGCTGATGTGCATACTTTGCACACTGCAAATGCATTCTTGATTTTATTCATGCAAAATTTTTCAATTTAGGGAGCACTGAGATGCATGTTCAAAAACTGTCACTGTTTAACTATTTAGATTGTGGGAACAGCTGATCGGCCCTTTTTCTTGTCTTGTCGCTTTGAAAGTTTGTATTATAGAAGTGGTGTAGTAAAAATTACTGAAATGGTTTAAAATATCTTTTTCTGAATTCACAGACTTCATATTACAGATGAAGGAAAATGCATATCAAGATCCCTCAGTTTGTCTGTCTGTGCGAGTTTACAGAGCAGGTTTGTCAGGCTGCCTTGAGAGAAACTCCCCTTTTAAACCTTAGCTTATCTTCCTGAAAAAATACAAGCATACAAAGAGATATTTTAATATATTTCAAAATATAACACTAATATGGATAATTTCCCACTATGAAATGGAACTAATCGTTCTTTATATCCTGTCAAATAATTTAACATTCTTATCTCTACCTCGACAATGGCTATACTGATCAGAATTGAGCACTTTCTAAGTTAACAGGGCAAGGGGGGTCATCATCATCAGGACTGTCCCATTTCAGGAAGACCTGGTGGTGGCATCTTTGCTTGATGGTACCTGATCACAGTTGTCTCTTAAGGCTACTGAGCCATTGCTGATTTTTCTAGCTAGGAGACAAACGGTGCCAGGGCCGCGCAGGCTTGCCTTTCGTGTTTACTGTATGCTAGAATGCTATGCTTAGTTGTTATTTTCTAAACCCTCTATTCTTTTTAGCAATGTGCTTATGAATAGATAAGTTGTCCAGTTAAAGATGCATAATACAGATAAAGGTTCTGCTCTAATTAAGTTACTGGAGGGCTATTTCAGTTCTGTCCATTGTTCATTTCTGCTTAGCAAAGTTGGGAGTATGCGAGTAGGATTTTATTTCAAGCAAGATTAACAAATACTGACCCTCAGCAGGTGGTACAAATGCATTAAATAAAACTTAATGTCAGCAAATAAAAGAGAAAAATATGCTGAATAACCATAACAGCACTGGAAGAAGCAGTCTTTCAAATTAATCCTTAGAAAGGATAAATGAGAGGTATAAGAGCAGAGGATATCACTGTAATTATTTTGATAATCCAGACTAAGGTAGTACATGAAATTTATAAACAAGTCCAGCAACAGCATTTTTTGTATGCAATAGGCTGCCCATTGCTGTAACATGGAAAGAGTAGATAAAAATTTCCAGAACAATCTAAATTCTTCTAATAAAACAGAAATAAATTTCATGAATGCTCCAAAGAACTGAAATCTAACTGGAGGCCAAAGCATCTTCTGTGATGGAATAACATTAAAACGACATATAATGGATTTAGCTGGGAATGAATGGAAACAAATGCATTCATTAGGTTAAAATCTAATATTTTCAATGGTGGTTGTCACTGCATCTCAAGTGTTATGTTCATAAAATAGTTAGTTAAAGAACAGTACTGTACCTTCCTTGGAATCTGCTTTTCTGACAGGAACTGTCCAAATTCAAAGTCTGGATAGTATTCTAACATAGTTCCCTCAAGAGTCTCAAGACAAGATCATGTTAACTATCCTGGTTGACTCTAGGCAGGATTATGTAGAGAGAATTTTCCATGGGCAGGATTACCTATGTGATTTCATATTAAGCTGCACAGAGAGTGATGGAGATTATTAATCCAAATGGCCTGTGGTACTTAACAGAAAAGCAATCTGTGGGATTATCTGTGTAGATGCAGCTTTTTGAATGAAATAAACCTGGCTCCTTAGGTAAAGTCTTCACGACAGAGTTATTTTAAGTTTTTGAGCAGTGTTTACTCATTTTAATAATAAAAAGAGAAGTCTGAAGTGGCCTAAAAGACAATTTCTTTGGTACAAAATATTCCAGTCATGTAACCCTTGGAAGTGGGAGCAATGATTGCACAGATATGAATATCTTGGGCTTCAGTGGAGCAAATTCTTTGGCTCCCATGAAAATGCACGTTTCAATCTGAAGCAGAATTTTAGCGTTTAATACTACTTTCTTATGGCTTCAGGAAAGTCTCTACATAGATAATATAGGCTTGGAAAAAAGCACATAGGTAATTTGAGACACTAAAAGATGGCTAAAATCTTTGTATGCATGTAAGCCTCTATGCTAAATTTTTGGCTAGAGGACTAAAAAAAGAGTAGGTGAAGGCAAGTAGGTCTTAAGTGCTGCAGGTCAACGCTATTTTGCTGAGCATATTTTCTGAGAAATGTATGGTTAACCCTTGAGCAAAGATTATACTACATTTGATTTGCTCTTAAGGCAAGGGAAATATTAGCTTGTTTTCTCAACTGGAACAAATCCATGCATTGCTTCTCAGGGCAGCCTCCCTTGAGTACATGCAGTACAATGCTTTTGTTAAGACTTAGCAGTGGTTCTACTTCTGATTCAAGAGGATTTAACAGCAAAAAATCATCAGTCAAGTTAAGAAAAGGGAGCACAAGAAAGAGAAAGGGTGAGACAGAGAGAGGAAGAAAGAATAATGCATTTTTTCATGTGGTGATTTTGGTTGACTGATACAGGAAAGAATAGGCAAATATTTTTGTACTTGAAATACACTTTAAATAGTTCATGTTCTTTCCCATTAGGCTGAATTTCATGGTAGCTGCACATGAAATGAAATACTTTAATGTCAGTGTTTTGCTTCTTAAATGCTAAAATCAAGCTCCCATGGTACTCTAAGGAAGTAACTATTTTGCCTCTGAAAGCCAAGATAAAGATGAGACATAAAAATTAACTGAATTGTGCAGACTTAGAATCCTGCAATATGAAATTATTTACTGTTTTATTTTTTCTTTCTACATTAAGGCACCTCTTCTACAGAGCTGCATTTACAGATGTGTATTCACACATCACCTGTTGGTAAGCCTATACTGTGTGAGAATCATGTCTATGAATGCACACACGTGGCTCATCAAGCTGTGGTTGATTACTGTGATGCCACAAACAGCCTTTGAGGAATGTCAGAGCTATGGCTCAACATGCTGATTGGTACTGTTAATCTTTACTTACATTATCACAATGCCCAGAATTCATGGTTAGGAAACTGGATGTGTGAGGTGTTATAAAAAGAACAAAGATTCCCTCCTCTCAAAAGAACTTATCCTGCATTGCTCGTGTTTGATCCACCACTTATTCTGCCAGAACTAGAGTAGGGTTTGTGGCCGTAGCATGGATGTTTTCCATCTTGTAGCAATATGCCAAGTATGTGATGGCAATCTCTCCTGAAATATAGCCTCAGTGGAAAGTCTGCTCTTACTCTCAGTAGATACACTGGATGTTGGTTTTGACCACCCAAGGTTTTCCTGATTCCCTTCCCTTCCTTTTCCCTGAAAATTCACTTTACCATGGTTAGCTGCAAAGCTTTTCCTGTACATGCCTAGGTCTGAAAGAGTACATAGGATACTATAGCCTGTCTTTCCTGTGTAACCACCTTTCTGTGTGTAAGCCCTCACGGAACTTTGTCAATGTCTCAAATACGAAACATCTAATGCCTCTGCCATTTGCTCATAACTGCACAAGTAATAATGTCATGAGTTCCAGTGAGACTGGACTGCCCACAATGGTGGTGGATATCCTCAAAGTACCATGGCCTCATTCTCGTCTTACAGCAGTGGACCACAAAATATTTCAGTGAGGTACATGATAGTAAAACTGGTTGGGAAAGAACTATCAGTTTTGTTTTTCCATTTTCCTAGGTATTTATTTCTGCCCTTCTTTCTTAGCATCTCTTTTTCCTCTGCCCTTCTCATTTCCAAGACCCAGCGTACCTGCATAGCTGATACAAAGCAATCTCTTCTTCTAAATGAGTATTGAGACCACATGGTAGTGGTTACTGGTACAGGGAGCCCCCATTACAGACACTATCATATCTGATTTTATAAGTGCTAGAACAAAAGGTTCTCATTTTATTCCCTCCCACTGCCTAAGTATGTGAATCCACAATATTAGGTTAGGCATTAACGACACAGTGGGCAGGAGGTGATTTGAAAGTAATTTCCTTCTCACTCTATCATTAGTCTGTGTCCGTGGTTGATGTACTGCTAGTGTTTTAAGAAGTAGTTCTCATGTGTTCCCCTTAGTTACTGACAAATCTAGAATCCCCTGGGGTGAATGCACAAATGTAGTGAGCATGTGTAACAGACTGAGGAACTTCGCCATTTCTTTCTCTGCTTAAAGAAAGAAGGTTTCCTCAGACCAAAAAATAAAACTGTTGTATAATAAACTTCTAACGGGTGTACTAGAGAAAAGCTTTTTGTTTATACACCTGCACAAACTTCCATGCTTTTGGATTCTCTAATCTTGGGTATTTGCTTAAAGGCCTGACTGCTCACACCAGAGCTGCTAGTTTACACCTAAGTACTGTCACAGAGGATCTAGTCCAGGACAAAGCAAAAAACCCACTGTGCTTCTCTGATGCGTTTTTATAGCAAAAATTCTGTAGTGTTGGTAGGAATAACTGACCAGCTTTCAGACTGGGATAATTATTGGGGGGCAATAGCAAAGACATCCCTTTTACTTGGGTGGGTATATTTTATCCCCGTTCTGGGTGACTGTTCTATTAGTTGATATCTGAGACTGAATTTCTATTTTAGTCCAGCCTCACCAAATGAAGTTCCATGTGATCAGCTTCCCTCAGGGTCCCTGTATAGCCGTAGTCCACCAAAAATTCAGCAGTCTCAATAGCTGATGACAGAAACACCTAAGTACCTAAGGTATTTACTGGGCAGTGAACTGTACTGCTTTTCAGAAGCACCTGAAAAGGGTCGCATTTTCTGGTTTGATACACATTGATGTACGTTTGAAGGTAAAACTATTGTACGGATTTTTTCAACACAGTTCCAAAAGTTATGTGTGTTCTTTTTCTGCGTTGCATAACCAGTAGTTGTTGTATAAAAACAGTATTATTACTGCTGTTTCAGCTTTACTTAAAGGTATCTTGGGTTTCTAGAAAGCCAGAGGTGGAACAAAATTAAAATAGAAAGAACAAAACAAAATAACACAGTATAGCATGTTATCAGCATTAAAGTCTTTTTGGACTTTGATAAACATTCCATGTAACAAATTTAAGAAACAGATCTCTGCACACTACTGAACAGCATCACCTGCTGCTTAGCAATGTAATTAATCGATCCTATCACAAAAGTGCTTTGGTAATTACACAGAAGACAGTCTTGTGAGTAGTACTCAGAGGGTTCATTTGCTGTCCTGTTGAGTGCTGTGCAATATGTTTGGATGTTCAGTCCTTCCATTACAAGCAGAGATTGTGATCTGAACAGCATTTCTGGACACTTCCCTCTATATACAGTACAAGATGTGGACCTCTGTACTCAGGAATTTTTAGGCTCAGGGAGATATCTTGAACCGGCTTTCTCAGAGTCAAGCTTCCAAGAACTGCAACAACAACTTAGTTTAAGCAATAGAAAGGGATTTAAACTCCAGTGTACCATGATTTTCAGTTTCCATAACTAAGAATAACTTTGACAAGGGCTGTTTTCACAGACAACTCAAAAGGTGGATTATGACTTTATTCTGTTATTTTTTTTAATGTGGAAGTTATTAATTTGTAACATGATAAAAATGGAAATTTTAACCTGTCCAATACACTAGATTTACAATTCTCACCATAAATCATAATGTAAACTTCCAGCTGAATGGAAACTCATTTCAAAACATCTGCTTAGTGTCCATTGAGGCATTTTTAGTCAAGAAATACCATATTGCATGGCAGAAGTTTGGACTATAGCTTTTGTCTGGGTTTCAGAAAAGGCCAGACAACAGCTGTCTCTTCCCTCCTCCATTTAATTCATCAGAACTACAGGTAGTAACAGTCTCTGTTGCACACTAGTAATGTGCATTCATATAAATACAGACTAGTGATGACACTGCTGACTACCAGCAGTTTGATTCAGAAAATATTAGGTCAGCTTTTGTCCATGAAGAAACAGAAATCTAGAAGAAGGTCAAAATTTTCACTGGGCATTTGTGTGCATGATTGGAGGGGAATACAGATGTGGCCTCTAAACACATGGGGAGACGATGGCCATACATTTTTACTAGTGATAGTTCGATAACTGTAGCTCTATAGTATGCTACATGTGCCTGTTGTTAATAAACAAGTGACCTAATGCGACTTATCAAAAGGTTTTCAGGTTGTTGAAATAATTACATGGAAGTAGATTTTTACTATTTTAATTGAAAAATATTTTATATGTTTATGCAAAAAATTGACAATCCCCCTGTCTATGAAAACATCAAAATAAGAAACCAACATTCTTATGTGATAGATCTATTTGCATTTTTAATCTGTTGCCTTAAACTGCATGATAGACTGTCTAAGGACACGCGAAGTAATGGACAGGTTATATGATTGAGACAAGCTTTGAAGATGTTTACCACAAGTGCTTTAACAGAGAAACATGCAATAAGGGAACTATGCTTCCTTCTTGGTACCTTTTTATTGTATTACGTGTGGGTTTTGTATGAAGGAGATGAAGTTTTTCTTGGCCAAAATTAAAAAAAAAGAAGAATGGAGATGCCATTAACTGTAAAGTAAGTGTAACAAATCTAAGATGAAAAAGAATAATGGCAACTAATATGTAAAAGCTTGATGTTTTTATTCATGCTTTATGGCTCAAGGGTATAGTGCACTAAATGAGTATTGCCTTCAGCAGGCATCACAGGTTCTTGGATCTTGCCAGGAAATTCTAAAATGTATTAGGATGAAATAGACAAGTGCATGAAAGTGTTTGCTAACCTGTGGGCTAAACGTTTCATTGTTAGTATTACAAAAGCAGAAAGTTAGAAATAAGAACAATAAATAATTCAAGTGGAGTTCCTCTATCTTGCACACATCAAAAATAATGAAGATGTCAATATATCTGTTTATATATACTCACCCCCTTATATACATGTTATATAATATTACCTATAGATTAGTTGCAAAGGGATTTTTTTAATACACAAGTGGTCATTTAGCCACGTGTTCAGATGTGACTTGTTGGTGTGAATGCTAACTGCATAGGGAAATCTCTGTCAGCTTTGGAATTCCACCTGGCTCTGTCCCCACCTTGTCTGTCCACTATTACTGGGTAGCAGTGCTGTTCTGGGCAGTATGAGACCGAAGGAAACGGTGAACCAGATCTAATTGCATAGTGGTTCTGTGTAGATTTGCTGTTGGTGCTGATCTTCTAACAGGTCTTGCTGTTATTCAGCAAAACCAACACATGGCAGAGGTGCTTTGGCACTTGTCTTGTCTGAAACATTTCTGTGTCTGTGAAGTATATATGAAGTGACAGATGTTAGTGCCTCGCTGGATGACACTCTGCTCGCTCTCAGGTTCGTCTGTGAACAGCAAATCAGTTTTTACATTGAAAAATAATGGATTTTTCCTCTAGGCAATTTCTGATTTGCGTGTGCTTCTGTAACCATTGCAAATGATCTGTTGGGTTAGTGTTTTTGAGCTCTTAATGTGTTCAGAGCAAACCTGTGACTATTTGACTCTATTTTGTTAGCTATCTTTGTTTTTTCTTATTAGCACTGAATGGATAGCTTTGTATTTAGCAACATTTACATACATTAAATTTACATACATTAAAAAGAGTTTGTTGCCACACTACTTGCTTTATGCATACCTTTATGGAAGGGCAGAAAATAATGCATACTTAGGTGCAGTGTAAGTCACTGAAAGGTTTTTATGTGATCCAGGCAAGATGCAACATCATAAAAACTGATGTGTACCCATTAAATCTTCCACAATCACACCCAATATGTTTTTTTTTCAGAGAAAAAAAACAAATCACATGTCTAACTCTTATCTCTGCTGATTAGATTAGGCATTAAAAGCATAAGAGCCTGAGGTCTTGCCTAGATTCAGGTCTTGTGTGTCCTCCCATGCATTTTAACTGTAGCCCTTCTGAATTCTAAGTTAAACTCAATCTTCTGTGCTTTGTGGAGCTGACCTGGATCCTGCTCTTCTTACTGGGCTCTGTTCACTTCTGCAGTGCAGCCACGTTGCACGAACCCCCCTGTAGAGCCAGGCAGCGGGTCTGGAGATGACCCAGCTGGTGTTGCAGGCCTGCTGTCTACACCATGCATGTTCCAGAGGGTTTAACTCTGCATTAGCTGTGTCTTGCCTCTGAATGCCCACGAGAGGATGGACAGTGTCAGGCTCACTCTTAAAACTCATTTTTTTTGTTGACTTTCATCTGAAGTGCATTACCAGTATCACAGAATCACAGAATGTCAGGGGTTGAAGGGCCCTGGAAAGCTCATCCAGTGCAATCCCCCCATGGAGCAGGAACACCCAGATGAGGTTACACAGGAAGGTGTCCAGGCGGGTTGGAATGTCTGCACAGAAGGAGACTCCACAACCCCCCTGGGCAGCCTGGGCCAGGCTCTGACACCCTCACTGGGAAGAAGTTTCTTCTCAAATTTAAGTGGAACCCCTTGTGTTCCAGTTTGTACCCATTACCCCTTGTCCTATCGTTGGTTGTCACCGAGAAGAGCCTGGCTCCATCCTCCTGACACTCACCCTTTAGATATCTGTAAACATTAATGAGGTCACCCCTCAGTCTCCTCTTCTCCAAGCTATAGAGCCCCAGCTCCCTCAGCCTTTCCTCATAAGGGAGATGCTCCACTCCCTTCAGCATCTTTGTTGCCCTAACAAAGTAGCTGTTGTTCTGCTCTCCTTGTTGTAATTTCTGGTCTTTCTGCAAAATTGAGGCTGTGTTCTTCTGTGTACGATGTTGTGTTAACTAAAAACCCAAGTCTGCGAATATTTCTGTCAAGTAATTAGTGACAGCAGTATGTGATCTATCTTATTTGTACTGTGTAGAATAGAAGTCTAAAAGTAATTTGCCCTCTTAGATGTTGCTAGATAGAAGACGGGTATGTTAAAAGGATGGTTTCAGAGGTGAAACTGTAGCTTGAAATTAACAAGTAAACATGAAGAGCAAAAAGCAGTAACAGGAAAAAGCTGAGATAGTTACATCACCAAGTTTGCTAGTAAACAGCATTTGTTGAGGTTACAACACACTTTCATTCATCAGAAACCCTCCAACCCGTCTTTCAACGTATTTGCAACAAATCTGGTTCTAATGTGAGCTATCTGCACTGTTCACAAAAGTTACCCTATGACTCCTTGAAACACGCTCTTAAGTATCTCTGACTTGACAGTAATTCTTACCTCTCTCTTGCTGAAGTGTTATTTTAATCAGCTGGCAGCTATTTTATTCACATTAACATTTCCAAATGCAGACTGCCCGGCCAGCAGTCACTGCTCTGTAGACATGGCAGTGTCTGATTGTTTCCTGCAATGGCAACTGCCTTTTTTAGCCTTATTTTATTCTCCCCCGTCCACTGGTGTTTCAGAGCAGCAGCCCCCACAGTACATTGCCTTAATGCATTTTGAGCTTGACCAAATCTTCCATTCCCACTACTACTGATATTTGTCTACTATTCTACTTGAAATCAGCATGCAGTATAAATGATTTGGACATATGAATAAATCAACCTCTAAATATCCATATCCTTCCAACAGCAAAACCAGACAAAATCTAATATTTAGAACAGTATATTGCTCCCAACACGGATTCTTTGAGCAAATGGATTCACATTCGTAGGAGATGTCATGATTTAGGAAAGTGACGGGTAACTCACTTGAGCATGTTAGTTTGATGGACATGTAGTCTCTGCCACAGTCTCTCTTATAGTGACAGCGCAGCCAGTTTAAGAGGCAGAGTCCGTCACCACACTGTAGTTCTTCTTTTTTACATGGCAGAATACTCTGTTCATCTAAAAGGAGGAGAAACAATAGATTACTTTATGTAACAAGCAACTCCTTCGTGAGCAACAAAGCCACAGGTCAGCTGAAAGTCAATCTTTTGCTTTTGAAAGCCCTGGGCAGATGAAAACACTCTCTCCTCTTTGTCAGATCTGAAAAGGGTTTCAGACTTAAATATTTCCTGTGCTGTTGTTGCTGATCATTTAAATGGCGTTTGAGACAGATGAGATCTAGGTGCAGCATACCAAAGAAATCACAAGGGTACCGTGTCTCTGAGGTAACCAGCCTTCTGACTGATTTACGTGCTTTAACATCCAAAAGAAACAATCCATTTTTGCTCCAACTTAACACACAAAATGGATAAACCAGGGGAAAAAAAGAGATCTGCTGTCCTGCATAAACCTGAAGGACTGGATTAAGGGCTTCTTTGCTGTAACTCTCACAATCCTTTTCCAGTTTGAAAATTAGGGGTAGAAACTCAGTCTGACAGAGTGGGGATTTTTTTTTAATAATCTTAATAAAGCCTTGGGTAAATTTATGGATACAAACTCAGGTTTGGGTTGCGGTGACATTATATCCTATACAGTGGGGTCTGCAGCTCTGCATGAAGCCAAATCTTTGGCTCCTTGGTTGAAAGAATGTTAGACTGCAAGGGTTAATAGCGCTCAGCACCTCGAAAACATTTATTCCTGCCCTACTCTTCTCTGAGAGGTGTCTCAGTGTGGCTGCTTGTACTGGTTGGATGGGATCCCCTTCAAAAACTCAAGTATCATTTCTGTTTATTTGATAGGCAGCAGTGTTGGACTCTGATCTGTATTTTGGCACAGTGGTTGCATAGGAATGAATTTTAATCTATTCTCTCCACTAAAAAAAATTAAAAAGTTAGGAATGGGAGGTAGGAGTTGAGAGAAGCTGGTGAAACTAAAGCTTTAAGTCAGTAGTTACAGTGGAAATGAACAATTTGGAGTTGTCAGCCTACATCCTTGTAAAGGAGGATGAGAAGTTATCAGGCTTGGAGAGAAACTGATGCCTTCCCAGTGTAGATTCCAGCCTAATACATGAAAAGGTGAAAAACTAATTTTTGATGTAAACAGATGATTTCAAGCCATCATGAAATAAATTTATGGTAGAAAGGTATTGAGCAAGAGATGCGACCTATTAGAAGCAAAGAGCAAAGGATTCTGAGGTGTGGTTCTGGAGCTATTTGAACATCCTTTCTGCACAGCTGGAGTCATTAAAGTCTGAAGTGCAATGTGGAAAACAGTAGGGAGATACAGGATATGCCTTTAAGGAAAGGGAGATGAGACCCTCTTTGGTGCCTTCAGAAAACATCGACACTACAAAGAAAAAATCAGTGAGGAGCAGATTATTCTGGAAATTAAACTTTGCAGTACACTTAGAGAAGAGGGAGCAACTATAGTGTGTGTTTCCCTGACTGCTGGCGTCACAGACCTACAGGGTTTCCAGCATTCTCTGTTAGACTGGTAACGGGTGGTAGATGTTGGTGCCTTGATCACTGACTCTTCTCAAGGCACCCCTCAAGTGCAAGGGAATACGCTGCTGTGGGGTGGCGAAGTCTTGGTACAGATCTGTCAGTCTCTCACTTGAACTTCCTGGCATAATGTGCTCTCTCCAGGACACCAGCACACAGAAAAGCTGTCACACGCCGCTTGAAGCAATCTCTTGCCTTTCTGTATGTCTCAATCTGTTGCAGCCAGTGAAACCACTGTAAGATACCTGTCACAGGCCCAAAATCACCCAGTTTCTTCACCTGCTTGAACTGAGGCACTGGGCTCCACCTGTGCATACAAATGTGAATTTATGTTCACTGAGTACTGGCCTCCAGACAACTGTGTCTGTTTTCTGGGAAAAATGCAGGATTTGCCATCAAGAACTGCAGACTCCCTAGTCTGTAGCAGTGGAGAAAGTGTTTTATTCTTGCTGCATACACAAAGATTTCCTCGTTTATGAGTAGAAGTTTATTCAACCTTTCACCATCGTCCTGGGGCCTCAGAACACAGGTAGCAGTGCGGTAGTCACTGACAGCACAGCTGGCAGCCAGCTGTGCCACTGCTGTGTGTGAGCCGAATGCGGAGAGGCAGCATCCAAAGTGTCTACTCAACAGCCTCCTGGTTTTAGTACCAGGATTTTCTGTGCTTTTCCTTTGCAGCAAGTATGACCCTGTGCCTGGCTTAGGTGGGTTTTCATGTGGAAAGAGGAGAGCCACATACAAACGCTTTTGTTCCTTCTTGATTTTGTAAGATAATCCTGTTTAGCAAGAGTACATTTGTAAGATCTGTAAAGGTTGTAACACGGAAATCTTAACGTGGGATTTTAAAACACTCTCTGCATATCTTATTGTTTTGTTTTTCCTGATTCATGCATCCAAATGATCATTTTACATATCTGGGGACATTCCTTGTGCTCTTAGGTGTAACAGCAGAGACATAGTTCAATATGGTTATTACCAAAGTTTACTAATATTTAAATACATAATTATATAGTCAATAGTTGTAAAATACTTTTTTATAATAGCAATATGTATTGGCAGTCTGGTTAACTGGCTGAAAAACTGGTTGATTTGTTTGCTTTTGCCTATGCCTACAATCCATTTCTTCAGAGATGAATCTCAGAACTGCTGAGGAGGAGGTGGAGGAGGCAGCGTGATGCAGGAAGGGGAGGCAGTTTGGGTAGAACCATTTGTCTGCCTTTTTACTTCTCTGACAGTTTTGGGCCCCCTTCATTTAAGTATTAGAAACAGTGACTGAAGTTTGTAACTGCTGATTAATAATGACATATTCATTATAATCAATATTTTCTAGACATAATTGTGACTTCTTACTGTAAAAAACAAACATACCTGACGAAAAGCTAAAAGCACTTTGCGAAGAAAATCCAATGTTTCTCTCAGAAGGAAACATCTAAAGCAACAAAGCTAATGCCAAATTTTATGTCTGATCAGAAAGTTCCATTACGTGCCAAAACTGTCCACCTGCCTTGGTATTGTGTGGTTTAAGTCATGTAGCTCTATTGCTGAGTGTTTGCTTGCCTAGACTTTGCTTGTGTGATTTTTACCCCTTTGTCCTGTACAAGCGCAGTATTCTTGAGGCACAGCTGCAGTCCTGCTCCTGAGCCTTTGCACTTGCTGAGGGGAGTAAACGGGTCTAGTACCTGGCATATGTGAGTTCTGTATAGCTGAGGAACCCCCTATATGGTCGCCTTCCTGTGGTACACAGCCTGGGACAACACTAGCCTCTTCCCAGGCTGGGCATTACAGTAATTAAACACAATAGCCCTTGCATAGAAGGCCAGCATGTTGGGTCTGGCTGAACTGTACTCAGTTAAGGCCAAAGTAAAACAAAAATATTGTCTTAGGAATGCGTAATTTTCAAGAGACGTAGGCACCCCTTTGGAAATTAGGGCAATACTCAGACTACTCTGAACTGTTTGCTGCAACAGTTCGATTACAAAACTCCACTAAAGTTAATGCAATAGCAAGTTGTCTTGCCATGAAGTGGCCTCTCTGGGAGGTGCAATGGCAGGGAACAATCTGAGCTTAAGGGTCAAGGGAAGCAAAAAATTGATAAGAAATTATAGTATTCTTATATGAATCTCCAAACTAAACATATTCTGGCTACATATGTAATGAAGTGCTATTAAATATTTCATGCATAATGTAAACCAAACAGTTCCATAATTAAAAGAAAAAAAAACCCAACTAAACAAACAAACAAACAAAACCCCAAAACACCTAAACAGTATTTTTGCAATATTAACCTGTAGCAACACAAGCACATTACAAGTATTTTTTTGCCAAGCCTACAGGCAATTCACTAATAAATGGGTAGACAGCCACATGTAGCTACATTAATGTAAGCATCTAAAATTCCCTCTAATTTTTGTATTGTTATTAGGTGTTTTCTACGACTTATGTGATGCCAATTTGTCATATATTAGCTAGCCAGAAGGCAATCAGTTTTAATCAGCATCTACCAATTTTGCACTTACTCTTGAGCCCAACTTTAGCATGTTTTTTGTAGGAGTTTAAGGGAGTACCAGGCAATCTGAAGGATACCGATACCACTTTGCATTTACTTGGTTTAGCACTGTCTTCAGCTTTACGAATGAAACTCTGCTTACCAAAGTTATCTTAGGTTAGATCCTACAAATACCTAATGTTGGTGGAGGCTGGTCTTGATACTAAGAGGAGTTTCTCCAGGTTGGTAGGTTGTGGCAGCAAACATCAAGCCTGATGGTAATTATACTCTGTGAATGATAGTAGCTGCCTGGCTTTGTTGTTCCTTTCAATATGTTACCAAGTAAATAAGATAACTGTTCGCCTGTTCTTTCATTAAATTTTAGGTTTAATCACATGATTTCTCACCCATGATGGGCATCTTAGCTTGAAAGTTGGTACCAAAGTCATAGTCTAGTTGCAACATTTCAGTGTGGCTTGTCCTGAGCTGCAGCACTTGCTCTGAGAGATATCTTGGTTGTTTTAATGGTTGTGCATATATTTTTATCATTATGCGTTCTCTTCTCCAAGAGATTGGACATGCTGCTCTGCTTCCCTGCATACATGTGCTTTTCTGATAAAATAGGACCAGTGACGTGGGCAGAATTAGCTCCTATAATGTTTTATTTCCTTTTCAAAAAACTTTAAGGTAATAACTACAAAAGTCAGTCATAAAAGTAGAGTAGAAGGAAGTCCAGTGTCAGGAATTGTTTTATTTCAATGACTGGAAGTAGTTTTAGCCACATTTGTTTCATTAGTGAGTGCCAAAATGATACAAATTTTGATTGATGTCAGTGTGCTCAATTTGGAAACCAGTTTTAGCAGCTATGTGCTAATTTGTTGTTGTGGGAGAAAATGATGAAAAGAAGGATTTTGTTTTAAAAATGAAATATTGAAGTACTTGTACCTGACAGTAAATTTTATGGTTCTGTATTTCATACAATTCTCTCACTCATTTCTGTGAGTTTTGTCTGTATAAAGATCACAAGGTTAAGGCCATTTCTGTTAACTCAGTTGCTTTCTTAGTCAGGAAGCTATTTGTTTTTTAATGGATTGATGTTTATCTGCTAGAGGACTTTAAATATAATTTTCCTACAGCTGTACATGGCTGCAAGGCATGCCATTAATGCAGTTTGAAAAAAAAAAGAGACTACTTACAGAGATTGGAATAATTGCTGCCTATTCCAATACGGATGGAGCTTCCAGAGATGAGAGGAAGATGGAAGAAAAGAACTAAGGAGGAAAAAGTGGGGAAAAAAAAAAGGTCCTTAATAGCAGTTTGTTTTTGTTTGGCAGTCAGATGTCAGTTGAAGACACATTGTGTTGTTAACATGCACCCACTCTTTCTGGGGCCAGATTACATGTTTCAGACTCTGAATACACACACAGATGTAGCTTGAATGGGGGTGAAAAAACCAAACAAGTCATTGCTTTGTACTTCCAGGAATGAGTCCAGTTCAGGAAATGATATTACATGTGACTTTAATGCCTCGTAGATTGAAACAACCCATGTATAAACAACAATGTGTTATATAAATATGCTAATTATTGTATCAAGTCATTCACCAGTCACTGAAACAGGCACCTACCATTGTGAAACAAGATAACTGTTTCCTAATTTGCCTAAGTGCATCTTGAATACATTAGGGCTGTGTGTGTCAAACTGGGTTGGAATAAATTTATTCTAAAATTTGACACACATACTCCCCCTATGTATTTAAGCTTTAATATTTATAACTTGCATTTCAAAGGTTTATACTTGCAGACAACAAAATGCACATGAGTAAACTGTGTCCTAAATAACAAAATGTTTAGATTTCCTATAAGGTGGGCTTGATGCTCCTGCGGTTGCATATAGAACAGCTCCCGGTCGTCGGTGGGATGTCACGCAGCCCTTGCACAGCGTTTTGCCGAGGCTGCGCTCCCATCCAGCCGAGCCGTGCTGTCCCCTGTGCCACGGGGACGCTCCCGGTTCCTGCCCCCACAGACGGCACCTGGTTCCTGGTCTTCCCTCCCCATCCCGCCCTTCCCCCGGGAGCCGCACCCCGGCGCAGCCCGATGCGGGGGTGCTTTTTCTGCTTCGGGAGGGGGTTCCCGAGTAACAAAGTTTCCGCGGAAGCCCATCCCACCGCCGCCCGCCCGGGCCGCCCTCGGGGCACAGTGCTGCCCGGCTGGGGGCTGCCCCCCGCCCGGCGGCTCCCCCGCTGCCACCGCCGCAGGGTCAGGCTCCCGGCGCGCCTTACCCCAGCACACAGCGCCGGCCGTTCTCTCCATGCGCCTCCGCCGCGGCTCCCCGGCGGCTTGCGGGCGGCGGCGGGCGGCGAGGCGGGCGCAGCCGCCGCCGGGAGACGCGCCCCGCCGCCTCCTCCTCCGCGCGGGGCCGGAGCGGCGGCGGCTGGACGGAGCCGGCGCCCGTGGGGGAGGGCGGGGGCAGGCGGGTGACCTCCGCCCCGCGGGGGCCGGCTGCAGCTCCCCCTCCCCTGCCCGGCCTCCAGCGGCGGCGGGGCGGGACGGAGCGGGGGCAGGCCCGGCCTGTGGGGAGCGGGTCCCCGGGATGCGGGGTGCTGGTCTGGCCTGTGGGGAGCGGGGCCCGGGGGCGGTGCGGCCGGCGGAGGCCGCACGGCGAGCCGGGGTGCTCGGGGCTGCACATCTGTGGGGTCTGACCGCCCTGCGGGGTTCCGGGGCCTGCGGGAACCCCGGCTCCGCGCCTTCCCCTCCCTGCTGCGCTGCCTGGGGAAAGGGAAGGCGAGTGTTAGGGACGCTGCGGGGCTTTGCTGCCTGGATAAGGAGCTGTAGGCGGATAACGGCTCTTGAAAGCCGAGTCCAGCCTAGCACTTGGGCTGAAAGGGAGGAGACTGCCTGGGAATAAACCCGCGGGGATGGACGGGATTATCTGAGCAGTGCGGAGGGAGTAATTCGCTGAGGCTGGATGGGGGCCAGGAGAAGAATGTAGTCCAAGTAGGAGCTAAAACCACTTTACAGTAGTAAGATCTGCTTGTTACCAAGGCTCTTCGAAGCATTTCTCATTGCGAATGATAAATGCTCTGGTGCTAAAGACAGAGAAAATGGGGTTGCAGCTGGTACTAAAGCATATGAGCTTTTATAATCGGCTGTTTACCTCCAAGAAAAGGATGCCAGCAGCTGCTTAGGTAAAGAACGCAAGAATAAGGCCGTTTTGGCACATCATGTCACACTTTTTCTTTTAAATGTTGCAAGTTCTATTGGCATTTTCTCCTGTGCATACATTAACCCTGCAGTTACTTGCTGAGTGGTCCCACTGATCAGGTTTGTGAGGGATGCTCCACGAGTATGTGCACAGCCTCCTTTGCTTCCCTGCCCCGGGTGGCTCTGTAGTCTGGTGGGAAAGTTCTTTC
This sequence comes from Nesoenas mayeri, assembly GCF_963082525.1. Lineage (NCBI taxonomy): Eukaryota > Metazoa > Chordata > Aves > Columbiformes > Columbidae > Nesoenas > Nesoenas mayeri. The sequence goes on from NC_137547.1 coordinate 19,256,017, forward strand.
ACGTTGCAACAACTTTACCAGCAGTATCTAGACTGTTCAATTTCTCTTTGGTTCCGTAGTAATGGATTCAGAGTTGTAATGAAATTTGGGGTGGATGTAAAGCCTTTGTACTCGCTGGTCTTTCTGTAAAGGTTTTCCTGCTGTCATTGATCACTTGCCCCCCCTGCCCCCTTTCTTTTTAAATCCACCTAAGTATGGAGCCTAAGGCAGTTGAAATGAAGGTTTACTGGAAATTTACAAGTATGTTTCCCTGTGAGTCAGTGGTATCTGTACCTTTTGCCAAAACTATAGTACCTTAGTTCTTAATTAACATATCTCTACCCTAAAATCCCTTAAAATGCTGCTGCAAAAGTTATTGTGTGATTAATTTCTTCAACTCCTCAGAATCTCTGACTCCTTAAAAGACTCCTCTATCATTTCAATACATGGAAACTGTATTGCTTCATTTTAAAGCTCTTCGTTGTTTAGTTATGGCATGAAGGTGTGAATCTGTATATGCATCAGAAAAGCTGTTTTTCTGGATATGTGCCCCCTTGGCCTCATTCTGTGTGTGGAGTCATGTATGAGTGTAATGCTATACTTAAGGATATTATATTTTCTCCACTTTAAATTTCAGGAATTTCTAATGTTTAGTGCTTCTGCAAAGTCTGGTGATGGCAGCTTTCCCAAATGGCTCCTTATATTTAGCTGTACTATCAGTATTAACTTTAATCCTGACAGACTTGAAGTCTTGTGTTTGACTGAATAATCTATGCTTAGACAAGTATATAAGCTGACAAACTGTGGGAAATGCAGAGGTCTCAGTAATTGACTTTGAGTACAGGGGAATTGCTTAGTGTTTGGCAATTCTAAAAAAAAAAACAACCACCCCTGTCTAAGCCTGGCTTTAGAACCCTTTCTGTGACAGTCTTGTCCTTTATCTCCAGTAGGAATTGCAACTACTTCTGAGACATAAGAATGTTTGTTTCTGGGCCAGATAACACAATGTACAACATATGATCTATCAAAGCCTGCAGAAACATCGTCATAGTTAACAATAACTTCCCTGGTACTTACACGTACTTGGCATGACCGTCTTGAATCTACTGAAATGTAGGTTTGGCTTACTCCGCTAATTTCCAAATCTGCGTCACGTGCATATGGAGATAGGGCTGGTTTTTACTTTTATCCTTTGTGTTTTCCAGCTTTCAAGGGTTCCTGTTTTTCTCCTTCAGTTGTGCACTGGAATGAAACCTGGATGTGTTGTGGAATTCAGGCCAGACTCTGATTTGCATGCTTACTGCAGTATCTCAGCAGTGATGTGTTGTGTCAGGGTGATATTATGGGTAGTTTACATTTTTATTTGCTTCTTTTTGTTGCAGCTACTTTTCTGTTCTGGTAACGTAGGTTTGTATTAAAGAGAATTTTCTATAAATAAATTATATATTCTATAGAAGATTGCTTATGGACTGTATTTGGGAGAGCTGGAACAAAGATAAAAAATATTCAGAATTTCTGCTGCTCGTATCTGTTTACATTGGGTTAGCTCGTCTTTCTCATAACATCACAAGACAAGGGGGACCAAAGCAGCATCTGCCCCTGGTGGTTTATGACCTGTGTGTCCCATCTGAATTATCTCACTTTCTCAAGACAGTTGTTTCCCAGCATTTAGAAACAGGGAGCATGGCAGAGTAGGAGCTTAAGTGTATTTAGGTAAGGTTTGGAATGGTGTTCCTTATGGATGGAACTGTATAAAGTTGCCGTCCTCAGTGTGCGTTTCCTAATTTACTGCGAAGGGGAAATCAGTGAGGGACCCTTGCTGAAGATAGATAATTTTATTCTTGGATGATTTTACATTTTCTTCAATCTAGGGACTTCATTATAAAACTGTGCCGTCAGTACAGTCTGCTGAAGTGACAGATCTCCACAACTCAGTTTACCATCTCCTGTGGTTTCATTTGACATTCTTGGCGCTCAGTGCTGAACTGATGCTGAAGTGTGGTAGCTACTGTGCTACCCACATGGACTTTTTGTGACAGCCAATTTTTGTAAGGCAAAATAAGTTTTATTGCTCTAATGAGATCTCTTTTTGACTGAGAATTTTTATGTATTAGTAGCGAGACGTTTGGGGGATACTATTCATCACTGGTTTTTTTTTTTTTTAGTAGAGGAGGTGGTAATGAAATAAATGTCAGTTGGATTATACAATTAGTCTTAAATAAAATGCCTCAGGATGAGCAAAATTGATTAATCGTTATTTATGGGAATGTGAAAAGTCTTCTCTGTGTAGAAAATGTTGTGCCTTGTTGGTGATAACAGCATTGATGTAGCAGCAGTGGGGTTTCATTGGAGCTATTTGCTGTAGGAGTCTCATCACCAAATGCACACAGGTATCTTTGCCTTCATGTCCCTTGGCCGGCCTTACCCCAGCTCAGCGAGTGCAGCACCTGTACCAGAGCAGCAGTGCCCCTGGTGCTGGGCATCCCAGGGCTCTGCCCTTGCTGGGCAGGCTGATTACACCAGGCCCTGGGCACAGGTAACACCTTACTGGGAGTTTCCACTGAGTGCTGGACCAGCCTGTAAAAATCTGTGCCTGCTGCTGAAAACAGTAATGGTCAGGAAAAGGACGGCTGGAACTTGCTAGGAAGCCTCTCACGCTTTCACAGCTCCCTGTGTTCTGAAATGTAGTAAAAAGAATCCGTTGAAGGAAACTTTTTCAAATTACTGTCTTTTGAAAAAAACCCAGATGTTCATTCTGCTTTCTCAGACATTTACTTAAGATATGGAAAAATATGATCATTTTTGCATGGAGAGTCTTAATGCCTAACTTTTATTTTCAACTTAATTTTTGTGAAAAGCCTCAGAATTTTAAGTTTTTTTCAGATATTTTTAACATCGTTTTCCATTAGAGAATGGAGCAGCAGTACAAACTTGATATTGGTAGGCAGAAATTTGTGCAGTAAATATTATTTTTTTGCTGTCCTTGCTCCCATCAGTCAAATGAAGACCTTTGCCATTGATCTCACAGAGCTGTGAAACAATGCAGGTTGGAAGGGGCTTGTGGCAGGATGCAAACCCCCCTCTCTCCCCCACCCTCCTTCAATATGGGAGGAGTAGGCACATCTCCCTCTCTCTCTGCTACTTGATGCTAACAGCTTCTTTTGTTTGGCCCCAGAGCCCCTGGCCAGGGCCATTAGGAGAAGGGAGTGTCAAGGCGCCACTGAGCTGCTGGGCACCTGTGGCCAATGTGGGGGATGTTTGGAGGCTTCAGGGGCACCCACAGCCAGTGTGGGGGTGCAGAGAAGCTTCTAGAATGCCTACAGTCAGATCTGATCAGCCAATATAAAAACGGGATTCTCGTCGAGACTCTGCCCGTTGTCGCGGGTCTCTCAGAGCATGAGCAAGATGCTGCCGCCGAGAGCCCCTCCGGGATGGAGATTCCACTTGCCTCGCCACCACAGGGGTGAGTAAAACTTCTCGCAGGATTGCGAGTATATTTATACTTTCTGTGCTCAATATGAGCACGTGGAAAATTAATCCTCGCATAATCGTGGGTGTATTTTCCTCCCGTGCTTCCACATAAGCACGTGTAACTTTCCGTGCACATTTGCACGCGTACTTTTTGTGCTTAAGACAAGCATGTGTAACTTTCCGTGCACACTTGCACGCGTACTTTTCGTGCTTAATACAAGCACGTGTACTTTCCGTGCACATTTGCACGTGTAAGTTTCCGTGCTCAATACGAGCGCATGTATAAATTATTTCCTCGCACAATCATGAGTGTATTTTACTTCCCGTGTTTCCACATAAGCATGTGTAATATTCCGTGCACATTTGCACGTGTAAGTAAATTTACCCTCGCAGGATTGTGAGTGTATTATAAATTTACCCTCGCAGAATCGCGAGTGTATACTTTCCATACTCACTACGAGTACATATATCTCTTTAAAATAACCCCACACCGTGTTCAGGCAAGTGTCTACTTCTCTGGGACTCAGAGACGGCTCCGGCATTGTTTTGAGTGAAGCCATGTGCATGCACTCTGTGGACCGCCTGTTGTATTAGTTGCTGCCCCTTAATAATTTTCCTCAACTGATATCCGAACCTGTATCTAAGTCACTTTTGGAGTGCTAAAACCCTGTTTCTCACTGGTTTAATAGATGTTGTTTTGGACCCTGTTGTCCCTTAAACTAACCTTGGGGTGCCTCTGTGACAGGGCTTCTGGAGGTCACCTTGTTCTAAAAGCAGATCCAGTCAGAGGAGATTGTCCAGAGCCTTGTCCACTTGAGTCATGGATATCTCCAGGGGGAAGACTCAAATCTTTCTAGCCCCTATTCCCTTGATAATTATCCCCAGGGGAAAATTTTTTTCTTTACATCTAATCTGCATTGTCTGTGTTGTAATGTGTATCTATTGCTGCTTCTCATTGTATCGCCAGAAAGAATCTGTCTCCATCTTCTCCATATCCTCCTGACATGTAGCTGAAGGCACAATGAGATCCCTCCAAGCCTTCTCCAGGTTGAAAGATTGAATATGCTCAGTGTCTCCTTGTACAGCAACACTTCAGTCCCCTCATCACCCCAGTTACCTCCACCGGGCTCACTCCAGTGTATCCATGTCTGTCTTGTACTGGGGAGCCCAAAGGTACCTGTGGTGTCTCCCAAGTGCTGTATTGAGAAGGAGTAATCACTTCAGTCGAAAGAAGGCAGGAATCCAGACAAGTACTTTTCGCAAATCGCTTAAGTGATTTTTTTTATTCAGCTTCAGTGTCTTATTCACACAGGAGAGAGGTGTTATGTTTGTATTGGAACCTACTTGGGTGACCTGATCCCCTTCTGAAGAATATTTTGGAAAGTCTGTATTTTCTGTTAAATAAGCAGTTTCACACTGAGCTCATTTCCAGAAGAAAAGACCCTTTTATATTTCAGTACAATGACTATAAGCAGTATATATTGTTTGATTTTGTTGCTGCAGTATATATTGTTTGACGTTAAGTACCGTGTTTACATTTGATAAGCCCACTTGCTGCTGAATTCAAACGGAAGAGGAGCAATTCTGGCTGATTTCAGGTTCAAGAGAACTCCCATTTGCCTTACGCAAGAAGTGGTTTTGCTGCCTGTGGAGCTGCTTGCATGAGTGTAGTGAATAGGGTTAGCCATGTGGGCAAGGGTTTTGTTTGATATGAGAGTGTCTGAGATATAACATGCGTATTGTAGATTGGATTTTAGCATAACTTTTGGATAATTCCCTTTGTTCAGACCGGTCTGCATGTGATACTTTCCCATTTCTTGTACCAGTGCCTACATTTTAGCTTCCTCATTTTCTTCTTTCACCCCCCCTCCCATTTTTATGCTGTCTTTCAAGCAGGGGTGATGGGAAGCAATGAAATCGATTATGATTTTGGGATCTATTGTGAATGGAATTCCTGAAGGGTTAGGATGGATGACTGGATTTTTAAATCCATTTGTTTGATTAATATTCACTAAATCACATTTCTAAGAAATCTTAGGGTGAAGATAATGTTCCGTTTTCAGCAATAGATTTGAATATGATCAACGTGAAATGAATTCTCAGCAAGATCCTAAAGAATTTCGGAGTTTGGACATATTGTAGAATTACTCACAAGAGGAAATTGCCTTGTTCTAAAAGCTATTTTAATGAAAAGAATGGAATTTTATATATATAAAGTTACCGTATAACACTTTTCAGCTAGTATTTCTAGGACAGGTAAATTTATTTTGCAGAATATTTTCTTGAGGCTTAAATCAAGTGATTTAGTTCTTTAGGCATAAAATCTGTCAAGAGGAAAAATAATTTTAAATTATTAATAGAGATGAAACATATAAATAAAATCTATTTTATGGCAGCACCAAGGCCTGGAGGCAGAAGTCGTGTTCTTTTACATGACATGTAAAGAAATGAGATCTAGAATGAAGAGGCTCTTCATTCAGTTTCTATAGTTGCTATGTCAAGCAAGTGTTCTGTAGGAATTTTATGTCACGCCCAAATTCTCAGAGGCTGTTTTCCTGATTTTTAAAGCTGCCAGCTGTCTTCTTCTGTGGAGCAAAAGGTGCTCTTAGGCTTTGCAATGGGACCAGCTTCAGTTTCTTATTTATTCACCTGCTTGCAGGCTTTTGAGGAAGATGGTGAATTATGCTGTCATTGCCTTCTGTACATATATATTTTTTCGAATATATGTGTACGCACCAGGAAATAAGTGGGTCCAAGATTGTTATTGAAAAACCTATAATATTCCCCCTATCTGTCTGTGTTTTCAATCTTCCTGATGCCAAGTGAGTTAATGCTTAAGGATGTAGAATAGAAAATTTGATCTCTGTGTTCTTTTCCCTCTCGTTCTGTGACTCCTTAATGACATTTACAGTTAATTATGCAATTTATTTTGTGTTGACCTTTCAAGGACCTTAAAACATCTGACAGTGAATGCAGTCTCAGTGTTTATTTCGGTGAGTCCTTGGGTGAATTTATCATGAATCCTAATGGTACTTTTGGAATCAAAGACAGGCAGTGGATTAGTAACAAATAATAACATATGTGTCCCTGGAGATACATAACTGTAAATATACACAAATATATATAAATAAATGCTGAATTGTGTTATGTATGGCATTTAAAATTAGGTAACACCTGGTAACACCACTACCAGTAGTAGTAATTCTGCTTGTCAGAATGCGACGAAACGTTTTATATGTTTGAAAGGCCACTCCTACATACAGGTGTCCCACTTGGTGCTAAAAATCCTGCGTTTCGATGTTCAGATGCACTTGTGGTCCCACAGAACACTTGGGCGAGGGGCGTCTGTGGTCTTGGGGGCCTGTACTTGAAAGCTGGTTCCTCGGGGTGGGGGTCACATCCTGGACAGGCCCATCTGTGTACGTTTGGTGTCACGGGGAGGAGAAAAGAGAAATGAAAGCTTCTTACTGCAAACTAGTTTCTTCAGTTTGAAATGTTGTTTAGTGTAACCCTTGTGGAGGTTAGGAGTTTTATGGCTTATTTCTTATTTTTTACAACTGGACATGTCATTTGCTATCAGTAATCTTTTTAAAAGAGGCTTTCGATGGAGAGCTCTAGGGGAAAAAAGGCATAGCCTACAGTATTATTAGTGTAGGCAAGCGTATGAATCTAGCAATGCATTTGTTATCTAAAACAAAAGTACAAATGAGAAGAAGCCAGTATGGCAGCAAATGAAAATATATATGTGAGCCAAGATTGATTTTATCTTTCTGAAACTGTTGTGTACTAGGAAGAAATACTTAGTATGCCTTGGCAAAGTACAAACCCTGTAATTCATTGTCTTTTGTGTTTTACCAATGAATACACAAACCAGTATCTCTCCATTTTATTACTATTTTATTTATGAAGTGTTTGTGATTCTGTAGGACGTGTGGAAGATGGTAAAAAATGTATAAATACGCGAAGGTGCAAAGTTCCTCACTGTAACTGTGAACGTTCTTCATAATAGCAAGGAAGGGATGGAGACTGGAGATGGAGATGCCTGGGATGTACCCTCAGGCTCATGAACCCCCGTGCAACTCAGACCTGGCTTCCCCGGCGCTGTGCGTGGAAGCAGCGCTCAGGCTTAGGCAAGAAGTGAGATGTATTTTTGAAACAGCTATTAATGGTTAAAGTAAGGATGTAACATATTCTCCTGTTTAATAGATCTAACCTGTGGAAATAAATGTGCAATAGGATAAGCAAACTTGCAATTAATTTAAAACCTCAAGAGCAGAGAAGTTCACTTGCTAGGAAAGAGAAGCACAGCGATAAACGTTTTGGAGAGGTGGGGAACCAGGGCAGCTAAGTGGCTTATGCAATTCATTTGCAGAGAAATGTAAGACGGGCTTGGGGACAAAAGGAACAGAGGAAAGCAAAGAAAAACTAATAGAGCCTGAAGGTTATACAATACAAAAAGATCATACTGGGGTTTAGGATAAAACTTTGTCTCTGACAGCTTAGGCATGGTGTTTAATGCAGTGGAAAGAGCAAACAATAATGCGGCACAAACTAGTAAAAAAGATATCAAAAAGAAATCGGATGAACTGGGAAAGGCTGGTGAGAGAGACCACGTTTAAGAGATCAGCTACATCCATTTCTAGTCAACCTTTGTGTATCCTTCTGACAAAACAAGGTATTCTCAGAATTGAGGATAAAATTATAAAGGAGCAGTTGTGAATGACCGCTCTAGGGCATAGGTGGGCAGAAGCCAGTTCAACTCACTTGTGTCTGAAGAGGAAAATTATGATTAAATCGAGAAAACAGAAAGGAATTGAAGGGGAAGGAAACCACGGGCTGCTTGAGTTAGTGACTTGTAATCACAAAGGACACTTTTGTGTTTCTTAGGACTTAAAAGGACAATTGACTTTTATCAAAAGCCCAATAAAAGAAAAATGAAAAGGTATGAACACATGCACCTGAGTTGTGTCTCTGCCACTCTTGCTCTCATTACAGTACAAGCTGGACAGATGACCATGGCTTTGTTATTAGTCCAAATTTGCTCCAGCTTGAAAATTAGGGGGTGTATGTGTGTGTTTTAATTAATTAATTAATTCCAGTATGTACTTTGTAATTTATTATTTGAAGTGAGTTAATGTTTTAGGGACTGCTTTAGTCAGGCCGTTGAAAGGTTTTAGCAGTAACAATTGAAAAATATATTTATATATTTGTAAAACAACGATTCTATGTGTTCTCTACTACCAGATTTTGAGATACTGCCATGGAGCTACTGTACTAGATTGTACCACCAGAGAGATTGGTGTAAACTCCCAAAGTTTAAGAAGGAGGGAGAACATGTGGGTTTTGATGTTCCAGATGCATTTGCTGTCCTGACAAGGAAAAGGCATTTCTTGTCTTGTAAATACAACAAACACGAATAACAGAGAAAGAGTAAATACAGAAAGTGCAATGTCAATTTATCTAGCCAGTTTCCAGTGACCACACTTTAACATGGAAGAACGCTTCTCCACTCTGCTCCTAGATGTCGTATTAAATGGACAGAGATAGTCCCATGATAAGTATCCAGAAAATAGCTGGTATCACCACTTTAACTGCTGCCTTTTGATTTACTGTTATTTTGGCAACGTGGAAGTCAGTGCCAGCTGACACACATGTGCATCTGGCATGGAAGATACTGATAGAGAATTCAGTGATGGGCCTTGGTATTCAAGTCAAAATGAAAAACACACCTGTGAATATCTAGAGAGAGTGTCTCTGAGAAGGAAGAAAGGTACGAAGAGAGTTGATGCATGCTGTGAAAGGATAGGAGCCCTTGCTTGTGGTTTACATATGTTGAGATAACATACCTTGCAGTTGCAACGATAACAATGTGACTTCTCCTGTGTCCATCTGGTGCTGGACCACAGTATGGTTGTTGCCCAGAGGCCAGTGGTGCAAGCTTCCCAAACTGAGGAGTCGGTGAGATTGCAGCCATGTTGGAGCACTGAGGCCCTTGTTGCCTAAGTGCTGTTTCGCTGAAATCTTCAAAAAGTGAGTGCGCATTGTATGTGGAGCTACTGGAAAGTAGGATCAAAACAATAAATTTAATATATGAAATGATCACACATACAGTAAAAAGCACTAGGGAAATGCATTATTTAACACGCTGCCTCATGATGGTGTTTAGTCTGGAGCTAAATACAGCTTCAGTTGTAATTATATATGTGCTTTACCGGTGGGGCTCCCATAAATGGATTTCAAAGCCATCCTGAGGACAGTATTATTACACTGATTTTCTATTACTTTCAAAATCATTTTGTTTCTGACAATCTGAACTGACAACAAAATGAAAATATGTCCCACCCACTTAGGGTTTTTTGTAGATGCTCGTACTTTTCCCTTTAGTTGCCCCATGTGAGCGACTTAATGTAGATCTTACACTTACCAGAAACCAATATCCAGCTACATTTAAATGACTGCAGAGGTAAGCCCGTGGGCCAGGAGCTCCAAGATGAGGGGGAGGCAAGAAGAGCACTCCTTTTGTTGGTGGAAAGGGATTAGTGTTGCTCTGAAGAGATTATTGACAGAGTCTGTCTATCCTGAAGCGGCTGTCAGGCTGTACATGAACTGGGATTTGGGAACTGGATGGCACTTCCCTTGAAGGTCTTGTAGTCTGCATGGATAAAATGGGCATGAGAGACAAAGAAACACAGGGAAACTGGGCATGTCACTGCCATTATTTATGTGGCCTTGCATGTGACTTTAGAAGCTTACATAAGGTACAGTAAAAGTATAACTTTATGTCTGACATTTAGTATTTCAAGTTTTATTATCTAGAGACAGCCAAGCCTGGTTAATTCACTCAAATTCTTATCAAAGTGATCGGTCTATGAGAATTATCTTTCTGCCATTTAATGGAATTAATTGCTAATGCAATATATAAAGCTGTCATGTGAATCATGTATTTTTATTGTATTTTGATAAGCTAAGAAAAATTAAAGTGATCTGACTATATTTATTCCATAGAGAAATATAGCCCTACAGTCACTACGTATGTTTTAGTATTCCTTATTAAAAAATAAGCAATTGGTTGAGCAAATAATCTGCCATTATTTGACAGATCATTAGGCTGTTACATGAAAACCAGAATTACTCATAAGAAAAATCAGAATCCTAGGGAAGCTGTAGCTAGAGATGGGATTAAGCAAAATGTCTTAATATTTAAACAAAGTATTAGAGGCTGAGGATAAACGGCAGAAAATTGATCGCAATGTTTGTATACAAATTGGCTTAGCTCATGTCTTGCCATTGAAGAGTCAATCTGAACCTCAAAGCTGGTTGATGCTGAATAGATTTGTGCTTTGCAGGTCAAATTTGTGCTGTGATGCTCTGCTCTTGTACAGCAGGTACTGCTGTCATTGGCATTTGGGAATTTTATATAGACGAAGTGGGCTGGATTTCCCTGTAGGCTCTATTGCCCTGCCTTCACTTGTAGAAAGTGTCTCTTGAGTTAGGTGACATGAAATAGAATTGTAGAAGAACAAGGCAGATGGTAGGATGTTCTGAATTGAGGTAGGAACCTCATGGTAATATTTGTAAAGACATGGGGAAGTATGGGTGAGAGAATTGTGTGGGCGGGTAAAGGTGTGACAAGAAGATGGGTTTGGGATCTTGGAAAGGTTGGGCATTTAAAGGAGGATAAATATGTATGGGAGGGTCAATGGAGGGAGCAGTTCCTAGTTTGGGAAGGTAGGATGAAGGGAAAATAAACTTGAAGCTGAGCAAGTCCAAGCTGTGTTGTAAGAGGAGATGCCTCTCATTCTTTTTCTGGCCTCCCACTGTCTGATGTCAGGGCTGGGAAAACTGTTTCTCTAGGTGACCTCAACTCATACTGTCTTAATCCTTCGTTCTGGAGAGATATCCAGTGAGCGTTTCATTTTCTCAGGCGTTTTGGTAGGGAAAGTGTTGCAGCTCTTTTTTACCTAGCAAAAAAGAGTTACTTGGGTGCAGCGCAGTCACCTGCTCAGCATTCAATAAGAGCCCTTCAGTTCCCTCAAATAAATGAGGTATGTGAAAAAGATATGCTGATTTTAGATTGAGTGAAGCTCCTCTAAGATGACTCTGAAAATCATAACGAGCTGGAAATGGCAGAAAAAGGCAATTGTGCTCTCTGGAGATGAGGGCAACTGATAGGTAGAGCAGCAAAAATCCCCTATTAAAATGACTGCATTGGAAGGAATAAGATCAACTGCTATAATGTTTTCTATGTCGCAGACCTGCTATTGCAGCTTGAACTGTTCCCATCACAGTAAAACATTACTGAAAGGACTTAAATAGCTTGCCTAGCAGAGCCGCCTATAGTAGGATCACTGTAATTAAGCTTCCACCAGCACTTCTATGATAAACATATCTTCAGGGTCCTTTAACCCAGCTTTCAGATCTTTATTTGGCACTTGCCGTGTCCTGTGCTGTGATTTAACATTTGTCCGAAGATTATAATGTGAAACTGTTCTCTCAGATCAGAGATGTTTAGGGAAATGTGTGTGTTCCAGAGTCCTGTGGACAATGTCGACTCTGCAGAGTGTCCTGCCTGTGGGGAATGGGCAGCTGAACACGTGGGTGTAGTGGAATCACAGCGCTCATGTTCAATAAGAGCCTTATCCCTGGGTGATTAAGTAGTTGTGCAGTGCTTGGAAGAGGGCAGGAAGATCACAGTGGACTGGCAGTCACAGTCTGATTACTGTTCCATCTGCTCTGCTGGAGGAGGAATGTCGTCAGTGCCAGTCCCCTCGTCTCCATGTGCACTATTGGAAAGCCTCTCAGGGTTAAGAGAACCCAACAGCCACTGAATGTGCAATAGCACATGTGGGTGGGCAGAAGTTTGGATCTGCACTCAAAATACTTCCTCTCATAAGAGATCTAGAGAAGATTGCTGGTTCGTTGCAGTAAGCAGAAAAAAGACACTCAATAAACTTCAACTTCTGCACACTTTGGGTGCTTAACAATGACTCAGGCAGGCATCCACTTTGTGAATGTCCTGTCTTTTCCCAGAGAGCAAGGAACCCTCAGGAAGACTTTAGCTTCTAAAGGCAGCACATTAGCTATACTCTTACACCCAGCATGTGGATGCAAGGATGCTTTCCAGGGCCATTGAAGGTGCTTTGTGTTTTGTGGTTGTTTCTGAGAATCCATGGGTGCACAGCTCCATTTTCCTTCAGGAACTTGGTGCTCTTGGTTTACTCTGGGGTTCAGTCTCTCCAGTCTCCTTTGGGATTAACATAGATATTTCAGAGTCCCAGTAATAAATAAATAAGATATAATATAATGTTCCTTCAGAGTTTTTGCTAGCCTTAAGTCCAGAGACTTAAACTAAGCTCTGTAGCAATTGTGGACTAAAATTTGCTCATTATTTGGCTTCATAGAATGCTGATGTGTGAAGGCCTCTCCTTTCTTAGCAAAGAAGGAAAGTTTTGAGAGACTTTAATACTTCCTGCTGCGAGCATATCTGTGAGGTGAGTCCCCTGTAAACGGTGCCTGTGTTACTGCACATTAGGAGCATGTCGTAGTGATTCCTTTTTAGTAGCTTATGCAGCCACAGCTTCTATCGCTTCAGTAGTGACTAGAAGTAGGTCCTGTTTATAGTGATGCAATTCTGGGCGTCTTAGAGAAGCATCAAAATAAAATGCACTGCATAAACACATGCAGCGTACAACTTTGGGTGTGCTTATTATTTTTCATTCTCTACCTAACTGAAGTCTCATTTAGCCCCATTTCAAGCGTCAGCTCTTAAGTTTAAATTCTACATGCGAATGCTTCCACGGCTGATCCCTTGGGTTGTAGAGCAAACAGCTGCTGTCATGGGAAAGAAAGCTTGTCCAGCTGTTTGGCTGTTCTTTGGGGTCTTCATGACTGTCTTGGAATGAGCTTTCTGTGGTCAAAGAAAATATTAATGAGAGGTGAGTGTGTTTCATGAGCCCTTTCCTGTGCTGTGAAGGGTTTGAACCAAAGGGCCTCTGAACTTGGGAGCTGAAAACATCAGAGGTGGGTAGAAACTCAAAAGGCTAATTGTTGAGCTATGCAAGAAAAACAGCTGAGTGTTGATTATTTGTTGTGGTCTAAAATGGGATAATTCACGCAGCTGCAATAAAGGTCTGATATAAGTAGTATGAATGGCTAAAGTAGATGCGTTTCTTAAAGGCAGAACTGAAGTAATGAAAAGGCACTGAAACTTGAGTCCCTTGACTAAATGTAAGTCTTTTTCCATGCTATACATGAAGTACGTTGGTCATACATTTAGTATCTCATAAAAATAAAACCTGTTCTTTATTTCTCACCAGTGTTTTCTGCATGCAATAAATACTCTTTGTGGCTATGACTGGATTTTACATGTCTAACATGGTAATTTTAACCTCCAGATGTGCACACAACTACCTTGCTCTAACTCTGCCTCATATTAAGTGTTACTCATCACTCTTGCTCGCAGTGACCTATGAAATGCAGGTTCTCATGCCTTATGCTACAGATTCTCTGTTAATTGCAGTGGTAATAATACTATGTGCAAGGGAAGGTGTTTTAATTACACGTCTTCGTAGATCTTTTGCAAAAATCTCTTGTGCCTGGAAGTGTGCTGTAAAATAATGAATAGTTGTAAACCTTTAAAATTAATCCTTAATGTGCATTAGCATTAGAAAATGTTACTTATCAGAATGCTTTTATGCATATTAACCAACCCTTGTGATGGCGTGGGCAAGTGTGTATGCATGGCTGTTATGGCATGTGAAGGGGAAGACAATGGCCAGATAATCTTTCAGAAGGGAGTTCCACTTTTAACTCTTGATGTGTAAAAGCAAAAATCTCGGCTGACATGATGTACCTGAGATGAAAAGGGAAGTCTGTGTCACAGCTGGGATACGAGCCCAGAGTTCTGCTCTTGCAAATAGGCTTTATTAGTGCATATTGTTTATAAGTCACAAATTTCCTCCTGAAATATGTCTGCATCGAATGCAGTCTGCTTTGCATAGATCTGGTGACCATGTAGTGCTCTGCCAGATACCCTTCTCTTGGAAGCCCATGTGGTGCTTCCAGTTCTCTCAGAAGTGATGTGTGTGACAACAGAGGGATTAAACACAGCTGTGCCCATAGAATGCGTTCTCTGCTTGCCACGTACTTTCCTCAACATCCCAAAAACTCCAGACGTTACGACAAAATCCAAGAAACCCAGTTCTGATTAGGGTTGATGCTTTGTCATCCATTTATAGGAAGGAATTGTGAAGATTTTTTTTACTAGGATTTAAGAGAATAGTTTAAATTTTGTAGCTAACTCAAAGCTCATTTAATAAAGGAAGAAGAGGAGGAGGGTGGCTATGTTCTGACACTATTTTACAGCTCTCTGGTAAGGGTATAATGCTTTTCACTGACTCAAAGTGATCACTCTGCCAGATCCATGCAGGTACTGAGAGACAGATCTGAGTCTGTTCAAGATGTGATTACTCAGTGAGGTGACAAGTGGTCACTGCCAAGTCAACACAATGAGAAAATGATTTTGTGTCAGCATGAGACATAGCTCTGCTGTCTGGTATTTCTCACTGTCCTGTGTCTAGCCCTCTGTTAGCTTTCTAGGAGTATTCCTTGCTGCCAGCTCTTTCACACAGTTGGCTTTCTCAGTGGATCCCTGCTAGCCTTGCCTTCTGCTTCTGCTGGTCGCTGTTGAGTATGAGCAAGCAGCACAACCGGGCACAGGCATTGTGTGTTTCTGACCCCTGTCTGGGCTGCATGGTCACAAAGGTGGTGTTTTTTGCAGCTCGGGATCCTTACCTGGCTGCAATTGCAGACCTCGTGTCATTCTCAAGCATGGTACTGTTGGGAGGGCAGTGCAGTGCTTGCATCTGCTTGCTCCCCATATTTGCAATGGTGAAGTACTCCAGGTCTGGGAAATTGTCAGACACCCAAAGCTGGAGTAGGTAGCAGTGGCATTTGGGAAGTTTCGATACCCATGTGGATGGCTCTTCCCCAACTGAGTGATACAGAGGAGAGCTTTGTAGTCTCCCCAGCTGTGTTACGTACTCTGTTCTCTACCCATCCTCCCTCCTGTTCCAACAGCAGTTCCTCAACCAAGAAGCCGCCTACTCTGCTGTACACCAAAGCACAGGAAATCACAGCTGCATCTTCACTGACGCTGGTGCTGTCCTGTCTGGGGAGGTACACAGAACGTCCCCTTGCAGCCCCTCACGCAGGCCAGGGCTGTGCAAGCCAGGCTGCCTGCGAACAGTGCAGGACCTGCTGACCTGGGAGGAGGCTTCAGGTCGTCACTTCTTGGTAATCTGCCAGGACCACAATTTTAGGAAGGAAAGCTCAGCTATGGTGAGCTGCACATATTGGTGAAGTGCACTCTGGTTCTCTGAAGGAGAAGGAGGCCTGGCAGGGCCCTGCGGTGGGTGCGTGGTTTGCTCGCATTGCCCTGGTTGCTGGCTGTGTTGTACACGGCATCTGTTGGAGGAAGGAGGAGCAGATGGCAGCAGGATGGGACCCATGTGCATCAGGGGAACAGATGTGTGAGCTGAGCAGGCTGAGATGGCTCAGCTGCTGCTGAGGAATGAAGAAGCCATGTCCCTCAGGCTAGTCTGCTCACAGAGAATTTGCTAATTCCTACTTGTATATAACGTAACCTTTTGGATCAGAGGGAGAAATAGCTATTTTTTTTGTCTCTCCTTTTTTTGACCTACAAATTCATGTGCCGCTAAGTTTCTCTTTCCTGCTCTCTCCTCATCCCAGCAAGATTTGCTCACTATCAAGGAGCTGTTGTGGAGCATGTTCTTATGCATAGTTTTGCAGAGTCACCAGGCATTCCAGGGGAGGGGTGGTTGTGGGTCTGGAGTGCTGGGACTCGCAACCCCACTGCAGTGGGTGCATTGCAGACTGTTGCTGGCAATGGCAGAGGATCAGGCAGAGTGTTGTGTTTGGGCAATCGAACGTGACATAGATGAGGGAGCTCAGGCTGTAGCATGGGACAAAAGTAATTAAGGTGATTGAGGTGGTATTGAAGAGGTGGTAGCTGTTGCCAAGTCCTTTGCCATAGTGCTGCCAGTCCCAGTTGCAGAGGTGCTCAGGGGGTCTGCGTGTTTCATCTGGGTCATTCTGCCCGTTCCTAGGGGAGCCTGGCTCTGCAGAGCCTTGCCGTCAGTGTGCTGTCAGCATAGGCCAGCACAGCCTGGATGTGGTTATGTGGCATTGGGGTGACGTGAAATAAGGAGCACCAGACTTTGCAGAACGAGGGGACATCACAGCTGCCACTGTGCAGAGAGAGGAAGAGAGGAGAGGCACTGGACTGAGAAGCAACTGCTGACCGCAGCTGTGGGAGGCACAGCAGGTTGCCAGTGTGCAGAATCACTTCCTCTGCCATAAACCTTTATCCTAACCTTAGCCCAGTAAAATATTATAATCAGATTTTAAATTAGCATAGCGCTTTGGACCTGTTCTTTGTGACTGACCAGCTTGAGTTCATCCTGATGATCTGCAGACAGGATTGTTTTGGGTCCCAAAGGCAGCGCCTGCCTCTGCTGCCACGCTGAGATCTGCAGAGCTGGTGGATCAGCAGAGATTTACAGTAATCTGTCTAGAGGAGTAGCAGGAGAGAGGATGAAGGCTGATTAAATTACTGATTACAAATACCGAATTAAATCCACTTGCAAGGAGTCTTTGACTTTCATGAAGCCATTAATCTGTAATTATATGACAAGTGATTTCTGTGCCACTTTTCAGGGGTCACTGAAAGGTTCCTGGTACTTTTTTTTTTACCTGTTTGTTTGGATGGTGACTTGGGGAAGTTTTGCTGCATGGTTGTGATATAAAAAAATGAACAAATAATGATTAGTGGATAATGCACATGGTCATACACAAATACACGAATTCAAGATACGAGAGTCACTGAAAATAAAAATTGTTTGGTATTGCTTGAGAAAATCCCCTAGTAGTAGTTGCAGTTTGGTTTGAAAGGAAAAATATTCTGAAGAAGCAGGATTGGACAACATCTTTATCATAAAAATCAGATTTCAATGTTGTATAACAAACTAGCAGGATTTAGTATTTGACTTCTGGCAAACAGGGAAACCTGCCCCAAGTAGGGTGATCTGGACTGACATTTTAATGAAGGAGACATCTGGAGCTGGCATCCTTTCCCCGAAGCCGTTTCCCTGCCCTTCATGCCCTTCAAAGCTGCCTGAACGAGATCACTACTTTTTAATGTGTAAGTCCAGCATTTCTGGCTGCTGGAGAGGGCTGAGTATTTTTATGAAGTCAGCATTAAGGCATGAAACGGATTGATTTAACTTTCCGGGCTTGTTAATTTTACCGAAGACGGGTCGGATGTCCGTGTGGGCGGGCGGAGCAGTGCAGAGGGCGGCAGCCGGGATCGAACCCGGGGACGGGGTGGCAGCCGGGATCGAACCCGTGGAGCGGGGTTGTACCGGCACGACCCGTGGCGGAGCGCTGGCACCGAGCGCCACCAGGCGGCCGCATGTGGCCATGGCAGGCGGCGGCCCCGCGGCGGCGCTGACCGCGTTACCGCGGGCTCGACTCGCGTGTGGTTCCAAACTGTCGCACTGGGGGGCATTCTGTGCATCTGTGGCGTGGGACAGGCTGTGTGCAGAACGTGCAGCAGTAAACTGGCGTTTCAAGCTCCTGTGGGGTTTTCAGCATTTTTAGGTTCTTCAGGTTTGCTCTTTAAATGGGAAGAGCAAAGCATGGACAGTTTAGAAAACACATTTTAAAATTTGGACTCGCATTTCGATCTGGTTTCTCTGTACTGCCCCAGTTGCATAACAGTAGTTTGTAGTGGCAAGACATTGTCCCAAGAAATATTTGCCATGTTGGAGGTTTTCTGCAGGTCAGAGCAGCGGATGGATACACAACGTCTCCTTTTGAACCTCTCCAGTTGAGAATGCGCTGGTTTGCAGAGGGCATTGCAGGTCAGGCCTTGAGCTCTAGCGAGGCTGCCAGAAATGCTCCTTGGACCACTTGCAGTCCAGCTGTTCCTGGCTGGACTTTATTTGGCTTATTTTCGATGTGTTTGCCTGGTGAACTCTGCCTTGCTTTGTTCTGCTTGTTTTGATAACTTCATTCAGGGCACTGGCTTTCAAGTAGAGGTTCATTTTTAATGAGGAACGAAAGAAATACAGACATTTATGATTGATTGTGGCTTTGACAAAGGGGTTAACTAGAATGAATTAAGAGAGTCTTGTGGGAAAGAAGGTGGGACAGCTCCTCACTGGGAATAAGTGGAAGGAAATGCTGTTTTTCCCTTTTCTTTCAGGTCAGACAGGAGCAAAGTCAGGAAGCTGAGAGATGCCAGCAAAAATCTGTGGGTTTTTATTGCTCATAAAAGAGTTTTTCTGTTTTTCTCTTTTTCTCATGCAGACTAAAAGGGTGTCTTTGCTGTTTGGTTTTCTGTCATGCTTTTTCTATGGACTAGATTTAGGCTAAATCACCACTTTGATCTGATCAGACTCTAGATCAGTTCCTGGTAAGACTTGATGACTTGTGCTACAGTGAAATCGTAATCACTTCCTAAATGGAAAAGATACCACCTCGGTGATTTCTTTCATTCCAGGAAGAGTGTGACGGTAAAAACTACGAGTTTTATCTTTCACTTCCTCAAACTTGAAATATTTATTTCAAAAAAGTAGGAGGGCAGAATAGATCAGGAAAGAAAGTGGTTATTCTTTTTTTTCTATCCTAGTCCCATCTGAAGTGTAATGGAAATAATTATAACTATTATTTCTAGCCAAATAGGATAGTATATCTGCATATTTACTATCACCATGAGCATTTCCCCTATACGTAACATATGCATAGGAATGAAAACGTGTAAAATAAATGTACATAGGTGGGTCTGTACGCCGAACACTAAGGTCCAAAACCCCAGTGTGGCTTTCTGTGGCTTGGTGACACCACCTGTGTGTGAGCAGGTCTGATCGCCAGGTTGGCCTGTCCCTTCTGCTTGTTGAAAGAAGAGAAAGGCAGAACCCACTAAGTGCAGAACAACAACTCAGAAACACTTTTTAAATTATTTTTATAACTAATCCTTCTATTTTCACTGGATTTGCCATTATATTCTTCCTGGCAGTGTATTTGTAGCACTGGGCTGTTATTGGATAATACCCAATACAATCGTTCTTTCTTTCTCTGGACAATGGAAACTCGTTTTGATAACGGGACCTGAGCTGCTCTGACCTACCTGGGCAGTGCGGCAGCGTGCCAGGTGTTCATAGTCAAACAGCTTTTCATTGCTGCTTTGATACACATCGAGGAATCTGATCACAAGTCATTATTTCATAAAAATTTCTAACAGAGTAGGAGTAAAAACTTATTAAATGGCATTAACTTCTGTGTCTGAATGTAATAAAATAATAATTCATGATATATGTTTAGGGATAAGAGATTAAAATGCATATTAATTAGATGAATAATGAAAACCTTTACAAGAGTCTCTGCGACAAGTTGCAAGTAGCTGTTTAATCAAATTCTTTCTATGGAAAAATGCATTTCATTATAACATAATTAGCACATCTATTGTGTTTTTAATACAACTTGTGCTAAAGTGTGTTTGATCTGGAATTTGCTCATGGCAATTAGCAGTGAAGGAATAGAACTTTTTCACTTTATTCCAGGCTTTGTAAATTATCAGTGCTGTATCTGGGGAAAATTGACGTGTTTTTTTTTAAAGTACTAGAATAATCTTGGGAATATATTGTGGTAGTCATTGTTAGCAGCAAAAAGAAACAGTTGGAAACTGTGCTATATAAAGCTGCAAAGTTAGGAGTAGGGGATTTTTATTCAGTAGGTGTGTACTGTTCTGGCATGTCCTGTCTGAATCCTGTGATAAAGTGGAGGATTTTCTGCTCTAGGGAGCGATCCTGCTTGCCTGTGCGTGTGGCAGCGGATCAGAGGAGCGGGTGGTGGTGCTGGGGTGTCACCCGGGGAGGTGACACAGACAGACCGCTCAGGTGGTGCCCATATGTGCAGTTCCCCGGGGGTGGGTGGTACGTACTGCCCCAGGGTGTTTGGACTCGCTGTTCCGCAGCCTGTCCTTTCCAAAGTGCTTTTCCAGCAGGAAAGAAGAGCTGATCCACCAAACATCTGCTGGGAATCCGAGTGTGTCCTGTAACACTGCCGAGTCCTCCACAGTCAGAGGGTTCGACTGAAGCCAGACCGCACTGTTGGGGCTTTTCCATACCCCAGGAGCTTCACTGACAACTTTCCAAAGAGTGGGAGAAAACTTCTTTTACAGAAAGTCCTTTGGTGAATTTGTGTCTACTCTGGATTTGCTTAGAGTGCACATACCAGTGGTTTTGTAGTTGAATTCACTGTGGTACAAAGCCTGGTATTGTCTTCTGTGTGAAATGCATTAATGCACAGAAAATCTGAACTTGAGATTGGCTTTTATCGAGTAAAAAAAAATAATACAGTACAGGAATGTAAAAAGAAACTATCCAGTGCAAACATCTTTATACAGTGGAAATTGCTACAGTGTTCCTTAAAATAGCTTTATAAAACAGGCTTAAAAATCGCGATTACAGGTACTATTATCTGGATGCTGCTTAACAAAGTACTTACTGCACTAAATAATTTCATAACTAACTCTACCCGTTGATAGCCAATACCTTAGTTACTGATGAAAACCTTAAACTGTAAGTATTATTAGTTAGCACTCCTTATAATATACTAACATGTGGAACCTCAATAGCATACACTGTTGAATGGATTAAGCAACACAGAAGAGAACGAACACGTTAAAAATAGAACCAAGGCTGTCATTGCAAATTGTACTTCTGTTATAAAGGATGTGAACCAAAGCTGATTCGCAGATGTGCAGAATTCTACTTACTTTTCCTTTAGTTCGTATTTGAAAATTTGAGGGATTGTGTTATTGGTGATATGAAGCGTTAGTGTCCAGCTAAGTATTGCATTGGACAGCTTTCTATAGTAGCGAGGACTAATGTGAGACCCTATTATAGTGCATTTCCTGCCAAGAAAGCATTTTGGGAGAAGGGGGTGTAAATTAGAGATGACATGAATAAGTGAAAAGCGAATTTGTGAGGTTCCACGATATTGGTTTAGGAAAACAAAAAAAATAAAAAGAAAAAAAAATTAGCGTTATTTGATTAGCAACCAAATTTAAATAATCAAATCAACTAAACTAATATATACAGCTCCAGCACAGATTCTGCAGGACTGAGTATCTGTGTGGCAGGGCTCTGTTCCTGCTGAAGGCAACGGGAATCCGCATTGCCAGGACCAGAGACAGAGCAGCGTCCTAAGAGACCCGCATTTTACACCATGTGTCTGGCTGGGTAACTTCCTGCATGGGAAGTTTCATTCTGTTCATTCTGTGGCTCTTCATCAGGCAAGAAACTAAACACATGCTTACCAGGGACATAGTAGTTGCAGCTCCAAAACCTTATTTACATTTGCAGTTCTTTTATGCAGACTAATGTGTGGGTGTGTAGCATTCTGGTTTGGAAGTCTACAATATTTTCCTAGGTGGAAAATACCCATTTTACAGTACCTGCTTAGAAAAAAAATCAAAACAGTTTCACAGTAATGAGGCCTTTCAGTTGTGTTTGTCCCTGAAAAAATACAAAAATGTTGAATAAAAAAATGTATTCAACCTCTTTAGAAATCTAGAGAGACCTATGTTGCCATCTAGAGACATTTACAGTATTGGAGTCTCCACATTCTCCTGATCTTTGCGTTTCCTGCCCTGCAGGATATGTTCCATTGAGTAACACCGAGATCCTCTTTACAGAGAGAAAAAACAATTTTGCTGCTAGCTAGAGCAAATTCCAGCATGCCAGAAAGGTGCCTGAAATCATCATCAGGCTGTTGAAAATGACAGATGAAACCAGATTGCGCATCTAAAAATTCTGTCTAATTTTATCTTTAGTAACTCATATATGTAGTAGAAAACTATAAAGCAAGAATAATTAATGGATTGGAAAGAAGGAGAAATCATGCCTCTTTTTGAAAGTGATGGAATAATTTCTAATATGAAGTGACAGACCATATGTTCCTCCTCTCCTCTGCTGGGTAAGCATAAGCGTGGAATGTCAGTAAAGATGTTATAAGAGGGCCAGGCAAACCAGCCGGCTGGAGATACAGGAGGTTGCTCAAAACATTCCTTCCCAATGCCACCCAACCTCTCTGCTTCAGCGGATGGTGACCTTGAATGTCTGTTGATGAAAACAGTGCAGGAGGGGAGAGGAATGAAGGAGAAACTGGGGACAAACCCACTTTTTAAGGAGAAATGTCTCTCTGGCCAGGGAGAGGAGTTATGTCCCAGAAGAGTTGAGGAGGTCCTCAAGCAGCAATTTTGGGGAAAGAACTGAATGTTAGCAAGGAGAGCAGAGCTGGGGGAAGTCAACATATGTGATCTGTGTGTTTCTTTTTAACGCTATGCTCTCAGGTGGGTTTTGTGTGTGTGTGTGTCTGTTTGAAATCTTAGTACAGCTTGAATGAAGAGCTGTGAGTTCTTTGGCCATTGGCAGGGTCTTGATGTCTGTCTGTAGTGGGAGTGAGAATATTCATGGCTAATTTGAACTTAATACACAAAATCTTCGTTTGGTTCTGATCCATACAGCTCAGCTAACATTTTAAACCTGGGTCCCCAGTCATTTAGAAAGTCATAATCAATATCTGAGTCTGAGGAGCCTGATTCCAAAGAACTGAGAGATTCTGCAATGGACTCGGCACCTTCGTAGCCATAAATGTGAAGCGTGTCATAGGGCAGCAGATCCCTGTCGTTGTCGGCTTCATCTTTCTTAACTTCAATCATCATTTCCATTTCTCCAGCACCAGAAGTCATATTTCCAGGAGGCTTTTGGACTTGTGCATACGGAGAGGGAGCTGCTTCAGGCTTTATACCATTCTTGCGGACCGAGTTGAGTACAGATACATCATAGCTGGTGGTATCCATTTCACCACCCCCTTCTTCATCGTAAGTGACAAGCTGTTCATGAATCTCTGCCACATTCCTCCCAAGACCGCTCAAATCCTTCTTGTGTCTCTTTCTTAGAAGAATTAGCAATGCGATTACTGCAAAGAAAACTTAGATGAGCAGGTGTAAATGGAGAAGTAGGGAAGTAAAACAAATTGCATTTAACACAGTCTGAAGTGGTTTTTTTCCTGTTGTGGGTTTTTTTGATGTGTTGCTTTTTTTGAGGGGGGTGGGTTTGGATTTTCTTTTTTACACTATTTTAAAAAAGTTTTAAATGCTATTTAACTGTAGGAATTTTATGTTCTCAAAGCAGTTCAGTGGGTACAGAAGTTGTACAACTGACTCTTGAGCCGGAATCACAAGTACGAATGTATAGTGTCACAAGTTAATTGAATCAACTACTGCCTTGAACTGGTAAATCTCTTAATACCAGGCATCAGATGCTATTTATGTGCTAATTGCATAGGAGGCCTATTCAAGCAAGAAAAAGTGTTGCCCCTTCTCTGATAGATTCCAAATACAGCAAATAGGTACTGGTCTGCTGATTTGTTACAGATTATTTATGTATATATGTCCACTGTACTGTTCAAAGGGCTTCCAGACTAGTTCAGCCTTTGGAAACAGGAATTCTGTTATTATTGCCCCAGCACAAATTTCCTGTTTTATAGCTGCATGTGAGCCTAGTAACAGTAAATCAATTATATTATGCATACCTGCAATAACCTTTCAGTGGCTCAGCCTCTCCAATAGACTGAACAGTTTTGTAGCTGAAACTACGCTAACAGGCCAAATTGAAAGAACGAGATGTATCAAATAGGTACAGTATTTCTGCCTTTGTGACCATTTGACAGCCACAAAGGTTTTGTAGATCTCAGTTAAGAGAAAACCAAAACAGTCCCCACATTTAAAGTTAGAGAACATAACAAAAGTCCAATACTTACTAATGATAGTGAAGATACAGATAAAAATTGCCACCAGTGCTTGTATACTGACTCCAACTTGTTTAGCTCTTTCCTCACAAAAAGTGAAGTTGCCTTTTTCATTGCACTTGCAGACACTGATGACAAGTGTATTTGTGCTGCTGAGCTCAGGATCACCGTTGTCTGAGATGATGACAGGCAGGTAGTGGATTTTGGCAAGTTCACGATTAAATTGTCCATATTTGACAGTGATATTAGCTGTGTTATCTGGAAGAAGTAAAAACATCTAATTAAGAGATAATCTCTGCCAGATTTTCCTTATAGATTATCAGTCGGTTGGTACATGTTCCCTTAGACAGAGCCAGCCACTACGGAATGCAGTGAAACTTGGGTGGCAACAAATAAGATTTTTTTCCACCAAGTTGAGCCTTTACAAATAAATTGTTACTTAGCTCAGCTTAGACCAACCATAGGTCATTGCTACAGTTTTGCTCCCCCATATCTCAGTGTCTCACTTTGGCTGGCTGAGAAAATGCATTGCAGGGATACGCTACCGTAGTTCTCAACCAAGGAGAAGTTGCTATCTTCTGTGGCCAGGGAGTATTTGAAGAAACCTCTAGGTGATGTTTCATCCTTGTCAGTAGCTGAAATCCTGATGATAACCTACAAAGATGGAAGAGGTCAGAATTTTCAGTATATATTGCTTCCAATGATAAAACTGTTTACAATATTGTTAGAGCTGGGCTGTGTATCCTGTGTAACCCTTCAGTAAAGGGCAGGACAAAGAGATATTGTGATGCTCCTCTTCAAGTTCTTTCAAGGCAAGTAATTTCCTGGTAGATCTCCAAAAAGAGCAGTCTTGCCTGTTCATTCACAGGTAGAAAACAAAAGAGGAAATCTTGTGGAATTAAAGCATAAAAGAAGTCTTATGCACAAAGACATGTGGCTTATTTAAATAGTGAAGGTGGCTGTCTTCTAAAGTGTTCAGCTTACTTAAAGGTATGACTCTCGTTCATTGAATGTCATTGCCACTGCCACTCCTGAATGACATGCTTCTTTTTGGAAACCTGAATCCGGGATAGATTAGAAGTATAAAATATATTTAAAAATATGTATGATTATGTCCCAAAGGTATTTTAAAAAATAAATTAAAGGTGAAATAATACTTTGTGTGTTTTAACAGATTCCATCAGAGAGTCCAGTCTGTGACAAAGTCTCTTAATTAAACAAACATTACATGTATGGGCTAAATACTTGTTTCTGAGACCAAACATCTGAAAGCACAAATACTAACCCTGTGCATGCAGATACTTGTGTTCTGATGAATACCACTATAATGTTATATGCAGCAATGTTTCTTTTAGTATCTTGAAATGGTTTCGTTCTCAGTATCATGTACGAGCATTTGCGTGATAAAACCGAATTGCTAATTTTTGCTCTCCAAGGCTTGACTGTACTTCACAGTTCAATTGCTAATGCACAGATGTTCTTAAAAATCTAGAGGGAGCGGAACTGTGCAGCCCATGTGTATTAGCAGATGAAAGTCAATATTCCAACACTGTAAAGTCCTGAAGAGAGGTTTCTGACCACTGATGTTTTGGAAATCAGTGAAATGATCAGGCGCTTGCGTGTGAAAATTGAGACTAAGTTTTATTAAAAGACATTTTTCGACTGAGCTTGCAAGTAGATAATTCAGGTTTAAGGGAAAAATGCTTCGTCCCGTCTCACCTTTCCTGGTGCAGCATTTTCACACACTCTGGGTTCTTCGGGATAAACAAGTTCCGGAGCATTATCGTTTTCATCAGTAACTATTACGTGAACTTGGGCATGTGATTCTCGGTCAGAAAGGCGGCCTGAAATGACAATAACAACAGTTCGGGTCTCAGATATCTGGAATCTCAGTGCTGTCTAGGCCTCTCCTTTCCACTGTTTGTGTCCACCCCCATGCCTCCCGCATGACAAATATGGGGAGTTTCTAGCTCCATTATTAATTTAAACGTTTCCTTTGACAGATTGAGATATTTTCCTAAAACCTCTCCTACTGGCCTGAATGATCAAGGATCTATGGGGAAGAAAATGACAATTGCATATGGTTTCTTCTCACCATGTGGCTGTGGGATCCAGCATCGTTCTCTGGCACTGGGTCAGCAGGCACAGGACAGGCCATGGCCGGGATGTTTCTGCTCTAACCACAGGCTTATCCCTCTTCCCCAAGCTGCTTCCTCTCCTCGTGCCCTTTTTATTCCTTGTAACAAACTGAATGCATTTTCCTAATAGCTTGGCGCCAAATCTTAAAACTGTATTTGACCTATTTGTAGGGACTCATTTGATTTGGAAGATTATTGCGCAAACCTTGCGAGCATCCCTTTTGTTCGTAGCTTAGTGGAAACAGGCTGGCAGGTTGTGGCTTTCCTTTTTGTAAAGTTGTACTCTGATTTATTTTGAATAGGGCAGCGGGTAGCACTTACCATCTTCAAGGATTTCCTGAGCTGCAACAGTGATGTTGTATGAGGAACTGAATTCTCTGTCCAGGGGCTTTGGAAGTTGAATAATTCCAGTATCGGATACCCTGACATAGTCTCCATTAGGACTAGCTCTTCGTCGAATAAATCTGGTTTTTGTTTAAAAAGAGATATGTCAATGCAAGGGTGATAATGCTCTGCTTCACCTCAGTTCTTTGTAGTGGGAAGTCAGAGAGTTCTTGTGTGACAAATCACATTAATATCTTGACCAGGCAGTCTTGGAATATTTTTCTAAAATTCTGCAAGCTGTGAAATATGCCCATTGGAAAAGTTTCCAGATTTTTGTCTTTTACTGTTTCAGAAGTCTATTTTCTTTTCAAAGCACAGGCTTGAGAGAATTATTACAATAAAAAATGTAATAATACATTATAACCATGTAAAGATAGCCAGGATTATTCCTTTTCCTGTAAATGTGCAGATACTTAATCAGTAAGTTTAAGTGGTAATTACATGGGTGAATGTAATTTATGTCCGTATTTTTGGTTACCATATATATCCATGGCTGCAGTGCCAGAAAAATCAAATTGGAATTAATTTTTTAGTGTGAATATTCTGAAAAACAGAGCCAAAGTCTCAGTTCTTTGTCAAATCCATGGAATCATTAATGAATTCACCACTTTAAAATAGAATTACTACAGCTAACATCGTATTACCTGATTTTCCGTTTAGCGGCATCAGGGTCGTGTGCCCAAACCGATCCAAGTGTTCTTATTTCTGGATCATTTTCCCTTACTTTAAATTCATATGGCAGTTTAGTGAAGACGGGAGGCTCATCAACATCAGTGACTTCAATGGTGACTGTCGAAATGCTCCTGGAGCCACCGGATTTAAAATAGCGAAGATCAACTGTGGGATCTGTTGCTTCAATGTCAAACCTGTATTCTGCTACTTTTTCGAAATCCAGGGGCTAGAAGAAAGACAAACAGATATTCTTCCTTTGGAGATGTCTAAGTAAGGTTTGCAGTAACTATCTGTGAAAACCTAAGCTATGTACTCTAATCCACGTTTGGAAATATTACCAAATTGCATCCTAGCTAGACTCTTGCTAGCATGTCCAAACTGACCATCTCCTTCATAGAGTGGTTTCGGCAACTTCTGGCTTTGAACAGATTCATCTGGTATGCTAAGTTTGGGAAGTATTTCTTGGTTTAAACAATTTTCTGTAGCTACCAAAACTAGTTTAGCTGCTTTTTATCAAAGGTTGAGGACCAGATTCCCCTCTTCTTGGCAAGGCTTTCTGTTCTGAAGTCACCCAAGGCAGAGTTCGTAGCTGCGCTGACTGGTGCTTGGGCCATTTACTGATAAACAACATCCTCTTCCTTGGTTTTCCCATTGATTGCAATTATAAACGGAATCGCACAATGGAAGGAAGACCAGGAGTGAGGGGAATGCCCAAGCTATCTCTCATTTCAAAATTTGTGTCCCTTTGTGCTGTCACCTGAGATGATAAAAGCACCGTGAAATACACAACAGTTAGTTGTGGTGACTCTTGATTTTCTCTTTGAGTAGACATTGCAATTGGAAGTGCTAGTGCTCATCTAGCAGTGGAAATCTTACCTCGCGTGGCTGCATATTTAGAATTATGACACGTGCATGGCCAAAAGCATGTGACAAAACAGTGGGGCGAACTTCTGCCCACTGCGTGTTAAAAGAGGAGCTGATTCCAAATCAACCGGTGTGTGTATGTTTGGAAGGGAAAAACACATTCTTGTCAATCTGAGGCTTACAGGACATGATTTATAGTCCTCCCTCTTTATTTATTTATTTATATTTTCCTTCACTCTGGGTCAATGAAATCAATGAACTCTTGGCTTGGCAGTGCCCTGCATAACGCAGGAATGTTTCTTGGTACGAATCAAGTATGTTTGAGAATTAAAAAACAAAGAGCAGGCCATAATAAAGGCTTTGGAGAGTCTGGTCCGTCCTGAAGAGTTAAAAGGAATTAGTGAGGAAGCTCTGCAAACGCCCTGAGGAAATTTAGAGAGCTGTGATTCAGGTTGGAGCAAGCGCCAAACTGTAAAGAGCACATTCGGTGGGGTGGGCAGGTGGATTTGTTCACGTTTCTACTTTGTTTTCACTTAGATTGCAGAAGTGAAAGATTCTTTGATTTGCTCAGTTGGTTCATCTCTTAAAATCACCGACTCTTTGAATAATCCAAATATCTGAAGTTTGTGAGAACTGTGTAACCTGAATATGTGACACAGTCCCCATTGCACTCTGCAGTAATTCTGGATTTTCCCAGAGCTGGCAGTGAAATGAGCTGGTGAATCACCAGCTCTTCTCCCAGAGCTCACACAACAGGGTTTTCAAGATGAATGTATTTCATGGTGACTTCCACACATGTTCATTTTTTCCTGCCACTAGTCCCAAACTGAATCAAACACCATTGTTACACAGGGAAAAACAAAATAATCATCTTTGTTACTGGGAAAATTACCTTCTTTGGCCTAATGATTCCTTCATTTGTGAACGGATTTGCTACAATTTCAAAGGTGTCCCTGTAATCTCCTCTGACAAAACTGTATTTTGTATTTCTATGTTGTGGTTCATCAACATCTTCTACTTTGACTCTGCCAACTTCTCCTCCTACTGAAATGTTTTCAGGAACTTTAAAGTGAAATGATGCTGTTAAAAGAAACAAACAAACAAAATAACACAACAAAGACATGAGGAGTGTGTACGTAAGTTAGAACTCAGTCAAAAATTCTTAGTTTATAGACATAGAAAAAAATATTCCATTGAGAATTCAGCATTATATATCTCTGCAGACAGCACTTTGATGTATTTTTTATAAAAGTATAATTAATTCTCAAAACTGCCAAGATCTTGTGCAAAGTGATAAAATTAATATTGTTTTTCATTTCCTCCTCTAGGTGTGAGTCACCAGGCAATGTAGCCAGGGCTGCACTACAGAAGGCCTTCTCAATAGCTAAGATTCTTTTGTCCACGTTTAAGAAAAGTTAAATTCTTATAAACTCTGACATAAATTGGTTATAGTCAAGTCAGCCCTTGGTTTCCAACTGATACAGCGCTTGCATTATACTTACGGTGCTTGAATACGGGGAAGTTGTCATTGATGTCGGTTAAAGTGATAATGACTGTAGCTGTGCTTGAATCCCCAGAAGACCCTGGAGCATCTTTTGCTTTAACAATAATTTCATATGTCGACTGATGCTCTCTGTCTAAATCTGCCCTTGTTGTAGAAATCACACCTTTGAAAAAATAACATTGGCTATGATTAGATTTTGCAGCATATCCAATATCTCTTAACTTTGACAGCAAATTTTTGCCTTATGCCACACATTCCCTTTAAGTAGCATTCTTACAGTGGTATTTTTCTAAGGCCAGAAAAGTTCGAAATCTTTCTCACATGATGGAATATTTGGGAGACTTCATACATTACATTCCTTTAAACTGATGCTGATCTTTGCTGCTTAGAAACAGTCTAACGATGTCTAAGCTTGGTCGCTACAGCGTCTAGAGCCTTTGAGCACCTCTTTATCTGAGTTATGTGCTCCAGAGGACTAGCAAGGTTACAAGACATACTGATGTTATTTTTAAAACTGGGCAAAATTTAAACAAGAAAGTTTAGGAAAGCAAAGGGTTGAGTTACTGATTATTGAATGCTGTTTCAGAATTTATGTATTCTCCTTTTCCTGTTTGGTCAAAGGAATGGCATCTATGCTAAACTGGAACTGAACTTATATTAGCTCCTAGTCAGTCTCTTCATCAGTGGGAAAAAATGACCTTTTATCTTCTCATTTAGTTCATGGCACCTGGTATCCTGACTTTATTAGTTCATTTCCAGATGCAGGCAGTGGCATTGTGTGAGTGTGAATGAAACATCTTTCTAAATTATGGTTAAAATTATAGTTTTGAGTTATTATCTGCCTTTTCCAGAATAAAAAAGGCTTAAAACTATTTTCTTCCAAGTGTAAGGTAAGGACAAAGTGTAAGGACATTTGCTTATTTCACCTACCGGAGTCATCAACTGTGAAGTATTCGTCTCCTTTAATGACTTGGTAGGTAACCGTGGCGTGACCTGTAACTGTTGGGTCGTCAGCGTCTACAGCTGTCACCTTGGTGACTGAGGTTCCTAGAAAAGGGTTTTTCAAAGAGCATATTTAGTATAAATTCTGCTTTTTAACCAGAGACATGAAGGGAAGTGAGTGATGGCAGAACGTACCTACTGGTGACATTTCTGGGACAGATCCATTGAATACCTTTTGTACAAACACGGGGACATTGTCGTTAATATCATAAACCTTGATAATGAATTTAGATGGGGGTTCCAGTGACTGGTTGTTTCTTCTGTCAATAATGAGAGCTGTCAGCTCATACTCTGCTTTCTTTTCTCTGTCCAGTCTCTCAAATGCATATACATCACCACTGGTTTCTTCCACTTTAAAAATGGTGTTGGCATATTCACCCTCGATAATATACTTGGCGTAGTTGTTCCTTACGCTTGATGTGATCTAGAAGAAAAGAGAAAAGTGAGCTTTAGTGTCTGGATGCAGCATAGTTTGTACCAGAAGATACACAGAATCATAACCTTCTTTAGGCTCAGTTTGAAACCAGAATGGCCATCAAGGCTTCTGACGACAGCTGGAGTATTGCTGAGCAAACAGAACTACAGCAGCTCCAGCCGTGCAGGCTTATGGGATGAAACTTGCATCCAGACTGACAGTTACTTGCTTATATATCAAGAAGCAATTTTTAATTTTTTTAGAT
This sequence comes from Nesoenas mayeri, assembly GCF_963082525.1. NCBI lineage: Eukaryota > Metazoa > Chordata > Aves > Columbiformes > Columbidae > Nesoenas > Nesoenas mayeri. The sequence goes on from NC_137547.1 coordinate 19,287,609, forward strand.
CATATCTCATACTTCCTAAAGATTTAAATTGTTCATTCAGTTGACACATACAAATCATTAATGTCATTATATCTGAACACATGCCACCATGTTCAGTTTTGAGCTGCTCTTGTTTGCAAGTAATCTTCTGAATTTAGCAGAGATTTTGCTTAGACTGCACAGAATTACAGAGTCAGATCTTCATTCACAGGTATTGGAATTATTCAGCATTAGTTTCTATTACTTGGCATTTAGCAGAATTCCTGCTGTAGCTGACAGCTTTCTTGTATTTAGTCACATGCAATTTTTTCATCATCTTACATGCTATGACAGTAAATTTCTACCCCATAGATTTTATATTTTAATATTATATGCAATGAAAATGGGATGGGATTAAAGTAATGAACATTAATCAGTTTTAAAATGTAATTTAATCTGATTCAAATGGTTTTGCACATCATTTAATCTGCAGGTAATCTGATGATTCACCCCTTTCCATACTTCATCGATCTAAGGACAGTGATAGCAGGCTTAAACCACCATTTTCTGTGCATCATATCAGCATTCTTGATTCAGCAAGCTATTTATCAATGATTGCTGGGTTTGATCAAGAATTTTTAGTCTTTTGTTGCTGATGTTATCATAAACTGCACCTGTTATGTATTCAGGATTTGTTTTATCCCATAGTTGTCATTTACTGTTGATCATGCTTTCATTTCTGTTTTCTGTTTTGAAATGTGTCGTTTTCTTCCCTCATTCCACATACTTAAATCATACTTGTGGCTGCTGCGCCTGCTGAAGAACAGTTTACAACTCTGGAGATGTAACACAAGAAATAACCCCAGCCTTGCCTCAAAGGCAGGATAGTCTGTGCCTTCTTTCTCAATTTGTATTTACTTATTCAGTGTAAAAGGTATAGACTTCCAAGACTGCCTTTTCTAAAACTGAGGATGAACATAGAAAGGAGAGAATCCAAGGTCACGAAAGATAAAATCAAATTGTATCAGCATATTCGTGCAGCTGTCGCTCAGTTCTGCCACGCTGCTCCGGTGGCCTCTTTTAAAGGGTTTATCAAGTGTTCAATCCTGCAAACGCAATGCCCTGAACACAGCCATTGCAAAAGCAATCAGGAGCACTCCACTGCTGAAAGACCACAGAGCACAGTACAAAGTGAATTACTCTTATTTAGGACAGCTCCGGGAATGGAATCGTTCTCCTCAATCTACCAGCGAATTGGTCTGAAATGAAACGGAGATGCCCTGTGTGAGCTGCGCGTGGCCCCCCGTCCCCCTCCCGCGTTCCAACGGTGAGCACGACAGCTCCGTTTCACTTGGCCAGACGGCTCTGACAGCCGCTCATTGTTGTACATGGGAGGAAAACCTACACCTGCAGTTATCTGAAAAGTGTCAAAGCAGTTCAGTTTGAAAGACTAGATTGGAAGAACTTTGTCTGGGTGATATGCAGTTAATCATAGGATTTTTTGAGCACTGCCCTGCAGAAAATGAGTTTGCAAGCAGGTCAATGCTCATTATTATTTTTTTAAATTATCTGCTTTCACTTGGTGAAACAAATATTTTGATTGTCCAACAGTATTCCTAAACATAGCACTTCTGTTTTGTATCCAAGCTGAGGGATGTAAACTGTATGTTTTTTAGTGCATAGGTTTTTATTAGCTGATCTCCTGGCTTTTTGAAAGAATCTTGAGCTGACAGAAAAATATTGACATACATCAGCCACCAGACTGCCTGTGCACCTGCGTGCAATGCAATTGTTGCTTCACTGTGGATGCTCCGTACTTGCCATTCTTTAAAAATTATTAATATTCTTCAAAAGAATTAGAACTCCCTTGACATTATTCTTGATTTACTCTGTGTCCACATTCTTAAGATGTTAACACGTTAGTATGTTGGAATTAAGACCCATTTCTATTTCCTTTCTTTCTCTTCTGCCTAGACTGCAAACAAGTAATACTTTTCGAGATACTCATTTGCTGTCTGCGTTTCTAATTATTCATTGCTAACAGACTGCTGTTTACCTTGCCAACATGGTGTGGCAATGGTGTATCAATCTCTTCTTTGATATGCATTTGGTTCCATATCCAGTCTCTCTTCTGTCGTTTATGACCGGCATCGTTTGTTTTCTGACTTTCATTGTCAGCAAAGGCTGGAGCCAAGAACAATGAGAAGAGTACAATAAGGTGGTTCATCTTCTTCTGTAGCCTAGAAAGCAATATAAAATATGAAAACGATATTAATAACAACAGAATCAGGTTAATCAGATAGAGCACATGTGGACATGCAAAGAGACTTTTCTTCTATAGGAAAGTTTGATTACTTTCCATATTTCTTTTCATCTGCCTTAGCATCCACATTTAAAATATCTGTCTTTTTCCTTCCATGGAACAGTTTTAACTAGATGACAACTGTAAAAAGCAACAAAAATATTTTAACAAAATAAAGAGTGTGCAAGATTTGGGAACTAGCACAGAGGGCAGCATCCACCCGAGCTGAAGAGAGGGTTCAGTAGCCAGGAGCAGCCGCTGTGCATCGCGGGACGCTGGGGACAGTGGCCGTGGGGAGCAGCCCCAAGTGTCTGTGCCGGCCCCAAGTGTCTGTGCCGGCCCCAAGTGTCTGTGACCTCGGCCTGAAGTGAAATTTTCCAGCTTGAGAAACCCAAATGCAGTGTTTTGACTTGCCCTGACACCTAATATGCTGTAGTCAATATCTTCATATGGAAAATATTGATTTAGAATAAAACCTGATTTTTTTTGGTTGAAAAAATGATTCATGTGAAATTTTCAATCAATTCCAAGTGCAATATAGCAAATTATCTAGCTCAGAGAGCTCATTTATTGATTCAGTCCCTTGTCTTTTGAAACGTTTGAAGACACACATAAAGTTCCTTTATCCTTTATTTTCAGATTTTACCATCTACAAAATGGTGATTTGTGAAATTATTCTCAGGTGAAACCATGTTTTTGCATCATATATTAATATTAGCAAACTTTAGGTCTGACTTTCATATCAAATTGAGAACTTACTTTAATGTAGCAAAGCTGATTAATTTTCTTACTAAATTTCCCCTTCACAATATAAAGGACTGTCAGGGAACTTTAACACTCAAATAATCAGACTTTAAATTACACATAAGTGACTTTGCATTATCTTTTAGGATCTGTCAGCATGCACATCAAAAATAAAACCATTAACAGGTTGCTACATGTGAGACTGAATTAATACTTTGGGCAGGAAGGTGCTACGACGTTTCCAACATTACTCTTTGGTAACAGGCAATCACTGTTATCCCACGATGCGCTATCATTGTCACTAAAAAGATGTTATTTACCATGAAATTTTGCTTTCTTGTACTTTTCTCACTTCTACATTGTTGTACATAAGCTGAGGAGCACTCCTTTTTGTGATTGTGTAGGAAATGAGCAAAGAAGGTGGCCTTGAAGTTGCTTTTTAATAGCTAAGCTGTGTTTTATACTGTTTTGTGGATTCATCAAAATTTTGATTTAGCCAGTTTTTTGTATTCTATGCTCTTATTTTGGCTCTGAATATTTTTAGAAAAATGAGATTTGGTTGTTTTGCTTTGTTTTGTTTGTATACATGAAGATTCTACAACTGGAAACTGGAAGGCATTGGTATTATTCTGTGGTCATTGCATAGGTCTGTTTTATTAATAATATTACAAAACATGATAGCCAAAGGAAAGCAGTTGGTTAGCGTCAACTAGTCCAGGCTGTAGTTTTGGACAAAACAGACTATAGTGTTAAAAAAAGGCGTTTTCTCTTGGACACCTTTGGTGTCCTCATGTAGGGCCTCTGCTTATTGGAAATTGATGGCTCAAATTCATCACGAGTGTACGGTTATCTGTGAGGGAGCTCTGGGACTGTGGCAATATCCTGATGATTCCTGAGGATCCGTGCAGCAAAGGCAAACAAACTCTCCTTTTGAGTAGTGACCTGTACAGGTGTCACGGTTCAGGCCTTGTTTGAAAGCCTGACCATTAATACAGAAAGCACTAGACTGAATCTTCTTAAATATATGCACATTTCAGCTGAAACTTAAGCTGATCCATCTTTGTCTTCTCAGATTTTAAGGGGGCTTCCCTTCCTTCAGCTTGCCCAGACTCCTCGGTAAGTTAAGAGTTCCTTTGTGAGCACTTTGGAGGGGTTTGGTGTGCCCTCTGGTATGCACTGCAGATCAAACACAGGCTGAGATAGAAGAGCCTCTTGCAAAAAATGACTTCTGCTTTGTCTTTGGCATCTTTCAAAATGTCTCATTTTGGTAGAAGTAACACTGCACACCCAAGCACTTTGCATGCTGTCTTTTCTAGGGACATTTGATATGTGTTGCTCCATAGGACAGTCTGACTCTTCTGACTCCCTCTACGTTACTATGCCAGCTTTCCGTTCAACAGCGGGAAGTCTATTGCTGTTGAATCTGTAGCTGAGTTCATCACAATATTTCAGAATCCCCTTCTTTGGCAGCACATACAAACACTTCAGAAGTAGGACCCTGCTGAGCAGTAACTGGATAAGGGCACTGTCCTGGTGTGAAGGCCATGTTCCATGGATGTTAGCGCTTGACAAGCTGTACTAAGTGCCCTCTCTTTTTCTGGCCATGGTAGTGTTCCTTTCCAGCAGATCTCGTTTGAAATGCCCGAGGCAGCAGCAGAAGAGAGACATTCCCATTGCTGAGCAGGGGAACGCATTCCCATGGAGTCAGAAGCAAGACAATTTCTGAGGGGTGACAGGCGGATGACACGTAGGGAATGGCTTTTCGTTTCTTCTGATGTCTGCTGTGGCAGCCGGGGCTGACAAAGGAAATAAGATGTGCCCTTACCTTCCACTTAACATGCAAGCATAGAAGAAATTTATTTGCTAACTAAATTTACCTCGCATAAGCACTAATATACATTTTTAGAGTGAGGAGTTAATCAGATAAGAGGCAAATACTAGAAAAAAACCCCACAAATGTTCATAAAAATATTTCATCAAATGTGTTTTCATTACACAGACACCTTACTTGTATTAGCTTCTCATCAAACTTACAGTTGATTACTCACCAAAACAACTTGTAAAATGCAAACTTTTAATTAGTGCACGATTTTCTGTATCTCCACCTGACATTTTTTTAATAATTACTCCCAATCTGCAGGAAGAAGCTATGCCGAATGAGTCATATATCCCATAAATCAGTGTCCCCCGTGTCCACACGCTTCCGGAGAAGGGGACAGCACAGCGTGAGCTGTGACCAACCTGTCCCATGCCTGGGGTCCCATGGCTCACCTGCCTTAACACACCATCTCCAGTTGTCTCTCTGTCTCTAGCTCATCAGACCAATAATTCACTCTTTTTCCAGTTTAAGCAGGGACCATAAATGTTCCTTAAAGTTAGCAGGGGAATGGTTTATTCAGATAGCTAAGTTTCTTGCTTTGCACTTAAATTTTCTTTCAGCAAATGATGGGTTTTTCCGCCAACATTATTCACTTTATGTGTTGAATTATTTTAGCAAATAACTCTTGGTCTGCGGGGTACTGTAGACAGTTAACTGAGAAATTCTGGTATTCAAACTGATTTATGGGATATATGACTCATTCGGCGTAGTTTCTTCCTGCAGATTGGGAGTAATTATTAAAAAAATGTCAGGTGGAGATACAGAAAATAGTGTACTAATTAAAAGTTTGCATTTTACAAGTTGTTTTGGTGAGTAATCAACTGTAAGTTTGATGAGAAGCTAATACAAGTAAGGTGTCTGTGTAATGAAAACACATTTGATGAAATATTTTTATGAACATTTGTGGGTTTTTTTTCTAGTATTTGCCTCTTATCTGATTAACTCCTCACTCTAAAAATGTATATTAGTGCTTGTGTGAGGTAAATTTAGTTAGCAAATAAATTTCTTCTATGCTTGCATGTTAAGTGGAAGGTAAAACATGTTTCTCTGTGGAGTATTTGGTTAATGAGCAAACAGTTGTAGCTGAAATGATGTATTTTTCTGGTTGATCAGACTAAAATCTTATGCTAATCTTGACATTTTTTTCAGCAGCTGAAAAGCAGCAATAGTGCTGGACACAGTGATAAGAGAGAGATTTGCTTAAAGCGGCTATCATGCACCAAAAAGGAAAAACAATTAAAAGGTTTGTGCCACTATTATTAACATATTTTGCACACCTGTCAGAAAACCTGAGTGTCAGACATAATTATTGATGATTGAGCTTGATACTTAATGATAACTTTTACTTACAGTATCTTGGTTGGAATCTGAACAACGTAAATGAAAATGCAAAAGTGAGAGTGACATCGAATCAGAAAATATTAACAAGATGACTAATAAATCAATACTACAGAACGTAATCTGCCCCGTTCCACAGTACTTGAAATTCTGCTGTTTCTGGTTGTTACTCGAAGCTGAGCTGTCCCCCTGCAGCCATGTAGATGCAGGTTGCGCTAAATGCCTGAGATGCTGTGTTCAATGGCAGAGATGTGGAGTGGGTGAAGGCTCCTGGCCCTCGCTGCACATGGACCCGCGGGGCCCTGAGTGTGTCTGCGGGTGCTGGTGGGCTCAGAGACACTGAAAACTGGGAAAACTTTCTTAAGAAAAGCATTAGTTTAATTTAATAAGTATTTTCTGACTATCTTTCCCACTCCTATTTGCCGCACCCTCCCCATATTCCCAAGTAGCTCTGTGCAAGAAGCTCTGTTGAAATTGCAGTGGATTAACCCTACAATACAGAGTAGACAACGCTTCAAAATTACCTTTTTTTCTTTTCAGATGCAAAAGATTTACTTTGATAAATGATCTAAACACCTCCAAAATTACTGTGCTCAATGAAACCATGATAGATATAATGATAAAAGAATCCAAGCCGGTGTCAAGTAATGAAATGACCCTGAAAAACACTGCTGTACAGAATCCATTTTTAACATTAAATTTTCATCTATATTATATTTAAGAGCAAAGGTAAATGTGTGCATGCAGTGAGGAGTAAGAAATAGGAAGGTGAGACACTAGACACGTTCTCTTTGTCATTCTGGTAGTTAAGATGTTTATCTTGCTTTGTGGAGGGAGCATGTTTGGTAAGCAGGGAAAACATTATTTAAAGGAAATAGTCCGAGCAGTACTTAATGCTGCCTCTCAGAGATCTTAAATGGCTGTGCAAACATGAGTTGATAAAGCCTCCTCATTTCTCTGAAGAGCATTGCAGCTAGATGAAAGGCAATATCACTTTCAAAAAGCACATTTGAAGCACAGAGGACTTCAGTGTGTTTGCCATCTCCTGACAGTGGGCCAGGGTCAGGACTAGCAACAGTCTCGGATTTTGTTCTCCCAGTTTCTTCGTCTCATAATTAGACGACATTGCTCTGAGCAGCTTCTAACAAACCCAGAGAAACACGGCAGCAAAGTAATCAGGTCGGTATGGTTGTTACCTGCGCTCCAGCTGCTGCTTGGCATCTCGGTTGCAGAACTGGGTTTTCTGCTCCCGCACGGCGTGAGAGGGGCTGAGGGCACACAGGCGGTGCCGTGGGAATGGGAACTAGGGCAGGTCTTCAAACTCTAGTGACATCGCTTTAAAAAGCTGTCTAAGTCAATTGTGCAACATTTGAGTTGGAGCAATCAGTTTTTTGGTTGCGTTTTCAGATATCATTTGTTTCGGGTGGTTACTCCATATTTCTCTTATTTCTTATTAAAACTGTCTTGTCGCATTTCCTCAACAGTGTACAATGATTCATTTTAAAATAGGCCTTTCCTGAGAACACTCTCCTGCTTTTTCGTTTCCAGATTATTGAGCTGATTTAAATGGGCCTAGTGCCTGACTACCTGGTATTATATTTTTGATTGTCCTTGTGCCAATTTTATGCAGCTGAGAAGTGGTTTCCACTGATGACTAAACAATCTGGAGTGCAGATGCCTGCCTGAAAACTGAATATAAAATGACATTTTATACTTGTGATAGAACCTTTGAATGAATAGCCACTTCAGCAATATCTTAACTAAATTTGCTACTTAAAAAAACCCCACACGTCACTCAGCATTGTGAGAGCGCTCGTGTGTGCATTTGGTACTGTTCAGTTCTTGGCATTAACGCTGCAGCACTGTATATCAATATAGCTGCAAAGTTAATTCAGCATTTCTGGTTTTGGCTTTGGTGTTGGCTCCTCATATATTTTTCCAGGGAAAGGGAGAATAATTCTAACCTGCAAGTTCTTTGTGATTTCAGCTCCAAGTTTCTGGTAAGTCAGGAGAAAACTGTATTAATGATTTTTTTCCCCGCTGTCCATTCATCTCACCAAGAAATTCTCTCCTGGCTGATCTCATGGGTGTATGGAGTCACCAGCCAGGACAGATGCCTCTTTCAGAAATGAAGAAATTTGGTTATAAGAGACCTGTAAATACTGTCTATATGTTAAAGATTCATTGTCTGGTAGAAAGCAGGCAGCCAAATTGGTCTAATCACTTTTAATTATCTTAGATACAGACCTGGCTATAAATGAGGCAGTCAAGCACAGACTTCTTTTATAAAGAAACAAAGGCACCCTCCAAGCTAGTGAGCGAGTGCCCATGTGCTCGAGAGGGGTGAGCAGCAATAACGGGGTCTACCTGAACGCCCCCCCAGAGCTTCCTGACACCCTGGCTTCCATTTTAGTGAGTGACTTGTTGACTCTAGGATTAAAGAGCTGCGTTAAATACTGAGAGAAGGGCACAAGAAAAGGCTGAGCGTGAACAGTGTACAGCCAAAGAAGACATTTGCTGTAAACAGAATGATTGTAGAGAAATGAGTGATGAAGAAAGTTGTTTCCAGTTGTTTTCTGGAAGACACCTCATCACAGATCTGAAAGAGAAGCAGGATGAGGAATTTACTGAATGTCAGTAAATTCTCCGGACTTTACTGGAGTTTGTTTTATGTGAATGATGTGTCTGATGGTATTTTAGCTGGGTAGATGAACACAAATAGAAATGTAGGCATGAGTGGGGAAAGATTAGCCCATAGCAGGTTTCCTTCTTTGAATCTCTGACAGAGCAGTACTGCAGATGCAGTCATCACAGTAGGCAAGAAATACTGTGCTTCGTGCTCTTGTCTGTCTTGGCTCCGAATCACTCTGAATCCGACCCATTATATACAGGCATGACCTCTGGGACAAATGGGGAAATCATTTTGGTGGTGCTACTTCAGCTCAAACACTGTTCCTTGCAGCACTGACCTTCAAGGGCATCCTGATAATGGCATCAGGAGACTCATGACATTTACTGCCTGTTAGCTGGGTGGGCAAGACGTAATCACAATCTCCCTTCCACTCTCAAAATCCTTTGCTGACGGATGCTGATCTTGTTGAGAGCGTTCAGAAGCGAGTCTACTGGCCAAAATCTCAAAGGTAGGAGAACATTTATCTTCTGCTGATTTCTCTCAATTTCTAGCTAACCTTATCGTAGTGTGTATTTTCCAAAACCATACAAAACCATATTTGCAGTTTGGAGAGTGCTGTCTACATTCCTACATGGCTCCTATCTGATAAAGAATGGATTAGTTATAGAACTGTAGAACGTGTGTTGCTGGTGTAGGTTCATATTCAATTTCCTGGTCACAAATACATGGCTGAGATCTTGATGTACCTATAGATAACGCCCATACAGCTTCTGTTTGAATTCGAGAAAATCTCAAACAGCTTTTTTTCTGGGAAAATTTGGAAGAGATGGGCTGTGTTCTCCAGGGACTCGTGGCCTCTTGTGGATAGTGTTAGTTTAAATACGTCTGGGGATCTGAAACATTTCTGTTTGTGGAAATGAATCCCATACATGATCTAATAGAAGATGGGACTCTATTGCTATGTAACTTATAGTATGTACAAAAGTACACAACTTCCACATAGGTTGGGGGTCAAGCTATTTTTTTTCCTATGTGGCACATCCAAAATCCTACCTAGTGAAGTTATCCAACCAAGAGGGACTGCTTCTGTGCTTCATGTGCGCAAGCTGTGATTCCTATTCTAATCTTTAATTAAATAGTTTTTCTATTGATCTATAGTATCCTGGGTTTTATCTGAGTTTGTTAGTTGCAAATCTGATAACTGAGAAGCAAGTTAAATACGTATTTTAGTTACTGGCCTGGTCTATTCATGGACTTTAAGGAAACCTTATTTTGGGCTGGATAAATTAGTAATTCTTATTATATCACATGACAGTGCCCTGTTTAAGTGAGAGTTGCTCGCTGTGGTGAGGATGACATATGCGATGAAGGTAAAACAATACTTTGAAATCATTAAAATGAGCGATGAGCACACCAACTGGTTTTTCCTCTTCTCATGAGATCAGTTATGTGGCGTAATTATTGTTTTAATGGATGGCTGTTTTCCTTTCATATGAGCATCCTGGTATTTCTAGCAAGTAATTCACTAGTCTTAGTAAAACTGCCAGCCTTCTGCCTTGCCCAGGAGAGAAATACCTGTGAAGGTCTATCAGAACCATGTTGAATCATTAGGTGAGTTTTAAGAATCTCTCTCATTTCACACTCTCAGCATGCAGATCGTGTACCATGCCAGCTGCACAATCAATGTCTTTACTCGTTTTTCACAATGTTATTTGTCATCACAGAAGCTGTAGAGATACTTGGGAACTGATGAAAATCAATTTGAACAGAATACAGTACATGAAGCACCGAAATGTATCTGTTCTGGTGCTGCGTAAGAGTTCTTACTCTGGCTATGCTCCTATAGTCATATAAAGCTTTACTACAGAAACTTGCCCTGGAGAGACCCCAAAATGGATTAGAGTGGTTTAAAGAAGCAGCAAGTGGTATTGTCCGCTCTTTCCATGCGTAAAGCTTTTTATTTCTCATACAAATATGTTGGTACAAAATATAACAAAGGATAAAATGTGCTTAAGCACAGCGCCCAGTTTAAATCTAGCCACTAAAAGATTTTTGAAGCTCATTTGTGATTAAATTATTAAGCCAATTTGTGTCACCATTTCATAACAAGTAAATATATCATTGTAACCAGAAGATTTTGTCTTTCTCTTAGTTGTTGACGGCATGGACAGCATTGAGATAAGGTCATAAGATGGTCTCCTATCGCTCTTTACCAGTTCTGAGCTTTGGGAGCACGAGTATGAGGGCTGAATGACTCCTGAGGAGCAGGAGTATTCTGGTGTTTACTGAGTCCACTCAAACCCACAGGCAGAGTTTGGGTGTTGGTACGAAATATTACCACCTCATCGTCATCATGTCATATAGATACTGTGCTCTGTAGATTGAGATTCCATTTTTTAAAATCAGGAAGCTTGTAGGACCTATGACTAATATGATTTATTTGCTTTGCAGATGTTGCAGGGGTGAAACTAATAATCAAATGACAGAAAATTTGTTCTTGGCTACACGTCTTTTGATGACAGTTGCCAAATGTTGTTGAAATCTGAGCTATTTTGGGGGTTTAACTTTGCATTAAATACAGCCCTTCTGTTCTGCAGTGAGCTAATAAGATGGGTGAGATAAACCCTGCATGCATAGTTTAGAACTGTAAATGTTTGCCCTTATGAATTCTTTGTCCAAAATATAAAGCTAAGAGGAAAATGTCTCCTATTCAGATTAACTGATCAGGACAGATGCTGAAAATAGGGATGAAGTGCCAGTGTTCCAGGCAGGCAAAGAACTTGTTCTTTGCTTATATCCAAAACGCAGTTTCAGGGATGACCTTGCAGTCAGGTGTATTTATTCCTGTGAAGGCTCTCACTGACTTTGAAGAGCGCTTGAGGCTCTGTCAGTCTCAGTGCCTGTAGATCCGGGTTCTTTCTCGCTTGCTTTGAGCCACTTTCCTTCTTTTTGGTCCAGACTGTTGTGGCTCCAGTAGGAGAGACAGAGGTGCAGGTGTCTCAGCTCGGAGCGTCCCCATCCCCAGCACCTCTCACACTCAGATGATGTTGTTTGAATTTTGGGGAGGGGTGTTTGAGTGAGAAGGGGACAAAGGAATCCTCCAAAATTATTTGGCTCATCCCAGTGCAGAAGTGGAACAGTTCAGGTATATTGGAGGTGTTTGTGATCACTAAGAAGATTTCTCAAGCATCGCTAACCACAAGCTTAGTTTCCTGCAATAAATTGTGTGCACATTTCCAAATTGATCTGTTTTGGTAGTACACCCTGGTTAGCTGTGCTGTACACAGAGATCAGCCAAAGCTGTCACTGAATGTTTAAGAGTTTGGCCAAACCAGAACAAAATAAGATACACTATGAGAATAATGTATTATAGAGCTTTTTTCACTTCCCCTTTGTTTCCAGATAAAGCCTTAATATCAGAGAGGCTTCCTAGCATGGAGCTCTGACCGAGTAGCTTTGATTAAGGAAAAGTCCCCATCCTTTGAGGAACTGCATGTGAGAAATCTCATTTTTTTTTTGAAGTACAATGTAGCTGTGTTTACAGCAGATAAGATTTTTTGACATTTTCCTTCAACAAAAGCTCAAGAGCAAAAGTATCTGTCTTGAACACAAGTGTCGTGCACAGGTCACAGTAATTGATATTTATTGCGCTAACAGTTCTGAAGCAGAGAAACCATGTTTAGCCAGCTGTGTGCTCTGATTCCTTTATCCAGGCTATTCTACTGGGTAACTGAATACATTAGTATTTCCTCTGAAAATGAATTTTGTGTCAGATAAAGAAAGCATGTACATATACAGAAATCCCTTGTTTTCTGGCTGGGCAAGAGGCTAAAACAACAGGGTGTGTCTGGATATATTTTGTTTGGTAATCTGTATTCAGTATTCTTCTCCCTTTTTTAAATCTCTAATTCAAATGTCAGTTCATTCTTCTCTGTTTCCTGGCCTTATTCAACTAGACTTCCAGACCAGGCTAATTAACTTTAAGACCTTTTCTGCCCACCCCTATAGTTACAGTCTTTTCCTGGAACATTTCCATTGTTACAATCTCCATGTGTTGTGAGATGATAGAAATGATATTGTTACTACTCTTATGAATTTACAATGAGCCTTTCAATGTTTTTACTTACAGTTTAGCTCTTGTCAGGAAAATCTCATCTTCATATCAAAATAAAACCAAGGAAGCAAGTTTCCAGCTTACAGTGCTGATAAAGAGAAGCTGGAGGGCCTGAAAGTTGGGGAAGCTTAAAAAGATGAGGAAAGGTGTTGTAAGTTTTGTGACTTTATTTAGAGCTAAAGAGATTTTTTTTCAGTGTAGATTTGTTTCCACGTGGGAGTGATCGTGATTTAAGTGTTGTGTTTTGCTTCATTATCTATGCACTGGCTTTGTACATGGAACATTTCTTTCTCCCACAGCTCATATTTTAATAATGGCCACTGGAAACCCTGTTCTTGTGTGAATTAAGCCTTTCTCTTTACTCAAAGCTGAAGATCAATCCATATAAGGCAGGTAATACCGCTCACCATTTCACAGCAGGAAAATGACGCCAGATATTCCAAAGAGAAATGTGCCCCTTTCTTCCTTTTTGAAACTTAAGTCATCTCCAAGTGCAATTACTGGAGGATTCAGTATCTATTCTAATCTTAAACTTTTACCAAGGCTGCTGCTGGCAAATGTAGTGTACAAAGCAAATGAGTTTGTTAAATGGTGCTACAGATGAGAGAGCTCTGCAATAGCTCTGTCACTGTCAGGTTCACATTATTGTCTTTGTAAAATAGACCCATTACAAAAAGCATTCCTGCTTTTTGTGCTCTCTGCTTTCTGCTCTTGCTTCTTCATTTCTGTGCTGGATATGTGCTTTAGGTGGTGTATTGGTAATATGGATGATGTGCACAGTGTAGCAATATTTGTCTGTGTTTTAATGACAGCCTAAAAGCCCCTAACATTATCAGTACTGAGCAAATAGACAATATATGCTATTTCATTGTAGGTTTAGATTAGTGGATTAGGTGGTGCAAAGTCTGGTACCTTATTAGTAGTATTGAGTGGTTGGCCTAACCCTAACATGGGAACACTGGTTCTCTTGCAGACAGATCATATACATCTGAAAGACGGTGATGATAAAAGCCAGTAAGATAATGCAGATCTCCTCTGAATTCAGGTCTAGGACTGGAGGTAAGGGGAGAGAGCACCCCACAACAAGAATGGAGAAGCTAATGTAAAACTCTGTGCCGGTCAAGATTCTGCCAATGAAGCTGAACCTATCACAGGAACAGTTCCCATCAATGGCAGGATTTCCTATCATTTGCACGAGAGCAGCGCTAGGCCCTTGGTCTCCCCAAGCGGTATGTTGTAGGGTAGGTTTTGCGCTCCTAGAGCATTTCCAGAACACAGATTCATAGCAGATAGCATCACAAAAGGAAGGGGAAAAGGAAGACTGATCTTACCAAAGCATTACTTAGAAATGTGGACAAAGGCAGGAGAAGGAATTCAACCATATCCTCCAGACATAGTGGAGAAGTGGAATTTCCCTTTCCACTGTCATACACAATATGGTCGAGGGCCTGTGTGTGTTCCTTGTGCCCTGTGAACTTTGCCAGGTGTCAGGAGGACCATTCCAGATGTTGCTGATGGGCTTGTGGAGAGAGGATGCAGAGAAATGGATGACCTCAGTGGGGCAGAACCAGATGGGTTACTGCTAATTTATGGAGACTGATGGTAGGCTTTTTAAACGAATGTGTAATAGAAACAGGAGGCTCTTTCTCCTAAAGTTTTGGCAAAGGATGGTGGTGAAATCCACATGCAGCTCCCAATCTCCTGTAAGACAGTTTTGCTGTCTATCTCACACAAAAATACTTGCCTGGAGGAAAGTCTGCCAGAGTGCCCATCCACCTCCTTGTCTCTTTCTGGTTTACTGGTTGTAAATCTTTACTTGGATATTCTCAGAGTACAAGCACTGATGTGTAGGCAATGTGAACACCTGCAGTGGATGGACAGGTCTCCACTCTGCCCTTCCCCTGTTGTTGCCCAGCCCTGGAAAGCACTGAGCTCTGGACCTGTTCCAGTCTAACTCGCACCTGGGAGAGCTCGCTGCCTGCACAACAGAGGTGTATAGTAGCACAGGTACCAAATACACTCATGGCACAAATAAGATCCATCTCAGAAGGATGTTACAGAGAGAACTTGAAATATTCAGCAATATCTTACATTCAGAATATAGCTAGTTCCATGATTATTGGCAGATTTGAAATTCAGATCAAGGTGAGTGAAGCTCAGGTTCGCATTGAATTAAAGGGCTAATTTGTATCCTTGCATTGCAGAACTGTAAACAGGATCTTCACATTTTTTTATTAATATTTTAAAATGTTGAGAGCAGACTGGTTGTGGAATTTGGGAGGCGCATGCACGGGTGAGCAGCGTGCGTTCGTTTTGCACGTCATTATTGCCAGCATTACTGCTGTTGGTGGGATTCCCAGGTGTGCAGGGCCCTGGATGAGATGCCTGCAGGTTTCCTGCCAACACAAATGGTGGCTCCTGGTCGTGGCTGTGGCACCAGAGCTGCTTTCTGTGTTTGCAAGGGAAATACACCAGTGTATGTGCTTCAAATGGAGCAGGGTGCTGAACTGAAGTCCACAGATGAATCAAGCAAACTCATCATGGACCAAACCAGTATCCTGCTCTGAATTTGCTGAGGTCTGTTCTCCTAGCTCAGATTCTGATCAGCTCTTTGAAGGCACAGGTGGGGAATTGCTTTACCTTAGTGCTTGTGAGCTGGGCATCTCTCTGTCCTAGCAAATCTTCCGTTTATGCAGATAATCACTCTGTGCTGTGTTCTAGGCTAGAAGGGAACCCAGTTGTGTCAGGGCTAAACTTTGAGGGATTTTTGATTTGTAAACCCACAAGGATAACAAAGGGAAATACATTTGCTTTGTTAAAAAATACAGCAAAATGTTTTCATGGCCAACAATTTTCTCACAGAGAACCTTTTATTTCCTTCTATGCACTAACATTTGAACCTCTGAATTAAACTTCCAGAACCTGAGCAAAAACTGAAATTATGAATGCATGACAAAAATAACCATGAAGATTCCTTACAGAAAGCTCGGCTGCTAGAAATAATTAGTTACCTCTAATATTTCAGTCTCTATTTTTAAAGAAAATGTAAGTTATTAGCTGGCCTGATTTAAGCCTGTAGCTCTGTAGACATGCACCCTGACAAGAGAAAAGAATTTTTAAAAAGTTTTCCTATTTTTCATTTGAAATACTAATTGAAGTAATTGATTTACGGATGCCCAGTGAAGTCCTTTGTTCCTAAGTGCTATAAATCAGAGGAGCTTTTAAACCATCCCCAGTGATTTCTACCTATATCCTGTTTTTGGTTCTGTTTCACTCAGCAGAGACAGGATGTGGAGCAAACCTGGCAACAACCTGTTAACTGTTTGGGTGGAACTTTCTCTGCCTGAGCTGCCTCTTTAGTCCTGAGCCCTGGCAGCTTTAGCTCTGGCTCTCTGCAAGCTGCAGATTGCTGAGTGACATGTAGCTATTTCAGGGCGTCATTTCAGTGCTAGCGTTTGTTCGAAAATGTTTAAGAAACACTTTTATGATAACACATTAAGGTACAAAGCTTTGGGAAATAATTCTTGTTGCAGCGCAATGCAGCTGCAGCACTGAAAAATAAAGCGCAGGTTTAGCGCACAAAGCAGGAATGATTTGTTAATTGAGTTTATCTTTTGCTTTCTAATTCATTTGTTTTATTGTTTGTAACTGCACATTATTCTCTATAGTATACTGTACTATTCTAAGCCTTTCATACGCTAAATTAATCTTGCGTCCTTTTCTCCTGTTGGTCACCCTTTATTTAAGGCTAAAAAGTAACTCCTGCAGATACCACAAATAAATTGCAAATCAGCAGTTCTGTGATTTGTTTCTGGTATATTGGTTATTGTTACAAGGCACAAATTAACCTAAGATGAGAAGCTTTTGTAAATCATTGGAGTATCCTCGCTTTTGTCTAATATTTTTTTCCTACATGAACATCTATAATACTGTATGCTTTTACAAATGCTGATCCAATGATTTATAATCAGTGGAGGCAGGGACGCATTGATTAACTATACCTTTGTTAACTGCAGTAGCAACCAACTTTTAATGTTTTTGGTAGCTAAGAATGGAGCAGATTTTCTCACAGAAATTCATCTTCTTCCATATCTTTTTTCCCTCGCATTTCTTTCCTTCCTTTATCTCTATTACAGCATGACAACCAGCACAGTAAAGTACTGTGCACACTGACAGTCCTGCTATTGCAGAATAGAGTTCTTACAGAAAAAGCAGTACCAATTCATCTCTTATGCATAAATGCTTTGTCTCTGCAAGCTGTACAGCAAACTTGTTAGCTCAGGGACTTGCTACGCTATCTTTAGGATAAGATAAAAGCCTTTTACACCAACTTTTCACATCAAGCCACTGCTCATAAAATAACCTGACAGAAAGAATGGTTCTTTTTGGACCACTGAGATCAAGAAACTTCTAAAATAAGAATTGCTGGTCTTTTAGAATAGAGGCTGTAAAACCTGGTAGTCCAGGTTTATTAGAGTGCTAAAGTACCTGGGCTGCTTTGAACTTGAGATTTAGGAGACAAAGTCACTGACGTGTTTATATAAACTCCCGTCTAAGCCTTAAACAAGTCTTTTAGCGAGAGAGTTATGCCAAACCTGGCTGGGGTCCATGGTGGCTTTCACCTCCTCTTGCCATTGCTCATGGTAAATCCATAACACCTTAAACAGAGGCACCAAAGGCAACCCCCCGCTTTGATAAAACATATTTATCAGATCATAGCATCGCACACACCTGGTCACTCAGAGCTGCCCGAAGCCTCAACTGTCCGCTCCACAAGTGAAATCCTTTCCTAAAGGATTCACAGGTGCCATTTGCAGTATCATTTCTGTCCCTTTTCCATTGAGAATCAGCCAATACTCTAAATATCACAAAACAGAACTACCAAAAAAGCATAAAATATCTCTTCTTTTGAACCATCTAGGAATATTGTGGCATAGCCCAAGAAAGTAAGAGATTTACCTTTTCCATTGTCCATTGTAAACAGCTCAGCGGCTGTCTGCACTTAGTTTGGTTTAAGTGCCATCAGTGTTAGGCCTGAAGGCTTCTGTGGATATGTATAAAATTCACAGCCTGTCTGCTGGTATTTCTTAAATTATTTAAGACGTTAGAAGAGATATTCGGTGGAGGTGGAAACCTTTGAAATGAACTTCATGGCTGAAGGACAACAAATACCGCTTATCCCTTACCTGAGTCAGAGTTGATGGAGCTTCAGTTTGTTCCCGAATCAGGCAAACGAAAATCAACAGTATCCCAAAACGTTAAGCATTGTTCAGAAAGTGAAGATCAAATAGAAAAATCCACTTCTCTTTTCGTTAAGCAATACTGGGAGTGTTCAGCTCTCCAGTCTCCAAGGTTTTCCAGCTGGGAGTCAGCCTGTTCCCATCCTGCATCCCGGCATCCTGTTATTGTTCCAAAGTCTTAGTAATGCAGTGAGAAAAGGGAGTGGAGGAAACAGATAAACTTAGCCTTATTATTGCAATACCTGCTTATTTGTTGCTGACTCTAGAGAGGGAGCTGAATAAAAGGAAATTTCTGAGAGAAACACAAAACATGGTATGATATTTAGTATAATTTTATAAAGAATTTTAGGAGTTAGCAAATATCTGAATGGTGCTTTAAATAGTGTTTGATATTTGATCAGCACAGACTATGCCTGTTGTGCACAAACAGGATTTTCAAAGCCGTTTGGAGATGTCCTATCTATAAGGATTTTTATACCCACAAGCAAAAAAGCTAGAGCCCTTGTATGAATGAAACTGGGATTCCTTTAAAGCTCTCTCAGTGCTGGATGTAAAAATGGAATTTAAAAGTATTTTTCCTGGTAAAATTGTGACTTCAGAAATGAGACAGTGCAGGTGGGCCTTCCAGAAGGAGAAGATGTTTGTAACGTCCTGATAAAGATTAGTTTTAAGTCCCAAGACCACTCAGAGCACACAGAAGGGAAGGAGTCGGTGTCTGTGCTCCGTCCCTGAGGCAGCGGCAGCCTGGGGGGCTCTCACCAAAGCGCAGGTGTCGGTGTCTCTAATACTGTCACCCACATAAAGCTTCAGTCGGGATTTTGTTCAGTGAGCCCAGCCTAAGCACCCAAACTTCTGTGGGACGGTGTGCTCCCCCCAGTGCCACCTGTCTGCACGTTAAAACCGGGCACAAAGGGGCATCTCTGGCACCGTGCGGTACTACAAGAGGAGGAATCCTTTTACTAAACAATGCAGAAGGGAATCTGAGAAGTGTGAGACTTTGGGACTTAACTCAAAACTCACTTTTTTTTTTGAAACAGTTATAGTAAATGTAGGCAAATGTTCCATGTGTCTTAAGTAGGGCTTTAAATAATAATGTTACACGGTTAAGCACTCTCTTGCCCCTATTTGTCATCACAGTCCAGCACAGGTGGTGGAACTGGTTTCCTGGCTGGCCAGAATGCTGAGGTTGGTTAGGTTACTTCATGTTTTTATGATGTGCAGCAGCGGAGATGAATTACTTTTTAAAAAATTTGATACATTAATTATTCAGAAAAGTTAAGCACCTAATGAGGAGACATTTTTCAAAGCCTTTTGTAAGGAGACCAAGTAGAATTAAGATTCCTCAAAAGAAAAGAAGCCGTTCCAGTGTCGTTGCTGAGAGAAGAGCAGGGAGGATGTTGATAGGAGTTTTCCAGGGAGCTGCAGTTATCTGGTCAGTATGCAGCGCAGTGATAACCTGGTACCCACAGCAGACAACAGGCCCAGATATGATGTGCTGTTGCAAGTGACTTCTACTGTATTTACAACCGTTGCATAGCCTTTGATGCTCATATCTGTGCGGTAAGCATGCTGTTTAGCTAATCTAAACAAAGGATGAGGATAAGGGAGCCCTTCACGTCCACTGCTCAGAAAAGAGAAAATTCCTATGTTCTCTATATATGCCCTGAGGCAACAGGCCTAGATTATCAGGGTCTGTTTTAATGTCTGCTAAATAAGCTTTGTACTAGTTGACTTGTTTTATCTCCACTGAAAAGTTCAAGGAAAGACGTGAGAAAGTTTCTAAAGGCATTTTCAGCATACTCTGTTTCAGAGCCCAGTAGAGTAACTGACAACCATTGGTGAGCTT
Source organism: Nesoenas mayeri (assembly GCF_963082525.1). NCBI lineage: Eukaryota > Metazoa > Chordata > Aves > Columbiformes > Columbidae > Nesoenas > Nesoenas mayeri. The sequence goes on from NC_137547.1 coordinate 19,307,662, forward strand.
TGAAGAAGATACTTTCATTTAGATTTTAGAAACCTGATTTAATATCTCAAAACCTTCCACGTTATGTTTTACAGATTTCATCTCTGCTGAACTGATTCTTTAAGTCTTATTTCTGGCTAGGAGGAAACGTCCATGGAGATGATACAGAGTGAAGAACCTGGTTTTGCAGCCCTGTCCAACAGGTGGCAAAGCTCCTCATGGTTCAGCACACCCCTCGCCCTCTGGTTCATCCCAGACGTTTGCACCGCTCTGCTTCCTAGGCAGTGGATTTCTTCATCAAGTTGCTAGTAAGCAGGTTTTCTTTTAAACCTTAGTCTTTCAGACTTATTTATCATTAGGGCCAAATCATAAGCTTTTGGAGAAATTCCAAAGACCGGTGTCTTTTGCAAGCAACACAGTAATGTTTTTGACCAAATATTACTAATTCACTACTCCGTGTGACTTGTGGATGGAGCTGGCGACACGAGTAAAAGGAGCGATAATGATTTGCTTGGCATTCCACAGTGTTTGTTTGTCATTCCTTTTTTTCCAAATGACACCAGGCCTTTTTCATGGGTCTGTTCAGCACTGCTGTGCAAATTTTCTTCCATGTTATATCTAGCTGCCCCTTCTGGATCATTTGCTTGTCTCCCACACGTGTTCATTAGCTGCTGTTGTTTGACTTTGTGGCACCTGACTTCGGTGTGTCTGGTTCACATCAGCATCTCTTTCTGTGAAACTTTAGGCTATTAGCCCGTGTTATTTGAATGCAATCATCCAGACTACTTAGGCTGGTAGGGTTTAAAATAGTCTTTACTTTCTTGGATAAAGGGGGTAAAACTCAGCTTTGCTTTGAAGGTGTTTGTGCATAGTCTGAATATGACATTTTGAAGAATCTAAAGTAATAACTGTCATCTTGCTGATATTGAAAAGAACAATGTGTTAAAAGGGCAGAAACAGAGCCCTCATTTACTACGCTGAATCTGTTAAATTTGACTGTTCTCACTATACACAGATACCTGCGAGTGGGTTAGTATAAATTAATGGAATTGATAACTGCACAGAATAAATGGGAGATTGAAGCTTGCATCTTTCTTCAGAATTACATTTTATCTGTTGCTGAGAGGTTTGGTTGGGTGATGTGAAACTCAGATTTCATGACTTTCTGCATAGCCAGCAGAGCAGGCTGGCTCACGACAACAGCTTTTGGTTACATCTTGTTTCGGATTTTCACTGGAGTGCTTGTTGCTGTCCCATCTGATCCATTGGTCTGTGAAGTTCTCCTCAAAGAATTCATGGAAACCATACCTCTAGGAACAAGTTCATTGCTTTCCTAACCAGCCAAGCTGATAAAACAGCCCATGCCTTTCACTGAGTGAACACAGATTTCTTCTATTTCTGTGGAAGTAACTCTAGTTACAGGGAAATTTCATGTGATAAATACGCCCTTCTTAATAAGCACAGTCATCAAAATCAAAGACAGCTATTGACACAGCTGCAACTAATGATGTTTTCATTCCTCATAAACGATAGTCCCAATATTTGACTCTCACTGGAGAAAAGCTTTACACTTGGCAACATAGCCCAAGAATGCTTTTGTAACACTTTATAAAGGTTAGACCTAGTAATCTGTCTTGCTGAAAGCAGCACATTAGAGGTGCCGTGCAAGTGAAGGTCTGCCAAGATGTGAAATTCACTCACAGCAGCTATACTTGTGTCAGTATTTTTATGACTAGCTAAGAATTATGGTAGGGGGGAGCATAAGCTTTCCTTCAGTTATGAAAATAAACCCAAAACGCTGATTTTCAACAACTCAGATAGTCGTTGTGAAATCCTTCCCATTTTAAACGTGCAGTTCTATCTGACTGTTGTCTGAAGCCTCTCTGGAAGAAACATTACTTAGAGTTTAAAAAATAACAATTAGTGCTCCATGTGGAAAGCATAATCTGTGCAGAACGTCGTGTTGTTATTTCTGGGACTTTTAATCAGGGCGGTGCAGTGCTCTTAGTCATTTCCACTTGGTAACCCTTTTCCTTTTTGTCACAAATTGAGGTGCGTATCCTGGAGCGAGTCTGACTCAGCTTCCTTTTGTCAGGTTTGTTTAACAAAAGAATGTAGCTCTGAATTATTATTTTTTGTTAATATAAGGTGCATTTAAAAAACTGCTGAGGAATTTTAGTTAAAGTTGGTGGGATTGGATGTTTGCTGGGGACATGCGATAGCATTTTTCTGAAATGTTGTCCAGACTGCCATTATGGCCATACCATACACATTTCATTAAACAGGGTCTCTCATGGAAGGTAAAATCCTATCCTATCCTATCCTATCCTATCCTATCCTATCCTATCCTATCCTATCCTATCCTGCAAATATCTCATTATGTATGAGACCTCTGGCTGCATAAAGACCAACGACTGTAGATTTGCATCTGAAATGTTCAGCAGGGAATGATCCCAAGTGATCTTGTTTCCTTGTTTGGGAATGAGAGGACAAAATAGATGCTAGAAAATGCACCCATATTGTACTAAAACTCTTAAGTATCACCCTGAGCAGGAGCGGTGAACTGAAGCAGCCTCACTGTTGAACCAAAAGGAATGATAAGTCCCTTTGATTTGTTCATGGAAAACACAATCCACAGGGATTTCAACAAGCAAGCCTGCAGGTTAACTCAGGAACACTAACCTTGATGTGTGATTTGAATTCGAAGAGCACGTCTAATGCAGAGACATGAAGCTGATAAAAAGTTCTCCTGAAATATTTTTGATAAACAATCTTGATTTCAGTGAAACTTTTTCCCACAAAGAACATACCAGCTTTAACTGAAATGTCCCTTGAAACAGAAACCCAAAACAACACAATCTCTTCTTCTCCCACCCAAGTGAAAATGATGAAAATTGATATAATTGACTAACGCTGCTGCTTGTTTATAGAAGCAGCCCAGCTTTCACCTCTGACTGGCAATGTAAGTGGGAAGTTCATGTTTTGTTGTAGGAGTGTTTCTCTCTGTTATGCCAGGTCCAAAATGAAGGAATAACATCCATCTTAATTTTTGGTAAAGTTTGCAGTGCAGACACTCTTTGTGGCATTAATTTATAAAATAAACAGAACCGGAGTGTGCAGTAGGGGATGGTGAGGCTGAGCTGCTGAGCCCTGTCCGTGTGTCCCCAGACACCGCTCTGCAAGGGATGCGGCGTATCAGGCACAGGGAGCCGGAGAGAAGCAGAGATGTGGCCTCCTCTCCTTCCTTCCTACCCTATTTACATAACTGATATCGCCTTCCCGATACTGGCTTTCATGTGACATTCTCCCCATTAGCAGGTCAGACATTCCCAGCTGAAGCGCCGGGCTGCCAGTTCCTGACTTCAGGGCTGGGGTGACCGAGGGCAGCGGATCTCGGTCCCTGCGCTCAGCGACACTGGCTGCTGGACTTGTTCTGAGCTTGAATGTCTGCTAGGAAGCTCTAAAACAGAAGAAGATATCAGATAAACTTTAAAAAAGGTTGAAATAATGCTGTTTTTTCTTTCAAAAAAAGACCGAAACCTAATTTTTCTGCCTCGTACTGCGTGCCTCAGGGGAGATAAAAAGTCAGATTACTGCTTGAACTGCAAGCTATATACCAAATAAACATTACAGACATCGGAGAGGTGTCACCCCAAAAGCTGCTGCACACAAATAGCTCTGTGACGCTGGGATTCGTGAGGCTAATCAAGTGCAGAAGGAGTTTTATCTTGAGAGTAAGATTTTACAGTATTGTAGAGAGAAGAGCAGGGTGCAACAGAGTGGCTCACAGACATGGGGTTGTTTTCAAGACAACAGTGGGGTGCCATTCACCTCAGTGTCTTTTCCATTGCTGGTGCACCGTATCCAGTTGTAAAGCTGCCAGAGAAGGGATGTGTCTCATTGGTGCTTTGTTCTACGCCAAGTGAGTCTGCGAACAAACAAGTTCCTGGACGGGAAGCTGCACTGGGTGTTTACAGGACATGAGCTGACCCATATCTTAAATGTTTCCTTGATGCCCCTTGAAGTCTCCAGATTTTCCTTTTATCTCGTTACATTGAACTTCTGGCGCTCCAGTGATTCAATCTCCATGCATGAAGTGACGCCATTGACATTAGCATCTCCTGCAACCGGTCACGGGCCCCCGGTTCCAGGGCACAGGGGTGGGCAGAAGCGCTTGCAGCATCTCCCAGCCCCGCTGCGCGGTGGCAGCGCACACCAGCACAGGCTGGGGGGTGGCCGGGCAGCCTGTCCCCACGCCGAGCATGGCCTGCCAGCTCCAGCTGCTTGGCACATCCCCATTGGGACCAGCCAGATCTCTCTGGCATACAGCTTCACCCAGTGGCTGTGACGCCCGTCTGTGATGCCCGTCTGTGGCACCCGTCTGCCCGTGCGTGCAGTGCCAGCGAGGGCTGGAGGGGCGCAGGTGCGGGGCCGGCTCTGCTGCACGCAGGCGCTGCGTGAGGCTGCACTGGCTCCTGCGACAGGGATCGGATGGGGCTGAGCCTCACATCGCTGCCACCTTTTCCCAAGGGCACAGGATTTCAGGCTGGGGTTTTGTTTGGTTAAAATAGCGCATGGGAAAAGGGAAGGAGGGACATGTGCTTTCTATAAAAGCTGTTGGTGGATGTGCCGCTGGGCTGAGCCTGTCTGAGCCTTTGCCAAAGGAGGGTGGAGAGAGCTGCTCTGAAAGAATTTTTTGCTGAGGGGCTGAAGTCTGGGAGCCAGTGCACTAATGCCTTGTAAATTGGTTCAGTGACTTTTACTCATTTATATGCACTCCCTTTATTATACCCCCGGACCTGAGCTGCCTTATTTCTGGTTTTGCTGCCAAACACTGTGGAAATGCAGATGGTTTAAGTGTATCACTGACAGTCCCCCACGTATTGTTCCTGTTCTGCAGTCTGCATTGTGCCTCTTTTAGCCAGTGAGTGTATGTGTAAGAACTCCTAATGGCTTGGAAATCAGTCAGTATAGATTTTTTCCCCCAGCTCATTGAAACCGAGCCATCCATGTGGAGGCAACAGCAGCCAGTATTTTCCTTTATTTAAACACTGGAGGCCATTCTCTGCTGTCATGTTGTCTCCTTCTCTGCAGTGAAGCTGCTCTGATTTGCACTGGTTAGAATTTAGCCAATGCAGTGAAATATGGAATATAAAGTATCAGGCTTTCCCTAGAACTGATAAAATAGCGTTTAATTCTTAACAGAATAAATATATTCGTAAGTGCATAAATAACTTCCTAGCTTCCAACGGCACAGGGACAGCGCAAATCTGATGAAAATCCAAGTATGTGAGTTTGGGTTTTCATGTTTGTAATTTTGGCATAAAGTACCCTGCAAATAGTCAGGGAAGCCAGTCGCAGAGGCTGAAGGGCCTGGTCTATAAAATGACAGATTGCAGCGGCTGTGATCTTTGCAATGCAGTGGAAAAGTAATTGTTAATATTCCGGTTACCTGTGAATTGCTCGGTGTGATAGTGCTGAGGGGGGACTGGTCTCCCCAGCTCCATGCTCACACTTGTGAGCTGTAAGGATCTCATTGCGACTCTGCTAACTGAGGGAGTAGTGCCGGATGAAAAATGTGTAATGAATAATGAAAAGACTCAGGCTTTAGGAATTAATGATTCATGCTGAAATATATCTGCCCTGGACAATTTTCTTTTGCTGATATTTCATCTTGAATGTACAAATGGTAATGCCGTGCCCATCCCTGTGCACTTTAAGAGAGATTAAAAAGAATAAGAGTTGGCTACTAACATCCAAACAGGATCTCCAAGGAGAGAATATGTATATTTAAAAGCACAATGGAAAATTTAAGACCGTTAAATCCTTGCTTTGACTTTTCAGGATTTACATTAATTTTGGAAATTCAGAGAAATAGAAAAATGAATGATCGTGCTAGTTTGCAAAGGCAACGCTTCTGTTAGGATCTGTCTTCCTGAGCGTGCTCCTGGAAGAAATATTCTGCTAGATTAACTTATTGCGTAAAGATGTATTTACAAAAAACAACAGGAAAGATAAATGTTCATGAATTACTGCAAGTAGATTTGCAGCTATTTTGACTTGTCACCAGTTTAATGCAGCAGAAAATTATGCTGATTTAACTTAAACTTTTGTTTTGAAGAGAACACATAATTTTAAAACGCTTTTAAAAAAACCTCAGCTTTTATGTATTATTTGCACACTAGATGCGGTATTTTAAATGTGCCTCAAGTATCTATGAAATAAAATGGCTGGTGATTCAATATTATTTGTGTTACAGAAGAACTCATATCCTCCTGTGAAGGCTGCCTGAGGTTACACCACAGCAATAGGTCCCGAATCCAGAACCTTCCTTGGCAGATGGGCAGCTCAGCAAGAGCAGGTCTGACCCAGACCTTGACGCTGCCCTCCCCTCAGTCCAGAGTTTTGTGGCTGTTTCTGTGCTCTGAAGCACAGAAACCCCTGTGAACGTGAGGATCTGCTCTGTTTGGAGGCTGGGCTGCAATAGCCGGATGTTAGTGCCTTTAAAGCTGTATTTGGCTTCGGCGAGGCTGCGCTAAGAGCTCATTAGAAAAACTTTCTGATGACACTTCCAGCATTTCCTGCCCGTGTTGAGATGACAAAGGAACTGGCTTTCTTGAAGAATTTTGTTGTTTCCTCTCCTGACCTTGGCCGGTGTGTGCAGGTGCGCAGCAGCACAATGAGAAACGCCTGCGACGTGTTTCCTTTACATCTTCAGAAGGGTTGGCTTAGGGGCGGCTTGGATGAAATATGAGCCATTTCTAATCATCCCTGTGGAGCGTTAGCATAGCTAGGGCTGCGCATAGGAGACGAGTGCAGAAGTATTCTGAAATGGGAGCATTACATATGAGCAGATTTTAGAAATCTAGCTTGGTGGAAACAAAAAGGCACCTGACCCGATAGCAGTGAAATGCAGTGAGTCAACACGCTGGAATGAGCTGTTGGCTGTGGGTGATGCTGTTTGGTGGCTTCCATTTGGGTGGGGGGAGAGGAATGTGTGTGGTTTGGCTCTAGAGAGAACGTTCCGGTTCAAGTGGGGCTGAGCGGGATTTCCGTGCGGGTAAAAGGTGCCGTTCCTGTCATGGGACAGCTTGTCTAGTGCTAAAATAGAGAAGCACATCTGTGTGTCGCAGAGTATTTGTTTCACATAACCCCTCTTTGCCACAGCAGAGATTTTCTGTCCTGTCTTACCTGGAGAAAAAAAGATAGATGATGTTACTGCTGTCATTACAGGAAAAAGATTTGTTTTAAGAGAGGGCAAATTAAGACTAAAACGGTGGTACCTGAGCATGATGTGTCAGTGATGCTGCATCTATGGGCAGGCTGAGATATTTAATATACTACCTGAAAGCTTGTTAACAAAATAAGTGGATTTTAAGATGAATCAGTTTACGCTACTGGAGCAGACTTGATCTCTGACAGTTATACAAGTGTAAAAATAAAGACCTTCTACTGAGGCTGTAAACAACAGTTGTAGAAACACTTTTTACAATAACTTGAACAACAGCTGAAAGTTTGGAATTTCCTTCTTTAGCACTTATTGACCAGTTCAGGTGTCTTGGGTTGTATTTGAAAAAATGCCATGCTTTATTTTGACTTGACAGTCTGGAGGTACAGAGGAAAATGAAGAGTAACTGTAGTCACAGAATTGAACTGTTCAGAAAGGGCTTAATGCATCACAAATCAGCAAAATGAGAAACTCCAGGTTTTTATTTGGCTTTACAAAACAAGAGACCAGCTAGCATACGAGGAAATGAGACTGCTGTACCACATGCCTTTGTTAATACAGATGAACACATAGTTTGCAGCAAAGATCTATAAGGTTTGAGCAACCAAAGGAATTTAGCGACAGAACCATCTTTGCTTCCTTCTGCTTATTGCACCCTTTGAAGGCTGAAACACCTCTTTTTAGCTTCATCGATACCTCATCTCCAAAAAGACGTGCTGTACCACGAAGAAAGATTAGACCTGCTGGGACCATTTGCTGATGAAGTTTATTATGGTGTCTGGAATGAAATAGGGCACTGGCGCGCTGATCATTGTGCAGACGGCTTATTGGTTTGAAATCCTCAGTTCAGGGTTGGCCTACAAAGTGCTTCATTCTCTACTCCTGGATAACATTTTTATTGACTTACCCAGCTGTAGCTTAATTAAGTTTTAAAAGTGAGCTTACTTTCGATTCTATGACTGAATAGAAATGAAGCCCCTTGAAACAAATTTGTTTGTGAATGACTTGACTATTATTTCCTATGGATTTCCTTATTGATTTCCTAGTTTGTGTGGATCATATCTCTTTAAGGTTGGCTTAGATTTTTTATTCTGGATTCTGATCTGTGACCCACAATTTTATGATAATACAACTAACTGCGTACCCCATGTTGGGAACTATTGAACCATTTCCTTTAGCAGTACTGCTAGCATCAGTAAGGTGATGTGAATTTTGGATTTACTTCTGGAGGTTGATACAACTTGGAAGTGTATCTTTCTAAAGGACCAAGAAATACAATGGTGATTTTAAAGGCTTTTATTACCGTTTAAACTCATGTACTGCCTTCATTTTCTGGGAAGCTGAAGCTGACTTCTGGTTTTAATCAGACTGGTAACATTCTGTGTGTTTTGTTATATGCGTTCTATAACTCTGTGGTGTTGGCTACTTTCAGTTATGCAAATGTTGCAAGTACTCACAAAGAACTTCATCAGCAATAAAAGCCCAAGCTGATGCTGCTGTACATGCATTGGACTCTTATAGTCTCTTTAGGGGTAGGTCTGCTTGCTATCAAGGGTTTCTTCTTAATTCTCTGGTTTAACGATTATTGTAGCGGTGTGTAAGGCCTAAGGATGTCTGAAGCTGATGAGAGCAAAATGTGGAACATGTCAAGTGAAGTTGGGTGTGAGCTGTTCTGCCTGATGTCCCCTCTGTCGCTACCTCTGTCCATCCATCACAGAGTGGAACTGGGTGGTGTTGCCAGGAGATGCTGTGGAGTTCAAGTACCCCAAGCTGCTGTTTCCTATGACATTTGCTGCATGTGCTTACTTTTTGGGTGCCTTATGAAATGTACCCACTCCTTGCTCACAAGAGGAGATTTTTATTGAAGAGAAGATAAGCAACTGATTTCTCAGCCTTTTGAAGACATGCAGGCCAAGCCATGTATCGTGGTGCAAGGGGCAAGTGTCATCTGGATGCCAGTAAATGCCATTAAATACACTTTGAAGAGAATGAATGATATGTGGGAATGGGAACTTTATTTTTGTTCTCGCTGAATGGAGTAGTTCTGATTTGTTTTGACCCATCTATGCTTCTATCGAAAGGATTTCCGTTGTATAACAAAGCTTAGGACAGGAAGCACATTGTGTTTGGGCTTTTGCTGAAGTAAGGTATAGACTGTTGTAAAATGTTAAACTCGTACCTTTAAAATGGGTATTTGTCTATTGGATTTTTTTTTTCCACACTTTAGGAACTGGCTATTGGGGAAACAAAGCACAATTTAAGGAAAAGGAGAAAATTGTTTTTCCCTGTTGGCATATTAATAGTATTTTCATGCTAATAAGCTTTAGAAATAGGAGATCTTGGAGAAGGGGAAAAAGAAAAAGTCCCATTTTCAAAATAAAACGTAGTCCCTTTGCTGTATGTATCAGCTCTGCAATAAATAAGGGTCGTGTCTCAGCTTGCCTGGGTCTGAAATCCCCCCCTGAAGAGCCGTTGTGAGCCGAGCTGTGGTGGTCGCCTTGCAACTGGTCTGACTTCAGCAGACAGGTGCCTTCTGCCCTGTTAGAGTCCCTTCTGTCCCCGTGACGTCTGTCTGTCTTTGCTCTGTATTTAAGGACAGCTTGCAAAAAAAATCATTACCATTGGCCTATTAAAATCAGTGATAGCACTGGTAGATTAAATAACAGATTATGTAGATCAGTGATACATGAAAATCAACAACAGCTGAAAGGTTTCATCTGTAGGGTTTAATTTTTTTCTGTGCCAATAATGCAATGGTGCTTTTAGCTCTGAACTCAGAATGTATTCTGGCATTTTGCATATATGAGCAACGTGAGTTTTAAACCCGTCAGTTTGCTTATTTATACACAGGGCCATAGTAACTACCCCTATAGATGAAAACTAAATTCCTTGAGTTTTGTGGGCTGTCCCAAAGTCAGGACTGTACTTAAAATAGTCAAATCTTCCACAGCTGAGGACTTTTTAGTAAGTAAGAATACCTGTACTGTGCAAAGGCAAACCCAGTTATTCATTCCCTCTGACTTTAAAAGACATTTTCTCAGTAATCTTGTGAATTGTTTTGTTATTTGATGTGTGTTAATTGCATCCTATTTGCTTTTGTTGTAACGTGAAAAGTAAATGGTGAGACATTTCTTACAATGGTATGTTTGACTTCAGTTGTAGCTAAAGCTGGTCTGTATTTTCTAAAAGATCTTCTTTGGTAGTTATATGGGAGAGTTAAGAGGATGAGTGTAGATACCATGAAGCAGAAAATACATATGGAGAAAAGTCATTGCCTATTAAAAAATTATGTGGAAAATACTTGTAAAAATTTCTGTCTATGAAGTTGGGTTCATTATGTAGACAATACTAATCCAGGCTGCGTGTTGAGCAGTTTTCTCTCTGGATGCTTTTCCTGAATAGGCCTCAAAGATGAGAGAAAATTTTGTATTTCGGAGGTTAATGTTAATAAACGCTGATGTGTCATAATAATTAAAACATCAGATGAGGTTTAGAGAGTTACGGAGAGGGAGATGCAGTGAGCTGCTCGCTGCGGGGTCTGCTAGGGGAGGTTTCTCTGTGCTCTGTTCCTCAGTGCGGGCGCAGGTCTGTTTTCACCGCAGTTTTCTTCCATGCACGCTGGTTTGTGCTGACCAGCTCTCATTCCAGGGCTTAAAAAATGCACCCCACCTAGTGTGATGAATGAATCAGCTTCTAAGAACAGGAGGACAAACACGTTGTATCCATTACCAGGCAGGATCTCCTGGGAAGCCCAGAGTTCAGGGAGGATGCAAGAATGTGACCTGAAAGCCGGACTAATCTTAAACACAACTTTTTAAACTTGAGAGGACAACAGTTAAGGTTGCCTAGCGGATGGTTTTCTGTGGCCAGAGGCCACTGGGTTTCTGAGCAGACCACAGTGGCCATGAGACTTATAATAATCGGAGGAGGTCGGTATTAAAGACAGAAACAAGGGCTTCAGCTTCCATTGAGGAAGCCTTTCACAGATTTGTGCAGCATACAGCCTAAAGCAGCCAATTGTAAACCAGTGTGTTTTCAGATATAATCTTTAGGGGCTTCATAATCCAAGTGATCAAACAGTTCGGGATGTTTGTAATGGACCATGAAGCTTTTCACTTGTTCTAGCGTGTGGCTGAAGATCAACGTTCAGCGCTTAAGGAAAAAATGGTTTCATGTGGGCCATGTAGCATCTGCTAAACCTGTATTGACAGCCTTGCCAATGAATTAGGGGATGAACAGGGCATGGTGGAACTCCAGCTGTTGTCTTTCTGGAAAAAGAAGGCTATTTGGGCAATTGCAGTTTTCCTTGGTGAGAGAAGAGAGCTCGAAGCCGATAATACTGAAACATTCAGAAGCTCAAACGAAGTTCAAGCATTAGACTGTGGGAGATAAATTTGCGCCTTTGTCCAACATTAAACTCGCTTGAGACGGGAAGAAGAAAGCACTGTTTCAGTATGAAATCCCGTGTAGTTAGGATGATATTTAAAAAAATTAAAATAGCCTCCTGATAGGCCTGAAATACATCACTGAAAATCTAACAAAATGTATAGTAACATATTCCATTTGACATCCCGAATCTGTAATAAGTTAATGTTAACGGAACTGTAATTTAGTTTACAAATAAATCTTGTTCGAGGACATCACTTGACTTTATTCAGTTAATTAGTGTTCCGTAACAATTGGTAACTGCTAAATCATTGTAGCTCCATCATCTTTACTGATAGATTTACTACTAATGTGACAGTTAAGTGACACATTAAATATTATATCCATTATTTCATCTCCTTTTTAAAATATAGTATAGCATATTAAGTGTAATTTGACTTCAGCTATACTTGTGTAACACATTATGCCAATATAAATGGCTCGACTGCAGGTGAAACTGAACTTTTAGTGAGGTCAAGATGTATAAAGTTTAGCTGGCTGTCAGTTTTTATGAATCTGTTCTGAAATACTTAGGCCCACAGACAGGCAGCCCTTCAATGGAGAACGGACTTGACAGCTTTTAAAAAGCTGTAACCAGAAGATGGTAATGCTGTCCTTAATACTGGAAACTTCAGAATCTGAAAATTAAAATGTGGTAGGTTTGCAAAGGCGTGAACAAAATTATGTTGCTGTTAAGAAAAACAAATTAATACAATAGAACCCTTATCCTTAGAAAGAATAACGAATCAACAATAGTAACAATGATAAAGGAACATTCATATCGTGTCTTGCATTCGGGGTGACATGCAGCTTCTCTGGGGGACGCGGGAGAGTTGTTATCACAGATGTGACTTCATTGCTAGGTAGAAGGTGGTAAATACGGCAGATCCTGTGCTTACGACTATCTGACATTCGTTCTTGGCCTCTTCTAGTGGTGTCATCACAGTAACTCTTCAGTGTGTGTGAGTGCACCAAGAGCTTACGCCTCACAATGCAATTAGGAGGTAGCAGTCTTTAAATCTCCATTTGGGCTCGTATTGATCACAAAATGGCTTGGGAATGACCAGACTAAAAGACTAGATAATGGACTATTTCAAAGCTTGTGAAATAGGCTGAATATGTATGTTTAGTTGTGATTAAAAAAAAAAATCAAATAAAACCACACCTCTGCTCCTAAAAGGACAAGAAAATGGAACAATCCCAGAAGGATATTATTTTGACTAAAATGATTTTCTAAAATGAATGCCATAACTAAAATGTAAAAAGTTTTACCTGTACTTACTTAGTTCTCCAAGAAACCAAATATACTTTTGTGAAATGGCATTTCACTTGAGTCAGTTATTCCATTTTGAGGTCAGGCTGCTTTTACATTACCATCACCTCTAAAACATAATGTGATATACAGACAGTCATAAATTGCCTCTTGTAACATGAGAAATAAAAATGTAATTGATTCCCATTGGATTATAAATGGCAGTGGTAGGAAGACCTTCATAATTTTGTGGCTTTACCACATATGAATTATAGGCATGATCTCTCACTAGCAGGATGCATATAAATATCTGTAATCATCGTGCATTCATTTCTGTATTCTCCATTATGTTTGTAATGTGTCTCCGGGTAAAAAAATATGGCCATGTAGGTGACAGCAGAGTTCAGCAGAAAAGTATTTCTGATGTTTGTGCCCCAGGGATTTGTGCTGGAAGGAGAAGCCGTTCAGTAGCATCTCCCTGGCCAGCTCTCAGCTCCAGGAGCTGTGAAGAACACGGTGAGAGCTCCCCTCTCTTTGGGTTTTTCATGACTCTTATCTAGAAACAAGTGATCACCGTTCAGGCTAAAACTTTATAAATGGTCAAAAAGATAAAATCTACAAACTTGAACAAAACCCAAGACTGCTATTGAAAGGCTGGTTGTGGTGAACCTCTTTGCTGGGTGCTGATGCCCCATCAGCACTAACCAGGAGTTTGTTCGGCCTCACGCTGCCCTTGTGGTGCAGATTTAGGCTGACTTAACATTTCAGTGACACTGCAGACCAGATACGTGGCGTTTATATACTTGCCACTGTTTTAAAAACTGTCACCCGGTGTAATTCAAACAAGGCTGTGTCCCTGTAGCTGCCAGCGCTAACAAAGACCACCAAAACGTCATGAAGCTGGAGTTTCTGTACCCAATAATTTTGACACATCCTACTGCTTCTTTTATAACCTCATTTAGGGAAAATATACTTGCCACTCCTGTGCTTCCTACATGTGGTATGACCACAGAGATTCCTGCTGTGTATGTTATAACTGCTGGTTAAAATACAGGGCGCTTCTCTTGCCTTTTCCCCCTTTTTTTTTTGGTGTGCATGTATTTCATTATCATTAGCTTTGTATGTTTTAGCTATTTTACCTTGAGAAAAGAAAACATTGGGCTAACAGCTATTAAAAATAATTCCTTAATAGTTCCCCATCTAACAAAAACATCACAGCCAAAGGGAGACAGGCAGCCACGTCCTCTGGTGATGCCGGTGGTGACAGCCGCGCTGTGGCTGCACACCCACGTTCCCCTGTGCTGCTTAAGAGTTTTGGCCGTTCTTTCTGCCCTAATGAACGAAACCTTTTCCACACGCTGACCAGGCGAGTTGCTGGGTCCAACAGCACAGTTCTCCACAGGACCATGGTGCCTTCTTGTTTAATGAACTTCCCTTCACCGTTTGGTGACGTGCCCTCTATTTGCAGACACACAAGTGGAAGGGCAGAGGCAGCTCCTGTCCCCGCCGGGCACACGCCATGGACCATCTCTGCTGCAGCACCCTGGAGCCCGGACTGCAAGGCTGACGGGTGAGCAGCTGCCTTGCAGGCATTGAGCAATTACATGTGCAGTTTTGAGCATAAAAGCTGGAAGCTCTGGGTAAAACTGGCTGGAAAGATGATCATTAGTAACTCATACAGTTAATAAGCTGTATATATATGCAATCATCCAGCCATCTGTCTGACTGCATATACTAAGTCCTCCCCAAAGTATATGATACAGTACTCTCAAAATCTGTGTCATTAAGGGTACTGCAATATTTGTAAAGCCATCCAGTTTCATATTCAATGCCACCCTAAATAAGACCAATTAACTCTGTGGCTGATACAATGAGAAGTCTGATCAAACCTACTGTTTCTTGAGCTGGGCAGAAACATGTTCCCACCGTGAGTCTGTTCCAGCGTCGCTGCTCGTGCTCTGAAGCATCATGTCAAAGATGAGCAACTGTGTCCTCTCGAAGTTTTGGTGAGATTTTAAAGTAGGCTGAGGAAGGCAGAACTTGGACTCCTAGATCCCCCTCTTTATGTAAATCACTCCTGCAACTTGAGAAAACGCTGGGAGCTCTTAATAAGGGTCAGTTAATTTGTAATGAGTGAATGTAGGCAACTGTGTCTGCATGTTAATTTTGTATGATCACAGTTGCTGGTATTTTAAGTCATGAATTTAAACACATGCAAATCCATCTAATGCATTAAATTGATAGTTTTTGGAGCCTGAATTTCAGAAATCTGTCATGGAAATGAGAAGGTATTCAGAGGCAGTTTTCCTCTACTGTAGCAATAACTGAAGATTTTTTCTGAAACTATCATTGTCATTCTATTAACTAAAAAAATCCCAACCCAAAACCCTAAAAGTAAACTAAATGTGCATATAAAATAATTACTTTCTGAAACCTCTGTTAAATTTAATGAAGTTAAAAGCTGAGAAATAAAGCTGTCGATGCAATAAACCTGAATGCACCATTATGCAGTCTTTGCTAATTTAAATGCTGAGGACTTGCAGACTATCTTGCATTTTTGAGTTGAAAGATTCACTTCCTTTTCCCTCCAGCCTTCTTGAAAGTTCATCATTTCTATTCTTAACTTTAAAACTTTACTGCTTCCTCTTTCATGCCCCCCAAAAATACAGCATAGCTTTCAGCTGATCAGAATCCTGAGAGAAAATTAGATGTTTTTATATAAGAAATTGGACTTATGCTTGTTAAGTTTTTGAGTCTTGAAAAGTTTCTGGACAAATTGCCTGCCCGAATTTCTTAGCTGGCTGCTAAAAGTATCTGAAAAAAGAAGGAAACATTTCCATGCGAGCAATTAGATTACTAATTTGATCTACTCTTTCAGCTCCTTTCATAGCAGCCTTGCAACATCTCAGGTTGCACGTATTGCAAGTAAGTTACCAAAAACTGAGCAACAATATTGTTGTGTAGAAACGTTCTGGTTGAACATGGGATGTGGGGGCCTGTTTTAGTTCAGTAGTTTGCATGTTAGTTCTTCAAAGATCTAATCTGGTTTCACTGAACTTGGTCTCTTAAGATTGTGTTGGTCTTTTTAAGCACTCCAGGAATGTCAGGATGATATTCTGCCTGCAGAGAAAGAATCTGGAGTTGATAGAAAAAGTATAGCAATTTATTATGATATTTCGTAGTGTTCTCATTAGAACTTGTTATTCTTCTTTCTTCTCCAGGCAGTGTTGAAAACTTAATGTTCCACCAGCATCCTCTATGTGCCTTTTCAAAATATCACAGCTTTATTTTGAAAGAAGGAAGGATGGACAATCTTCCTTGAATTTGCCTCAGGTCTTTTTCCAGTTAGAAAAGCGAGATGGGCTAAGGACTTAATCTGTGTGCTAAATTAAAAGTAGTTTGTACCTAGAAGTTGTGCGATGGGAAAAACAAAGCATTTGTCAGTAACTCAGAATAATGGAGCCACTGAAAATCATCAGAGCAGGATGAGTGGAAGGAATGGCCTTGTTTTCCTAGGTTACTCACTGGGAAAGGCTGAAGCTGTGATTGATGAGATGCCTTAGAAATACTAGCAGTATCAATCAGCTGGCATTTTGTTACTGCTGCAAGCAATGGCTAAGACAGCTCAGGACTGCACCCCCGGGAGGCTGACGCTTGGTGGAAGCACGCTTTCCTCCTGCATAATTCAGCCGTGGGTTTGGTGGTTTCATTTTAGTACCTTGAAAATACATGCTTTGTGCTGCACCCAGTCAGCGCTTGTGTTAGTCAGAATGACATAAGACAGCGGGAGTGAAAAAAGAGACCAGACATATGGCACTCCTTGGAAAAACGGAACCTTAAGCTACCCTCTTAGTTTCAGTTAGCGGAGAGTTCCTTAAAGAACAGTCCAGAATGTGACAGAATGAAGTAAAGTAACAGCCGAGACCTGATCTGCTCATCTGCAGAGGGAATTTAATTACACTTTTGTTTTGCTTGTGTAATTTCCTTCTTCCTCCCCTCCTGTCAGGCTCTGTTCTCATCAAGGGATATCTGACAAGGAAAATATGTGAATAGGATGCAGCTGAAAGCTTTTGAGCTCTTGGGACTTAGGTAGGGAGCACAGACTCTGATCCAAAGCCTCTTTGCTGCCAGATTTCTCTCTGTCTCTTTGAGAGGAGAGAGGGAAGGTGGCCAGGAAGGCAGCTCTGGGGCTCAGAACCGGCACAGAGGCGGCTGGTTTCGCTGGAGAGAGGGTCTCACACCTCCCTGTGTGCTCAAAGAGAAGAGCAGGCAGGCTGCTGCGGCAGGGCGGGGGGCAGGTGAGCTTCCCCCGCCTGGGCAAACTCTCTGTCTAAGAATAAAGAAATGCTTATTCCACCACCGCTGGCTGGTGAGGAACGTGGCCACGGCTCACAGCGCTAGAGACATCCCTTTGGGCCTCAGCTACTGATGCAGCTCACACCCTGAGGAGAAAAAGACCATCAAAAGCTGCTCTGATCTTGGATTGTAGGGTTACCGGGGGATTGCACAGGCAACTGTTTTAGTCAGCTTTCTATTAATACTTGAACTTTTTCCCCCTCCCCTATTCCTAACATAACGGAGATGTCTATATCTCCACAGTGTGTGCTGAGGCCAGGGAGAGGTTGTGTTCTGTAGGCATGTACTCTGCTGTTCACTTGCCCAGAAAGTCATTTGCTTTTCCTTCCCTTTCAAACAAGCCCTTTCTCTAGGTGGTTTGTGTTCAAACATAACCTTTGCTCCTCACCTACCTAGAGCCAATTCACTACTCAGGTAGTAGATTCTCCTACTGCAGGTACTCAGCCTGATACACAGTTTCCAGCCCTGTTCAGTAACAGTCTCCACTCCTCACATTATCCACACCATTTCCTGGCTCTTCAACCAATCTGTCTTTATTTTACTGTCTTTCTGGCTTTCCATCAACACTGCTCTTTGTCAAGTGAGTGCTTGTTTCCCCAGTGTATTGCTTCCTCATCAATTCATCTGTGTTTATTGTTGTCCTGCTTGTAGCCAAAACTTCTGGTTTTGCTTTTCATTCCTTTTCCTGGTGATTCCTTTTTTCCTTAGCCAGTCCCAGCTATCTCCAACTCCTGATCCCCGATTATTTGGGACTTACATTTTCTAATTTTAAACTGTTATCCTTCATACCACCTGGAACAAGCAACAGTGAGCAGGCAGAAACAGCACCGTGGAAAAACTTTTTCCATGAAATGTTTTGACTCTATTGTATTCTAAGGAAACATACTCAATGGATGTCAACTTGCACCTATGGAGTTATGTTGAAATCAGGCAGGTTGGTGTGAAAATTAAAGTTGTTTATACTTTATCTCCTTGTTCCACTCTTGCTCTTAAAGAAACAAAAAGCTTGTAAACATTTGTAGTTAACCTGGGCAAATTTAGTTTGTTCTTCCTTCAGGGCCCTTTTCAGAAATGTTGTGGTCGAAATGGTCACAGAAATGTCTCCCTTTGTTTGGAAATGCCCAAACTGGTTCAGATTTGACAAAGTTTCCAACTGAATGTGTTGTTCTGCAGTTACAGGTGTCAGGCAACTGCAGCAATAGTCTCTGCTGTGTCTGAAGGGCTTTCCACGGGGTTATGATTTGCTTGTGCTTCCGTCCCTCCTGTGCTTTAGTGGAGCTGCTTTGCTCTGTTCGTGCTTCGGGTCTGCCAGCTAGATATGTTTTTGTATACCATCCAGGCACTATTGTTCTTCTGCGGTGTATTTAAATTCAGTAGCACCAAGAATCGTAAAGGAAATCTGTTGATAGGTTTGTTAATTGTTAGTACATAATGATATCTTTAGGAGAACAGCACCTGGCCAGGCTGGTATGTCCTGCCAGTTGGCACTACAGAGATACCTTAAAGTCAGGGCAAAAGCTCTTTGTGTAACGCCTGCTGTGTCCCCTATGTTTTCACTGTCTAACATATATAGCCACAATATCCAGCAGGCAGAGGCTCTCTGCAGCATTTGAAGGGCAAACAAAGGGGAAGGAGCCTTGATTAGTGAGCCTTGTTTGTATTACATAGGGATCAAAGCAGATAAAACAGAGTCTATTGCACTGTTTGTAAAATAAAGATTCCAATTACAGAAGGTGGTGCTGCATCTGTGCCTCCCTGACAGCTGTGAAGAGAATGAAAACAGCAGCTCTCATTGCATTAAATCATTAATAATTAACTCTTCCTTGCAAATCTGTAGTTGTACAGAAGGTTGGTTTAGGTTAAGGCTGAAATTTTTAGAAGTGCCCTATTCTTCTAATTTTTAAAGGACAGGGGTGTTGAGGAGCCCAAGGGTCCGTCTACGGTAGTGGGTGCAGAGGACTAAGGCAAGTTTGGGCATAGACTGTAACTTCACCTGCGGCCAGGAACAGGTATGAAACCCTCCTTACCCACTGTGGGCTATTTTGCTCTCGCCTCAGGACATGCAGGGAACAGGCAAAGCCACCAGTGCAGTTCAGTGGCAGCAGAGTCCCTGCACCGCGGCTGATGCTGCGTGATGGGAGGTGACTCTTCACCCCCAGGTGCTCCACGGTGTGGCTGTTCCCTGGCGCTGTTCCCCTTGGGACGTCCTGAACAAAGTGGGGCAGAGTTGCTGCTTTGAAGAAGACCTGAGACACGGTGTTTCTGAGGATTGCACTGGGAAACAAGCCGCATGCACAAAGGAGATATTTCCGCAGCTCGGAGGCTCACTCGAGGCACCTGAGCTGCTGGCTGGTGTCCGTGGGCTGCGGGGGCTCGGTGCCCGGCCTTGCAGCCTGCTCGCCCCAGGCAAGGGGGGTGTGAGCTGCCCCCTCCGAGGTGCCGGGGGGTACAAGCCCCTGCCCTGTGCCCGATGCAGGGAGGGATCCGAACGGAGCCGCTGCTGAGCCTTCCTGCCTGGCCAGAGCTGTGTGTTGAGGAATGCCCTCCCACTGCTAATTTCTGCAAAAGGCAACGTGCTCTAACTATGTATTACATGCACTGCTGAAAGTGTAACGAAGATTGGGATGGATGCTGCCTGCTGTATGGAGAGCAGCTTTTTAATTTTACTACACGGTGCTACGCCAGCCCAGCAGAACTTGCCTGTCTTTGAGAAATGCTTTTATTAGTTGGCTGTGATATGTTGGCAAATTAGACCACACCAAATGTGCTTGCAGCCTCCTGCTGTGAGGATGCTTCACAGATTCTGATGCATACCTTAGAGGTGTTTGCACATTATACGGTATTTGCAGTCTATTTGTCCTAGCTTTGATCATGTCCTTGCTGATTGTATTCTAGTTGCATGCCCTTCCCTCTGTCAGCATAGATCCTTTTTATAGTATTTTATAACAACTTTGATATAAATTGTCTTAAAGTTCTCTAATTATTATTCCTTTCTTACACTACTGAGGCAAATCCTGGGTCTGTTATACCAGCCAATAGTGTGCCTCAACATGCATGTACATGAGCAATATGTAGTGCATAATATGTAGAGCTTGTTAAATTTGGCATTTGATACATGGTGGTAAGTAGTATAGTAATACAATAAAAGCAATATCCGGAAGGTACGTTTTGAATGCCTCAGATTTCAATCATACAAACTGAATTTGCTTATTCATCATAGCAGGGGATAGAATTAGACGCGGCGATCATCTTTAAACACAGGGAAAACCCGAATGATGGGGTAGGTGTATTACCGCAGCAGGAAATAACGCGCGGGCCGTGCTCTGCTGGCGGTGCCACCGTGCGGCTGCGGCGCTGCCCGCGGCTCCCCCCGGCTCCCCCAGGCTCCCATCCGCGTTCCCGGCACAGCCCGTGTCTGGGCGGCTCTAGGGGGGCTGGCTGCTCTGGCTGCTGCGCCTGCTGGCGGGAGCGGAGTAGCCGTATGCTGTGCTTGCCAGAGATTTACAATGAATGTACCAAATAGCTTTCCTCAAGCTGTGCTAGGAGACCGTGTGTGTTTAGACACATGCTGGATCACAGTATGCCATCCCATCTACGCTTCCAAGTTCTGTAAAATATCCTCTCGGCTTTCATTTCTATTCCTGGAGAAGCTACCAGATGCTTCATTATTGTTTTGCAAAACAAGCTGCATATTACCCATATGTTTTCCCCCTTGTTTTTCAGGAGGCAAACTAAATGTTCATGCCCATTTCAGATATTCATTGAATATTTCAGATAGGTTGGAAGTAAAGAGCAAGAGCTTTTCACAGCACAAAGCAGACAGAAAATTTGTTCACCGCGCAGCCAGGCTGGTTGCACAATGTCTGGTGATGGGGGCGGAGGGACCTCCTGGCCACCACAGCCTGGAGTGGCACAGACTTGGTGGGCAAAAGAGTCGTAATCTTCATACAGTTGCAAGAAAGGGAATGTTTCAGGGCTTTAGCCAAACCTCCTGGTGAGAGGTGGAAAGAGGTTTTTGATCCTTTCATCTCCTTTTTGAAGGAAAGGAGATAGGTTTCTTCTTTTGAGTCTAAGAGGGGTTATCAGCAGACGCCCAGGTGCTGCAGGAATGAGAGATTGGGGTGGCTGCGTCTTACTGCGAGGAGAGGAGAGGAGAGGAGAGGAGAGGGCGGCTCTTTGGGGCTGCTGGAGCAGAGGGTGGCAGAGGTGAATGACGCTTAATTACGGGTCTTTGTTTTATATTCTGCCACTTGGCAGAGTCTCCATTAAGGACATAAAGCTGTAGCTATATACACATCCTGTAAAAATGTGAATTCTGGGACAAATGCTCCCTTGTTGTCATTAATATGGTGTGGCTATTTAGGTCTATGCTGAAAATGAAGACATGACGGAAAGTGAATTATTTAGAAATTAAGTACCTATTCCAGAGTAAATATTAGTCAGAACCAGGGGATAGATTCCTGTGAATAGCACCTCACTTAGCAAGTGCTCTCTTTGATGCTAAGGCAGCTGTGCTGATACTTAGTGATTTGGAAAAATTTAGATGGAAACTGGCAGATATCCATGTTTTGCTTTGTTGGATTTTCAGGAAGAAACTACTGTTTCAAAGTTTCTGATAAATATTTTGCTGTGTAAAACTCAGCCAAATTATGCATAATTCAACACATTTCCCCTTCTTCACATTTCTCAGTAATTTCTACACTATTTTGTCTTGATTTTGTAAATGGCTTTTTGTTAAAGTGCTTTGGGCAAGGGAGACTTCTTTGCCATTTTTTCATGAATCTCTTTGCATCTCTTCATCTAATGCAATTCTATAATAAAAAGTTTCCCTAGCAACCAATGGATGCACTGACTATTATGGGAAAACTTATTAACGTCACTTATTGACACAGTCTCAACAATTCAACTGTCAAAAGCTTGACACTTCAGAGGGTGACAAGTGCAAGAGGTTATTAATAGTGTAATTTCTGACGTGTTTCATGTCAGTGGAAGTATTGGTTGCTTAAGAGCTAAATTTTGGCTGCTCTGAGATCAGCTGAAGGGACCATATCATAGGTACTTAATGTACCTGCTTTACTGTCAAGTGAGAGATCGGCTGACCCAGGTTCTGTGAGAACGACGGGATGTTTCTCTGGTACCTCGCAGGGGTTTCTAACTGTGACGTGGCCTTATCTGGAAGGGGAAAGGCCTGTGATCTGGTGGCTTCTCTGCCTTTAGAAGGCTACAGACATTTCTGCTTGCGGCACGGTTTAGAAAAGAATGACCTTTCTGCAGGATACTTGAGTAACTTTCTGAGTTACGCTCCATGACTTTGGCTCCAGCTGTCTGTGCTATTTTACTCTAAGTGCCATAGATTATTATTAATTTTCACTGTATCCTGATTATTACATACTGCTTTGTAAGTGGAAGCACAACCATCTTTATAAAGTGACCCATGCTTTGTTTTGCTGGCACCCTCGGTGTCCCTGTCGATGAGAGGTAACTGCAGTGCCCCCGGCTGTCACTCCTGGATTTCCACTGGCAGTGATTGCTGTAGTTAGCAGTACGCATCTGTGTCATCCCTCCTGTATCTTGCATAATAATGCTCCTATGCCAGTTTGGCCCTGTGACACAAATGAGATAGGAATATGAAAATGAAGAAGCATGCTCTGACACAGAATTGTTGCAGGAGCCGTGACCAGAATACAGCCAAGAGGATTTGTCCCCGTCTTGGGGGCAGCCCGCGCTGCCTGCTCGATGGGGGGCAATAGCACACACGTTACAGCTGATGGAAATCCTGGCTGCCGAGTGCTCCAACTGAAGGACTCTTCTCCGCCTTTCCTGCCATGGGGGAGTTTTGCAATTTAAGGCCGTGATATATGATCTGAATATTTTATTGTGGTGTTACTGACTCAGCCAGCGGCTGCACTCTTCCCGCTCTGGTTACTTGGGCTTTTGGCATGCACAGCCCCTGTCAGCAGCTGTGAGTTAACCGTGGCCAGCCAGGGCTGAAAACAACCCAGAAATGGTTGTCTTTTAATGCCTCTGTACATGAGTTAAGGGTGCTCAGAACTGCGTGGCCTCACCAGACCTCGGTCAGTCATCATCTGACTTTGTGTCTGTTCTCCTTCTGTAGGGTAATGCTAATCTTGCATGACTTCAAATATTAAGTACAAAAATAAAGGTTTGTAGTGCTTATACTGTGCAGGTCTGCAAGGGAAGTTGCACACATGCCAGGACAGTGCACACGCCGTAAATCTCTACCCTGCATTGCATATAAAATAAGCTATTTAATTACAAGCTACTAAGAGTTTACAGGCAAGTGAATCTGATTCATGCACATCATAACTTACATGAAAATAATGCCTCTACTTCACCAGATGAGCATATAAATGAAAATGTTAAAAATAAAATACTTTATTTCCTCCTTAATTTGTGGTGGTTTAAGGCAATAACTGTCATAGTCAAATTAATATGCTTTATTAGGAAATCAACATGTTGGAGATGTAGTCTAATCTGTTATGCAGGGGAATCATGCTAGCATGTAATGACAATACATAATGTATACAATTCCTATTGACTTTTTGGTGTTGAGCACCTTGAATGAATAGGAGCTTCTGAACTGGTAAGTGGGGAGGTCTTGCAAAACTCCTCAAGTCTTTGCAGCTAAGAGGAGGCAGTTTGTAAAACATGTAATTGCTAAAGCATCATTAATAACAAATTTTAACTGAACAGGGAAGTACCCCAGGGATGCTAATCATTAAATATTTTGGAAGTATCATTTGCATACCTGCTCATCGATTGGGTCAACATGTATACAGACACCTCTCAGTAGTTCTCCTCAATTATCCACAGCTTGCTAGACATTTAAAAATTGCACAATAAACACAAGAAGCTCCATTTCACAAATAACTAAATGTGCAATTGTCAGTTAATGCTACAGTCTTGGTCTTGTAGTCCGTTAATGTTCTCCTGTATAATGCTGTGGCACAATATTTTAGGGTCTTGTTTTGCATGTGTATTTAAAAAATGCTACTACTTATTGCTACTCCGCACAGTTGAAGTAGCTTTCTTAACTAAAGGTGGAGAAAATTGATTAGAACAGCTAGACTGTGGTTAAAAGAAATAGTCATAAGTTCCCTGTTAATCGATGAAGTATTCTGTATAGCAGTAATGTATTCCAATATTTTTTTTCTGTATTTAAAGTGACTGGCAACAGGCCAAAGGTACTGAGGCTATGGGGTGCAATCTGTTTTGAAAACAGCGAGCAGGATTTTAGCTGCATGATACCAATTGGCTTTTAGCTTTTATGAAAAATGGATCCATAGCTCCAGCTATGAGAGAATTAGTAATACCTCTACTCATTAATACACTAAAAGCTATTTAGAAGCGTTGGCTTGATTTGATCATGAGTATTCTGCAGGAGGGATAGGTGGGTGATAAAAAGCAAAGCAGCCCGCAGTCACCTCCCCCAGAGGTGTTTATTAGGTCTTTCTTAAAGGTGGAGGCCATAATTCACTGTGATGAGGCTTGTTACACTGGTAATTTGCTTTTAGATAAATATGGGTCTGTAAACTTTGCCTGGCAGGGTCTGGCGTGTCCTGTGTAAAAAAGAGACACAAGAATCAAATCTTTCCACAAAATTAGACACCACCCTATATATTTATTTTGTGCATGTGCATACATAATATTGGTAAAAAGGCAACATTGTCTACCATTTGGATAGTAAACATGCCATTTCCCACCTGCTGTGTGTGGCTGTTGCTTGACATTTAAAAGGCTGACGCATGTTCCTTCAGCATCTGAATACCTAGGTGATATTGTACAACGATGCTTGACAACATCACTGGGGTTTTTTTGTATAGTAATTTTTCCTTTTCTTTGACACTGAGTGGCCTTAGATAGCGTTTCGTAGCAGTCATGGTTCTTCCCCCCTTATCCATGGATTTTAGTAGGTAAAGCCCTGTGGGGCTGCTGTGACGTGAAGTTGTGGTGGCTCAGGAGATGCTGAACTGCCTGGTGGTGCAGCTGCTGCCAGGCACTCCCAGACTGGTGCTTCACTGGGCAAAGGTTGACTTTGCGCTCTAAATAAGTGACGACAGCACCGGTAAGTGGAAATGCCTCAAATGGCTTGTCCTTCTCTGCCTAGGAGTACAGAGGAGAATAAAGTGACCCAGGGAAGAGAGTATAAGAACTGACTTCACAAAAAACCCTACCCTCCTTTCCCTCGGATACTCAGTGGGAAGAAATATATCTGTATTTCAGAAGGAAATACAGCAGAGTGTGCTCTTTTTGTGTGACCAGCGCTGGCTGCGGTATTTTGCAGCGCTCCTTGATGAAGCGCAGTGCAAGGGGCCAGCTGGTCCCTGCCCTCAGCACGACCAGCACTTTGCCTTCTTACCTTGCTGTGGAATTAGTGCTGTCTCCAAGACACGGGGGAATCCAGAGAGACTTGTGAAGAGACCGTTTTATTCCTTGCGATGCCATTTATTAGGGAGATAATTAAAAATTCACCATAAATGTGCTTTAATTAATACATCAAAATAAGAATGTAAAGCCCTTAGGGTGAAAGAAGAAACTTCACCTTTAAATATAAAATGTACCTTACTTGCTTTAAAGTAGACCTTTGAGAACGGCAATTTTACTTATCTCAGCTTTTTAGAAAGTTGAAATCTCTTTGTAATAGGTAGATAATGATTTCGGTTGCTTTTTTTGTAGGTAAGGAAATAACAGCACGTATTGAAGCGGAATACTGGTATTTTCATAGCTGGGAAATTATCCATTTTACACTTTTGGTAGATAAAGTATCTGAATACTTGTAGGAGAATTTCAGACTTTGTGTGTAATATAAAACACCAAAGAGAGCTTCTAAGGAGAAGAATGCTTTTCAAACTTTATTTTCTGGAGGTTGAAGAAAAGGGAAAATTCTTAAAAGGGTTCCTTATATATAACAGACCATATTATTCTGAAAAACACAATAGTGTTATAAATTAATTCCACAGCTTATTTCTCTTGAGATCTCACTTAATATCTCAGTATTTAATGTGTGCCTTCTTAGATTGTCTGATGTGCTCTCTGGGTTTGCTTGAAACTCTATCGGTGTTAAACCTGCCTCATAAATATTCACAGGAAGCTGCTTGGGAAAACATGGTACCTTTGCTTTCCTCCTGCGGAGGGCAAAACTTGGTTGGGTTTTGTGGGTGCCTGGGGTAAAACCTCTGGAGAACAAGCTGGGGCTGACCTGCTGTCTCCAGTGAACACAGGCAAGCGAGTTCCTCCCAGGAGTATAAGTGTAATAAAAGGTGGTGTCCTTAAAAAGTGCCCTAGAATTTCGTGGTTTGTTTTTAATCAAGATGCAAAGGGAGTCTCCATCTTTATAGCTACCCTTTAAATGCTGGAACGTGGTGATGAGGTCTCCTCGAAGCCTTATTTTCTCAAGGCTGAACAAGCCCAGTTCTCTCAGCATTTCCTCATATGGTGGCTTTCCAGTCCCTTGATTGTCTTTGTGGTCCTTCTCTGGACCCCATCCAGCCTCTCCACATCTATTTTGTATAGTGGGGACCAAAACTGAATGTGGTATTCCAGCTGTGGCCTGACAAGTGCTGAGCAGAGCAGGATAATGACTTCTTTGCGGCTGCTCTTGCATCCTGTTGGGTTTTGCCACAGAAGCCCACGGGTCACTCGTATTGAGCTTATGGTCCCTTTCCACAGAGCAGCTCTCCAGCTGGGTAGATCCCAGCCTACGAGGATGTGTTTTCTCACTACATTAATAGAAATATTTTGAGAATATAGAAAAAAAACATACTGTATGTGGGAGAGAATGTGACAGTGTCCATAATTTCTCTAGGCCTAGGTGACAGAGCAGAGAGAAAGGAGCAGGCTGGAGCTGTATGGTCAGGCAATGAAAGCTGGTGACTCGGGCTCATCGGCCTCGGTCCTGAGCCAAAGGCAATATGAGATCTAGCGGTTTTGTTTGATGTCGTAGAGAAGTACCTGGATCATGTAAATCCATTTGTTTTTAGCAGAAAAAATACTTCAAATGTCTCTGATTTTTCTTTTTTGTTTATTTTTTTTTGGCAACCAAAGCAGAGGTAGAAAGTGCATTATAAATTCTTACTCCTGAGCCCTGGTCTCGTCCCGCAGAGCCGGCTGCAGCCACACGGGCTGGGCTGGGCACAGGGGGTTTGAAAAAGGTAGGAGTAGGAGGCGCTGGACAGAGACTCGAACTCTTGTGGGTTACTCTGAGCAGTATTTATTGTAGAAGATTCGCAGGAACAGCAGCGTTGGGTCACCTCCTCAGAGAGTGACAATCATACAGCAGCGTTGGGTCACCTCCTCAGAGAGTGACAATCATGCAGCAGTATAACTGGTCATTATGTAGGGTTCTAACAGGTATTATGCAACTAAGCAAAATTTATCACTGTCCAGTGGAATTTTCTAAGTATTCACGATGTCCTCAGGTTCCTTCCGTCCCAGTGGTCTGCGGGTTCCACTTCTTCTTTCTTGTTCCATTACGGCAAGTACCCAATGAAAGGTCATCGGGTCGCAGGACTAGCTCTGTCTGAAGTTCTACCTGTCTCTTTTGTTATCTATAGTTCATCAGTCTAGCACGGAGGTCAGCAGTCCTAGAATAGCATCTATCAATATCTCAACTAAAGGTACAAGATAAGCATTTCAGGTAACCACACTTGTGGTTCTGGGTAAGAGCTATACAGAGGACAAGCTGAGACTTCAGCCGTAGCAGCTTAGCTCATCTTACTGATACCAGGCCTAAAATCCTAATTTCCTATTCTCCTACATCAGGGTTCAGCCCTGCAGCCGCATGGAGCGCAGGTGGTGAGAGCAGCGAATCCAGCCGTAATGGCTCTCCAACCCATAAGAGAAAAGAATTAATTGGGTGTTTTGGCTGATTTGTTGTTTTTTCCTGAAGCTGTGAAGAGCAGAAGATGTGCAGACGGCATTTCTGAAGCCTGTGTTCCTTACCCAGGAAAACGCTGAGCCTGGATGCTGCTGAGGAGAAGGGGATCGCGCTCATCAAATGGCTTTCCTTATATTAACTGACACCTTAAAATTAAAACAAACAAAACCAGTTAAGCCTCATATTTGATAGAAAGCAGAGCAAGCTAAACGTGGGGATCAAATGATATTAGGCATGTTTATTTTTTGCAAAGGGAAATGAATGCATTGAATATATATTGTTTTTCTGGACTTTCAGAGAAATGTTGGCCTACTGGGTACTCAGATTTGAAAGAAACTGGGAAAGTTACGATTATGGAAGCAAAAAGAGAAAAGAGCAGAAAAACTAAATGTCCTTTTTGGTTTCATGTATGACTTTGCCATGTGCACTGATCATATGTTTTAAAACCAAAAGGGCACTAACACATAGTGCAGATATCAATGCTAAAACTTATGTAGGTTTACTCAGTTTATATATGGAATTACAAGCACAGGTAGATATGTGATTTTAGGGTTTTCCTCCATTTAGTTTGGCATTCAAGTTTCTAGCGCTGGACTGTTGTGCGTGCAGGTTTAGCAGAGAATGAAGTGTTATTCAGCTGAAGCGTTGAAAATGTCCTTTTTTCCTGCAGACTGACATGGGCTTGGCCATGAGTTTTAACACAGGATTTGTGGTAGCCCAGTGTGGGCTTTTTTTGCTTTGTTTTGATTCAATAGAACGGGGCTCCAAGCACAAAATGATGCATCCTTTCTTCCTTAGACGTGCATTTGGCAACCAGGGGAGGGCTGTTTTGTGACCTCCATCTGCTGTGGACTCATGATGTTACCTACAGGCTTCAAGGTGTGTTTTATTTAAGTGTCTGTCTGAACATTTAGCCTTCAGAATATGCATTTTCTGTTCTCTATTATACATTGTTCTGGTAGTAAAAATTGTATATATGTCAAGCAAGTTTCATTTCTACCTCAATAGTGATACAAACTTTGTTCTTAAGTGATACCAGTACTCTGTTTGTAAATCACTGTTGGTGTTGAAATTCCTGACAGAAGGGGATGTGCTCAATGTGCTTTTTGTGACCACCTTTGTTCCAGGGAGAAGTATATACATAATTAAAGCTAATATTTCTTGGACTATGCTCAGACTCCATCATCGTGTTATCCTCACATGGCCTCCAATACCTGCCCCAGCTTGCATGAGGTGCCAAAATGATGATAATTCACTCTTTCACGGGTCTGAAAGAGTTTTGTAAACAGAGCCAGCTAGTACATTCTTGTTCTAGCAGTGGTGAAAATGAGATAACTGTTTGATTTTTACATATCTAATAGCTTACTTAGGTCAGACTTACCTGGCTTCTAGCCCCGTATCCTATCCTCTTGGGCCACGCTACAGAGGATATAATTTTTTAATATTGAAATGAAGAAATCTTTAGAGTCACCAAAAACCCCATTATTTTCTGTGATTTCAGTGACAAAAGGCTGATGCTCTCACGTCGGCAGCAAATGCTGGATAATGAAAGGAGCTCCATGGGGTTCTTAAAAATGCTTTTTACTTGCCTTTTCAAAGTTGAGATCTTATAGCATATTCTTATTCGGTACGATGATATAGCTGATGAATTATTTTTTAGATCAGAGAAGAATGCTGATGAGTTGGATTTGGTATTGTAGCTGTCATTGAAATAGAAAACATTATCTTTACTAGAAAATACATTTTGAAGAGTCTTGCTTGTCTTTGCTTTTTGAGTGTCACACAGATGATAAAAATATGTATTCCAACAATCAGGATAAATAGGCTTTTCTTGTGAGTCATCAGGCTCCCTCCTGTCAGCTGAATGGGGCGTGTGGCTCTGAAGGGGGCACTGTGCTCTTGTTCAACACTGGAAGTGTATAATGGAATTATACAAGCCAGTCGTCTTTTTTTTTTGCTGAACTAGATGCCAATTTAAAGCTGTTCTCCTTGTCTCCTACATAGCGCTTGCTGAGGTTTTGCTTGGCCATATGGAGACAACAGCCAGAGGAGGATGCGCTGTGCTGAGCTTTCCTCTCCCCTCTGTTTTAACATGCAGGGGCAGCGACGAGAGCGGCTCATTCCAGCACCTTCCCTCTCCTGATGCTGCCTGCTGCCCACTAAGGGTAAACTCCGAACAGGGTCAGAGTATATACTTGTTTCTTGCACAGTCTAATTTTCCTCCTATACCTAAGAATAGACTTGCTGAATGCGGAGTATGACACTTGTATTGAACGTTGCTCCTGACTCATCTCTGGGGCAATGTGTTCAAAGTGAAGTGGGCTAATTAAAGTATGGGTCTGCGTGCGTCAAAACCTCTTTGTGGTGTAATCATGGAATGTCATCTGGGATTTTTAAAACATGAGATGTTGCACAATCCGATAAGCACAGAAGAAGAATGACTTGTATTTTATACTTTTAGTATGCTACAGGGACGGGTTGAACTCTGCAGCGGGAAAGTCCTTTACAGCCTAGAGGGGATATGGTGGTGACACCTGCAGACCACTCAGCACCTTCTGCCGGCTTAACTGGTTTTGCTGAAGAAGTGGTATTGCCTGTAGTAATTTTTCTGAAGGAGGGGTGGTTTGCCATGGTTGCCAGAGGTTGGGGAAGTGGACAGTGTGACACTCCATGGGAGTTTGGGGAGAGCTTGCTTGGCTGGCGGGTGGATTGATGACTTGCTTGCTAGAAGGGCTCAGTCTCTTACGATTAGTGGTGGAACAGGTCTCCCAGTTTGAAAGGCAGGTTCGGGTTCAGAACTTGCAACCCCTCCCTACTGTCCCCCTGACTTTAGAGATGTAGGGATTTCTGTCTCTGACAGCTGATTAAACTTAGTTCAACATGTAGGTTGGAATCTCTGAAAAAATAATCATTTTCTCTAATGGCTGGAAAGAGCTGTTGCAGTTAAGAAATATTAAATAATTAACCTTTAGTCCTTAGAAATAAGAAGTTTAGAAATCACTTTAGTGCCTCAGATTTCAACAGAGGGCAGTGTGACATTGCTATATGCATCTCCGGAGCATTTTCTGTTGTGATGATTTATGTGAAGACTCTTCCACTCAGTGTCCTCATTAAGCTTATTATAGGAGTAATAGCATTGCTGAAAGCACAGGGAAGATGTAAAACAGAAGTGATTTTTACAATGGCTAGATGTGGTAAAGGCAGGATAAACTGGAGAACATTTTAAGGTAATGGATGGAGTCAATTACAGCAGCATCCCAGGATCCAGGATAGCAAAAAGGGTTCTGCAGGGAGCCACGCGGAGAGGTTATTGTTATGGATCAGTTCCTAGTTGGGGAATATTTCATTGAGTTTGTTTGGTGCACAGACCTCAGCCAGAAGGTTTCGGGCTATAGATTCTAGTTACGCTGAGCTGTTTCTGCTCTCTCATTATCTGGATGCCCCGAATGGCCGTGGTCTCCAGAGCAACAGAGCGCTCTGTCAGGACCAGCTGATTTAAGTGGTCCCCCAAAAGGATGCTGTGCGCTCCTGTCAGCATCACCTGCTGCACAGGTTGTTTCAGACCGATCTCTTATAGCTGGTGTCTCACAGCTGTTAATAACTAGTGCCTGGGAAGTCGCATTTTAGCAACATAGGCCCGGAAAGGGGCTTTCTGGGTCATTGAGTTCAGTCTCTTGCTATCATAGAAAACCGTATCATATAATCCCCTTCAGAAATTTATCACACTTCATTTTAGAGCAGACATCGCCTTACTCCAGGGGTGACCTAGCTCAGAGGGCTCGGAAATACAGAAACCCAACCTACTTTTCATCCACTCCCGTTCTCTGCTTGGCGGAACTCATGTGAGGAGACCCTACCCCAAAATACCTAACAGAAAGTGTAACTATTTCATCTGCTAAACAGATCAAACAAACCCAAACAATAAGTCTTGCGTTGGGATATTTTGCGTAAGAAAGTAAGTATTTGTGTACACCCGGTAGGAACGCCATGTTTTGTACTCTGCCTGCTAGCTCTACAGCAGCAGTTAATTAACAAACACAATTCCCAGAGCTGTGTTGACATTAATCATTGTTGCTGGTGCACAAACAAAGATGTTTTGGCATGAAAAGGTGCTTTGGCAGATGAAGTTCTTGCTGTTGCTAAACAGAACAACAGCATTAATTTAAGATCAGTTTAAAACATAAGGGAAGAACTGATGTTCATGAAGGGAAGAGAGCAAAGCGTCATGGAGAAAGGTCCCTGCAAGAAAGGAACAACTGTGAGCATAAAGGTTAAAATATTTGGATGTTAGAATTAAACTACTGTAAGCAAGGAGTGGCGGTCTGCTAACATGAGACATAAACACGCAGAATTGTTGTGTGAGAATAACTCCCCTCCATGGTCAGGCTGGTCTCTGGCTGTGGGATCTCCTGGGAGCTTGGTGGAAGAGCTGGACCCTCGAGATGGAGGATGAACTCGTGCTCTTCTCTGTCCATTAGCTCTTTCACTGCAGAAATCCTTTTAGCTCAAAAGCTCTTGAACTTCTTGTATGTTAGAGCTGCAGCAAAGACTTGTTGGCCAAAAGTGGGCTTGTTGTCATCTTGTTCTCCATGACCAGTGATTTCTGTTTAAATATAGTGTGTATCACTCAATTATATTGTATCAGTGAAGGAAAAATCTGGCACTGAGCATAAAGAGAAAGAAGTGAAACTGGGTTTTTAATCATCTCTTAAACTCACTGTTCTCCACAACTAACTTGCATGGCGTACATGTGTCCTCATGAGTCCCTGGAAGAAAGACGGGAAAGAGCTTGTAAGCATGTCAATAGGAATGAGCTTGTAAAGCAGGGCTGAAGCTGTAAGCAGGACGTCAGATGGGAGGGCTGGGAAGATATGTGAATAGGGAAAATGAGAAAAAACATATTTCAAGAGACTATTTTATGATATGCAAAATGAAGATAAGCAGTATTTAACTGGCTTTATTGAAAATTAAGCCTATATTTAGCCTACCAAATGGTTGAAATGACTTTTAAAGGAAATATACTATACACAGTTTGAATCCAGATTTCTACTATTGAAGTTTGTTGCATGGTGGAATGATGTATGTGGTTACATTAGCTCCAGTCACAAACGGCCTGCTCCCCGGCAGCTGCTCCGTACACTTATTATTGCTATTCCAGAAATCACAGTAATTACAGCTGTGAATGCATATGCATTTTCCCCTTCTGCAATGACGAAGCAGCTATGCGTCGCTATAAGAGCATATCTTCAAAATTGCCCCTGTTGTTATTTGGCTGAATAATTCTTGCACTGCTTGCTATGGTATAGGGCAGTAAAGCTCCCAGTTCCTTTAACAGAACTTGTTTTGTCATCCTGCAGCATACTGGATAAGCTCCCACTCTTGGGAGAGAGAGTTTCCCTGCAGATTGCTGATTTCAAGTCGTTCTGATCATTTTTGCAAGAAGGTAACCTGAGACAGCATCGTTGCTCATGTTCTGTCCTTCTGGAAGGATCCCCAGCTTCTGACTGTTGCTGAAAATCTGTGCTTTTTAATCTCTAGCAAGAAAAGACAGAGGAAGGCAGCAGGCAGTGGTATTCGTGCATTAGACTCTCTGCCATTTCTCAGTGTGGCTGCAAAACAGCAGAGTTTATCCAACATGCTTGAACTGCCTTTGTAGATGTATTTCCTGCGTTTCGGATGCTCTCTGGAATAGCAGGTTGTGTTTGAGCGAGCGAGCCGAGAGCTCGGGAGAGGGCAGTGCGGCTCCAGGGCTCGGGGGTGCTGGTGCTGAAAGCCTCTGCCTCCTTTCCTCCATCTGTCAGCAAACCTATGACAATGTCAAACTGTAGCATTTCATAAATGTGAACAAAATACAGTTTAACAATCTGATTTCACCCCATCTCCAAACTGCTTGCAGACATTTTTTTCTTGGCAAAATGCCTGTTGAGTCAAAATTCACTTTGCAATTTGATTTAACAATGTTTGTTTGTTTGTTCTCCCTCCAGTTGAGCCCCCACCCCAGAAGTAGCTTTCTGAATAGTTGTGTTGAATGACAGACGAATTGTTTCATGGTACTGTACTGTGCTGTGATACTGGGATTTATTGTATCTGAATACTTGATGCTCAGCACTGGTATTATAGTTTTATGTCTTGGGCATATGCAGTCCCAATGCTTTATGCACTAGCTAACGGAATGAACAAAGCACCTTCTGAAAGTATTACAAAAGCAGTGTCTACTTGCATACTGAGCAGAAGAACAAGCTATTATTAAATTACTGTGGTGAAGAAGAACATTTCCTTCCACCCTTAGGCTAATATTAAGTATTCTCAAGGTCAATTGTAAGATAATATAGAGACAGACAAGAAGCATAGGTGCTGTCAGTTGTATTTTTTGTTTTCATTTAACTGTAGCCCTAAAATCAAAATTATTTATAGCTGTGATGTATGTCCCTGTGACCCTGGCTCCTCTAGTTCAGGAGTGCCCTTATTTGTGTTCAAAAAGAAGCTGCAACTTCTTTGAGTCACTCCCTTTTGTGCATATTGGACAGTAGAAGATGCCTCGAGTTTTCTTGGCTTGCAATTTTAATTACAATTTTTTGTGCTGCATGGGTATTTGGTCTTTTCAATACATGGCAAGTCCAACATACTGGGACTGCTTAAATAGGACTGCTTGCGGACTATCATGCAGTGATTTGCATGGATGTGCAATTAATAGATCTGATTTGATGTTGTAAGGATATATAGAGGTGCAAACATAAGGGATTTGAACTTTAAAGGCAGATTTACACTTCTGACTTGCTTGTGTTGAAGCTGGAAAAGCTGGGGTAGGGCATTCCCTCGCTGGGCCAGTGGCTGATGTTCCGTAGGTCTGAGTGCGCGCCCGGAGGTGCCGGCGGCCTGAAGGGTGATGCTGTGAGCGCGGCACAAGGGTGTGATGGGGCATGTGGATGTTAGATCATAAGGCTTATCTTTGAATTTCCCTTAAAATTAGTCCAGCATCACTGACATCAGAATGATTTTTAAACATTTCAATGTTGAATATTACTTTTATGTGTGCGAACTTTGCTGCGGGTAGAGGATAATACAAAAGAAATGCAAAATGCTGGAAAAATTCCAGTGAGCCATTTTAAAAGTAAAGAGCCTATTTTTAATCTATTTCCGTATACATACTTAAAGGCTTTAAACAAGGGCTTATTCAGCCATTCTCCTGCTCATCATTCACAGCAGTATCATTTCTAACTTCTCACGTGTCCTTGAGCAAGTCGCTTAACCTTCTTTTCCTCAGTTTCCCATTTGTGAAGTGCATGGAGGTAATAACGCTTGTCTACTTCACACAAAGGACACAAAGTGCAGCACTTAATTTAAGCATAAATGCCAGCCCTGCTGAAGTCAAGGCAGAAAAAACTGTATGATTTTATGCTAATTTTATACTAACCTTATAATCTATTTAATTAAATAGTTGCATGTGTGCTGGTTGAATGTACGTCAGTCTTGTGAGCAACTGCAGAAATGGAGACGTGACTGCATATACATGAGATGTTTTGGAGGTTTTATGTCAGCTGGCTGTGGGTAGGTATCTCTAGCTGTCGTTATTTACTAAAACAAACATAGTTTGCTATTGTGTGGATTATGTGTGCCTGTGTAACTCTATCAGTCCAGCTGATAGGTTTGTGAGAAAAATTGTATAGGAAATCCAGCCTGTGAAAAGTGACTGATTCGTACCCTGCTCTGCAAGCAGAGAGTTAATTTTTGCCCGTCTGAAGGTTTTCAAACCTTCTAATGAATGAAGGTGAATTTCGATCAAATCTGAGTCAAATGAAGAATGGCCTTTTTTGAGCTTCCATGGGTAATTCAGTTTTCTTTTTGTTTTAATTTTTTTTGCTACTTCAGATTTTAAGTGTTTCACAGTCATTCTTGGATAGAAAATTCTGGTCCGGCTAGCTACATGACTATGTGCTTATCATGTTTATGACAAGGAGTTTCTGGAAGTTAACGGTATGTCGGCTCTTTGTGTTAATCCCTGTGTGGCTGATTGCTCTGGTATACGCTGGACTTGCGGTACATACTGGAGCTGCATTCATTTTGAAGTTAAGCATGTGCTTGTGTGCTTTCTTGAAAACAAATGGGCTTTAGCAAGGTAACGAACACATACTTAATTGGGACTCAATAATTAACTTCCTCTTAATTTGCATAAAAGGCATTATCAAATGTATCACTGTGATGCATTTTCCTGTCTTGCTCTTGTAACTCAACGTTCAAAAAGATGATGCGTTGTTGCAAGCGCTTTTCCCCACGTTTAGTTTTGCAGAGCTCCGTTCCTCACGTTTCCTTGCCAAATAGCTCCGTGAGAACCAATCAGGGAATGTGACAAATGTTGAGAATGTTTCTATCTTCCTCCGCTGCCAGTGGAGCACTCATTCTGTTTGCAGGATGTCAAATGATGTGTGCAGGCAATAAGCTTGCTTCACTAGCACTCAGTAGGGGGAAAGGAAAAACTAACAGGGCCTCTGCTCTGTCTTTATAGGTGAAGCGAAAGCATAGATACCTCAAATGCTACTTTCCAAAGTTCATTACAATTTTCTAAAATATTAACTTGTTTCTTTCTTATGCACAGGCTTTTTTCCATTCATTTCAGAGCCTAAATTTAAGGCATTACATACGTTTTTATGTAAGCAACGATTAGACGGTTATCAGCTGTATTCTAATCTCACCCCTCTTATTCTAAGGCAAGTTAATGTGGACAGGAAGATAACGCAGCAGTGTTATGAAATTAATACTATCATGAAGTGTATTTTTTTTGCTGTTCAAGGCTTGATTATACAACTTGTTATTCATGTAGGTTCAACTATACTGAGTTCCCTTGGGCCATTCAGATTTTATGGTAGTGCAAGTGAGAGGAGAAGCCGGTCCTCGTATTCGTATATTGTCAGCATACACCTCGGCCTTCTGAAGCACTGAGTTCATGTATTTGTCTGCGCTGTTCCCCTCTGCTGCCTTTGGTAGGGGCTGTCACTTCCCATGGAAACTCAGTGTCAAAAATAAAGGCCAGATGTTACACTTCACCCCCAGTGCAACCCCTACCAAGGGCGTGCAGTGCCCCCAAAGTACAGAAGTCTTGATCCCATGGGTCGGGTGCTGTGTTCATGTCAACACACGGGCTTGGAGTTGTGTCTGTAGCCCTTGCTGTGCTGCGCTGCTCCTGGAGGCTTTGTTTCACAGTGTCTGGAATTCTGTCGTTAGGGTATAACCTGGAATTTGTGCTAATTGTGATAAAACTGTGTTTTATCAAATGTATACCAAAGTGTGGTAGGTAAAAATAATTGTGAACACTAACTAGCAGGTGGCCCATAACTCTGTGTGTGGGGTGAGTGTCCAAAATAGAACTTTTGAGCTGAGGAAGAAGACTGGGATGGGATGACTGTAAATTCTGATAGTGCCTGGATTAAACAAGTGGCACATGCCGAATCTTCCAGCTAATAGGGAAACATAAACCAGAACCACAAATTAGGAGGCTGATCATGCTCAGATCTAGAGAACTGAAGCCTTGGGGATCTGTAAAAGCAGAGCTTTGAAAAAGAAGAGTTCCTAAAGGAGGAGGTCACAGAAAGTAAGGGGACCAGGAAGGAGGTGATGATGGTCCTGGCCAGAGGAAAGGTCCTGGAGATCAGCGATGGGGTGTGAGGGGCTGGATCCCAGGGGTGCCAGGGACCAGGGACAATGCACAGCCGGGGCGAGGCAGCGCTCTGCCTGACCTCGCTGGATGAAGTTGAGACCTGGTGAACAAAGGTGGCACTGGGGGGAAGAGAGCAAGCGAGACAAATAAGCACCAGTATCCAGTTCTACTACAGAGTGTTGCTTACTCTGTCTCATCTATGACACAAAGTGGAGAAAAAACCCTTTGTGCAGTTTCAGAAACATTCTTTACTGTATCTGTTTGACTTTGTGGATGTTTTTAGCGGCTGTCCATTACAATATATGCAGACAAAGCTTATTGCGATAGCTCTTGTGTGGGCAAAATTCTCTCTTGGGAACTTCTGGGAAATACTCAGCTATGTTATGTTTCTGTCACGTGTGTCTGGAAATATCACTGGTGTCAATAGGAGAATCACATCATATTACGCTGTAGGTATGAAGGACACGATCCATTCTAGCAAGGTATTTTCAATAAGCCAGATCTCAAAAAGAGATCCAAACAATCGTTATGAGGAACAGAAGAGATATTAGTCAAAAATATTGGTTTTGAAGGTGCACAACTTTGAAGGGACTTCCAAAAGCAAATGTCAGTTGTTTGGCGGTTACATATTTCTTGTACTTGACAACAGAGTTGGGAGAGATGAAATTGGCATTTATAAGGGAGCTGGGAAATGCATGTTTTCTCTCTTAGCAGCATGAGTGATGTTCAGGTCTTCCTCATGCTTGCACAAGTAGGTTTACAGAACAGAACTGCACTCTTTATTATCAGTGTTCTTCCAAGAAACAATTCTGCCTGTGTTATTATATTAATATATTATTGCTTCTTTTTCCCAGTAGACAAAAACATACAAGGAACATTCCTATATATTATCAGGTTCCCTTGTGCTTTATTACAATTTTTAAACTAAAACTATACAATAGAAACATTATCTTTAACATCGTTTTATGTGAAGGGTAGCAGGATAGCAAGGAGTAAGGTATCACATGAGTTCTTCCCATTTCTGGCTTGGATTATGGGCCAAAGGAAAGAGATTCTGACTCTGTCCCTGCATAGTGGATTGGCAAAGGGAGTGGGCTTGGAAGGATGAGCAGGTCTGTCCATCCTGCTTGTCAGCTGCTGTGGTTTCTCCTGAGAAATGCAACAAAATCCATTTCATCTCCTCTAAGAGGTGATGTAACTGAATCTGGTGTTCCTCATTTGATTTGGAAGATACCTCCCTCCGAAGGGCCCTTCTTGGGATAGTTTACTCATATGTTGCTCATGTACCTTGATTGTGTCAGGCACTTGTGTCTTATAAAATTAATGTTGTTGCTATAAGACCACCTCAATAATATTACAATCTAAAAATGCTTATGAACAAAGAGTTCATTCATATCCTCTGTCATCCAGTAATTTCTACCGAGGAGCTTTTCCATCTAGTAATTTTGATCTGGAAGAAGCCTGTGTGTAGTATTCATGTAGAATTGATGTACTAAGTTGCATAAAGTTTCCCTATTGCGTCTTAGGAAGGAAATAAATATTCCAAAGAGTAGAGGTTATGAGTCCCAGTGAAAAACAACACTTTAGTCTAACTGCACATACAGGCTGGTAAATATACTGCCTTCTGTCAAGGAAGGAGAACTATAAATGCATATTAGCTGAATCTGTGCCAAACAGTATGACTGCAGTTGGATCGTCTCAGTGATAGAGAAAGTACTACTTCATGTCAACATAAATTTTTAGATTATTTTCACGATGGGAAAAAAACCTCCTTGTTTTAGCCCTACTGCGATGTTATATATCAGAAATACAGAATGCTGATTGTATAAATTTCAAACCCAGGACAATTTAGAAAGATGAAATGTTCTAGACATCTTGTGGTATCTGTGGCAATTATGTGCATCTTGTTTCTTAGAGAGGTTTATTTAAGTTTATGTTCAGTTCTAGAAATGAGAAAACAAAAGGAAAGGTGTCATGTGGAAATTCAACCTGCCAGAGGGATACTAAAAGGACTGCAAGGGCAATTCAGCTTCATTATTTCCCACTGAGACAAGTACAGAATAGAGAATTTAGAAAGCTGGTTTATTGTTTCATTTACACAGAGGACAAGTGATTGCGAACGCACCTCCGTGAGGCTCGCCTGTCTGACAAGGAAACAAATACCTTCAAAAATTGGCCGAGCTTTGGGTAAGACCAGTCTCGTGTCCTTTACACCTGGCCTTCAGCAGCAAGCTCTGATGGGAATCTCAGAGCTGCCCTTCATTTAAGTTGGGGCGAAATACTGGGGAAGGGCTTAGGTAAGGATTGTAATTGCTCAAAGCATTAAGGTTGAAAATAGCTGCTGGCGGGAGTTATTCTCCACTATGACAGTATCCAGGAATTACAGTCAGGGGTGCGATAGCCTGTCATTAACATCAGCACCCAGGATAATGATACAAGTAAAACTGGTGTACTTTATTACATTCTTGCTGTCATTTAATTGCCTGATAATAGGTTTTCATAACAATAGAGGCCCATGGAAAGTTGGCTGGAGTAATCCCAACTGGTGTATTAACTGTAGCACAGTTGCCATTAACAAAGCGAGTTGTTTGGGGAGGTCATTCAGAACAGATGGCTATTATTTAGGGAAAGTAGCTGTAGAACTGTGTCTCATGAGAGAATCTAAAGTTCCCATATTTAATATGAACTCTATGAAAATGCGCAAAAGGGTTCCCAGGCCCGGGCAGACAAAAGAAGCGTGATGCTGTAAAACTGCACAGCGGAGCCGTTGTGAACAGTAAGTGCTGAGAGGCAGAATGTGGGTTTTTGCTTTGTTTTTAATGCTGTCATATATTCCCTTCTCTTAATGAACTTAACCATAAGCAGCGTATTTTTGTTTCATTTTATGAGCCTGTTTTGTGTGCATATATACAGACTGCATGCAGAGCATAGGCAGACTACCACCTTTGAATAGTAGTATTAATTAATATTAATAATACATAATGCTTACATGCAAATGTGTGCTTACATATGCAAACATGGGGGTTCAAACATGGTGATGCAAATGTTAAAGCGCTGGTGTTTGTTACATTTGATGTTAAGGAACTCTAGTGGGATTTTCTTCTCATGAAAGAGCTCATGTCTCGTTTGATCACTCTGGGATGCAGGTTTAAGAAAATTAATTAGTTGTAGTGGAGTGGACTATGAATTTCATTTTCATGAGTATTGGACAAGCTGTTTTGTAATTTAGTTGTAATTTCCAGTGTGAGGATGGGTACACAAGAGGACAGCACGTGTAACCATCATGGTTTTGTTACTGGAAGGTGAGGCTGAGACACAATAAGGATGTTTTCCAGAGAGATTTCTCATACAAATGGAAGTCGTAGCTGCCAGTCAAATCTCTTTTCCATTTGTGACTCCCAGCTTTCACTTAAAAATCCCAATGAATAACAAAAAACAAGTTAAAGTCCTGTGAAAGACCATATAGAGCAACAAAGTGTGTTTTGAAGAGCCCTTTTACCACCCTCATGTAGATGGGAAAAAAATACAATCCCAGCTTCCTAAATCAATCTAAAATTGCCAGATACCAAATATTCCTGCCATAAGAGACATCTGAGCCTCTCAGAGAAGGAATATATTACTTTTTGGGGTTCTCTTTTTTTTTAATGTTTGTTTTACTGATATGATAACATTATTGGGAGAGAGTAACAACAGGGTGTCACTTGCTTTTATATTGACAGCATTGCAGAACTACCTAATAGTGTTTTGTATTAGTATGGTGTCTTTCTTCTGTGTGACAGGTGTAGTGTTGTGTGATGGGAAAACTAGCCATGGGATATCTGGGGGATGCCGACCATCAGCTGTGGCCAAAGCCGCCGATGTAGGGGCTTCTCCAGAACCCACTGAAGCTGATAGAGAAAAGCTCAGTGGGCTCTGGAACAGACTTGGGATCGAAGAGTTTCT
Source organism: Nesoenas mayeri (assembly GCF_963082525.1). Lineage (NCBI taxonomy): Eukaryota > Metazoa > Chordata > Aves > Columbiformes > Columbidae > Nesoenas > Nesoenas mayeri. Next base: position 19,349,393 of record NC_137547.1, read on the forward strand.
TCCATGAGAAGGATGATCTGTTCCCAGAAAAGAAGTTTGGTGAGCATAAAACTTCTCTCTTCATTTGCACGACAAGACTTTCAAGCTGAATTCATGGCAGCTGCCTCTTGGGGATGTAAACTTCTCAAAGAGGGAACTGAGTCTTGCTTCAAATCGCACGGGCTCGGCTGGATTTGAAGTTTTCTTAGTTTTGCTGCCTGTTTGCAATCCAAAAATCTACCTCATTCTTGTGTTACACAAACCTCCTCTGTGTTTGTGCATAAAGCAATGCCTTTAATCAAGTTTTGCTCTAATGGTGGGGAATGTTATTAATAATATGTAAAAGCTATTTAGTGTAATTAAAAGTGGGGAAGAAAGTATTATTTTACAATTACGCTGACAGTTTGTCTTTGATCTTGGAACCTTTGTGAAGGTATGTTAGTAATAAGAATGAATGCCCGCTCGTTTTAACCTCATAGTAAAGCTATGCTTATGTTTACTAAGCCAGAACTGCCCTCTGAAGGTGAAGTACCGTGTTCATTGTACTCCGGAATGGGACCAGTTGACTTTTTTAACCTTTCTTCCCACATCTTGTCACTTCTGCATTATGAAGCTCAAGTGAATTACCTTAAAAAAGGAATTGGTAAAATGACAACAATTTTTGCAAGCATTTAAATAATTTAGAAGGCTAATAAAATACCAGAGCACAGGGAGCTGGAGTTGTCAGTTTGTTTGTAGGTGACTTGAAAGAGAGCACAGCACTCTTTCTGGCTTCCTTGCATGGCAGCTTTGCTTCAGAGCCATACAATAACTGTATTTGATAATGGCATTCGGCCCTTATGTACAGGTGCTCTACGTTTAGCTATTGCTTAATGTACTCTCAAGTAGGTATTTCTGTTATTTTGCCTTACTAAGTCAGTGTTTTTAGACTTGGACATCAAACAAAGGATTGTATACACATTACTGTAGCTTCTGTTTTCCTTCTCTGCTTCTCTCTTCTGAGCCAGCTCCAGCTTACTAATGCAGGTGTTGGTAGCACAGGACCTTTAGGAACTTGGAGAGAGCTGCCAAAGCTACTTAAGAAGCTGGATGGATATTCCAGCAGCCTAGCCATGCTAACAGCTACAGCTATTACACCAGCAGTACCCGAGCTTTGGGACTTAAACCTAGCTGATATATTCATCCCTGGCTGTACGTTGCATTAATCCTACATGACCCAGTGCTGAGAAGATGCAGATTTTTTCAGGAATGGATGCAAGTTTCAGAAAGTTGTGCTGATTGTTTAGGGGTGGCATGAAAATTTTACCCTGCTCTGTATGTGTTAGCTCCAAATATTTAATCTGTGATGCAAAGCTATTTTGTTAGCCTCTTTTTTAGAAAAGTAAATTTATGACTCAGTAGTTGACAAGAGGGCGAATGATGCTGTGCCTGTTTTCCTTCTCCTCCTCTCAATTTCTTACATTTATTGTAAAGACTAGGAGGCGGCTTTGGAGTATGTTTTAAGAGCCGTCATTCATGTCACGTCTAGGTTCCAGAGTGCTTGAAAATCAAAATTACGCATGATGGCAACACTGCCTGGAAATTATTTTGCTTACCAGTGGAAAAGAAACAAAGACTGTACCGTATGTGTTGAACTCCAGAGGGGAATTACCATTTTGGATGGATGGATGTGAGATTGCAGAAAACATTCACTCTGCTCTTGGGTGTGTTTGTGAGGGACGAGATGTGTGCAAGTGGGAATCACAACTGTCTGCTCCTGCTGCACAATGTCACTTGTACAAAATCCCCTAAAATGGGTCACAGAGTTTCTGTTGTGTAGCCAGTTGTGAAGACTTTGCATGGCCGCACATATTCTACCGTTTTCACCCCACATGTTTACCGTCTTCCTTGTATAAATCTTGCATGCATGCACTGCTCCCTACAGAGATTTCACAAGGAAAACTCTTTCTTCCTTCGTTAGCCTCCAGATAGCAGCAGAATACCTGCTGTCGGTAGGTTATTACTCGATTTCCACCCCACGTATTTATAATGTTATTAATTCCCCTTCATAATATTAAAAATGTTAATGCAGTGTTTGCTAAGTCTCCTGTTTCCCGGTGAGAATAAGACCAAGCTGTTTAATCTTTCCACACAACCCGCTGCAATTTTTGAGAATTGTTATCATTTTGATTACTCTGTAATGCACCTCCCAGCACAATTATGAACTCTGTAAACTGAAGCTGCAGCAAGCTGTTTGTCGGAGATTCGGGCCCTGGTGAAGAAGCCTTTGTAAACTGGCCCTTGAAATCTGTGCTTCCTGGCCAGCCTGTCTATTGAGTGTGCGTTTGTTTTGTGCGCCATTGACACCCATGTCCTTGGGTAAGGATCCTTCAGGAGAAAAAGGCAGCTTGGGTAGGGTTGGAGCAGACAACACGGTGCTCTAGGGGAGCCCAGTAAAGCGCCTTGGGCAAAACTTTTGAAAATGAGAGTTATACGTGAAAAGAGGGGAATGAAAATGGGCAGTGAGCAGGAGATTGCTGTGGGGCTCAGCCGTTCGCATGGCAGGTTCTGCAGGGGGGCCCAGGTGATCTCAGGTGTGCACACAGGGTCTAACTTCTCGTGTTCTGTAGAAGCTGGTCTGATCACAAGGCTTCCGACTTGGTTTAGTGTGAATATTATATTGCATTGCTAGTGGCCACCTCATAACAGTCAAACAGGAATTCTGAGGAAATGTCTGTCTTCTGAATGGAGTTGCACACCTTTTGTTTTTGAGATCTTGCAACATCTAAATGGATTTTCCTGGGTCTCTTTCCATTTTCTTGTATGTTGCCTAATGTTTTTCCCCTCTTCTAAAAATTGTATTTTTTCAGTTCTTTGTCTATTTGAGATAACACCTGCATGTTGTTGTGACCAAAAAATAAGATATTTAATTTGTTGTTGCTAAAAGGGTCGCGTGTTGTCCTTCATAGACCCTGGGGAGAGCACAGAGGAGGGAGGGTCACCATCCTGCTGCGAGGAGAAAGCTGCTGGGTGCTGGATCTCATTCTTTCACACTCGGTGGTGCCGCCATCCTTCACTTCTGCAGGTCTGGGGACACGATGGCGTGCAGGGATTCTCTTTATTTGGGTTCCAAGTGTGAATCGCTTCAGTAAAATAAAAAAATGTAGAAAAAGTTGTAACTACTTAACAAAGGAATAACAACAGGATAAAAATAGCAGAATGTTTCCGTAGAGGTTGTATTACAATTGTCTCTGGCTATGGGGTAGGCTGTGAGATGAATAGGTGTGTGGGTGACTTGAAAAATGACATCAGATATTTTGTGAGCCATGAGTTAAAGCATATACATTGCTACCCACAGTGACTTATTTCAAGTGGCTTATATTTGGCACAGTATGCCTTTAGATTACAGAAGGAAATGCTAAGCATGGAGCTCTTATTGCTCCACTCAGGCTTAGCAATTATGAAGAATAAAAAATTTACCAGAGCCTAAGCTCTTAGATAGTTATGAGCATGGGGAGAATTAAGGGACAGGAAAATTATAGCAACCCAGCTAAACCACTATAATTAAGGCTGAATTGCTTTTTGTATTATAGCATTCATGAAGTAGAATGTTGAAATAAGTGAAAAGTAAAAGCTCAAATACTGTTTCAGGCTGAAATTTTGTTAGGACAAATCTGTTTTATCTAACAACATGTGTGTAACTTCCAGTTTCTCTCCTTCTCCTCCTGTTCTCATTGGTCGCGCCTTGTCCTCCAGATTCACGTGTCTCCTGAGCTCCCTCCCTGGGGAGGGCTGGGCTGGGACAGCCTGCGGGTCCAGCCCTTGCCACACTCAGCGCTCTTTACAGAAGTCACAGTATCACAGTATGTTTGAGATTGGATCATCTAGTCCAATCCCCCCATGGAGCAGGAACACCCAGATGAGGTTACACAGGAAGGTGTCCAGGCGGGTTGGAATGTCTGCACAGAAGGAGACTCCACAACCCCCCTGGGCAGCCTGGGCCAGTGTCCGTCACCCTTACTGAGAAGAAGTTTCTTCTCAAATTTAAGTGGAACCTCTTGCGTTCCAGCTTGATCCCATTACCCCTTGTCCTATCATTGTTTGCCACCGAGAAGAGCCTGGCTCCATCCTCATGGCACTCACCTTTTATATACTTATAGACATTAATAAGGTCCCACCTTAGCCTCCTGTTCTCCAAACTAAAGAGCCCCAGCTCCCTCAGCCTTTCCTCACACAGGAGATGCTCCACTCCCTTCAGCATCTTCGTTGCCCTGCACTCCCTGTCCTGCTGGAACTGAGGGGCCACAACTGGACACAATATTCCAGATGGGGTCTCCCCAGGGCAGAGCAGAGGGGCAGGAGAACCTCTCTGACCTACTGACCACCCCCTTCTAACCCACCCCAGGTACCATTGGCTTCCTGGCCACAAGGGCCCAGTGCTGGCTCATGGTCATCCTGTTGTCCACCAGGACCCCCAGGTCCCTTTCCCCTACACTGCTCTCTAATAGGTCATTCCCCAGCCTATACTGGAACCTGGGGTTGTTCCTGCCCAGATGCAGGACTCTACACTTTCCCTTGTTAGAGTCGAGTCGGAGATGCGCTAACATCCTTCACATTCAGATGAAGAACCAAAAGATCACAGATTTCTGGTGGTGGTGTGGCTGTCTGTGGTGCCTGTGCATGTTCCTCGGTCCCCAGGTAATAACTCTGGCATCCAGAGGCTGGTTTCCACTGAAGCTGACAGTAATTTAGAGGCTTCAGAGATACTGGGTTACACCAAGGTTGGTGAAAATCCCTGGCCAGAGGAAAAAGACCTACATTAAAGCTACTTCAGGGGGAAAGTCAGGCAGAACTCAATCCGTGTTCGCTTAGAGAGGCAGCGGCCAGACCAAACCCAATAGCACGAGTTATCGGGCGGGCAAAAGGAGGACATGAGAAGAAGCTGAAAGTATAGAGGGAGGAGGTTTGCAAATATAGGACATGGGTCTTGCTGTTTGTAAGCTTGTTTGGATCAGCAGGTTTGTAATGGGAAAATATTTGAATGTGTATATTTCAAAGGCACCCCTACAGCTTAGGGAGAGAGGCTTTCTTACTGACAGGGAAGGGCACCATAGAGAAGTAGTCTGAAGTCTTAGTGATAAAATATACAAGAAAACAAAATGATCTTTGTGGAGAGAATTCTGAGGCTGATGGTGATATTATGCACAGGTAGACCACGGTAATTAATTACAGCTGTATTGCATTATTCTGACACAATGAGCTAGACTAATGGCACTGCTTAACCCCCCGTTCATAAACCATAAGGCAGTTCTTTGGAAAGTAAGATGCATTCATTTGTGACTCCCTTTAAATTGTATCTTGAGTTATCAAGTGACAAAACTTGGAAACATTTCTGAATGCTGTTCGTGTTCGTGCTAAATTGGTTTCTTGCCAGAGGAAGCGAGGCCACCTTTGGGCGCTTCTGTAAGTCCCAACCAAGCTGAACATTGATCTCAGCACGTTCAAGGACGGGAGGGGGGAACCCACGATTTCGGCCTGAATGGGAGCAGCAGTGAACCTTTTTCCTCTGTTTCTAAATTCTTTTTCATGTAAGCTTTACTGGCTCTTTGTAACCATCTGCTGCAGTGCTGTGCACTCTGAGCTCCTGTAACATTTAAGATGTTGTGTTTGTTTGTTTCTGTGGCTGTGGAGAAGAGCTGGAGGATGCGAGCTCTGAAAGTTCACAAGCAAAAGAGCAAATGAGGCAAAGGGCACCCCAATTTAAGGGAACTCAGAATTCGTTGTTAAAAACATAGCTGGTTAAAAAAATTCCAAGAACTTAAAATATAATTATCAGGCTGTTGTCTCCACCATCTTCTAAGACTTTCAGTTAACCCTAAATCTCCCGTCATGGTGTCCCTGGCTTGTTGGCTGCTGGAAGGTGCATGTGTGACTTTGAGGTCTCTGTATTTTTAAGATGATGAGCTATTTTGGATGATAAAATGTGATTCTTCTCTGAAATAAGTTTAGGTAAAGCTGACAAGACTTTCTGACAGATGAATGATGTATAACAGGAAGGCAGACTTGAACTCAAAACTTGTTAAATGGATGATATTATATTTTCGCAAGGGGCAAGAACATGGTAAAACTAATTTCTCTGTAAGGTATAGACCAGAATTCGGGTTGGAGAATTTCCATTGGCTTTAGTGGCAGTAGGAATAGGCTTGAACAGATTTTAATTAAAAGGAGTAATACGTGTGTGCACCTGTCCCATACTCTTTGCTACTCCATGTTTGTGTCCTACATTTGAAACCTCCCAGCTAATGAAAAGTTATTTGGTACGACTTTATTATGGTACTGAGAATATGGCCTATATTTCTCTGTCTTCTCCTCCTCTTCCTCCTCCTCCTTCATTTTACTTATTATTTTTTTAATTGAGGCTGTTTCTTCCATAGCTTCCATAGCATTAACGGGCCTCATTCTGTGGAAACCCCTGATTTTCCTTGTGATTGAAGTGACCTGCCGTATTAGGGTGGCTTCCCGAGGACTTCTCGCAAAAGGCAGTAATTGCTGAATGCTGAATTATCCTGGGGTTTGCATTTTGGTGGTGTTGCATCCCAGTGCGTCTCAGACACACCATGGTGGTTAGAACGCCGGCAGGCACCGAGGCAGGTGTAGATACCATGTATTGCTGTCAGCTCGGCTGGGAGATCAGTCGGAGCTATCTCGCTGCTCTATCTGCACTCAGGTAACTTCCAGTAATATGTACTGAATGTTTCTCTTGGCTTGATGCAAGAGATTTGAGGCGGCGGCCTCGCTAATTTGGTCAAAATTTGGAAGAAAGAAACCTGAGTGTGAAAGCTGCAGAGGTTATGAGGCCAAGAAAAAACCCACCACAGACCCAAGGGAACACAGATCTGTGTAGAACATCTGCCAGAATTGACCAGTACATCATATTGATAACTGACGATTTTGCAGGGCATCTAGTTTCTTACAGGAAATATTTCCTATATTAAATTTCATTAAGCTTAGAGTAATTTAAAGGACTCTATAAACAGAGAAATAGTGTGAATATTTACACAAATGAGCACTGGTTTTGCCTTCACTTAATTTTGTACTAAATGTAGTATGAAACTCCAAAAAGAGTTAGCTGTAGACGTGATCTGATGCCTAAGGAGGATAGTCTTGAATTATAACTTACGTTAATAAAATAAAATATCCTCTTCAGTTGTAAGACAAAAGAGAAAAGGGAGAGATGTGCGTATTATATTCAAGAACTGTGATACATAAGCATCAATGATTCCATTTGTTTTATATATTTGCTTGTCATTCTAATAGTTTATTATCAGGGATCCAGTCAAAATTGGCAATAAAAAGAACATAGCTTTACTTTGATTCAAAGTCTGCAGCAGATATGCCAGCAGAAAGGATAAATAAGGCATGGAAAATATGCTGTTAATAAGGGAAATACAAGTAGTTCTAAGCATATTTCACACGCTTTTCTTTATTTTGATTTCAAGCAGAGTGTTGAATGCACTTAAATTATTAAGTCACAGTGAATAGTACCTTGAACGTGGGTTGAAATATTCCATTCTAGAGCAAACTTTGGTTTGTTCTTGTAAATCTATTCTTATAAATCATTTGCCGAGAAGAAGAACAAAAATATGGTCCTTTCTGATTTTGTGTACTTTACAGAGAGGAAATATCTTCTTTATAAGAACCTCATTGCTATTCACTGCAATTCTCCGTTCCAAAGGAAGAAATATACTGGAGGATTTTGTGGCATCAGGACTCTACATTATTCTGTCCTTCAATGGCCACATACAATGTATGGGTGGGGGAATATAATGTGACTAAATATAGTTCAGTACCATCACTCATTTTGATGCCAAAAAGAAAAACCATTGGCTGGCCGGGCAATCGTTTGATGAGAGGTCGGTGGCCCTGGGTTGGGCAATTAAACTGCCTTGTGCCCTTTGGACCAGCCCCTTCATCTAACTGTAGGAGTGCAACGGGAGAAAGCCTCCATTTAGAAGGTTTTAAACTACAGTAGCTGTGTGTACAACTGGATTCTACACCTCAGATTATTTTGCTGGCGCTTTTCTTCTTCCTGTGGGAGGAAGAGAAAACAAGGAATTAAATACGGTAATTTTAAACAGTGTATTTTCTATTTTAAGCAGCCAGAAAAATGGTGGGGCTGAGATGACTATTCTCTGAGCTTTGTCAGGTCTGTGGTCATGTCTACACTCCTCCTGCACATCCCTTCTGAAGTCGTTTTGCTCTTTTACCTGTTATTTTTTCATATCCACTAAGCGTGTAGCCAAATATCTTTGTATTTTAAGAGAGGTCTTAAAAAAAATCCCCAACACTTAAACTTGAAGTGAGAGAAAAATTAGTAGAAGCCATGACACCGCCTCGCACATTTTTGCTTGGGAGACTGGGTTCGTCTGTACCACTTTGTGGACATAATTGCTGCTACTTCTGATTCACTAGATTAAAAATTACTGTCTCCACTAGTTTTCTAGGAGAGGTCGATCTTGAGACTGTGGCGGAGAGAAGAAACTGGCTTGCTCTGTTTTATTTAGTAGCCTAACACAAACGCGATGAGAAAATCCATCACTAGAAAGGATCCAGCTGAACGGGGGGGAACGAGGGTAAACCTCAGGACACACTGAAGAGGGTATGGAGTTAAAAAGTTATTAATAGGCCAGGCAGGTACATCTTATATATGATACTGCTGGCGCAGAAATCTACTGAGGGAGACCTTGTTGCTACTCCATTGATTTCAGTTGCATTTGGGAATGCTTTGTACTTTTATGACTAATGCTTGCCTGGAAGTCCCCAGACAAAGTGGAAAAATATGTTTAATAAAAGAAAACAGAAAAGCAAGTTTCTCTTTTCTGAAGGCAAGCGTGTGGATGGACCTCCTGATCTTTCCAGAAAGAAATCTGTAACATCTGGAAAGAACCCGTGACAGACATTTGTGGGAGAAACAAAGGAGAATAAAATGAGATGGAGCATTTTTGTGGCTTGGGCAAGGAGGCAGGGCTGAACCAGGCAGCAGTATAGCACAGTCAGGCAAGGCAGCGGAGGTGAGGCCTTGTGGAGCGTGTCTCTGTGTGCAGGTACTCCGTCTTGCAGTTGGCAGGTTTGTTACACAACCCCAGTGGAGCTTTTGCAGATGAATTGTGCTTCATGTGCTGTGTCCAGATCCCCAAGCCATGATCTCATGTGCTTTCAATCATCCCTTGGCCTGAGTTGTCTTTGTGAGGGTTTCTTTGTGGTGGTTCTGCTGGACTTGACCCCAGCTGCAGAAGCCAGGGCTGCCCTCTGCCTGATTTGCTTGACCTGCTCCTTTTAGTCCTGGTCTGGAGAGATTTGAGATCTGTCACATATGACTGGGACTTTCGGACACCAAATTATATCTGTCTGGACCAAGACTAGACATCTCAAAGCCTGGTTTTATGCATAGTACACGTGTAGATGAATTAACTTTGACATATCTAAAGCATTTTGGACTGACTGCATGCGCTCAATAAATATGACACCTTCTGGCCGCGGCAGCAGCCCACGTACATGAGAGCTGATGCTTCCAGGCGTAATTCATATCGCAGCTCAATGCTGAAGTACCTGTTCAGACAGCCCAAAGAGCTCCTGAGCAGTCATTCATATTACCTGTCTCTGGATCCCTGAGATTTACCATTGGCTTGTTTATGGAATATATTTTAACGTGGCTAAGAGGCTTCCACAGAAACACACTGCTGTCTAATTTAAGAGTGCTGCCCTATGTGACCGCCTATGTGGATACAAGTCATCAATATATAGCGACCTTCCATTGTCCCTGCGCTGGATGTACGTGACCTTTCCAACTCTTCCGTGGTTTTCAGAGACAGTGCAGTAAGGACACCAAGTTCTGTGTAAACAGATTTCCCGAATTGTTACCCTGGATTATAAAAAACTGAGTGTTGGTTTTAAACACTGTATTAGGAGGTTGTTCTGTGTTTATTGTGATGCTTAAGCCTTTGTGCTGACTGGAGCTGTAGTCTGGTGTGGAATTGTCAGTGCAATGGGTTGAGTTTGAGACCTTCAAACTGCTGGGATGGGGCTGCATTTCCAGAGAAAGAGGTTGTGAGTGTTGGAATTCAAAGGGAAAGGGCTATGCATCAGGAAGGAATATGGCTTTGTGTTTTATGTGCAATTCATCACTTCACTCTGGCCAGTGGATAGGATATAAAAAGCAGAGTTTATGCTCAGAAGAAAATAACTGGTTTTGCTTTTGCTTCCCTCCCTAGATGTCCCCAATCCCTTCTCCCTCCACTTTGCCCCCAGGGCTGTCCCCATTCTGTGCTCTCTGTTGCTTTTCGAAATCTCCAAGGCAGCGTATGTGAGGGAAAATGGTATTTCCAGAAGAAAGGAGGCCGACTTCTGCCTGGCAGTATCTGGAGCCCGTAACACTGCCCATGGCTCAGAGCCCATTCTTTCTTCTCTGGATCCGCTCCCTTTTCTTAGGCTTTTCCTGATCAACAGCTGAATGCACTAGATGGTCACGCTTGAGTGCTTGTTATTTGTGGCAATTAGCAGAGGGTTGAACAGTGTGCGTGTGTGCAGGAGGGTCCAGTAGAGCATCCTGTGCAGTGGGAGAGAAACACCGATGTCCTTTGAAACTGGTTTGCTCCTCGCAGTCGACAAGGCAACGTAGCTTCACCTTTTTCATATAAGGCTGCTGCTGGTATGGCTGAAAGCATCCCCAAAATGGGGACTGGTACCCAGCCCCCAGGCAGTGGTGCTGGGACCTCTATGTGGGAATAAGGCGAAATAAAATTCCTCGGGAAGAATATGACTTAGTTTCACAGTACACAGAGGCCTGTTCATTTTGCATCACTAGTTTCTCAGTTATTTTTGATTGTCTGCCTAGCTGCTGCAGCTGTGAAAACGGTGGACTTGTGAATACTTGCCCTCTCTTAGAGTTTGGTCCATATTTCAAACAATGTAATCCTGAAAACCTTGGTATATTGCAGATGAAAAAATATTGTTAAGAGATCCATCTGTACAACTGTGATTTATAAGCAACGGTGTATTTTTTGTCTTTTTAGCTGGATATATAACTTCTACTGGGTAGTAATGCGGTCAGCTGACTAGCAAAATGCATCCTTAAGGATGCTAAAATCAGGGTGAAAGGAACATTATTAATCACTGTGGATTTGCAACTGTAAATTTGCCTATACAGCTAAGGAGACAGCCAGGGAGCCAAGTGTCAGGGCAAAGAGGACCTTTGGTTAGAGCGTGTGAGGGGAGATACCCTAACTCACTGCTGCATTTCTGTCCTGTGGCAATGACGGCTGAACAGGGATGGTTTTGGGAGCAGCACTGTAACGCACCCCGGCAGCACGGGCCGATTTGCAGGCACAGGAGCAATCTGGTATTTCACTCCAGTGCAGACCTCTGTAATACGTGCTGATCAGATACTCATTAGACAGAAAATATGACATCTTCATTTAAAAGGGAGTTGTTCGTGGATATGTGTTAAAAAGCAATGTGGTGGGGGAAAGTGTTTTAGATGCGGTTTTGTTTTGGTTTGTTTTAACGTGTCAGTTTTATTGCCCATTTTGATCATGAGCCTAAGTTGTTGCAGTTTGTTTTGTTTTTCTTTCCGCTCTTTGGTTAATATCTGTTTGATGATCCTGGTACGACTGCCGGGCAGCTACAGTTCTGCACTTGACACCCTGGCTGTGGATTTGCCCCACAAGGGTCAAGGATTTATGGAAGCTGATGGGAGTCCTGGTTGTATAAGGAATACAGGATGAGGCAGAATCTCCACACAGTTTACCTTGTTTGTATAAAGAATGAAAACAGTTACTGAAGAGGGAAGGAATAAGGTTTTATGAGCTCTGAATGAAAACAGCAATACTCCATCTTTCCGTGAATCTAATTCTCTCTTTCTCCCTGTCTCTTTACTTGTAGGATTGTGATGTTTATAATTTGCAGTGTTGCAAGAAAAAGCATCTTATGATAGAATCACGTAATTATATCATTCTTTACCAAATAATAATGTCCTCCATGTACTTTATTAAACTGTGGGACAGTAAATGCAGTGGAGGAAGCCGGCATCTCCTTGACAAGAATGCTTTGAGATACATTGCTTTTTTCTGTGTTCCTCTTATAACCTCTACTCGTTCTCTTTGATGCTGATGTTCCGGTTTAATAGGACTCATCCTTTTACTGCAAGAACATCACAGTGCTCTGAATAAGAGTTTGTCTGTTCAGCTTTAGTTTCTTCTTGTTATCAACTATGTGTACCTTTTAGCTACTTTTATTTTTTTCCTTTCACCAGAAGACAGGTACCAGGAAATATGATCTCTTAAAAGCTTTATTTCAGAATTTAAAGTGAATGCCACCATTTCTTTATTTTTCCATAGCACAGGGAAGTTAGTGTTTCAGCACTGTTAAATACCTAGAAAGTGCTAATATTAGTTTACATACCTGACATTCTCTCATCTTTGGAGAACTGTACTCCATCCAATGAATAATAATGGTGGAGTTGTTAGTAGAGTTTTTCTTCTGGTTATCGTTATAATGGTATTTATTTCTGACTTAATTTGCTTTCTTCTTGATCCTTTTTTTTCCCATCTTCCTTCAGTACTCAAAATCTTCTTTAAGCTGTGTTACGGATGGTGACTTGTAGTTTTTGACTGCTGGCTCAATGTCGTTCCCCAGCTATTTTGGGGAAAGTAGGGATGAAGAACAGCAGTGCCGTGGCTTTGCTCTGGTAACTCATCAAAGGTAGCGAAAGTGGTTGGTCCCGTAGTCTGGAGCCAGGGCTCGGTGCCACGTGGCCCTGGTGAAGCAGGGCAGGTAAGCGCTGTCCCTCGCTCTGGAACCTGCGTTTCTCCCCTCTGTGGCCACAACGTGTAATTCCTGAAGCAAAGATGCTTCTGCAGCTCTTGAAGCAGATGCTGCTCCTCACCCACCGCCCTGGGGCCTGCAGGGAGATCTGGCAGAGTCATCAACCCAGTGCTGGAATCAATCCCCAGGTGCTTCCACAAAGCTGAAGTGAATTGACTCTGAATCAAACCCATTTCTTTGCTTCTTTATACATATTCATTTTCAGTGTATATTGCTGTGTCATAGTGCTATAACCTTCCTCAAGCCAGTATAAGCAACCACTCCATTCATTTTTCTTTCACTGAATCCTGAGAAATATTTCAGATAACAGTTGAGCTCTGTGTGTCTGCACATACTGACAATTGGCATTTATAGTTAATATCTTCTGGAAGAATTTCACAAATCCTTACCTTGAAACATAGTAATGTGTTTATTTTTACTTACTTTATAGTAGCTTGCTTAGAAATTTATCGTAAAAAAGGCTTCTTAAAAAAAAATTTGGTGGGACAAAAAATAATAAGGAAAGAATGATGTGGATAATTATTGAGACTAGCCAGCTCAGGTTTCTAAACCCCTGCACCAGTGTCTCTGAAAAGCAAAAGGTAAAAACAATGAATAAAAGCTTAAAGCATAAACCAGATATTTAATAAAAACATGAGCACCTAAAATGCACTGTAAACAAAGTAAGTATTAAATATTCAGAGCAAAATCTTTGCTGTTTCCTAGTGGAATGGGATCCTGTGTGAAAGGGGCGGTTGCTGGCTGTGCTGGGGGGTGTACGCCAGAGCCGGCTCCGTTCCGCGGGCAGGGCTCTTGGCTTCCATGCAGGTGTGAGGGCGGCTCTGGTTTGTAATGCTGCATATATGAACGGGCTGCCGATGTGGGTGATCCAGATTTACACCCACAATTAAATGCAGGTGTAATTGATGGAAGTTTGATTAGGCTGTTTCAAATGTTTAGCTTTGGGCCAGTTAAATGAGCTGGCTCGGTGTTATGAATCACTGCGTAGTTAATCACAAGGACAAAACTTGGGGCTGTTATTGACAAATAGAAAACGTATGGTTACAAGGTCAGAGACCAACTATAAAACTCAGGACTTCAACTTTTAAGAAAGAATGATGTTTTTCTGGCTTAAATCCTTGTAATGGAAGCCTTAGTACCCTTTTGCTTAGTTAAACTGAAAAGGACACCATGATGTATCTACAGCTAAACACTGAATTTCTATATTCTTGAATATCTATTAAAAGGTGCATTAGACTAGAAGTTGCCAGTGTTTGTCTGCTTTCAAATAGCCCCCACAGAGTATCACTGATATTTCTAATCACACAAGCAGCCAGTGTTGATAAAGTGTCACGTCCACATGTGGTACAACTAGCAATGGTGTCGTAGTAAAGAGTAGCCCACAAACTTTATGGGGAATTAATCTAGCAAATACTTTCTTTCAGGATTATCAGCTCATCTGAAATAGTATCAAAACTCAGCCGCATAATATGATCTATTCAACATTTGTTTCTTTCGGGGTTACGAGAGCATCGTGTCCCAAAGGAGTGCTGTGCATAATGAAGAACTCGATTGGTAAGAAATACTGGATGAATTGTTCAGCTTCTATTTGGTAAGAGACAAAATACATTTGGCATTAAAAATGGGGCAGATTTCCTCTAAACGTATCTATAAATTGTCAGGGATAATTCATCAGCTGAGGAGCCTGATATTTTTGGTATAATGAGATCTTAGGGAGTCAGACATTTAACAAACTCTACTGGCTGTTGACCGATAGCTTTTACAAAAGAATCAAAAGGAACCGTTGCGGTAGCGATGAGATATTCTGCCTTTCCACAGAAACGTTGCAGGCTGCATCATAACGTCACTGTGTGCCATCTCCCTCCCACCCTGAAGAAGTCCTTTACATAACGTATTCTTCATGTCAGTAGAAAGCTCTATAAAAGCTGCATAAGAGGACACTTAATGACTAAAAACACTGCTAGAAACCTTGTATCACAATGTGCATGCAAGTGCTGAAGAGAGAAATGCCTGTTTTGCATTGGAGCTTGCCGAAATGCAGTTCTTTCTGTCTGGGTATCCATGTGATATATTCCCAACAGAATACTAAACAGTTAATCTGAACAGAGACACTGGGTCACTTTTGCCTTGCAGAGAATCTGGTATGTAATAGAGAACAGAATATTTTCGCTAGGATTTAAGTCTTACTCTTCCATATGCTGATAAACACGGCAGCAGCATCTTTCTTTCAGACTGTAATTGAGATCTTTGGTTCTAGATCATAGGGGTAAATTGAAACAAACACACACGCACACAAAATGCACAAACAAAAACCAATAACAAAAAGAACAGAACAACCAGAACCTGCCAAACACCACTGTGTAATACATTGATTTAATAGTGGGAGAAAAAAGAGACTATTCCTTGATGCGTATTATAGTATGTATGTCTTGAGTTACCCTATTTAGTGAACTCTCAGTTAAGAAAACCTACAATCTGTTTGCTTTATACAAGAGAAGTTCCCTGATGGTTCATTTCACTTATTGTTCCCACCTGCAGTAACAGGAAACTTCTGTGATAATCTGATGAAATTACCTGAACAAACTGTCTTGAGTGATGCCATTTATGTGCCTCCTGAGGGAACTGTTGTGTTACCAGGACCGAGAGAGCACCAACTGGGGTTTGGAGGGTGCAAATTCATATCGCAGGGGGCTGATGGAAATCTCCTTGTCAGTAAAAACTGGAAGGCTTAATTATGACAAAGAATACTGATTTTTACCTTGTACGTTCTTTCAAAGAACTGGTGATGGTGATGATGATGAGAGTGCTGCAAAGTATGTGAGTTAATGCATGATAGTGTGGAAGTTCATGGGACTTATACCCGTCCTAACCCCTGGTTGCCCAGTCAGCGAGCACCATGTGTCCAGCAGCAGTGAAATATTTATGGAATGTTCTTTAAGAAATGTTTACAGTCCATTTGCTTCTTCACATGCACATCTTTCTGTGGTCGTGAAAATATGGAGATTATTCTGATACTTGGTGATATTTACCTAAAAAAAGGTTTTAATAAGTTTTAACAACTTCATAGTATACTCTTGTGATATTGCAAGTAAATACTACTAATTGTATACTAGGGCTAGACAGTTTTGATCATGGGCAATTGAGATTGCGGCTTATTTAGTTCATCAGATTGGACAATATACTTTTCCTTAGAGTGTTAAGTTGGTTGGCTGCATCAGTGAAACTGGATTAACGCTTTAGTTTTATCGATTCTAAAGCAAATCCTTGTTTGAGATGCTCCTGTTAAATATAAGCCAGAATGTGTCTAGATTTAAGTTGGGTAGTTAGTAAAATTGAGGTTGATGAACTTTTAAGTAATGGGTCTCTATCCTACAAACTGCAAGTTGAATTCTGCTTTGTGCTGAAAGTTTCTGTTGGGTTTATACAATAAATATGGTGTTCTAATAGCCATTTCTGTCTCCCCTAACTCACCTGGAAGTTATCTTAGATTACAATGGCAGCTCTTCTGAATACCTTGATACTTCCAACAGGGTAGATAATGGTAAGTTATTGATGCATTTTGACAGTTTTTCAAACATATCTGTGTGAATCAGAACTGTATACCATTTTGCCTTCCAGAAGTTAGCATGTAATTTGTCATTATAGCAACAGTAAAACAAGACCCGAATGTTTCTCAGTTTTCTGAGCAGTAAAACGCACCTTTTTGTCTCACTACATTGTCCACATATTCCTGCTTTTAATTTCCTAGTGCTTATATTTGGCTCAGAATTAACTGTAACAAGAATCCTGTGCGTAAGCGAAAATACTGTGTATATTGAATATTTTAAAACTGAGCCTGGAGTATTTTCACCTTTTTCTTCAGTGCAAGCTATTAAAACCTCTATCATACATAACAATGTTTTTTGACACAGGGTTAACATAAAAGCTTCTCTAATATTAACCACAGTATCTCTTCTTTCACTGTAACAACCTTTATCAAAATTGCCTGCAGTGATGTCCACTGGACTCTTCCAGATACTCTAAACCCAATAGGAGGGTATTTTATTTTACCTGTCCTTTGTAGCAAGTAACACCCATTTTACGTCCCACATTAGAATAGCAAGAATTTAAGCAATGCCTATATTTAAGCAACTGGCCTATTTTCAGCCAATATTTCAGAGAAGTATGCGGCTTAAATGAATGCTCAGTGATAAATGGACAAATGCCTGGTGTCTTCAGTGGCATCAGAAGGACTCAGTGGTACGTTTGTCTTTTATTCACCAAAAGAAGTGGGTTTGAACTCTCAGAGGAGCCCTAACAGACTGCAAATTCTGAAGGGAAAAACTGGTTTCTAGATTTTGCTTTGTATCTGTGTGTGAGATTGGGGTGAAGCCTTAATGGGTTCAAGACCTTAACTGGCACAGTGATAATTTTTTCCCTTCAAAATCCATTTTACCCTTCCCAAAATATAAATAGTGTAAGGGCTTTGGTCTAGTACAAATTCATTTATCTGACTGGAGAAGAATGAATGGATAAAGAAGGTTGTGATAATAACAGGGAACTGAGCATCTTTTTAGTTGAGGAAGACAAAGAGGAAAACAATGAGAAGTTTAGAGTCAAAATAGGAAATGTAACGTTTGCATGAGTGGTTTGAGAATGTCTGGTGCAATTCAAGAACTTCTGGTGCCTTTGATTAGTGGGCGTGAAGTGGAAGGAGGAACAACTGGGTGTATGTGGTTGCAGGAAGGATGAGAGACGATCAGTTGAGGAGCATGTGGAAAACATTAGGAATGGAGAACAGAGGGAAAAAAGAGAACCTGGTGGAATGAGGAAAACAGGAATTATGAAGAGATGGGATGGAAAAGGTGGCAAAAAGTAAAGAACTAAGATGAAGAACGAGAAGCATGCAAGAAGTAAATAACGATCGATCTTGAGAAATAACAATGGTAAAGAAGGAAACAGTAACTTATTTTTGTAGTTTTTAAAACCACATATATTTGTATCTTAGTTTTTCTTTTAGCTGTTATAGGCAGGAAAAAAAGGAGCTATCAAATTAATGAAAGGGCGTTTTTAAACTTAAATTTGGCTTTATACCAGTGGAAACCATGGCCAGTTGGGTCAGAGTTGGTCAGCCTGGCTGTGCTGGGGTGGCGACAGCCAGGGGGGTTGGAGATCCCATCACTCCTTGAACACTTTTTGAGACTCTGAATACCAGTCATGATTTGCAGATACGATACGATATTTTGCTCCAACATTAAGCAGACCATGACTGCTGTAGAAACATTTTCCCAGGTTTTTATTGTATTTATGACTGTTATTTATTTCTATCTGCAAGTATACCTGAAGCAGCTTTTCTCATAGCAGCCAGAAATAGAGAGAAAATTCAAATGAAGCCAAATGATGTTGTACCAATCTCCTTAAGGAGTTTGATTCATTGAAATTATATCTAACCCTCCCGTTTTGTGGGGGATGCTGTATTTTTTGGCACAAGCTCTAGCAGTTCTACTGACTGTGCTGCAACAGAAGATCTCTGGGGAGAGAGGCAAATATGTACAGGCGGACATACCCGTGAGGTACGGAGGTTCACGAGGTGCAGAGGATGGAGAAAATCTGGCATAGCAGCACACAGTAATCCTGGCACTAACAGATGTATCGGGAATAATACTGTGCTGCAGAGAGTTAATAACAGTGATGCCAGTGACATTTTTTGGCACAGGGAGGGACCCACTGCAGCCTGGAGAGACAATGGCTGCCGAGGCTCCCTTTTACAACTTCAGCTTTTGCAATCCTGCGCAGCACAGACAGACGGAGAGAAAGAGAACTTAAACAGTTCAAATGCTGACAGTTGGCATTGCTAAGAGAATGGATGTAAATGGCATAAAATTAACAGATTATGTCCTGCCAAGTTTCTTCTTAATTGATGTCATTCAGGCCTCCTCAGCAGGCATTGTAACAGCAGAAATTCAGCCTCCCAAGGTTCTTTGCTGTTTAAATACGACAATACAATTCCTCAATAAGTCTGAGAGCTGGCACTATTTTTTCCTGAAATCTTGGCTCGGTAATGCCTTTGGGCTCACTCTTGGAGAGGTGCTGAGTGTCCCAGCCCCTGGGGAAGGGGCACTGAGCACCCTTGCATGATCAGGCTTTGTATTCCAGCAGCTGATCTCGCACAGGAAGGTGTGTGTTCTCCTCTGGGAGCCTGGGGTGGAAGGGTATGTGGGTAGAACATGACAGCTGCCCGTAATTTCCCCTTCTCATTGCGGGCTGTAGCTTCACGTTTGTTGAAGTCGGTGGCTATTTACAAACCCAATAATACAACCTCTTTGAAAACTATATGCCAGAACTAGACCTACTTTTCAGCAAATAAATCTGAAAGAAATGTTAGTACCTGGAATTGGAACATAATCATGGTTTTGTTTAAAAGAAACAAAAAAATCCCCTATCTGTTGTATGCACAGGCTTGATGGCTACTAAGGGAGCCATTGTGGTTTATTATGTGCTGACCTGCTAATTAAAGAGGCCTTTAGAAAGAATTGACATAGAGGATGTTTTGTGGCTTATTCTGTGTGAGTCTCTGAATTGTCTTTGACAGAACTAAATGTAATACCTTTAAATGTTACACAGTGTATTCGAGATTGTATGATTAATACGAGGGCTTTGAGACTTGCATTTTACTTTGCTACAGACTTGTTTGACCTCCTTGTCTCCAGAATTAGTTAAATAAATATATTGTTTAAGATTGGTTAATATTTCAAATGTTTTAAAATCCCCGAGTGAAAAAAATAGAGGTCTATGAAGCTACAATTTGTCTAAGTGTACTCACAGTCACCAATACAGCTGTTACTGTAGTGCCTGCAAATATTAATCATGGCTTGGTTAAGCTGGGTGCTGTAAAATACAAAGAAAACATCAGTTTACTATAAACTTCTAACAGCTCATGCAATATGAAGCAGAATATATTCATCAAAAGCCGCAATAGCCTTTTTCTGTGTTTTATTTCCTGTAGAAACAGTAGAATACAGGCAAGAACATGAGCTTCAGTCATATGAAAATATTCAATCTAACCCATCATGTTACCGTGGTGGCTTCCTCATCCCTTGTTGGGTTTGGATATATAGGTTTGAAATAAAGAAAACGGAGCAGTGTGAGCCAGCCCTCTCCTTGTGAATGTTTAGCGTTATTCAAACAGCGAGGAGGGAGGGAAACTGCATGGAAGGTTTTGCACCTTCAGCATAGCTCCTGCCTCCTACCCAGGCAAGCAGCTCTACTGAAATCACAGGGTGTTTTTACCTGTCAATTCAAAGAAAAACAGATTGCTTGCTGGGGATGCATTACCATACAGTGAGGTTTTAATGAAAGTTTCTGACTCACTTGTATGTTTTTAAGATAGTGCCATAAACATTACCTCTAACATAGCCGATTGCAAAGTGCATTTCTTTGATTTACCTCCTCTAAAATAAGGGTATAATAATATCTATATATATATAAGCAACACAAGCCAAAGTTCCTATCAAAACAAGACACTGCATTGCTTTTATCTCTGTGTAGAAAAGAAGGGAAATCAAATCTGCCAGTAAAAGCTGTTAACCATTTCACTACTGGAAGCTGCCACATTGAAGTGATGTTACATAGCACTTTAATGAACATTGTAATATGAGCTGATACAGAACAGAGTAGTGTTGTGTTGTGTTTTGTTTTGTTTTTCTGTAGCATTAAAGCTTCTCTTAGGTAATCATTACCCATTAATATAGCTCTGCTTACTAAAGTATGGTATTTATCATTTCTCATCCTATTCCAATAATTTAGTGCCTCAGGAAAAAAGAGCATGAAGATCTTGATACAGTGCTCAGTGTAGCCCAAATAGGATTGTCACCATTTACTGGTAGATATGCTTTTAAAAATGCAGATGCCTATAACTTTGCATACAACATTTTGCTTTATTATAATTGCGAATGAAAGATTTGAGTAAATTTTGAGGGACTCTGTCCTTGCCTAACAATTTTGCATTTTAAATTGAGGTGTCAAAAATCTATTGATGTTATCTTGTACCTTTCCTTTATGGTGAAAATGTTAGTAGAGCAATTACTGAGAAAGACAAACCTTCTTGAATTTGGAAAACAAAATAACAGTCTTATAAACAAGAATCTGTATGATTGCTCTTGACATTTTAATTTGCCGCTTGTTCAAAGTCCATTTTCTTGACCTGAAGAGGCTAATTTTGAATGAATTTGAACTTCTCACTGCAGCAGGATTGCTGAAACTGCTTATAATGATACTGGCCAAGAAGAGGTATATCCTATACAATCATCTTTGAATAACAATCTGGTATAGTTTTTTTGTTTAGTGTTCTTCCAGGACACATTTCCAAACATATCTCCATATGCAGGTTCTCTACACTTCTGATTTACTGTGGTTCATTAGTACAAACTTGCTCTCAGCTTGTTTTTGATGGCAGCGCAAAAGGTGCACAGAGCCCAGCTATGTAAGAACCCACAGGATGCTCCTGAGGCCGAGCGGTGCTGGGCGCCCCGTTCTTATGGATCGCTGTGCGCTTTGGAACCCACAACTGCCAGGTGTCAGTTAGCAGAGTGATTCTCCCAGAGTCTCTCATGAATATGTACAACTTGAAAAGCAACGCAGTGATGGCCTTGGAGCCTCGAATTCTCTGTCAGATTCTGCATAGAAGAGACACAGAAATAATTCAGACCTTCACTACCTGCCATGGTTTCGTATAGAAGTGATCAGACTCTGCTGCTTATATGATGACTCTGCATTTGAGTAATACTTCAGTTGTCACATAAATTTTCGAGCAAGCAAATATAAAGTCCCAACATGTGTTTGACTTGCAGAAGATAAGCTTAATTGAACAGTATTTCACTCCTTTATGGTAGGAAGATGTATTGTGATGGTAATGATGATGCGTCTTCTCTCGCTAGCTCCACTTCTTGAGGCTTCTGCCTTTGCCAGCGAACTCTTCCACGTTGCAATATTCACCTAGAAGCTGTGTTTCTGGTAGAGGCAATCACTTCTGATCGTTGTGCGGCAACATAATAGCTTGGTTAATTGTATGTTGTGCAAAGCTAAAAGAGAGGAAGGTGTCTGTGTTGTTATTCACATGGTATGTGAACCTGCATCAGCTGTCTTTATGTTTCATTTTAAATTGCTAGTTCTTTAAACATTCAGCAGAAAGCGTGATTTAAAGTCAAAGTCATAGAGGTACGTTTAGCAGTGCTTAAAAAAATTTATTACCAGCTGAACTGGTAGCAGAATGACCATCCTGCTTATGATTCGGCTGGTATCCTGACTTTCTTGCTTTCCAGATTATTTTTGGATAGTTTGGCAAATCTGTACTTTCGGGCAGTTCAGCACATCTCTTCATAATACAACATAAATTGAACTGTAAAAACTAATGGGCTGGAATATATCAGGGCTTTAAAGACTTATGGCCAATTCTATATATTTTGTGCAGTGAAAGAGACTATCAGCCTCATGTTTGTCATAAGAAAACCCAACCTGAGGTTGAAAAACCCTCCAAGCTTTCATGTAGTAGCAATCTGCCTTCACTGGAGAACGGCCTGACCTTTCCTGAAGCGCAGTACGTACACGTCAATCTGATTTGAGTGCCCTGTTGTTGGGGGCTAATGTTGCTCCCTCTGCTGCACAGTACTGCACTAAGGAGAAGAGGGAAAGGAAGGTGTACCGGTTCGGTGAGCAATTCAGCAGAACAGAACAAGTGGTAGAGAGACCTTGCGGAGCAAGGTCAGCAGGTGCTTTGGAAGTTGACATTAAGCCACCTTTGTTCTGCAGGAGACAAACTTTTTTGAGAAGCAGACGTCATCTTCTCTCTTCTGCTCCACTGTTTGTTAATAGTGCTAATGCGTCAGTATTAAAGAATGTCACCTCACCGAGCCACAGCCTGCCCGAGCGCCAAGCTGGCTCTGCTTGTGCTTTGAGAGCTGGTCAGTCTTAGTTTTTAGCGTGGTGCTTTGGTAGCAGTATTTCCTTGGGCTGCACGAATCTCTAGAATCGGTATCATTGTCATTCTTTATTTGTACATCCAGAGAATTTGTACATCCTAGCTGCCTCAGACCTGTCACTTTCGCAAACCACTTTGACAGAACAAATGCTCATCATTTCAACCCAATATCGTCCTGTCTGTCCCTGCTCTTGAAAACTTTAAAGGATATAAGAGTGAAGAAATTCACTACTTCATTTGGGGGATGATGTCATCTCCCTTCATTGGACCTTTTCCTACTGTATTTGATAAAAGTCCTATTTTGACTGTTTTCTTCTCAGTCTTTTGCTACACATTTTATTGTCAGCAGTCCCTGCTGTCTGTGCCCCAGGGGAAGTAAGTGTCAGTTGTGTGCAAAGCTGAGAAAAGAAAGAGATGGCCCCTGACCAGCGTAAGACGCGTGTCATCCGTTCTACAGCAAGTCAGCTGTCATGGTTACAAAGCAATTTTTTGTTTGGATTTGGGTTTTTTCTATGTCTTTGTTGTTGTTGTTTTTGTTGTTTTTTTTTTTTTTAACCTGAACACTTTCCAGGAGTGTAAATGCTAAAGACATAAGAACATATTATGTTCCTAAAAAGTAACAGAAACTTTTATCTTACTTGCTACTGATCGCTTATTTGTATATTGATTTCACTCGGAGATGTGAGTATTTTGCAAGTTCAAATGAATTCACGCTGGCTGCTTACTTTTTAGATAAACAGTAGTTTTATTAATTTCAAAGAGGAATAGGTAGTTTACCACTACTGTTTAACGAGTATTTTCTTAAGCATTTGGGCTACTGGAGTCAGGTTTCCATTAGGTTTGTGTCTGAGCTGCTCTGCTGAGCCAGAGGCCAAAGGGGCGACCAGAGGGGTGACCAGAGGGGCGACCGAGGCGTTCCAGTGCGTTTGGCGTGCTGTCAGCATTCATTGGCTCACATTTGGAGGCTTGGATTTGTCCAGCAGCCTTTCTTCAGTGTAAGCATTAACTGTTTCTTAAAAAACATTTATGTTCTTTAGCCACATTTTATAAAGTGGTTTCTTCGGCTGTGTAAATTACTGCTGTGAACAACATCCATCATGCCAAGCACAAGTCAAGCAATTATAGGTTCAACTTGATATAAGAACACACAGAAGGCTACTCACAGATACCAGTGGGGAAAGTGGGCAATTTCACCCCAGATTTGTGCAATACTTGGGCTGTGAACTAAATTGTCTGAAGGTTGTGATGTTCCGAGTCGCCATGGCACAGCGAGCCAGTTACAGAGAAGCGAAAGGGTCACCGAAAAAGTGGAAATGTTGCCCCAATGTACGCGTTCAACAGGCAGATTTAAGCCAGGGTACAGCAGGAATATTTTAGTATCTTAATCTATTTTGTATATCTAATCTTTAGTACTTGGTGTACCTGCCCTGTACTAGGTGTTATGGCTAGTATGAAACACTAAAGATAAATTGTGTAGTGTATTATAATACTAATACATTCTGAATTTATTAGTTCTCAACCTATCCTCAGAGAAGCTGATAATGAATATTAAATAAAATGCTGTCACAAAAGCATTTCACATCATAGTCTTGGGTAATTTGTAATATACTAAATATTTTGCATTTAATGAAAAATCATTGGGTTGCATCTAGTACTTTAAAAATGAGTTCTGAACCGAGATAGCCAAGGCATTAAATGGCTTTATTGTGGTAAGTACTTATGGGTATTTTTTTGTGTAAATCCTTTATTTGATGCTATTCAGACATAACTAATATTTATCAAAGTTACTTGTGCAATGATCTGTTACTATTAGAGGAATTCTTTTCTTTATGGTCCACAGATTTGTCTCACTTTGAGCTTTTTTTTTTGTGTAAATAATTCAAATTATTCTTTTCCTTTTAATATGATCTAATCAGTATGTATCATGCATTTTAATGTAATAACAGTTTCTAATTATTTAGAACCATTATTAGCTTTCTGAAATTCAAGGGAATTAAATCAGGACGATTCCAGTTCCTGCCAGCATTGTCAAGGAAGCTCTTAGCATTTAAACCTCGTTTTTAAACTTTATTTTCCTAAGGTGTTTTGAAGCCTTGAAACTAAAACTTTACTGATTTTTCAACGTTTTGTCTTTATTTTTGAGAATGCTGGTAATCTGCTATTGCTTCAGACCAGTCTGATTACAAGAGAAGGTTGGTTGGTTGGTTGTTTTATGTTTGATAAGGTAGAATGTGGTAGAATAAAGACCAGATTTGTAGGTGAAGTACAGTTAGTGGAGTGACACAATGTGCAATGTAGACTTCTGTTGATCTGCAAAGGCAGGATTTTTTCCACACCCGGTTGTGTGCCTTTATTCTGACCAAGGAATACTGTCTGTGTATGAAGCCTTTTATTGAGGGAATCTTCATTTTGGAAAGAAAAATATTTTAAAATTGTAAATTTCCAAGAACCCTAATGAAGTTAAATCTTTGCTTCTTTATTATACTCGGTTGAATCTTTGCATCTGTTTCTTAAAATTTCGATTTTCACTCTATAGCATTAGGATATTACATCACTAAATGTAAAGAAAATTACATGAGATTAAGAAACAGTTGGGAAAGAAAACTGCTTTCCAGACTGTAAAGCACAGGGAGACTATGGAAGTCTGTGGGCTGATGATTCGTAGCGATGGGGAAGCGTTGCCTGAGAGCTGGTGGGACGATGGAGCTCTGGAGCCAGGCTGGGGCCGTGGGCAGGTCTCTACAAGCAGGCCAGTTCTTGGGAAGCTGGTTTTGCAGGGGAAAAGTCTAAACCTGAAGGCAGGTTGCAATGGACCAACCTTTCTATGACATTCAATTGAAGCGAAGGGCTTGAGTGATTGAGAAACTGAAGAGTTTGCAAGATCGAGAATAAAAGAAACCATTTATTAGGGAGTTAGCAGAATTTATCTGTGTTACTGTACAGCTGAAAAAATGGAATATGTGCCTGTAGTATAGATATCCTTGGTTCCCTCTGGTTTGACTTGGAAAGCTGGGGAATAGAGGTGCGGTGTGAAGGCAATGTGTGTAAGCAAGTTAAGCCACCAGAATGCATCTCCTGTTGGGGCTGTAGTTGCCTTTATATCCCTTTAAGCGAATACTTTGATAAGGATTAAGCTACGAGAATTTAGGACCACCAAGTAAAATCTATATAAATGACTTAATGTACTTGAAAATCAGCACTGGATTAACAAAACAAGTTGGTTTGCCCTCACTTAAACCCTTCTTTAGAAAAACCTTTGGAGGTCCTGTGCTCAGACTTGAATCCCAGAATGATGCTCCTTAGTTTCTGTGTACGTAGCAGCATTCATACTGTCCCAGGACAATATTTTAATACCAGTTTGTTTAATGTACTTTGGATGTGGTTGGAATTGAAACATACTCCCTCAATTCATCAGCACTGTTTTCCATTTGTAACAGCCTAGAGCTTTGGGGATTTCAGAAGAATTTGCTTTAGCTTTCTTTTTCATTAGAATTTATTCGCAGCTGAGGGAAATTCCAACAACAGCCAGAAGCATCATCATATAAATGAATGGGCTGATCCCACTGTCTGACCTGGCACAGCTTTGGGGCAGACTTGTTAAATCCTGGCAATACAGGTGTGCCTCTTGCTTCTGATTTTCCAGTTTAATAATGAGAAACTTTAAGGTCATAATTTACAAATGCAAAACACTGATTAGCTGTTTTAATTAAATTAATAACACATTAATATTCTTTGTATGCTTATCATAGAAAGACTCAGATTAATTCATCGCTTCAGGAAATGTGAAGGATTTCTTTCTTCCTTAAGTCAGTGCTGTGTGCGTGGGCTGGGGATGCAAATCCTCAGGGTGACGCTGGCAGATTTGTCGGGCTCTGAGAGGTATCACAGTATCACAGTATGTTTGGGATTGGAAGGGACCTCAGAAGATCATCCAGTGCAATCCCCCTGCTGGAGCAGGAACACTCAGATGAGGTCACACAGGAAGGTGTCCAGGTGGGTTGGAATGTCTGCAGAGAAGGAGACTCCACAACTCCCCTGGGCAGCCTGGGCCAGGCTCTGCCACCCTCACTGAGAAGTTTCTTCTCAAATTTAAGTGGAACCCCTTGTGTTCCAGTTTGAACCCATTACCCCTTGTCCTATCATTGGTTGTCACTGAGAAGAGCCTGGCTCCATCCTCCTGACACTCACCCTTTATATATTTATAAACATTAATAAGGTTTCCCCTCAGTCTGCTCTTCTCCAAACTAAAGAGCCCCAGCTCCCTCAGCCTTTCCTCACACGGGAGATGCTCCACTCCCTTCAGCATCTTCGTTGCCCTACGCTGGACCCTCTCCAGCAGTTCCCTGTCCTGCTGGAACTGAGGGGCCCAGAACTGGACACAATATTCCAGATGTGGTCTCACCAGGGCGGAGTAGAGGGGCAGGAGAACCTCTCTGACCTACTGACCACCCCCTTCTAACCCACCCCAGGTACCATTGGCCTTCCTGGCCACAAGGGCCCAGTGCTGGCTCATGGTCATCCTGTTGTCCACCAGGACCCCCAAGTCCCTTTCCCCTACACTGCTCTCTAATATGTAATTTCCCAACCTATACTGGTCTGGTGATTGTTTCAGGTGTGGCATCCGTTGACTTTTCCTTTCCCTCTGTTTTTGGCACCGTGACTTTGTTGAACTGGATGAATGAAGGATACACCTTTACCCAGCTAGTCTGCCATGGATCTGCATTTTGCTGACAGCGTCACTTCAGTTTGGGACGTTATCCGGGTGAATCAAAGAATTTCCACATTCGTCCAGGACGCGTGGTGGCCCAACTGGAGCCACTGGGCAGTGTTATCTGAACAGACTCAGGGATATGCCAGGCATTTCTGTACTGTGCATGCCTCTGGCTCCAACCAACAGGCTTCTGATTTCCCTCTGGAGGGCTCGATCTATAAACCCTTCCCTCTTCCACACCTAAGCTTACAGGCCTTGGACCAAAGCTGTGAAGGAGGGGAGATGCAGAAAGGGTTTAGTGGGTTTAGACTGTGCGGGAGAGAGTGGGAAGCTTAATCAGGCTATTAAAAATCATCTTCAAAGAGTCTGTGCAGTAACACGCTTTGTTCTACAAGAATGTAAATTTTTATTTATTCATGCAATTTGTTACTGTGTCAGTCTGCTAAGTGCCAAGGTAGAGCAGTCTGGCTTTAAATCACCAAAATTTCAGGAATTATTTAGCTTATAGTACTTACAGGTATTCCATATGAAAACTTAAAGCTGTTGCCATCTGCAGTTCTTTCAGAACTATTCTGCATCTCCTCGAATGGTATTTCCAAAGGAGCATAGCATCAGCTCATCTTCTCTTATGCGGCAGTCCATTAGACTTTTAACAACACTGAGCATTTTTAAACCCCATTCATTCTCAGAAAAAGCTACTTTGCTGATAGCATCCTGTTTTCAAACGTAGACAAGGCTGAAGTAATTTCATTGCATAACCTGTCACTTAATGGCTACAATTAGCTGAATGAAATTTCCCACAATGGCTGGAGTTAAAGTTCTCCTGATTTTGCTCTTGGCAAAATGCACGCTTTCCCCCTGAGATTCCATAGTTGATTATTAAAAACCTCAGCCATCATTTAGACTTCCCTGCTCATATCTATCATAAAGAAAAATAACATTACATATGTTTACTGCTGTCACCTGCTTCCTTCCCACAATACATGTGTTCTGCAGGATATTAAAAAATCTATGATGCACAAGTGAGTCGTAACAAGAAAAGCAATTACATCTCTATCTTTATTCAGAGCACATAAGGTATTGGGCTGTTCAGACAAGGATATGACATTTTCAGGCAGACAGTGTTATTGTTCCACACACTGTGCAGTTTAGGATTTTTAATAAGAACTTTCTCTTGAAAGCCTTTCTAAAATATTTTTACATCTGTTCAGCTGGGCATTCATGTGTGAAGGTACAATGCAGGTGAGGAACAGGGTTACCCAGAACCATAACTGCTCCTGTCTGTGTAAAAGAAAAGCTCTCAGCTTTTGGGGCTGTTGCTTGCACTGTCCTGTTTGGAGATGAAGCCAGTGGTGGGGCTGTTAGTGCAAGGACAGTTTCTTTTTTACAGGGATATGTTCTCAGATTCTGGTCATCCAGACTTCACCACTTGAAAGTGTCAGGAACGGAGAATTATACATGGGAAAGCAGTATGAATGTATTTTGCATGTATAGAGATGCTTTTTTGAGAGGCATCTACTGCACAGGGTTGATGTTATCTGGACTCATCCCCTTCAGCTCTTGAGGCAATGAAATCAAGGCAGCCCAACAGCTCACAGCAGGGGCAGACCCTCCAGCTATTGAAGCTCCTGTAAAATTGAATAGCTCACACGCAGCTCGCTCAGAAGGGCTGGGGGCAGTGGACGGACTGCTGAGCAATTCTGCTCGAGTCTGGGGAACACACAAGCCAGAAAATGACCCTGAAATTCTCTCTGGGTTGTGCTGACCAGCCGCAGGTATAACGAAGGTCCCTCCAGGAGCAGAGAGGGAGACTGGAGAGCTGTGGATGTCACTTTTCCATTATGTGAAACGTTTCCACCATTTCCAGAGCTGTCTCTGCTGCCACCTCCCTAAGGTCATGTGCGTGTTTTGTGGCTCTCGAAGGTATGTGGTTTTCCACGTCAGGAAACTTGACCGTCGCAGTCTGGCACCATGAGGAGGATGCTGTGGCATAATTTCCTTCTGTAGTGACCCTCCCTGCATCATGTGCCAGGGATCTTTCTAGTGAAAAGTCCTGGGACCTGAGAAAGCAAACATAAGAGCTGCATTTCAAACCTGTCTTTTCGAACTGATGATTTATTAGTTGTCTCGACTGGGCATTTTCTTTTTTGTAGGGCTGATATTTTGTCTGCAGAAAAATGTAACTATCAATCATAAACTGTTTGCTAATTCAGGTAAGTGAATAGTTCTCACAAACAACCAAGTGGATAAAAATATACTAGAAGCCTGAAAGGAATTACACATTTCTGAAATGAAGCATTCTGGCTTCTTGCAGGAGGGTACAAATATAAAATCCCTTATGAGATAAACACAGAAAGTAAATAACGAGTTGTGTCAAATGAGGAGTTTGGGTTCAGAAGTCTCTCCTGCAGTGGTATCTTGGCGATAAGGTTTGCTGTACATGGTTGCACTATCCAGATATGTTATTTGCAGAACGCAGTACGTGGTCCTGTGTACGGGCATTTTCTCAAATATTGGTGTGATATTCCATAGAGAGATTAAAACATCTGACATTTCATAATCTTCAAACCAGAATGTGTTTGTGTGTGAGTGTTAGCAACAGAGGTAGAGGGGGCCAGTAAGAGTCTTTCCTTCCTTATTTACTTAAAGTTGTATTGATTGTCTCAGTCCTCACCACATACTGTACTCAAGGTTTCAGGTTTCTTCTCTTCCTTGCTGAATGCACCACCAAAGGAATACATGAAAACCCTTTTGTAAATACATTTGAGAGACTACAGCTTTTATCTTTGTCATATTTGCCTCTCTATTTTTAAACCTTTGCTGCAGAGAATATATTATCCTTACCTCTTTTACTGTAAAATTATATCTGCTCTCTGTTGTTGGTCTCTTTACCTTTAGACCGCTTGTATATGTGTGTCTGCTTTCTTTGTGGTCCTTAAACTTAACAGTTCTGCGGTTTTCCAGATACTGAAGCAATCTGTGAATTATGAGAATGCTTGGCCTAGTCCAGTGTAACGTGGGAACTTCTTCTGTTGAGTGTCCTGGCATTTCTACTTGGAAAGTTCTTATTCTTTTGCAAGACAGAAGTGGAGGTTTTGCAGGACAGTGCAAATGTATTCTTGTAAAGTTTGGTTTCAGTGGGCAGAAAGGACTGAAGAAAGGGGCCTGTGTAAAATATACCTATTGACAAACATTAAGAGAATCTTTTCAAATTACTGTTGAAAAGACTGTTCAAATTATAATATTCATTCGTATAGCTATAAGAAACCAGGGGGAACAATTCTCAATCATTCCTTGAATCCCCTATGGACTTACAGAGACATTTTGAAGTATTTTGCTGTGTAGCTACGATGCATCAGCCAGACAGTCGAACATGAAAGGCAGAGGTTTTATGTGTGTTTGGGTCAGTGCAGGCTAAGCCGTCAGAGTCTGCTTTTGAACTGCACCATTACTTACACACTGAGTGTTACTTGGTGTTGGCTAAAATTGCTATTAGATGTTGAATTAATAGCAGAAGCTAAAGTTGCTAGTTTATCATGTGGACATTAATGGCTTGGTGGGGTCATATTTAAAAATATATGTGTACATAAAAAGAATACTTTCATGCTTTTTAGCCAATTTTCAAAGCAGCCTGTAGAGATCGGACTGCATTGCTCCCCAAGAAGGGGGACAAAACCAAAAACTGAACAAAACTTGCTTACGTTGGGGTGTTATATATAAGCATTGACTTAAGTCTGGGATAATGCAGGAAAAAAAAATAACCTGTATGTATATTTTCCCCTTTACAGATCAATAAATTAAATGGCTTATTGCAAGCAGGCTTGCTTGCTCTTAGGAGTAAAAAAAAGAATGAACAAACATAAAGGAGGGCAAAATGAAATCTCACATCTGCGTGGCTTGTTCAGCCAAGAACTTGCCTGTAAAGCACAACTGCAGGAAAAATCCCAAGTACTAAGGTCAGCAAGCAGAGGAGGCATCACTTCCCAGTAGATGTGTAGGTGTACTGGTATTTTAAGAACATGTAAATCTCTATGTGAGGTCTCTTTGTTTCTGCCAGATCCCAAGGTTTTTGAAATGAAGAATTTGTGTTACATTTTTCCATTGCAGTTTGACTCTGTATTTTTCCCATGTCTGGGGGAGATGAAGTGCTCTCCCTGAGCTCCGGGGAACCACAGCTCTGTGTGACCACCCTGCACATTGAGGGAAACAAAAATAGTCTTGTCCATCAGTGCGCAGGGCTGTGGAATTCCCCTTTCAATTTAAACCTTGCTGTTGGTTGTTCTTCGTGGAGCCAGAGTATTCTGCTCTTCGTGTGTCCTCAGCGGTGGGGCAGGAGGCTGTTGTTCCGGAAAGCTTTGTGAGAACCGCTGCTCGGCGTGTGCTGAGCCGTGAACACCCTCACATGGGGGCATTTTGTGGTTCGAAAGATGATCCTGGAGCAGCGCTGTGTAGTGATGAAGCCTATTTGTGGACGTTTCAGCTTGTTTCTACATTGGTGTTTAAAGCGTCTTGCGGCTTTGAGAGCACAACGTAACATAAACTACTAGTAACTTTGCTTTTCTCGCCATCAAGTGACAGCAGTGGATGGGAGCAGTGGAGTTTTGATGTTCTTGCCAGCTGGTGTTGTGGTGCTGCTGCTGGGCTCTGCCTGACCTCGAGCCGCAGGTACCCAGATCTGGGGGTGAGCTGCTGCACGCCCCATGGGCACTCCCTGCTTTGGGATGGGGGCACCCCATGAACTGGGGCTGTGTTTTCAAGCAGCTGCTCAACAAACACCAAGAGCTGAAGTAGAGGAAGCTGCTTTCCATCTCTCCAACCCATCTAATGCTTGTGGAAAAACGAACTTCTGTCGGGTGCTGATTTTACCGCTTTTTGGCTTGGTGTATGGCCTCAGTCTTCCAGGTGATGTCTGTAAGTTCAGCATTAGGCATATTTTCTGTACAGTAATAGCAACAAAAAAAGACCATAGTCTGACAGTGATATGACTGTGGTGACCTTATATATCTGAGCTCTACACTTGGAGCAGTTTGAATCTCCTCTTGGCTCAGTAGGGCAACATAGTGACTTACTTTTACAATCACTCCATCTTTAGAGTTTAATCTATGTTCACAGTTTAGCACGCTACTGGTGATAGAGAGAATACAGTGATTAAGTGATGGCAACCTCGGAGCAATGAGGAGACCATATAACGAAATAACTATTAATATCAAATCACCTTATGAGAATAATTCATGAATTTAATTCAGCTATTTTTAATTTTTAATTTCCTAACAAGAAACTCGTCTATACATGTTTAATAAAGGTCTAATTCCTATAAATCATGTAGCTGTATTTATTTTAGGATGTCACGAGAACTTGATTTTAAAACAAAACTGTCTCTTCATAAAATACTATATTGATAATCCATGCAAATATGAAGAAATTGTCTTTGGGGAAGAATCCAGATAGGTGGATCTTAGGATTGAAAAAATGCTGTATGAAAATGGCCTGAAATCTGCTATAGAAAAATGTAGCTATTGGTGAATTGGAAACTTTGTTTGCAAGTGAAAAAACCTGGATGTTTTTTAAATCCATACCAAAATTATTCATACTGAACATAAACCCCCACAGTTCTGGGCTCTAAACCCTAGAGCTTGTGTTTTCACCAAATTTGGGTCAGAATCCAACTCAAACAATTCATGTTGCCTAAGACTTCTAGTCAAGTCTTGTTAATAGTTGAAAGGGTAGAAAAATCAAGCAAAACCTCATAATTGATCCTTGAGGAGACCTTTCTTCACGTAGCCCTCATAGGAACCTAAAATAGGAAGGAAGGTCTATTAAACGTGTTAGCTAATACAAAAAATGAAGGCTCGAAGA
Source organism: Nesoenas mayeri (assembly GCF_963082525.1). NCBI lineage: Eukaryota > Metazoa > Chordata > Aves > Columbiformes > Columbidae > Nesoenas > Nesoenas mayeri. The sequence goes on from NC_137547.1 coordinate 19,382,755, forward strand.
GTAAGAAATGGAGATATTGAGGAAAAAAATATCTAGAAACTACAAATAAAGTGGACATTTTCCTACTTTTTAGTGACAGTACTTTGCCTGATCAAATGGGGACACAGTACAAATATGAACCATGCCCATGGCAACTACTCCAAAGGCTACTGAAGTGCAGGTTCTGGTTTGGCTTCATATAGCTTAAGGTATGCCCGGGTACCTCCCCCATCAGGCCAATTAATTGCTGTGGTTTTTTTCATCTCTTAATGTTCTTTATAAGTGGCAAAGAGAGGTATTGAAGCTTAGCGGTGATGCTGATGCTGGCAGATTTTTAGCTGTGAGGAAGTCACTGCTCTCAGATTAGTGTTGCCTTAAGAATCACAAAGCACTCAACAGCATATCAGAAAAGCAAGATGCAGACAGATAGATAGATCAGCATTGCTGCTTGAAATGGCTCCAAGTAGGGAAGTTTCTACAGTGAGGGCTGTAGCGTGTGTGGGTGCCCACCTGTGCGTATAGAGGTGCACCCATGGGCGCATGTAAGTGATGTTTGTGCATTAATTCGACCGTATCCACGTTTGTCTAAGCGTATGGCACAAAATGTACGGTGAGGTATATTATGTTACGAAGTGTGATCCTGCTTCAAAGCACTGACACCTGGTCTGCATCCCACTGGGGAAAAACCCCTTGGAAATTACACTAATGGACTGAACACTCGTCAGGAAGAGAACATCATTTATTAGGGTGAGAAGTGGGTAATGGTGTCTCTCTGACTTCCTGCTGTCACTCTATTTACTCAAGCCTGTTGGTGCCTAAGTGGTGATCACTTGAGGCAATACATTAAGACTTGAAAGGAACAATATATTTTACCATTAGGTTAGCAAACACAAGCAATGGTATTTCTCCCTGTTGATAATTACAAATCAATTATGTTATATGTTCTAAAAAATGATAACTCCCACGGTGTTTTTGCAAAGCAAATATTCTCGGAAAGAGATGAGATCTTCAGGGCCAAGTACTAGAACATGTGCAGTGGTTAGCAACAAAAATATTTTAACCCTGAAGCAGTACTTCTGTGAAAAATAGATTAAATTAAGGTCAGCTGGAGCTAACTGCTGCTAAACATGGTTAGTGTAAAAGAGAGAGCATCTTCAAGGAGTGAGCTAATGGCACTGAATTTTTATTTCTAATGAATTGAAGATGCAGAGTCTGATGCAATGGTTTATAATCTGTTTATTTTACTATAGGGGGTTTTCTTCAATTCCGTGAGCAACATTGCGAGTGTGAAATAAACTGTTTCATAATAAACAGTCTGATTTCCACAAATCATCATTTCTGTTACAAGTAATGGCTGAGTTAGTTATTCTTAAAAGAGATGAGCATTGAAATTATTTACTGTAGCGCTATATGTAGGCTCGTGGAATTAATTATCAAATAATCACAGTAAATCCATTCTCTAGTATTGTATATGTAACGGTATTAATGGAAAGACAAGAAAGGATGAGTGGGAGGTGCCTGTGAGGAGCTGGGGTTCTACAGGGGGCCTGGCCCCGGGTGGCTATGGGGGCTGCTCGCTGCTCACCAGAGGAGGAGCTGCCTTACCGCCTGAATCAGAGACATATTTGATACGTTCCTGAATATTTTCTGGCTTTTAACAGGTGTAAATGCTCCATTCCACCCATATTTAAAATTTTGCTTCTACTTGTGTTTGTTATCGCTGCTGTGAATCGGTGTCTCGTTTGTTCAGGTTTCACTGCTGCTCTATGGTTGTGTTTCGCGAAGGAGGTGTGGACAGGCTGCTTACACATGGTAGTGTTCTGTTGCTGTTGCTGTGAGAATCTGTTAGTAATTAATCAAAACTTTGCAAATAAACATGGACAGTATGTTTAAAACAAATAAATGAAAACTATACACACACCAACTTAATTCCTGTATGCAAATGTCATGCGTGCAGGTGCAAACAGGATAATTGCGCCTGGAAATAATCACAACTCATTTCCATGTATAATTTGTATATACAGTAACAGCATATGAATACCTGCTGGTGCAAAAACTTACTTGGAATCCAGGTAATCACTTTTGTATTGGTTAATACCTGGAAGCATTTTCTCTTTTACAGTCTCTTTTTGCTATAGAGGATCTTAGACTAACACGATGCATGTACTATTGAATCTGTGAGATTCTTTCATAAACACAACAGGGAAAGGTTATGTCTGAAAATCTGCATACAGCAAATAGGTCTTTTCATGTTCAGAAAAATGAAAATATATATGAGGAAAGCACCATTCCCAAATTATCTCCTATTTTTCCTTGGGAAAGAGAAAGAGACTCTGAAATGGAAAAGGGAAGAAACCCAAGCTCATAAGGAAAGGGGCCCTCAGTGACACTGCGTCCTATTTCATGATGTAAGCTGCTGATATTGCAGCTCCACGGCATTTCCCATCAAACGTGACAGGCTTTATAGCAGTTCTAAATTAGAGTATAGAGGAAAGTACAAATGGTTCGAAAGTGAGTGTAGCGGGCAATTGCTGTAGAGCTTATTGTCACTTTCAGTCCTCGTGAAGCCTAAATACTGTATTATTGTCTGTTTTGTTGACAGCACCTGCAAAAGCAAACAAAAAAATAAAAAGTCTTCACTTTTTCTTTGACACTGAAGTATTACCCGTGTTAATTTTCCATTTTTTCCTTCAAAGGACAGATATAAAACTGCATTTTCATACCACAGCTTTCAACTGTGTGGTTACTGTCTGGCAATTAGAGTTTAGGATTAAAATGAGTAAAAAATGCCACAAATACTGCTTTGGCTCCTGTTCTGTTTATGCAAGAAGAACGTGAGCACTTTGATCATTTCTGCTGATAAGTAATTTTAGATCTGTTTTGTATGTGTATCTGAGAGACTTGAAAGCACAGATCTTCCTTAGTACCTAATAACATTATGTTTTATACTTGTGACAGAATATGATATATTGAGTAGAAATTATATTAAATAAATTTATTTTCGTAAGTTCTACTGCATGGTAACCTTATGATTTGTAGTTCCTTTCTGCTTGGGAAAAAATTCTATCATAATTAAATAGCAAAGTTTTTAATTGAAGGAAAAGCTTCCTTTGGGCACTCTGATTCTGAAAGATTATTTATGCAGCTGATGTCCAGAATCAGTAGTTAGTACCTTTAACATGCTTTTAGCAAAATGGCATCTTTCAAGTGGCACGTCTTGTAGAAAGTAGGAAGAATCTATGAGAGATAGACTTGGCTTTTTCAAGGGCCTAAGAATATCTCTTAGGCCCATGTATTGTGTGTGCTGCTGCCTTTTAAAGAGTTTTTAACTTGCAGTTGTCTTAGGAGATTCTGGTGAGAGTTCCTGGGCACATCAGCACTTTCCTGTTGGTTGACTTTAGATGTGGGCAAGTTCATGGTTTAGATCAAACTGATAAAGAGATCGCTACATAACTTCATTTATTTATTTCGCTCTATATTTTTAGGTTTCTGTGCCTACTACAGTTTATTGACTCGTAAAATACAAAATCTGGTGAACTTTATCATCTAGCTTAAAGTTAGTGTGTCAGATACGTGAAATGAATGCAGCTGATTTGTGTAGGAGTTCAGAGTACACAGTGGGAGAACGAACAAATCTGAAAGAGCAGGATTCACTTTAAAAGGTCTTTCCCTTAGAGTATGGAACAAATATAGAAAGTTTGACATCATGAGGAGTTTCATCATTCAGTCTGTCTGGGATAGTTGGCTCATGGGCTCCCATCATGATCTTGTTGTGCTGGATGAAGTTTCCGTGGTGCTGTTGTGGTTTAACCCCAGCTGGCAACTCAGCCCCACGCAGCTGCTCACTCACTGTCCCCGCTGCCATGGGGAGAGAGTTAGAAGGGTAAAAGCGGGAAGACTCGTGGACTTACTGGAAAAGGCAAACGCCATCACTCCAAATGTCCCCACCTTCCTCCTTCCCCTGCCTTTATATGCTGAGCATGATATTGTACGAGGTACGGCCCTTTGGCCAGTTGGGGTCAGCTGTCCCAGCTGTGTCCCCTCCCCGGTTCTTGTGCACCCCCAGCCCGCTCGCTGATGGGGTGGCATGAGGAGCAGAAGAGGCCTCGACATCATCCCTGTCTTATCAATGCTGTTTCCAGCACAAATCCAAACCACAGCCTCACACCAGCCGCTAGGAAGAAAATTACCTCCATCCCAGCCACAACCAGCATAGTTGCCTTTGGAGCAGTGTATGGCATGAGGTGACAGGATGCTTGCATGTGCAGGTCTCAAATGTCCGGTAGTTTTGCAGCCTGTATTTTGTGCACTTGGAATTCTATATGGGTGGATTCAATTCATTAAGAAGTTACTCCTCATTTATGGTCAAGTGTACTTGCAGGTCCCCTAAAGTTTACAGTCAGCAAGCATGGCAGACATCAAAAATAAGCCAGCTGGACAGCTTTGCTATTCATTTTTCCTGTGTGTCTTCAGATGAACAGAAGTGATGAGTTGTCCACAAAATAAAGTGCCAGTTTTTATTTATGTTAGCCACGGAGGTAAGAAGCCATCTCTGCCAGCATCTCGATAGAACAGGACCCTTATTTTTCCAATATGAGAAGGAGTCCCTAGTGAATAGTGTACATAGCCTCCTTCCTTTTGGGATGCAAGAGCTCTCCTAGCACATGTTGCTGGCGCTGTCGGTTTTGTGGAGGAGAACCCACGCCTGGGACTCTGGCACAGCCGAGCACAATAAGATTAGAGAAGTACATACAGACGGCTTAAACTAATACGAGGCAGAAAGCTGATTATGGGCTCTGTTAATTCATTGGACTCAAATCAAAACGTCTTAGAAGCCAGAAGACCTGCTAGGTTTAGTGTTATGCATTACACTGAAGATTATTTCTAGCAGTAATATATATATAGTCTGGATCTGTTATATGAATGCCCACTTTGTCATTTCTAGAGAAATGACATGTAACTCTGGGAAGAGTTATGATATCTATCTACTCGGTCTGACAGGAACAAGAATAAAAGTGGTGTGTGTTGGTTGGTTGTTTCTTTCCAACTGAACATGACGTACAGAAATCAAATCCCAAGTTGTGTAAAGAAATACAATAACAGAAACGCACCACTTATATAGCACATGCATTTGACAAGTGAGCTTAACATTATAGTAAAGATAAGTTATCAAAAAAAATTGACAAAATTTCCCTTAACTAAGAGCTGTGTAATCAGTAGAGTTTGCTATTTCAGCTTGCCAAAGGTAGTTTTCAAATAGGAATAGTTTTTATCGTGGAGAGCAAAAGAATTTCTCTGAACTGTTACTGTAATTTCTCCAGAACTTTCTCAAGGCCAGTCAGTTGTATCCATTACTATAGGTTTCTTTCCTCTTCACTGACAACTCTTTCTTTGCACTCAGAAAGACCCTTGAAAATACAAGTTAGATGACCTCTTCTGGCTCTCAGTCATATTAAATTTCATGCTTTTATCAAAGAAATTCATTACCCTTATAGTTAAGATCTAAAGGATAACTAGCAGCTTTTTGGAATTAGAAAGCAGTCTTATGTTGTATCTCACACTGCACTTTTAACTTGCTTCATATGCTTTGACGTTTTATTTAATATTGTAGAGTGCCCCAAGGTGCTGTAACCTGAAGGCTGCTATAAAAATAAAGTGATAGATGAAATGCTTCCCCAGGAGCATTTTGGGAAAAGTAGGCTGTCAGGTCATTGGTACATAGGGCCAATAGTTAAAATACACAGTAAAAGCAGTGTACAGTGCTCTGCAAGAGAGAAAATAGCCCAGCCCACCAAAGCCCAACCCTAAATAGAGGTTGTTCTATTATATTTTTACAATTAAGATAATAGTTCATGATTTTCTCTTTCTTGTCTTAAGGAAAGATAAGCGTTTGTATAAAGCCTAGTTATTAAGAATCCTAAGTGCTATCATTATTGTATAGCTTTTTATAATCTTAAAATAAAAATGGGAGACACAGCATTTTTAAGTGCTTTAATAACTGGTTGTCACTTGCCGAAGAATGGACACCAAGAATATCAGCAATTCATATACAGAGTCTCTGAAAAGCTTAAGAATGTGTAATTGTTATTAATTTCAATCTAAAGGACCAAATCTACTGACTGGTAACAAAATCAACTTTCTGACAAACTTACTCTGGGGATACAGGGTTTCAGCTTTGGGCGAATCCTCAGAAGTAGGATTGTACACACTCCATCCTCTTACAATGAAGTTTCTCCTCCATTCTATGTTCGTGTCACATAGTTGGGTGGGTGGAGATAAAGCATATTTTAAAAACCGAAAGGCTATTATATTCAAAGAAACTCACTGAGCCACAGTACCAACTGACTTCTGGTTTATGAATTCTCAAAGCAGTTTGGTAGCACCATCTCCAAAATTCTCATATTTATATACTTCCATTTCTTGGTTATATATATGATTGCATATACCTGTATATGTATAAATAACTTTTAGTATTATGCTGTCATCTAATAAAAACCTCCTGAAGGCTTAAAAACTCAAAATAGCTCTTCATTACTGATGGCAAAGCATTTGTCACTTGCATATCCGAATGCTGAAAGTTTCATTACCAGTGTGTGAATTTGCTCCTTTAGATTTTCGTTAAAAAAACCCCAACACCTAAATCAACAATGTGAAACACTTTGGATCAAGCCTTATTTTGTTTTACAGTGTTAGCGTATTGTGAAATATCACATCATATTAACTTACTTTTTTCTGGCTCGTTTGCTTTAAGGTAATAGGACAAAATGCAGCATAACCTGAGCATTAAGTGCATGATATAGTTTAAAATCTTTTTTCCCTATAAATAGCAGCCATCACCATGCACAATATCTTGAAAAAGTGAGGCAGGGGTTCATTGAGAATTCTCAAGGGACAGTTCACAGTGAGTGGCTTTCTGCATTGCCATCCGTACATCACCAGCTATGGCTCTGTTTTTGCTCTCAGGATCTCGCCTTTCCCAAAAAGCCTGTCCCTTAGACAGCCAGTCAGTTCCGTGTACTGGAATTGTGTTAAGACAGCATTGCAAAAATCTGTTTACAGCTATCTGTCCATCGATCCAGAAACAAAGCAATGGCTGAACACCAAGAAAAGCTGTCAAAGCCTAAACGCTTCCTTGCTGATTCTTACAATACATAGGGTAAGATCCAGAAATACTGGTAGCTTGCCACCCCAGAGTTTTCAGGCTTCCTTCAGTTGCTTGTTTACATTTGACCAGGATGGACAAAAGACAGACCCCTATAGCACCTGCATGACAAAGGACCTTTGGCTTAACAATGCAGTGAGTGAATAATTTACAGAAAGGTGCAAAGAAGCACTTATTTGATGCTATTTTCTCTGTTCTAGTCAAAGATTCTGCCATTCCACCAAATTTATGTAGTGTTATAATATTTACTATTAAGTGTTTTTCCTAACCTTCATCCTTTGTTCTGACTCATGCTGCTTAGTTTTATGCGGACAGGCACAAATGCTTCCCCTGCGAATATAAAATGTGGCTTTGAAATGTTCTGGATGGGAATGTTCGGGTGCTGTTGTGAGAAGGGTAGGCTGATAGACATCTCATGGTTCAAAGGCTTTTGATAGATCTAGAAAAGTTGGTTTGGACATCTCAGCGTTGTCACTGGACGTTCATGGGTTACACACTAGTCTGAACAGGGATGTGGCATCATTAATCAAGTTGGTGAAGAACATTTCCCTATTTGAGGTGCCCCCCCCCCCCTTTTTGGAAAGTAACATCCCAACCTTCTCATTTCCAGTCATTATTCCTCAGTTTTTCCTTTCTGGAGATCATGAAATCTATTCCGTGCAGTGATGCATCCCACACGCATCCTTATGTTGATCCAGCTACAGCAAAGCGAGTTAGATGGAGACCTCAAATCTTAGTAAAATCCCTGTATCCACTCACCCTTGGGCAATGTAGCTTTTTATTTTTAAGACAGGAAAAACTGAAGCTCACTATTACACCTTCTTGAAGAAATCATTTGAATTCTTAAATGAGTGATATATTAGAGGCATTACAAATATAACAAATGCTTCTCTTCTGAATAGTTGCAGATTATATTTCACTTTCAAATTGAATTTGGGAATTAAGGGTGCTGCAGTTGCAAGTGGAAGATAGCTGAATTTCAGCTTTCTGCACTTCAAAACAGAATATTTCCATGAGAGCCATTTATACAAATGGGCCAAGACATATCACAGTCTCATAAGTGCTGCTGATGCTCGAGCCTTGTCAGGTTTGTGCCTCCTGATCTTCACTACAAAGAAATTGCGAAAACATGTCACTTTATCACTTTGAGGAATTAATTTGTCATCCAGGATTTTTTAATCTCCGAGAGCATAACCATTTCCGAATTGTTTGTTTTATAACTCCACTCTGAAAGAGAGATGTTACCTGCTTTGATGTGCCTGTTGCTCTCGCCACAGGGAGAAAATAACATGTGAGTAACTAAAGCATTTAAAATACCCGAGGGACCTGAAGGTACCTGTTGGGGGTTCGCTGTGCGGGGGGTTCTGGGTGCCCGGCCGGGTTTGGGGTCCCACCAAAGTGGTGGCGGCTCTGGTCTCATGTGGCCCTGCAGCCGCTATGTGGGTCACGTCTTGAGGTAACAACCGCTGGTGTCTCTTCGATCGTGTACAACGTCTGTTTCTCCTGACTTAACGTTAGAGAGATTTCTGACAAGAGGAGTCATATATTATTAAGTAACATTTTGAGTCGTCTGTTTTCAGCAGATCGCTCTGATCTCTGCTTTCCTTCTCGCGCTCGGAAGCAAGGGGCTGGAGACACATCGCTACTGAAGGCTTAATTTCTGGGGGTGCGGGGATAATTTCTCAGTTAAATCATTTAAGAATCATTGTGTGCTTCATTTTCTGTCTAATACTAAAAAGTCCAATTGAAAAATTACCGGTATTTATCTCCTCAGAATGTGAGCGGTTATTGTCTGAAGGTATATAGTGTAAACTGCCTAATTGCTGGTTGCTCGGTACAGCCCCCTCTCCCAAATCTTGGCAGCCTTTTCCAAAAGAAAAATACTTGATGCCTCCATTTTCTTTGCACCAGCTCCATCTGGGTGTGTTTTGGATCCTGATTTAACCAGTACCTTGAGCACATGTATTTTTTAAGATTTTCTTGTATTATAGCTCTGCCGAAGCTGCTCGGGAGCTACTGTACATTGAATGTGATGAGAACCTTAAAAGTAGTTTCTGTTTTTAACTCCATGTATTTGTGTATGTACATAGAAATATAAATAGAACACTCTTGATCACTTATTTATGAAGGTTGGAATATTTAGATCATCAATATCATACTGCAATAGTTAAGGGTTTCATCAAGATAAAAATTTAAAGAGAAAAACAACTTTTGTCACGGATTTGCTAATGCAGTAATAAAAGCTTTAAACTGGAACTGATGGAGGTCAGAAGTATAAGCCAGAGAGTTAAAAGTCACACAGTGATATGAACAAAGGCCAAAAAGGGCAAAATATGGGTACTTATAGTAAGGTCAGTGGAAGGATAGATAGGAAGCAGATTATATTAAATGTTCATATTTTTATACAAAAAACATAGAATAACCTAGAGGAACTGAAAGTTCTAAATTGGATTTTATTTGGTTTATTGGTAAATCTCTTGGAGCAACTCGATGGCGTATTGACACAGGAGTTGTAGTCGTTGCTCTGAAAGACGCCAGGGGGTAAAGCAAATTTGCCTTGAAGGCGTGTGCTGCCTGGGGTCCCCCAGGATCTTCAGAAACGTGTTGAAGGGCTGAGAATTTCCTGAGGCACAGGACCTGCCACTAGAGATCAGCAGGGGAGGCTTTAGGTGCCTGTTGGGAAAGGCTGTGACTGCACAGAGAGCAAAGCTCTTGCTCTGCAGCTTTGACTTCTGAAGTGCCTGACACTCTGGTGCTGCCCACATAGACGACGGAGCCCATAAACTTAAGAGTCAAAGCTAGGTGCTTACGGATAAGCAGCCTGCAGGATTTACTGCCTGAGAAAGCCTAGGAATAAGTTGACAACGGTCTTTTTCCAACTTAAAATTTGACAGTAGCATGTATTTAAATATAAATATATGTTCACAAACACACTGTTTTACATATATATAATACATATATATAAAATCAGGCTACACTGATCAGCTCAAGTAATGAAGCTTGAGGATGCATCTTCCACTGTTCGTATTCAGGGAGCTGGAAGTGTTTATTTTTTTGCATTAGGTAACCAGTTGGGCTTTTCCTTCCTACTAGCTCATGATAGTATCCTGTGGGATACCCTAGAGCCCCTCTGAGCTCTTTGTGCCGCACAAATCATCTTTAATCTGAGCAGGCTGCTCAGGCTGCTGTTGCGCTAAGTGCCTGACCCTCCCCAGAACACGCTGTTGTGGCTTTGGTTCCATGGATGCCAAGCTGGGCACTGTGATCTGTGACTGACAGGCTTCTAGGAATTTTTTGGCTGTGCGGGCAAAAGATCCTTTTATTCCGGTAGAACAGTTAGAAAAGTACGTGTTCACTTGTGCACAAATGCCATAATGTTGGTATGCAGTTGTAAGTTTGTGTTTACATATTCCACACCTGTGGGTAAGAACATCAGTATATATAATCATGCATTGCCTGAGCATAATTGGCCATGTGAAAAAACCCTGTCATTTAAAATTCCCTCGTTGTGGAGGAATGCAGAATATTTCAGGCACCCATATCAGAAGCAGTTATTTCATGTAGAGTCCTTGTTTATCTTCCTGATTGTTGACTCTGTTAGCCAGGGCTTAAATCAATAGCTGTGAACATGAAAACAAAAAGATCTGTATGGACAACCAGTCTGTTTTGTCCCGATTGAATTTATTATATGCTGTGGTCATCATTCAGTGAAAATCAAGAGCTAGAAATAGTGGCTTCACATCAATACAGTCAAATCACTGCTTAAAACTGGAGTTATAATCCTTTAAATTTAATTTTGTGGGCAAATTGCAGCTGCCAGCTCCTCAATTTGATTGGTTCCAAAACCAACCCAACATAAGAAATTGAAAATGCTGGGAGGCATCAGTCCTGTAAATATATTAGTGTGCCATCTGGAGTGTACTGACCTTGGCCATTTTACTTGGCCTTGCTATCTTATTGCTTCAAGTCATTCAGCTATTAATACTGGATTGAGTTTATGCTTCTGACTAGACAGAACTTGATCTTTACTTCTCACTCAAAGAGCAGGTGACGTTTGATTTAATAATATGTTAAATGTGCTTTATAATAATTTGTTAGTTTTCTTATTGAAAAAAACCAAGCAAATAAATATAGATTGTTTTGAAACCTACTGTATAGTGCAATACAGGAAAGAGAACAAGCTTTCTGGGTTTTGTGACAGCCTCTGTGAAGCATACCAACTAATTTTAGAGATGTCTGCCTTTGAGCTATTATTTATCAGGTTTCAAAAAAATTCTAACTGATTGTACCTAAAGTCATTATCAAGTTTTGGGGAAAACATTTCTAGATTAAATTACTTTAGTACTGGAGAAATGTTGAGACAGGGCCCAGTGAAATTACTGGAAAACATTCTACTGATTTGAAGTGAGCTAATGACCAAGTGCTTCACAGGTTCATTTACATCAGCACGTTGAAAAGTATCAAACCTTTGGCTCACCAGAAGTGACATGTAGCCTACACCTCACTGTATCCCGCCTGCAGGTAACGTATACCTGCATATTTAATTGTGCACGTGTGGATGGGCTTGGTAACATCCATCGCACTGCTCTTGTGGTAACATTAGAGGTGCCAGTAAGGACTGGTAAGTGAGTATCAGAAATTTTAACGCTAGCTGCCTTCTAATATAGTTGTTCGTTATGACAGCAAGAGTGTTGTACAGAATTCTGCACATAAAGCATATTAATAGTTAGTAAGCTTACAGAAATCTTTAGTAACTTAGTGGTGTTATCTAGTCTCCTTGTAATGTCTAAGGTCTTGCTAATCTTAGAAAGACTTTTAATTATAGTTTGAATCTATCTCAAGGTATGTACTTCTAACACAGTTGTTGGAAAAGCCTTTTAAAATAAATAATGTTTCTCCAAAGCAGGGAGATAGTACTGAATATTTCAAGTATATAGTATTGAATATTTCAAGTATATAGTATTGAATAGTAGATAGTATTGAATATTCCCACCACAGTGGGAAGTTAACACAAGGCTTTAGAGCACTCTAGGGTTAAATTCCCATATAGTTCATGTAAAAGCAGCATTTTATGTATAATATACTTGCTTAACCTTGCTCGTAAACTCAAGTAAGCACGTTTCTGCATGCAGGCTGATCTACACAATGAAAGCAGTTTCTTTGTACGCCAGCATTTACATGAACGTGTCCTCGCTGTGAGGGTGGGAGCCCTGGGCAACCTGCACGAGGCAAGAATAGAGCCCAGGTGCTGGGCTGTGCCATTGGAGCTAGAAAATAGAGTTAATATGTAAAAATAGCAGAAAGCAAAGTGTGAAATGTGAGGAAATATTAATTTTGATTTCATATACATGATTCGTTCAAAGTATGAAATAATTGAGAAACGAATTAGTAGCAAATTGCTACAGCTGACATGTGAACTGCCCTGATGGAAGGCGATGGGGAGGGATGGCGCTGGAAGGGGAAGCCTGGTTGGGTTGATGGAAGGGTCAGGGGTTCACCTGAAGTCAATGGCAGATCTTCCATCAGCCTGTCCCTCTGTCCTCTTCCCTTGGGCTGAATTTCGTCTGTTAAACGTGTGCTCCCACAGTACTGTGAATTCTCACAGTAGCGCGTTTTAATGAATTAAATTCAGAAAATGCAAATGATAGGAATTATGAAGTCACAGATCTGCTGATTTGCTTGAAGCACAGATTAAACTCAGGGAGTTTTCAGTGTCATCTCGACCAGATAGTTGTACTACTACTGATAGTTAGCTATTGTACAAGGGGTTTCAAAGCCTTATCATGTCATTTTTTATGAAGCAATTTAGTAAATCAGATCCATATGAGCAAATATTGCAAATAGATAAGTTGTCCATGTCCCAACAGTGACATTAAGACTAAATTCTGAATAAAGGCTGACTTCTGTTAGGCTGGTCACTTGAACAGCGACATTGTGCACCTGAGTATTTGTCATAACAAGAACATCACAAACTCAATGGTGCTGAAGGACTAAAGTGAGAGACCTGAGGAGACAACACGGGGGATGGACTTGGTAATAAATCTCAGTGAAGAGAATGTTTTAGAACCTGGCAAGATATGATCCTGATCTAAATGAATGTCTTGGGGCCTGTGTGACCAGGCAGCATCTCCCACAACATTGCGAACAGGACTGGTCTCATGTTACCAAAAATACTGCATCATTAGATTTGACCACTTACATTGATACATCTTTTCATCCTTTTCCTGTGTCTTTTAAAGAACTAAAAGTCTTTCTGGAAGCACAGTTTTTGTAGTTTGATTTTTAAAGCAACCAGAACATATTGTGAAAGAGAAATAGTGATTTAACAAGGCAGAAGAGGATCACCTTATCATTGCAGCTGTGCAAAACACTAATATAAGTAAAAATACAGACTGAGAGGGTTTGATATTATATGTTGGAAATGTAATGTATAACTCTCATTGTCTGTGATGAGATGTTATTTCCTGTTTCATTGAAAATTTCCTTTAGTTTTGCAAAGAATTGTCCTGAATCTCGGTCTTTCATACTGCATCTTTTAACAAATATTTCTACTTGCATTATCAAATGCTGCATAAAGATGGATCAGTCGTTCTATTTTGAGTGGCTAAAGGTTTTCCCTGCTTTCCTTCCACTAGGATGGAGAGGGAGAACATTTTGACAAACCTTAGGAACTCTGAGGTCAGTTGCCTAGTGAGTCTTACTGATATCCCTTACAAAATACATTTTGAGAGTAATCCGTTCTGCGTAAGAAGCGGGAGTAGCTTCTTACGGAGCTTCTTATGGAGGCTGGCACGTCGCGGGAGTTGTGTTCAGTCTTCTGCCTCCATCCATGCCATGAATCGTAGTGTTTTAAGCATTTTTTTTTCTTTTTTTGCATTACTGAGAGAAAAATGCATTTAAAAGACATAAAAACAATCTTCCCCTTGCTTGCCAGGGCGGCCTTTCTGCCCTCCCTGACTGTTGTGCGGCTCTGTTCTCTCACAGTGTCTCTGTGGGAGAGACGGGGTCCCTGGCTCATGGTCGTGTTTGGTGGGACCCCTGAAGAGCCTCCCACCAAACCCGCCTGGGCATCTTGAGTTTGACAACCACTGCAATCTCTTTGTCTGTTCTCCCCCATTTCTTCTTTAATCTAAAGTAAAAGCAATGTTTAACACACTGGGAAAGCCTGTTAATGAACTCCAGGAAAGCGTCTGGGTAACGTGGTCATTCCTGGCACGGGGAGAGTTGAGAAACTTGAAACCGAGCTTAGTGGTGCTGACTGCAGGCGGTGCACTAGGAAACGGGATCCGCCGCTGATAAATAGCACGGAAAGGAATGGTTCCAATTAGTGGGAGGCTGCAGTATTGCTGAGTGGCTTGCTTTCCTTTGTATGTTTTTGTTCCCAAAATTAAACTTTGTTTTCTGAATCTCTGTGCTTACATGGGAGAGTTGATGTTTTCATTCTGTAAGTACTTGCTGAAATGGCATAAATACCGAGACACAAACACTCCAGTGTTTGCTGAGTGTTGGAGAACAGAAGAACAAACTTTCAGCTTATATGACACTTCAGAAATGTGAGTTTGGAGCCTCAGATAGAGACAGGCAGAACTGGCTAAAAAGTCATTCCCAAACCACAAGCACTCCATTGGAGGAAGAGGAATAGACTTGGCAGACAAAACAAACAATGCCGAGTGTGCTGTAAAACCCAGTGCTTTTTATTTTTCAACTCAGCTGGAACACTACTGAGTGATTTATAGCGTGGAGAGATTTTACAGCTCCACATCCCCGCCTTTCAGTCTTACAGCCATACCTGAAGCAACTTTCTCCCCCAGCCTGCGTTATCCAGGTTGTTTTATCTGCTCTTGGCGTCCACCTACTTGGGACTGACGCTTCCTACGAATGTGGAAGTTCCTTGGGAGCAATTTAACTCTTCAAGACGTGTCCATGCAGCAAAATAGTTACCCTGTATACCTTTCCATCTAGACATGGTATTTCAGAATGAAAGTGGTTAATCCAGACTGGAGTTAATTATCATGGGGAAAAAAAAATAATAATAAAAAATCCTTTAGTGTGCTATGTTTATAGTGGGAGTTAGACCAGAATAGCACAGCAGAATTGGCAGAGTATAGTTATGACTGATGGGAAATTTCCCGTGTAGACAAACCTCAGACAGAGGGTCTAAAATGCCAGGTTTTAAAGCAAGTCCTGACAATAAGAAGAAAGCACTCTTCCCAGACGCTCTGCCAAGTTCCACACACAGGGAAATTCGAGGCTTCCCCTGCCTCAACACAGTTTTTTTCTTAAATAAATCCATTTCCTCTGCCGAAGTTTTCTGCTGAGGAAGCATCTATTGGGAGCACAGGCAATGGCGTGCTACTTTTTATATGCTCCATAGGCCATTGAGCATCAAGCCATTGCGCAAAGAATTCAACATTTGAATTACGGTTTCTCAAATTCAGGAAGGAAGAAGTTCTATTGCAATATCTTGGGTAAAGTGCAGTGCATCAGAGCTTCTTACATTGATGGTCCTTTACTCTGACGTTTTGATTTAGTTTAAAATTCTGTTTAAACTCTACTTCCAGATAGTGGCGCTTAAATTTTTTATTGTCAGTCTGTTTAGAACTAGTCTACCCAATTTGTTTTCCTTCTGTGGACTGGCTGACGAAAATACAGAAGTAAACAGTAGCTTGGAAATAATCTCTGAAACTTTAAATAAACCGTGGATCTGACAGAGAAATGAGTTCACTAGGAGGATTCAGCTCTGGTAATTGTACACCTGCCCTCTTGCTTAGAAAATGAGCCATCCTACTGAAAACATCAAGATTAAATGTCCTATATTTAGGTAACTTCTTTAGAGTCTGAAAAATCTAATTGAAATGCTACACTATTGTAAATGTCTCTTTCCTGGTGCTGTTTTAAAATGCCTACATGTGCACTGTAATTCCTGAAGAGTTAAAAATCAAAGTATCTTACAAATTTTTATGCTAGTTTCAGTAATTCTTGGAGCCTGCAGTTATCAGGAATTCATCTATACTGTGATGATTATTAAAGTCAAGAATTGGTATTTCTGCCTAAGATAGAACAGCAGAATTCTAATATATCTATTAGGTCAATTTGGTGATTGTAAGGAATGACACCAGGGTTTAACTTGGTCCCTTCTAAATTGCAAAGTGTGTAATTTTCTGCTGAGGTGCGGTGTGTGTAATCAGATATCCAGGTACTTTTGTCATTCGTTCAAAACACTTGAAGCCTAAGAATGGAAGCATCCAATCTGATATAGGGACAATCTTACAATAAAAATTGACAGTTGCTATTGTAGAGAAGAAAGGATTAACTACTCAAAGAAATTGTGCTGATCTTCAGAAGTTTGTACTTTGGTTATCTGAAGAGTTATTAGCCTGAAATCCATTTTGTTAAATAGAATTTTGCTCTTTAAACCACTGTTGCATTTATGCTAATAAAAAGCCTAATTTTCAAACGTACAAAATGAAAACCCGCTTAAAGCATAAGTCTATCCAGAGCCACTCTGCGTAATCCCGTAGGCAGGGAATTGCTAAAACAAATACCTAGAGCAGCCCTTCCTGACATTCACCAAGGCAGTCCTTCCAGAAATTTCCTCTGAATTAAGTTCAGCTGTTCTCACTGCAGGGAGATTTCATTATTCATTTAACTCTTTTGGGAACAAAGGTACAGATCTGAAAATCCTTTCCCTGAAAGATGCTGAACTCCCTCAAATGTCTCTTCTCATTATGTATCACTAGATCGGCCTGACAGTTTTAACACAGAGGACCAAATATATCCCACATGCAAGTCTTTCAGATTCACCGAAGCTATGCTGAGGGTGAACTTGGCTATCAACAATTTTTGAAATCTAAATATCAGGGTCGTTGCTTAGATCCTTTAGTCCTTGATGTGGGTGTCTTACAGCTCAGGAAAGGAGCAGGGCTGTTTCTATACTCAGGGAGCAGGGGGTGCCTGTGAGAGCAGCAAGGGGCCTCCTCCTTTAAATGGGCAAAGAGTTCCAAATGTAGAGAGGGAGAGGAAGAGAGAAAGCTGCCAGAAAAGAGGGTACATGGCAAAACGCAAAGAAACATGTTTCAGGAGGACAAAAAGCAGAAAAATCTCAAAAGTACCTACCGCTAGAAATCTAGGAAAATGACTTTTTTTTTTTTTTAAATAGCAAATTGTAAAATGAAGCGGTAATGCAAGATCCCATTGCTCTACCCAACCATTATGGCCCCGTTTTTGGTTAGAAGGAACCAGAACTCATCTTCATACCACTCAACCCCGGATTGTTTTCCTTCCCTTTTTTTTTAAATTTTTCCCATCCCTTCTTCCTCAAAGGACGTTTCAAGTTATAGAATCAGTTTTGGTGCTTAGACGCAAATGCAATAAAAAGCAATCACGGTAATTTTCTTCCTTTCTCTCATTATCGGATTATCATTCCTGTGCTTTGTGCACCTTTAGTCAAGTGGGAGAAGTACCTAAGTCCCCACTATCTGTCTGTGCTTCCTGCTGACCCATCGCGGGGCGTGGGAGGGAGCAAGTGGCTGCCGTGGACGTCAAGTCCAGACCGAATATATAGACATATGAAGTGGATTCATAGTTGCCTTTATAAGGATGTATCTGACAAAGGCTTTGGGTTTTAGCAGAATGAGTGAGCGTTTCCCTTAGTACCAATGCAACTTTAATCTACTCAAGGAACTTCCTGAATTTTTGATTTCTAAAAACGCAACCGTGGAGCTTTAGAGCGTATAACAGAGTTCATGTTCTACCTGTTTCAGAAAACGTGGCGAGCTGTTTGTCTGCTGGTCAGAGACAAGTGGGAAGAGTCTGCTGGCACATCGATGTGTCACCCAGCAGGAGATGGTCTGTGAACATAGCTGGGGCAGCAAGAACTAGGACTGCCAAGGAACTCGCTTGTTTGGATCCACAGTAAGGCAGTTCTGGGTGATTTTTGTTAATTTTTTGTATTTTAAGTGTGTAATTTCCTGCCATGAAGGCATTTGCAACATCTTTAAGTGAAACATTTAAAAGTGCGTCATTGAAACTGTCAGGCCTGAAGAGCCCCAGGGAGAACTTTTCCTTAAGCAAAAGCTTTCTACAGCTGGTAACTTCTTGCAAGTCTAACGTAGTTGTCAGATGATCACATTTCCCTCAGGGTTCTCCTAGTAGGAGACATGGGGCTCTTCAGTACGTGGGGAAAGGCAATTACATAGCTGGCTGCCGGGGAGAGCACTCATCCTGCAGCACAGCACGGGCTCTGGGTTGTACAAACAGCTGCCCAAGTTCTGCCCCCATCTATTACGTCTGCTAGATTAACACTCCTTCAAAACAAACATCCTTTCCTCATCTCAGAGCTGGCAAATAAAGCAGTCTTTGCGGATGAAGGCAAGTTACAGATACCATTGAACTGGCTGCAGTTGCGATGACTAGTTTGTAATCAGAGTCCAAACTAACCAGGCTGGTCTTTTGAGGAGGGTAAATTACTTTCCCTTATAATGCATCTATAAATACTATTGGAATTAAACACCAGAAAGTCATCAAACTGCTCAGGTCCATTTCAGTTACTATTAAATATGTTGTTTGGATTGTTTGTAAAAGTCTCTAAAATTGCCTCATCTTTCTAAAGAACATTTATGGAGTGGTTTGATACATATGAAAGGGCATAGCTTTCCTAATGCTTTCAAAGCAACCATCACTCTCTGAGCAGACTTAACATCTACCAGAATAATTGAAATAAAAAAAAACCACTATTATAATCCTCTAAAACCTGTCATGAATAACAAAAAGGCTGCAGCACTGATATTATAACCAGATGTACAGTACAGAAACTATTTCTCTGGCCAGCAAGGTCTCGTTCTCTCTGTGCATTAGAAGGCAGAACACTGAGCTGAGCCGTGCTCTTGACCCCTGAATAAATATGCGTCCACTGCTCTTTCTCCAGACAACATTATTTTCCATCCACATCAGGAAAAGTTCCCTGAAGTATTTACTTCTGATTTCAGTTTCTGCTGACTACAGCTCTGCCACATTTTATATACAAAACAGATGTTAGTACAATCCAGGTTTTAGCATGGAAGCCCTTATGGAGCAGGATTTTAGATTGTTGGTTTGTTTTTTAAAATAAGTCATCTCTAAAGACAGAAAGATGAATTTTTCCAGCGAGTTGTGTTGGCAGGTGAGTTTTGCAGCCTGTGCAGTTTATATTGTCCCATGACAGTCTGCAATGCATTGCAATTATGAAATGTGCACATTATACTGTGAAGTTGAGGGAATAGCGTATTTTATGTATGTAAATCATGTAACATGTAAAGCATATGGTGTACGTACGTATGCCTAGTGGCACATCGGTAAGCTGCTCTATATGAGCTTCTCCTGCAGTGAAAGAACCCCAAGGACTTAGGTGCCCAAGTCCTAAGAAGTCCAAAGGAGGTAAATTGCCTGTTAATGGGCTTTAAACACAAAATGATAAACCAGAACTTTACTGAACTCCATAAACCCAAGCTCCTATGTCAGTGGGAGCTAACCAGTCATTTTTTGTGAGAGGAATTGGATGCCTGGCTCCCTAAACTACTTAATCTTACTGTTTGTATTGAAAAGTGCTATGTGGTCTTGGAGAGATGCTTTTGGCACCTACACTTTTTCCATTGCAGTATTTGGATACGAGAGATGTGAGTGGACTTGCTTTCTTCTTTAGCCAAGGCTGTGGTGAGGATCAGATGAAAAGTAATTCCTGAAGGCAGCACCATCAGACTTTGCCTCCTAGAAGGAGGTGAGCCTGGGTTTCACTTACCTGGTGCTTTTGCAATCTGATCTTTAATTAGTGCTTGTCTGTCTATTTTCTCTTCCTTGGCTCTCGAAAACATAGGTGTTATTTTGGAGTCACCTTCTGTACAACTCATTCAGCGTGTTTTTCAGTATGATTATTCTGGAAGATAAATAAGTGGAGAGTTTGGGAGGAGATGAACTCTCCACATATCTGCGCAGTCAGCCTGATGTGATTGTCAGTGGAACTGAAAACAGGCACGCTGTCTCTCATCAACAAAGAGCTTGCCTCCCCTTTTCAACGTTCATTTGATTTCCAGTTAAATACACTGAGAAGACTGAAAGTCTCTGTTTACCTGCTCTGCTCATGTGTGCTGTCTTTAACTCTTGTGGGCTCTTACAGAGGTGGAATAAGCAGCCTGGTGTCTGGCCTCCTCAAACTTTGTACCTCTGCTGAGAAATCCCAGAGTTGTACTCCTTGGGACGGTCTTTTTGGGATGTCAGCACCTGCCCACTCACGCTGTGAGTTGCTTTAACTGCTGCCAGATGGCAGAATTTTCTTTCACTATATGAGCTTGCTTTGAATTTAAATTAACAATCTTGAGGCTGCAAGCTCACACGTCAAATATATTGAGCTTACAGTTTTAAAGATGTATTTTCTAGTAACGTATTTTCATATTTGAAATCGTAATGTGTGGTTATGGCAGCACAAGAATACAGCCGTAAGAATACAGCTTATCGTTGCTAACTATTATTGTAGAGCAAAGAGTTACCATCTTAGGCTGGGTATTTAAGACAGAAGAAACGGTGAGTGAGTTCCAGAAAGATTCAGATTTAGCCAAGTTAGACTAGCCTAGGTCTAAATGCTGAATATCAGGCTTTACACTGTACACTTCACAATGTCTTCTACCTTGAAAGCACTTATGAAACTTGAGCTTTAGTAAATAATTAATTGAAAACAGTGTTTTGTGAAGGCACTTACCTTTCAACATACTCTAAAGGTACCTAGCACAGTTGGGCATTTCGTGTTGCAGTCCTCTGAGCCCTGCATCAGAAGCAGCTGGCAGAGGCATGGAGACATATAAACAGCTTATGCTGTTCCCTTATCCCCGCAGGAGTACCTCAGGGCTGGAGAGCATTTAGTACAGTGCTTGTGATAAATTTTAGCTTTGTTTGCAATTTTCTGTGGTTCAGTGGACCAGAATGGAGCCCCTTCTAGAGCAGTGTCCTTAAGTGTTAGCTGTGACTGTTTGGTCTTTGGGAGGTCTCGGGTAAAGCACAGATTGAGTTGGTGTTGGTAAAACTGAACCACCTTTGCTTCAGAGGCGTTTCTCTGTACCACAAATGAAAATCTGGTGTCTAACTTTAAACCACCTTGGCTGGGCGCTCGGAACAGCGCGGTGTCCTCGTGAATGGTAACCCAGAGCTTTTCACGGGAGTTTTGCAGCTCGTGCTGAACGTCCCTGCTCCTGGTGAGGGACTCGGTGCAGCTCCTGAGCTGCCCAGCCTAAAGCAAGCTCGGGGGGTGGCTTGAGGGATGCTGCTGACCGCAAGGCTGGGATACCTTGGGAAATGTGTTCTGTGCAAGTTGTGTGTTGCAGTTGTTAGAAACAGACTGACTTCTCGATGGTTCTGTATGGATTGCTTGCATCTTTTCTTTCTAGCAAGAATGTCTTTTTTTTTGTGTGTGTGTGTTTATGCTTTCTCCTGTGTTTTAAAGTCTGAGAGATTTTTCATCCACCAATTTCAAAGCATGTCGATATTACTCTGCCAAAATGCAGAGCTTGAAGCACAGGGTAAGGAAGTGACTTACTGTAGCCTTCTTAACAGCTTTTAACAGCTCACAGGTCTCCTAAATCCCAAGCCAAAGCTCTGTCTGGTAGGCTACTCTGCATTTTCAGATTTTGTACAGATACAGCAAGTACATATTAAAAAGCCTACACCAGAACACAGGATTAAAAGGCGATATGCGAAGTACAATATCCTCCAAGTATTTGAAGGGAGGGAAGCAGTTGGAGGGTGACAGTCTGTTCCCTGGCAACTTCTGACATTTGTGTTAATTCTCTGTTGGAATGAAAAATAAGCCTTTTGAACTCTTCATGTAAATTGAACTGGTGAAAAACCTGTTTTCAGATTTAAACTAGAGCATAGGAGCATCTGGGTTCTTGGAGGACTGTGCCATTTGTCCTGGATCAGATGGTTATTATGTGGCTCTGGCACATGGGATATTCTCGTCCAGGTTCCTCCTTTATTTAATTCTCACAGGAATGGAGTAAGTACTTAAAACATACTTTGATTGTATTGCAGCCACAAGCTGGTCTGCATGGCTGTTACTGCAGTGTCAAGGTTTGTTAAGAGGCAGTGCCATTCATGAGCTTTACGTTTAAGGAACATTTCCTGCTTTCATCATTGACATCCTTTTTCCATCTAAGGAGTAGAAAACTGTATAACCTTTGCTCCTGTTCTTTATGCAGTCTGGCAATAAACCTCATCATCTGAGTAACTTGAGTCTTGATCTAGTCAGGCGTTCATAACTAAATAGGTATGAATTTCTATTTAAAATGGGGAGGAATTCAGTCTATGCACAGGCTTAAAGTAAAGTGTGAGTTAAGTACCCTGTTGGATTGAAGCACAGACTGGCTGTCACAGGTGAAAGCTGTCATATTGCGGGATATGTCCCCCGAGAGAAGAATAAGAAGGGCTTTCTTCCCTTTGTTTTTTTGTTTTTGTTTGTTTTCCTTCTCCATTCATTTTCAGTGCTCCACAACCTTTCCAAAGTCTGCATGTCTTGACCGCATTGCACTCGTCCTTCCTGGTGGCAGAACTGGCTGAGCCATTGTGTGATGTTTAGCTAAGTTGCGAGATGTCTCAGTTTGTTTTCAAAGAGCACATACCTGGGTGAGACAGAATAACACGTATTGATTTTTGGACCGTTTGTAAAAAGGCTCCTTGGT
The DNA here is from genome assembly GCF_963082525.1 of Nesoenas mayeri. Lineage (NCBI taxonomy): Eukaryota > Metazoa > Chordata > Aves > Columbiformes > Columbidae > Nesoenas > Nesoenas mayeri. The sequence goes on from NC_137547.1 coordinate 19,405,597, forward strand.
CTTGAGTACATGAAAGCAGAAATGAGGCATTGTGTGAAGTTAAAAGCAGAAAGCATTCTTTCCAAAATCAGAAACTGCTGATACTTCCAGATGGTATGCCAAGAAAGTTTTATTAGTCTTCCATAGACTTTTCACTTTTTCCAGATCCCTGCGAAATAGAGAGGCCTCTCCCTCTGGTTTTCTTGCCAAGTTTGAATATGAATCTACTGTTTATCCAGATTGCACTGGCTTTAACAAGTGCTTTACATTGCCTGGTTTGCTTTTGTCCAGTATGTTGGATTTAGTGCCTGTGGAGGTGGATTCAGGCACTGCTGGAGAAGGGCATTTGTTGTAAACTTGCATTTTAGGAACTAATTCTTTTAGAAACAGCAGGGAAGAGGAACTGACCCTTTTAAATGACATCTGTGAACCGAAAAAAAAATATTTGTCCGTAATTTGATCTGCTTGAGTGCTATTTTGGATCAATTGATTGCCCCTTTTTGTGCCAGGTGACAGCTGTCTTAAGAGAACGACTCAATTTTCATGTTTATTATGCACAGGTCCTTTCCCAAGAGTGGGTATTTATCTATTAGAGATAAGATAATGGATATCATGTTGAAAAAGGTTATATGACAGTAATTGGAGCAATATGTTGGCCTGGCATATTTAACAATGAGATTTTAGCTGCATATTTTTTAAAAGCAATTTGACAGAAGAAGTAGAAATCGAAGCTGTTTATTGATTTGATCCTTCTTTTCCTTAGATTTAAGGAACAGAGCATTAGTGGAAGAAGTGGTATTATTTCTGGCTTAGTATTTGCATATCAAAAGATGACATTTTAAAACAGAGTCTTTAAAATATGCTGGTGGTTTCAATTCTCTTTGACATATGTGAAATTAGAGGAATGCGCAGAGCTATGTTTCATTAGCTATTCAGGGAAAAGTAATTTGTCTAATGGCCTTTAAAATGCTGTGGTTCGAAGTGAATATGGATGTTTAGGACCCAGCAGTCGCAGTGATGGTTTCCAGGTAGAAGGCACCGTAATCTGCAAACCTGTGAGCATCTGAGCTTTGCTTTTTAGTTTTAATACTTTTGCCATTATTTGAAAAGTTCAGGTAAATGAAAAGTCATCTCTCCTCCAGCTCACTGGAGTTTAAGCAGGGCCTGTCTTATTAGTGTTACTTTCAACTCTGTTGAGGCTTTTTTTTATGCCATAAAATATTTAAGATTCATTTTAGTTGTAGCATAAGGAAAGCGATTTACCCCCAATCCTCTATAAAAATCAATTTTTCTTTCCTGAGATTTCTTCTGTAATGGGAATCTGTGAATTTGTCGGTTTAGACATTGCAGGGAAAAACTGGTTTAAAACACGGGAGATGTGCATCCAAGACAGCTGCAAAAACGCTCTTCACCAATTTTCCTTTTTCTCTGTTCATTTCAGAAAACTGTAGATTGTAAATTTATCCTCACTTCTTCATCCATACAAAATCCAAACTATTTCAGACAGAAACGAACGGACAACTTTGGTTTTAGTGTCTTGTACAATGAAGCCTTTCCCAAATTCAAGTTAAGTGCCATGCCGTTATCTTTTTATTGATATTTAGAAGTACATAAAGGGCTTGTGTTATGCTGTGTACTGTAGAGAAACAGAATAAAGAGACAGCCTGGGTTCCTGAAACCAGGGGTGGAAATATTGATACCAAACCACTTGGAGAAGACCGACAGGACACTATCCACTGAATTGTATAGAGAAAGATAAATTAACCCCTAGGAAAGAGAAAAAAGGAAATCTCCTCAAAGGGATTAGAGTAGAATATTTATGCATAATAGCATCAGAATAGCAGCAGAATTTTGCGTTATCTGGCATTCAGGTACTACAAAATGACTTGCAGCTTCTAATGGGCTGAAGTTTATAGGCTCTGTGTGGTGTCATTTCCTCCTTCAGCAGCGCTGCATCCCACATGTGTCCAATCTGTGCTACTTGTACACGTCGGATAGGTACTGAACGTTCTGGCTGGCACGCTGGCGTGCTATTCTGGGGCCGGAGACATTCTTCCAGAAGGTGTGATGTCAGATGCTCGGCAGCTCCGGGTGCGACGTCATCCTGAGCGCCCTGCAGCCGCCAGCACAGAATATGCATGAGGCCTGACAAGCTGTTAGATGGTGGCTCCCACGCTCTCTTACACTTGTAAGCTCTGAATTGCGCAACCATATGATAATTCTTGCTATGAGTGAAAGAAAACGACTGTTTTCTTAACTATTAAAAATCATAAGAGCCTTACATAATTAGCAGGGTAAGAGAAGGTGGCTCTTTCAGGGGAGTGACTGTCTTCATAAATGCAGGTATGGAAAGGAAACGTCTAGAATCTCCCCACTGCTTTGGTGTCTTTTTATCTTCAAGGAACATTCAGTGTGTCATTGCAGCACTTCTGCTGCCTCTTTCAGCTCTTGGGAACTGTATTGCACAGAAAATGATCTCTCCTGGCCCCCTGGTCTGCTCTGTAATGTTGCTCCACTCTTTCAGAATAGAAGCAGTTCCAAGATTTTGTTGTTTCTTGACTGAGATGCAGAAATTCACTTCACATAGAGAGCTAATTACCCCTCATGATGTATGCATGAGAAGCAAAACAAACCCCCCAAATTAGCAACATTTCTCCTTTATGCTTTTTCTCCTTTCCGTCCCTCCTCTCTCGCCCCTTCTCTACAATTCTATGCATCCTTTCTTTGGCGTCCGTTCGCTGATTTTTAATGTGCCCTTGGCCCAGCTTATTTTCAACATCAGACAGCCTTGTTTTCCCTGCACTGCCTCCAGGAGCTGAGCTCCCTTCTCAAATTGAGAAATACATTCCCAGAAGTGACCTTTATCAGCAGCAGCAGCATTTTGATCTTCAGGGAAGCCTCCTGTGGCTCTGTAACCCAGGGTTTGATCCTATCATTCAATGACACCATCAGAGGGGAGGGAAAGAGCACGAAGCTGAGTGAAGTTCAGCATGTCACAGTGCATTAGGCAGCTCTGTGATGGTGACAGTATGAGCTCTTTTTGTTCTCCTAGAAGACAAATAACTTTCTCAGTGTAATTAATAACCCTAACTGTTTGTTCCAAAAAATGGAATAATAATAGGATTGAGTAATCAAAACTATTGATTAATGCATAAGGCCCCTAGAAAAGGTACGCAACAGTTCTAGCACAAAATGTTTAGTCCTTCTGGGCATGGTTCCAATAGAGACTGTAGTGATGATTGAACAATAGGATTATTGTACAAAGTCATTTTTTCCAGAATGGAAAAATTTTTAGTGCCTTATTTTTTTCTTTAGGAATTCATTCATCAAATAAAACAATACATTTTTGAACAGTGGCATTACATTCACCATTCTTTCTGCAGCTGGGCTCAGCACTTGTGCAGAACTCCCATTGGCAATACTGGTGTTTCTGTTGTACCATTTCAAGGAGAATTTTTGCCTGTAAAATTAAAATCCTGGAGTCAGTTGCGTTTTTATGCAAGGAGGAGCACTGATGATTTCAGGACAGGTACCTACCACCCAACCTCTTGAATGCTTTTTCTCTGCTTTTCAAAATGGAAATCTTGGAGCAGGAGGTGTGGAAGGAAGAGATTGATTTCCTTAGAGTTTGAAATAATTCTAATAAAAATTCTACAAAATATAACTCCAAGGCCCAATAGTCTCTATAACAAATAATGCTTTGGGGAACAATAAATTGTGTAGTGATAGTTCTGCTCAGATTGGCTACATCATTATGTGTTGCAAAATGTCAGCCACTGAGGAAATCATAACTAAGCACATTGCAGGCCTGCAATCTTATAAAAGCCTGATATCATAAAGGGAAAACCGGGACCTAAACCATTTCAAAGATGCTAGAAGGAAAAGGCTAACAACTGTCTTTTCTTACATTTTCAAATTACCTGTTTTCCCCAGGAGAGCATAAAGATAATCAATCAAAAGAAGGCTTTCGTAGATCCTCCTGTGATTAATCTAATTATTTTGCAGAGACCAGATGCATTTGCTGTTGATGTAAAAAACCAGTTTGATTGAAGTATCAAAGGTAAATCAATAGGCCCAGAATGTGGATCAAAACATTATAAGCTAGGGAGCTTAGAATCAATATTTTCATGAAGAGAGTCAACAACTGGGACTGCTATGCTTAAGCTCATTGAATAAATTGTACTATTTTCAGAAGTCAGTTGTCATAAAATCAGAATCACTGTATCTGACGCATTTGCCTTTTCTACAGATGAGCTTCTCAAAACATGTGACTAAATGTTTTAAGCACAGAAAACAGCAGTGAAGCCATGCAGAGGAAAACAACCGATAGCTGGAACTTGCTCTTGACACTTGAAAACCTTTGATCACCAAAGAACAGCAGGCTGGCTGGCGCCCATCGCCTCCCTTCCCTGCGTCCCTGCACTCAGCCGGGCTGCCCGCCGTTCGGATGCTGATGGTGCTCTCGCCATTGCAAGTGGAGCGTGCATCTGCCTCTCTATGCGTGTGGGGTTCGGGCTCCTGCCACCGCGTGCAGACATCCATCACCTGGCTTCAGGGGGAATGTTGTAGTTTTGGAGTAGGGATGCAGATCACAGTACAGGGGCTGATCGCAGGGGAACTAGAGGCTTCCTTCCCAAAGCTTTCAAAGATGAAAGGGAGGAGATGAATAGTGCCAATATCACCCATTTTCTTTAATTCTGCAGGCTTGTTCTGCTCCAGTTTGGCTTCTGATGCCTGCATTGGTCACAGAATCACAGAATCGACTGGGTTGGAAAAGACCTCAGAGATCATCGAGTCCAACCCTTGGTCCAACTCTAGTCTGTTTACTAGATCATGGCACTAAGTGCCATGTCCAATCTCAGTTTAAAAACTAACCAAATGCTGTTAAAAGGATATTAGGAGAGGATGCTCTAGAGGTGTTTGCTATAGGAAAGGATTTCTCTCTTAAACTTTACTGATAACGTAGCATTGCAGACAGCAGTCCTCTCTTTCCCCTCAGTGCATTTCCTACCTGCCTTCTGCCATTACTGTGTGTACTCATCCTGATACAAAGATGCAGCACATCGCTGTAGCTGCTTTGGTAGGGAAAGGTGAGCAGGGGCTGCTGACAGGAGGCACTCCTGGTCATTAGTGCTGTGCTGACCCTGTGTGTGGCTCTGAAACTGATACAGCCGATATGGTGATAGAAGAATTTTCCCATAAGCCAGACCTAAATTTGCCAAAAGACAGTTCTACACTTTGTTTTTAGAGTTCAATGTAAGAAATAATGCGACACTTGTAACAATTTTCTTTTGATTTCCAAAGAGATTGTGAAGAACTTACTGCTTCAAAAAGTAGTTTTAACCTTTCTGACTCTTCTATTTTTAAAAATCCTGGAAAAGAGATGGAGCGCACAAACAAGAGCTCACCAGCTCCATGGGTGAACAGAGTCAGCTCTTGGCCTCTGTGCACAGAATAATTTCTGCTTCAGATTCTTTGTGGATGCAAACAGGGTTAAATGACTCCAAGTAAGGAGCACATCTCAAGAAGGTCATTGAAACATCATCTATGTCTCTTTTAGCTACTCTACAGTAGCTTTCTGGTCTGTCTTTTAATTTCAATCTCACTAAAAAGGTTTCAGGGTTACGTTCCATGCTGCTGGGATCCACCCACATGCACTTGCAGCAGAGGGTAGCACACAAACTGTTGTTATGCTATTAAGTAGCACACAAATTATTTTGATATACTGAAGATTCAGGTTGTTAACACTTGCTCGTGGCTCCTTTTTTCGCAGGATGATGGAATCCATAAAAGTCAGATTTTTAGGCCAGAGGTAGAAATAGGTGTCTCTGGGGAATTTGAGTAGTGCCTGGGTGTTTCATCTTGGCAATTAGGTCTTCAAATACTGTTGGAAAAAACACTCAACGCCTTACTGCATTACAAAGCACCTGAGTATCAAAAACCTGCCTGCAATTCCAAAAGGAAAGATGATAATTGCAGCTGGTTTTCACCTTGCATTTTAAATTTTAGCCTTGAATTCTTTCTCAGCCAGGCATGCATCAGAACTTCAGCTGAGGCCAGCGGCACTTTTGCTGTGGTTGTTTGACCCTTTTCACAAAGTGCTTTGTTTGAAGTTGTTTAGGATTTTGCCGAACTTGTGCTATTTGGAAACCTTCGCTAAGTCTTAAGCAGAATCAATTTGGAAACATGTCAACTGATACAGGCCATGTATTTCTGAAAATCAAACAGGAAGGAACTTTGTATTTTGGAATTACAGTAGCTCATCCAGCCCAGAGCCTGGTTTATATCTGAGCACAGTACAGCTCCTGCTACTGATGCCTCTGTGCCACTTTAAGTGTTTCCATAGACCTAAATGAAGCTTGTTTGTCATTAACTTGTGCAAGGGCTTTCATTCTCAAGGCATTCTGAGAGCAAGGGATCACTTTGATCTGGGAACATGCTGTAGCAACCATGGTAACATATCTCCCAAGGTATGGCTTATCTTGCTATGACTTTTCTTTTTTCCAGCCTACTTGCAAACCTGGATTGGCATGAACTAACTTGAGCTTATGATTGGAGTTTGCCAAACAAAAGGATACTCTGGAGTTACATCTGGAAATTAGGCAGTGCTTTTTCCTTAGGATTTCCCCCAAGCCCTGGAAGCAGGAAGGCAGGGTTGTATGGTAGCTGCTTGCCTTAATGCCGAAAGAGGGAAGAAACCCAAAGGGTCTGTTGTGCATCACCTGTCTGTCTGAACTGTAGAGGAAAACGCAGATTTTGAGTTTTGAGAGAAAAAGTGGCTTAGTCAATGGTTACTGCCCTAGTAGACTTAACGTAACTCTTCAAACAATAGGTCTAAATCTTCGTTAACTAAATGAAGACACATGTAGAGATTCTTTCTTGCTGGGTACTTACTGACTATGCAGCTATGGACTTATATTTCTTCTTTGTCATAAAAGAACTGAAAAACAATAAGACAAAACTGAATTCATTTGTAAATATACAAAGTTCAACATAAACACCATCTGGTTTTACCACTGGTTTCTTTTCTACAGTTCCATCTCTTGACAGGGTTGAGCTCCCCATTTTAGAGGGGATTCATTGCTCTGTTCTGTGGCATTTTCCCTTATATGAACCTCAGCAGAACACGTGCATGCAGAGATACGAGTCAGGATCTTGCTGCATGTATTGAGCTTCACTATGTATTAGGTGTCAGTAAAAATAATTTTAACAGGAGTTCAGCTACGCCAACACCGTCAAGTTAGGAAAATCATCGCTGTTATATGTAAACTTCTCATTTGAAGTACAGGTAGATTGCATCTTCACACACTGGTACTGACTGAAGTCAAGTGACACTTAAAAAAATTCATTGCTTGAGTTTTGTGCTGAAGAATAAAATGCATCCCGAGTTCTCAGTGATTTCAGCACTGTATAGTTTGAAAGGTTGGCAGCAACTGAAACCTTTACAGCCTTTTTTCCTCCTCCCTTACCCAAGTAATTGTTTATTGTGAAGCTTAACCCACTTGAAACTTGAAAGTATCTCCTTTATTTAACAGTGAACAAAATGAAATAAACTATTGTGCATTTAATATTATACATTATACATACAATAATATACATTGCTAAAAAAGAAAAGCTTTCCAGAGTAGAGACAGTGAAGTATGATTTACATGCCTTCCCTCTGACTTCAATGAACTGCGATCAGACTCAAAAATATGCTTCCCTGTGAAACTTTGTAATTCCATTTAGCAGCTGCTTTCAAACACAATGGGAGGTTTTCAAAAATCTCTTTGTCTGGAAGTGTGCATGTGTAGGCATAAAAGCAACCTTGATAACATTAGGGGGGAAGATAACAATGTCTTATCTCTCTAATGATATCACCTTATCTTTAATTAATGTAGAGTACTGTAAGATCTTTTCTGAGATAGAAGCCTCTTATTTGGGTAAGATTCTTCCTGAAACAAAGTGTTGTAGCCAGCATAGCCTTTTGCAACAGAGGCTTAATGTAAGTTGTTCACCAGGCTCATAGGCATCCATACTTGTTTCCTTTGGGGCAGGAAAAACAAAAGGGCTTCTTACAGAAAGATGTAGCTATCACTAATACTGCAGTGGTTTGACTTAGAAACTGCCCTTATTCCTTGGAACTGTGTGACCTCAGCTCAGAGTGTTTTAACTAGAAATGAGCCCAAATAAATTGCCTGGATTTGAGCTCTGAGTTAAACTCATTTGTCTATGAGTTTCAAGTTCCAAACATTGTCAGCATTCAGGTACTTCAGACAGCTGTAGTTCACACCCACATCCATAATAATCATATGACTAAAGCCTCATAAAAGTCATGGTTCCACCCTCAAAAAATAGGAAATGTGGTTTTCTGTACAGTCTGAACCCCTGTACAGTTTGAGTCCCTCCTATATCCAAACAATACAATCTTTAATTAAGGAGTACGCAGTGTTTATTTCTCCCATTTCCACTGGTGCCTCTAATGTTGTTTTGCCTCTGTCTTTTGATTCCTGGTCTGATGAGCAGTGAGGTCTCTGCTATGTCCCACTTCCAGCTGTGTTCTCACCCTCCTCGCTCCCTCTTGTCTCCTTCCCGCTCCGCAGCTTTGGCGCTGCAGCACTTCTCCTTACCCCGGCTGCCTCTGCATTGCCGGGGCTGGCGGAGAGGAGGGGGAACAACCACCTGCAAACAGCTGCTTGTGTTCACCGGGCTCTGCAGCCCAGAACGGGCATGGCCTGAATTTCTATTTAAAGGAAGATCCTGATCAGATCAGGGTTGTATACCCCGCTCTGGAGTGCTATGTTCATGGACCACCGGGTACCTGGGAAGTTTAGCTGTCTGTATTACAATGTTTTAAATGCACCATTTGTTGTGGAACTGACTAACTGATCAAGCATCACAGATATCTGTCACTTCTAAAAATCTCACCCGCTTGGCTAAATTTTTATGACTGATACAGATCTTGGAGTGGGAAGTACCAGCCAACCTGTCTGGTGTGATTGCTGGAAGAAGGCCTGATTGGAAATGTGAGTGAGGAAGGAGAACCTCAGAGCCAAAGCCAGGCCATTCCTAAATACTCTTTCCCGAGAATTAATCTCCAGTTTCAGGGCAGATCCCCTTGTATTCAGCAAGGTATTCCACTTTTGGACCTGCTTTGTTTTGTACACCTAGTCCTGCTGCAGAACAGTTTCTAGACCTAATGGGCGCTGTTGCAAACAGCCCTTCTCTAGTTTACCTTCGAATGGAGGACTATGTATAGTCATTTGAAGCATTTTCCTGAGTCGGGGAGATAGACGGTGTGAAGTGCTTGGCATGTGTTCTCAGCCTGCAACATACTGTGCTCAGCATCATGTAAATACATAACAACTTTGTTCTGCCTGAAATCATCATTGCTGTGGACAGCCAGGTTGCCATGAAAGCAAGAAGGGGGGAAAGAAAAAGCACTTTTCTTTCTGGTTAAACAACAGATTTGTCTATGAGTTGCCAAAATTGTAAGCGTCAAGATAGCTCAGTACACTTTTATGTGTACAATTTTCTGTGCATATGTCTGATAGTCCTTATTTTGGAAGGGCTATAGTAGGTTTATATCAAACCAGCCCATCTGTTCAGTGATTCAGTAATTTGAGAACAGCTAAACTTGTCCCACTGCTCCCCTTGCTGTAGTCCATTCAGACTATGTGACCAACTTCAGATTTTACTGGCATCTTTAAAAACATTGGTACGTGCCACTTAACTGTCTCGTGTGTCTGACCATTATGTCCATGCCGTCCTAGTGCCACACTGGATCTGCCTGCCCAAAGAAGCAAGTTCCTATTTGCAGAAGCGAAAGTCTGTGTAGCTTTGTACATATATGTACAACTCACTCTCTACACATGTCTGCACAAAGATACATCAGAGAAACTGTCTAAATCAGAGGCTGAAAATTAAAGCAAGCTACAGCACACCCCCTTGAAGGTGATGGAGAGGCATTATGTGAGTGCATTGTGTTTTTGGAGGGCGTGCAGCGCTGTACAGATGAGTGCTGTCTTGGGGCTTGTGCAGAGGCAACATGGAGCTGCGATGTGATCATAACGACAAGCTCAAATGAGTCAGTTTGTTCCAGGAGAGTAAGCTGCCAGGGCATTTAGTGATATGGAGAGTTTGGCTGGTGGGTCAGTGCATGATATGGTTGTGTAAATATTAAACAATGCCATGACATGTAATGATATGCTGCTTTTTAGGAGGGTTCTTATGTACTACAGGTAAAAGAGAATTTCTGGTTATTTGTGTGCATTAAAGAAAACCAAACTCTGGCCTGGATTTTTCAGTTCTGTCTACTGGAAATCCCACCTGCAGTTTCAGGTGAGCATGGATTTCTTTGCTCGGAACTGGTGCCTGGTGCTGCTGTGTACCACTGAGCTGCTGGTGCTTCCCACGGGTGACATTCTACAATGGGTAGGATTTTAGTGGCATAAAGAGTTCATATATCATGTTTTGGGATACATTTATATATATAAGTGTAATATAGTGAAAATCTCAAGATGCAAATGCAAAATGATCCTTAACCGTATGGAACAGTGCAGTGCTCCATGCAGGAGCTACCCCAAGACCAAGGGAACTGGAAACAATCACACCTGTTGGAATGGCTCTCTGCCCGTTTAATTCATCCCCTGCCCTTTTAAAGGACCTGGTGCAAAAAGAGCATCGCAGATTCTCTAGGGTTTATCCTTGCCCATATTTTTCCCTCCATCGAGCGTATCTCCATTTCATGGAGAGCTTTCTATTCAGTTCTGTGAAATGCAGACAATACTGTGGAGTGTGCTGTCTCTCTAACACTTTCTGTGAAACAGGGGCTGGATTGAAATGCACCAGCACGGTACAGGCTGTTTTAAGGCTTCTGACAGAGACAGAACGAGTCTCCTCCCTGAGGATCTTAGAATAAAAATAAAGAGGACAGAGCACAGGAGGGGAAGAAAAAGGAACAAAGCGGTGCCTGTCCAAAGGCATATTGCAGGTTAGTGGCAAACCCATGACCAGACACGTGCTTCCTGATTCCCTCTCTGGTACCCGACCCTGGCTGGATATTTTCTGTCCTAAAAATGGGCAGTGAGGTATTGCTCAAAGGATAGGTACCTCTTCTGTGACAGCCTTTTGAGTATTTCATCAGGACACTTACTTTGCTGTTTTGTGTGCATATACATGCACTCATATATATATGGGGGAGAGTGGGGAGAGAGGAGGGAGAGAAGAACATCCTGTGGGATTTCTTTCACCATCTGCTGAGTTCTGACTGCCATCTGTAAAGTAGAAGCGTTTATGTTGTTTAGCCTTTGTTCAAAATTTATTTTTTGTCACCGTGGCTTTTGGCATTATCATGCACAGCAAGAAGAAATACTCAACAGTTTGGAGCAAGCATTATAAACCAATGACAGCTCAGGAATCTGAAACATCCAGTTTATACAGTAATTTGGTAGAAGGTTTTGACATCATGCCTACTGTAATCGCCACTTAGGAGTTCAGACATAACCTTTCGTGTTCACAGAAGACCAGACAGCAGCTTGTCTGGAAAGGCAGAGGCTTATTTAGCAGAACATGGGTAAGGTCCGGGTAACTAGAATCATAATTACCCAAGCAATTACTCTGCTCATCAGAAGTCTCACTGGTGGGATGGCTTGTCCGTAAGCAGTCAGGAAACGCAGATCTTTAGTTTTGCTTTTTCATCTATAAAACTTGTTGCACAGCTTGTTGCATACACCGGTCTAATTGCTGACCTGTTTATGAGTTTGCTAAGCATATGGCTGTGTGATAGGAAGCGGCCAAACAGCAGCAGGATAAAGGGGAAGAAAATCAGTGCCTCATTTCATGTTTCAGAAATCAGAAGCATGTCTTGCGTTACTTTCCGATCTTACATGTAACTTACCTGCAGTTTTCCAGCATCAGATGCGTGATTATGAACACAAATGTGCATGCTTACTAGCCTGAGCTGTACTTCTACACTTCAAATTTGTTCATAGTCAAAAATATTTAACTTAGGTAAGAACAAAAGGAACTCTGTGGTGGACCATCGTGATCTAGGAAGATAACAAGAGGAAGAGATATGTTTTACCTGACATCAAGCCAGAGGACTTTTTATGTCTTGGGTGGCTTTTGTAGATTGAACTTCTGTGAGAAGGCTCATTGAGCTGCTGGAATACAAGCTACTTTCAGCTTCACAGTCTTAATAATATGAAGGATCATCTTATTATGTCAAATAATTAAAAAAATATGGAAGTTTGCAGTTTTTTTCACTGTCTCCAAATGCAGCCCGACTTCCTGAAGCACATATGTAAAGGAAAAAATTATGCTCTGGGTAGCATTCCAGAGACCTTTGCAACTCAGTAAGAGCTTTCACGTATGGTTGTAAGCAGAAGTATTTGAAATTATTTGAATTATCTTGAAATGTATGGCCATTCTCACTGTAAGAGAGAACTTAGAGCAGAAAATAAAGCATGAAGACACCTGCGCTTTCTATAGTTTTAAGGACCCAGAAAAATCCAGTAAGGACTTTGCTTTACGTTACCTATTTCCGAGGTAGTTTCAGGAACCCCTTTTACTGCTGAATCCTAAAGCTTTCACAGATAGATGGAGGACGAGTGCTCAATAGGCCTGATATCAGATGGGGAGTTACAATTAGTGTTTGAAAGTATAAAAGCTCTGCAAGCTCAATTTATTGCTGTGTTCTCTATGCCTGCAGAGTTAGGAATAGGGTCAGTATGGTCTAATGCTTTGTTTGCTTTTTTACTGTAGCGATTAGACCTGTTGCTTTTATTATAATTGGAGTGAGATATGAGACTTGGGAATATAAACCCCATGAACCAAGTTCACTGATAATTTCTGCTAGGTCTGCAGGCTTAGAAAGCCGACAGATGTTGACATGGTGCTGTTTATTATTTTCCTTTATTATCAGTAGATCAGTCGTCCAAATGTAATTGCGTTTGGCATCAGAGTTCAGTTTAAGGATTAGAAATCGGAAGGTTTATCTCTACTTTGATTTGGTCACTCTGTGTTTTCTGTGAGCGGTCATTTCCACATTGTGAATAGGCCTCCTTCTGGAATAAAACAAAACTTCAGAATGAAACACACACTTATCACAACATTTTTGGACCTAGGGTCCTACTCCAGGCAGGTGGACAAGAGTGAAGAAGCTTTGCCTCCTTCTGACCCAGGTAATTCATCAACAGGATTTCAGCAGGCTTTCCATCCAAAGTCCTTCATTGCTGGCATACATCCCGACAGCACGCTAGGAAAATAAAGCTCTTGGGAGCTTCAGCCCAGCTGCCTTCTTTATCTTGAGGACACTGAGCTGAAAAAGCTAAAATAATAACAATAATAATAATGGTAATAATAATAGTTGCTGTTGTATGTCATGGATACAGGACTGAGCTCATTGTCTGAGACCTGAAGGATACCTTAGCCAAGTACCGTGCAAAATGAGTTTGGTCAGACCACCCCAGAGGAGTGTGGACACAAGCCAGTTCCACATGGTTTTGGCTGGAAGGTCTGTGCTCTCCTCTGGGTTCAGTCCATCAGACAGCATAAATGCAGCATCTGAGATGCAGCTAAACTGTGGTTTAACTCAGCTGTGGTTCTAACACTAAAATGAATGGTCCTCTCTTTATTATTGTTGTCTTGGCGTGGGTTACCTGAGGAAGTGTTGTGTGGTTTACCTCAGCTGGAAGTTACGAGTGTTGAGAATCAGATGAGACGTAGAAACAGTCTCTCATGTGGAGAGAAACTGAAGTGACTGAGATTGCTCACTGCACAAGGATGAAGAATAAGGGGAGCGAGATAAAAGTGTGTAAAATAGTCAAACATTCAGAGAAATTATCACCTAATAAAAGAGCAATAGAATAGAAATATGAAAACTCTTGAATTAATAAAGCAAGATACATCTTCAAACGGTGCTTATCAAAGTATGGATTCCTTCATTGTTTGAGCCAAGAAACTCAGCTTTTAAGTATGATTATTTCTGTATGAGTAACAAGAATTTTACATGGTGCCATGCTAACCAAAGTACACTGAAGAAAAAGAAAGCCTCCGTGACTCAGTGATTAAGCAAAGCGACCTTTTGTAGGCCAAATTATATTTGTGTATAATGTATTTATATACTTCTTTTCATGGGCACATCTGGTGCTGGCTCATCCTGGAGACAGGTTTCTGGACTGGGCTGAGTGCGGGTCAAATCCAGTCAGGCAGTTCCTGTGTAACAATCTCTCCTTTGATGCAGATTTTCTCCAAAATTACTGTTAACAGATTAACTAGAAATCTTGTGTTCTGAGAAACTGCATTTGCTGCAGGAACAGCTGTGAAATTTGATAAAATCACCATGGTCTATTTAAATGGTTTTATAGCAGTAGCCCTTCAGTTAACCCTGGATCATTTAATAGCTGGATATGTCTTTCAAGAGCAATTAAAATGATGTTTTCAGAGAATTTAATATTTTATACATGATTTTTTCAAACAGGAGCAGTGAAGACTTAGATGCCAAAGCGGAAAGTCTGGCACTGGACACAGGCTCTTGCTCCCTGATGCATGGATTTGCATATGTATTTGGAAAGGCACAATGCCTGACTTAAACAAGCAGTTTGCTTATAACCCCCCTCCCATCAAGCCAATTGCAATGAAAAATATACACTTGCTGTTACTTTTTCATTATCAAATGAGATCGTTGCTGAAGTGGCATATGCTCTAGGTATGTAATTACAATGTCTTAACTGCTTTGGCACTAAATATTTCATCTCCCTAGCAAGGGGCTATTCTACTCCATTATGTAAACTTTTGCTTTGACTTTGTTTCTAGTGTGTTCTGACATGTAATATTTGGAGTATTTAAAAATAGAGCTTTTGATTCCAATCTTCCCACAGGAATTTTGCCTAAGTCAGTGGTTTAGGAATAGGATCTGTTTGTATTGCAAAATGATCTTTTTTAATAGTAGCTTAGTTCCAATAACTTTATTAGCTGTGTCCAAATGATAAAACATTTAAAAAAGAACAAAGTACACATTTTAAACACCAATCCATGTATCAGAAGCAGAAATATAATTAAAAATTAAGTATACCGTGCTGCCATAGTTAATCTAGAAAATAAGCTGTATGTAGTATGATATATCTCATGAGTAAAACTAAAGCCTTAAAGATAATGTGGAGGATTGAACTGGATCTTATGGTAAAATATTATAATCAGATTACTTTACATTTTCATATTATTTTTATAGCATATCTGAGCATCTCTAGTTTTCATATTTAAAATATAAGCTTCAGGGAAAGTTCGGAAGTAGATGAAGAAAGGATGAAGCTGTGTGATGAACCTTGGAAATAATAAAATGAACAGTCTATTAAAGCTATTGACTAGTTTTAATAGTCAATTAAAAACTTCACCAGTTACTGTGCTGCAAATGGACTATGTAAACTAGCACAAAAATAAGTGACTTTAATGTCTGCCCGTCAGACTCTGAAATAAGTCTGTTCCTTTAACTGGGTTTAGAGTTTGCCTATTTACCTTTTTCACAGTTAGAATCCATTGTTATTATAATTCATTAAGCCTACTTGTATGATTACCAGTATTTTTAAGTATGGATAATTGTGAGTGTTTGAGAGTAGTAATGAATAACTGACATTATTTATATCAGCCATATAATTAATTACCATTACCTGATGTATTATACATCCCATTTATTTCAACAATTAACATGTTTTTTTGTCATTTTATTATTATCATATGTCTCCATTTGACAAATTAATAATAAAAAGGCAAAGCAAAACATTATCTGCCGTTGAGGTAAATGCATCTTCATTATACAACAAATAAATTCTCCAACAAAGGCTGCCAGGTACAATGTAGCAGAAGGTTGGAATTGCAGTGAAAACGTGTGTCACAGTGGTGTAGCTGATTGTTCAGAGGGAACGTGTGTCCAACTCTGCTTCTCTCTGTCTCTTAGAGGCATTAATGTCTTGTCACTCAGTTCCTAGTTGATCTCAGGACACCTGATGCTTGGTTGGATGATCTCCATCTTTAGCAGCTGTACCCAGCAGATCTGAGGGTTTAGGATGAGCCCTGAGATATGTTTAAATATCTGGCTGCCATTTGCACTTGGTGGGAGGTGGTTTGCTCACCCATCCTTTTAATGTGGTGCAATCCGTGAGCATCTGTGCTCTTCTCCATTCCTCCTGCTGGTGCCGTAGCTTCATCTTCACCCTCTCAACACACTCTTCCTGTGCTTCACCATTTGGTCTGATAGAGGATTTGGTACCCAGCACCATGTGCTCCTGTCGATATTGACTCATTCAAGATATAAGCAAGAAGCATTAAAACATCATCATTAATATAATTTGTCAAATAAAGACAGGTGAAAACCATATTTGTCACTTACAGAGTTTTAAGCCAAATATAATTTTTCTGCCCCAAAGCATCAGACAGGCAGAGGTCTGAAATAAAAAGCTGTAAACATTACTTCTAATAGCTAAAGCTGATTGTTTGCGTTCACTGTATACTAAAAAACATAAATGACCCATTTTAGTAAAACTTTTCATGAGGTTAACAGCTTATTACCTGTAGCTCTGACTATATACCGTATATATTATATCCCAATGGCCAAGTGTGTATCAACATGTCTTACAGTGTAATATCTAAGCATAAAATTTAGTATTGAGAGAAGACATAAAAACATTATCTTATTTTCCTATCTGCAGCTTTGATTTGATAAGGACTAATAAAATATAATAAAAATGTCCAGGTAAATGCCTGGTTTGTGATCCTCACAGTCCCTCTAGAAATCACAATTCTCTTGTTTCCACAGCGTAAGTAATATCTAGTAAACAGAATTATGGTTTCATTCAGTGCTGTCACATAATGCTGTAGTTTACAACAAGTGCAATTGTATTTCTTTTGGAAAGGTTAAGAACAGTGTGGAAAGTGCTTTCCCTGAGGGGACCAGAGTCCAGGATAATAAACTCTTCATCCATTATGTGCCAATGAGACTACAAAATAAATTCTTTGCATTCAGAACAACAGAATATTTATTTTAGAAATGTTATACTAAGAGATTTGTTTTGGGATACACTTAAGGAATATATTTTATGGACTGCATAAACGTAAGTACCCAGTGACTTGACTATATCAGTTGAGTACGCACCGTAAACCATGAGTGAAGGTCCCTCAGGTTTTGTGGTACAGTAGACCAAGAGGAATCATTATAACCTTTCAGAGTTCATACTTTGTTCTTAAAAATAGGGGCTTGGGTGCTTTCACGTTTCTTTGGCACTTTTTCCTCCCCCCAGCCCCTTCCCTGTTCTCAAAAAAGTGCTTTCTAGGGTTCTGTCATCCTTCTAACTGTTCAAGGGCCAGAAGGTGGTTGTTTCTAACTGTGACAGTGTGTTCTGGTAGATAATCAGGGTATGTAACCTGTAATTTCAAAAGTTTGCAGTGAAATAGAAGCTATTATAATTTTAATGCAACGAATAAGAATAAATCCACAGACCATGTCTTTCCCCATGTTTGTCCTTTACCTAATGCTGCTGCAACCTGTCTCTTACCTTCCATAAATACCTTAGGCCTGTTGTGGTATCTGCTCAGGAGCTGAGTGTTGAGCAGATTTAGTTGTTTCCTTTCCTGAGGTGCTGCTCTTATTGCTTATCTCATGTTTCTTCTGCGGGTGGCTTTTGTAGACGTGACTGATAGCGCTGGGATTTACAAATAGCACAGGGAAGGGCCTCTGCCAACCTCAGGAAAACCTGAATGTGTGATTCATTTCAGCTCCACTGCAAAATCCAACCTAGATTTTTTGGAGGGGTAAATCGTTGACAAAGAAAGGTTTGCTCTTGTGAATAACCGCATGAAGGCAGTTACAAGCAGGAAGGCATGATCACCTTACCTTTGTTGTGACAATCATTGCAGTGAGCCCTCATGTGGGACTGGCATTATGTTGTACAGCGACAAAACAGGTTCATCCTCTGCAGGCTTTCAAGTTGAGAATCTAAACCTTCTGTCCCACAAAGGAACCTACAAAAAATAAATAGTGTATATTCAAAGCTATGTACCAATGGGTAGCGTTTTGATCTTAGTCATGTTTATAGGGTATCTGTAAAAGGCAGAGACCGTAACCTTAAGTTAGAGGTGTCAGACTCATTTTCACCAGGAGCCACATCAGCCTTGCAGTTGCCTTCAGAGGGCTGGATGTAGTTTTAGGACTGTATAAATGTAGGAGTAGTTACAAAGGAAGATATAATATATCTCTCTCTATATAGAAATTATTATTATTATTATTATTATTATTATTATTATTATTATGCAATTATAATGATGATAATAATATAATAACATATAGTGCAATATAATTTTTCCACTTCAGTAACATGTAATAAACAAAAAAGCATTCTTAGCAACGAATTATAAGTAAGTTTAAATTTATTTAGACAAGGTAATTGTTAAAGGATCACAAATAATGAACAAATTAATGAAATTTATAGCCTGCTTGCCAATAACTTGTTGACAGAAAGCATTATACTTGTCAGTTGAAATTATTCATTGCCAATTCTTTCAGTGACTGAATTCAAAGTTACAAATTCCTCAGTGATGGATGAACTCCCCTATTCCATCTGGTTTACAGACACTCCTGCCTTTAATTTAAATAATTAATATAATCCATTACTTGGTATCATTGCTCTTCACACCTTTTGCTAAATGCATCCAACCGGTGCAATGCAAACCCAGTTGCTTTTGACCCGTGGAAGAGAAAATTCCCTGTAAGTTTGCTCACAATCCCGGCACAGTGGAGTTGATGAGGAGTCTGCAGAAGGGAAAGCTGTAGACAAAGCCCAGCCCATGGAGAAACCCTCTCCCTCAAGCACAAAGGGGCTGAACTGCCGGATACTTCCATAGATATATTCACTCTCCTGAAATACGAAGAGTCATGCACATGGACTCTGACCTCAAAGGTTGGAGACTATCATTATACGTTTCTTTAGGGTTTCAGGCCAAGATTTTAAAATGTAGCATCCCCTAAAAGCCTTTGTTGTACTCTTCTTGGTAAGAGTTGTGCCTTTCAGCCAGGAGCATGGAGGTGATGTCAAGATATCAATATGTATTTATTACTTCTGAAAATCAGGGCATTTTCAAGGCATGTGCTCAGGCTCTAGCACTTTTGCCTTGCATTGTCGTTTGGTATCTATGAAATCCAACAGGTTTCTTTCTAATGTTCTGCTGCTATCTCCTCTTTGACTAATATTCTCTATTTTAAACCATCTTCTTCAACTCTTTTCTACTGTTTTGTTTGTCCTGTGCTTCCCACAGGCATTACAGATTGTCTGGTGGATTCTGTTTGGTTACGTAGTCAGGTGAATATGGAGAGAAAGTGTGGCATAGTTATTTTCCAAAAGGTTTTGTAATTACCAGGCAGTTTTGTTCATTTCCTGATTGTGAGGGATTGCACCCAGTAGTCCAGTGCAGTGTTGAACTCTAGGAAACAGCAATGCAAGCAAAAGGCCGCTTACATAGAATTTATATTTGCAATGTACTAAGAAGACTTACTTCAAATCTTTCCTTGTTCTATGTGCTTTTCTTGCACCTCTTTGCGCTGGCAGTGATCTACTTCATCTTAATTTTGGGAAAGTCCTGGTATGTTTGCAGAGCTATTGGTACAAAAACACAAAGGAGAAAGCTGGGATTTGGTTGCATAAAAACATTGAATAGTTTTCAGTGAGCATAAAACTTTTCAAGAGTTCCTGAAGAGAAGAAATTAAAGCAGGCTGTGCATAGAGAATAATTGGCTGCATCCTAATTTAATTGTAAATTTTGAAGCTGCCTAATTTATTTGGCAAAAGAGATAAAATCTACTAAATCATTTTTCCCAACAGAGGAGCTTTCAGATGTGTTTTTCATCTTTTGATGGGATAGAAGGGACTGTTGATAGGTTTCCTCCAACACAGTCCCTGTTTTGAGGCTGTCTGTAGGCTCTCAAGGAGCGCCCGTGTCTTACCGTGGCAACTGGTTGTGCTTTGCTAATGGTTGCCTGCCTGAAAGAGAATGCCCAAGCTCTACCCTAGCTGATCTCTCCTTCTCACACAAACACAAAATGCAAGATGGAAGAAGCAACAGAGGGAAAGGGATTTGGTAGCCCTGGGGCAGATATCTCAGCAGGATCGGTGTGTTAGGGGCGTGTGGCACCTCAGTGCTCCCACATCCAGCTGTGCGGGGAGCAGGACCCCAGGGCCCCCATGGGCAGAGAGCAGGAGGGAGGATGCAGAGCGAGAGCTGCAGTCGTGCTTCCCGACCCCTCCTTTCCCTTGGCACGTTCCCTTTCACAGTCTGCGTTTCCCTCCGCGATCCACAAGAGCAGCAAAAAGGATGAATTGACCTAATAGGTTATTTTGGTATCTTCTGATGTGACAAAAAGAAAGCTGTAAAAATCAGTACATACTAGTTCCAACTTGAAGACATGTAATAGCATCTAATACAGTAATTTGATTAATGTTCTCTGTTCTTTCTTTAGATTCCTCTCGTGCACCCCACTGAGCTTTTGTAAGTGTTCACAATATACACAGGAAATTAAGTGACAAAGAGTATGCTGTGAACAGTTCATACCAAGCAAACCAGAATGAAATACAGTATTTGTTAGTAGAATAATAAGCATCCACATGTGACTGCTGCATGCTGGCTAACGATTTAACAACTCCTTGAGAAAGGAGATTAACTATATTATGTGCCTCTCTTGACTGTAACTGCTAACTCATTACATAGCAAAATAGGTGCCATCTCAGGCCGGCTGAGACCTTTAAAAATCAATAGAACTCTTTAAATGCGCCTTAGAAACTTCTAGAAAACAAACTCAAACAACAGCATTGGTGCCTGCTATTTAAGTGATAATCCAGAGCTAAAACTTTTTAAAGAAGTCCTGCCTGCGAAAGTAAAAGGCTTGGTACAGGTCTCATTATTGGAAAGCAAAGGTCTTTCCCTTCTCATCAAACTCAGATGATAAAAATCAATCTTCAGTAGAACTGCTACTGTGGCACAGAGGGACAGCTGTGAGGATCTAATATAGCCTCTGAACTGAGGTAAGGAAAGAAGATGTACTCTTCCAGAAAGAGGTAGATAAAATCTTTTCAGCTGCTTATTTCAATCTACCATTATTACCATGTTGTTGTCTGGGTTCGGTCTAAGCCAGCCTGCAGTAATCTAGGTACAGTCTTGGTCTGACGCTTCGTTGTACATGCAATTTCATGAACTCGGTCAGAGAGGATAAAAATGTATAATTGGATTTCATCAACCAGTTAAAGATGTGGGTTTTTTCAGAATTCATTTCCTTTGATGAAATAATACGTTCTTTGAATAAGAATAATGGTCCTTGTGAAAACTCCATCTATTTCAGCACAAGTAATAGATGCGACAGTAACATTTATGGTGTCTTGTGAGTAACGGGATGTTCCTTTCTGTCACCCTCAGATATCCTGGCTCACCTTGGCTCTTCAGAAATCCCTGACCCTGTAATTTGGTGTCAGATGTGAATACATGAGAGATATTGCAGTAGTGGTCCGAGTAACACTTCTCTTTGGCAATGGAGAGAGATTGGGCTGCACACTGATTCTTCTCTATCCAGATTTGGACACTGCCTCTAAGCAGAAATGTGTTTTATTTTGTGATTTTTAGCAAGCTTACAGCATCGGTCTCTAGGGAGCACTTGTTTAAAGGCCCCGTTGAAGTGTTTCAGGTATGAAAATCATAAAAGAATTCCAATTTCAACATTTTAATTGAAGATTTGCAGACCATATATTTCAATCTATCTTTGCTCATTTTTTTCTTTTCAGTTTTATAACTCCCACGTCTCTTTTTGTGAGTGCTCGTAGATGACCTGCAGCTTCTGCTGTTTCAGCAAGAAGTCGCTTAAGCATCTCATGAGCGTCACAAATTCTCAGTCTATTTGTTTATCAATATTTTTTTCAGTGTCTCTCATCCCGTTGGCAGTCCGAATGTTTGTTTGGAATTATTCTTAATATTAGGAAATCAGTCTGCATTATTCCAGTTCTAGGATATAAAATTGCACTGGTCAAGAACACTTCCCAGCTGCTGGACTGGGCCCTGCATTCAGACAGTGGTGTTCACCAGAGCACAGTGATGTGCTAAAGTTTCCTTGCTAAACTCCTTTAGTCTTACAGTTTAGAGAAATTGTTAAATAGGTATGGGAATTGTCATTGAATAAAAGATGCTATCAGTGATAAAATCCAGAGGGGTTTTTTCAGTGCAGCTCCAGCAAACTGATAAGTCAAGCTTCTAATTGTTAGCAAAACAATAGGAAGTCTATAAGCTGAATATTTACCAGCAGGGGCCACTTCTGAAAAGAGTCTTTGCTCTTCTCCCTTCATCTGCTGTATTTGCATGAGTGAGAAAGTTATGTAAACAGTTAATCTTATTATATGGATTTACAAAAGAGAATAAGGAAAAGACTAAGAAAATTGTTCACTTTCAATGGTGACCTACTGAAGAAAAGCAAAGATAAGAAAAGCTAATATCTGAGAATAATAAAATGAGTAAAGAAAATAGACCTAGGAAGAAGTGCACGGAATCTGGAAAGGCTTTACATACAGGACTCCAGCATAGAGGCAGTTTACATGATCCCACTCTTGAGTTAAATGCACATGTGTGTAGAGGGTTTCACTTCAGGCATCTGAGGGAGAAACAGCAACAACTAATGTCAAAAGAAACACACATAATGAAGATTATTGGACTCGAATTCCAAAAACCACCAGTGCAATCACTCCTGTATTTCAGAAAAACAGGACTGCACTTAATTTCTTTGGAGCTAGATCTTAACTGAATGATGTGCCCTCAGTAAGAGCAGAAATGGGCTCTGTGTCCATGGGGTTGTGCGTGTGTGTGGCAGGATGGGGGGGATGTTAATCGAGTGGAGTAGCAAGCGTTGCCAAGCCCGCTGCTGCTGAACAGGGCGCTCCTTGCCCTCCCAGCTCACTGAACCACCCGAAAACGAGCTGGGCGGCAGAAGGAAGTTCTCTGTTGACTTAGCGAGCTGCTGGTGGCAGCGGGGCCAGCGCGAGGGGTCAGACGGGTGCTGGGACAGCCAGGATGGCACCATTTGGGGCCGTCGGGCTGTTATCAACACAGCTGCCTGAGGTACCAAACCACGAGATCTGCCCCAGACGGTTAATTGCCACACTGCGCTCTGAGATTACTTTGTAATCACTTACGAAGTGTTTTTTCCTGATTTTGTAGTGAAAGAGATATTTTAAGTCACTATTTTCCCCCTTATGAGCCATTGTTGTTCTCTTGTGGTTTTCCCTATTTGCGTTTTACAGTTTTTACTCTGATTACAATTCCAAACCTTGAAGAACTGCTTTAAGCGGTGTCTGTTTAACTCGGGTAGTAGTATTTCAGGGTGCTGCCCACACTCAGGTATCCTCTGCAGACTTTAGTAAATGTCTTTCATGGTTTTCTTTGCCTAAAAGCTAGATAGAATCAATAGAAGCAGTACTCTCTTTCTTTGCCTTGCCCTCCCTTGAAACTCCAGCAGATGATGGTTAAATTATTACAGACCTTTCAGTGTGGTAGCCCTAGGCACAGGATAGAAAATGAAAAGGCCAAGAAAGTATCTGATTATCTTGTTTAAATTTTCAACTAAGACCTACGGTGAATTTTTCGAACTATTTTTAATATTGTAGAGTTTTTGTCGTATTTTGATTGTCCCGATATTGTAAGTTGATGCATTTGATTGACCTGAGACAACAATAAATAATACAATTCATTTTTATTTAGTGATTTCTAGTTTCAGTGGTAGGGAAGCTTTGCCAATTTTAAATTAGGTCTTGGAGTAAATTTAAAATTAATGAAATTTAAAGCTGTGATTTGTTTAAGGATCCAGAACATTCACTCTTTCATCTATTCATCAAGCTCTTTAATTACCTAGTATGCATGAAACCTGTATTATGTCTTATTATTGAGAGATTAATTTTATGAAAACCTCTGAGTGATACATCATTAGAGTGACTCCTGGATAATGTATAGCCTAACCTTTTCTACTAATCCCACCACAGAGGAAGAGAGGGAAGTTGACAACTCTTCTGCAGGGCTTTATTCCTACTGCTGCCCTGCAGTATTATCAGCCGCTGGCAGATAGTTTGTCTCTTCTACTCTTTTAATTTCTAATCCTCACTTGTGTATAGCTGTCCATCATGTTCACCCCGAGCTACACATACGTGCGAGTGCCATTCGAAAAGGATGCCTATTGTTATCTGTTACAGTAGAGTATGGAGGACACAGGGAGTAACGGAGTGTGCTTGCCTCTGATGTTGAAATACTCAAATGGTTTGAGTCCCTTGTCCCTGAGGGAAATGAGAGAAAGACAGACCTAAGATGGACCAGCGGTTTGTGCCCCGTGTGGCGGGACCCACCAGATGGGGGCTGCGGGGGACAGCGGGAGCGGAGCTGTCCCCTTCCTCGGTTCCTCAGCCTGGCTCGCACCCAGCTCGAGGGTGCAATGGTATGAACAGAGAGGCAAAGAAACGTGGACTACTGTTGAAGGGAATATTGTCAAATTGCATCCAAAAATTGGTATTTCTCAGGTGTGTTTTACCTTTTCATTCCGTGACCCCTCTTCGTTGCTACCAAAAAGAAATGATTTTTCCACTTTTTTCACAGTGCTCCCATGCCAGGCTAAATCTCCATTATCTTGAAAGCTAACATATCCACTTTCCGTATTCATATTTGTGAGAGTAATATTAGATATGTTTTATTTCATGATCTCACAGCTGAGGACGATGGTCACCCTGCATTATAAAGCAGCTCATTACAGTGTTAGTGCCTTACAGTGTGCCGTGCCCGCACTGCAGTTCATCAGAGTTTCTGAGAATTTCCAACAAGAAAATAGTTTGCAGAGTACTTTTTTGAGTCTAGTTTGAGAAATGTTGCATATCCAGCATCTTTGCAATGCTGTACATCTCCTAATCAAAACTTTTTCACCTCTGAGAGCATTTGCATTTCATGGCAAACTTGATAAATTCAGATTGTTTGATGTATGTACTTTTCCTCTGTCCTTGCTTGTTAAATCAAAAATATTTAGGATACCGCAGAGTAACAGAATATTTGTAAGCAGTGATCCATTCTTCTACTCCTCTGCTGGGTTTGCAATCATCACTAACTTGTAATAATCACTCATGCAGTTGTGAAGCTATAATTAAAACTTCAGATGAGGAACAATGAATAAAGGGGATGCCTCTTTCCTCTACTCAGCCTTCATTAATGTAAATGTCATTAATGATAAAGAATAAAGGAGGGGAAATGCCAGATTCATAAGCATATGTGCAACCTTTTAACTTTAATGTTTTCCAAAACTTAGTCTCCGTTTAGGAGGAACTTGTAAAAGTAGCTTTCTTTGGGGTTTTGTAGAACGCTGTCTGTGGTCAGTATGACATTACATGGAACATGTTTTCTATTTCAGAGAAAAATCTATACTTTTAGAAAGAAAAGCAATGAATTTGGTTACAGTGACTGGATTAACTAACACTGCAGAGGGCTGGAGTCCACTTATATGGAAGAACCTGGAGTGTTTTAGCATTGTGATAAAAATCTCTCTGGCCACTTTAACAGGACACATGTTACAAGCAACTCAGAGGTATTTAATGGCTGTTTAGGGAGCCCTGCTGAGAGCTTCGTGAGCCCCATAGCTCACTCTCTAATGCTTTAGGTCAGAAATGTTTCTCTTGGAGCTTAGAAACTCCACTGTGCCTTTCCTCTGGTGCAAATAATTACTGATCCCATCGTTGCTTTGATGTGTGGTGATTATGGATGAAGTCGATTGTTCCGTGTATTGACACGTGGACATATGTCATCAGTGACAACCAGTGATAGGACAAGGGGTAATGGGTACAAACTGGAACACAAGAGGTTCCACTTAAATTTGAGAAGAACCTTCTTCTCAGTGAGGGTGGCAGAGCCTGGCCCAGGCTGCCCAGGGGGGTTGTGGAGTCTCCTTCTGTGCAGACATTCCAACCCGCCTGGACACCTTCCTATGTAACCTCATCTGGGTGTTCCTGCTCCATGGGGGGATTGCACTGGATGAACTTTCCAGGTCCCTTCCAATCCCTGACATTCTGGGATTCTGTGATTCTGTGTGTGTGACTTCGTCTCTGGTTATCACAGAAATTCTTGTAATAAAGTACACTGCATCACTGTGTTTTTCTGATGGAGGTACAATACATTTTAGTGATGGATACAGATGTGCGTTCCCTGTGATTCTCATCTGATTACTGTCACTACATTCTGTAATCTAGAGGATCCAACAGAGTGGGGGCGGCAGTGCCAAGCTCAGCAGTCTCTGCCCTCCTCAGTTTGCCATCCCGACAGACGGGGCAGCGCAGGGTGCAGGTGAGGGAAGCAGTTTCCCCTTGGTGGTACAGATCTGGATTAAACCACAGGTGTCCAGCCTCCATCTCTTACCTTGCTCACTAGAGACCACTGCCTTCACTGGTCTTTATAAAGAGTTTGTGTCAGAATTGTCTGTTCTTTACCCTTAATGCAGATACTCTTTAAGGTATCAGAAGACACTTAGTAAATACTTCATGAGTAGCAATATATATTTTTTTCTGTACACACACATAAATATATATTGATATCTCATGGCCTTTTAAATGACACATACTTTAATTTCCAATCAAAAAGATATCTTTTAGCGGTAGTAGGAAAGGCACTTTTTGGGGTTTTTTTTTCCCCTAATGATTATGGCAGGTTGGGTGAGCCTGGAGTGATTCTGTTTTACTGCATCTTCTCAGTTTCTGTCAACATTGGAGATGCCTGATTTAATCATTCAGAACTAGATTCTGCAGAAAATATTTGTATTGTGCTTTTTTGAAAAATGTCAGAGCCAGAATTAACTTTCATAAAGCTGGACTATGTGTGGAAAGTGTGTCTGGTCACCTAGAGCTCATGGGAAGGGGCAGGGTTTATGAATACAGGGTTCTGCATTCTAGCACATTGCATTTCATTAAACAAAATTATACTTTCTGTACACCCAGAAATGCCTCCCAGGAGATGCTCTAGAGCAAATCTGTAATTCAAAGTGACTGTTTTATGTTATTCTTTTTCAGCACTTTTTCTCCTTATACATTGTCAGCAACCAATATATACTTTTTATTTTTCTCTGAATCATGTCAACTAACAAATCTTAACCTGTATCTGCAAATTAAAGGCAGTAGAAATCAATTGCAAGTGCTTGGTTTACCTAAATTGAATTGCACTGGCTCTTTTGATTGAACTTAAAAGTCACGTGGTTGCTGTTCCATAGCTTAGTGACTATAAAACTTGTAATTTTATTTCCATCATTAATATCTGATCTTTCTGAATTATTTACTGATTTTTTTGCAAGTGCTTCAGTATTTACTCAAAATCTGCAGTTTCTGCAGACATTTAGTTGGCAGATTTGTTTCTTAGAGTGTTCATGAGATGTAAATACACAAGAGGTGAGCACAGACTCCCTGGATGCAATTGTAGCTTCAAAGAAATATTACCAGACTCTCTTCCCATTTTGCTTCCATAATTTGCTGTTTGGGCTAAGAGCACTGGAAGGCAGGAAGCAAGCTAGAGTGTGTTGCTGTCTCTCCTCACATATGAGGTATCTGAAGTCATCATCTCTTGTGGTACCGTCCTGCACGGAAATAATCGACTGATGCTATGATATATTGGCTCAGCTGCGTCTGTACATGCTTGCAATGTTTTTAGAGTTCACAGGTTAGAAATCTCAAACTCTGTTTGTTGGTTTAGTTGCAGAGAACTATTCCCGTGTTTGGTTTCCTTAATGAACTGAGGATTCATCACACATGCTGGACACCAGCAGAGTGGGCTGTTCTGAAAGCTCACATCCTCTGTCTTGAGATGCGCTGTGCTGGCTCCGTGCGTGCATTTCTCTGTGCTGCAAGGGTATAGCGCTCTTTGAGGTCACGTTCACTGGGGTGTATAGAAATTGAGACAGATTTAGAAGTTACCTTTATGCAGATGAACAAAATTAGAAAGGAAAGAGTTGCGTTATAGCAAAGAGTTTGCCACATTCTGATGGAAGATGCTAAAATACAATTTAGCATTAAAGGATTTGCAGAGGTAGCTTAGCAAAAATACTATAATGTCTTGATATTAAAATATTAACAAGAGTTACACAGGAAAGTAAATCATACCCAAACACAATAGGAATGATTCTCTGTTTCGGACAGGTGTATCATACCACCTGGCTATAATGCAGGTTGGCTGTGTAGCGGAGGAGCAGAGCAGTGACAACCAGCTCTCTCTGCAGACACATCTGTCATGTTCTGTTTGCACCTACAGTTGTTCTCCAGCGAAGGGAGGCTGGGCCACCTTCTTGCAGCATACAAAAAGCACTAATTGGGACTCAAAATTGTTATATGCTTAGTGTAAAAATACACATGAGCTTTTTGGTTGCCTTGCTTTGTAAGCCGTACTGGGTACATTTGTTATTTTAGTGGCACAGCGTCTAATTTGACTCTGTTGTCTCTATACTTAGAACTCTGATATTTGTGGAAGATTCAAGCAATATTGCGGATTTCTTTTACTGCTGCTGCAGGAAGGAAGTTTAATGATGAGCTATATTATGTATGGCTCACTAGACAGTAGTAAACATTCTTCTTCGTTGCTGTGCTTTGGGATTATCGAAAGGTGTTGTGCCGCTAGTTAGCATTTTTCTGGATTAATGAAACAGATCGCAGATCACTGCATAGCAACGTGCCTGAAGTCTGTGAAATGTTTTCTGAATAAGGATTGGATCAGGCCCATTGAGAATATAAAGTGCTGGAAGGAACACAGTGTTATTTTACAGACCCTGCATTTGGTTGTTTTCTTGCAGTGGCCTTATAGCCTCACTAATTAGAAACTTGAGGTTTCTTTAGTTTGCTGTGTTTCTTTCTAACAATACACAGTTAATATCCAAGTCTTTACTGGGGCAATTCTGACTGTCATTGACTTTGGGAGCGACTTTGTTTGAATATGGACAGGTTCAGATTGAATTAGGAAAACTTAACAAAGCTTCAGTTTCCTATAGAGAATTGAGGTCTGTACCCGTCCATGGTGAGATTGCACATCAGTCTTTGGGGTTCAACAAGAGGACTGAACATGGAGACTGGCTGGTGTTGAGCCTCGGAATATTACCCGTCTGTGGAACTGAAGTGTCAGAAGCCAAAGGAACATTTTCAAGAAGTTTGAAATGTCTATCCAGACTCCCAGGAGATTCTGCTACTTAGTAGGGGGTTTTATTTTTGCTCACAAATTCCATAAAATGTGAGAAAAAAGTGCATCTCAAGGCCACATATGAGCAGGTAGAGAACTAGTCTCCATCATGAGTCACATCCCTCTCACAGGTTCTGAATTTAGCTATAAAAATACCTGCTCATTCTGGAAGTCTCTGTACTTGTCTTTTTTCAATCAAGAGAATAGAAACATGTGACTTCAGCTGGGGCCAGAAGCTGCTTTTTAGCTCTTGAATATATAACTTTGCTGCCTATGGTATTAGGAATCTGTCCATAAGCTTATTTTAGTGCCTGTCAAATGATCCTTGCATAGATTTCTGTTCAGTTGTATTTCTTTGGCTGGAAGCTTTGCTTATCCTCTGTTTCTGGAGCTCAATAGTTCTGAAATTGGGGCTCTGAGATGAGCTCACACAACAGTTGTTTTAAAGGCACTGATCTGGCCTTTTTTTTTCTTCATAGATGATTAATATCTGCCTCTGTTTTAACTCAGACTGTCTTGAATGATGACTTTTCCCAATAACGTAGAAAACCTAAATCCTCGTGTATACAACCCTTTAGATTTTGCGTTTGTAAGATATGAGAGTTGTTGCTTTTATACGTGGTCCTGAGAAGGTCCCTGTGTCTTAAAAGGGCTCTTTTGTTTAGAATGCATGAGTGATGAATGTGTTTTTATGTGAAGGTGCCTTGAAATCCTTATGCGGGTGGAAGGCACTAAAGAATCTAAGTACCATTGACATTCCACTACTGAAATGATGACTGAATTTAAGGTCCTTATTCATGAATATTTTGGACTGAGTCGGGTTATGAAACATTCTCCTGTAGGCTTAACCCAAATGTGAAGTTTACCTTGTCTACCCTTGATTGTCTGTGCTACCTAGTGAAGCTGTTTTGCAGGTGAGTATGGCTCGAAGCATATGATTCATGAGAACGTTGCGATTGATTACGTGCCGAAGCTGTGAATAGGTCACACAATTATATTCTGACTCACAGTATGTAAATCCAGATGGTTATTCAAGAGCCTCACATTTTTACATTAGGGTAAAGGTGAAACAACTTTATTAAAATTATTCTACCCAGTTCCATCTTCTATTACATTTTTCTTTTCTTCTGGTTGAAGCTTCTGGGCTACATAACCGATCCAGTGTATCATCTTCCTTCAGGGACGAAAGAAACTGGCATATTAAAGGAAGCCCAGGTTCTCCAAACATCTTAGGTTTGCCGATAAGGTTAGCTGTATTTTATGTGCTGCTATAGCGAGAAATGTGAGCTGCCGTAGGGCATGTGTTTGTCTCCCTGGTCCTACCTAGCACATTATATTTAAATCTTATAAAAAGTTCATTCTCATTTCAATAAAGGCAGAATTCAAAATTGAAAAACTGTCTCTAAGATGAAAATAGGTCACATTTGAATAACTGCACTTCTTGCCTTGTAACTAGCGCTGAATTGTGATCCAGCTACCATCATAGTCTTTTGGCATAAAAGTTCTTTGACGTAATAACCAATGAAATACTCTGTATTAAATTTAAAAAGTAGGCTTGTTTTGGTTGTTTAATTTCTTATTTTAAGCAAGCTTTTCAATTTATTTTTGAGTGTAGCAGAAAGAAATGGTGACATTAAATCTGTGATATTTCAAGACCTGGTTAACAAGGACTATATCAGCCTATAACATTTTCAGAGCTTTGCAGGGAGGAAGTCAGACCTGCTGTTAACAGCAGAAATGGTGCCTGACTTTGCACGCAAAGACAAAAAAGTGTAGGTAATACACTATATGGGATTTAGTATTCTATTTTATTTAATTGGATATCGATAGGATATATGAAAGTTCAGGGCTCCATCGTCAGTTGGATCTGGTCAGTCAGCATAGCTGCATTTTGTACCAGCTGAGGATCTGCCTTTCAATTTGGAACCAATTTTATACCTCTTTTTCTATTAGATTTGGACTGAAAATAGTAAATCTGGAATAGTGTTTCCCTCCATTTTCTATTTCTGTCTTTCTTAGTTTCTTCCTGGAGGAGGGGCCGTCCTTTTTCCTTCCAACATGAACCTGGCAAATGATTTATAAACAGTAATGGAGTACAAAGAAAGGATTACTATCCATTATTTACGTACATAATTAAATAGAATCCCTGGTCATTTGAAAGTACAAATACAAAACTTCGCGGTGGGTGTATTACGTATATAAATGCTGAAGCACTTCACGGTGGTGTTATGTGAGAATGCCGCCTCCATTTTCACTCATGCAATTACATTTGGTTTCATCAGGTAGCTCTCAGTTTGCAGCGATGGCTGGTCGGGTTTGTCAGAAATGCAGCAATTAATGGTCAGGTAGTTTGTGGGTAGTTTTTTTTTTGTTTGTTTTGTGTGTGTGTGGTTTGTTTTGGTTTTAATTTCATAAGTCATTATCATGCAGTACATTGAAAAACAGATCTGATGCAAGTAGTGCCATGCAAGCAAATAGGATGGCTTAAACCCAGTGCCATACGGAGCAAACCTGCTGGCCTGGGGCACCGGGCGCGCTCCAGCAGGAGGGATGACAATCACAGCACCGCGTCCCAGCCGGGCACGCCGGGCGCTTTGCTGCCTTGGAAATGTGCGTTTATTTCACGGGGTGGAGAAACTTTGGCATTAAACATGTTTGCTCAATTAAGTTATTGAGCCACTGGTTGAATTACTCCTACAGTATGTTGTTTAATCCCCTGGTGATAGTTGAAGCCGCTAATGCAAACACAAAGAGAATATTTTTGTTTGTTTCATTTTTGGCATTGACATCAACAATGTTACATTATTTTTATATACTTCTCATTTTCTCTTTTAATCCATAGTTTGATGCTGTGGCATTTCGTCCATAATAATAATCCTATCTTTTCATACATAGGAGAAACTGCGGCAAATACAAATTAATTGAGTTGCCGTAATCTAACAAGGAGATGCTTATAGTTAGAACATAAGGAGCTGAACTCAGAGGTCTTAATTTGCTCTGCCAAATTATACCATCCTCCAGAGTGACGGGTTAGTAGGTTTTATGAACTGTTCTTTTTATTTCACCCTACTCTTTTCTGTGAAACTTAGCAATTCACCCCTCTACAGGACAATGTGGTGTGAAGCACGTAGAGAATCACTCTTTAGGTGCCAGGGGGTTTACGTGCGTGCCGTGGTACTGCTGCCAGGCTTGGTCTCCATGCTGGACACCGCCGAGCTCTGGTTCTGAATGGAGATGGTGCGGTGGTGGGAGCCGGGGCCGTGCAGCCCCTGAGGCCGAGCACAGCAGCTGCACAGCGCCCAGCACAGCGCCCAGCACAGCGCCCAGCCAGCGCTGTCACAATTAGCTAACGAAGGGACCTTGCCAGCTCGTTGGAGAGAAAGGCCAGCTGGCCGAGCCATTCATCTCTCCTTTCCAAGAGGGCTCCCTCTGGCTAGAAATTTGCCCGTTCCATATCTAGTGTCTCTTCTCAGCTTATTTGGGGTGATTAGAAAATAATGGAACTCACCATACTATGTAGTAGATTAGGATTTTGAATCCTGTAGTAAATGTATGTGTGTTTCTATATACACACACATATACTGTAGACAAGCTCAGTGATGATTTTGACTTTCTAAATTCATTTAATTCTGCTTAGGACTATCACTTCTAAGAAAAAAGAAAATACTTTTTCTAATGTAATGAATATTGCTGTTTTGTGTCAGTCATCAAAATCCATTGGTTTTGCCAGAAATATACCTCGCAATTTCACGAGATAGGTCAGGAAAATGAAATTCAGCAATGATTTTCCCAAAGGAAACCACAAGCTATCACAAAGTTTTATGACTGAATCTCCCTGGTTTTGGAGTGAAGACATAACAAAGTACATATTTCACTCTCCTTTTTTGAATGTTTTTCATCCACCCAAGCCAGCTACTCTAGCAGTTGGCAGGGACACTTGGTCCCATTATGAGTATTGGCTTGTAGCACACTCTATGATCCAAATGTCTCAGCTCATTCATACCAGACGCTATCAGACCAGGTGTAGCGAAGGCTACAGTCGCCTCGTAATATTGTAGTTTTGTGGTGACCTTTAGTTTGCAAAGCATGCAGAGGAAATCCAGCATTTCCATGTTGTGCTGGACATAGATGTGGGTCACAAATGAAGCACTTAGGCAGCAGATCCTGCGTGCGCAGAAAGCTTTGAGCATACGCTGTGTTCCATCAAGTCTGTGTGTGATGAGTAGATCAGATTTACTACACATGCACCCACTGACCTGTGTCACCAGCCAGTGGACCTGTGTGTGCACTCAATGTTTCTGCATGTTCCAGCTCTTTGCCTGAATGAGCTGTGGGACATCAGCACATTACGGACAAGTGTCCCA
Organism: Nesoenas mayeri; assembly: GCF_963082525.1. Lineage (NCBI taxonomy): Eukaryota > Metazoa > Chordata > Aves > Columbiformes > Columbidae > Nesoenas > Nesoenas mayeri. The sequence goes on from NC_137547.1 coordinate 19,439,163, forward strand.
AATCTTTGTCTATCCAGCCGGGATTTCTGGGTGAAAAGGAGGAGTGTGTCTACATGTCTGTCGCTGTTGTAGAGTTGTTTCTAGAGATGTTCTGAAGTCAGAAGAAAGCAATGACTGCAGCTAAACAATGCCGAGGAATGCACTTGTTTTTTGGAGGGGAGGAGAGAATGGCTGGAAGAAGCAAAGCAAGAATGGAATTCTAATGCTACGTTTTATCAATTTGTAAAGTTTAATTACTTGTGCTACCTCTGAAGAGAAATGAAATCCAGGTTGATCTTTGCAAGATACGCAATAAAAAATTATTTATTAAAATAAGGCCCATTACTGTGATTATCAGATACATTTTTAATTAAGCCCCAAGTTGCTTCAGTAGAATTTTTACTTATATTATCTCAAAATGTTTGGACTTGTTCATCTTTCTCAGCTTTCCTTCTCTTGTATAATGATCATGAACTTGGCTTAATTAGAAGTAGTAGTTGTAATGTCAGAGCAAATTAATTTCAGTCAACTAAACGGTCCCTCTGAGGATCACAGTGTGCACCTGTTGCTCCCATCTGTGGAAATACCCGCGTTCCGACGAGGAGGGAGCTCGTTAATGGCACCTGGAGTCGCTCCATGTTTCTCTGTATCTCCAAAGTTCCCTGACTTTAAAAAAAGGTAATTTAAGGCTCTTGAACCAGGTTTGCATGCAAGACTTTTACGATGCAGTTTGTGACTGGTGTCTCTTGGGAATGCCTGTGTGTAATATATCCAGTTTACAAATAAAAAAGATGTATGTCCAGCTACCCTTCCAGCGCAGCCAGGCCTAGATTCTCAGCTTAAGTCAGCAGATCAGTTGATCTGAGTAATCATTTTTACATCAGAGTCTCTGTGAGGTCCCAAGCACAAGAAACCATATTTTTTCAGAGATTTCACTCAATGTTGGCTTTAAATGTCTCCCTTCAGTCCTTTTTTTTTGATTGGATGCGTTTCTTTTGAATGTTACTACACACATTTTGTATCTAAAATGGCAGAGCAATCTTGCATTCTGAAGGGAATTTATTTGCATAAAAATAAACAGTAACTTTTTTCCTAGGTGTTAAAACATTAAATGAAAAGATAAGTTAATTGTAAACCATTACTTAAAAATGCATTTCGTTACAAAATTCTGGACTGCTCAACTAGGTTCTAATGAGCTGAATTCATTGGTTAAATTAAAATGCTTCTTCTCATATTCAGTAAGTGCAGTGTGTATGCAATTGAACAAAAATAAAATTGAAATTTACATTTTCACCAAATGAATAACCACATGCTGAGGTTTGCTCAACTGCAATTTATGATTATGCAAATGAAACAGGTTTTGCAACTAGGATATGTACAATAAATGGGAGTTCCATTATTATATATCAAAAAGCCATTAACCTTGAAAATTATATACAATTGACATGAACATTTCTAAAACATGTCTAAAAGCTGTTAATGTTCTCTTTCCCCCTCCCGTATGTATGGGGTAGTGTAGATTAGATTTAGCAAAATAATTCAGAATTAATAATTTATTAAATGAGCTCTGCCACTTTTTTGTTTATGAACTATCTGTAACAACTTGCTGGGTTCTTTATCCATTATTTAAAATCAGTGAATGCTACTGAATAATTCCTTGCCTGCTAACAAGAATGTGAGTTACAAAAGCCGCTCACAATGAGGATTTGCTGTGTTGAAAAGCTGGCGAGGGCAGTGAGTCGCGTGGCAACTTCCCAGGTTAGAAGTTTATTTGTTGTCAATACTCAGCTTGGTGCTGCATGTGAATTTTGGCTATTTGATGGGTCTGGATCAGATACTGTTTTTCTCAGCCCCAGTGACAAAACTACCAGTATGGGGAGGGAGAGTGAGACGGGGCCATCTCTGAACACGCTGTCAATGTCTTTTGCTTGGGATTGGTCCCTTCCTTAGCACCTATGTGGATTTTGGTCGCCGCAGTGCTGAGGGCCCTCCCTGTGCGAACCAGGGGCTGTGCCCTTCACCCAGCATCACCCTGCTGAGGCCGCGCTGAATGTGTCCCAGGCACGCAGCTCCCGGCCCCGTATTGCCCGTTAATGCCAAAATTCTGAAGAGAAAGAAACAAATGCACAACACAAAGTGGTAAAGAAGTAATATTTATATAACCTAGTTCTCAAGAGGGACCTCAAGGCTCATATGTTCTTTCAATGATTTTTTAATAGCTTTGTGGAAGTGTTTCAGTTATATCTCTGTGTCAGTTTATAGCTACAGAAAGGTTTGATGTCCTGAGTTATTTTTTACCTAAGGTGGTGTTCACGCTATGATACACAATGTTTGAGATACCAAGAACTGTCCGGAGGAGATTGCCTTATGTGTGTTATCTATAATGCTTAATTTGCAATAATTTCTGATATTCCTTTTCATCACATCCCCATAGCTATTGGAGGACAATGATGAAAGTCTTTTACTGCAAATAAATCAAAATATTACTAAACGTGGCCCTCATCACTCTAAATCAAGGACCCTCTCTGGCTGTTCTCTTCTTCCCTTGTCTCTGTAAGAAAGTGAATGTGTTTCCTTGCCCAATTATCACTTTTAGACTGGGCTTTAGATCAAAACCACTGCCAAAAAGATGTTAGCATAAAGTATTGCAGTAAAAGAAAACACAGATTAAAGTAAATGGAAGTGTCATAGATGAGACGAAGGACAGGAGGAGCTGGGAATCCATGTATGTTCAGTTGAATGTAAGAGTAGATACTGATGTTTTGAGAATTCTAAAGTAGAAAATTAAAAGTACAAATGATTTCTTTATCCAAGCAGACAAGTTATGCTATAGAATTGGAAAAAATCTGCAGGAGAAAGGGACAAAAGGATGATATTTAACTGTAGTTTTGCAATATTAGGTATGGCCACAAGAAATAGTCTGGTGACTTCTACTGAGGGAGCCCAGAGCAGCTCAGACTCCTCGGAACTGCTTTTGATGCATACCCTTAAACACTCCTCTATATTCAAGTAGTAAAGGAGGATCTTGTGTTACTTTTGACCTTGAAAATGATGCCCAGAGTACATACGTATTGTTGGCAGGTGGAGGGATATACTCAAAATGAAGTCACCCAAACTTGGGGATATGCATTTGAAAGCACTGTACAATTTTACCTGTTATGCTTTAGATGGGAGATGCAGATGTATCCTATAGGATTAGCAAAAATTTTGCTTTTTACTGTTAAGGTACTTAAATATTTTTATCCTATAAGAAGCGTTGGATTAGAGAACTTTAAAATCAATTTAAAGATTTTTTTTCTAACATGGATAGCATATATATAGCGGAGGGCAGGATTTATTTGCGATACTGCCCCAGCTTATTAAGCATTCTCAGCCATTCAGTAGCAATTTTGGGGTGAGCACTTAGGTAGCGTTCACCTTTCTAGATGATATGACCCATGAAAAACATGTTCTCCTCATGTTGCTTCTTCCACCACGAGGATGCAGCTGAGAGCTAATAGTGTGGTGCTGTTTACTTGGAAATACAACAGAAAGGGGTATTCACTCATACTAGTTGAGGCTTACATTACAAATTACTGAAACACTTTTTAAAAAAACAACATTATTTTTTGTGCTTTTTAACTCCTGCAAAAGTCTGTCACAGAAAAGACTGACTGAACATTTCATGTGTTGTTCTTGCCAAGTTTGCCGTAGAACTCCAGAAAGCTAGATTGGTGTCTTATTTTTCACCACTTTCCAAACACTCTCCAAATTAATCTCAGTAAACACCAGAAATGCTAATACATAGTCTTTGCTCACAGAACAGATTTAGGGCACTTATTTGAAGTATATATAGATATATAAAGCGCTCATTTGCCATAAGTTAAAAGCGTCCTTTTTGACATCTCTAGAACACATTTCTCAAAGTACTGAGCAGTGATTGAACTTCTAATTCCATAGGTATTTCTGGATATGTTACCAGGAAACAGTGCAGAGACCCACAGTTCCCAGCTTATCGCTGCATGTCCCAGTCTGTCCTAGAACAGGGAGAGCCCCGGAGACAGTGACACTAAACCCGCCTTAACCTCTCCCAAAGTCTTGTGGAACTGAGATATTTCTAATATGATATGCCTGCTGTGACATTCATCTTCTCTTTCTTGAGTGTAACTCTCAGCAGTGATATAGGTACCAATTCCTTAATTTAAAGTACTGTAAGTTGTTGAGGCTGGTACGTCCTTGGGGCTAAGCTCTCGCTTTGCTTTGCTGGCCACTTCAAGGCTTTATTGTGGGTTCTTATCTACTGTAAATGTTACATTAGGACTAAGAAATCATTTTTAAACACAAACACTTAGATGCTGAAGCAGAAAATGGCAGCTGTAAAGTAGCCTTGTTTGATCCTTGTCTTAAAAACCAGGGCCTTACTAATACACAAAACTAAATTAAAAAAAAATAAATCTTCCTGAGGTACAAAACTGTAAAGAGTTTTTATTATCTGTAACTCTTCAGCCACTAGATGGTGGGAAAGTCGCAATATGAGAGCACTCAGGGACTTGATCTGCCCTCCCAGGGTTAGTCCACGAACAGGTATAACTGAGCACAGCACTCCTTCAATTGTTGTGAAATTTTGCCATGAGGTGGCATCTGAATTGTGGCATTGCTTGTACATCTCTATTCAAATCACCTTTGTGCTGGAGAGCCTTGTCCTCATCACCAGGGCAGCTACAATGAAAAGAATTCCCTTTAGTTGCAAATTTCACCTAAGAAACTGAAAATAATTATCAGAAGCTCGTCTGTGCTAAATTCAAAACTACCATAGCCACATTGCTGGCAGTACCAATTTTAAAGCTAACTCTTGTGTGCTGTCGTGTCTGCATACCCACTGTTTCAATAAATAATTGATGGAACACCTAGCACACTTGTGGACCAATTCATTCTGCTTTCAGTAGCTTCTGTGGCTTACAGTGTGAAGAGGAGGTGTGCGTCATTCTCAATAGGGGGCAAGTGTTTGTTCCACAGTGCAATGAAATTTGCTAAGCTATTTTTTGTATTGACATTTGGCAAAGAAATGGTTTGATTTGGAAATCTCTTCAACAGGTTTATTACTCTTGCTTTGTTCTGAAGGACAGCTCCATAAATATTTCTGTCTCTGGGATCCCATGCCAAGATCTCTGCTGTCATGTCAGATTCATCACCTCACCAGCCAGTTCACCTCCCTTTTTGATGTTAGAAATAAATTGTGGTCCCAATGTCCAATGCAAATGGCTGCGGTACCAGCCCTTGATGATTAAGGTAACTTCAGTGCAGACTTCAGGAGCATCAAATGATGACAATGCCTTTGATTTATGTGCCACCTTTCATTCCTAGTGATCTCAAAACACCTATAATTTCTGGCAAACCTGTGCTGAGTTAATGCGTTATTTCAGGGTCTATTCAGCAATAACTGTTAAGTGCTCCGAAGAAAGACTGATTGATGGGTGAGATGGCCCAGAACTTCAATTATCTTAATGAACAATTTTTTGGACTTAACAGGAAGTCTACCACTAACACAAGTGGAGCTATGAACTTAAATTCTGCCACTCATTGTATTAAACACTGACCCTGGTGGTAATTTGAAGACTTGTCTCTCGTTCTGTATATGTGCATTTTCACTAGGGTCTCCTTAGGCACTACTGGTATATAACCACTTCTGCACTGGAACTGAACGTAGCACACGGAGTGCTTTGGGACATGAGGTGAAAAACAACACCCTACCCCGTGAAGCTGTTAAAAAAATTATATGCAATAACTTGAGTTTACCAGGATGCTAGAGACAAAAATTCAAAGTATTCAAAAGGGTTCCGGGAGAATTATTAGTAAGCAGATATTTAAGTTTTATACCTGGTCTGACATTTTGCCTATGACAGCAAACGGGTGGCAAACAGCCAAACCGGGGGAACAGGAAGCAGGAAAACAGCATGAAAGGCAAACAGATTGCTGTTGAGGAGATAGTTTTGAGATTATTCCAGTGTGAAAGTTCTTTTTAAATTAGCAATTGTGATCACACGTACCTTGTCTCATGTCATCTACACCCCCTTGTGCTCTTCTTATGCCTCTTTGTTATTGTGCTTTTAAACCTTTATCATTTTTCCACAGAAATGAAAATTGTTATTAGCATCTGTTGTGTCTGCATAATTACTGTGCCTGCTAAAAGGCTTATTTCTATTATTTCCAGATCTCTTCCACAAATCCTTACCTTGGTAATTAGTACATCTTACAAATACTGGTGCAGTGAAGAGGATCATAAATTTTCAGGGTAAACCATGAATTGCGTTCTGATGACTAATACTGTAGTGGGTACCATAAAAATAATAGTATTAGAAAAAAACCAACAATAATTCCTAGTTGTGTTTTACTGTCTGTGTTGCTAAGGAAATCTGGCTTTGTGAGTGACTTTAGGACCTGTACTCCTTGTACCAACTACAGCAGAAATGTCAAGAATGTTATAATTTGTGTGTGCAAATTCACCTCGTTGTACCTGTATTGTCATCACTGGAGACTGAGGACAGGGTTGAAGAATGCTGCAGACTTTTCAGCTGTAGGCTGTGCTAGTTGCTCTTTGTAAGTAATAGGGAGGATCGAGGTGTGGAAGATGACGTCAGAGGTGATGTCACTGAGTGTTCAAACCTGGCTTGCTTGCTTTGCACTTTGAGGTCTTTTCTGTGTGCACACAATGAGTAGCGAGTAGATACACGTCCCCAGAACTGCGCTTTACACAAGCATATGATCGTATCAGGTTTTTTTAATTAAAAATAATGGAGAAATTGCCAGAAAACTTTGAGAAACAGACACTACAGAGCTGCTGTAGTGATTCCCATGGACTGCTGCCTGGTTTCTAACTCATAGGCAGGGCTGAGGAGAAGTGGGTGTCAGGGTGACGCTGGAGTGAGTTCAAGCAACCTGCACCCCTCATAGAATTAAACGTATGTGCCTAAAGATATCTGTGTGCGCAGCTTCTCCCCTCTGTTGTCTTTCAGAGATAAAAAAGCTTCTCAAAACCTGTCCAAGTGATGCTCTTCCATTCTCAGGCCTTAATTCTGAGTATATTGATATATCGCAGAATGTTAGGGATTGGAAGGGACCTCGAAAGATCATCTAGTAAATATATATTCTGGGCAGATGTTTGCTGTTGTCTCAGCTTCTGGTACCAGAAAGAAGCTTAACTGTTTCTTAGATTTATTCCCAAGGAATGGTGGCTTAATAGTTCTGAAGCCCCTTTTAGCCAGGTTTAACCAGTCTTATGATGCTTTCCCTCATAAATCTGATGCAGGTCATAGCAGAGGAGCTGCAGGAATGGTTTGGAGTCTTGCTGTTCTCTCTCGCCCCCGTCAGCTCTCCTCCCTGGTGGGTCATTGCCCGTGTCTCAAAGCCATGGTTATGAGGCCAAGGGTTTTACTAGCACAGGACAAACTTCTGGAAGCTGTAGAGCACAGGACAAACTTCTGGAAGCTGTAGTCGAAGCAGATCGAAAAGAGAGATTTGAGTATCACTACGAAGCAGCACAAGCCAGCAAAAACAAGCATTGGGTATCTGGTATCACAGTTGGGCTCCATGAACTTTGAAACATGAAACTTCAGGCTTAAAATGTTATGTTCACCTAAAACTTTATTTGGCTGATAGATCTCTCAGTGCAGATAACACCATCATTCGCCTGTTGCTGTTTGCCAGTTTTTGCTGGTGTCTAAAGATATGAATCTATGGTCTCTTTGGCTTCATACAACATTTTAGTATCATCTCTAAATCAGAGCTAAATGGTCTTGCAACGTTGGACAAAAGTCTTGTTTTTAAAACACATTTTTTGTAAGTAATGTGACCAAAATAATCTCATTCTTTGAGTGGCTGGACTGTGTGGAGGAAGTCTGAAAGAGATAAAAAAAGCAGTTTCTGGAAGAACTGTTAAAAGATCCCCATTTTTCACAGCTATAATAGAAGCTCATAATTAATTTAAATGAAATTTGTTTTCCATAACACATATTTTTGGGTGTAAAGTATGTCCTTTGAGAGAGGCAAGAGGAAACAACCTCTGTTATTTTTGATTACCTTTGTGTTTTGCTTTTTACTCATTATGCTGATTTTATGCTAATAATGTTCTTACATTAAGTTTCACTTTATACTGCATAAGCTGACAAATAGAGCAATATTTATCAAGCATAAATATTAAAAACACTATAAAGACTTCTAGGCTTCTAATTATTATGCTAATTTATCTCTAAATTATTCTTGTATTACCACCCTACAGTTCACTGTAGAACATGACACAAAAACGGTAAAAATACCAAAATTCTCTTTCTTAATGCTATTAATTAATCGCATAGGAAGCCTGTCTATGAATTTTAAAAGTGCTAGTTATAGCATTGTGGATGTAAAGATAAAGAATTCATTTCTTCTGGCGAGCTGTAGAGCCTCTGCTTATATTATCATAAATACCAAGGAAATCCAAAGTGCTTTTTTATTTTGAAAGAACAGGAAAGCCCAACATATTGGATGGAAAATCCACATATTGAGCCAAATTCTTAGTATTTCTTTTCATACCAGTATATTTATTGAAGTCAATGAGACTATTCATCTGGTTTAAGTGTGTGAGTTTTGGCTTCTCTCCTGCTTTTGTGTTGCACACATGGGGTCAGACGAAGCCCCCAGATCTCAGATATCATATTCATTTGGTGCCATTGCGAGGCTGCGATGAGCAGCCAAATCTCTGCAATGCGTGGAAGGACTAACTAAATCTATACAAAGAGAGTTCCTATATGTGCGGCTTTTATCAGTGGTGAGAGGGTAATGGGAGGCAGCATCAGCCAGGACTGGAGAAGATTATCTGAGTGTTAACAATATTTGTATTCCCAGTATCCCTCTTCTTTTTCCACCCAAATATGTGATTTTTTTTAAGAAATTCTGGTTTTTTTTAATTAAATTTTTTTTAAAGCTTTGCTATATTTGAGAACTAGAGATATTAACCAAAATGCCTTTATAGCAGTTATTTTGTATACCTGTTTTTTCAGTTAAATCTTTACTTGACCCATCTGCAACGAAACAGGCTTTGTATCAAAATGATCCTTAATTCTCCACAGCTAAATTTAATGTATTTTCTTTGGTAGATGTCAATAACAATGGGAATACTAATGGTCTAAAAGGATGGCTCTCCTGACCAGCATACATTTTCTATCCCAAACACAGCACTGTTGCCTCCAGTGGAGGGTTTTATCACTGCTCTGTAAAGAATGGCTTCAATTCCATCGCTGTGCCTGTGCCGATCAAACTGTACTGGGAAATTTTGTGCAATGTATAACAAATTATTCTGCTGGGATAGTGCTCTTGTAAAGACAGATGCTCAATTGACAGTCAGGTCTTTAGAATAATACTATAGTCCGAAGTCAGTCCTATAAAGGAGGGAAAAGTAGAGATCACGTTTCATCAGAGCAACCTTAACGTGGTCGAGTCGTGGAGTTTTTGAGAACATACAGGAGGGAGCGGAAAGTGTGCACTACGGAAGCCAAGTGTCTGAGGATGGCATGTCGAATATCAGCCAGCTCGCTCCTCCTTTCCTTGTCAGTCATCTGTATTTAAACATTTTATACAGCAATCCTGGACAGACATGGAGGCAGTAGGTCTTAAAGTTGAGCATAGGCGTAAGAGTTGGAAGCCTCAGAGTGCCTTTAGACAAAGAACTGCTTATATGCATATTGATAAAAGCCAGGTATATTGCTCAGCTGTTTCTATATTGCTTGTTTTAGCTGTTTCATGCTAATAGTTTGAAAATAAATTCAAGTTTCAGGTGAAAAGGAATTTTTTATTAGAAAAGCCAGTACCTATTTTTGACTTGAATAAGAATCCAAATAGAAATCACTTTGATGTTTTTGATGCTACAACTGCCAATTAAGTGTTTAAAAATAACAACCAAAAAAATATTACTCCCTTATGAGGAAAAGCTGAGGGAGCTTGAAGGAGACTGAGGGGTGACCTCATTCATGTTTACAGATGTATAAAGAGTGAGTGTCAGGAGGATGGAGCCAGGCTCTTCTCGGTGACAACCAATGATAGGACAAGGGGTAATGGGTTCAAACTGGAACACAAGAGGTTCCACTTAAATTTGAGAAGAAACTTCTTCACGGTGAGGATGACAGAGCCTGGCCCAGGCTGCCCAGGGAGGTTGTGGAGTCTCCTTCTCTGCAGACATTCCAACCCGCCTGGACACCTTCCTGTGTAACCTCATCTGGGTGTTCCTGCTCCATGGGGGGATTGCACTGGATGAGCTTTCCAGGTCCCTTCCAACCCCTGATTATTGTTGGGCTTGGTAGACTGACTGAATTCAGGAGATAGTGGACAAAACTCATCCTACAACACTGTAACAAAATGGGTGATGGACAGAGAGGATTTAAGGTCATTTGTCTGATGAGGAATCTGGTATGTGCAGAATTCTCTTCTGTTTCATACAAATATCTCGGAAGCTGAGGTTTTTCCAATCTGAAATAATGTATGCACAATTAAACTCTGTCTGTCTATACATAGGAGAGAGTAAACTTTTTTACTTTATTTTTACCTTTTTCTTTATTTTTTTTTTACATTTTTGAAAGTTGTGTCCGTTTTGCAATAGAATCAGACACACAGATGAAAACAACCCGTAGCACAAAGTAATTGTGAAATCAATCAGTAATCCAACAAGTCTGAGCTCTGGAGTAACCTTCTAGCAAGAAAAAAAACCTGAAAGCAGAACACAATATATTAACTACAAATCCTAAAAGATAGGTAATGTGCCAAAGAGGTTATTGCATTCAGGAGACTTGATAAGGATGATTTAACAGGGTGAAAAGATCACCTCTGCAGATCATAGAGGGAAAGGACTGTGAAGAGATAAAAGCAGGCATGCAGAATAAAGAGATAAGTGAGCGTTATCTCTTTTAGGGGTTTGAACTTACCTCATGATTGTTAGCGTTTCGTCTTATTTCCATAATCAAACTTCTACATGTTTAGATGCAGAACACTCTAACCATTGCTCACCTCTGTATTCCAGGAGAAGCAGAATTAACGGAACTGTTGTGGTAATTTGGATCTTGTTTGTTTAATAATAAACAAGTAATTAATACAACCTTAGACTAAATATTTGAGGCTCTACTTGTAAATTGTGATCAATTTCAAATGCTTGTTTTTTTTTTTTCTTCAGGCAGAAACTTAACACAACATTTGTAAATATATTTGTAAATCAGACAATGAATAGTCAGTGGACATCATACTGTGGACTCCTTTAGAAGGCTCACTCCCAGTTTATACCCCATCTGGATATCAGTTTTGAAATTATGTCTTCTGCCTACCTACACAGAGAAATCTGCCTTTCTAATGAAGTGTCTGTTTCTGTTGATAGAAGAGTCTGTAATTGCCTTGGTCGAAAAAGAGTTTTCTCCAGCTCCAAAGCATATGCCGTGTGCCATAAATTGTCTGCTTCACACTCATCGCCACTTACAAAACTGTTATAATTCTTTGGGATTTTTTTCCCCCAAAATCGGTTATTCTAAGTTATTCTGAGATCAGTTATTCTGTTTGTTTGTTTGTTTGTTTGTTTGTTTTTACTCCTGGGAGTAATTTGAAATTATTACTGTTCTTTCTTCAGGAAATGTTTTACTAAAAAACCAAGTCTCCTGTTTGCTCATTTTAAACATTCATTGTGTACCTGTAATTTAAAAGTATAGTGTAGGGGGCAGAAAATAACCATTTAGAGAATATTGATAAAATGAGACAGGTGTGAGTTAAAGAATCAGAATTCTGTTGTGCTTAAATGCAGTCATTGCCCGAAGTTTCTTTCTGGGACTAAGTATATGGAATAGGAATGAATGTCTTTCTTATAAATACAATTTGAAGCCACAGGCTCATATTTAATATATATATAACCATTTTAATGGTCAGTAAATAGCTGTATCCATGTTCAGATGGGCAGTGCTGCCAAATAACAATGAAATGCAAGTACCAGCTTCACCTTAGGCCGCTGTCAGCCGCATTAGTTCGCTGTTGGGCATGACATGCTCATTGTGCATTGAAGCACCATTGCGGTAGAAAAGAGAAGCTGAAGTTCGAGAGTAGCAAAATAGTTTCTGGGTAGGTTAATGGGAAGGATATTAAATATGATGCTGAGGATATGGGTCTAATTTAAAGAATCATTTTCTGTTGCACTCACAACTTTATTCTTTCATCTTACTGACAGCACAAATGTTTCCATCCATTTCATTTCATCTTCTTCCTTCTCATCTCAGATATTTATATGTTTGGATGGCCCCATCGTGATAAAATCCAGCTGCCTCCCAAATAGAAATATCATTTACAATTTATCTTGCTTTCTTCTTTCAGAGTCTTCAGGGAAATAGCCTGATTAATTCATAGGTTTTCATTCCTTCATTTGTTTGTTTATGCGTGTGAGTGAGTGGATGTGCTGTGTAAGGACGTGTGTGACTAAATTATTGAGAGAAAGCTAAATCAAAGAGATTAAATTTGCCTTTAGGGTATATTTAAAGTGCAGACTGCAAAACGGAGATATGCATGCGTCTGTCAAGGAGCTGCTCTGGGACACGGGGAACTCAGGTGAGGGGAAGTTGTGAGTCTCCTCAGTGTTGGTCAATCTCCGCAGGAGCATTTCTGCTCCCTGTGCCAGTCCGAGAGTCTGGGATTTAGAGGTCAATATCCCATGTTTCAGTGCCAGCCAGTAGCTCAAAGTTATGCACCGCTCTCCTTTTTCGTACAACTTTTGTAAGTTTAAAAAGAAGAAGGAAAAGAAATTCTGACTGAATCTGCCACATCTCTGGTTTGCAGAAATTCCTCCTCCTACTGCTAAACTTGGAGGGGGTAAGAATGAACCCTGGACTGTTCAAAACCTTTTGAAAGGTTCCTCTTCTTTTCTCTCTTCTCCAGTTAAATCTGGTTCCAGTGACGAATAAATCAGAAGAGTTGAGTGGGTCTTAAGAATGGGTCTGCCAGGATCAGACCAGTCCTAAAGAGCTCAGCCAATGTTTCGAACTTCCCAGCCCTGCCTTTGCAGTGGTATGAGAGCATTTCATCCATTGCTGTGCAAGAAGGAAAAACTCCTGGGAACCTCCCTGTTCTTGACAGATGAAAAGCAATGTGGAGAAAGCCAGAATGTTGATAGGTTCTGTGCTTAAGTGAGAAAAGAAGCCATGAAATATTTCTGTCATCTCACAGTTGGTTTACCAGCAAGGGTCAGCGGCCACGAAATACCCCAGACTTTGTCACCTCCCAGACACTACCTGAGTCATTCTTGTTAGTCCCCATTGATCGCAAACCTGGGAATGGGAATTAAGTGATTCAAACAACCCTCTTCAGAAGTTCAATCTACTCTTTTTTAGTCTGTGTGAGTCACAAGCTACTGGATGTGCTTGAGGGGAGTTGTGCACTTTTGCCCTCAGAGCTTATGCAGTGCTACTAAGCACCATACTTTTCCTCTGATGGAATCACTTCTGCTTATGTCCAAAGTTTTACCCTACTAGGACTGGTAATTTGCTCCACGGGAGCAGTCCCATCTTACAGTCTTTCTTGAAAGAGCATTTTTGAACCGTGTAGGAGATTATTTAAATGGGGAGATATAACAAGGGCTACTAATAAGCACAGAAGCCCTCTCTGTTTTTAAGTTATTTCCTCACAGAGACGTTTTCGTACTAAGTTTCTTTTTCCATGATTTTGTTTTGTTTCCACTAAGTTGTCCACATGACAGGTGTTTTTTCTGCTGTGGAAGCTGTCAATCTTCAAAGCTCTTTGTAAAGCTGAGCAGAGCTGAGATTTGCCAGCCCCAGCGATGGGCAGGGTGCTCTGGTGAAGGCTGCTGTACCTTGTCACAGAGTGAAAATGATTGCTTGTAGCTGAATTTCCCATAGCCGTCTCATTGAACAAAAATTACCATGACTGTTTTTTCCCCTGAGTAGCCGTGATTCTCTTTCTAGAAGACAGCGGTTGTGAAATTATTATAATGTGCGTGCATTGATGCTTGCTTTGCCACTCTCGCTGGGTTTAATAAGGGTTGAACTAACATTGAGAACAAAACTGTCTGTTTAATCAACTCGCTTTCACAATTAGCAATGCCAATAAAAGGAAGTGAGTGTGTGTTATCCTGAGTCTGTGTACTGTCAATGTGAGCAGCACTGTAGTAATGTATTTCCACCATCAATTCTGGATGTGCAAGAAGCAGGTATAATATGCCATATTCCAATAATCCCCAGCTGGAAAGTGTTTCCTACCTGGGGAAATTACACTTGGATACAGATAGATAGTACCACCAGTGACAGCATCCTATTGATAACAGCACGTCTTCTAAAAAATGAGGAGGGAAAAACTTTAGATGCATATCTTGCATGAGGAAAAGAAGTTGGAGCTGGCAGCCCATCAGTAAGGCAAGAAGGAGAAGCTTCTCTAGGATGTTAGCACAGGAAAAGTCACTGCTGGCCAGGTTTCTGACAAACCAGGCAGATTGGCACTCGATATGGTGGCACAGAGTGGACTGCTTTGATTGGCAAAACTGCAGAAAATAAAAGAAAGGGATTCTGCAATGGCGTTGCCAGCAGTGGCAGCCGTGGCAGCGTGTGTGCAAGCACTGCGCCCTGCCCGGCGATGGCCTGTGCACCACGAATGACTGTGCAAACGAATGGCTGTGCTCTGGCATCTTCAGGACAGAAGGACTGACAAAAACAACAATGGTACTGTTAATAGAAAAATGAGATTGTGGCTTCTCTGTTGGAGCCTAGGGATCCAAGGCTTTGTCTAATGCATACTAAAAGAATGGAAAAAAGTCTTCAGGGGAGGAAAAGAGATGTCAGAAAGCAAGAGGAAAATAAACAGAAAGAAGTGATATTTCCATCATGATCCTTCAGATTATTTGCTGTGTTACTGCATAAGTTTATTTACTGAATGCTGTCTTTTACCAAATAGATTGTTTTGTTTCTTGTCGAGGAGTGGTTTATTTTGATATTTAAGCAAGCAGCCCACAGGAATGCCTTCTACAGCGTTGAAGCTGCTTTGTAGCTCTGTGCAGCTCTTGTATTGAATGATCTGATTTCCCTTTTTGCCCATTGTAGAGATCTGGTTTTGGGCAACGCTTTAGCCAATACTGATGATAAACACAGGGAAGAAGTTTAAATCTCTGTATGTAGAGAATTACTATGTTCATTTGTTGAACTGGCAACCTGTCATAACTTCTTATTCAATAACCACAAAGTGCAGTACCACTGTAGATGTGAGTATCTGTTGTGTGCTTAGAATAGATGAGTTCATACCTTTAGGATGGACCTGAGCAGCAGATGGCTGTAAATTTCACTGCAACAAAACCATCATATAGAGATTTGGACTCAGTTTCCTTTCTGTGTTCCCTTGTGCTTGCAGTGTGACAGCAACTTATTCCTGGTCTTATGTGAATAACAATTAAAAAAATTCTAGAAGTACTGACAAAACAGGGTGGTACATTGGGAGCAAGAGAATGTAGTCAAAGCTACTCATTCCTCTGGAGGCGATAGCCTTTCTACTATATCTCTACTAGAACATAGTAGTAGACAGAGCACCTTGTTCTATTTCCACTTGGGTGGGACCCCCGCCCCCCTTTTTGACAGACATCTGTAGTGTCAAGTTTCAGATTTCAGATCTATCCTATCCTATCCTATCCTATCCTATCCTATCCTATCCTATCCTATCCTATCCTATCCTAATCCTAATCCTATCCTATCCTATCCATTTTTGACAGATTCCTTTACTGCAGGTCACTTATCTTTAGCAACTCAACACCTACAAGTAGTCTTTTCTTTTCCTAGCGTTGTAAATACAGAAGAAGAAGGATGCTAACTTCAGCTGGTGGTTTAATTTATGGTGGTGGGGATCTCTAGATGTCACTTAGTCCAACTCTTACAGAAGTGGGTCCAACCAGCGAAGGTTGCTCAGGGCTTTTCCGGTCCTTTTAGTAGCTCCAGGGATGGACTTTCCCCTTCACAGAGATGTTTCCCCCTCCTGTGCTGGAGGTTGAGTTCAAATTACAAAACAAGTCTTCCGAACTCATTCAGCAACAACAGCTGCTTGTTTTTCAAATCTTAAGAAGTGATTTTGCCCGTTTTTCGTGAGAGGGCAACTGTGCAACCATGTTTATCAAAAAAGTCTTTGGTTTCTAATGAAACTTTCTCTATAAGAGTTGGTTGATTGTGAAGCTCTTTGGAAGGCTTTGAAAAGGTCATAGCCTCAATCCTCAGCTTCGAGGAGAATGTCAGAAGGCTTTAAGGGGTCACTTTATATCCAGCAAAATGCTAGATGATACGGCTACATAGTTTTAACTTGTCTTGGGCAAATATTTTCCTTTAAGCTGCAAAAATGTTGTATTTATACTTTTAATGTATGCTGTATTATTAAGCTCTGACATTAAACACCTTCATGCCAGTTTGGAGCCACTGAACTTTGCTAATCATTCAGTAAAATATGGGAAGGAGAAACCTGGCAGGTCTTAAGTGCCTTTCTTCCTTACTATATTATTATAACTCCAGAGGTCCCTTCCAACCTCAACAATTCTGTGATTCTGTGACTGTACTTAATGTCGAACTGATCAAAACTTTCTGTAGAGAAAACTGAAGACATAGGAGCTGATTGATTTTAAATGGCAATAGCTACATATATAATCTTCACAGAGTACAGGGAAAATCTTAGGGACCAGGATTTCCTATTAAAATACCTTTTACTTCTTTAACAGGAAAAGGAAGGCTGGGATGCCAACAGAGAGACCCAGTTTTGGTGCAAAACCATGTAGGTGAAGCCTTACAAAAATAATACCCCCAAAAAACCAATCTGGTCATGCCTCCTCAATGGAAGAGTGTGTTCCTGTGGCAATGACTCCAGGCTTCTGCTGACGTCTGAGGCCTGGCAGGCAAGTTAAACATTTAGAAACTACACAAGAGTAGTCTATGCAGTACAGCAGGACAAAATAAGTTTAAGTGCATTGAATAGCAAATTCCTAGAAAAATGAAGTATTGTTCAGCTTGAAACTGCTTGAGCCTGCCAAATTAATTCAGCTGGGAAAAGATGTTGAGGTCAAGAATAAGGGAAGAATCCGACAAGCCAGCATTTAGGGCACTCCAGTGTTTATTGCTTAACGCTCCAGACTGTAGAGGATATTGGCTTTCAGTACTCTTAAACGCTTCTGTTGAAATGGTTTCACTGTATCCATTTCACTATAAATGAACAAGCAGAGTTCTGGGACCTGCTTCCCATCCCCATGGTGTGTTAGCTAATTCTTCCTCAAATATAACTAGTCTACTTTGCATGGTTCGCTTGGGTTTGTCTGGATCCAGAGAATGAATCTTCCACCTAAGAAGTGGAATACTCAGTTTATAGTTTCTGCTCCAGTAAATGTTTGATTGCCTTAGAAAAAATGGAAAGATTATAATCCCTTGAACTAGCAGAAATGATGATTAGAAGAGTTTTGTGAAGGTGGAAGCTCTCCTCAGGCATTCACAATTCAGCCTTCTCAGGCAGAGAAAGGAATTGTCGTAAGATTGGTTTGAGCTGTGTATCTGTCTCATTTTAAAATAATCCTTCAAGATGAGTCATGGCTTTTTTTCAACTCCCAGTGTAATTTAACTCTCCAAGTAGAAAAAAAGAACGCCAGCCATAACTCCCACTCCTTTCTTCTTCCTCCTCCTCCTCACGCTAAATCCTCTCTGAAACTTTGGACGAGCACCTTTGACTGGTCATTGGCCGTAACTTTTCCCATCTGGTCTCCCGCAGACAAGTGCGCAATTAGCTTTTGCCTCCTAGGCTAATTGACCTTTAGGCTTTGTCTTTTCAGCTAATTACCAAACTAGACTATCTGGCAGTTTCTTAAAGACTGACACAGTGTTAAGATGATAGGGAGGCTTCAGGCTGAAACACAAATGGGTAAAGACAGGTTTTCACTCTCCCCCATTTTCATCACATATATTAGTTCTTCAGCAGATCACCCTGTCACATAAATTGGTCCCGAGTCTATGTCCTGAGGGTATGAAATGCTGAGCTAGGGACTAAGAAAAACTACTAACTTGACAATGCTGGCATTTTATTTCCTGTTAGTTCCCAAAATGAACTTTTCAGGATTTTTACCTCTCCCTAGACAAGCAAAATATTGTGGTTTAGTTTTTAATTTCAGATGAACTTTTTTCAAAACAAATGTTGTTTGATTGGCACAGGTTTCTCCCCTTTCTGTTTTGTTTGTCAGGCAACTAAACTGAATATGGGTCTCACAACCCTACTCAATCAATACAGTGATAAAGATTAAGTATCAGCCTCGTTCAGAAGATAGCATTTTCATCCTAATGGCTCAGCCTGCTGGAAAACAATTCACTTTTGGTTTTCCCAGATACAAGGGAATAACCTCGTGCAAGAGAAAAGCACTTTCAGTCTTGTGAAAACAAGATGCATATGAAGGTAGCATTGGAATTTTTATCATTATCATGAGGGCTTCTGCTTCTGAGCCTGATCTGAATGTCACAAGAAAAATAAAAGCAAAACGTCAGAAAAATTAGTCAGTTATAGTCAGGATTGTTTACATAAATGTTATTAGAAAAAACAATTACTTCCAATTATTACAATTTTCCAAAAATGAGCAGAGGTTTTGTCTTGCGAGGCTAATTCAGGTTGCTTAAGTGCCCTGTGAGGAATGGAATACATCTTATGAACCTTAATAGATTTAGATGGACTCTCTTAGCAGTTACTAGTAAAACAATTAGAAAATTTAGGCATATTAAATAAAAAATAATAATTTATCTTAATAAGAGAAGTAAACAATGATTGCCGTGTATTACTTCTTTATGTTTTCTAACGTCTAGCAAGACCATCTCATAGTATATATAGAGCGTGTCTGGCATTTTTGGTTTGTACTGCTGAGTAACAACACAGACAATCCTGTCACTGTAATTCACATGCATCTTTATTTTAGACTGAGCTGTTACCATGATGAAATTCTGGTTCTTCAACATTTCAGAATGCATATTTAGATACCTGTATGATTACAATTTGAAACTAGCTTTTATGGTTTTTTGTCTTATAACTTTAAGAGTATATACTAATGTGATACATAGTTTATTTGGATGCTGAAAATGTCACGGTGAGGTTTGAGTTAGCTGAAGAAGATCTAGTGGGAGATGATATTCAAGAGATGGATATCTTCAGTGTGGGGTATGTTCAGTTGCCATGGTTATTTCATGAAAATATATATATCGTTAGTTAAATTCCTGGATACTTTAACTTGCACAATAAATAAAAGTATATGGGTGCAAAACTTGTCACATGAAACAAAATCTTTATAATCCTAGGGCTTATGGTAATAAATTCAAACTGAAATATATATTATGCATAGATACACAGAAGCAGTGGCAGCTAAGGTAACAGTATTCATCTTTTTTGCATAAATAGCAAAACAGGTCAGAAATGCAAAACAGGTCAGAAAATAAATGAGTTTCTAGGAGCTGAAGTGGTGATGTGATAATCTGAATTTTGGAAATGATCTTGTGACATTCAGAATTACAAATAATAAACTTGGCTCTCTCTCACTTCTCGTGCTTTGCATCACTGAAAGAGGCAGCAGGAGGATGGACTAAAGCAATAGAAAAGTGACCATTCGGGTTGCGCAAATGAGCACTTAGAATTAGTTGATCAGCTGAAGGTAATTTCTCACATGATCTCTCGAATCTTTGCTCACTCTTTGTATTTCTGTTTAAGCACTGAAAAACTTTGATAACAGGATGTGACTAATGCCTGAAAGGGAAATAAGTCTGCCCAGTTATTTCTTGCTGCTGACTGCTTAAAGATAACGTTACCTTTACTAGGCTGTCTGACAAAATGCACTAACGTGAAATGTATATGTTTATGAGCCCCTGTGCCTCATTCTTTTCTGTGGTCTGAAGCAGTTAAGGCAATCTGATAAATAGCAGAAGAAGGACAACCTTCATCTTCTTCTGCTCCCGCTCCGTATCAGTATTTAGCCATTCGAAGTGTTTATGAGTGTAGAAGCCAAAGCCTCACAGGCTTGAGTAGAGCTTGTGTTTTTCTGGATTGTAAGAAATTTGGTTTTCAGAAATTCTGATTTGGAAAGATTTGACCAAGTATGAGTTCATAGAGTTTGGTCGTCTGCATAAAATAATAAAAGAATACAATTTGTCCTGAAGGAGCAGTAGAATTTTCAACTTGCTGCAAGTAAAGATAATGTGGCAGAGCTTGATGATGTCGAGGTTTTGTCTTTTACCATTGGACGCTTTAAACAAAGATGTAACATCTCACATGTCAGGTGATATAGAACCGACATAGAAGTGTTAGTGTTGTCCATAGATTGGATGTGTAAAAAGGAATCTGATGGGCATTCGGTACTGTATGACTGCAGTGCAATGTGGGCAGTAAGTACAGCATGGCTCTGAGGAGAATGGATTGAATAGTGTTTAGTGATTTCAAATCCAATATCAAATCCAGAGCAAAGGCAGTGGTCCATGTGTGAGTTCTGGTGATAATGTGGATAATGATTCTGTCAAGTCAAATGCACATGCTGACCGATATAAATGAGTCATCAAGGCCTAGTGAGTAATGTCCTGGTGATGAGCCATAAATCAAAGTGCAATCATCAATCCATCTGTAGAGGAAGGCCTAGAATAGTTCAGTAGTAACCCTCAAGTTGATACACATATTAATATGAAAAATAATGAGTCTGCCAACTTTAAGCAGTGGTTTACTTTGGATAAACACTCTGTTAGAATTTAGACAGGCTGGTAAAGCTATTTGACAGATTTGTTTGTCATATGAATAATATCTCATTCAGTGCATTAGAACAACTGG
This sequence comes from Nesoenas mayeri, assembly GCF_963082525.1. Taxonomy (NCBI): domain Eukaryota; kingdom Metazoa; phylum Chordata; class Aves; order Columbiformes; family Columbidae; genus Nesoenas; species Nesoenas mayeri. Next base: position 19,459,971 of record NC_137547.1, read on the forward strand.
CAGCCCCTTATCAATGAGAGCAGGTCACTGTGATAAGTACTATATGATTCTAACAAGTAACCAGCTCAACTGTCATTTTATTAACATAATTAATATATATTAATTGAATGGATGACATGGATGATTTTGTTCTTGCTGCAGAAACAAATAGGGTAAAAGGGTGATCTCTGTATCAAAGTGTTTGCAGTCTAAATCCAACCAAGACGAGGCAGTGGACAGACAGACAAACTGAAAACCACAAGAAAAAATGAGGCACTTTTGGTCTGTGAGATAAGCAGTGGTCTCAGGACACCAGCAAACTTATCATTGTCAGTTTTGTTGTCAGCATGGAAGAAAAGAAGAATGCTAAAGCAGGTTTGGAAGGGGAATAATGTATTACTTGGAGAGATGTTTGTGGAAGCTGCTCTCAATTGTGGTAGCATGGGAAGATGCTTGCAGGTGTTTTTTAATCTTGCTTCTTAAGGAACCAAGTCTTACAATGTCTTACCCTGAGTATGGGGCAGGGAAGGTTGTCTGTCCGGTTGGCTGACTTGAACTAAATTTAAAAAAATAATAAGATTCTAAAAAATTGTGAGTTCCAAAGATGTGATGAATGTAGGCAGGAGGTAGGCGAGAAGCTGGTTTAATGCCACCATGGAGGGAAGGGCTGAAGCAAACGCGGCTTCAGAGAAGCAAGCAAAGCTTCTGCTATATTAAATACCAGAGAATCAAAGAACACAACTTAAATCAATAAAAAACAGGGTTTACTAGTTCCACTGCTCATGCCATCACTTGTTCCTGTTATTAATTTTCCCAATGGCACTTATTCCAATATAGTTTTGTGGCTGTACTGGATGTGTTTCATCTACGGCCAAACTGTGAAAACCTGAACTTTCTATTTATTCCTTATTTTTTTCTGTCACATACACAGAAACGTATTTTCACTAAAGTCAATATTGCCATGAGACAAAAGCAGTTTCATCTTTCCCGCTTCCTCCCCTCTTATTTTCCCAAACTGTAATTTTGTCTATAGAAGATAAGAGGTAGTGATGAAATACTCTGACAATAATCACATCCTTGGGTTTTAGGGCTTGGACTTGGGCTGTCGTCCTTGCCATCCTCTCGAGCCCAGTGCCCAGGGCTGTGGAGCGGCTGCACAGGTCAGTTTTCATTCCTTGACTCTTTCCCAACTGCCAACTTTAAGCAGTGGGTTACTTTGGATAAACACTCTGTTAGAATTTAGGCAGGCTGGTAAAGCTATGTGACAGATTTGTTTGTCATATGAAAAGTATCTCATCCAGTGCATTAGAACAACTGGCAGTCCCTTATCAATGAAAGCAGGTCAGTGTGATAAGTACTATATGATTCTAACAAGTAACCAGGCAGTTTTCAGTGTCTCCCAGGTTTATATTCCCAGAGAATGTGCCTAAGTGTAAATAAAATATTCTGAAGACTCTTTTTAATAGTTCCTGTACTATAGACGTCATATCAAGCAGGTATTTCCACAAAGTGAGTTCTCCTCAAACACTTGTTCTTAAACCCAGAAGTAGTCTTATTGACTTAAACAACGTGGAAATGAAACCCGCAAAACCGAATGAAAAGCAAAACGGAAAGCAAACATGACTGTTATATTTTAGATATTTAACTGTTTGTTCTGAATTCTTCTCTATAGGCAATCTACTAAAAAAATGAGAGGTGTTAGTACAGACAGCAAATAAATATTCCTGCAAACAGATTTTGTTTCAAAATACCTATTATCTTTCCATGTCCTTTTATTATGAAAAATATTTCTATTGCTTGTGAGGTTATTACATTGAGAAAATTACCAACTAGGCACTGTAATTACTTTAGGAGAGCACCAAATAAGACTGCTTCACATTATTTAGACAATTTGATTAGTCTTACTCATGATTTCAGAATGTGATAATCTAAGCGTTGCTTTAACTTGAGTGCTCAACCATGCTCCACAGTGATTTATACAAACAAATGAAATGTCAAGTTGAAATGTTCCCGATTTAGATCTCCTGAAGCTCCATGTTGCTGCCCTTTGTTACAGACACTCTGTAAACCTCCTCTCCAGCTAATGTATACTATTACAGCTCTGAGTAAACCATCAGCTTTCTGCATTGTCTCTAAATTTAAGGCAAGACCATTCTACTTTTCTGCAACAATTGAAGTTCTTAAGAAAAATGGTCTTAACATTAACAGTATGCACAAAACCACCTGCAGTACTTCTTTTATCTTCTGGAGAAAAATACGAGTTTAGCTAATACGATCTATTCTCAAGAAGAGGTCCTCAGACCTTCTCCTAAGAGAAATGTGAATTAGCAACATAGCAGTGAAATAAATGGCTGCATATCAAAATATTACAAGGAAACATGCATCTGGGAGTCTGCGAAAACGCTGTTCTGCAGTTAAAAAAATCTGAACAAAAAGCTTGGGTGCTTCAACAATTTATGGCTGAGAAGAGCAGATGCATTTTTTTCAAGACATCCCAGTGTTCATAACAGGGTGATGCAGTGAAATATGCACAATCACAAGTATAGAGAGCATCTATATACAATAGGGAAGAACAAACGAAGTTCTGTTATTCATCTGTCATTGTAAAAAGATTCCACATTTACTGTGGAATAAGTTCATGCCAATACATGAATGTATTTAGATTCTTGGAGTCATACTTCTATACTTTCCTAATGGAATGGGGCTTTGGATTTCATCCAAAGACTAACAGAATCAATCTGAGTTTTGTTTATCATTTGTAAGTATGAATCTTGAACTCTTTTTGAACATTTAAAAACGAGAAGTGTGAAATGGGGCCCGAAGCCTCGTCTACCTGTAATACATCTTCTTCCTCTGAAAACAAGCGGGATATTTCAAATCACGGCTACCAACTAGGCAAGACAGACAAATCTATTTTAACTAGATTGTTTTTTTAATTCCTCTTGTATGCCAAGGGAAGAAACTATATTATTCATTCAGCTTCCCTTTCATGCTCATGGATACTTGGGATTCCAACTGTGGGATAGAGCTATTTGTGTTAGAAGTGTCTTTTGTCCAATGTAAATTGTGACATAATTCCAGAAGTACCTGCAGTTCCTAGTGTATCACTGAAATGGGATGTTGCTGTCTACCTATTGAAGCTTCGGACTGACAGTATTGAGTAAATACCCAGAAAAGCTATATAAGCTCTCAAGTGTAATGCACACTTGACCTCTTTGTCCCCAGAAATGAATTATATTGAGTTTAGATTTCTACGTCGCATTCTTTCTTACATCTAATTAACCAGGCTGAGCTTTAACTTCTTAACTTTAATACTGCACAACAGATTGGAAGAGGATTTCTGTAGAGGCTGTGTGGATGGGTGGTGATCTGATATTCTCAAGGTCAGACAATAGAATAACAAATCAGCGATATCCATATTTTATTGAGCAGTAGCGAAACGCTGCTGCTAGAATGCCGAGGGACTTACATGGCAGTTACACAAGTTTTAGCCTGTTCCCATCTTTGGAATGAAAAATGTGTCTATTTTTTCTGTATTTTTACACTATGTATAGAATGCATTGAGCACTGGTGGCACTTGCACCGAGAGGCCGTGGCCGGTGGGGATGTGGAGCGGGGATGCCGGGCAATGGACATGGTGTGGCAGGGCAGGAGCCCAGCGTTCCACTGGCAGCTCCATAGGCAGCTGAGCTGAAGAGCCTTTTTTGTAATGGGGTTATTAGGCGATGTTGTAAATACAGACGTAAATCAGAAGAGAGATAGAAGTTAAAGATCAAAGCAAAGAGCAGGGAATGAGGGAGTATGGGAAGATAGATACAGGATGGAAAACAAGTTAAAATTAATAGATATCAAGGAGCTAGGCAGCTTCGATCTATGATAAATAAACAAGGTTCAAGACGTATTGAAATTGGGAAATCATTAATTCCAAATTTCTTCTGTGTAATGCAAATATGCAGAGTTGTGTATGTAAGGTATTTTGGTACGAAGTTGTCTCTTAGGACTGAGTATCTGAAACTGGATGGGATTTATCTATCAGAAGTTCATATGCTGCGTGGCATATGAGGTGAATTAATATGCACAACATTGTGTTTTCTCTTGCAAATTAATAAACAGCACGTTCATTTGTTTTCGACTAATTGAATGTTTAACTTGTTTGTCTAAGGCCAGTGACAGGTCAATAAGAGGTTAGGAATAGATATTGCTTGTTCCCTCCAGAGCCCTGAACCATTGCTGGGTTTCATGTTTCCTCCAGCCTGTCTCCTTGCAATACTGTTTTGCAGACAGATGAAAGAGTTTATTTCATTATTAAAACAAAAGGGCAAGTAAAGAGCTAGGAAACTGATAATTATATACAAACTTTTTCCCCAAAGGCAAAAGAAAAAAAAACAACCAGCATGTTGCAGTTTTTTTCAATATAATTAGTTACTTAATGAGGAAAAAATTGGTATATGTATTTTCTTTTCAGGACTTAACTATCGATGGAGTTATAGCTAGAAGATACTTTCTCTTTATATCATTCTTATGGCTGGCTAGGGCATCCGAACAATGGGAAATAAGGAAATGACTTAGCACAGTTTAAAAAATAAGCTTGTTCGTGACATATTTCTAGGCTACTTTATTTGTGAACTTGTTTTGTTGTTATTGCTTGGATTGTTTGCTTAGGTTGAAAATTCTTGAAGACCAACAGCAAAGGGGTGATTATAATGACTACTGGAGTAATTTAGGAACTACCACTGAAATTTTGAAGTGATTTTGGTACTGAGGTTGGAGACTTTTATCACTTCAGACACCTAAAGGAGTTTTTTCTTACGCACTGTCAGGAGCTGCTGGAGAGAGAGCAAATCCTTTTGCTAGCAGAATGTAAATTTGGCTTACAGAATATGAATCAGGTTTACATCATTCCCTCTTTCTTGAATACGTAAGTTATGTGTAAATTTGGATCAATGTCTCCTATTTGGGGGCGAAATTAATCACCTTGCTTAATGGCAAAGCTGTTAATAGCACTCAGCAGGGTAGAGGCAAAATAGCTGCCTAGAGGGATTTTGGGAGAAATGGTATGGATGTGGCTTCAATTAGGGAAGTTCTTTGGAAGGACATCAGTGAAAGTCTCACTTACACACATTCCATATGACGGCACCTGGATTAACCATGTGGTACTGAGAAAACGTCTCACGTATAGTGAGCAGAGAGCTTGCTGAACATTATTTTCTTACTCCTGCTAAGGCGAGGAGAGGAGATGTCACACTTGTCATTTGAGGACCTGCCCTGCCATGGAACCACCATTCAAGGAGCAAAATTCTGAACTGCATGGCAGTAATTTTGCTCTCCTCCTTCTTAGACATGCTTTGGAGGATTAGCTGGGTGTCTGTGATGCAGAATAGACCTGCTGGTGAGCTGCCCTTTCTGTTCATGGGATAATCCTTTTTATGAGCTGCACAAGGAAGTCAAGGGGAAATTCTTGTTTTGCATTCCTGCAATATCTGACAGGTGCACTTTTGTGACCTGGGTGAAAGGCTCTCTTCTGAGCCACCTGTGTGTACTATTTCTGTCTTTATGTGGAGCATGGAGACTAAGCCACTATAAGCTAGCTTTGAATTAATAATCCTTTCATATCCTCTTTCCTTTCTCATCCACTATCTGCCAATATTGTCTCTGGGCTTCCCTGCCAATACGTCAAGTTATGCTGCCGTATTGCTGGCTCCAGGCTCTGCTCTTTGCACTCCCTGATCGCTTCCTGCATCCATTTCACCAGTTCTGTTTGGGCTTGCACGACTTTCTGTCTTACCGTTAGAAACTCATCCCTTCTTTCTCTCGCAAGAGAAGGAAGCTTATTTTTATCCCTTCTTTAACAGGCATAATTTCATCAGTCCCTTTAGCAAAGTCAGCATCTCTTAAGCCTGGCGTGATGCAGAAGGATGAGTAGAGTTGGCCCTGAGCCCTGCCCAGGAAGGCCAGCAGTCATTGTTACAGGAGGGGGCATCACGAGATACTCCTGCTCGAGAATGGGCAGGTGAAGGTGTTATAAGAGGAGAACATGAGCCTGGAAATACTCCAGTACAGAAGGGAAGTTCACCTGAAGTTTGGGGGCTGCCTAAAGGAACGGAGGAAAGCAGTGGGCAATGCACACCTGGTGCAAGGGAAGGCATCTCCTAATGCCCAGGCAGACGAGCAGTGCCAGACGTTACATGCAGAGAAGTGTTTACATGGCCTGGTGGCTCATGAAAATTGCAGTTGGTTAGTTTCTACGTGGTCAGTCAGTGCATGGGGTGTGCAGTAAGGCAACAAAAAGAAAACAGCGGTTTGGGGAAGGATGAAGTGCAGAGTCTTGTCTGGGCTCTGCCTCTGGCACTCTGACACTTTAGGATCAAAGATCCATCAGTAAAATTTGCTAAAGCGGAATTATTTATGTTGTTTGTTTGTTTTCCATTGTGGTTGTAGCTTCTGGAAGTGAAATGCACTGGGCAATAATTTGAGAGAAGGTTCCTTTTAAAGGGTAATCTAGCAAAATGTAAAGGCCCGAGATGTTTTTACGGGTTTGTTTTACAGGATATATGCCATTACTTATGGGGCAGAATCCCCTAAAAGGTTCAGTGACATTTAAATAAACTGATAGATGAAGGGTCATTCCTCTGACTCAACAGCAAATGAAAAGCACAATGACAAATGGACATTTTGTGCACTCCGGTAAGAGTACAGTGAGGGTATGTCATTTAGACAGAAACAAAACACTGGATGGTCTGTGAGCTAAACAGCGATTCTTTGGATGTTCCTTTCCACAGGAGAGTGGATTTATGACTTAAATTAATTCATCTCATGAAGGGCAATGGTAATTGAGACCACTTTGTATGTTTTATAGTGTGAATACTAATGTAATTAAATGCTTAAAATTAAGAATAGATAAAAACTTGATCTGACAGTAGTAACTCTGTAAAGACAAATTGCAGTGCACATAACCAGTGTATGAATCTATGATTAATTTATACAGCCACTTATAATGCACTACGTAGCAGCATGCCAATTATTATGGAAACAAATTGTGTTTATATTAGCATGTCTGAGGTGATCACTGATCCCAAATAGCATTATTTGAAGACTAATAGAGAGAATAATGAAGGAATAACATTCTGCCCTGCAGCTGTCCAATGCATTTCAAAATGGAAAGTGAAACTGGCACATTTTGGGTTTTATTGATTTAATCGAGAAACAAACAAAAAAGCTGCCTCACTTTTCATCAGTAAGATTTTCTTGTTCTTGTCACAAGCAAATAGCTTCTTTCATCACCACTAACAACAGCACGAAAGTCTCTTGGAGGGGCATGGAACAGAAAGTGGAAAGGCAAATCTTTCTTGTTGTGAAATAAAGTCATTAGCTCGGCTCTCACTCCTTCAGAAGATGGAGATAGACTTCAGTGGAAATACTTTTTTTAACAACTTAAGAAATTTACTGAGGAATGATTGATTATTGAAAATACGCATACTCTTCTCCTTTATTGTTTTTGCTCAGAGTTCCTGAAGTAGCACAGTAAGGCTTGCTGCTTATGATTTTATTTGCTCTATTTGGTTGCTGAGATCTGGTTCTAATAACTGCTGTGATAAGTAAAGTCTGCAGTTGCTTCTGATTCTGAAGTAGTGTTGGAATAAAGGCGGTGTGTTAAAAGATCTTGAATTAGATCTTGTGTAATAGAAAGAGTGAGTATATCCATCCAAATCTGATTTTGATGGATATATTAAACTGTAGACTGAACAGATGGGGCTGTGATATCCTCTCTTCTTTTTCAACTTTTGGTTTAAATTTTAATTCTGGAAACCTTCCACTCACAGCAAGAAAACTACAGTCAGTTTATACCTGGTAAAATAAACTACGGAATTCAGCAACGATGTCATTCAATGCAATGATATAATGACTATGATACCTGCAGAATATATCCAATAATAGGAATGTGTCATAGTTGCCTGAAAGAAGTGATGAAGCAGACATAGTTCTTCCACTGGAGAGAAATAAGCAGTCAGAAAATACTGAGGAAAAAAATGAAGCAAATACAACTGCCCTTTAAAACTGCTGTTCCCCTCCCCATGAGCCCCAGTAGTCCTAATTGCTTAATGAAATGAGCACATTTGCATTTGAGTTTTGAGGGGAGGCCTCAAAACTACATCAACATTTAGTTTAACATCTTGTTAATGCCAACCACAGCATAACACTGAGGCATTTTGTAGTGTAACTTTAATTAGTGAGCACATGAACCAAGCTATGATACCATATCTCCAGAACCACCAGGGGGGAAGAATTTGATCTCAAGAGATATATAATGTCAGATTGGTCAGAGGACTAGAAAATCCCTATCTTGTGGCTTGGCAATATATGGACTGCAAAACACTAACTGACCTGTTTTAAGAAGGGCTTATGCAGCTTTCCAGTTCTGGATGTGTAATCATGTGTTCACATTACTTGTAGTTGTGAGTCACTAAAACACCAGATTATGATGATCACGTGATTAAGCCATAAACATTATTCTTGGTTTACAGTAAATAACATCTGTGAGGTGAGATGTCATCTTTCAAAATAAGGCCTAGTTCCTTAGACCATTACCAACTTTCTGAAGTGCTTCACATTTCCTATGTGGGCTGGTTATTGTAGTTTTTGGACTTGTCTTTAGTGTTTTGGCCAATGAAATTCTTCCAATGATGTAACATCAGGCTGGTTAAGCCCTTCCTAGGGAACTTTGCTTAGCTTCATTATTTTTTTATGACAGTTCTTTGCCCCTCTTCTTGCTGTTGCCTCAGTGCAGACTGCACGTGAACAATTCATAGCCTCTCTGACTTCAGCGAAAAGCAAGAAGGGAAGAGACAGTTCTTTTGCAGACTATAATTTCTTGAAATAATTACCATGACTTGGCTGATTGTAGTCAAGTTTGCCCTGACCTTTTGAGATATGGGAATTAACACACTAGGGAAATTTTCCTTTTCCCTTAATTTGCTCAATAGACCCGTAGGTGGGACATCAAGAATGTTTTCAGAGACGCAGCTCTTTGATGCTGAAGTTCTTAGTTTGGGAGCAGAAATTCCATTTTGGGGTGCCTTCAAATAATTATTTAATTGTGAGCTACCAAGCACTGTGTTGAGATATCACAATTTTATCTGCTACAGCCCAGCTGAAGAGATGTGATAAACACAACCTGTTAAACACCGCAATAAAACATAGAGAGCTATAGAGGGAGAAGACTGAAATGATAGGCTATAATCAAAGGCGAAGGAAAATGTGGTACCACACAAATGCCTCTGAGAAATTTGTTAAACAAACTCAAGCTCTTGTATAATTAGATGACAAGATTTATTTTGAACTATGAGGTATGAGTGTGACAGCACTATAATTTGTCTTAAATAATTTCTTCACACCCAACAAGGCACAGTCTTCAGAGTTCAGTCCTGCTGTGCCTTTCTAAAAAATAAAACTAAACATTTTTTACACCTAATTTGGGTATGGAAACCGAAATAAAGCTTGCTAAAAGGCAAGGTTTGAGATTTCCTTTAAAGATTAAAGAGAGAACTTGATTTAGTGAGGTAATTACTCATGCTTTGCTATCTGATTCCCTCTAAAATAATCTTGTTGACAGCTCCTGTTTTGTTTTTTCATTGTGAAGGGATGTGTACACACAGAGCTAGCTGCAACATTTTGGGACAGGGCATCTCTATCTGGTCTCCCTTCTCTCCCCGTGTAACCCCTTCCTGTCCAGAATAGACAGTAGGGATTAAAAGATCTTTCCTTTACAGGGCACAGTTAAAGGGAAGACATTTAGAGGTAGCATTGTGCATACAATCCTTCTCATTTTGCCTGTTCTTTAAGGGGAAAAAGGGATGTCAAGAATGCCATTAGATCGGGTGACCCTAAACTCTGCCATGCTACTTACATTATTATTGTAATTTCTGTGAAGGTGAGATATCGAAATCCGTATTTACTGCATCCGTTAATTTGCTGCACTTATTTTAAATTAGTTTTCTAGGAATATTTCACAATAGTAATGTCGGAACGTGCGTTGGCACTTGCCTGAGCACAAATGCAAATGGTGGTAGCGCATAGTTGGGTCACGCTCTTGCTGCTTGTGGGGCCCGTGGCAGAGGACCAGGATGAGGGGCCCGTGTCGGATATTGTTGCTCTGCTCCTGTACAGTGACTGACCCTGTGAACCATTCAGGGAACACACCCAGGCAGATGGAGTTTTGTTTCCATGGCTCTAAATTGCTTTCTACAAATATTTGTGCCAGTCTATTGAATGCTCATGGCAAGGTGAGTCAGTGCGACCACAGCAAATGTCTATAAAAATCAGAGTGGATATTTATGGTAACTTTTTGCGGTATTCATTCAGCCTAATTATTACATATGCTTACATTATTCATGACATTTTGAGCTCTTCTGGTTTATTTCCTATTGTTTCCAGATTCTACGACATTTTAAGTAAAAATACTTGCTGGCAGCACAAAACTCCTCTGTTTTCAGTGATCCATCTGCCATTTGGAGTGGTTTGTTCAGATATCAAGTCAGAGACCCAGCTTTTTTTCCTCTGTAAGCTGTGATGAGCTTTTCCTTTCTCCTTATACTCTGAGTGCCTTCATTCTTGCCACAGGGTCTTTTAAAAACTCTGCATCCGTCACTGATGTGCCACGAGGAATTTGAAACTTCATTAAAAGGGAAGATAATCAGCTTTATGTTATTTACTTACGTTTTTGGTGTGTTTTATCCTAACTAGATAGAGCTGTTCCAAACCAGTGGTGATCCCAAAGGAAATCAGCTGATTCTTTATGGTGACATAGCTGGGTAGCATTCCTGACAAAATAAAGCATCGCTGCTCTGTAGCTTTGCTCTCTGGAGGTAGCGCTCACACTCGCAAAGCTAGAGCTGTTATATATTCATGAAGCTTTGAATTCATTAACTGTGAATCTGTTGTCAAGTCCCTACTAAGAAATGTTAAAATTCAGCCAGATGTCTGGTGTTATCTCCCCCTTAAAAAAAAATGAAATCAGAGAAAATCTTTAATCTGTGAAGCTGATAGTCAGTGAAGCTCAGTGCTTTCAAAGTCCATTCAGATACCTGGCACTTCTCATGCCCTTAAACATAATTATTATGGTTGGGTCAGAAATTTCCACTCAGCAAGTTTTTTCTCAGAAAATGATTAGAAGGATGTCTGTCACGGCTTATTGGTTGAAACCACGAATATATGACACATTTACTAGTACTGTAAGGCACTAGCCTGTCACTCTTCATAGTGGAGTGATACAACTTCTGGTAGCAGATTTTATGAGTGTTCTTAGCAGAAGAGTGTCAAGACTTAGAATTTCTGACTTCAGTTGCTTGTTCTGGGTGGAAATGGGCATTGATAGATCTTGCTGTGCTCTTCCTCAGAACTTACAGCTGGAGGATGAGACTGTAATAATGGTTGCCCCAGGCTCTTAGTCCTAAGGTTGGTAGCCCAGAAGCCTGGGAGCCTGATCTTAGTTTTACGTAAGGAATCTTGCATGCTGAAGAGCCTTGTCTTCATGTTGAGTTTGCTGCTTTGTGACAGTGAACCAAGCAGCTCCTGGACCCCTAACTTGAGCTAGGAGTGTCAGGAATTCTTCTTCTCAGCAACAAGCCCAAAACCTTGGATTTCTACCAGTTTGCACCACTCTATATGAGTGGGGGGTCCTTGGCTCTGGACAGAGCTTGCTCCTGTATCTTAAGGACAGCCTAAGAGCCCCTGAAATTCACAGCTAAATGGGAAACAGGAAAGGAAGTTTTATTGGTTTTCTGATATTTTGAGTGGGTTTTTTTTTTGTTGTTGTTGTTAAATGTTCTTTATTCAGAATCTAAGCAAAAAATGATGCATGATGCAAAATCTCAGCATTTCAAAACATTGGCATTTTCCTCTTGAAAATAATCAGGCAATAATCGGTACTTCTGAGCTGCAGACTGGAAACTGCTGTATCACCAGCGCTTCAGAGATCCCATGGCTTCTGTCACGACACTTTCTTCAGTTTTCTTCTAACAGAACCTTTGTCTGAGGGGCAATAGCAGTTAAATGACTAAGAAAGATTTCCTTAGGAAATCCCGCTCCTCAAGAGCCTGTTGAGATGTTAATCTTCAACCTGCTTCCTTATTTTGGGCTCTAGACAGACACCATAAAAGCAGACTGGGATACCGTACTTCAAAAGACATTTTCAGCACCAGTGGTTGCTTATTGATTCAGCTGTTCATAAATCATTTAGAGATCTTCCTGCTGAACACATCTTTCAGACAGGATCCCTGATGTTACTAAACTCAGCTATACAAGCCCTCCCAGGCAATCCACCCAACAATAGCTTGTTTGATCAAGTGTCTGCTTTAGATTTTTTTTTAGCATGAAACCTTCATGTGTTTTCAGCAGAGTTTAGGTAGAGAATCCTAGATTTATATTTTGAAGTAAGTATGTGTTGCGTTCAGCTCTTATTTTATTGCAAACTACAAAACAAAATAAACCAGTGTTTAAAAGAATGAGGTGGTTTGCAAAAAAAAAACCCAACCAACACAAAATCCTTGGAACTTGGGAAATGCAACTTATGGAGCCTTAATTCAGTCACGGGCGCTTCTGAATTATGATATACAAGGCTATATGTTATGATTACACAATGCCTGTATGCAGGGGAAAGCTGTTGCTTATTCCTTAGTTCTGCGACTCCTGACTTCTAAATTCTTCAATTCACAGCATTAGCAGTTCCCTCTTTTTGAACCACACTATCTGCAATCCTCTCCGAGCTTGTAAGTTGTCTAAATCTGGATAAATTTTCCAGCTTCTTCTACATTTCTTAATGTAAAACACCAGGCTACTATTGTAAAACAGAGGGTACTAGAATTTCTCAACAAAATGGCAAAGTTTGCAATGGTAAGAACAATGTATTTTCCAGATAAATTATTCTCTAAAAAAGCTGAATTATTTTTACTGAGACTTGGGGGGAAAAAGAAAGCCTGAGGCAGACATCAACCTGGAATGGAAAATGTCAGTCACAGCAATTAGAGTGTAGAAACCTATAGGCAACTAAAGGAGAGTCTGGTGACAGAAAGTATCTCGACAGTCTTGACTGAAAATCAGACCCAATATCACTTAGCTTTATATAGGAGTTATAATCTAAGTAACACATACTGAAGAAGAGAAATTGTCAGCTGCTGTGATGTCCCACACACTTAGACAAGTGGTAACACAGTTCAAACTGGTGAACATGGGGTGAGTTGTTGCTGTTACTACAGTGTGGACTTAGAGCCACTCGGCTCAGTCAATGACCCTACAAGGCTTGCAGGTGCAGAATGAAGCACATCGGCGCACAGCGTTTTAGGACAGCACGTGCAACAGATAGTGTGCTGTGTATTTGGGGTGAACTGGGCATGGCTGGGCAGTAAGAGATAGAAAAGGTTAGAAGACTCGTGAAAATATTGAGTTATGGTGATGCTGAAAGTGTCATGGTAATAGTACTGCAGAAGAATGTATGGAAATTTTAATGGAAGCCTAAAGAGTAATACTGAATAATTTTGGAATAAGAAAGAGCTCGTGCAGTCTTCAAGGAGATACTTCTTCTATTTGATTTGCTAAATTACACCAAATAAACAGATTCCTTCCTGTGAATGTTTGTAGGTGATGACAGACTTCATGCTGTTGCTCAGATACAATTTCTGCATGTTCCGTCTTACAAATAATTATTTTGAAAAAATAATTATTTGCGTTTAGTTTTGAATTTCAAGAATGAAAAATGAGAGAAAATATCTGGAGAATTGAATTTTTAATCTCTCTAAATATTGCAAGTCAAAAGTACTAAAAAGCAATTAAAAGCTGTTGCAGGGAAGCCTTGTTACATGTGCTGTATCTAAGCTCCCCGAGACACTGAGCCCAACATTATCATTGTTTTTACACCGTGCACCTCATTGTCAAAGACAAACATGACTCGTACCCCTAATAATTTTCTGCTGTCTGAGGTGGAAACATGACAGGTCAGTAAGATTTTTCAGAAGCATTTAGAAAATGAATGTAATTGTGGGGAGCTGAAATAAATAAGGCCTTTTCTTCCTAGTGCCTTCAGAGAGACACTTCTCCCTGCTGCGTAATTACCTCTCTGCCTAGCACTACACTATGCATTGGAATAAACCTGGATATTTAATAATCCAAAGGTGTTTCCTCTGCAATAGGTGATAAATCTTGTATGGCTGAGTACTTTTTAGCACCAAAGTCTAATTTTTAGCTTTGCTGTCAGTGTTAGATCTTTCTAAAATAGGAACAAAAAGGAATTTTCTTTAAATAGTCTGCTAACTCAAGTTAATTATTAGGCTTTGGAACATCTTATATCACATAGTAGAGACAACTTACCGCGTTTACCAACACAGTAGCTGTTCCTATGGTACTGTAGGCATTCTCCTGAGGAACACCATTGTTAAGTTGTATCTGTGTAAGGTGTTAAGTGGTGGTTTATATCGTGCTAGCTCACTTGTTTGGAAAACATAAATACAACAGAAGATGTCTTTGTCAATACCCATCTAGACAGATGCTGTGTGTAGTTGGTTACGTCTATGTGAGGGGAGTGTTGAGGTGCTGCCAAACAGAAAAGTGATGTGAAACAGAATGCAAATCCCAAATTCTTAGTGCAGACCAACGTGCTTAACAATTCTAATTATTACTTAACTAACACTCATGTGCCTTTTCTTAATTCCTTATTATCATTTAAATCTTGTAAACCCAAGTCAAAGACAAGGAGAAAATTGAAAAGGCTGGTCTGTAAAGCCAACAACTGGCAAAACAAGAAACATTTTGTGCACCATGTTGTTGAGGGATTGTTCATATTTCTCTCAACCCGGAGCATCCTAAGTGAAAAGATTTCAGAGTCTAGAAGTGCCATTATAAACAGAACTGTGTGCCCCCCTCCACGTCTGTAATAGTCTTATTTCAGTGCTTTAAATAATCAGTCTCCTTCCTTTGTATGTACGCTTTGTGGAGAGCTGAAAGTTCTGTAATGCTTCTCTGTAGTCATTACTTGACCAGAAAATATACTCTTAAGTATCCAGAAATTTTCTGTTCCTCTTGATTAATGCCCAGAGTTGGAGCCTGTCCCTGACCTGCTGTCAGGGCTGGGTAAATGTGCCTTCAGCATTCAGTGCCTAGGGGTTCTTTTGTTTGTTTTGTTTCTCCCCATGATGTATGTCTAAGGCTTGGTTTTATATTCAGGATTATGTTCCCTGAAACTGTAGCTTTTGAGATTTTTTTTTTAATGCTGTATACAGAAGACTTAAAATAAATTTCTCTAGTTTGTGAGACTACGATTTGCGGGTGGGTCTAACAGTTTGACAACTAGGTGATCGAGCTGCATTTTTGAGGCTGTAAAAGTCAACCAGACGCCAGTCTATAACACAGTCTAGAATTTTATCTTTGTAGAATATTTTGTCTTCAACGATTTCTTTTTCTAGTTCCCATTGTGTTTACTTGCGATGCCTTTATGAACCTCTATTTGCAGCATGCTATTTTAACTTGATGTGCCAGAATGGGTAGATCTGAGGCTGTACAGGATAATGACAATGTCGTTTTCAAGGCGCTCTAAATGATATGGAAGATAACTTGAACAGATATTAGTTTCCCACTGTGCTCAGTTGTTACACAGTAGCTAATTAAAAGGCAGTTGACAAGCACATAAGACAAGCGGTGCTTGTTGGAGTCCTTAGCAAGCTGAAAAATAATCTAATAACCCTAGAATTAATTTAGGCTCAAATGTTTTCATTGCAAATGGTTAATAGGCTGATGGTTGAACTGGTGTGCTCAGACACTTTTCTATGCGAAGTAGTACATGACCGGTTTAACTTTTCTCCTATGTAATAAAATTATACAAATCTAAATTATACACACGTTCCCAAGTTTCGAGACTTCATTAAGTACTAGGGGATTAAAAACTTGTATAAATTAATCAATGTGCTATAATCCTAAAAATTATAAAATGAGCCCTTGAGGAAGTAATGCAATACTAGCTTTTTAATTAGTGTGACACCAGAGATTCATTGTTCTATAATGTAAGTCATATGTTTATGAATGGTATTATAATTTTAAAACAGAAAAAAACCAAAGTGGTTTTACCGTTTGCGAGTAGGTGGTAGGTGCTAATGAATTTTGATCCTGTAAACACATCTTGATCTTTATCTTCTACTCACACAGGTAGACCTATGCCAGTGAGTATAGTATTACCTTTACTTTCATGAGTAAATAGGTATCTAATGATTCCTGGGCCTATTTTATCAAGATCTCCATAAATACTTATTTGAGAAGCCAGAAACCCTACAGATAGCAATGAAGTGCTGGCAATGCTGGGAATATCAGGTGCGATCTTAGTATGAAAATGTCAATTTGTTTTTTAGAGTAAGGTGGAAGCCAGTATTAGGTATGGTATTTTGGGAAGTGCTTGTTATGTTAGCTGACATACTGAATGCTTTCAAGACACAACCACTTTTTCATATAAAAGTATTTTTGAAAGTCTTCATTCGTATTCTTAGTTCATCTTCATCCTACGGTCTGTTGTCATGGTCTTTGTTTTGGGAATAAAAAGTGCTCCCTCCTATTACACAGGACTGGTTCTGATAATGTTAAACATCAGCGAATCACTCAGCCTTTTAATTCTGTCATGCCAGACCTGTCAATAAACCAAGTGACAAAATTTGGTGAAGTTAACCTTCAGATGTCAGTGACCACAGGAAAAAAGAGTAGCAGCAAATTTCACTGTTGTTTTGTATGAAAACATAAAACTGCTTCGATGTCTCAAGGTTATTTTATAAAGCACAGTACATGGCCAACTGAAAAAATACACTTTAAATGGCTTGAACAGTATATATGATGTAAATATAAAACTGCTATGTGACAAATTAACACGGGGGGACTTTGAAATAGAATTGTAAATACATCATTTCAAAAATTCATCATTTTTTTCTAATCTGAAGGTAGAGTTCAGACTTTCTACTTAACCTCAAATGAATCCGTATGGGCTGTATTCTGCCCCTAGATGACCACATTACACCTACTGAATGTTACTTGTACATCTGGCAATGTTTCCTCAGCAATTTTGAAACTACTTAAGTTTGAGAATTATTCCTCAGCATATCTATTTCACATTAGGGTTTATAATTGTTTAGAAACTCATGTTGTCTAAATCGTATACATTGATGTTGTGTGAATTCCAGTTTGTAAATTTACCTTAATCTGGTTTAGGCAATTGAATTTCCAAGCAGAGCAAGTGCGTGCGGTGCTGTGCACAGCAGGATGGGCACGGTGCTGGGAGCCTGCACAGACCGTGTTTAGCAGTGTGATTTAACAGTGTGGGACAGGGAACGCTGCCTGAGATTGCCCCGTGTTTCAAAGGGTAAACCAAACCAAACCAACAACAAAGAGGAAATGCTAACTCTGTCTTTGGCACGTTTCCCCAACATTGTCTGTCCTCCTGAAAATGAACAAGCAATATTAGAGACTTGAGCATTTTTTCATATAATTCCTGCGGAGCTACTGGAAGAGTGACAAGTTTCCTGTGCCAAACATAACGGCAACAAAGACTGTGGCTCTTTTGTTTCCACTCTGTATTTTTCGGAAATCTAAAGAAAAAAGTTCAATGAAATTTGAATAGTCCAACAGTATCTGAGTCTTTTCTGTGTATTATTTGTTGTACCAATCCTCAGCTGGTATAAATAAGCCCACTTACAATGATGCTAACTGTGGATTTGCTCAATTACATCCTCCATCTGGGCAGCGGAGCAATGCTTTAATAATCAAGAAGTATCTTTCTTTTTCTTCCTTCCTTTTTGCTTCCTGTGAGAGTATTAAAATAATTCTGTGTAAGCAAACTATCCCCAGGATATCCAAGAATTCTGTTGTTATTTCTTCTTTACATTTACCTTTTTGCATTAATAAAGGAAGGCTCATAGTTATGGGAAGCATTCACTATAAGCTAATTTCTGATTCAAACTTCTAGAATTATATAACGTTACGAAAGTCAGGTATTGCAACATTCTTTTCTTTTCAAAAGGATTTTCAGCAATTCAAAAAAATATCTGTGTTGGTTAAATTTTATTAACATAAGCCAATTTTCATAATATATCTTTTATATGTTCAAATGCTTCAGGGGATAAGCCAGCACTAAGTTTTGAACTACAGGACTAGATTTTGAATATAGAAATGCACCTCTTATCATGAAGTGATTGCTAGAAGAGCACTTGAAAGAAACCAACATTTGTTATTGTTGTTTTGTTTACTCTAAAATAGCCTCACTGCACTGTTTTTTTATATGAACATGACACATTGCTTCTAGGCTACTCTCTTGTATTCCATGTTTCAGGTCAGTGCATTTTTAAGCAGATGGGGCAGTAATTCATGAAAAATAGTGTTTAGAAAAGAAAAGGTAAGTCCATTTTACAGACACTGTAATGTCTATAAACTGGCTTGTCTGTGGCTGGATTGTGAAAGGGTCAGAGCTGCTCCACAGATACTTAATTTACTTGTACAGAAAAAGGGAGGATACAACCAGATGCCACATCCCAGACTGGACACCACGCTTACGGTCACTTCCTTATTTTTTCTCAGCGTAATTGATAAAATATTTATATGGTCAAATGAAGTGTTTTATTTTAATGACATTTTATGTACTCTTTCTACTATTTTGCATTTGATTTCCATGAAAATCTGGCAAATTGCTGAAAGATGCATTTAATGAAATGGCCGTTGTAAGAGAGAGGTGGAGAACGGTACTACAGCCCATGGGGGGTGGTTTCTGAAGTTGCACCTCGGAATGCTCACAACTTCTGACAGCGACAGTTGCCAAGGAACAGAAATGCCGAAATTCCATCTGTCCAGTCCAATTAGGTGGAATTCTGAGTGCTAAAGAGCCTCCCTATTAGATCAAGACCAACGCCTGAAATAACGAGTGACGGAAATGCATTTAGAAGAAGGAAGTATATCTTTCACAATATCTGAAGAAAAACTGTTTTGTATGAGTAGCTCCTTGGCCTGCTATTTGATTCCCCCAGTTCTAGCCAGCTTGATCATGACATAAAAGTATTGGAGAAGTTTCCATGAGAATTTGGAGTAGTGCTTGTCCTGCACTCAGTGTACTGCCATTGCCTTAACATCCTTTCCAAACAGATCTGCCCACATGGTTAAAGGTCCATGAACAGTTTTTGGCTGTAGCCAACTTCATAAAAAATGTTGCTTTAATTAGTACTTTTAATTATTTTTTTCTTTCTGAAATGACTAGAAACTTGAAGAGCAGACATGCAGATCTCATTGGGACGGACACGCTTTACAAACAGATAAAACAATCACAAGGGGCAAGTGTTGATGGCAATGTCCTCTTCCTCCTATGGGAAATCCGGGTGGGCGAGGTACATCAAGGAGCAGTTATTAACTAAGCTCCATAGATTAATGGACGCCTTCCATTCCTGCTGCCGTTGAGCTATCAGCCAGGGCAACATGTGGTAAAGTTTGGTTGTTAGCATGCTTCAAAAACCTACCTGTAGTTCCTCAATTCACACACACCATTTAGTGAATAATTTGAGTCTCTGGCTATCTTCCAAGCCAATAATGCTGACCAAATTATTTTGAGCATGCAGATGGTAACAAAAGGGCACCAGGTGTTGTTTTATTGTAATAAAGATGTGCAAACCTTTGCATCTCACAAACTTATTTATCCACAGAAATCATCAGGATGCTCAGCTTCCTACACTGCTCCAGTAAATTTTGAATAAGAGGCATCAGCTGTTTTCAGAATGTGCCCTTCTGTGTGTGCCACAGATATTTTGCTTTGGGCTTATCTTCCACACTACGACCCATAGAGGCATTCAGTGGATCCTCTTTTTGATTTAAATGATTACTGAGCGATCGGAAGCCCAGATGTTCAGTGGCTTAATTGCTAAGTGTTAGCCTATAAAAGAGAGCAGGCAGTTAGTATCTGAACGGAGGATTTTACCGCATATAAATGTTATTTGGTACGTTAAGTGACATTATTTACATCCAATTTCTCTCTCTAAGGTGGCAACCTGAGGCAGTAAGTTGCCATGATGGAAAAATAGCATTTGGTTTTGCATAATCCTATGTCTACCTTTACAGATGGGGGGAAACAAAGCAAGTAAACATAAATGTAGAGCAATAATAAGACAAGGCTGGTCAGCAGGGTAAGAAGTACCCTAATGATGACTAGTGATCGGCAGGTTTTCTGTAGGCTTTGGGGAATGGCTATGCTATATTGTCTATAGGAAGGACTTAAAACTCAACAGCAAAATCGCAAAATTGAATATTGTAGCCTTTGAACAAGATTGGGATTTGGTGAGATACCAAGAAGGAAATTTCCATTTCTTTAGATTGTCACTCTGATGTATGAAAAAGAATTGGAGTACTTGACATTGATTCAATATCATTCAGAGCTCTTCAGTAACTGGAATTTCTTTTTGTATTAGAAGAAATTAAACTGCTACCTTAAGTAGTTTAAAAATGGGGGTGAGGACTCTCCGAGCAGATGAGAAGTGGCTACTGATAGCACAGCCCATAACTGTTCAATATTCAGATAAAGCTTACATCTGCCTCCTTTGATCCCCGTTCAAGTTTCTGAACCCCCAGGGTTCGTGCAGGAACCACATACAAAACTGATTTTCTTTTTTGTAAGTTCCCGTCACCTGTTGGCAATGTGAGCCGGGATTAATCATTCTAGGCAGCAGTGCAGCTCTCCATGGTAAAAGAGGTGGCCTTCCACTAGGAAGTGGAAATAAATTACCAGAAATAAAAAATACTGACAGTGAAACTCATCTGTGGTGGTTGAGAACCATGGAGTCAGGCCCTCTGCGATATGTTTGTTATTGTAGCTGATGGTTTATGCTGTTAGTGCATGTTATGGTTCTTTAAGCATGTAAATGCTTGTGCCAGTTTCATCTCTTTAAATGCCTTTTTTGCAAAATTGCGTAGTTACTGAGAGTACAGAGCACCTGCAGACGTTGTTAACTGTGATTCTCTCGCATGTCTTTGTCAGGAAACACACTGTTTCTGCTGAGATTTTATTGTATTATGGTATAAATGACAATCTGAGTAAAACTGAAAGAGGAATGCTAAGGATAGTGCTTCTAACTCTGAAGGATGTGAGCAAATGGTTACTTAATTAATATCTATAGTATTTTTTACAAACAAGTCACACCGATTGTGAAACTGTAATGGTGATTTTAACTTAGGAGATTAGAGAGTATCCTTACTTAATGCATGGAGCAGCCATCTTTTTTTCAGTCCAGGTCGACCATAATCACTGTCATTGTTTTTCTTTCCCCATGGAAAGGAAGGCTGAGAGATGACCCATTACTAGTCACAGCACGTTGCTCTCTCTGATTGGAAAGCAGTCACACACCACCAAGCATTTATTCTGTTTACTGAGATGTAACACCAAGGAACAGCAATTCACACCTGCAGTGAAGTTGTTATACTTCCCATTTCTTTTCTTTATTCTATTTCTCTATTTTTATCCTTCTTCATTTTTACTTTTGTTTTTTTCCTTTTTCTTTAATCTTCTCTGCCTCTTCTTCCCTCATTTCTATGATGGGTGTCGGTGTCACCCTTGACACTTTTCTTAAACCTGAAATGAAGGATAAATGGTCAGTGGTATGTTCTCAGCTATCCAATGACCATTACCCTACCTATAGCTGATGAGTTTCCTTTTGGACAATCAGTTCAAATGCATCTGGCTAAAATATGAAGTGTATATACAAATGTATGTGTATGTATTTCCATATATACAGCTTAGACCCAAATCACATCATGAGCTGTGAAATTTAGAGCTCTCTTCTTATGCGCAACCTGTTATGTGATATTATAGTATCCTCCAGAATATGGCATATGACTGGAGTCCAGTGAGGGACAAAACCACAAACTAATCCTTATCTGCAACTCGCTGATTCATTCACAGAATCATCAAATCACAGAATATTTTGCAGAATATCTGTGCTATACAAGTTAAAACATAACTGGAAAACACTGTGGTGGTGTAGTTGTGTTGGAGCAGCCCTTGGAATGAACAAAATGAGGAGGACAAGGAAAACAGCTCTCTGAGGATTCCAGGATTATTTTACTTTGCTTGTAAGGACCATAACCTAAATAAATAAATTCAGTACGGAAATATCCCACCTGGCCCATGCTTGTCACAAACCAATGCCAGAGGCGTTAAGATAACTGTTCTTAACCTCTACAAACATGATACTTACCAATATAATGTCTCTCAGAGGGACAAGTGGGCAGAGAAATGGAATTGCTAAAGTTATTTCACTGTAGAAAGAAATAGATACCTGGGTGGTAAGAAACTATTACATTTGAATTGGTCTCAAGTGTTAAATAATGGATATGTGTGTATGTAGGCTATTCAAATGTTTTTGATTTCTTATGCTGAAGATTAAAATTGCCATTAGTATTCCACCTCTTCAGTTTTGCCTGGGGACTGTTAATTATATTTCTGAAATTGCAAACAAATAAAAACTTAACAACAAAGAAACAAACAGAAAACATAAAACGTCGCAGTTTTCCCCTTTCTTCTTCCTGCAAACTGTGTGCTGGCCTCTATAGAGCCCCAGCCTAAAAACTTACCATGTGTAAAAATACACATAGAAGTAGTGGTCTTAAATGTAAACGTCAAAGTACTACTGAACTTTCTTTATAGCTTATTTCTGCCATCTTAACTGCACTAAATTTTGCTGAACTGAAAGTAACTTCCAAGGGCCTACCTCTGCTTCCCTCTTATGAGATTTAAATCGTGTTTTTATAATTAAGCTATAAATTTTAAAGCTATTTCAGCTACACTTTTCAGTGTGCCACAGGTTGTCCACCTGTCGTAACTGTGTTTTGATTGTCATAGATCGTTTTGTTTGTCATGCTGCATGACAAACTGCTATTAACATGGCAGATAAATCCGCTCTAAGCGAATGGCATCTCAAGTTTTCTCTATTTGGGGGCCTAAGGTATGTTTTTAATACAGGTAAAGCAAAAAGTTTTAATAGTGAAACGATAGGTTATCAGTGTAATCTGAGAAATATTCTTTTTCTGACGTTATTGATATTGATTTCTGATACGTCAGTGAAAGCGTTTGAAGATGTAACGTCAATAATAATCTGTGGTGCTTACAGCGGCTACCATAGTGCAACATTGAGGTGGAAGCATCTGAGTTTCCAGCTACAACATTAACAATTTCAGGGGTTTTCTAAACTAGGAGTCACATGTCATTCACCAACAGGGAAACGATAACTGTGTTAGGACAGCAGTAAACCTATAGGAGCTATCCTAAAGATCACTGGCTATGGAGAAAATGGGATGTAAAACTGACAGTCAATATAAGGAAATAATTACAAGTATGCAGCTTGTTGAAGTAAATGACCCTGGCTACAATGGGGATTACCTTGATTTTTGCCCTGTTATGACCAAAGTAAGTCAAACTTCTAATCAAAACATGCAGAAATGATGTTGTACCTTTCAAATGCTGTTGCGGGGGTGTGCGTTGGTTTAGTACACAGGCTGCTGGTCACTGGCACGTGTCTTCTGGTTCAGAAAAGACACGAACCAACTTACCGTGCCTTGATGGTTCTGATTTTCTAACTAGTTTAGGGAAAGGGTGAGATGTGGAAGTGAAGCTTTCTTTTTTCCTGACCATTTTCTTTTATTCTTATTATAAATAAGGTTATAAAAGGGTACTTTGAATTAAAGATACTGGTTTAGGCTCAATGGAATTCAGCTAGTGGAATGGCCATGATACAGGTAAGGAAACTGACAGTGGATTTCCAGTTTCTGTGTACTTTAGGGAAGGAGATTTAGGGACACCTGTGGTATATCAACTCCTCCAGTTTCAGCATTGTAGACAACTGAAGTAATTTGCTGTTTTGAATACCTCAGGAGAGTCAGTGTGTGCTGCACTGAATTAAATATCTTGAGCTAAGCAAACACAGAAAGACAACCCTAACTTAAAACTTAATTCAACTCTGAACCTGTGGATTCAGGTCTCATGCTTCATTTTATTGAAGTCTATTTGTGTTTAATCATTGTTGGGAATGATTGCTCAGTGTATTCAGTATAACTTTCTTATTTTTTTCGCACACAGAAGACTGCGTGTATGTTTCAATTACAATCCACAGATAGATGTTATGGAAACCAACTCAGCATAAAATCTTTCTTGTGACATCTGAGCATACACATTTGAAACTGGAAACTTTTTCACCATAAGAACATCTCATTGACATATTCAGCTCCTACCAGCCCATTCATATCCCTTTATATCAATGTAGAGTAAATAGGCTCAATTTCTTTGAATCGGCCTTGTGAAAAGTACTTTTTCTTGGACAGGCTTGTTTTGTAGAGTTCATCTTTTCCTTCAGTTTCCAAAGGCACTTCTTGGGACCTAGACATTGTAAAGGACTTGGGCACTTCTCTCATTAAACTCACAGATGTTGCCAGATTTTGCTTAAGAATTAATAGTTTCCAACAGCGCAGGGACTAATAAATCTCTCTTCTGTTTAGAGAGCCCCATTTAGCATTCAGGGCCATTTACAGTATATATCTGTTGCAGGAACATCAACACCTGTACCAAGGATGCTCATGCCTTGTCCCTTGATCCTCCTACACTCTCTCTCATTTCTGCTGGTATTCTTCTCAAGATAACTCCAGTGGTTATTAGATTGGTTTGATTTACCCTCAAACTGGTAACCCAAACCCAGTCTCCAGTTGGCCAGCGGTGTTACCGTATTTTCTTTATAGACTTCTCACACTGTTACCTAGATTGTTAAGAATCCACCTTCCTCATCCGATAACCCCAAGGCAGATCTACTAGACGAGGATATTTTATCAAAAAGTCAGGCTCTGAGGGAGCAGAGGAGCAATTTCAGCATTCAGCATTCAATAATTTTTGAATAAATATGAATCTGATGGCATGAAAGACTCCAAATCCTTGTTCCAGGATATTGCAGGAGTACTGCTTCAGGCTAGATTACACATCTTGAACTGCTCTGGAAGAGCTTTTTTCTCCTCAGATGAAATCTGTGTTGTCATCAAATGCATAGATATGAGAAGGAGCTATCAAGAAAAGGCAGTCTGTCTAATCCAAAGCTTAGCTTTGGGGTGGTAGGACCAATTCCTCTTCCAGCCAATGCCCTGAAGAACACCTGCAGTTTTCCATGTGCAAGTCAACATGGGTCCTAGAGCAAAACAGTGCAAGAGCCTTGCTGTCCCAAACCCCAGGCTTGAACGGGGCAGTGGAGAGCCCTCCTCCATGAAGCTGGTGATCGCCTCAGGGCATTTTGGAGCTGGGCAGGGACCCCATGTGGGGCTGGGGCAGGGACCCCATGTGGGGCTGAGGCAGGGACCCCGTGTGGGGCTGGTGTAGGGACCCTATGTGGGGCTGGGGCAGGGACCCCATGCGCGGCTGGGGTAGGGACCCCATGTGGGGCTGGGGTAGGGACCTCATGTGGGGCTGGGGCAGGGACCCCGTGTGGGGCTGGGCCAGGGGACCCCATGTGGGGCTGGGGCAGGGACCCCGTGTGGGGCTGGGCCAGGGGACCCCATGTGGGGCTGGGGCAGGGACCCCATGTGGGGTGGGGACAGGGACCCTGTGTGGGGCTGGGGCAGGGACCCCAGGCCAGCCGGCGCTGCTCCCCATGGGGCAGCACCAGCAGGTGCAGCCACTGCCGTGCCGCCTGGAGCCTGGCAGGAGTGTCGGTGCTGCGTGGGGAGATGTGTTGCCAATGCACACTAATTGCTTGCAGGCAGCCTCTGAGGTGGCTGTTTATTAAATGCTGTAAGTTAGATCCGCGCAGTGTCAGAAATGCCTCTTTTTGCATGTTTAGTCCTCAGTGCTTGCTCATTATCAGCCTGCATTGTATTCCTGTCTTCAGTGAGAAGGATGAATAATTTCTAATCTGTGTGTTTGGACCAAGAAATTTAAATTTGAGCTTCACTGTAAGCTTGCAGTATTTTAAATTCCTTCCAAGCTACGTTTGGACTCAACTGCACAGCGTATTTACTGAGACAAAAACAAAAGGACAATAATTTTCACTAGAGCACACCTGCAATAATGGCTCACAGCATTTAATTTTTCCCTTGGTTTCCTAGTAGACTTTGTTTTGACACCTGCAAACAACCTTTTCCAAATCAAAGTGAGCTTTTTCTCTCCGTGTCATTCTGCCACCCAAGTTGAGCTGACGAAGTCCAACTAAGAAACAGAGCAATTATAAACACAGCTTCCTCTGGTGCTTGTGCTGTTTTTAGCTTTGCTGCTCTCCCAAGGAGAAACCGGTGCCTAATGTTTCCAGCTTAGCATGCAAAATTAATAAAACCTGACAATTAGGCTGAGCAACATAAAATACAATTAAAGATCCTTCCCAATGTGATTGGACTTGAAGATATTGAATTGGCTCCTTATTCTTAAACTTTTTTGTTTGTTTCTTTAAAACAGTGATCATGAAATGTGTATCTGTAATGATAAACAATAATTGGCTCTAGGCAGCCTTTTCTCACAGAGACAAAAGAACCAGTTGTTATTTCTGTACTTCTTTCAATAAATACATCTGTAAGCTGGGACTCGGCTGGGCTGCCCTGGAAAGAGGCACACTTTGGTGAGAAGCGTGAAAGAGATCAAATTCATAAGAGGGCATGTAGACGGAGTAAAAGGTTGTTTTCTATTAGAAAGTATTCGCTGCACTCATACAATGCCAAGAAGTATCTCACCAGGAAAAATGCAGTCTGAAGTTAATCCTGTAACACTCTATAGAAAACAATGGATTCACCCTATAGATAATTTGGGGATTAATATTCCGTATTCCAATAAAGTTATCTAATACTACTTGGGTTCACTTTTGGATTTCAAGACTTACACCACAGTATTTCCAGTGGTTATCTTGCTTTCAGTTTGTCCTCATGGGAAGAATTTACTTCATTTTCAATGTATTGATCATTAAACCCCAACTTTCTTCTTTGTTTCTTGAAGTGCTGAATGGGTTTTACAGTGATATTCTCCAAAATTACGGATAGCTCAGTAGTAAAATGCTTTATTGAAGGATAGATATATTTCTTTATTGTGTTGCTTTTCTTTCAATAACCAAGAATAATAAGAGCTCAGTTGTAGATGTATTTCTTATATTTATTGTATGTGTTCTTGTTTGTTTCATGATGCAGTATAAAATATTCTATTGCTACTGCAAGCAGAATCTCAACCATTATCCAGAGCTTCAGGGTTTTATTCCATAATTTCTAGAAGATCCGATTTGACGCAGTACAGTTTAGACTGTACCAGAATTTGAAATAGGTATGTGATGATTCAACATTCCGGCTTATTTATTGTAATCATTAGTAAGTTGCTCCAATGGGAAGGAAAAGGAAGATATGGGATACCAGTTTTTACAAGGTGTTTTCTTTAGAGAGAGAAATATTGAAAAATTATGCCAACCTTCCATTACTTCAATTAACGAATGTTATTCATGGCTTGTCTTCTTGTAGCGAGAGATAAAAGCAAGTATCACTTGCCTTTAAGAAATTGCTGTATCATTTGTTTGAAAAAGAAGTGTTTGTTCCAAAGGATTGCAAGTTGACAGACTAATTTATTGACTAAATACTTACTTGAACAAAGGCTATAAGAGATTGCAGAAGAATCTTTGGAGTATCTTTTGAGATTGGCTGGGAGTTTTAATGAAGTCCACGTCCCTTGCCCTTGGCCTGTATTTCTATTCACTTCAGCAGTCATTAGATGAGTCCCATGATGAGGAGGACTTGCAGTAACAAGAGCTTTCCCAAACTCTTATGAGTAGTATTTTACGAAAGGAATGTGCTCAGCTGGTTGTGGACCTGCCCTAAGCATTTTGGAGGCCGTGCACACAGCGCTAATGGGTGCCTCTGCATTCCCAGAAACTCACCGCATGGATCACGTACCTTCCCCTCAAGTTTCATTTGTATGTGTGCTGCCGCTAATAGTGGTCAGAATCTCAAAGAGTGGTTGGTTCCTCTTCAAAATAAAGTTGCATCGTCTTATGCAGCCCATAGGATTTAATTGCATGATATAGGAACCGCCCTCTCATGTTGCTGTCCTAGGTCTGCTGGCAGAGCTTAATCTGATGAGATCTCGGATGGTCCTGAAGGCAGAACACCTGTGTCCAGCCACACGGCATCACTGAGTGTGAGGAAGCAGAGGGACAGCAAGAACTGGGCTGACAACAGAAAAGGTGATGTGGCTTCCGTACTCTGTGTTTTCTATGTAACCAAATCTTGGTTGATTTTGCTCATTTTAGTGTACTTACATCACTGTTCTGTGAAGCACGAAGCAGTAACACGAAAACCACAAATTTTCTTCATTTTTATTCTCATGATATTCCATATTCTTAATAAGCTTCATTTTGTTCGTGAGTGGTAGGCAGATGATTAACCATATTCTGTGCATCCTGGGTCTGTTGATGTCCATGCTGCATTTTGGCCAATGTTCTCTTTTCTTCTTTGGAAAAAAGAAAGAAAAGGACATGGCTTTGAACTGATACAGGCATTTGGAGACTAATTTTTAATTCTGCAGCTAAAGGTGACAACTCTGATCTTCTCATTCCTATGCTACTTACAGGGGGTTTTCCCCACCTCTATGTTGAATTGCCGTGTACATTGAAAAGGACACCTCCTGTCTAGTCTTTATTTCCTGACTATTCTGCTGAGGCTGAGAGCTTTAAAGTAAAGCAGCACTCTAAGTGCCTGTAGAGATTGTGTCTGCACATACATAAAGTTTTCCAAGTGGTGGGGGAATGGCAGGGTCAGGGCTTCAGGGGCTGCACTTGGGTGACTTCCATTGTTACCCATCCTTTTGTTTGGCGCTGCCCGTTCCCAGCCAGAAGCGCCGCTCATCTTTGCCCAGGGGCTCCCAGACAAAACACTTGCATGTTAGAAGCAGTACACTTGTGGTAGCCCTTCAGTAAAGCTACAAAACTCGGACAAAATAAGACTGTCTCCTTTTCAGTGCTCATCTGCAACATGTGAAATGCTTCTCAGTATTGTGTGGGTTCATCGTGATCCAGTGTCAGCGTAAAAAGGTATTTACTAGAGATGTGTTCTGGTGGAGAAAAGGCTGCTAGTTCTTCTCAATCGCCAGTGATTTGGCAGAGGAATGTGTTATGGAGAGGACTGAAATTGGGAAGAGTGGAAAGAGATTAATTTTGAGTCTTGTATCCTTTATGAGCAGGCACCTACAATTAGTCCTTGAACTGGATATTTGGATAGCTAGATACCGGATAATTTTTCGCTCCTGTTTAGTCATTCAAATAAAGATTTCTAAATTCGATTTGAGAACAGGAGCTGGAAACTTAAGACCTGTTTGCTTCATTGCTGAATGGGAGCTGAACTACTTCTAAAAATTTAGCGTCCAAATGGATTTTTAAAATCTGTTCTTGAACATCTGATTTTTAAATACAGACTAATAGGAAGAGCTTTTAGGTGCTGCGTATTATAACATTATGATGTTGAAAATGGTTTGTATTGAAAATTGTGATACTGAAGGAAAATTTTGAGGAGGTGGCGATCTGCACTTTGTCAAAGACCTCTGTCATGCCAGGCTGCTTTTGTAAACCTGTGCCAAAACAGCTAATTGCCACTGTCTCATCAGAGCTAACAACTTGCTTTAGGTGTACTTCTGAGAGACTGTTAGCTCATCTTGTTTGAGGTCAGCTTATGTGTTCAAACCCGTATGTGGTTATTGACCCAACTTTTATTCTTGTATGTTTAGTATGGTTATATTTTATTTTTATTTTGTTTTTTTCCCCAAGAGAGATGTCGGCATGGAGCTGGTGCACAGACCTAAGAGCTGTTGTGTGTCCTCCATAGTGCAGGTTAGCCCTTTAGCGCACAGGTTTTGAAAGCCTTCTTTTCAGAAGAGTTGACAAAGTGGGCTCTCTGAAGCTCTTGAAAGATTCCAATATCTTTTTATCTGAAACAAGGACATAAAAGCAGCTGGGAATAAAATATAGCTGAACAGATGAGATACGCAGTCTGTTTTCTCCTAAGTAAAAATAGAGATTACTGTTCATTTTGAGACTATATGATGCAATAAGAGTTCACTTGCAGTGTAACTATAGCTTATGCTCCAGAAGAGTTACAGAGGCGTGAGAATGCTGCAGTTACTCACCTCCTTTGGCAGCCTTATTCCAAGAGGTGTCGAGGGAAAGAGCAGATGTGTGTGCTAGGGTATTATCTAGATTCTCTTTTAGTGATTATCAAGATTTTCTTATGTAGTAGACCTTAAGTCATGAAATATATAGATTCCTAATTCTCAAATAAGAACACAAATCAAAACTGCAAAGAACACGCTAAAAACATCAACTAAAAATTCCAGTAAGTATAATTTTTTAAACTCTTTCACTAAACTACCAATGTGTTAGGCTTAGCAGATGTCTTCTTTCCAGATTTTGTAAACATTTACAGTTCTAAGAAGGTAGGTGAACGCTTAACATTAGTGAGTTTTCTGTGCTTACAGCCATAAATTATTTGTGATTCATGTAAATATCTTTATATGCCAAGAAATGCTGCCAAGTGAACACCGGTCAGCTATTTAGAAATACCTTGTACGAAAACAGACTGCTTTAAAGATTTTTTTCTATTCTTTTTGTTTGTCTTGTATGACCTAAGTAAATCTTTTCCTCCTTGGCAAGGCGTGCTATGTGTTTGACACCTGTCTTAAATTTACCTCTTATAGCTGTGAGACAGATTTCATTTTGTGGAGCCACAAACTGTTCTTCGCTTCCCTGAGTCATCCCTGAAATAATTGAATTCATGTCAAGCCTTTCCTCCAGCTTTGGCTGCTGGGGCTCCCTGGCTTCCCACCGCAGGGCAGCTGGCCCTGGGCACTGGGCGGCAAGCGGCACCCTCGCTTTGTCCCAGCAGAGCCTGCGAATCCCAGCGTGCCAACGTAAGGGCTTTCAAAAGGCAAAGCTCAATGTTTTCCAAACACCTTTTGCCTATAACGGTGTGTTGCAAAGTATCCAGCTTTCTTACTGTTTTTAAATACTGTATTTTTGTGGCTGCAGAAGCATGCTAATGAGTAACGTTGCAGAAATCAAGAAAATTCCAGAGGACAGAAAAATTCAGAGCAGTAAGTCATGAAACATATCCTTGCAGTTTTAAGGAAGTATGATTCATAACTTCGAGTTGCAAACTTTCCATTTGTTCACCATGTTGATGTTCTAGGTTTGATTCAGCTCTTGAACAAAAATCTTAATTTAAGAGTCTCTGGGTTATAAAAATGGTGGTATCATGTATATATAAAAGTTACATATTTTAGTCTTTGTGTAGGAAACTACCACCCGGAAACATCTGAAATGACAGCAGACAGCTCAATTTTTCCAGTAAGCCATAAAAATGACTAAACAGCAGCACAATTAAAATTGTGGGTTCCAGTTAGGTGTTGCGATACAAAGTGGAGAACGTGAGAATAGCTTTCCAAGATGTCCAACTTATCTATCAAGTGTACCATAACATACACTTTTATATAGTTTATTGCTTTAATATTATTCTGCTAGATAGTTCAAATCACACTGTGATGAAATTGC
Organism: Nesoenas mayeri; assembly: GCF_963082525.1. Classification (NCBI taxonomy): domain Eukaryota; kingdom Metazoa; phylum Chordata; class Aves; order Columbiformes; family Columbidae; genus Nesoenas; species Nesoenas mayeri. Next base: position 19,491,527 of record NC_137547.1, read on the forward strand.
TTTCAAGGAAGTTCTGACAGGATAATGAAGAGCACTGTTTGTACATTACTTAATGATACATTTCTTTAGCTTCAAGTGAACCATTGTACTTTGTATTTTGCTAGCTGAGAATATACAAGAGGAGAATAATTTTCATCAGAAAAAACAGCTCGTATGTTTTTGAACTACACACATGCTAGGGGGCAAACCCAAAATTATTTGAGCTTAGTTTTGAGACTGCATATAACAAACAACATTAAAGAATTCATGTGGAGAGTAAGAGATTCACAATGCAGTATCGTAATTCAAAATATCTCGAAGCGTAATTGCTGGCCTAGATGCTTGTTGCATGATTGATGACTCCGAATTTGTACAAACATGGTTAGCATTCCTCAAAGTCCATTCACAGTGCAATGAGAAAATGAATGGTGCAGCAAAATCAAACGCCATTCATTGCACTTCAAAATAAATGACTTGGGCATTGGGGAGTGCAGTGGTGAGCTTGTGCTTACTTTTAGCCATTCTCCATGGCATCTTCTCAAGCCTTTCTACTTGTGGAATCTCTGTCTATAGCTGTCCTAAACACCTAAAAGAAAATGGCATCTTTCTTCACAGTATTGATGTTTAACAAATGTCAGAGCAAAATCTGTTCGGTTTAATGAATATTTTAATTAAGTTATTTCTGAAGCTCTATTGATGAAATCAGATCAGAGAGATCATTTCTTGTAGAAAAGTGGATTGCTGAGGCAACAGAGGAGTGTAATGAAATGAGTTTCTGCAGTTTTGTTAATGGATACCTTGATTAAAACAAAAAATAATATATTCTTTAGATATTACACTTCTTTTTCTAATGAACGCTCAAATGAAAACAGATAAGTATGTTCCATATTCTCTCCGAGCTCAATTGTAGTTCTTTCAAATGGCAAAAGAGAAACACAGGACCATCATATTTGTCTCTTCTTCCAAGTGGAGACCCCATCATTGCTTACCCAGAAGTTCCAGCCTGTGTAGACCACACAGAGTCATCCCTCTCTGTGTTTAACTAGACCGAAATATTGTGTTCGGAAAATCCTGGAGACAGGAACCTGCAGAGGTGCTCTCGCCATTCCTGGTTTTCTCATGGCTCTTTGACAGTTTAACTTCCTGGGCTAGAAACTGGAAGCGTGCAGTTTGGCAAGATGAGAAACAGCAAAGACAGATCTATCCACTCGGCAAAGTTCATGACAGGTTTTTCTCAAGTTTTCGATGGTTTGAGTTGGTTTTTCTTGTTCTGTACCAGTTCTTCCACCGTCTGTGCAATTTCCGTTAATAGTTGTGAGTGGCTTGTGTGTCTAATTCTTCATGCAGAGTGTTGAAAATCTGCCCTAAAGCTATGAAAAAAATAATGGAAGAGCATGTATAATTGAAAATAGTCTTAATCACTGGAATGTTGAAATCCACATGGCTTGGAAGACTTGAAAGATTTCTTGTTTTAGAAAAGTTGAATTGAAAAGCGCTGTCATTTTCTTTAAATATATTCTTTTGAATAAAACATCCATTCCTGGTGCCAGCAGCAAGCTTCTAAACATGTTCGAGATGACATGATTGATAACAAGAATGCTCTTCTCAAGATGTTGCTAATTTCATCTCTCTGTTTTAAGAATGTTAAACTTCCAACATGATATATGATACAATAACAAATATTTAACCCAAAGATTAGTATTTTCCTTAAGAATATACAGTAACTTGAACCGAATGGAAATCTGAAAGCTAGTTGGTGACTCCAGAATGTGCGTAAATTCTGGAAGCTACTACCTGAGTACAAATTATTTCCCACTTTGTACCACAATGGTAGGCACATTTCCAACTTGAATTAATTGACTCGTTCAAGTAAAGGTCTTTCCAGTTTGACTACAGCACAACATACTTTCAGACCTTAATGGCTTTATGAGATTTATATTGATATGATAGTCCATGTAGTTTTCACCTGGTCTGAGGAAGATACCTTTCTTTTGCTTGGATGCTAGTCAAATCTAGTTGCTATCAGAAAACTAGAATCAAATAGTAATAAATATTCTGTCTCTATCTCCAAACTTCAAAATTAAATAAGAAATGCTGGCTTTCATGGCTTCTTAGTAAGTCGGTACTCCAGAGGTTCCAGTTTTTGAAACTTTTAATGGCCAGCATCTGATTTGAGATGAGATTCCTCCTCCAATTCCAAAACTTGCTGGAAAGAAAGAGATGGCCAATGTTAGTCGTGGTATCTAGATCAACAATGGTCCATTTCTACATGTAGAGCCTGTACCCAGAAGCGTGTCAGATTTGTGAAGGAAAGAAGCAATACCACAACCCATTGAGATACAGGGTATCCTAAAGCATCTGAGCCTATCTTTGGGCAACAAAGAAAGAAGTCTTTTTTTCTAATCTAGAATCAGAATCGAAATATGAAGAGCACGTTTGATCTTTTCATAAGGGTGTCTGAACCAGACCAACTCCCATGGTTCTGGGCTTTGCTGACTTTTAGGTGTTATTTCTAGTCACTGATTTTGCAGAAGAAAGAATTCAATGCCCAGGCATCTTATACCTTATTTTTTTTAAAAAAAACAAACAACAAAAAACAAACAAAAAAAAAGAGTTAGAAGAAGCACATCATCAGCTGGACTCTACCAAGGGAGTATATCTACATATTCTGGTGTACTTCATACAGGGATGCTGGGAAGTTGGGCTTGGGCAGGGAGAAGGTTAACAGGGTTTTTTGTAATAAGTCCATTTAGGGTTGAAGTCTACTCCACTTCTACAGAGCCTGTGGAGCTACATTGAAGTGAAGCATTTTATTGTGACTTTTGTAGCTTTTCCCAGTAAAGAGTTGGGTTTTTTGTTTTTCTATCTGAAAAAGGTGATCCTTCAGAAGGTTGAGGCAGATACACGTTTGAAGGTCAGTGTTATTTCTCATCTAGTGCTTGCCAGATGGCAATCTCCACCTGTAAATCTCTGAATTAACATCATGGTTTTAAAACAATTAAATTTCAGGAACAATATGTGGCTGATTAACAATAGTGGAGCTTAGTATAGGAAAGGACTCTCTGCTCAATTTTAATTTAAAATGTGTCAAACTATATGACATGGTGTTATATTACTGTATATTAGTTCCAGACAATGACATTACTGTAAATAGTATTAACTGGCCGACTTAGGGAAAACCAAGAAAATTTACAGTTGATGTATCAAATTATAGCTCAGATTCCAGCTTCAAATTATCCTCTGTCAGAAAACATGGCTAAATATGGGGAGTGAAATGCTCATTAGTTTGAGATAAAATGGAAGTGATACCCTAGATATTCAGCAAGTCCCAGTTTGTGTCATACCCCGAAAGCCTCCTATTGACGTTCCGAGAAGACCTTCTATAGTGCTGTGACGAGACCTCTTCGCTGGTTGTCAGGAAGAGGAAAAACCAGCCTTTTGGGTCAATCAGAAACCAAATTCCTTGCAGCTTTTCAATTCAGTCAAAAAATATCTCCAAGTGGGAGAAATTGTTAACCAAGACCAATAATCTCCCTGAAAGTCATACACAGAACTAGAAGAAAGAATAGGTCAGCTGTTGCTCTGACATTTAGGAACAGGACCGAGAGCATTATTTCTTTATGATTTGCTTACTGGGCCATACATGGAAGCTGCCATCAGTCTACTCAAGTACAACTGGCTACAGACACTTTGTTTTTAAAGTAATCATATTTTTTACAGTCCTACTTTCTGGTTGTTGAGAGTTGACCCCCTTAAAATTCTCTTCCTGCTAGTAAAGTCTGTATACAAAATGCAAGATCTGACTAGAAGAAAAAACAAGCCACTCTTTGGGAAACAAAACACAACAACTACAACTACAAAACCCGCCAAAAAATCCCAAACCAACAACAAAACCCACCAAAAAACCCCAAACAACAAAAACCAAATAAAAACAACAAAGAAAATGGCTTCTACATTTATCAAGCCAGCCTGTAGAAATGTATTATTAAAAAATATTCAAGAACAGGTAGCTTTATGGAAGTGTGGAAAAAATCTGACCTACCTATATGGGTCACACTAGTGACTGTCAAGAAAGGAAATACACACATAGGAGAAACAGCGGCTGACACTACATAAATGTAGTATGCTATCCAAATTAAATAGGCCATTTGTTTCAATAGTCTCCTCTAATCAGATGCAAGTGTTCTACAGTATTTGAACAGACAAAAGATAAAATACAATCACTGTCAAAGGAAGTCAAAATTAAAAACAACCAGATCAATTAGAAAGCCATAGTTTAGGCTTTGCTATTGTGTATGCCAGGGTGGCTTCTGGTCACTGTAGTGTAGGTTCCATATTCCCACTCGTGGAATCCACCAGCAATGGGTGGCTGATGAGCTAAATCTCAGAGGGGCCTTGGAAGTGCAGGTCTGTTCCTCTGCGTCCCCTTTACCCACTGCGGAGCAGTTTAAATAAGAGTTTCAGAAGAACTGCGCTCTGTCTGATACTTGGCTTCTTCAGGCTTTAAGTAGTGTTTGCAGAATTGCCTGAACGCTAGGGGAGAAATAATAGAAAAATACTGTATATGTATTATTAATTATAGTTATTAAGAATAATTATTAATAAACTGGCTAATATTATTTCTAAATCCCACGCTCCTAAAGAGGAAAATTATTGTATCTTTGCTAACTGGAGACTAGATGAATCTGGAGTTTGGACTTCCAGGAGAACTCACAGTGATACAGAACACGTCCTCCAAGTCATCGCCTAGATGGGTTAAACTCTGCATCACAGCAAATTCAGATTTGATGTGGGAAAGATTTCTTGCTACTGCAGCAGGACAGATCCACAGAACATATTCCCGTCTCTCACAGGTTCACAAAGGCAGCGTGCGTTAGACCTCGCGTCCAGGGCGGCCACGGGAGCAGCTCAGTGGGGAAAAGAGGATTAACAAATCGCGTGTCCTTAATGTGGTAGGTTCCTGTGGCAGGGAGAGCGTGTGGTGATGTGAACTGGCTGTTGGAGAGGTCTTATTTTGACCTTTGAGCGTAATCAGCCCGTCGTTTGTGAAACCTGCCTGTGTCGGCTCAGTCTGGACCGTGCCCCTTTCCTCCTTAATTGCGGAGAGAGGCCGAGCTGACTGCTCAAGGCTTGGGCACCCTTGGGAGACATTATGCAACATTCATCCATCAGTTAACTGAGGCTGCTAACAACTGCCTTCGTTTTTAAGAGCCTTGATAATACGTTACCACAATCCCACAGGTTTAGCAGAAGTTCATTTTAGAGACAATTGCAACTGTTAAAATAATTAAATTTAATTTGCCTTGCCGTGATACCAATTTGTTTTTTGTTTTCATGAAGCTTAGAAGCCTTTATAGATTTTGTCTGCTATATCTGAAATGTACAACTGTGACACTCAAGATGATTGTAGAAAGCCTGTTAATGAATTCAGCTGTGAAGGTTTCACTGCGCCAAAGCTGTGGCTCCATTTCTCTCTCATTTCACTACCTCTTTTTCCTGAAATATGGCAAAAAATTATTAAACCATGAGAGGTGCTGGTTATTCATTTGCCACCATTACTTTTCTGGGGAAAGTCTATATACAGACATTGTCTGTCTTATATCTCAGTATGATTTATCATTTATATCATTGTCTCTCTTCTATCTCAGTATGATTTTTTGCCTGGAAAAAAAAAATTCCTTAACTTTCTGATGTATATTTCCATGTAAGTGCAAATTGTTGGGGTTTTCTGCTTTGCCTCTCTAAAGGTGAAATTGTAGTCATGGATTCCCACAAGAAACACAATTATGATCACTTTTAAACCTGAGTAATTCATGTTAAGATAAAATTCAGATTCAAATGTAACTTTCTAGGGAAGGCATCTGGAAATGCTATTTGTCTGTCCTTTCTCTGAGGAAAAGATTATCTTGTAAGTCCATCCTTTGAAACAAATATTTACTCTCTGCAGTGGATCTTCCTGTGTGTAGCTCGTGGCCATTACTCTTGGACTCTTCATCTCAAACCACCTCCAACAGTTCTTCCCTATCCTTGTTTTGTTGCTGTCTTTACATTCCACTGATATATCTCCTCTGTGCGGTATCATTTTCCACTACCCTCTTCTTCAAATGTGATGGCCTCGGATCCTTAGCTTGTGTAAATTAGATTAGCTCTCCTCCAGCTAGGAGTAAATTAATGGAACTGCCGCTGATTTACACCAGCTCAGGATCTATCCTGGTGCTTTTAATCATTTTTATAGCACTTCTCCAAGTAATCAATGGCATGTCTGTACTGTACTGCACTGTGGGCTGAGTTCTAGCCTTAGGAGAAATTCGGGTCTTGGTTATGTTGATTGAATTTCGTTTACAGTGACAGTGCCACATGTGTACCTAGGGACACAACTTGGACTTTCCTAACCTGAATACAGAAGAGTAATCATCCATCTAAATGGAAAGAAGTGCCTGTGTGTCCGTGTTAGGCATGGGCTCTCAAGAGTGTTCATTACTATTATCTTAGAATCCACCAAGCCAAAGAAGAGAATTATTAAAAAGTAGATAAATAAAATGAAAGATGGCTTCACAAAGGGAAGAAAGGTAAGAGTTAACTGGGTTTTAATTGCTGCCAGATTGCATCTAGTTTTCAAATGCTTTCTGGGGGAGGATACTCAGATTTCTCATCTCCAGCTGGGCTTGGGTTTCCAGATCTCTGTCAAACTAAGCCTGTTTCCTTGGTAACTATCTCACTCTCCCACCTATGTATAAGGACAATTACTCCTTTCTGCTGCGCGGTGATGGTGGAGCCAAAGGAGAACGAATAAGGTGAGTCTACTGCACAAGAACCCTGTGCACAGATTCCAAGTGGGTTGTGTAAGGATTACAAGAATTAGGTGAGGACAGGGCAAAGACACTGCATACAGCATGCCTTCCCCCATAGTTGTTATTTTTGCTCCATCTGGGTTCAGCTTCACATACTAACAGTTGTGATGATAGATGAAAAATGTGTCTTACATATGGGGGTGGTCAGGAGGTTTAGGGTTTTTTGTCTTCTCGAGACATTTTCCTTTGCCCTGTGATTGCACTTGACTAATCCCTAAGTCTATACCTAGAGTCACCTGTTGGTTTGAGATTAGTGGACAAGTTCAAGATCATTGGAAACTTTGACTATGAAACCAAAATTAGAGCTAATATTTTATCATTTTTTTTTCTTCATTGTGCCAAAGGGATTTGTCAAAGTTTTGAGAGTCATTCCTCAAGATTTTCCCATGTTTATGCTTTAGATCTGAGACAAAATCAGAGGCCACTGGCATCTGTCCATCTCAGCAGAAATTAGTATTTTATTTCTTCTGTGCTGTGACAAATTTAGAATTTTGCCGTGAAGATCTTCATGTCCACTGTTGAAATTCTGCTTTAATGGATGTATCGTATATGTCACCATATATGATAGGCACACACTCAGTCTCAATTTTTAATAAAAAAATCAGTCTGATGATTGGGAGTCCCCTCATACTGCCTCCTTCCTTAGGTTACATTATATAAAGGAGCTGACACTTCAATTATAATTTTTATGAAATACTAATAGACTGTTCAAACATGAGGAAGACTAAAAATGAATTCTCTCCCTTCTTGTCCCAATTCTTCATCTTTCAACAGAATGGTTTGCTTATTTATCTAATTGATTTTCTATTACTTTTTTTGATATAAGACCACAGTAGCTATTTGTGATACTGTTACAGATACTACACCAATAATTTCTTTTAATTGCTTCATCCACCCGTTTTTCCCTCTGTTTTCATATATGTTTCTTCATTTGTTCAATTTAATTGATGGAAATTTTTCATACAGAGGTAAGATAGAAGCCGAGCTCCTCCTCATACGTCTCCCAGCTGGATTGTAATTTCCTGTCGTTTTTAGACTATTTCTAAGAGCTTGAGTCAAGGCCAATGTACTGATGATGGAATCATGAGCATTTTCAGTTCTCCATAGGGGACTCGGTTTAGTCTCTACTATGGAGAAGCACCGTCAGCTGCACATAAACCTAATGAGACATTTGTTAATGAGGTTGGTCATTGGAGGCTGGATCTTCGAAGGTCAGCCTTAAACTTACAACTTCTTTTTTTCTAAGGTGATCTAAGTGTTATATCTATATACTGAAGCAACCTATAATCCGAAGAACCATACAGAGAGTAAACAGGGGGCTAATGATACCTCTATTGAGTGCATAATGTTTACTTTGACTTTTATAAAGAGGTAATTTGCAAGGCTGCAGATAATCCCACTATACTTTATAATTTAAATGTCACTCAAAATGTATGCTGACATGCAACTGATTAACAGCAAACTTTGGTGGCAAACTAATTAGTATTTAATCCAAAGGCTCTATTAAGATGTGATGTGATAAAAATACCTTTTTCTTTTTTTCCCAGCAGTTATTCAATTAAAATGCACAAATGATCTTGACCATCTTCTGAGTTTCGCATATTTTATTTAAAAGCCTAATAACCACATCTCACGTATACGAAAACTGACACATGCACAACAAACTCCCAAGATACAGCTTGGATTAATGTGAAGCACTTATGAGAAAAGAGCAATTGTACATTTTTTACAGAAAAACTAATGCTAATAAATATGGCTTAGATCAGCCTGTTGATTTTAGCATCTTTCCCATACTGTTTATATTTCTTACTCTTCACTTATTTTGCTAAGTGAACTGTGTGTAGTTTTTAGACTATCATTTATCTTTCAGCACCTCTTTGTTTCTTTTCTACAGTCAATGGCTTGAAAGAATGTGACTTTAAAACAAATACGGAATTCTGTGTAAATAATTTATCTTCTTGCAGCAGTTTTCTGTTCTTTCTTCAACGTCCTTCCATCTACTTCTTTCTTATTGGAGCCCATAATGATATTCTTTTTTGCAGATAAGACTTATTCTGCTGCAAGCTCTTTGTTAGAACAGTTATGCCTTTATGGTGAGAATATTAATGCAGACTTCTTGTGACAATGGCCTCTATTCAACAAGAAAGAGCCCAAAATTTATTTGTGGGAGGAGGAAGCCATAGGCTGCAGGCAGTAGAGCTATATGTTATTAAGGTCTATGTGTGCCTTTCTTTAAATTAGTGAAAGATTTATTTCTCCTTCTGTATTTCATTTTATTCAGTGGAAGCCCACGTTACAGTTATAATGTCTACAATCGTCAGATGTGTATGTGATTTTTCACCAGCTACAGTTGAAAGAAATGTGCTCTTGCCTTTCCAGTTTTTATCTGGTAACATCCTTGAAGCCAAGGATGATGTGACTTGTAAAATCTCAGCTTTTGTCAGGTTTTCCTGTTCAGGTCTTCACTGATATTTTTCAGAAACCTTTGCTCATGCATTAGGAACAGTGTCCAAAATGAACAATGAATAAAATAGCATATATATCATGGAAACAAACAAACAGTTATCATGGTAAGTCAACCTAGATCAAACCAAGAAAAGTGCCACTCATTTTGTACTCAAATTACAAATCCTTGTAAATTATGCTTTGAAACTAAACAATGGTACTGGATTTTTAATGTAAAAATATCTGCAAAACTGTATTTTAAGTGATGGCCAACAGAGTGGTTAGTTTAGTAAACTTGACTCTCTAGCACTGGGAGTATAAATTTCGGTACTGGGACTGAAAAATTACTCATGAAGATATTGGGTCATTTTGCGTCACATATTCATAGGCAGAGAGGCCTTTTGTGTGGTGGTGTTTCCCAGAGCACCTGTTTAGATGTGAATAGACAGCATCAAAATGGAACGAGGGAATTTAAATGACAGAATTTTTGTTTTGTAGTCTCAGACATATCTGTTGCGTTTGCTGGCATGTTTTATCATTACTTGCCATCATAATCACTGTAGTTATAATACCCTTCAGAGATCAGGAGCTGCTCTGAAATTGGATTTATTTATTCATTTTAACTTTTATAAACTGACTTATTTCTGACACTGTGACATGTATCTTTTATCTCTGAAAATCTAATAATGTGCTAGGGCTGCACTCTTGGCTGGTGTAAATCAAGTTGGGTTCACTTAAGACCAAGTCAGCACACAAGCTCAGAATCTGGTCTACAAATTTTCATGAAAGCCCTGAGCAGCGGGCCATGCCCTTGATTTGCAACCATCTCTTCGAAATGCAAGAAGTTCCCATAGTTACCCTCCTCCAAACTCACTCTCTGCTTGTCATTTAAATAGCAATTGCTGTGTTGCTCTGCTTAATATTTTAGTTCTGTCTTTGCAGTATCTCTCAGATACTGCAAACTTTCTTCTGAGCCTTTCTGGCTCCCTTTCAGCAGTGAAAGTCAGCCTCCTGTTGCTAAATGTCAGCAACACAACTACCCACGCTGGGACTCGACACCTCCCCTCCCTCTGTCTGTCTCCTTTTTCCATGTGGCGAATGACGAGGTTTCAGGAAAAGCACAGCAGGTGCTTGCGCTCTTGTGTGTCTCGAAGAGCTTCCAGGGCCTCCCGCTATTGAATGAAGGTGATATTTCCCTAGGATACCCTCTTCACCCAGTTTCCAATATAAACTAAGCCAAGGGATTGACATCATCTGACAAAACATTATTCCGGTCAGGCTTTTAACCTTATTGTTCAACATAACTAAGGTAAAACCTTGCCCTGGAATCAGTGGACGTTTTCCACTACAGTGCCTGACCTCTCTGTGAGGTTTCTTTCCCAAATGAGTTGTATGTCTTAGCATATCTGTTTTATATAGAATAGTATGTCCTCGTTCTTAGTGGGAAAGAATGTCCTCAACCTTTATCGTAAACTCTATTTCCATACCTTTTGTTGTGTCCTTCTGCATTTTCTGCAGTCTCTTGCACAGCTTCCAGCTAAAAGCAGAGTTGTCAAATATGAAGTGAAGGTCTGCTTTGCCAGAACAAAGTACGTTTAGGCTGTGGCTGGAGGAAACAACCTTGCTGTTGTGGCTTTGTGTTCAGCAGTGGCTGATCTTTGGCTGTCACCCCACAAAGGCACCACAGGCCACGGTGTTGGGAGGGCAGCGTTCTCGGGAGCCCCCGCACCCTTCCACGGTGGTTTGGGACCAGCTTTCCCCTCCTACAGCGGAGGAATGTGATTATCCAAAGGGAAGAATGGTGAAGATCACTGTTGTCACACTGCCCCACCTTGTAGCGTGGCTACAGGAGCTCTTCACCTGAGACGACTTGAAGTGAAAATGCTGGGGAGTCAGTTCCCCAGTAACTGCAGGGCCCCTGAGCAAAGCACGGACTGGAAAGCCCATTGGGGATTTGAATGAGATGTGCAGCTAGACCTCTGCTTTTCGTGATTCTTGTTAATAGGTTTCAACAGTAGCTGAACTTGACAGTAAAAACTAACACGGATAGAGCTGAGCCCTAGTTTTGACTGTGTTGTCATTCCATCTACAGCTTGAATTTTAAGCAGCAGCTGTTTTGTAACCTCTGGATGTGATTAAAATAAGATCCATATATTAGGTTACCCTATTGCTTTCTGTAATGTGGCAGTTGGAAGCATAAGGTAATGAAAGATCTGATTATCAAATGTACCAGTGAAATTTAAAGTTGACCTGGACTTTCAGGTGAACAAAGATATAACTATAAAGTAGTTCCATTTGTCTTGTCTGTGCTGCACTTAAATGCATAGTATTTTATGTTGATTATGCCAACACGATAGATTTGTATTGCAGGAAATCTGCAAGAATACTGGTTGGAAATCTCATATTTCATATTTATTCTTATTGATATATACTGCACTGAGCAGATATTCAGAATTTGTCAGTCATATAATCTAGAATTTTTCCGTCATGAGAGTTCCAAGGTCATTATTTAGAGGTTTCATCCTTTGATAGAACGATGATGTTTGCTTAAACACTTAATGAAGTGATTGCTTTCATGAAACAAAGAAATGCCTTAATCAGGTATTCAGACTTCAAATTTCATCCCTATTACCATGCATGTGAGCATAAGGCATGCCAGTTCTTCAAGTAAGGTTACAGAATTCATCATAGCTTGAGTTTATAAAAGGATTTCCATTGAGTTGATTAGATACATGTCTGACTTTGCTGACAGATTGAGTCAAGTATCTTTTCACCAGCAGATTGATTGGAGTGTAAGATGAATGTTTTCCAAAGCACTTTGCTACAAATCCTTTTATTTTACCCTTATTTTTACCCTGAAAAAAACCCCAAGTTGCTGTCTTTTTAATATGATGTGTAATAAAACCTGTATTACTTCCTGACAATACAAAAATATTATATGATTTATAGTATATATATATAAAATGTTTTATTTATAATAGTTAAGGTTAGAGGAAAACCACTGTTCTGTAATTCTATTTGTGTTTTAACAGTTGTATTTTTGTTTAAGGGAGCTGACCTTTTTTTTGCTTTGCATAGGAAAGGAGAGCATCTTCCAAAAAGTGTATACAAGTGAGCCCTAAATAGTATTACTAGTATTAAATAGATGAGAGAGTGCTACCATGCGTTTTCGCTGAGGCTCTATCTGATATACTTGAAGTAACAAGTTTCTGTTTGACCTGCTGCAGACAGAATCACGGCACTAGATTTAGAAGGCTGGGGCTTTAACACAAGCAGGGGGCGTCTTGTCTTGTGCAGAGTGTTAACAGTGGGAATGGAAATAGCTTGCAATAAAGATTGTGCCTTTTAACTGGTGATGTGTTGAACACCCATATTTGGAATAAGTAAATTACTGTATTTTTCCACTGGCTTCAATATCTGAAATGTTTAAGATGAAGTTCATTTCAGGAGCTTCAGTTACCTGAACTGATAGACGATTCTTTATACCTATTTTTTCCTGTAGCACTGGTAAGTGTTATCTTCGTTATTCATAGTGAGTGAATTTTTCTGGTTCCGAGTAGTTTATTCCGGTGTCTGAAATTGTTATTTATTCAAGCCAAGGAATAAGGACATTTTGTTTGGATTTTTTTCTAGTTCTTGCTTGCTATAATTCTCTAATCTGCTTCTGTTGTTTCAGTTCTTTAATTGTTTCTGCTATCACTTATATCCTGTAGAACCTCCATGAGGAATGTACCTATTTTAAGAATATACATAAAAGCTGACAATTACATTGTCCTATCAAGTTTTTGCCATCTATTAAGTTGTTCAGTGGTACTGGAGGTGATTGGACTCAATACTGAAGGAATGAGAGTCTAAAACAGGAAGCTGGGCTTTTAAAGCCATGATACCTTGGAATGTTCTACCTGTTGAATGCATTTAAAAAACACCGGCGAGGATAAATACATAAAAATGTGCACAGGTTTTAATAAAAGGCGAGTAGAAGACTCCGTAGACCACCCATTTAGTTTGGGAGGCTCCTAAGTGATGCTCCTCTGCTTTGTTGGAGACAAGTTAACGCTAAGTTTGCCATGAAAAGAAATGGTTTGGCTTGCAGAAGATGCTCTGACATCAAAATAAGCAGACCTATACAAGCCATGAGAGTATGGAGCTAAGAGAACTATTGTGCATATTATTACAAAAGGTACTGCATTATCAGTAGCCTTGGCAATACTGGGAGCAAAGGCAGCTAGTAGGGCTGTAGGGACAGGTACACAACTGGTCCTTTCCGTTTTATCAGTGCCTCAATGGCTCGGAGCTTTTCATCTGCACAGCTCCTGAGTTTATTATACCTCCTTTTAATTTTCTCTCTCTTTTTAGAAATTAGACGCATCATTTGTGCGAGAGTAATTCTGCTGGACAATGCTGGGATTCCGTGCAAAAAACCTGACAGTTCTTTAGGGAGGTAGAACTGTAAGTGTGCAGGATGCTCAGGTTAATATGCTGATCCTGACCCACTTAAGTCTTCTGCCTGCAGAGGAATAACTTTACGTTTTGTAATGTTCTGATGGCAGAATAAACTACTTAAGAGCTTAGAGACATGTGTTAGACAGCTGCTGGAGTCAGCCCAGCGCGAGGGTGGAGCAGTCTCTCTATACTCTCCGAGTAGCTATTATGTTGATGGAGCCCAAAAACTATTAAAAAGTTGGATGTTGGTTTTAGCTGGAAATTTTCTTTGCCTGAATTAGTCTTCCCAGATGCTGCAGAATAATTTGGTGAAGATAAATAATGTACAAAAAAAGAAGAGATGCTTCTAGAAGGACTTTGCAGTAAATTATTTTCAAATGTGTGTGTGTGTGTGTGTATATATATATATATATATCTATATGAACTTAACCAAACATTTACATGCTCTTTCAGAGTTCAGTATTTTTGATTTTTCTTGGAGAAACCTTCATTATGATTAATTATTGTCAAAGCCTTGATCTGGAGAGATAAATAGATATAGAGTTGTGTATTTGTACAACATCTGATTTTGCATAGTTTATAAGAATTTATTTCTGACATCCTTGTTTGAACTTACAAAACCTCAGTCTTGCTCTTCCTTTTTAAATAGTCACCAGCTGTGTTATTTTCTTTCATTCATTCAGCTAATTTTTTCCATATTTAAATAGCTTTAGCTATGTTAAGGCTTCGTTCTGTTCAGAATTCCAATTAAAGTTCTGATTCCTCCAGTGCCTGGCATTTCTGACGAGCACTGTAGTGACTATCTCTGATCTTTTTACTAAAGAGTTTACATGGCAGTTGCAATTTTAGGGGGAAAATAAAATAAGCAAACGGCCTTTTCCCACTGACATGGCTGTTTACAACATGGTGTGGTTGTCTTCCCCATATTCTGGACATAGTCATGGACTTTTCCTTTGTGCGACATTGAGTTTTCTTCCCCAAATTTCACGTAGTGGTTGCTATCTAGGAAGCAGAGAGAAACACGAGGCTTGTAAGGTGTGGGGAAGCAGCTGCCTTTGACAGGCAAAAGGACCAGCTCATTTTCTTGGACTCCAATAAGATTTGCCTAAGACATTAGTACACAACATGGAAAAATCTGCCTCTGTTCTGAATGTAGTTCAATCTACTGACCCAAGACATTTGCTACAAGGTATTCTGGACCAGTCCTGAAGATTTTGTGACCGATGTTGTTACTCTTGACTCTCTCAGATGTCTGCTAAATCAGGATAGATTCCTTATTGGGCTTAGAGAAAATGAAGTGCTAACACAGAGCGCAGGAAAGGCAGATTTATTTAAAGCATTTGTCCCTCTTTGGAAGACAAAGCAGTAGATTTAAGTTAAAACTGGTGATATGGATCATGCTGAAGATAAACAACATTGAAACCAGCACTGTCAGCCTTTTGCAGACTTGTCCTTGAGCTTGTCGGAAGAGGTGAGAGAGTGGACAAATGGCTCTAACATCCTTGTCTTGTTTCTGTTTTTAAATTCTATAGATTTCCCCATGAAAGGAACTTACAGATAACCTCAACCTTGATTGTATGTCAGAAAGTTATGATCATTTTTGTTGAATGCATATCTGGAGAGAGTTACTTACAACACTGGTGCCCCTGTCATCTGCTCAGACCCCTTGTCAGCCGTCAGCTCTGTGTGCCGAGGTTCATGCTGAATTGAAGGGCTTTTGTTTCGCATGGCTGGAGGGAGCAGGTGACAGCGACTGAGAGAGGATGCCTGGCCCAAGCTGGGTAAGTCACGTGTATTTCTGTTTGCGTATATAGGCTCTGTAAACATCTACCTATCTAAAATGGTTTGAAGCACTCAAGTAGGCTTACACAGAAGCAAAGAAATGTCTATGTTATCAAGCCCAAATTTAATCCTTCTAGTTAGATTTTGATATGGGAGAAACCCACGGAAGAACTCAAAATGGCTAAAATGTCAGTACGAATCTTTAAAACCTTTTCAACCATCTCATTTCCAGTTGCACCCTTACCAGCCACCTGTCTCTGCCAGCCTCCCTTTTTCCTAGCCCCGTCCCACCTTTTAGCCTGCAGCACCTCCTCATTTTTTCCATTTGCCAGTTGCTGAGCTCTTGCCCTTCCCCACTCTGTCCCCTGTCATTCAATTCATTTTGCCTTCAGCAGTCCCTGTTTCTTTCCTGCAGAAACCCACTGGGAATAGATATTCATGGCCGCGGTGATTTAGGAAGGACTTTAACAGATGCAATATGAGTCTGTAAACATCCCTGCAAAACCTTTTTCAAGTTATTCTGATGAAGTGTGGCTCATGACCAATTTATATGTAAGTGATGCTGCCAGATGCAGCACAGAGCTCACAGGATGATGGTTTATCATTGGCCTTTGCTATGGTTCCTGGTGCTGCCTTGAAAGAATGATGCTGTCAGCTACTAGCTGCTTGTCATCCTGCTGGAAAGGGTGCTGCGCCAGACACAGCGTAGGTTCCTTACCTTCCTTTAAACCTGCATGACTGGGACAGAATGGCTGCCTGTTTGCTCTGTCTAGGTGTTGGCTGCAGCTATTCTCAATCTGTATAATGTGTGAAGGCAGTATGATATATGTTAAAAATAATAGGAGCTTGAATTTCATTACATAAAAGCCCTTCTGAGATGACTTTTTAAGGAGAGAGTAAAGACAAAACAAACGGAGAATGCTTAGCAATATGATGACGAAACAGTATTATAAACAAATTATGAAACTTGTTATCCATTCTAAGTTCTTACTATTGAGACTGTCCAAAGACGAGACATATGCAACATTGCTGATTGATTCTATTGTATGACATGATGCTGTCAGCCAAGTTGATCTGATTGATCACAGGTCTTACAATACAATGGCATTTGTTTTACCTAATAGAGGGCAGAGAAACAAGAGTATCTGTATCTCATGTGTGAATTGTGTGATTTAGTAAGAGAGGGTTTAAAGGAGAGAAGAGAAACTGCTTTGCCTCTGCCTTTTGACCCTCATCAGGCTTGACTGGCCCCTGAATCAGACAGAGTAGACAAGACTTAGTACTGTAACCATTTTCATGTCTCAACATTTTATTCCAAATTCTTCCTAACTGGATTATTGTTTTTTGGTGAGAAGTGTTACCTGCACAAGTACTCTAGCGACTTGGATCACAGCGACTGCTGGCAACACAGGACTTGTTCTAACACATCAAAGCTAATGTGAGACTTGGCTTAGCAATAGTAGGAAGCAAGTTCTAAGTGTTAAATATACGAAGCTCTTGCCTATCCAGGAGACGGCATAACAGCTCGCTTGATTCATAACACCAAAGGAAACTCTCTGGATCTTAAATTAGGTAATCATTTAGATTGTAGTGAAGTAGTTAAATTGGGCAAGCTGAAAAAAAATGCACCCAGTTGTTTGTCCCTAAATGCATTTTATTCTGGAAACTGTTCCTGAACATTTTATATTTGGATTTCTGTCCAAATCCATTTGAATGTGGGATTTTTCCCACCACGATAGAAAAGAATATGCATTTTCCAGGCACCTCTGATCAAAACTATAATTTAATCTGTAGTTTCAATAACACCAGAAGAATATATATGAACAAATACGATCATGCTATCTCCATTTCCTTGCTGCGATCCATCAGTTCATTATGTCAAGGTCAAAGCTAAAAATTTTAAACTCTTTTTATTTTACAAAATGGGAAATGTCAGAAAATGTCAGGATTAGGAACAGTGTTGACAGAATCAATGCTACGAAGCATCATTTATGAGAGCAGCAGGACATATAAATGCTGTGAAGTTCATAGCTTTTAAGAGAGGAACACGTTCCTCCCCAGCACAGCAATACACACATATTAATACCCTTAAAAGGCAAAGTTTGCTGGCAGCTTAGTTTACTACCAACATATAAACCCCTCTGATTTAGGTTTGTTTTGACTTCCTCCTTTCTCCAGTACATTCCTCCTTCCCTGTGTTAGTAGTCAGAGATCAGCTTAAGCAACCTGCTGCCCTTTGAACTTACTTACTCTGAGAACTCAAGACAGTCTAAAAGGCTTTTCCCCAGAATGCAGTGGTACTATAAATGATAACCACCCTTTGCCCATGTGTCCTTTTGCCTTGGAGTGCTGCTGCAATGAAAAAAGTTACCTATTTGGTGGGTGACGTTTTGCCTTGCCTGATTCTGTGCTTTCAGCTCAGTAATTGAATTAACAAAGTTTTCTATTTATTTTTTTTGAGAAGCGGTTAACTGGGTCCTGTACGAGTCTATAGTAAACAAAAAAAAGCAAATAGTAGAGTGACCATTTCTTCCGTTCCATTAAGTACTTAGGCACATACTCAATTTTATTTGGAATTACGGTGAGAGCTTCACAAATTTTAAAATATCTTTCTCAATCAGTTAAATAAGTTAATAAATTGAAAACAAAGAAGGCAGGCGCAGCCAGAATTTTAAACAGCAGACCTCATCCCTTGCCAGACCCTCTACCACAAAACCTGCAAAACAAACACTTAGGAAAGCAGATGCCTGAATTCTGAACAAAATATTTTTAAACATAACTGTCTGGCTGAAAACTAGGAAGGTGGCATTGATCCCAGGAGAATTTGTTTCTTTTGCTTTAAAATTTAATCATGATTTAATCATAATTGATTTGCTGAAACTCAGCTATTCATTCAGCTGCCTCCCAGCCATGTATGGCTTTGTCTCCCAATAGTCAATGAGTTAAGCATTTCTTAGGCTTTGTTTTTCCAAGCTAAGGCTTCTGTTTAGAAAAAGTACCTTCAGAAATACCTGTTAAATTTGTTTAGGCAAGTGACAATATTGCGACAATCAATCACAGAATCGACTGGGTTGGAAAAGACCTCAGAGATCATCAAGTCCAACCCTTGGTCCAACTCCAGTCCATTGACTAGATCATGGCACTAAGTGCCACGTCCAATCTCAGTTTAAAAACCTCCAGGGATGGTGAGTCCAGCACCTCCCTGGGCAGCCATTCCAATGCCTGACCACTCTCTCACTGTGGGAAGCTTGAGTAGTTACAGAATGAAAACGTATTTTAAGATATAGCATCAGGAATGGCCCTGGTCATATGGGCTTTGTGACAAGCACATAATGGGAGCTGCGTGCTTGAAAACTACCCTTGAGCCTGAATGGAATTTGGTCCGTAGCCATTAATACAATACAGGGAAATAAGGATAAAAGGAGATGCTGCTTTTGCTGACATGAAAGCACCTCTGTCCATATTTCCTTTTTTATATGAGCTGCTTCTGCTGCTGCTGCAGCCAAGCTCATAACTTCAACGTCCTTTCTGTCCTTGTAGCCCATAACTCAGTGTCTGGATCTCCATTTCCTATCTCGCGAGCTGCTCCTTTGCTACTATTGCTTTGTTCTTATATCTGCCTATATCTTTTTGTTTTGCCCCAAGCAGATTTGTATTCTTAGTGAGTTTGTAATCTCTCTTTGTATCTTTATCGCTGTCCTGCTTTTTATGGATTTATTAACATTTTTTTTATAAGACTTTTATTTGCTTCACAAGATACCCAGGTCATTCCTTAAGAGATTCTTCCACGCATATGGAAGATTTTCCAATTCCTTGTTAGTATTTTAGTTCTTGTTTGTTCAGCTTGTGATTTTCCTTTATTTCCTTACATTCCCATTTACCTCTAGCTCTTTAAGAATTCATTCAGAAGGTGGGTTTGTACAAGATATCACAGCTTCAATCCAGGGACTCCTGCTTAGGTATTTTTCTATTTCTTCTGAAGACACTAATCTTCCTTTACAACAAAACAGCTTAATAAGCTGCAGAAAATTGATAACACAATTTAATTGCCAGTGCTTATGTATTTTCTTAGTATAGCTAAAATCCCAAAAAAGGTTGTATACAAGTGGTACCAGAAGCTCTCAACTAAAGAACTAAAATAATGGGAACAGATTAGCAAATACAGTGAAAAAAACAAACACACAAAAACCCCTGACAAGACACCTTTACAAAGTTTCTCTTATTTATTCAACTTTTATAAATATCACAAAGAGTGATAACTTGGTTTATAAATTGAAGGAATAAAGTGAATGTGCCAGCATGAAAAAATATAAACAATTATATTGTCAGTCAATGTTTGAATTATTCATTTGAAATATCTTTTAAGAGTTCTTCATTGCATCTGTAAGGCAAAGAAACATATTTATAGGAGTAAAATGTACTAAATAATTATTGAAGTGTGCATCAAAGAATTCCTTTGATTATTTTAGAATAAATGTTCCAAACTGCCACTTCTGATTTTATTGTCAAGTGTTGGAATATTTGATGTTTTCTATACCGTTTCAAACCCGAGGCAAACAAATTTATAGAAAAGACCAACTTTTATCTTTCAAAGGAAGTGGATAGCTGTTGTGACTGACTCAGAAAAACAGAACTGTAATTAACAAGTTGACAAATAATGAAAAAAATGTATTTCAATTAATGGGAACCAATTCCAACATTTGAAACGTTTGTGTTTGTTACTCCACATCCTCTATTACTTCCCAGATACCACGTTATTTTCGGCTTACACTGATTTATATACAGCTTTGTGTTACCAGATATTTAGGATGTTTGAGAAAAACTTTTGCCTACAAACAGACAGATCATGTTATTTCTTCTTAAAAGCACACACTTACGCACCAAAAAGTCATTCTCAAGATCTGTATGGGGAAAAGAAATGCAGCTTTTTTTGAGGGGAATGGAAAGTCAGCTTTCACTCGCCGAACTTGGATACAAGTTAATTAAGGCTGGCTCTGTAATCCGCCACTTAAATTACAGATCAACAAAACTACTTTTTGTAATTACTATGGAAGCACCTGTGAAATAAAAGCAGTAAACCAGAAAAATATATAGTGAAATATACATAGTACTTAGCAGAAAAATCAAATACGTTCATTATTGTACTATTAAAAGCTCCATAGATTTATAAACTTTAATACTCATCTAATAATGGCACTTCAGGAGAAATGTTCAGTAGAAATATCCATTCTAAATTTTCTGAAATAGAAAAAGCTTCAGAACCAAGTTCGCATGAATTTGAGGCATTTTTGGAGAAAGAAGTGAGGAAAGCTTTAAAGAGTCAATGGGAAGTACAAGTAAGAAAAAAATAATAGCTATTTCAAGTTGTCTCTTGGTGCAAAATTAAGTCTTATAATGAAATATTCAGAGCACATTCAATAGCTGCAACTGAGATCAGACAGAGTCCCAGGTCTCTCGATCCCTTTACTGTTAACAATTAACAGGGTCAGGATCAAGAGAACCAATTAATAAAGAATATCTCTCAAAAAGAAAAAAAATGCCATTGACTACAGTGGGATGAACATTTACTGTCTAGTTCAATATATTCTAATGCAGGCAATATAAAATATATGAAAACCATCATAGAAATATTGTGTAAGTATTAAAATAGATAAAATAGAAAGTAAGTGAAGATCACTGATTCTCAGGTTTTGACTTGTATCTTTCATCCTTTCATTTTGAAGCCATGATTATTTGCACATTTGTTATTAAAAGAGAAGCTGGTATTCTTTTTTCAATGTACTGAAGTTGGTGAATTGAATTTTTTCACTTTCAATTATACAGAAATGGATATAAAAATGCTTCAAAGTGCGCAGTGAATCTGTTGCAGTCAAAATAGTGGGTAGCTGGAACTGAATGTCTTTTTTTAATCTGGGTGCATCTAGCTATCAAACAAATCTATTAATTGTTAAATCATAATGACTTCAAAACTCTTTTCTCAAGTCACCACTGAAACTTGGATAACCTAATCTGTGATGGCCTGGGACTGCCTTGTCATTAGTCTTGTCAGCTCTGGACCTGCTTCTGTTTCTATAAGGTAATGAAAGACCTGATATACTTTTGAGAAAGTAACGTTTTCAAAAGTAGTTTTATAGGTGAGGTCTTAGAAGACACAGTTGTAATAATGGCTTTTCACTACTAGTTCCTTAGTTTTAGGAGTTGTTTCCTAGTAATGCACAAGTAGCGTAAAAGTGAGTGGAAACACGATTTCACCTGATTTCTGTATTTTCTTGCTTTTGTGGGAGACAGACTGAGGCAGAATCCTCAATAACAAGGTCAGGATCCTACTGAGCAAACACTGGCTAATAGCTCTCACATTATCTATCAGTACCAAACATTGTTTTTCCTTTATTTGCTGGTATAAATGAAATGATGAAGACTTTATGGTAGAAGTACAGACAGAAGCAAAAGTGAGAAGGACAGTTCCTATGGGTTCAGCCTCCCATGGCTCACAGCTGCAGAACAAAGTGGGACAGCATTGGGGTTTTACAATGGGGGACAAAGGGCGAGTAGACAGATGTGCGAGATGATAATTGAATAGGCACTGTAAGACACTGTGCGAAAGATCTTATGATGGTATGTTAATGAGATCATATTTAGATACAGTTCAATATACTTGATAACAAGAACAAATTCTTCATGATCCTGCTATGATGCAATATTCTTTGAGATTTGCCTCCTGTATTGCCATACAGATATAGGCATGGTATGCATGCTTCATGGGAGACTTAACCACATTTTCCAAGATGGTTTGCCTTAAAATTTAGCTAGGGTTGCCTCAGTTCATTTAGCTAAAGCCCTTTTAAGACATGCATTATAAAGTTTGTTGATTTTTTTCTTTCCCTGGGGTATTATTTAAAAAGTAAAAGTGACTTTGTTGGAAAAGAGGGGGATTCTGCCATTTGGAGAATAGCAGTCTCTTGTCTACGTGAAGTGCATTAAATATCATAGCAAAGTGAACACTTAAAAGGTCATCAGCTTGACACTGTCAAGAAAATGATTTTGAATCTTTGCTTGAACTTGTCCCTGCAAGGGTCCCTTTCTGCCTGTGCCTCCCTTTTTGTTTGTGAAACCTACAGCTGTGGTGCTTTACTTGTGTTGAAAGGCATAAAAATGCAACAACAAAGAAAAAAAGCAAATCAGAAACATTGAAAGAGAGTACGAAATAGTTGCTGTTCTGTTCCCTGGGCTCTCTGCTTAAGAGCTCTATTCACTTAAAACATTTTCCAGCTTCTGAAACACTTGATTAAAGTCAATTGGGAAAAAGATAAGCTCTTAAAAGTGCTAATTTGTGACTCAGAAAACCTGAATAAGTCTAAATATGAAATTCTCTGTTGCTCTGTATTCATGATTATGGGGCTTGTTTTGAGAGCATTTTAACGTTTCTGTGCACACTCTCTGTGCCTACCTCTGCTCTGTGCTGTGTGTTTTGAAGGCATTCATGAGTACAGTGTTGCAGCTCCGCTATAAGTGCCCTCAACTCCTTTCAATCTCTTAAGGTTTTCTAAAGTCTCCTTCAGATCAGAAGCCAGGTGTTTCTTTTCCTTTGTCTTTCTCTGGTCATACAAGTCCATATGGAGTCCTTGCTTGACCTCGTGTACTGGACTAACAGTTGAATGGATATTCTTCTTTAATTAATATCTTCTCATACTTAGGCTGTGGTCGTATGGATGAAATTTAGGAACAGAACCAGAGCAAATTGCACTGTGATGGACATGTGCAAACAAGCAAGCTCTGTGTTGAGAAGGTAAGAAAGGAGCAAGCCAAGCACTAACACATAACTGTTCGACACTGTGCCAGCTCTAACTGTACCTACCAGCAGAATGTCTGCTACCACTGGAGCTGAGTGAAATGATTTTTAGGGAGTATATCCTGTGTTCGTAGCTTTTTCCAGATTAAGATAGCTGATCTTTCAATGTCTTAACCACTTCACGTGTCAAACCTAATTTATTTTTCATGCTGAAGGAATCCTTTATGTACTCTTTTCTTTCCCACTTTGAAAGTTGTTAAATGTCTTCTAATCTAGTAATTCCTAGCTCTTCTCTCTTTTTGCAAGAAGAAAATTATCACTGCATATCTTACAGATAACCCTGTGCCTTGTCTCTCACACCTCCCTTCTCCAGCCAACCCTGCTTTTTTGTGGCATATTTGTGAGAATCCTGATTTTGCCTTAAGAAGAGAATTCCTCCTCTCCTTCAACTGACACTTTCTAGTCTGCCCTTGGGCTGCTAATATAGTCATGTTGTATAAAACATAGGCGCTTACAGACAGCCCACAAGGTAAACGGCAGCAGGCTTTTGAGCACTTGAAAGCCTTTTCAAAATCTTGAAAATGAATATTTAGTTATTGGGACCTTAGACCCTATCTTCCATCCATAAGCGTA
Source organism: Nesoenas mayeri (assembly GCF_963082525.1). Lineage (NCBI taxonomy): Eukaryota > Metazoa > Chordata > Aves > Columbiformes > Columbidae > Nesoenas > Nesoenas mayeri. The sequence goes on from NC_137547.1 coordinate 19,515,449, forward strand.
TCATATATGCATCATGTAAAATTAAAAGCTGTTTCTGAAATTATTTGTAAGTTACACTGATCTTGAAAAGGGTTATGTTTTTTTCCCTCATGCAATTATAATCTCAAGTGTCAAATCTGTTTCTTCAGTGTTGATTTCAGAAGTGCCATAAGACTTCTGACATTTTAATTCTTGGCAGAGCATGTTGACACTTGAGACTACCAACTGCATGGATTAAAACTGTTCCAGAGTCCCTGGATTTCCTAACAAACCGATGCACACAATACAAATGGCAGCTTTACGTTGCCAAGTTTAAGTAAGTAACTGCTGGACATTCAGTTTTTTATGTCTGTCTTTATATACAGATACATAAAATACATAAAAATAATGTATGAAATGACCTATGAATTACCTCATGATCAAAAGAGCTTAGCTGTATAAAGTACATGCATCTTCTAAAGATGCTTAAAGGAACTGAAAGAGATGATAAAATCTGCACTGTTCTGTAATATTTTCATTGATAGAATATGGGACACAGGAAAAAAATCAATTACTTGAGGATGTTACTGAACAAAGGAGGATGCTGAATGTGAAAGGCACTAATAGGGCAGTATGGAGTGTAAAAGTGTATTGAGAAGCCATCAGTATTTCAGAGGATTAGGTCCCTCTGCAAATCTGATTAACAGGTTGAAAGACTTTTCAGAAATACACAGTTTCTTAGTGAACTTCCCTCATTTCTGTTCCCATGATTGTACTACCCTGTTTGAAGGACTGACCTTTGTAGAAAATCAGCCCATTAATTGTCTTATGATAGCTAGAAGAGGAGAGTAATTACTTTACACCTTAAAATAATGAGGAAAGCAAGCATCTCAAAATATAAAACAAAATTTAAAAGATTATATGACCTCCATCTACCAAGAGGTAGCACAGAACCAGGAAACAAAAGCACAGACTAATGGGCTACCACAGCCTAAAGAATGCCAAGAAACTGCTCTACAAGAGCAGACAGGAACAGAAAAACTTCCCTAAGTTTGAATACAGGTTGAAAAGCATAACAGCAATAAAGAAATAGATTAATCATCAGAACAACAGTAATAAGAAGTTACACCTATGAAACAATCAGAAATGTTATGTAGTGTAGTTGAAGCCAAATGCTTGCATGTTTCTTTTTATGCTTTTAGAAAGAAAAAGTTAAACTCTGCTGAACATACTGATACTGTGCATTAGTTTCTCTCTCAGTAAAGACTTTGCCACAACCTCTGAGCATATTGACATGATCATTAATAAAGTGGTGATGTAAAATGTGTTACAGGTTAAAAGGCTCCATTTGGCAAAGGACCAAGAAGGCTCAGGTGCAGATTCAGCCCTTCTACCTGCTCAGGTTAGGAGCCTGATCATCCTCCACTCACTGTGTAATCAATGAAGAGACAGACATCTCCGGAAGGCAATTCAGGCTTCTCTAGAAAGTGACTTATCTCATTGTGGATCTGAATCAACCTCTAAGGTTTTCTACATCTCTTAGCTACTGTATGTGGAGTGTAAGTCACTAAGCTTCTTTGGGCTTCAGCTCTGTTTGGTCCAATATGAGGTCTCAGAAGTTACAAAGTTTGATAAATTATATAGCATAGGCAAATGTCATGTAGTTCAAATGTGTAATCTGTAGATTGCAGTGCTGTGTAACATTCTAGTGACAGACTAAATTCTGAATACCTTGCCTTGTATAATAATTTGTTTCATGGCAAAAGTAATTGTCCTGTAAATGGCCAGATTTATTCTCTTCTTATAAAGAAATCCTACCTAAATGCCTGTATGGCAATTTTATGATCTGGTTAAGGGCACGTTCTGCAGTGAAAGTGGCTTATTCGGGTGCTTTTAGAAACTGAGGAAGCAAAGTAAACGAACTCAAGAAGAACAACTGAGAATGTAAGTGTCAGTGATTCTTGTCGCAGACATACTTTAAAATTTGGGCAATGTTCATGAGACTTAAACACTGCAATTTTATTAGTTCCCCTTTGTTTTGCTAGTAGGATATGATGGATTGTGCCATCCGAGTGGTGCAATTCTGTGTCTCATGGAAGAGGAACTAGTCTTGATGCAAGTCCAGAAGGTGTCCAAAGGGAGCAGGGCCATGGCCACACGCTTGAATGAATACGCCTCCTCTGATACACATGCAGTTGGGTCTGTAGGGCAAGTAGAAACAGGCTGTGGTTACAGGGAAATGTATTTCCCCCAACCTACTTATGTTTAATCCGAGGATAATGTATCTCTTTTGCTTTACAACAAATTTTTGTACTAGAGACTACTATGCCACAAGGATGATCTTGAGCTGATCTTGCTGTTTTTTCTCTATTTAGACCAGCTGGAAGATTGAATGCACTTCCTCAGTATTCAGACATGACAATCCCTAGTAATTATCTGTCTCTGAACTAGGTTATTAGTAAGCTATAAAAAAGTCTCTAATTTCCATCAACAAATACAGTTTCCAGTCATTACAGTCTGCAAGAATAGTGTCAATTTATTTGAGATTTTCCTCTCCTAAGAATTGGTAGGAAGAGTTATTCCCATATGAATTTAGAAGGATGATTAGAAAGAGACTTTTTCAAGATGGCTTTAAAATGAAGCAGCCAGACATAAGAATGTAAATCATGTTCTATGGGAAAAAAAATAGATCAGGCTAAGAATGCAAATCATATTCAAGGGGAAAATTCAGATCAATATTAGAATCTGCCTTGTGTGACTGCAGTAGCATAAAATTATCTGCTGAGCTGCCTGTAAAAATGACAGGAGAGAGAAGAAAAAGATTTCAAGCAAAAGATGGCCTGCTGATAATTTGGCACAATTAAGCTAAATTGTAACCCAAATTGAGGGTAAAATATTATATGAAAACAGATGCAGAATACTTGTGGAAAATGTCAGGTACATTCTTATTTCATTGTTACAGTGAGATGGAATATGAGTAGTATTGAATTCCTAGGCAATGGAAGCTTGATTCTCCAATGTTCAATTAGGAAACAAGTCAGTGACTTTATTTTCCAATGCAGTGTCTCTCCTTGAAGGAGAGATCCCAACCTTTGGTAGATATATTCTGGGAAAAATAAATGTAGGAAAGGTTTTCATTATGATTCACAACACGACCTGGAATTGTTAAGAATTTCGTGGGAGGAACATTTAGAATAATAGGTTTTAAACCAAAGCAACCAGCCAACCAGTCATACAAACATAAACCCTAGCTACCTCAGCTTTAGTTTTCTGCACTGAAACAGAGTTCACTGATTTCAGTATTCACAGGCTTATTCTCAGCCTCTAGTTTCTGCAGATCCTACTCAGCTCCTTGGATTTCAGAGGGTATTTTTTGTGTAGATAGTGGATCCTACAAGTCAGAGAGCCTTAGCTCCCATTTCCTTGGTTCCTCGCTATAGAGCTTGGCTCTGAGCTCCTCCAGCATCCCTCCACAGCATCACCTCTCTGGAGAGCTAAGGCTCCCTCGTTCTGCAGGAAAATATGTGGTGGTAGATCCTGAAGTTGTAAATTGGCTGAAATTGAAGTAGTGATGTGAAACATTTACTGAATCAGTATTTTCTGAGCAGCTCGTTGTGAGTTTTTTTGTTGTTTTGTTGTTTGTTTGTTTTTAAATATGTGAACAAGTCTAAAGCTTGCTGCTAATTTAGACAGTTTTGAAAGTTGTACAGTTTCAAATGGGAGACAAAATTTGCAACATATTTGTCTAAAAGATATTAGAAATACTGTTTAAAATTATCTGTGTAAATACAGTGGAATAAATAATTTGGTTAGGAATATGGATTAAAAATTAAGCTTGTTCCTTTTAAATATCCTGTGAGATATCCTTGATTTTAACGTTATGACAGTAGCCTATTAATGGAAAAGGTGTGTGAGCATCCAGTGGTTGCTAGAAAATGTTCTTCTCTAATGACTAGTGAAATTTCTCTTTCATGGAAAATATTCACATTCCATTGCTTAATGGATCATATGACAAAACTAAGTAGGAAGAGGTTACTTTTGATGGTTTGAATATTTTGTGAAGAGCAGGATGGTTAAAAACACCTTTTGTTGAGCAAAAAGGCGTGTTTCGCAATGACTTTCATGCATTATATGTGATGCATGAAGCAGCGAGCCATAGTACAAGGAAAGGGAGATGTTTAGCAGCTCTGCAGTTGAACACTGCTGCTGGACCATCACCAAAGCCAGGCCTACAAATTTGTTGAAGCAATTATTTAAAACTTCAGCTACAGTCTTAGACTTAAAATACGTATTTTAAGAGCTGACTTGCTTCATAGCACATTGCCACTTTTTCTTGTTTACTTGGAAATGAATACACTTGGAAATTTCTGACGATGGCATTTGCAGGGCGATGGTGGGAGGGTGGCGGGGAACACAGAGAGGCTCCTATCTTTCCTTGCCAGACCTTTGCTTTTAAAGACAGAGAGATGCAAATGAGCATAACTGGGAAAGAGACTTATTCACAGAGAGCTGCATATAACCATAGACTCAGGAAATATAATGCATGTGAAGGATGTGACCATTTAAGATTAGTCTTCACACCTGTCCTTCAGAGAATAAGTATTGCTTCAAATAAACCTTTTTAAAATTGCTATATATTGAAAATAAAGACCAAAATGGACATTTGGATAAATTAACCTCGGGAGAGCCGATAGGTGATTTTGTTTAAATTCTTTTGATTGCAACAGAAATCATATTTATTTTGCTGGAGGGTGACTTACCAAGCAAAGCACGTTAAATCACTCTGCTTCCAAGGGAGAGTGAAGCAGCAGATATATATCCGTGCTGAAGAGGTAAGATGTCTGTTACATGCTCATTACACATATTTATGTCTCAGCTGCAAACTGAAAAGTATTCATGAATTTTATATATTTTAAAAGTGTTTCCAGGTATGCCTTTAGTTTTTCAGTTAAGTCTGAGCTTGTACAAACTGCAAATTCCCTCTGTGCCTGCAATACTGTTTAATTTTTCACCCGTCAAGAATATGTGGGAGTTTCACTGCAAGGCAGTAGTATAGAGATGGCAAGATGCAACCAAGCATACTAAAGGATACATATCCTGTGCTAATGGGACAAACAGTGACTGTCAGGTCTTCACAGCACGAGTCTTGGTTTCACGTAATTTGAGAACATCTTTCTGCGTTCACATTTTGTATAAATGCTGTAGGACTTACTGGCTTGTGTCGTCTTGTTCTGTGGCTGTTCCTCTCCAGCAGACCTTTAACAAGAAAGCTGCCACAAGATCTGCATTTTCATATTGAGGAAAGTTTTACTTCAAATGAGCAGTGCTGATACAGAAAGGAAGAGGACCACCTTATTTGGGTCAAATTTGCCTTAGGTCTCTTGCCTTGGACAGCTCTGTTGTTTGGACACAAGTCCATGCTTAAACACATGTGTAGAAGAAATACAAACAAGTACTGGTGAGGTGAAGATGCCGGGTGATGCTGGGCCTGTACACTCCTGCCTACATCTTCGACTATATGGTCCAAATATCCATAACGCAATTATATCACTGCTGACACAGTGAGAGCAAGTTGCTTAAGTTGCTGTCTGTGCTGAAGAGCAGGTTGTGAGGTGCTGCAGGGCCTGGTGGCAGGTGGGGACAGCGAGCACTGCAGCGTGGGTGCATTGCAGCGTAGCGCACCTTGGTGCTCAGAGGCAGCGTTGCCCTTGCCCATCATGATGATAACCTTTTGTAAGTGTACGGGAAGGAAGCAGAGGATGAGCAGTAATGCTGAATTTCTGACTGAGGAATATACTTTGCTCGGTAGTGAAAATGTTCATTTAGAAACCTAGGAGGAACTGATCCTTTTCAAATCCAGTGAAAGAACTGTGAGCTCTTTTTGCTATGTGTTTACTGCAGCAAATGCATTTAGTGAAAATGAGAAGATGCACACCTTGACAGTAAATATGGGAGAAACAAAGACTTGTTTCAGTTTGTTAACAGTCTTGAAAGTTCAAGAGGTTTTAATCTTTAATTAGAAATAACAGGCTGCTTCCTGTGGACCACATACAGGTGAGAGTGATATTTGCACAGTCACACTGCTGATTATACCATCAGTTGATGAAAAAACTGACCTCCCTGTGCCCACTCAAAACTGTTTCTTTGCATGTGCAAATACCACCTTTGTTGCTGGCTCCTTAAGAGTTAATATTATTTGCGTGATTTGATACCACCGTGGTCCATGCTGATAGGCATATTATGAAATAACTTCATGTCCTTTCCCAACCTTTTCAAATGATGAAGCCATTGAAGATAATCTGGAAATTAGTTTTGCTTTTCTAGACTGCAGCAATGAAAGAAATAATGATAAAACAGATCCAATGGTGATGCAGAAAGATATTGGAGGATCCCAATCAAATTAGTGGTAGAGAGTCAGGGGGCATATAGCCACCACTTTCCATCATTGGAAGGAAGACTTAGGTTTTAAAAAAATCTCTGATGCTTCTGAAATTTGTAATGTGTTCACATTCTCTTCTCAGTCCACAATAAGCCAGATGTTCTTGCAATGAAGTGTCTGACTGTGATGTATCAGACTCATATAAATAAGAGGAGACTAGAACCCAGGGCCTGTAAAATCTTTTTGTCTAATTTTCCCTAAGTATTCAGAGGAGAAAGATTAAACTCTGCAAATGCAGGCAAATCCCACGGTATTAGCCTTAGGTTATTTGAAATCAAGGAGTCCCCCTTTCTTTACTAAGAGTACTGTGTAATATATTTACAGATGAGGTGTTACTTTGAAGTTGGGATCTTGTCATTGATCAAAAGCATACAGCTTCCCTCATGTCTCTCAGAAAGAGACAGTAGTTATATAGCACTGGTGTGGGGTTTTTTAATGTTTTGGACAGCAAAAATGACATTTACATGAAACAGTAATCCTGGGAATGTATGAGATAAGACAATTTCAACTACGAGTTAAGAGAAAGTCTCACAAGCAGACTTTAAATCAAGCAGCAGTAATAGCATGTCATACTCATTTTGCCTCCCTTACCTGCTGTTAATTAAAGTACTGATAAAGGAGGTCTGTCAACATTAATATGATGAAAAGTAAAACATGTGTTTAAAATTTTCTAGATGAAAGTACAGTTAATCAGTATTACAGAAAAAAAGGTTTTGAATAAATACTCTTAATTCAGTGTGCTTGTTTAAGAAATGTAAATATACTACATTAGAACTTTTTAATCCGCAAAGGGAAAGGGCATAGAGACTGACAATGCAGTATTTTTTGGTTCCCAAGGAGGACAGAGAAGGCACAATGCAATTAATAGGGAACGCACTTGAGTTACTTGCTTGCTTAATCTTTACAGCCACTCAGAGCACTAACTTTATCAGGGCTGTGTATTTGGATCAATGATATTATTTTCCTGATGGTTCTACATTGACTGGCCATGGATTATGTGATTTTAAATGTAAACACGAATGTGTCTATCCTGAGGGGAAAAAAAAGGGAATCTGGAAGAATAATATACTGCATACACACAGCCAGGAAACACCACTGAGGCATCTCTGTAAATATTACTTTTAACAAAGAGTTTCTGGTTTATTGTACAGCATGGATGTTGCAGGTGGGCCAAGCATTGCAGCTGCTCTTTATGGACACCTAAGTAGTGTTATCTTGGCTAACAGTGGGAAAAAGTAGCTCTGTTTTATTTTCTGACATGTTAATGTAGCGTGGATGTTTTAAAAAATAATTCTTTGAAGCAAGCAAAGCTGCTCTACTGAGACCTGTGGTGGCAGAGCTTTCAAATACGTTATAGCACAAACCACATCGTAACACAAAGATTGCATTATCCAGGCATCATTTCTCTTTCAGTATGTGTTTTAATCATGAAGTGTCCATGAAACACTTGCTTTCCTAGAAACGGGATATTAGGAATGTATATATACTTTGTTTGCATCAAGTCTCTTAATGTCACCCAGTAGCTCTAAATAAGCAAAACTATTGCGGTGTGACTAGCTAGATGTTTATTGGCAAACCATAATTCTAGAGAATACTCGTATCCATCAGGAAACAGTGGGTTTGGACATCTGTGTTACAGCAACTTCAAGGAAATGAAGTGCCACTGTTGGGAGCTAAATGAGAATGTCAATCTCAGCCCATGTCAGAACCAGCTTGATAGTTTGTTTGGCCAAAGCTCAGGTTCCCATATGAGCTTGCCTCCTGTTCAGATTCTGTCCTGGAGAGAAAAGGAGACAAAGAATTATGATCCCTTCACATTCCTGTATGACTTATTTTTTATTAACTAGGAGGAAAAAAAAAAAATTTTTCTTGTTAATATAACTTTTTATGATTTAGTATTCTTAAAATACTGAAACCAAAACAGTAAAAGTGTGATGCCTACCCAATCAAGCAATGGTTTGTTGTAAAAAGCAAACTGATACATAATACTAGTAGAAAAGTGCAGGCAAATAAGAGAATAAGGTCCAGCTATTTAAATTTCTAGAGAAAAAGGGCTACACCATGCAAAGAGTGCTTGGATCCTGTTCTTCACTTTACTGTGTTGTTCTGGGTAGGGTTCCATGAAGTAGTTTTCTTCCGGTGAAATTTCTTCAGCAGAAATGAACTATCTTGTTTTCCATAGTAACGAGTGAGCCTTATCTATTATACGAAACTGCATAACTGGAGTTTTCTGCATGATATAATTCTTAGCCTCAAAATAATATTATACTAAAGAAGTTAAAGAACTTCAGTGAGGAAAGGACAGATAACCTTTGTCACTCAAACAGCATTTGTGCAGTCTGTAAATCAAACCGCTAACTGAACTTTGCATGTTGTACACATGATATGAAGTGATACAATGTGCTCAGTATTTTTGTGTGCTTAAATACAATTACAAATACCTAAAATACCCATTTCTGATTGGCAGTACTAACAAGATACTTCTATATTTTTATCATTTTATTATACTTCACCTGTCCTTTAAATATTGAAATGACAACTACCTGTTGGTCTAGGTTGGTTTTGCACCTGTCTTAAGAGAGTACTGATCTTTGTAAATTTGTAATGATATTATTATATTTTAATTTAGTTTGAATAGGAATTTAGTTGGATAGATTTGAATCTTGTCATCATCTTAAATTCAAAGAACTGAAGAGGAAGAAGTATCATTATTCCTAACTGTAAGTGGAAATAAATAACGAAGAGAAAATAATCTTTGTTATTATTTATCTTTTTCTAAATAATCCAAAATAATCAATTGTTCTTTCATCCTACACGGTAGCCTTTCCTTCAGGGAAACGGCAAATGAAGTGAGACATCAATAATGTCAAAAATCAAAAGAGCAATTAAAAAGCCTGGGAGTGTGAGGTCTCAGAATTAGAGGCCTTCACTTTGCACTTCATAAGCAGAGCACACAAACTTTCATTCCAAAGTTTTATTCACCTCTACAACTTTGTCATAGGATTTCACAGCTAAGAGAAATAGCTTTTGATATTCTCCTTTTCCACATCAATCCTCTGTCTTTGTTTTTCTTCAGATGCTGATTTCTTTATGCTTCTGGTTCCCTGAGAAGTGTAGAAAAGCAAGATACAGGAAGAAAACCCTGGAAGTATTTTAACAAGCAGCTTTGGTGTCTCACATCCTGCCCAGACGTATGGGAATATATACAATGAAAATGCCATTTTTGCATTATTAATAATGATATTAATAGCATAATGCTTCACAACTTTATAATGTTCTTGCAAAATTAATTCTGAGTTCTATAGAAATTAAATCAGTATAAATTTGTACCAATTCAGTGGAGTCTCATGTGCCGAATTTTTTCGTGTTCACACCAGTGTAATTCCTCAAGTAATTTATCGTGAAATTTATCTTTCAACCTCCTGTTGGTCTTAAAATGAAAATCATCTAAGGTCTGTCATAACTGCAGAATGTTGTGGATGTATGTCCATCCGTCTCCAGATAATATCTTTTAAAAGCCAGTCCAAGTACTTGGCACTTCGCATGTGAATTAACTCATTGTTTGCAATTAACAGCGCAGAGTCCTCTCACTGTGTAAAGAATGCAGAGTCGCCTGTGCACATCTAATGAGGACTGGTTATTTCTGTTCTATTTGTCATGTTTGAAGTATAATAGAATCATTCCTAAAGCGTGAAAGGTTTGGGGAAAGAGACATAACGCACTTGCATGCAATAGGAATAGGTTTATTTTGTGTAATTTCTAGCAAGCGCATTGTTACAAGATGTGTGCTGGAGAGTGCTCGTCACCTACACACACCCTGAAAATTAGTACAAGGCAAATTAGCAGAGAGTCACAGAATTTGCCGCGAGCATTCTTTCTGGAGTGTTTAGAGAATTAATAAAAGGTGTATGTATAACGTGTAAAGTCAGTCAGCATTGTTCAGTTAAAATACGGTTGTCACAGACATTGACTATGTTCATGTCTATGGACAGTCTTAAAAATTGCTGGGCTGATAAAATAAATAAAGCTCACTTGCTGTTTAAATCCATTGCTTTATTTGATTTTTATTTCAGCATCCTGAAGGCTTCAGAATCAGTGTTTTGGCCCTCAGGCATTTCCCTTGCCTGGTTAAGCGCCTACAGCCAACACTGACTTGGTTGCAAATGCGAAAGCATCATTTATGAATACCACAGATGCTCTTATTTCTGAGGAACGATAAGCAATTCTATGGCCAGTTCTTATGATGCTGATTTTTAAAACAGATCAAACATGGAAACAGCAGGGGAAAAAAATCAAAGATGTCTTTCCTATTTAATATAGGCTCTTGGATGGAGTAACCATTCAGAATTAGATTTCAGAAGCATGATCCCTTTTCTTTGCAGAACGAAACATTATAGACTTATGATACCAGGCGAAAAGCTGGCTCTCCTAGTGCATGCTCTGTTATATAAAGTACTCAGGGAGCTGATTAATCTATGGGAGTTGGTAATCATTTGACTCTGGATATTTTGTTCAAATGTTTTTTTCCAATGATTCATGAAGCCCTTATAGGAATTCAAAAAGCACTTCACGAATCAACTAGGAGCTTAAAAAAAAATTAGCAGTAATGAGCTCATTTCCATAGAAATAGGACTGGGCTCACTGGTGGGTCAGGCTGTTTTCTGCACTTCCACTTTCCAGTATTTTCCTCAGTTCTTCTCCATTTATTTCATGCGTCATTATCTCCCATTTTTCCCATCTAAACCGTGCCATTTGGCTTTTTGTTCTCTAACCAGCAACTGCCACTTGAAGGTATTTCAAAATGGTGGTAAGAAATTGTCATCCATATTTTACTCAAGAAAGTTTAAAATTCATTGTCATCTTGAAACCCATTATTCATGACAGTTTCTTTAATAGGTTACAAATCATAGTTTAAATTATTATTGAGGAAAAATTTATAATGCACAAGCCTCTCCATTCCTGCTGGATTAGTAATGTGTTTTAATGATATTGCATTTTTATTCTCTCAGTTTTCTTTCATGAGACATCAAAGAAGCAACAGAATGTATCTTTCATATTCAAGACGTACCACAATACTTTAATGTTTTCTGTTCCTTCAGATTCATTGCTAACCAAGATGAAAGCTAAGGGCTTGTGAGCAAAACCTAAGCCATCTGAAAAGAAATGGTATCCCTCTGAGGTTCTCAATTTGTTGGAAAGAGTGAAGTGCTTACAGTTTTATACACCACAGAATAGACTTGTTGTGGCAGGTTCCAGAGAAGTAATGTTGTCACGTTCAACAGGCCAGTATAGAAGGTCACGCACTGGTGCTGAAGATGTTCAGATTGTTTCATGGGCTCTCAGCCAGGAGATGAAGAAGGAACAAGAAAAGAACATTTTATGGCTTGAAATCGCATACACAGACTTCTTAATGAAGGCTGTGCACATTGTTAAGGAAAAAAGCCCCGTGAGCCTGGAAAACAAAGGAGTTTGAATAGAAGAAGAATATTATTGAAATCCCTTATATAAATGGGGTAGAATCTCTCCAGGACACATGCCACTGCAAAGGTATGCCTTTCTCCAGAGTTGCATCAGGTGAGTCCACATCCAGATCTGAAGATGAAAGAGCAGCTCTGCGTGCGTTGGAGTTGTGGAGGATGAACACTGTTGGGTTACACTGGGTGACTGAGGGTAGAAGTGAACCATGTCTCGGCTGAAACTCGCACTCGTCTCATTTCTGGAACAGGTAGGAATTGTATGCCAGAGCAAATGCCTTTAAAGAGGAAAACAAAAACTTGTTCTGGAAATAGACTTTTTATCAAAGATGATGGAAGTGTGACCAGAAATTTTAAGCAAGAGACATGCCATGGATTATGAACAGAGGAGGGTAAAACATACAAGGTTCATCTCCTTTTCAGGAGGCGTAGTATTTCTAGAGTGAATACTGTAAGTGAGATAATATAGGGCAGCCACTGTCACCCTTCAGGAAAGAGAAATGGGCTCATAGTCTTTCCTTTCTTTCTCATTTTTATCATACATAAGCATATATCAAAAGAAAATTTGGTGTACCATCTCCTGTATCACATTTTCTGTGAGAGCAACACTACTGAGACCAATAATATGCATATTTTAACACTAGGCAAAAGTGCAAATGGCTCTAAAAAGCAATTAGACAAAAGCACAGAGCATAAGGTCATTAGTGACTATTAGACGAAATGGACAGGGTAAAGCAATAGGTTTAATTTCTCTAGTGATTGCTGGAAGCTGAGTTCTCTGGAAAGTATGTCGGAGCACAGTAAGGCCGTACGAGCTCCATTTCTTGCACTGTTTCTTGATGTATCTGTGCTGAAATGCAGCTGAAGAAAGGAGGTCAGTGGACAGCGCTGGGCTTCACTGCAGCGGCACATTCCTGTCCTCGCTGTGGCATGAAATGTGGCAGAATCACAATTCCAAAGTCCTCCAGAAAATGTCATATTTGCAGAATATTTGATGTCTATTAAAGGGCATAAGAAAGCTATCTGCTAGCTTGCATTTTAAGACTAATATAATGAAAGCAGGTAAAATAATGAGAAATTGTACAACACAAATGAGATAGATCACCTATTATTTCTATAAGAGACAACTTTGCTCTTTCTCTTCATAAGCAGTACTTTGTTTTGTGAGTAATGACATTAGAAACAATGGTGGTGCATGCGTAACAGGTTTAAAATTAACATATGCAACAGAGATAGTGGAAGTGCCAAGTACAGAGATTTTGATGATTTCTTTATTTCCTGCTCTCTTTAAGGTGTCTTAAGTAGAGATGATAGTGAAGAACATCTATGTCTTTTTTGAGAGGGAGATTTTTAGTTTGTCTTTTAGAAACTTCAATAGAGAGTGTAGAGGATGTAAACTAATGGGACAACAAAACTCAAGCCGAACTATTCGTTTTATTCTGGTTTATTTCTGTTTTGCTTCTTGAGGGAAATTCTGTTGGGGTGGGAGTAATCATGTAGGCTTGCTATAGTTTCTCCAGGCTCCTCCCTACTGCAAATCGTCCTGGGCTTTATAACAGGAATCAAGAACTCTCCTGTCAAACCTTTGCAGTGCGTAGTTTTCTGGTTAATTGTCAGCTGATTTTTCTGACACTGATCTGTAATGCCATCCTTCTGTGGAGAAATTATTGAGGATGCCTTACTGAGCACAGATGAAGGAAAGTTTCCTTAGCAACAGGAATAACATGGAATGCTGAATACCTCTCTGGTGACTCTCCTTGTTTCTGTACAACAAAAAAGGTGCTTTTTTTCCTAGTTATTATTATTTAGGTTTTTTTACAGTATATAGAGACTCAGACACACAACCTGACATTTTGTGCCTACTTACAATTTTTCAAGCAAATGAAGTTAAAAAACTAGTAATCCTTCAAGCATCATTCAAGTAATTCTCTTAGTATGCCCAATTCCTTCATTAATTATTTGCAGAAGCCTATTAGCATATAGCCCCAAAAAAGCATGATTTAGCCTGACTTGTATCCAAGGAAACGTGTATACTTAATAACTGAGATATTACTTTGCACCTCTGTAGTGCTTCTCTAGCAATGCTTTACCAACCTGGAGGACTTTAAGGCCGGATTTTGAATGCATTTAGACATCTACTAATGCAGATAGGTGCCTGGAGAGTTTTCAGAAAGTGATTTCAGTAATCCATCCATTATCTGCTAGCTCCCTTGTGAGAGAAAGCGAAGTACTGTTTCCAGTGGTGCAGATGCAGATTAGGAGGAAAAAAAAACCAAAACCAAACAATAAAGCTTTGAAAGAGTTAAGAGAAAATCCAACCTTATGATTCCTACCACTGTGCTTTAATGACTAACTGATGTTTCCTGCAAGGCAAGGCAGGGTAATTAATGCAATTTAGGAAAATAAAGAACATTTTGCTTGAAACCAACACCAGCGTGGTAAGACATTGTTTGGCTGTTGTCCTGCCCAGGCAGCTCACCTGGAGTTCAGTCCCCTCTGGTGCCAGTGTGACCACTTTATCACTCAGCCCTCACAGCAAGGGACGAACACTGAGCTATAAGAAGCCTTGCGGGGCAATAAATGTATTTACTGGCAATAACTATCAGGAACAACATCTTAGCTCCTTTCATAACTCCAGCTCCCCCTTTAAAGTACAGCATTTGGAGGGTTTGGTTTCACTTTTCCGGTCAGATATGACTGCCCCCTATAAATAACACTCCTAGCCTTTGATTTGCTAAGAGTAAGCACGCCAAATGTTTTGTTTTGTACAATAGCTCCTCCATCATTCTGGTATTCCTTGTCTTTGCTTATTTTGGTTTGAATTCATCTCTCCAGAACGTGGGGTTAAAGTGCAGTAGAACTCCAGTACAACAACAACAAAAAGAAAGAGTTTAGGTCCTCAAAAAAGTGACTTTTATCTCCTTCTCAAAAGGAGCTCGCCAGAAATTTCTACATATCTAGTACCAGAACTATTGGAAAGAAAGGTTTGGTATTAGGTCCAGTGAAATAAATAGTTTTCTTTATCCCTTGAAAAGAAGTTTGGGTCTGAAAAACTTGTTGGCTAAGTTTTGGACTTATTTTCTGCTTTTTGCTAGCCTAGGCAATATAACAATATATTAAAGGAAGAAAGTAGATTATGAAGGTGAAAACAACAGAATGTTAAATAATACTTGTAAAGCAATATTGCCAGCTGAGGGTGTGAAGTCAGATATGATATTCTGATAGTACTATAATTTCATTGATTCCTGCAACTGGGAAATGACAGTTTAAAATTTCCTGCCAAAGCTCAAAATATCTATTATATTAGATAAAGTATCTAGTACTGGAATATAACTGGAAATCAGTGGGCATATTGATTGGGAAATGCAAACAAACTAAAAAGAACACTGGTTTTCATATGAAAACTTTATATCACATATTTTATACCAGCTTATATTTCCAAAGGACAATATTTAAAAGCACTTAAAACAAATGAATATAACTCATCACATTTTCTTGTAGGGTATACATTTATTCGTACTTTTTACTGTGCAGTAATAATAATATGGCTTAACAGGAACATCATTATGGTCAGAAGAGATTTAATTACAATGCAAGTTTAATTGCCATGAATGACTTACAACCATATTATTAACAATACAATACATTTGATATTTTTACATGTTTGCAGCATGCAGCACTGAAATATATTTGCCAGTAACTGACAAACTAAATTATAGGTCAGAGAACAGAAAAAGCTATTCTATCATTGTTAGGTGATGAACATCGAGATATGTAAACCACTGCAATAGAGTATTAGAGTGTTTTACATCAGATCTCTCATGACAAGATGACATTTGCTACCTGCTACAAAAAAAACCCAGAAGATTGCACACCTGCTAAATCTCAGATAAAGAATTCAAGAATGACAGCATTGTGGTTAGGGTTTTGCCTTATGGGCCTGGGTTTTTTGTTTAGTTATGGTGCATGCATGTGTGTTTGGAGGCACGATGGAGCTCCATTCGCCCGGGAAGTGAAAACAGGGAGAAGAACTTGGCCTGCTGGTAGATTTTCAGTAAGTCGCTCTTCCTGGGACGCTGCTTTTCAGACGCCCTTGGCAAGCGCTGTCTGCACGTGCAGCGTGGTGGGACACGGGGGTGGCAACGCAGCTCGGCGTGCGAAGGGGCTGAGCCACGTGAGTTAAAGCCGCGGGGCAGCGTGTCCCGGGGTGCTGTTTGTGATGCGCGGTAAACTGCATTTACTCAAACATTTCTTTCCAGATTTCTCAAGTGGAAAAATGGGAGCACTCGGCAACCCAGAATCTCCTGGGAAGATCTCCTGAGAAAATGCAGCCCTGAGGGGAAGCTGAAATTACAGGAACAGTGCAGGGAGCCTTGGAAATAAAATACAACAAAGGCATATCAGTTCTGAAGCAGTTCTGTAGAAGATTCATGGATGAAATTCCTTGGACAGAAATTTTCCTTTGATATAAGTCAAAAGTTAATCACACATTAAAGCCCCATAAGCCTCTGGCTCAGTAGCTCATGTATAGCTGTCAATGATTCCATAGCATATGCTGTACTTTGCTTTGGCTCAGCAGATTCTCTACCTCTCTTATTCTATTTATTGCATGACCCACAATGCTATGACTAACTTATGAAAGCCACCACTGTTTATGATTATCTAACGGCCAAGTTTGTTTTCTTTGGATGTGCCGAGCCCCTGTTAGGGTTACAGGGGCTGCTTGTGTCACAGCTTTTGTGAACAAGGTTGTGTCGGGGTTTCTCTGTTGTCCCCACTGCTGCACTGCAGCAATAGGGGTGGCTTGAGGATGTGTCTTCTCTATAAATGCAGGCTGTCGGGCACAGGGAGGCTTTACTGGCTACCAGCAATGTGCTGTCTGTTTTGTGTACATGTACTACTTAGAATTTGCTTCCTGGAAGTAACCAAATGCATATACACCAGCTTATTCTTAGCTTAGTTGACTAGTATGCTGAAGAGAGGAGAATATAGTAGTTGGAGTATGTCTCTTTGACTGGAAACTCACAATTATTTCACTGAAAGACTACAGGTTAAGGGTAGATGAAAGTTCTCAGAGCTGAGGGGGGTACTGGGGGGTACTAGTGTCATCAGTGTGACAAGGAACACAGTAAGTTGTCAGCATTCCAGGTAATTTGCTTAAAGCAGCATCATGATGATGAGAGCTTCTTCTTCCTTACTCTAGGATCCACTTTGGGGTTATTTTATGTTAATTAACACAAGTCTTTCTTCATCAGTCTCTCAGTCCACATTACACCTAAATTTAAAATATACATGGGGACTTTTTCACGAGATACTTGTTCTTTGTTCCTTTTTTTTTCATCCCTAAGGAGCTGACTTCACCCAGCCCCAGGTCTGTATTTGTTTAAGTGATCAATGATGAGTTGTTTAGAGCTGCAGGGTCTCCAGTGCTGGCCCCACTTCTCAAGGGCTCAGCTATCCCACCAGGCTCATATTCCTGGGTACTGGGCTCCGTGGGCATTGCTGCCCCCTCAGCACGGATGCCAGGCTGCCCCACAGCCCCACTTGGGCTTTACTTTGGGCCACAGCTGCTGTGGGTGTGACAGTAACCCCCAAGCTGTCATTTTGTCTTTTATATTAATGTTTTTTTCAGCGTGGATCCCATTTTTTTGTATTTATTTCCTCATGGTGAGAGAGCTGGGCTCTTACCTACCTGTTCCTGATTGCCGGCCAGGAGCACCTGTGCTGTTAGCAGCTGGGCCAGCTGTCCCGCCCAAGCCAGGACGCCTAATTCCTTTCACCTGTGGTGATCCTAAAATGGAGGCGTTAGCAGCACAGGCCCCTGCCCCCTCAGAACAGCTTCTGCTGCTGCAGTTGGAACTTGGGTGTCTCCAAAGGAGGTAAAAGACTTTCTGTTCTTGTCTGAAGCTGGTGTGTGTGAAGACAAGTCCTGATCACCTCAGGTGCTATCATAGCTGAGTTGCAGCCACAGCCATGTTGGGATGGTGATGCCCGTGAAACCGTTGTTCTTGGAGGACACCTGAGGGCACAGAGCGGGCCAGGACTTTGTTCTGGTTTAAAATGTTAATTGTGTGCGTGCTGTGCCAGTCACTCGGCACAGCACCATAGCCCAGAGACTGTTTTCTGCCCTTCTCCGCTGCTGCATGGTGGGGTGTGCACAACCGACGGGAGGACAGACCCTGTCACAATGCTGCCACTCGTGTGGTTTTCTCCGTGCTGACCTCTTCTGTCTTCGTGTCATCGTGTGGTAAGTGTTATTTATTAATTATACTGATAGTAACAGTGGATTTTTTTTTTCTCATGTTGGACTATATTGTGTATTTTTTTTCAGATTGGGCTATATCATGTATAAATATAGTGTTTTCACATCCTATAGCTAGTACAGGCTATTGGATTTTGTACACCTACAAAAAATATTTATTCCTCCTAGTGTATTTCCAATAATATTTAACTTACCTTTGCGTAACATATACAAACAAAGCTCTTGGAAGAGAGGAGAACAGGTGCAATGCAGCAGTTGAATAAAAAACTCTGCATTTGGCCATCCCTGAGGAAAATAAGGGGCTGTTCCCAGAGCTTCAGCGCTGGCCTGAGTCAGCAGGGAGCCTGGAACCCTTGTTTTCATGAACTGAGCTGTGTTGGAACTGCTGGTGGCTGCTGCCCAGCAGTGATCAGGGAAATCTGTGGTTGAAAACCTTGCCTTGGGGAATTTTGCATTAGTTTGGCCTGAAACAGAAAAATAAATCCAGATAACTGCTACAGAGTAGGACGCCTTAGAAAACACCCCTTGTTGCCCAAGTGTAATTCAAAAAATTGAACTAATATAAGTTATTACAATGTTAAACTAAGCGTTCTTTTGAGCAGTCTCAGTGTATGTGGCTTATACTCCTGGTGCAGCTCTGATAATGAAGTTCTTTGATGGTAGAGTCTGTAGGATTATTTTTCCTCCTACAGCCCTGTTGCTACATGTTTTGGGTGTAAGGCTGCACTAGAAGGTGTGACAGGACAGGTGCTTCATTTCTTTACAGGTGAACTGGGTTTCATATTTGGGTTCTTCAGTCCTCGGCTTGGATGGTGTGCATTACATTCCTGCTGTGGATTTTGGCTTTTCTTTTTAGCTTTCCTCTTCTAAAATGTATTTAAATACTTATTCACAGCCACCATTTTAATGCTGAAATTAAGTTGTAATTCCTAGTAGATAAAAAAATATCAGAAGCTACGTTTTAAGATTTTTTTTTTTCTTCTAATTATCTTTCTCTTCCTTGTCACTATAAACATGCACCTATTAGAAGGTGCTTTAACTTGCCGTGCTTCCCTCCTAAGAGTGTGAAATTGCAGTGGAATCAAAGTGCAACTTGAAGAAAGCTTTGGCAGCTGTGTTCTCCTGGTACAAAGGTGTCGCTGAGCTGTGCAGCAGGCAGAGATGGGGTTCCCTGTCTGACGGCCCCAGGGAAGGAGAGGCAGCTGAAAACTGCATGGAACAAGAAGGCTGAATAGTGGGAAGGGTCCCAGCCCATCAGAGACAGGAATGCAGAGCTGGGAATGACAGCTCTTGCTCTATGAACAGCCTCTGACTGGTCCCTTGATCTCGGAATTTGGCTAGCAAAGGAGTCGTGACTATTGGCTCAAAGTCTCCAAGGTGGGAAGGGGAAGCATTAGGGCTGCTTTTGCCTTTTGTAAGAAAATCTAAATCCTAGCTAGGAAATGCCTTGTTGCTTTTCATCACTAGTTGAAAAAAACGCACTCCCATTTTAGAGCCAAATTATCTGCAGGTGTAAACTCATTTACTTCAGTGAAGAAGTGCCAACCTTACTAGTCATCTTCTAGTGTTTACCGTTATTTCAAAGCATTTACCCCCTGAAAAAGCAAGAGCAGCACTATGCTGCTAGTTCCTCTGGCATCTTAAAGGTTTCAGTCCTATTCCTTTTTAACCTTTCTTTCCTCTAGTGAATACAGTGGGGTTTTTATCTTGAGTTGAAAGAGTTTGTGCTGAGTGGAGTTCAGTAAGGCTCATTTTTCTTCAAAGCTTACAAAAACAAAACTTTTTCAGTAATATTTCAACGGGCCATTCAGTAATTATTGTCAACAGATCTCTCGAAGATTCTACTTGCATAAGTTATTTTACAATATTAATTGATTATAAGTTTGAGGTCTTTTTTAAAGTGAAAGCTGCATGTTTTTCTAGTGATTCAGGTTCCCAAAATGAATGAGCGCTTTCCTTCCATTCATTGTTTCTCCAATACGTTTAAACATTCTGTAAGCTCCTGGTCTAAGTTGTTCATTGTGTTGAGCTGTGCTTCTGTTGGGGGATTGCACTGGATGATCTTTTGAGGTCCCTTCCAATCCCTCACATTCTGTGATTCTGTTGCATAATTGTATTTCCCAGGTGGAAGTGAGAACTGTCTTTTTTTGAAATCACAACTAATAACATCTTGGGAGTTTAGTACAACTAACTACTGCCCCAGTTTGTTTGTCTCTGTGCATCCAATACATACCAGTCAATCTCATGGAGCGGCTTTCAAGGTGAACAGTCTGCATGCCTAAGGATAGATAGCCTACGTATTTATTAAAAACCAAACAAACAAAAGCCAACCCAAAGCTTTCAATGAGTTACAATAGATTCAGTGACACTGAGACTTCTTGGGGAAAAATAAAGTTTTTTAATCAGTAAAAACGGAGGGTAGTTTATATAATGTTAAAAACCTAAAACTACATACAGAAAACTGACTGTGAAATAG